>NW_026521896.1:0-1228330 GCF_021234435.1 Artibeus jamaicensis | reverse complement strand
AAGCACACCTCTCCCAGAAGCTTTTGCAACAACCCATTCAAGCCTTAGCCCCTGTTTTCTTCACTCCTCTCTAGAGCTCATGTCACTGCCTAGGTCACATGTTTACTTGTCTGTTGTCTCCCCAAGTAAAATATAAGCTCCAGAAGGGCAGGGACCCCCGACTTCTTCTCAGCACCTAAGGGTGCTGAGTGCCTAAGTGCAGGAAGGAAGGGCTGCCCCACCCAGGGGGGTGGCCAGGGGCTTGAGGGGGAATCAGGCAGGTGCTCTCTGGCCGGTGGGGAGGGTGGGCATGGAGGCTGAGGAAGACAGGGCTGGCTCGGAGCTGCAGTGAGAGGGGCTCTGCCTGGGACCACAGTGAGAGAGCCAAGCCAGGTGCACGGAACCTTCCTTCACTGCACTTGGCCTTACAGAGGCCACGGGCACCTCCTGCACTGCCCTGGCCATGGGACTCTTGTTGGCAGGGACACTCCTACACATCTTGGCTCTAATGCCGCCTTCTCAGGATGGTCTTCCCTGGTGTCCCCCTCCCCCGCCATCCCCACTTGGTACCAGGCTGGGTTTCCTCTACTCTCCCAGCACTGCCCAGGACTTCACCAGCAACCTTCTCCACGCCTCTGGCCTGCAGGCGGGTTCAGCCCGTGGGAGGCACCACAGGAGACAGGACTGGGGAGACTAGAGGAGGTGAGAAGAGAAGGGAGAACAGACAATCCATTATCTCGCTCCCTCCCTGGTGGAATCTGGAATCTCAAAGCTGGGCAGTCCCTTCACACAGGGCCACAGTTCCCCCAGGCCGCCCTTCTACAGCACACAAAGCCCTGGATGGTCCTGACCAGCTTCCCTCCTCTTCCTTCCCAGACTCCCTGAACCTGTCCGGAGCTCTGTAAACCAACCCTGCACGCACCTCCTCAGTCACTTCTAAGTCAGCTCTGCCAGGTCCCTGGCTGCAAGGGCACACTCCCCTGCTATCACAAATGAGGCCTGTGTTTATTGGGGTTCATGAGAGACATCTGCTTCTGCCCACTGTAAACCCCATCAAGACAGAGACCTGGGTCTGCTCTGCTCACTCTTGTGCCCAGTATCTGGCACCCTGCTTGGCATACAGCAAGTGCTCAATAAATATTTGCTGAGTGAACAACTATCGCAATGTGGGGCCACATACACAGCTGTGCAGACCAGAGGTTGTCACGTGAGCCTCAAGAGGGCAGGAAGCAGAACCTTGAAGCCCCAGCCAGGTGGGACGAGGGGAGGGGGTCAGGCACAGCCTGCACGTGCTAACGGGACTGGAGCCTCCCTCCCATCCTTCCCCTCCCCAGCATGGGCCCTCACTCACCCTCCCAGGAGGGTGGACACATGGGCCAGGGTTCCCTCTAAGTCAGGCCATTTCCTGTCAGGCTCAGCCACAAGGATGAAAGTGCAGAGACGACAGCTCCCAAACAGGCCTGCATCCAAGCTGGCCACGCGGTCAGGAACTGAAAGTGCAGCCGCCAGCATCCCTGCAGTGACCCCCACCCCTGCAGTGCCACCCTTTCCTCTCACTCTGCAAAGCCCGTGGAGTGGGTGGGGACAGGGAAGAACCTCATCCTTACAGACTCCCCAACAGCACAGAGGGAATGACACCAAGGCACAGCTACCGATGGCCTGGCCAAAGGTGCCAGATCCAAAAGGCCTCAACAGCACGACTGGCTGAAAATGCCCAACCTCAGCATGCAGAGCCCAGTGCTTCCCACCTCATCACCCTCCACTCCTGGCCTCTGGCACAGCCTCCCTCCTCAAACACACCAGGTGCCACTCCACCCCACCGGTGGGGCCAGCCAGCACCCCGCCACCTGGAAGGCTCTCAGAACAGCTGGGCTTCCTCGTGTCTAGAGCCTTCTGAAAGGCCTAAATCCCTCAGGACACCCAGACTATGGCCTTCTGGCCTAACGGCCAAACAGCCCAGGTCAAGACAGAAAGTCTGATAAGGCACCTCTTTGTGAGCATGAGGATGTCTACCACAAGGACTCTCTACAGTGAACAGTGCCTGATGCAGTGCGGCTTGGAGAAGGGTAGCCCAGCCCAAGCCACTGGGCAGGCTGCTGCGCTGCATTCATTCGTTCCTGCAGGTATCCCCAGAATCAAGGTTCATAGAGACACACCCTTTGATTTCCTGTGGCACAAGCCAACCCCCTCGGAGAGAATGTTGGGCCCAGAGCCAATGCAGGTGACTTCTCTCTGCAAGTTCAGCAGAAGCAGCATTAATAAAATATCTCCAACTGGTTCCTGATAGAACTTTTAACTGACACCAGAATTTAAAAGGCGAAAGCCAGGTCAACCCAAATCTGAGCATAGGCTTGGTTTCTTGCAGGCAGCTGAGGGTGCAGGCCACACCCAGGGAAGACCGCCGGGGCTGGCAGACCACAGCTCCCAGGCATCAAACAGTCCCAAAGAATAAGCTCTGGCCCCACAGGCCAGCCAGCCCAGGAAGCTGCCAGTGACCAGGAGCGGGGCAGCCTCTGCTGCCCCTGTAACCCATTCCCATACCCCCAAATTGTCCCCTTCCCTCAAACAGGTACTAGGCTACCTCCTCCTTTGCCTTCCATGGTTACCTGCCAGTGGGGTTCTCACCCAAGGCTCAGGGTCCCCTGGATTCATGCATAGAATTTAGGAACTCCATCTATTTGGAAGGGAAAAAAAACTATGTTTATGTTCTCTGACCCCTCATTCCAATGTCTTTCAATTATTAATGCAAACGACTAACTACAACAGCATCGGCAGTGTGTGACTGTCACAAACAAAAATCACAAGTGGTTTAGCCCTGACTGGTATGGCTCAGTGGGTTGGGCATCAAACTGCAAACTGAATAGTTGCCTGTTTGATTCCCAGTCAGGGCACATGCCTGGGTTTTGGGCCAGGTCCCTAGTTGGGGGCATGTGAGGGGCAACTGATCTGATTCCCTCTCTCTCTTTTTCTCTCTCTAAAAATAAATAAACAAAATCTTTTTAAATTTTAATTATTTTATTCTTAAAGTATATTTTATGGATTATGCTATTACAGTTGTCCCAATTTTTCCCCTTTTGCCTTCCAGCAATGCTTCCCGCCCCTCACCTTTAGTTCATGTCCACGAGTTGTGCATGTAAGTTCCTTGGCTTCTCCACTGCCTACACTGTTCTTAACCTCCTCCGGTCTATTCTGTACCTGTCCCAGTGTGCTTCTAAATCCCTATGCTTTTCCCTCCATCTCCCTCTTCCCCCTCCTACCTGATAACCCTCCAAATGATCTCCATATCTATGATCCTATTTCTGTTCTCGTTGTTTTGTTTGCTTAGTTTGTTTTTGTTTTTTAGATTCAGTTGTTGATGGTTGTGAGTTCATTGACATTTTAATGTGCACAGTCTTGATCTTCTTATTTTTCCTAAATAAGCTTGATGATGATGAACTACTTTAGCCTTACCTTGTCTGGGAAGCATTTTATCTTCCCTTTTATTCTAAATGATAGCTTTGCCGGATAGAGTCATGTCGGATGTAGGACCTTGCTCTTCATCACTTTGTATAGATCTTGTCATTCCCTACTTGCCTGCAAAGTTCCTTTTGAGAAATCAGCTGATAAGTCTTATGGAAACTCCTTTGTAGGTAACTCTGCCTTTCTCTTGCTGTTTTAAGATTCTCTCTTTACCTTTAACCTTTTGTATTCTAATTATGATGTGTCTTGGTGTAGACCTCTTTGGGTCCAACTTGTTTGGGACTCTGTGCTTCCTTGACTTGTATGTCTATTTCCTTTACCAAATTAGGGAAGTTTTCTTTCATTATTTTTTCAAGTAAGTTTTCAATTCCTTGCTCTTCCTCTTCACCTTCTGGTTTCTCTGTAATTCAGATGCTGGCCCTTTGGAGATGTCCCAGATTCTTCTTAAACTCATTTTGTTTTTTTTTCTTTAATTCTTGATTTTTTTCTTTTGTTCTGGTTGAATGTTTATTTCTTCCTTATATTACAACTCATTAATTTGAATCCCAATTTCCTTCCCTTCACTGTTGGTTTCCTATTGATTTTTATTTCCCTTAGTAGAGCCTTCATTTCTTTCCTTATGCTTTTGCTGTAGTGAATGAGACTTTTGAGAATTCTGACCACCACTGTTTTGAACTCTGCGTTTGATGACAGGTTGGCTAGCTCTGCATCACTTAGTTCTTTTTCTAGGGTTCTGTTCTATTCTTTCATTTGGGCCATATTTCTTTGCTGATTTTAGCAGCCTCCCTGTGTCTATGTACTAGGTAGGGCCACTTTGATTCTGTTTTAGGGCACCTGTTACGTCATATGGGGAAGAGCCTTGGGCATTTGCCAGGGTGGGGCAACTGTGGTTCCTTGTGTCAGGGAGGGATCAAAGAGGGGACAATGCATGCCCCTGCTGGCTGACTTCTGGGGGCTGGCCTGGCCGTCGCCCTGTTGCCAGTCATTTCACCCACTTCCCATATGCGACTGGCATCCCTTCAGCTGCTATACTGATGGTTCCCAGGGTGGGTGGGTTTGCAGATGTACCGGCAGTTTCTCCCATCACCCCAACCCCCGCTGGGTTTTGAACCAGAAGTTATGGGGCTTTATTTTTCCCGGAGCTGAGGCCCTGGGCTACTAGATCTGGCCTAGGACTGGGCTTGCTCACTCACAAGGTGTCCCCTTGATTTTTATCCACCACACATGAATGTGGGGCTGCTTGCCCGCCAGCCTCCACCGCCTCACCGCCCCTCCGCCTCTCCACCCCGGGTCTCGCGCAGCCACACCGAGTCCTCCTCCCCACGACTCCCTGTCGGGATGAATAGAGCTGCGTTAAATCTTTGGCTGTTTGACTTCTGTACAGTTCTGGTTGTTTTTCTGGGTGATTTTTTTCTGGCGTTCTGGCTATTTTTTGTTTTTAAGTTAGTTGTGTTCCTTCTTAGGGCCGTGCAATGAGGCTAGGCATGTCTACCTACGCCTCCATCTTGACTGGAAGCCCCACATAAATAAAATCTTAAAAATCACAGGTATTTTCATATCACATCATCAGTGTCACGGTATCTCCAAATATCACTTTTGCTCTCACTACGTCAAAGTTAAGGTGGTTATTAGACCTGTGGCTTTTATTATTTAATGTGTTAATACAAAGTATATGTTACTCTACCCCAAATTTATTTTTTAACATTTTGATCATTGTTCTTCAGTATAACTGGTTTTCCCTGGAACCCTCTGCCTTTTATTTCATGCATTTTAAAAACATCGTGTTGCGAAGGGTGCCAAGGTCTCACTGATGCTCGTGCAGCCTACCACCCAGGTAGGGACAAGCTTCCCATCCTAGAACGTGAGGCCGCTTCTGGGTGGGGCCACATTGGCGAGGACCAGTCCACTTCCTCACCCTCAGCCTCCAGCTCGGGCCTGGCAGCAAGCCCACTGGCTTTCAGCGAGGCCAGCCCACTCAACCTGGTTGGATGGGGCCTCTCTGCGACTGGTCACCAGCTCCCAGCCTGTCTCCTGCTCTCCAGAGGAGGGTTGGAGGGTCTAGGCACAACCAGAGATGAGAGAGCACTCTGGGGAATCTGGACCAGGCCAGGACTCCCCCCACAAACCCACCCCTACACCAGGCCCCAAGGTCAACCTGATGCTTCTTTCTCAAAGAGCATAATGCTCTTATCAGGGTAGGTATGAGCTTTGATCTACAACTTGAATCACCCAGGTACTTTCTCTCCAGAAGAATGCTGACCCCAGTGTGACCTATGACCCAACAGGTCAGCTCATCTGCCACTTTTCTCTGGGCAAAGGCTCTCTGGACAGCAGCTTCCTAGGAGCCACTCACTTAAGGAATTAAAGATATTTCTTTATCCTACTCAAAACTTTGTCCCTCTCCCACCCATACCTCCTTTCTCCAATTTCTGAGAGCTTTCTGGAAAGCGAGAGGGCATGTGGGGCTAGTTTAGAGTAAATCCCCATTTTCTTCATTCAGCACCATGTTATTCAGCATCAATCCCAGGGTGGCCACAAACTGAACCAGTCCCTGGGCTCCAAGGATGCTAGCAGAGGCATGAAGGGCAACAAGCCCTCACCCAGCCGCAAGAAGTAGGCATGCAGACGTGAGAAAGCACCCAGCCAGCAGGCAAAACTGGGACTCTCTGGGGCTCTGAGCAGGTAGTCTTCACTGGGGGTTGGGAGAGCGGGTGGGACGTGTCGGGAAAGGCTTCTACGACAGAAACCATCTGAGCTGGTCCTGCAAGTATGTGAACAATTATGTCAGAGAACAAGGACACTCCAGGGCTAGCAGGTCGAGTAGATGAAGTGAAGAGGAGAAAGGAAAGCTCTGTGTGAAGGAACAGATGCAGGAAGGTCTGGCTGCAGTGCAGAAGTTTCAACTCTGTCCATGGAAAGCTCAAAACATGGCTTAAGGAGAAGGCAGGGCTTCTTCCCACCAAGTGCCACAGGATGGGGTGCAGGGTGGCCTCAAGCAGGTCTCTGGGGGCTGTGGTGCTCTCTGTCTCAGACTGGAAGTCCCTGCCTGGACAGAGCAGGATCAACCCTGAAACATTCCTCAGAGGACATTTCAAGTCTCTAGTTGAATCTGAGATGCTAGCTCAGGGCTCCCAAAATCACAAATAGCATACCCCAGTCAGCTGGGACTCTCACGAACTCCCCTGGCCCAGGCTTTGGTAAGACTCTATATGCCACTAAATCGGACTTCCAGGGACCCCGTGACCATGACTTCATGGTGTGGTGCCTCATTATGCCTGACTAACTGATCTGTCCTATATGTGCAACTGGGCACCAAGCTTTGCTGGAAACACACAACTTCCTTCCCTTAAGGAAGATGGCGGGGCTTGACCTCAGGCTCCAGGTCCAGCAGGGCAGCCCCATATACCCGCCTGGAATGGCTCTTGCCAAGGAGGCCCTGTCAAGCTCTGGAAGCTCCCTGCACCTGTCAAGTTCAGGTCCCCCTCCAAAAGCACACCTCTCCTAGAGCTCTGTCACTCCATTTTACACTTTTACCCCCTACCCCTGGCCCATACCATCCTACAGCCCAGAGAATCAGCTTTGCTATAAGTTCCCTCCTTCCAGCAATGGCTGGTATGACTCAGTGGATTGAGTGCCGGTCTGCAAACCAAAGGGTCGCTGGTTTAATTCCTGGTCGGCCAGCCTGGCTCCTCTGTACCTTTGGGAGAACAGCAAGCCTCAGACCAGCATGCACCCCTGAAGCCAAATGCAGCCTCTAGAACTCCCTGTGACCAGCCCAGATATCAGGGTAACAGATCCACACCCAGGCACTGGCCTACACCTACTGCTCACTCTGCTCTGTAAGACAGGGTCACAGGCTGGGTTCAAGGATCTGACCTTGGTTTCCTCGACACTCTGGGACTTTGCTCACACAGTTCTCTGCCTGAGGGGTGAAGCCTACCCACTCTCCCCTGAACTTAGAACCCACCCTCCTCCATGGCGCGTACCAAGACTAGAGGCAGGATGACGGAGTCCCATGTGCCCAGCTGCCCCAGTGGCCTGTGAACAAGCACCTTAGGGTAGGGTCAGGGCTGTTTCTGCAATACAGCAGATGCCCCTGTATGTTTGATCTCTATGTCCTAAGCCCTTCCAACTTTGAGGACCAATAGAGGATGCCATTTTCTATTTTCATTCTCCCTACCTCCCAAAAAGAAAGATGCCTTCAGCCTATTAGTTCCCCCATTCTGACCTCAGCTCCCAGCCTTGAATCTGGATTCTCCGTCTCCTAGCACTGGCCCTCCTTGCCCCGGCACCACCAGGCCCGCATGCTGTCCCCCCGCACTCCCCCTCGCCCTGAACTCACACACAGCCCCAAGCAGTGATCATCTGAAAAGCAGATCTGAGCAGATTAAAACCCTGGATGGGCTCCAGGCCCTCAGGACAAAGTCTGAAGAAGCCATCTAGGGCACCACCCCCTCCAGCATGGAGACACACACTCCTCTCTCCAGTCTCCAGAAGAAGCTAACATTTGCTCAAATGTTCCTTCATCTGGGACAGTATCTCTAATGCTTCATTGACACTATCTGTCCATACTTTCCCCTACTAGGACCACTCACTCATCCATTCATGCAGCAGAATTTATGAAACATCTGCTGTGTGCAAAAAAAAAACGTACTGATGCGGCCCAGGAGTGAACCACAGAATTGCCCTGACCTTACATTCTAAACGGGAAGATAAGAAGCAAGTGTACTATATACTTTATCAAGTGCTGAGAAGGGCTGCAAAAAGTAGAACAGGTGTTTGGGCAAGGCTTCTCTTTAGAGGGGCATTTGGGTCCTGAAGGAAGTGGGGAAGTGCTCTGCTGGGGAGGAGATTCCAAGCCCATCTGAAATACTGCCTCTTCCCCGGAGCGCCTAAGGCCCCCACGCCCTGGCAACGTGCTGAGTTCCCACCTGAGGGTCCTGGCCGTGAGCTCGCGGGTCGACCCGAGCCCCCCACCTCGGCTGTACAATGGGGGCGATGGAGGCGATCCTCCCCCCCCCAGGGCCAATGGGTAGCGGGAAAGGGAGCTGCGGGCACAATGCGGCCCGCGGTTCAGAGGGCACACCTAGCTTCCAGGAGCTACGCGCGCTGTGCGCAGCCGCCCAGAGCGCCTGACTGGGGCTGTCGCCCACTGTTCAGCTGGGAGGCCCAGGCCCCCTCTCTGCGCCGCCAGGCAAAGTCCAGGGACTGGAGCAGCACTTACCCAGTGCTAGTAGCCATGTTCAACCGGCTCCGGCGTCACGTGAAGGGCAGTGTCAGCTGAACCACCACCGCCACCACCACCACCAGCACCAGTCGGGCTTCGAGGGGCGGAGCCTGGGCGGGAGTCCCTGACCCGCCCCCTCTAGCGCCAGACCCCTCAGAACCCGGGGAGGTGGAGCCCCGGAGGGGGCAAGGTCTAACTACCCAATGACTTCCTGTTACAGACGAGGGGCGGAGCCGGGGTGGCGGGGCGGAGCTCTTTCTGTAACAGGGAGGCGTGTCCTGAGACAGTGGACGCTTGCTTCAAAGCCCCCGACCTGGCGTCTCAGTCCGCCCTGGAAAGGACAGTGTGGTACTGGGAGCCTCTGACCCAAGGTAGTGGTGGGGCAGAGGTGACAGCTATTGCTTAAGGAGGGAAATGGCCTGAGCAAAGGCCAGGGCAATTGGAGTAACGCAAAAGTTCAGCAACCGGGAGAGAGGGTGTGGGAGTGAGAGGTGTGGCCTTAGAGGTAACCTGAGGTTGGGGAATTATGTCTGATAGGACCTTTCCAAGCTCCAACAGCTGCAGCTGAAGGCAAGGCGGCCAGTAAGGATCTCTGGGGAGAAGTAGGCGCGTGGAGAACACGGTTCAGGAGGGAGTGTCTACCAGAGGGCATCCCCCTCGGCACTGCTGGGCACTGGTGTTAGGTGCACAGTCCCTCGGAGAGTTGGGTGGAGGGGTCATGGGAGGGGGAAGGGAAGTAGATGTTCTAGGAGAGCAACCTGGGCTACAGGTGCCTGAGAATAACAGTAATACTACCATCTACTGTGCCCCAGTGCTTTGCAAATGTTAGCTCTTGGAATCCTCACAACAGCCCTGTCCTGTGAGGTAAGCTCTGTCCTGAATGTCATTTTACTGAGGCCCAGAGAAGTGGATAAGTAGCCTGAGCTCACTCAGGGGCTGAGTTCGGGCAGTCAGTCAAACCCCTGAGTTGTGACTCACACTGGTTCTGTGAAGGAGGGGGGCCCAGTCCTGAGGGGTGGGTATTGCTGGGGTCCTACCACAGGATGGTATGCAAATATGTGTGGACAGGAGGTGGGTCCTAGCGCATATCCCTGGGGCTCCTGACCCCGGCCCCTCAGCTGTTTCAAAGCTGAAAGTAGCTTCTGGTCAAAGGGCTTGTTTCTTTATCAAGATGAGAATGCAGAGGCTATGAGATGGAGAAGCAGCTGCTGTTTGTCTCCCAAAGCTGGGAAGAGAGCGGGCCCCTTAAATTGGGGGAGGAGTCGAACCAGACCATAAGCAGAGTGGGTGCCACAGCATGGCTGCTTCAACTCCCAGCACCATCCCTGGTCTCATCTCTCAGGTGGGAGCTAATGGAACCCACCTCAGGTGACTGCTGGGAATTTCCTGAGGCAAATTAGCACCCTTAGCCCATGGCGGAGCCAAAGAGGATGAAGCTGTGAGGGGAAGGCAGCGTGTTCAGACAGACACAGATACCACACATAGCAACGCTCAGGGGTCTCTGTTCTCTAGGCGGGACCACAGGGAGGGTCCAAAGACCCTCTTGCCAGTGTCTGTAAAGGAAAGCAGAGGCACAAGGCCCTACACCCCACCACCAACCCCAAGAACATGAGCCCCTCCCTCCCATTCAGCAGTTGCTTTTCCTCCAGCTACAGATGTGATTCCCTAATAAGGGACACTTTTTTTTAAATTTTTTTATTGATTATGCTGTTACAGTTGTTCTATTCCCCCCTTCATTCCCCTCCACCCTACCCCCCGTCCCCACCATTACCACCCCTTTAGTTTATGACCATGTGTCTCAAGTCCTTTAGATTCTATATTTCCCATGCTATTCTTGCCCCCCCTTCTATTTTCTATCTACTGTCTATGCTACTTATTTTCTGTACCTTCTCCCCCCTTCTCCTCCTCCCACTCCCCTGTTGCTAACCCTCCTTGAGATCTTCATTTCTATGTTTCCACTCCTGATCTAGCTGTCCTTTTAGTTTGCTTTCGTTTTAGGTGTGGTTGTTAATAACTGTGAGTTTGTTGTCCTTTCACTGTTCATGTTTCTTTAACTTCTTTTTCTTAGATAAGTCCCTTTAACATTTCATATAATAAGGGCTTGGTGATGATGAACTCCTTGAACTTGGCCTTATCTGAGAAGCACTTTATCTGTCCTTTTATTCTAAATGAAAGTGTTGCTGGATAGAGCAATCTTGGTTGTAGGTCTTTGGATTTCATGACTTGGAATACCTCTTTCCAGCCCCTTCTTGCCTGTAAGGTCTCTTTTGAGAAATCCGCTGACAGTCTGATGGGGACTCCTTTGTAGGTGACTGTCCCCTTAGCTCTTGCTGCTTCTAGGATTCTCTCCTTCATTTGAATCTTGGCTAATATAATTATGATGTGCCTTGGTGTGTTCCTTCTTGTGTTACAGTATTGTGATTCACTCCCAGTGCTGCCACTTAACTGTCCAACCTAAATGCATTGTAATTCTGAGTTTTAACACTTTGTCTTTGATTCTACCTATGGATTAATTGCTGTGCTTTGTTTCAAGATAGTGCTGGTAGAACTTTTAACATTGTGACTATCGCAGTCATGTTATTGTAAGAGTTAAGGTAATGAAAATGAGAACAAGTTTGAGAGCAATGCCAGTACGACCCAGATGTTACCAGAAAGGGAGGCTATGCGACTGTGTTTAATGACAGATAAACAGACATGAACAGTAGATTGGGGGATAAATAACCAGAACAATAGCATCCTGCACAACATGCAGACAATAATTACGGATTAGGTTTGGTGGAGAAGGGGATATTAAAAGCAAACACGTAAGTAAGTCTGGGACGAGACATGCAAGTTCTAAATTATTCAGAAGTTTTTCCATCTGTCCACAAAGACACCGATGTAGGAAAAAAAGAAATATAAGGCATCCAGATTGTAAAAGAAGTAAAAAGATGTAATCATATCACATGCAGTTTTTGTGACTGGCTTATTTCCCTTAGTATTTTTTTCAAAGTTTATTCATGTTGTAACATGTATCAGTACTTCATTTCTTTTTGCTACTGAATAATATTTTATTGCCTGCATATACCAGATTCTAGTTATCTATTCATTAGTAAGTAATGATTTTTATTTATTCTATTTGAGAATGTATTCGACAATTACATGACCTTGTACATAGAAAATCCTAAGTAATCCACTAAAAAACTATTAGAACTAATAGCTCAGTAGGATTGCTGGATATAAAAATCAATATACAAAAATCAATTGTATTTTTATGTACTTGCAATGGATAATCTGAAAATGTAATTAAATAAACAATTCCATTTAGCACCAAAAGTAATAAAATGCTTAGGAATGATTTAACAAAAGAAGTGCAAAACTCACAGACTAGAACCTAAAAAATATTGTTGAAACTAAAGAAGATATAAATAAATTGAAAGACATCTCATGTTCAATGAATCAGAAAATTTAATATTGCTAATTTAACAATACCCCCCAAAATGATGTACAGATTCAACATAATCCCTATGAAAATCTCAGCTGACTCCTTTGCAGAAATGCATTAATTGATCCTAAAACCCATATGGACATTCAGAGGACCTAAAATAGCCAAAACAATGTGAACGAGAACACTTTGGAGGACTCAAACTTCCCTATGTCAAAACTTACCACAAGCTACAGTTATCAGCACAGGGTGGTTCAGGCACAAGGATAGAAACATAGGTCCATATGTTGGTGGGATTGCAGACTGGTACAACCATTATGGAAAACAGTATGGAATTTTCTCAGAAAAATAAAAATCGACCTGCCTTTTGACCCAGCAATTCCACTGCTAGGATTATACCCCAAGAATCCTAAAACATCAATTTCAAAGAACCTATGCACCACAATGTTCATAGCAGCACAATTTACAATAGCCAAGAGTTGGAAGCAACCTAGGTGCCCATCAGTAAATGAATGGATCAAAAAATTGTGGTACATATACACCATGGAATTTTATGCAGCAGAGAGAAAGAAGGAGCTACTACCCTTTGCAACAACATGGATGGAACTGGAAAGCATTATGCTGAGTGAAATAGGCCAGGCATTGAAGGACAAATACCATATGATCTCACCTTTGACAGGAAGCTAAAGAATAAAACAAACAAGCAAACAGAATAAAAACAAAGACGCTGAAATAGAGAACAAGTGGGCAGCGATCAGAGGGGAGAGGGAAGGGAACTTAAGGGGAAAAAGGGGGAGGGATTTTGAGGAACAAGTATGAAAAACACAGAGATGAGGACTGGGGGGGGGAATGGGAGGGAGGGGGGAGACTGGGCGAGGGGGTGGGGTGGGATGGGAGAAATAGATTAAAAAAAATGTACTTGAAAAGTAACTAAATAAAATTTAATATAAAAAAATAAAATAAAATAAAATAAAATAAAATAAACATAGGTCCATAGAATAGAATTGGGAGTCCAGAAATAAATGCTCACATTTATGGTCAATTATTTTCGACCAGGGTACCAAGGCCTACAATTGTGAAAATAGAAGAACTAGAAAACTGAGATGTAAACATGGCGGTAAATCTTTGTAACACGGGACTAGGCAGTGGTTTCTTAGATATGATGCCCAAACTCAAGCAACAAAATACAAAATAGATAAACTGGACTTCATAAATATTTAAAACTTTTGTGCCTCAAAGAACATGCATCAGGAAAGTGAAGATATATAAGTGGCCAATAAGCATGTGAAAAGATGTTCAACATTATTGGTCCTCAGGGAAAAGCAAATCAAAATGACAAAATACCACTTCATAACTGTTAGGATTACTACAGTCAAAAAGAATAAAATTGTTGAGAATGTGGAGAAATCGTAACATCCCTATGCTGCTGTGAGAAAGTAAGTGTTCAGCACTTTGAAAACATTCTGGCAGTTCCCAAATAGAGTAAATAAGTACAGTTACCACGTGGCTCAAAAGAATAAAAAAACAGGTGTTCAAACAAAGAGTTTGAACTTGTTTATAAATCTTCACAGCAGTAATATTTATAATAGTCAAAATAGTGGAAATAATCCCATTTCCGTCACCTGAAGAATAGATAACTAGAATCTGGTATATGCAGGCAATGAAATATTATTTGGCAGCAAAAAGAAATACTGATATATGTTACAACATGAATAAACTTTGAAAAAAACATACTAAGGGAAATAAGCCAGTCACAAAAACTTTATGTGATTACATTTTTATGAAATGTCCAGAATAAGCAAATTTATAGTCATCATAGGGGATGCAATAAGACAAGAAAAGAAAGCATATAAGATTGGAAAAGAAGATATAAGACTGTCTTTGTTCAAAGATGACATGATGGTCTATGCAGAAAATCTGAAAAAATCAGTTAAAGAAGACTCTTGGGTTTAAAAGTCAAATGGCTCCTCTTGGTAAGGATATTTGTTTACAAGTGTCAGGAAATAATAACTTTTGAAACCTGCATTAACAGATTTCCTTTTGCCTAGAGAAGGAAAATAAAAATGAACCAAAGGGTATTTCCAGAACAGATAAATGTGTAAGAAGGCTGTGATTCAGTTTTTTAGTGTATATACTGTTCAATATCTTAGAATTTTAATATATAAAAACAAAACATGTTCTTCCAATTACAGACTACTTTAAGGAATTGCTATTGTTCCCTTTTGTCAGTGTTAATATCAAGTGTTGGGAATTAAATAATTTGAGAAAAAATATTACCCAATGAGAATGAATGTAGATGGCTCAATGATTCTTACTCAGTAGGATGTGTAAGGCAACAGGGACCCTTGTCAATTGTTATATGTCAATACAAATGTCATAAGTGGTGAAAAAACTCTTGGGTTTAGTAAGTGATCATAATGGGGTTGCAAGATTCAAGGTTAATATACAAAAATTAATCATTTCCTACATACCAGCAATAAACAAGTAAAATTGAAAACACAATAAAATTTACATTAGCATCCCCCAAAATGAAATACTTAGGTATAAATCTAACAAAATATGTACGACAAATATACAAGAAACACTCTGATTAATAAAATCAAGGAACTACATAAATGGAAACATTTATGGATAGAAAAACTAAATATTTTCAAGATAATTGATTCTTCCCAATTTGATCTATAAATTTAGTGCAATCCCAATCAAAATTCCAACAAGTTATTTTTGTGGATATTGACAAACTGATTTTAAAGTTTATACAGAGAAGCAAAAGATCCAGAATAGCCAACACAATAATAAAGGAGAGGAACAAAGTTGGAGGACTGATATTACCTGACTTCAAGATTCACTATAAAGCTATAGTCATCAAGACAGTATGATCTTGGCAGGAGAATAGACAGATCAGTGGAACAGAAGAGAGCCCAGAAATAGATTGACTTCAATATAGCCAGCTGACCTTTGAAAAAGGAGCAAAGAATATACAATGGAAAAATTATAGTCTGTTCAATAAATGCTACTACAGCAATTAGACATCCACATGCAAAAGTGAAAAAGAAACTGAATCTAGATATAAACCTTACACCCACTACAAAAATCAACTCAAATGTATTAAAGACCTAAATCTAAAATACGAAACTAGAAAACTCCTAGAATTAACTTAGGAAAAAATCTAGATGATCTTGGATTTCATGATGAGTTTTTAGATACAACACCAAAGGCACCATGCATGAAAGCTAGACTTCATTAAAAACAAATTGTTCTGCTCTGTGAAAGACACAGAGAATAAAAAGAGAAGCCACTGGCTGGAGATAACATTTGCAAAAGAGACATATGATAAAGGACTGGTATCCAAAATACACAAAGAACTCTTCAAATTCAACAACAAGAAAACCCAGTTTTGTTTTTTTGTTGTTGTTTTTAATTTTTTAAATATATTTTATTGATTATGCCATTACAGTTGTTCTATTTCCCCCTTCATTCTCCTCCACCCTGCACACCCCTCCCCCACCATTCCCCCACTTTACTTTATGACCACATGTCTCAAGTTCTTTAGATTCTATGTCTCCCCTACTATTCTTGCCCTCCCCCTATCTATTTTCTACCTACCATCTACACTACTTATTTTCTGTCCTTCTCCACCCTTCTCCTTCTCCCACTCCCCTGTTGCTAACCCTCCATGTGATCTTCATTTCTATGGTTCTGCTCCTGATCTAGCTATCCTTAGTTTGCTTTTGTTTTAGGTGTGATTGTTAATAACTGTGAGTTTGCTGTCCTTTCACTGTTCATCTTTTTTATCTTCTTTTTCTTAGATAAGTCCCTTTAACATTTCATATAATAAGGGCTTGGTGATGATGAACTCCTTGAATTTGATCTTATCTGAGAAGCACTTTATCTGCCCTTCCATTCTAAATGAAAGCTTTGCTGGGTAGAGCAATTTGGATGTAGGTCTTTGGATTTCATGACTTGGAATACCTCTTTCCAGCCCCTTCTTGCCTGTAAGGTCTCTTTTGAGAAATCAGCTGACAGTCTGATGGGAGCTCCTTTGTAGGTCACTGTCCCCTTATCTCTTGCTGCTTCTAGGATTCTCTCCTTCATTTTAATCTTGGCTAATATAGTTATGATGTGCCTTGGTGTGTTCCTTCTTGGGTCCAACTTCTTTGGGACTCTCTGAGCTTCCTGGATTTCCTGGAAGTCTATTTCCTTTGCCAGATTGGGGAAATTCTCCTTTATTATTTGTTCAAATAAGTTTTCCACTGGTGGCTGTGCCTTTCCCCCCTTCTGGTACCGCTATAATTCAGATGTTGGAGCGTTTAAAGATGTCCTAGAGGTTCCTAAGACTCTCCTCATTTCTTTGAATTCTTGCTTCTTGACTCTTTTCTGTTTGGCCATTATTTGCTTTCTTCTGGTCCACTCCATTGATTTGAGTCCCAGTTTCCTTCTCATTGCTATTGGTGTCCTGTGCAATTCCATTCATTTCAATTAGTTTCGCCTTCATATATTTGTCTAATTTGTGGCTATACTCAACCAGTTCTGTAAGGATCCTGATGACCAGTGTTTTAAACTGTGCATCTGAGTGTTTTGCTATTTCTTCATCACTTAGATTTATAGGCTCTGGGGCTTTGAGATCTTCTTGAGCCATTTTTGGTCTGTGCGCGCCCTTTAAGTGTGAGAAGTGGTGCCTTGGACTCCCAGGTCGCTGGGTTGTGACGCTGTATGTGGGGGCGTGGTCAGAGCGGGGAAATGGCGGCCACCTTTGCTGTTTCTCACAGCTGGGTGAGGATCAGCGCCTTAGGTGGTTCACCTGGACCGGGCCACTCAGAGTTGCTGGGTTATGACGCTGTATGTGGAGGTGGGGTCAGAGCAGAGAAATGGCGGCGCCCTCCCTGCCTCTTGCTGTGGGGACCCGCTGGGTTCCGGTCCAATCGCCCACTCCCTCGCTTGTCTATCCGCGCACAAATGCGCGACCACAGTCAACACGCAGCCCTGCTCCCCTGCTGTCTCCTCCGCGGTCGCTGGCTCAGTTGCTCACTAGGTCCAACCCTGCGTCTGGATTCAACGCCTGAGTCCGTCTGACCGAGTCCTCCTGTGCAACCCCGCTCCACCAGCTGCTGGTTTCGCCCCTTACTGGTCAGGCTGAAGAATTTGTTGTTAACAGACTTCTGAAAAGTTCAATTTTCTGTGTTCTGGCTGTGTTTTCTGTTGCTAATATTTAGTTGTCTCTAAACTTGGTTGTGTGAGAAGGCACGGCACATCCACCTATGCCTCCATCTTGGCGGAAGTCCCGAGACACTTTTAAAAAATAACCAAGAATGAGCAGAATGCACTTTTCATGCTCCTTTATGGAAGGAAAACCTGTTCCTGAGCTAATCACAGTCCCTCTACCAATTGTTAATATAAAATAGATCAAAATTAAGCTAACTATCAGTTCTGAGTATTTATTAATGTGAACAAGAATTATTCAAAATCCACAAAGTGATACGGGGAGAGCACCTACTGAGTGGCGCGCTCTCATTTGCAAACAGTAACAGGAGGTCCTGCCCATGACTCCTGCCCAGCCAGGCCTGTCTGGGCTTCGGGCCTGTCTCACCACCATTACATGAGCCTGGAACAGAGGGCCGATCCCCCCCTGCACCCCTCCCCATCAGAGCTCTGGCAGGGGCCCAGGACAAGTAGCCCTGGGAGCAGGAGAAGATTGCATAGTTACTCATGCAGGGCAGGCCCTGGACTCTGCTGGGAGCCAGAAGGCAATTGGGGAAAGATTGATTCTGGAGAGTTGCAGTGGGAGTGTATGAATCAGCAAGAGAGAGGCAGGCAACACACTGAGACCTCGTGCAGGATACCTCTGAGGTCACAGGCCCTTGGCTGGAACAGTCTCTTCTCTAGTGACCTCCAGGTGGCTGGGATGTGTCTGTGCTCAGTGAACCCGGCGGTCAGAGCATTATAACCCTCCAGAAGTGCCCTGCCCCAGCCAGAGACCCAGTAGAAATGTGGCTCCCATTGTCCCTGTGACACCATGTCCTGCCAGGTTTCCCTGCCCTGTCCGTCCCCTCGATCTAGCCCCATGCTCTTACCGCTCCCTGGATGGCGGCCGGCTGCCTGGAGAGAGCAGGCCCGGAGGTGGTGACCGGCCAGACTCGGACTCATGAGCCGCCCCCTGTGGCCTTTCGGGGTGTCCCTGGGAGAACCATGACAGGGGCCCCAACCACTTTCTTCGGCTGCACACCAAGTATGCTGGTCTGCTGGGAGTTTCCGTGGGACCACCCTGGAGGTGGCCTGGATGCTGGCTCTGCCCAGCTACTGAGAAATCGCTCATGAAGCCACCCTGTGACTGACCAAGCTGTGAGGAGTGAGGGCCGAGGCCCTGCCCTGGAAATCTGGGGACAGAAGAGGAAGAGGAAACCTCAGTGTTGTCTACAAGAAGCCCCCATCTGGGAGAGCAGACAGCAGGGTCCATGCTGCTACTTCCTACTGTGACCAGTGAGAAGTTACTGAGATTCTGAGCAGGAGAGCAGCAGAGTCCAGGCCCATGTCTTGGGAGA
Source organism: Artibeus jamaicensis (assembly GCF_021234435.1). Taxonomy (NCBI): domain Eukaryota; kingdom Metazoa; phylum Chordata; class Mammalia; order Chiroptera; family Phyllostomidae; genus Artibeus; species Artibeus jamaicensis. The sequence goes on along the minus strand of NW_026521896.1, from coordinate 1,209,702 downwards.
GCACTCGCGAGGTTCAGAGGAGAGATCTGGAAAGGTCCAGGGAGACTCTACACGAAGGCTGCATCCTCAGGTGGTGAAAACCCAGTGCAGATAGCGTTTGGGGGTTTGTGATTGCTTGTTTACTTTTTCTGAGAACAGAAGGCTGGGCTCAGAAAACCAACACCTAACAGACTGAAGAGAAAGATGTGGGGGTGTGGGGTGTAAGATGGGGGCGGGTGGTGTATCTCAGCCTGACCTCTTTCCAAGCGGGGAAGGAAGGAGAGTGATAGAAATGAAATGCCTGGGAGGCTGCCTCGGCCTCGGCAACATCAGCCGTGGCCGCCCTGGCTCCCCCCTCCTGAGGCCGCGTGACCTGCTCTCTCCCCCAGGACCGCAGCACAGCTGTCACCACCTCCTCGGATCCCGGAGGAGCCCCACATCACGTCATTCTCCTCCTGCCCTTCCTCTCCTGGCCCAGGCGCCAGTCTCCATCCTCCTACAGGAAAGAGGCAGCAGCAGCGGGGGTCCCCCCCCTCAGGAAGCCCCGTCACTGCCTTAGATGGAGTGGTCCCTGCTGAGTGCTTTGCCAGGGTCTGTGAGGCAATTCAAGATGAGAAATGGAACGGTGGCTTCGGGAAGGCAAATCATTCTAACAGCACCTTAAAAACATCGGCAGAAACAAGTTCTTTGTGTGTGTGTGAAAATGAGGAATATATTGTTTTCCACTGTTTGTAAGACTGTTTTCTCATCTTGAAATCACAAGCTGTTTTCTTCCAGAGAGACTTATAAATACATCCAATTATTGATATTCAATACAGGAAATAAAGTTCTGAAATGGTTTTCTCCCGCGCACACACACGGAGTGGGCTGGCCAGGTTGGGTAGGTGATAATTACTTTTACTTCCTACAAGTGCAGGCCTGTCGGTGCAGAGTGGCCCCTCTCCCGCACCTTTCATCGCTTTCACCTTTACTACGTTTCCCGTGCTGTGCAGGGCTATTCATTGGTGTAACTTTATCACCACATTTCAAGATCTTGATAAAAAAAAAGAATGAGATTCCTAATATTAAAAGTGTGAGTGCAAAGGCCCAGGGCAGGGAAACTTGGTTCTGCCGCTCATGTCCTGGAACTTCCCCTGGGGGATGGGCTCCCCCTCGCTCAGCTCCAAGTGACTGAGCGTCTCTGATGTTCCCGCTCACACTCAAAACTACCCCTCCAGCCAGTTCGAGTCAGGCTGGCATTTTAAGGAGGATGCTTTCAGCCCCTCATGAAATTGCCCACAGACTGTGTTGAGGAGATTAGATGGTGTGTCCTATGAGACACTCAGCACAGCCCCTGGCTCATGATGGCCATCATCCTTACCTCAGTGGTCCTGAGAAGCAGGGCAGCAGAAAAGGACGCACACCCTTATCCCCAAGGGGTGGAGGTGATCGAGATGCTTCATGAGGTCATTCTCAGCCCTGCCCACCTGCAGAGCAACTTCAGAACAAAGGGGTGGGTCCCTTGCCCCAAGCCAAAGTGCTCAGAGTCACTCTCTTCAAGAAGACTGGCCAGCCCTGGGATCCCTGCATGAGGGCTGACTTTCCAGGCAGAATAAAAGCTGCTAAAGAGAAAGGAGAGTGAGTGGGGAAGGCTGCCAAAAGGGGGTTCCCGTCTGCACCTAGGGCTTCTGGCCCAACTCGGGGCTTCGACCCATAGGACTCCGCTGTGGGTGTGAATTTCCATGTAGGGAAGAGGGTGCAAGGAGATTTGTGAGAGGGTTAGGGACATAGAATAGATCACAAAATTGACTTCAAATCCTCATCCTTGCCGCGTCCATATCTTCACTTTGTGATCCTGCAGCTCCTCCCATTCAGAGGTGGAGCCTTTTCACCAGCCCTTGAATCTGGGTGGCCACACGACTTACTTGGGGTAGTGGGACATTAGCCAAAGCAGAACACCGGGAGGGTGTTCATCCCCTCAGGCTGATTCTCTGGCAACTCTTAGGAGCCTGGCCCATGTGAAGATACCCTAGCTAACCTGCCAGGGTGTGAGACACCTGTTCAGCAGCCTGTCAACCAACAGACCACGGGCAAGACTGGCCTAGAATGTCAGCCTCCCGCCAACCTGGGTTCAGCAGAGACCAGCTGAGCTGGCCCTCAGAATCCTGCAGTATATCAATGGTTGTTATGCCAGGCTATCAAAGGTTCTGCCCTGGAGAGGGAGGGGATCCTCCTCCCCCGAGAGGAGGCGGGGGCCAGACGCCAACAGGGCTGTGAAGGGGTTCAGAACAGGCCTCCCCAACCTGTGCCACTTTGACAGATGAATTATTTCGAGCCGAAAGAAATGGAGACCCTGCAGGCTCACAGGAAACTTACCTCTCCCTTAAAGAATTTAATTAGGGACCTTGCCCATAAAAAGTTATTACCAGAGATAACTTTTTATGACCTATATATAGGGAAAGACAAGTTCCTAATTACTGCCCATCTGTTCTTCTTTCTTATTGCCCTGCCTGCGAATGACCTTCCTTCCTCTCAGGCCCCAACGTGCCTTACCCCACCTTAGCTACGAATGCCACACATGTGTCATTTTCTGTCTCCGAACCTCTCGCGTATGTGAGGCTTTGGTAAGTATGCATATAATTCAATTTGATTGTTTCCTCTTGTTAATCTGTGTCATTTTAGTTATTAGACCAGCTGAAAGAACCCAGGAGAGTAGTTCCTTCCTCCCCCTCTGCTGTTTTCACAAGGAATCGAGGGAGATGCAGGGTGTCAACAGCACTGCTGTGGGACCCTGGGGAGAAGGTGTGACCTTCGCCTCACCTCTGCCTGGAGCCCAGCCTGACTGCTGCTCAGAGGAGGCTGAGGGACCTCGCTTCTGCCTCAGCGTCCCAGAGAGGCAGCCCCCGCACCCACCCAGTGCTGCGCTGCTGCTGGGGGCAGGAGGGCAGTAGTGCTGAGACGTGGGCCCCAGGGGGCCTCCTGGGCAGCAAACCTGCAGCACAGGGAGGGGGAGGACTCTTCGAGCTTCTGTGAGAATCCCCAGGGATATCTGGAAGGGACTTTCAAGGCCTCCATACATTGGTCCCATACAGATGGGACTGGGACCAATGAAATCCAAATGTTCATGCAGATGGAGCCTTGTGTGCACAAGAGCTGGTGAGTCTGACCTGGAGGCTCAGCCTGCACTGATGCACTCCAAAGCAAGGCTGGCCTGGGGTGTGAGCACGGGTTTGTACTGGGTGGCCTGGACGGGTCACCAGGAGGTGGCAGCCGGTAGGGAGTTTGCTCCCAGGCCAGCCTTGCCGGAACAGACCCAGCCTGAGCCTAGGTCGAGAGTAGAGCACTGATCCTTCCAAAGCAAAGCTCCTCCTCCAGTTGCTGCAGAGACACCCGCCCAAGTTCAAGGCTAGGGCTGTCCAAGCTGAGCGTCCGCCCCTCTTCCAAGTGCTGGCCACTACATCCGAAGCATCCTTTTAAAAGATGGATGGATACCCAGAAGTTGTCACTGCTGTGCTCAGTCCAGATAGCAGCTCCATCTCTGAATCAGACACCAAGTTCACTGACAACATGCTGAGCCGATAGGGGTCTCACTCCCTTCCTCGTCCTTTCTGAGCATTCAGTTCAAACAGTCTTTGCAAAAAAAATCATAATTTTATTTCTAGATCTCAGAGATCGATATCTAGGGCTTGAGGGAGAACCTACTGCAGGACCCTCCGAAGAGGCAGCTCAGCTCAGTTCCCAGACCAGATTCGCCCGCAGGAGGCCTGCGCCCAGCACAGGGCCTGTCCCAGCTTCCTCCTGGTGACGCTGGCAGCTGACAGGGGCCACCCGGAGCCCCACCACCCGAGCTGGTTGAGGGTGGGCACCAGGCCTTTTCTCACTTGGATTTGGGAGAAGAGACCTCAAACCTCCACCAGCACCACCTCTGCTTGAGAGAGGAGGCCACAACTGGGCTGAGAAGGGCTCGCGAACTCTGTGTGGCCGTCCCCTGAATTCCAGGCTGCAGAACGGCTGCTCAGAAAACCCTTTTTACCTTTGGATCTGGCACCAAGGGTGTACTCTGTCACCAGGGGACACTTGCCATGTGAAGACTAAAGGCCCTTTCTAAGAGGGTTCAAGGCCTCAAGACAAAGCCCACCCAGCTGAGGAACACGCTCCAGCTCTTCGGTGTGGTTTTCAGGGTGGGGGTGGGCCCGCGCAGCCCACCCCTCAGAGATCCTAATTTGGTAGGCTGAGGTGTGGCTCAGACACACGGATTTTTAACCAGCACTCCAGCTGCCTGTGGTAAGTAGCCAGGTTCTGGGTTCCTTGTGTGGGCAGCCACCCACGCAGCTCGGCCTCCCTCAAGCCTGCAGTGTCCTCACGCTACTAGGCCAGGCCCTGCCAACCGCCTGTCCAGGGGTGAAACGTGGGCCCTGGGCATCAGTTCTGAGTGCAGTCAACACCTCTCCACACACACACACACACACACACACACACACACACACACACACACACACACGTTTATCCCCCCTTCTCCTTACTGACGGCCCTTCATGCCCAAGGCCCCTTCAACCCCACTTCACTGCGAGGCCAACTCCTTCTGCCCTCGTCACAGCCCAGTCAGCAGAGCTCCCTGGCCTTGTGGCCGCAGCACGGCACCCACGGAGCTGCAGCCCCTGCCAGCCGGAGAGCCTGTTAGCCCATCGCTCCCACCTCAAGACTGACGTCGAGTGAAAGCTTGCTAAGACCGAGTGTTATAGGGCTGTGGGGAAATAAATGGGAACACTTACATTGGAGAGTACTTTGGAAATATCTGTAAAACCATAAAATGTAAAACTAAGTCTTCTGACCAGTAATTGCAGTTCTTACCACCTACGCTGAAGAAACTCAGCCTTTGAGCGTAAGGAGCAGCCTTCTTAGCGATGGTGAAAGCTGGAAGCCACCGGCACACTCACTGGTAAGTGAGCTCTCAGCTGCTCACGTGCTGCGGGACCAGTTAAAGGGAATGTGCCTGATCTATACACACTGACACAGGGACACCTCCACAGCACGGTTTTCCCAATGCATGTAACATCGGGGAAGTTTATTGTCAAGGACAAAGCTCCTCCTCAAGTTGGAGGAAAACTTTGTCTCCCGTGGACAAAGTTTATCGTCAAGAACTTTAGTAGGTTTTTAAAAAGCCTGTCTTGGACCCTGACTGGCATAGCTCAGTGGATTGAGCATGGGCTGCAAATCAGAGTCACTGGTTTGATTCCCGGTCAGGGCACATGCCTGGGTTGCGGGCCAGGTCCCCAGTGGGGGCCACATAAGAAGCAACCACACATTGATGTCTCTCTCCTTCTCTTCCTCTCTCCTTTTCCCTCTTTCTAAAAATAAATAAATAAAATCTTTTTTAAAAAGACTGTTTTGGTTTAAGAAAACCGAAACATGATAATCCACCATAAGACATGTACAAACAAGGATAATGAAAATACTAAATACTATCTAAATTAAAAGGCCGTACTTCGAATTGTTAACTATATTCTTGGAGTCTTGCAGGAAGCAGCCGTACCCTTAGCCCTCAGGAAGTTCACCCCACAGCTCATGAAGATTGCAGAGCCTCGCTGCAAACTCGATGGCATCGCTCCCGGTTACCAATGCCGAGGGTTTTTTTGTAATCAAGCGTACAGTAGTACAGAAAGCACAAAATCCTATTCATGGGGACTGTTTGTTTCTTTAAAGCGTATCTCAAACATCTTTTAAAGTGTGAGCCTCAAATGTGCTCAACAGCACTTTGTTGAGTGGAAAGTCGAAGGACGGTGCCTACTGTGCTGTATCGTCAATGTTTACAACCCGCAAAACAATAGACAATTCTGTGAATTCTCTGTGGACTCGTGTTTATGTTGTAAAAGTGCTTAAAAGGTCTGGAAGAATATAAACCAGTGCTGTCTTCAGGGGTTGGGGAGGGCAGTGTGAGAGAACCTGAGGGGATACACCTTTATCTAACAGTCTAATTTTTCTAAAAAATGGGAGTATAATCATGCATATGTGCAATTAAAAATACATAAACCTACTTTACGGAAGAGAACCGCAGTCTCGGGGGCTCGTCTTGCACGTGGGGAGCCTGCTGTCCAGCGGTCCCGGAATGTGCTGGGGCTGGCTCTGCACCCCATTCCGCCTCGTCCTGCCACCGTGCTCACCGGCTCCTGGAAACAGAGGGGAGGTTGGCTGGTCTGCATTTTGTAGGAAAAGGCCTGGTTGTTATTTACAAGGACCACAGACAGAACGCTCCAGGGCAATGCCAGGAGGACAGCTGGGGAGTCGGGGGTTGGTGAAGGAACGACCCTAGTTCATAGGAATCCAGAGCCTCTGTGGCCAGGCCCGCCTCCCACCTCTGCTCCCACGCCCCACTCCCCAGTTCCTGACTCCCACCCCCCAAATTCTACCTGCTTCTTCTACTTACCCCAGCCCCAACCTCCCAGACCCAGAGCCCTACAACTCCAGTTCTGCCAACACGCATTCTTGACCCTGACCCCAACCCCCACCTTCATACACACCATCTACCTGACTTACAGTCCCCACAACCACTGTTCTCCCCCTTTCCCCTTAACCCTGACCTTGACCCCCACTTCCCAACTCCAAGGCCTGCTAGCACCCCCTGTCCTCCCCCAGAGAACTGATCCTCCTTCATTTCTACAGTTCTGGAGAGAAATGGAAGCAAATCCTTCGGTGGAGTGGTTGCCAGTGAGAGGAAAATGGTGATTTAGGCTTTTATTCATCAAGGAAAGGAATATCCCCCTCCCCCTCTGCAGGATTTGCAAGAAGGCACTCAGCCTCCTCCTCCCTCTGAATTTCCAGTCTCCTCTGTGGTTTCCATGGATTCAGAGATCGCTCCCAGCACCTGAGCCCCAGCGACGGGGAGGGAAGTGAGGGGAGCGGCTTAGCTGCGGCGGCTGGGAGAGAAGCTGCCCCCCAGGGCCCTCCCCGGGCCACCGGCTTGCTGCTCCTCCTCCTGGAGGCCCCGGAGCTCCCAGGGGGTTTATGGGGGCTTGCTGGGGGCTTGCTGGGGGCTTGCCGGGGGCTTGCTAGTGGCCTGACATCCTCTTTCTGGGTCTCCTCTTCTTCTGGATGGCCCGGGGGCCTCCAGAAACCGTGCTCTACCCTGAAAGACCTCAGAGAGTTTGGGAGACCGACACCTCTGGTGGGAAAATGCCAACGGTGGCCACAGCAAGAAAGAACTTGCCCCAGACTGTTGGCGAGAAGAGCAGCATAGCTTAGAAAGGGGCCAAGGCCCAGCTGGGCCCGCTCTGTTCTGCCGGACCGCAGGGGCCCAGCCAAGCGCTCACTTGGCCCCCAGTTTCCAGGGCTCTAGTGCTGGTTGCAGGCTCTGGGCTGCCTCGGAGAAGGTGAGAAAGGGTGTGGTGGGGAGTCACTGACCAGCCTCCACTTGGGGGTGTCCATCCAGCTCTGTTTGGCCCCTTCTAGAACAGATGCAGGGCATTCCCCACCTATCCCGGTGGCTGCCCTGAGCCCCCCAACCCTTTTACACTTGAGGGCTATTGGGTGTGCAGGCCCCAAGCATGGCCAGTCCAGTGCCCTGCCCAGGGTCCAGCTCAGCCGGGAAAGATTCACAGTGGCTGCAGGAGAGCTGCTTTCAGAGATGGGCAAGCAGCCGGTGGGGCCTCCTGGCCAGGCTGCCCTCCTGGGTTTCTCCCCGGCCCAGTCTCAGCAGGTTCTGAGAGCTGCTTCACGCCCCTCCAGTGAGGTCCCCTTTCAGTGTTCATTTGCTCGTCTGTTTTTGTTGTTTGTGACCAGGAGCCCAGCCCTGACACACTGTTTCCAGTGGGTTTGTGGTCTCACTGGTCAGTGAGACTCTTGGGGACCAACTGAAATCTCAGGGCCACTACTATGTGAGGTGCGGTGGCCCTCTGCCCTGCTCCCTAAGGAATGTCCTGGGGAGCCCCTAAAAGCTACTCCTTCCAGATCCCTGAGAATGAAGACAGGACCCAGTTCCCTCTGGGTCCCTATCCCTCAACTCTGCCCCTTCCTCCTGAAGGTGGCCTCCAGGTCCTGTCCCCTCATCTTCTTTGACATTCACCACTCACACCAAATCCTGTCTCACTCTTCACACTCAGCCTGATGGCTCATGAAACCTGGAAAGGAAGCCATTCTTTGCCACCTTAAAGCAGAGAGCTCACGTGGACCCAGCTACCCTACCCCTGGGTGTGCAACCAACAGAAATGTGACCACCTGTCCGGCAGTGGACACAGGCAAGGCTGCTCAGAGCTACACTGTTTAGAAAACACGCAAACCGGAGCTACCCAAATGCCCATCTGTGGGAGACTGGGTAAGCAAAGTGGTGCTCTCACACAGTGGGATCTGCGCCGGCAGGAGGACAGCCTCAGGGGCCTGACCCTGAGTGAGACCGGCCAGAGGCAGAAGAGCACCTGCGTCCAACTGGGTGGCTGCCATTGCAGGACAGCAGCAGAGCCGAGGAATCTGAGGGGTTTCGGAACAAGCCTCCCTAAGACGTGCCGCTTTGGCATGTGATTCTCCTGAGCCGAAGACCGTCGAAGCCCTGCAGGCTTACCTCTCCCTTGAAGAATCTAAATTGGGCGCCTTGCCCATAATAGGGGTTATCACCAAAAATGCCTTTTCAGGGCCTGTCTGCATGGCAGAGCAAACAAACTTCTAACTAGTGACCTCCTGCTCTTCGCTCCACCTACAGTGACCTCCCTCCCCTCTGAAGCCCCAAGGTGCCTGACCTCATCCTTCACTCAGCAAGCCACACGCACCTCATTTCCCTCTGCTCCAAACCTCTCGTGTCCCCGGGTTCTCTGACTCATGTATGGGGTTCCTGTGAATCCATATGTAAGTGAATTTTTGTTATTTTCTCTTGTTAATCTGTCTCCTAACACTTCAATTGTTAACCAGAAGGAAGAACCTAGAAGGGTAGAGTAAAAATTTTTTTCTTTCCCACAAGTTGCAACAGACACCATAGGGCCTGCCAACTTGAAACATTTATTACTCAGTCTTTCTCAGAACATATTTGCCAGTGCCTGACCTATTGGGAAGTAGGGATGGAAATGGGCAGAAATGGAAGCAAGACTTCTCAATGTATACACTTGTATATCATTTGGGTTCTTGAACTTATAAATGAATGTATTGGTTGTTTATTTTTAAAAGTCAATTTTAAAACCTTTAAAAGAACATTGGAAAAGCTCATCTCAACTGTTCAGAGTCAGACTAACAGCCTCCGGTGGCTGGTAGCACCTGGAAGGGGAGCGAGGAGAGCTCTGGGGGCCGGCGACGGGGGGTCGACTCGTCTGGCTGATCCACCGGAGCACTGCGTTGGTGGAAGTGTGTGGAGCTGCCCACGTGGGACGTGAGCACTTTTTGGTCAATGCGTGTGGTAGACTTGAATGAAACGTTGCTGTAATTAATGGGGATGCCCTCGGGAGAGGGATGGGGAAGTAAGGGAAACATTCCCTCTCATTAAAGAAAGGAAAAGAAGCCTGAACTGGCAGTCTTCCATTTTAGAGCCAGCCGAACATTGGCGTCCTGTCGGGGAGTGACCTTTCACCCCACACTTGGGTTGCCTGGGGCTCCAAGCAGGGGGCAAGCCTCAGCCTGGGGCTGGGGGTGGGGCCTGGAGATCTAGGTCCCTTGTCTTTCCAGACCCACTGGGCGCCTTTCAGCCTCGTCCTGCTTTGACCTCTCGGCATCTTAGGATGTTGTGGACCAGTCCCTCCTTGTTGAAACTCTCTCTTGCTTTGCCTCCCACCTGCCCTCCCCATCCTGGCGTTCGGTCCTTCAGCGGCGGACAGTCAGTCCATCCTCAAATAATGGGCCCCCCAGGGCTCTGTCTCAGAGCTCACATCCTCAAACTGCAGCAGCAGCTTTGGCCCCGGGTCAGGTTCTGCCCTGGGCTCCATTTCTGTGTTACTTCTCAGGTATCATCAGGCAAAACAAGCACCTGAAACGGTCACTGCTTGCCCACTCCACCCCACCATTGTTATTTCCCGTCTCTGATCGAACGCAGGCTCCTCTGAGCCCTCTTCACAACTGGCCGCAACCCTGACCTGTAAGGACCACAGACTCTGAACACAGACAGTTTCATCCACCCCTCCCCCCCCACACGCCTAGAGACTTGAACAAATTCTAGCATGGCTCCTGACAGCTCAAGGCTACATCCAGCCCCCCCTTAGGTTTTTGCCTGAGAAAGCTCAAGGTTGCCCCCCAAATTACTGTTTGTTCAGTAAACACCCGAAGCTAGGTCACCTGATTTCCTGGCTCTGGGGGAGGGCAGGGGCCTGCTTCCATAAGCCCAGTTAGCCAGCCCAGAGGCCCCGTCACACTGGCCACCCCCACTCTCGCAGGGTCTGTCTTCCCTGAGTCCACTCCAGCCCCCCTCTCGGTCCTCCCTGCTCCCCCATGGGCACTTTCTGCACTTTTGGGGAGTTGAGCTCGGCTCTACACCGCTGCTGTGGGGGTTACAGATAAGATCTGTCTTTATGGCCTTTAGCTAGTGTCTGGCTTTGCTCCCTCTCACCTCCTCCAGTATTTCTGTTTGAGTGAAAGGCAGTCAGGATGTGAACGGCCCCTTCCCCGCTCTCCAGTGGGGGTGCTGCATTTGGCTGAGTCCCGTAGGAGGCAGTGGGCCAGGGCTGGCCAGACCCTCCCCTAGGGGGGTTCCCAGGTGGACCGATTTCCTAGGGTGGCTATAAACAATTGCCATACCCCGGGTGGCTTAAGATGATAGAAATTCATTCTTGTAGGTTGTGGAGGCCAGAAATCCAATATCAAACTGTGTGCAAGGGTGGTTCCTCCTGAGGCTCTGAGGGAAAATTGTCCCATGCCCTTCTCGTGACTGCTGGGAGTCCCCGGTGCTCCCGGGTTTGCGGTGGCATAACTCCATTCCCTGCGTCTGTCTTCAGGTAGCTTTCTGCCCTGGGCCCTGTACCCTGTGCCCTTTCCTTTCCAGTCCTTTAGAAGGACCCTCATCATTGGATTTTGGATCTGACCCAGGATGGTCTCATCTTGAGATCCTTAACTTATTAACAGTGCCAATAGCCCTTACTCCAAATCCTGTCACATTCTGAGGCTCCAGGTGGACATTTTGGGGGGACCGCCATTCTTAGGGCTCAGCAGGCACACACTCCTCTTTCCGGCACTCATGTTGGCATCACCAGGACCATAACACAGATCCCCGGGGACAGCTGGGCAGGGAGGGTCCCGGAGTGTGGAATGACCTGGGATGGGGAACCTGTGACCCTGCATTCTGGCAGACACCCCTCCCAGCCTCTGTCATCTCCTTCCCAGTGATGAGCACTTGTTTCAGAGCCCAGTGACCTGGGTCCAAGGCCTAGCTCTGCCCCTTGACTGCTGCGTGCTCTCTGGTGAGCAGGTCCCCTATTAGGGCACAGATGAGCCCCCCCCCCGCCCCGCAGGTTCCTGCAGCCCCAGTCCCAGGCTGTGAGTGTAAGCTGCAGCGCCTCCTGTTTGCATCTCAGGACCCTGGTGTCTGGTGCCTATCCCAGCATAGAACAATGCTGAGTTACAGCAGGGTGTCCTGGGATGGAAGGTGTCTCAGCTGGGCTCACGGTGCATTTGGGAAGTCCCTGAACTTCCCAGATGGTCACATCCTCTCCATGGCTGTGTGCAATCGCTTCTTCCCGCATCAGTCAAGTTCCCTGCAAACAGTGAAGGATGGCATATGGTGACCAAGCTCAGAGAAAGATGCAGCAAGTGAGCCACCCTGGGGAAGGCCGTTCCTCTGGTAACGAGGCGGGGCTTTGAGCCCTCACAGCCTGTGATGTCATCAGGGGACAGGGAGAATGAGAGAGGAGGCGGGGGCTCATTCCTAAGACACTTGTGTTGATCCCGGACCCATCCTAGGTGTGCAGAGACCGCACACAGGTGTCTACCCCACCCCCACGCTGAGACGTGCAGCCTTCCCTGCGTGGAGGTGCCTCCCCCCCAGCACTCCACTGGTAACTTGGGGGCTCCCTGGAGGATTCGGGTCACGGAGTGCAGCCCTTATCATGTATCATGGGTGTGTGCCTTGGGCAAAAGTGTAAAAAGAGGGCAAACATTTGCTCAGCTCTGTCTCATCTCACTTTCATACTGTCCCAATGAAACAGGTGCCCTATTCGTTCCCATTTTATCGATGAAGAGAGAAACCGAAGCCCAGAGAAGCCAAGTAACTTGCCCGGAATCACACAGTTCTTAAATGAATAGGGCAGGCTCGCAGCCCAGTTTGTCTGGCTTCAGCGTGGCTCTCCACTCCCTCAGCTCTGCCTCCCCGGCCGGGCTGGGGCCGGGTGAACCGGAAGGAATGATGAACAGCTTGCTGGGCTCATCGGCCGCACCCCAGCCTCTGCCATTCTATCCCCCAAATACTTTTAACAACAGTCGTATTAGGGGTGTGGGATTATAAGGGAATATTCTCCTGTTTTCCAAATATTTGTTAGTGTCCTTTTATTATCATATAATTAAGAAATAAACGTTAAAAATTATCTATCAGGTTGCTTTTGTCAAGAGTACAGCTTGGATCATTGTCATTCAGAGGAGGCCGTGCAGGGGACAAGCTGAGCCTGTGCAGATTCTCTGAGCCCCATTTTCCTTGTCTCACCTTGGATTGCCGGTGAGCTCCTCCCAGCACTGCATTTCTCTGCTTTCACACAGAGTGGCTTTTACCAAACCACATCTTAGCACCATGCCCTCAGTTTCCGCCGAGAATCAATAGACAAAATGCACACATGTAGGTTGTCTCTGCATTTCCCATAAAACCTCTCTCGCGGACACCATCTGCTGCACCGGGCACATCCCTCACAAAGATCCAATTGACAAACTCCTGTCGGAGTCATAGCTAGGGGAAGCATTCTCTTGATCAACGCGTAAGCTCCTGAGGAGCTCAGCCATGTCTGTTTTCACTCGCGGCGGTTTCACAGTGCCCAGTAGAGCACTGGGCGATTACAAAGTGCTCACACATTATTTGTGGAGTGAAAAGAAGAGGAACGTATTGACTTGCACAATTGAGAAGCCCGAAGGGGTATCTTGCTTCAGGTACAGCTGGATCCAGGGGTCCAAATGATCTCGTCAGGAATCTACCGCCCTCTTTTGGCCTCATCCTCCTGCTGACTCCCCATGTCAGCCAAGACAGCCACACCACTTTGACATACCAGTTTGTAATCCAGAGGAAGAGAGGATTCTGGTCATTCAGCTTGAGTCATGTGCTCATCACTGAGCCAGTCAGGGTGGCTAAGGAAATGAGGTCCTGTCAATGGTCAGGTCTGGGTCATGTCCCACCTCTGAAGCCAGGGGAAGGGTCGGCTGTGTTTTCCTCTGGAGCCCAGCAGGGACGGCTCTGGTTCCAGAAGAGGGCAGAAGAAAGCATGCTGAGCAGACAGAACCCTAGGCTGCCCCGGTCCCTAGAATGTCCTGACCTGGGCTCCAGATGTCACCCCCTCTCACTGTACTTCCCCATCCTGATAGGTGGTACAACCAGCCACCAACTCTCCCGTTCCTGCAGCCAGAGAGCTGCAGATTATTCTTCGTTCTTTTCTCTCCCTCCCCTCAGGGCTAGTGGAGACTGAAGGCATGTGGCTAAACCCGGCCACCTGGCAGTCCAGCCCAAACCCAGCAGTTCCTGACACACCCACCCCCTCACGTCCTGCCCAAGCCCTTCACCGCCCTCGCCACAGCTCTGAGAACCCTGGAGCAGGGAAGGCACGGTGCCCATTTTGTGGACAAATACACTGAGGCCAAGCTGAGCTGACCATGTGTCTCCTAGAAACACACAGGAAGCTGATGGGAGGAGCAGGGCAGAGTCCACGTCTGAGACCTGGTTGAGAGACACCTCCACTCTCGCTCTACTCCATGGCCTGTGGCCCTGTGCACAGCAGACCACCAATACTGCCAAGCCAGGCACCCCTGTCCAGTAGCCGCGCCCCACCCCAGCTAGCCAGGGCCCCAAGTCCATGGTCTGGGGGCTCTGGGCCCCCCTAGGGAGGAAAGGGAGGAGGCAAGGCTCCCATGTGGACAGGGTCCTGTGGCCACTGCCGGGACAGCATTGAGCAGAGCTTTCCTTGGGAGACCCCTGGACAGTGGGTTGTTGGACGCCAGGACAGACGCAGGGGAGTCTGCACGTGGGCTAGGTTTTCTGCGAAGCAGGACCTATACCTTAAGCCAGGAGCAGCAGCTGCTGCTGGGGACACACCTGCTTTTACTCATGAGCTCCCTGGCACCGGAACATTTTAGTCTCTGATGAGGAGGAAAGGAAGTGCTGCAATTCAAAGACTCCAACGCAGCTCCCGGCACTGACGACCCCCAGGGCTGCCGGCAGGTGGAGGACCAGCTGCAGGCAGTGCTGCTGGCTGTGCTCGAGGCAGACGATGCACCAGGCATTGTGTGTCCCGCCCAGCAGTCTCGTCCTCGTTACCTCACTGCTTCCTCACTGCAGCTCCACGCGGAAGGCTCCTTGTCATCTGCAACAGTGGGTCCTCTGGGAAGCAAATGCTGGGAGGAGTGAGGCATATTTACTGGGGGGTACTGTGTGCCAAAGATAACAGGGGAGAAAACCATTGAGCCGGGAGCACCTCCGACCCCAAAAGTTTCAGCCAACTTAATGGCGAGCTCCGCAGCAGAAACTGCCCGCCGGAGGAGCCCTGCAGTGGGCAGCTCCATGCTGGCCCCCTGCCATGCTCAGCCTCAGGCTGGGAGGCCCCGGGGAAGAGCCCGGTGGTGGCTGGAAGGCTCCCTGATGCACAACAGCACTTCCTGAGGTGGGACAGAGGCCCGTCTTGGCCGCCACGCAGCTGTAGAAGCCAGCGCCAAGAGGAGTCAGGGACGCCCCCAGAGGCACAGCCCTGCACATGGCAGAGCTCCTGTCAAGCCCTGGCAGCCCCTGACTCTCTGCTGCAAGATGCTGTGTTCAGCAGACGGTCAGGATCCTGGGACGGGTTCCCCTCTCTTCCATTGGGGAGAATGACCCTGCAGCTGACCGAGATGACAGCCTGACTGAGCTGACAGGGGACCTGGGTCCCTGCTGGGCCTCAGCATAGCGGGGACAGTTGGGCAGCATTCCAATTTGCACGAGTCTCATGGAACTCTCACTGTGTAATGAGAAGCCACTCGGATGGGGTGGCTCACGTTCTAACAGGAATTCATCAAGAAAGCTGTAGCGTCCCCATCTTCCTAGGCCCTGTGTCTGTCTGGGATCATCCAGGGCCGTCTGCCTGACGCCACAGAGGTTCCTGCTCATTTCCACCTGTCCCCCTGTCCTGATGCAACATCAACGGGTAATTTGGTAGTTGTTTTTTCAAGCACTTTCTAGTTGTCAGCTTCATTATTGTCCAGAAAATCTTCCAGATCAGTTTTTAAGAACTGAGGGAGCCACGACTTTTGAGCACCCCTGGTGTCCTATCCACGGAAAACTAACTGCTCTAACGGAGAAGCCCAGACACCTGGTGACGTGCTTTCTCCAGTTCAAGACTGTCTTCTCACCCCACCCACCTCAGCTTGCCCCTTCCAGCAAATTGGTCCACTGTCCATCCCATTGCTCAGCCCCAAACCTCAGAAGTTTGTGCTGACCCCTCTCCTCAGCACCCTCCTGGTCCCACGGAACAGCCAGCAAACCCTGGGGTTCTAGTGCCCCAAGGGCACCTCCATCACTGTGGATGCATGGCTGCTCTGCCTCCTTCGACTGGAGGGGCTGGATGAGATTCTACATCGGTCTCCACCCCTCCAGTGGCTTCCCCAACACCCACAGTGACAGCAGGCCGGTGTTGTGGTTCTCAGCCCTGGATGTGCCTTTGAAAAATCACGATGCCAGATCTCAGCCCTGAAGTTGGTCTGGTGTGGCGCCCAGGCACTGGACATCTATAAAGGCCTGCAGGGAGTGCTGGCATTGATGGGTGTTCTGCTAGGACAGTCACGGGGGGGCCACCCGGCTCGGAACGGGGCCCTGGGCTTGAGCTTTAATTCCTGCCGTTGTCATATTATGAAATTCTTAATAATTTGTATACTTGAACTTGCTTTGTGAGGGACAACGGAATGGGGGCTTGTAGTAACCGCCTTCCACCACCTCTTCACGTCTCGGGATGGGTTCCCAGATGCCCCGAGTGGAGTGGGGAAGGGGGCTGAGCACAGGCAGTGGGTGGCCTGGGCTGAGCGCTGAGTTGCTGGGCAAAGCCGTGAGGGTTGCATGGACCCCACTAGCATCCCCCGTGCTCGAGGGAGGGTGGACAGACACGGCGACAGGGGGAGGGAGAGACTGTGGAAGAAGGGAAGAAATTTTACCCTGCTCTTTGAACAAGATGCTCTGTATTTTCATTTTGAACAGGGCCCTGCAATTATGTCGTTGCCCTGCCTTCGAGGGGCGACGATAGTGCTGACGTCACTCCTGAGCTCACACCCAGGGCTTTCTACTGAGAGCGCCACCACCCCATCCCGGAGGGCTTTCTCTGGGAGAGGATGGGGGCTGCTCTTCGGGGGGCAGCCTAACCCACAGACGCAGGAGGGTCTAACAGGGAGCTGAGTGGGACCACCCCCACTCCCATGTCAGCCTCCGAGCTCACGCCCTCCACTTGCCCCTCATTCCCTGCCCATCAGCCTCCTTCCCGTCCTCCCACCCCCTCGGTGTCCCTGTTGCTTGCACCGCTCCTGTCAGCCTCCCTGCTGGCTCCTGGGGCTCACTTCCACTATCCGCTTTCAGAGAGGCCTTCTGAGCCCTGTTGCATTGTCCTGGTAGCATGTGTCTCTCTCTCTCTGAAGTTCCTTTTCTGTGGATTTGACTGCATATCTGCAGAGCTCTGCCCCTCCACAGCCCCTGAGGGCAGGGCTCTTTCCGTTTGGTTCACAACAGAACGGTGCTGGACACAGCGGGAGCCCAGTGAATATTTGGTGAAGGTGCAGGCAGAAGTCTGGCTTAGCATTTGGGCTGTGAGGCTCAGTCTAAGGGGCGACTTCCAAAGTGCTGAGCCAAGACCAAGTTGAACAGACGTCCATGGGGCTGGCCACAGCAGGGGGCTGTGTGGAGCTGACAGGACACACTGCAAAATGCCCATCTCCTTCCACAGCCTGTCTCGGCAAGGCGGCAGTGAATGCCGGTGGCCCAGAGGGAAAACCACAGTGGCTTCGGCTTGAGTGAGGAGAGAGGAGGTGAGGTGTTGGATACACTCTATTATCACCCCGAACCCTATCATTGCTCATAATCTGCCTGAGATAAATCGCAGGCAGGTAATTATTATGTCAGGTCAGGTAGCAAAGAGAAGTTTTAAAATAGCAATCAAAGAACTTGCTGGTTAATTCAAATCCATCCTAACTCCCTCCAGGGACAAAAGTGATTTGGCTGTAGAATTGACCAGGCGTAGAGAAATGTGATTGCTCCATGCAAAACGAGGACTCCTGGACTTAATGTTTCTAACTCCGTCAGGTTTCAGAACAGCACGCCTGCCAGGAGCCCTAAATCAATGATCAGCCGTCTGGAGTAAGTCACAATGCAGGCACGCCCTGTTTCCTGGGCGTTTAACCCCAACTGCGCAGCCAGCTTGCCAGACTTCCCAGCCCTCGGGACAGCCTCAGACACAGCCCGCTCTGCTCTGCCCTGCCTTGGGCCTGGAGCCCCCTGCTCCCCCACACCAGTGTGGCCTCCCCATCCAGGTGCCAGCAAGGCCCAGCTAAAACCACCTGGCCCCCTGAGCCTTTTCACCCCAGGCACCCTTGAGGCCCATCCCTGGATCTGCCTCAGGAGCTCCCACCGCTGTCCCTTCCTTCAAAGGGCAATGCTGGGTTTATCCGTCCCTGGGCCTGTGGCAGGTTCCAAGGTCGCTCCTACAGCTGGGTCTCCCCCTTTTCACCCAGTTGAGCAAAACAGTGCCCTGGGGCCAGCTCCTCTGACCAGCAGCAGAAACCACTTTGGAATAACTTAAGTCAGAAGAGTGGGGGTGGGATTGCTGGGAGGATGCTGAACATGGGGAGCTCTCCTGAGTGGCAAAGGGCGGAACAACCAGCCCACTCTGGGCTGAGCAGACCCCTTCCAGGCAGGCTGGCTGTGAGCATGCCTGGATTCAGCTACTCTCTCTGGGCCCTGGGCTCTGGCTGACTGTTGGAGACGTTCCTGGGCTCTATGTGACGGAAAGGTGTTCGCACCCATCCAGGTGCAGGTCCATTAAACATGGCAGGCACTCTTTCTCGTTTGCCCAGACAAAGCCATGGGGTTAGTTCTACTGGGGCCTCGCCACGTGGTCGGTCACATGCATGTCACGGAACAGCAGCGCTGTGATGTGCCTGGGCCCTGGGTCCCATGCTGGCCCCACCCAGGGTGCAGTTCTGTTCCCGGCACGCAGGTGGAAGACCAGGGAAGACTGAGTCCCATGGGTGAATTGGGCCCCAAGTAGAGGAAGCGGGGGCTGGGCAGCCTCAAACCAACAAACGCCATGAGGGTAGCTCCCTGGGTCAACAAGGGAGAGCTGAGCAAAATGAGAGCGGCTCCAAGGCCACCGAGGGCGGGGGGGCTGGAGCTCACACCCCTTCCTGCGGTGGCTGTGAGCAAGGCGCTCTGCTTCACCCACCTCTGGGTCCCAGGAGAAAAACTCTGCTTGGGCAAGCTCACGCCACTGCTGCACCCTGGGCCTCCCCAGAGCAGAGGAAGGGGCTTTGAGAGCTGGAGACGTCCTGCTGACAGCCGCTAGAATGCGGGTGCTGCCACCGCCGCAATCGGGCCCCCTTCCCTCCAAATCAGAAATTGTAGTTTTCCTTTTATCACTAGTAAGTATGGGATGCAGTTCCATGGTGGTGCTCTATCTCAGGGGAAAACTGCGCCCTCCCCTGGCCTGGAGGCCTGGCCGGAGCCACTGAGGGATGGGTTGTCCAACTTCTCCCTTCTCTTAGGTTGGGAGGAATGAAATCACCTAACTTTTTGCCTCAGATTTCTAGCTGGTGAAGTGAAACTGCCATTACTTTAGGGTTGGGGAGAATCCCACATGAATGCCTGAGCCCCTCCAGGTGAAGTTTAAGACCATTACCTTGGGACTCCCTGCCCAACCCCCCCAACTGCCCACAGCCTTGTGTCCTTTCTTGTCCAGCCTCTAATCCTCCTCTGGCTGGCCCCAGAACTTGGCCGGTCAGGGCTCCTTTCGCATGTCTGGGCTGCCCTTCCCCGGCCGGGCACACTGCCCCCACAGAGCCAAGTGGGAGAGGCTGCGCTCACTGGGGAGCCCAGCAACCCCTGTGCCCCAGTTCCCAGCCCATGTGTGCCGGCGGACCTCACTGCGTTGTGGGTGCCTCCACCCCATCCACGCCTGGTCTTCCCCGGACCTCAGGTCACCAAGAGGATGGGGGCAGCGGGTGTTAAGGCATGCTAGTGGAGGATCTGATGACGCCGTCAGCAGGTGAGACCACCGCTCTGTGGCCAAGGCTCAGTGTCGTGGGGCTGCCCAGCCTGCCAGCCCACATTAGGAAATGCTCAGAGGGGCCTTAAGTCAAGAAACGAATTCACCAGTGCTGCAGCACCCGGGGACTGGGGCCCCTCAGAAGGAACTGTAGGGAGAAAGCCAGGAGTACATCTCTTGGAGCCCCCAGCACAAGGAGCCCCTCAGAGCAAGTGGGATTGGTGTCCTTCACCCCAGCCTGGCCCTGGAGGCCCCAGAGAAGGGTAGAGTCCTGGGAAATGCCAGACATTTGGAATTACGGGAGTGCGAAGGGCAGGAGCACCGACCCTACCCCTGGAGCGCTGCAGCAGGGGAGCAGGGTCTCGGACCTCCTGGGCTCTGTCTCCAGGGCCTCACTGAGAGGCTGGAGGTAGACCCTGTACCCACAAGTTTAAACAAGGTACTTGGTCGGCACAATAAGACTGAAAATAAGGAAAAGCAGTGCAGAGATTAGAAAGAAAGAGACAATGTTATCATTCTTGGCAGATAACATGTTTATGTTTACCTAGAAAATCCAACAGTTAACTCACAACAGTTAGAGCCACTGAAAGGGTCTGGAAAGTGTTCTCATGGACGATTCATCCAGAAGAGTCCACAGCTTCTCAGTGAAACAAAGTGGAAAAGGGCCTCATCCACAGCGCCGAGAAAGCTGCAAACTCCACGGACTTAACATGGAACAGGGAAGACCTCGATGAAGAAAACTCTAAAGCATTAAAAAGGACAAAAAGGCATGTGGTTGGAGAGATGCTTGTCTCCAAGATTATCTGTTTTCCTTGCAATTCCACCTTTTAAAATTCCTCCAAACCTTTGTACTGGAATTTGAGAGAAAAATGTTTAAGTTCATCAGAAAAGGCAGGAATGGGTGGGCTGAGGGGGACTGAAGTCCACCCTCCCCCCACCTGGCCCCGCCCCCAGCCTCGGACACACCCACACCAGCCCCAGCCTGAAGGGTGGACAGGACAACAATGCTGAGCTGACACCTGCTCTCCTCTCACAGCCCCCGAGCCACCCTGGCCAGCGTGGCCTTGTCCTGCTTTCTGAATCCACACTGGGAGGGCGGGTCTCCCGCGAATGGCTGTGAGCCCAGCGACGGGACTGACCGAGGTTGAGCCCGGCTCAGTCTAGGCCTGTGAGGGTGGCTGCCTGGGGAAGTCTCCCTTGCAGTGCTGGGACAGAGGGTGTGGTTTGGGCTCTCAGGGGTCTCAGCCCAGTGCAGATGGTCTGGGGAGGAGGAGGGGGTAGAGCAGGGCAGGGAAGACTGTGAGGGCCTCACCTCCCACCTGGGGGTGGCTGCTCCTCCTGTCCTGACCCTTTCCTGTCGCTTTCTGAAACTGGGAGGCAGAGCCTACACTCCCTTCTGGTCTGTCACTTCTACTGCTGTATGGCTTTGGACCGTCCTGCCCCTTGGTTTCTCATTTTCCCTGGCTGTAACTTGGCGGAGTCGAGGAGCTGGGTCTCGGGGCCTGGGTCTCTCCAACAGGGCTGCCTTTCACAGCAGGTGAGAACTGGCCTCTTACAGAGGGAAACCGGGATGTCAGGCTGGCTGGGCGGGTCGGGTGGGCCAGGACAGAGCTGAAGGCCCTGGAGAGTCTGGGAGAGTGGTCCGGAGGGGAGCTCTTCCAGGCTCTGGCGGTCTCAGCAGGCAGACAAACAGGCTGCAGGGAAGGGGTGTGGACCCGTCTGTGTCCTCAGCCTCACATCCAGCCTTCCCCGGGACCCTGCCTCTCCCAGACGGGCCCGAGACCAGCGGTCAGAACTGGGACCTTGTGTAGGCAACTCTGGGAGCCTTCCTGCTCCCTCCTCCCAGCTTGCGGCCCCCACGCTGGAATTGGGGACATTTTGCTGCACAATTCATGGCACGAGTGGATGGGAGCTGCAGGCTTCCCCACCTCAGAACTGAGGTTACTCTCAGATTCATGGGAGCTATAAACCCATGCCCTATTTCGGCTCTAATTGAAGCTATTTGTATTGTGACTAAAATAATCAGAGACAATTTTATTGTTACATTTTAAAAAATAATTACATTCCATATATTTAAGTTATGTAAGTGCAGCGGTAATCTGCTGGGGCTCCCCAGGGCCCACCCAGCTCACAGGGCGTGGGCTAGAGGATTTCACCCTTGCTCCGGAAACAGGCCCCCAAGGCCTGGGCCACAGTCAGGGGCCTTCCAGGGCCAGGTAGGAGAGGTGCAGGGGCAGGCGTGCCAGCTGTGCCCTGAACTCTGTCGGGAAGCACAGAAGTGGGGCTCCCTGGAGTCTGACCAGAACCCCACTCAAAACTGTCTTTGTGGCAGGTGTCAGTGCTTTGCTGCCCAGCAAGGAATCATCTGCCTAATAGTCACCCCATTTTCCTCTGGGGACCCTCCCTCTCTTCGTTCTCCTGCTTCTGGAGCCGCTGACGGCCCACCTGCTCTGGGAGGTGCCAATCAGAGCACTGCATTCCCCAGCTGTGGTGGTTGGTTCGGGGTGGAGCACGTGGCCCAGAAATAACACCTGTCCTGATCCCCAGAGTTTTTAGATACACAAACGAGGGCATCCCATTTTTGCTTAAGTCTTTTGGAGCCGGGCTTTTGTCCTTGTGAGCCAAGTGTTCTGACAGAGATCACTTCTGTGAAGAAAGACAGCTCCCACCTCTAGGGTTTGTCATGAGGACGCACAGAGAGGAGCTCTGCACAGCACCCTCCTACACAGTCGCTGTGCTGTTGTCGGGGGCCATCGCGGAACACGGACGCTTGTCAACAGTATCAGGAGACAGGGAGAAACTACGAGGGGCGTTGCAGCCCAGGAGGGTGTTGGCCCGCATGCTCGCAGGTGGCAGGGGCAGTTTGTCTGCCGGCTTGGCAGCGGGCCCCTTGCCTTCCCCGGCAGGCCTCTGCTGCGTGGGCCTAACACAACTGTCTGTGCTCAGCCTGGGGCCCTGGGTTCCCAGGACCCCATCCTGGCTCTCTTCCTTCTCAGCATCTCCTAGCTGTCTGTGGGCCTGACGGATGCCTCAGCACCCCCACCGCCCCCGAAGCCCAGGGCCCTGAACCTGGAGCTGAGCAGGACCTGGGTCTTCGTGCCCGCCAGCCCCACAGCACCCCAGGCACCTTGGCGCAGAAGAGAGCCGAAGCTCCCACCCACCCGGGGCAGGTTTCCACTCGCACAGCAGCCTTTCATCCTGGGGAAGCCTCTCTGTCGAAGTTGCCGACAGGTGTCTGGAGCCTTGCCTCCCTTCTCCCGGAAAGCCTTCTATCTGCTGGACCTGGACCACCTTGATCTTAAACAGCAGAGAGCCCTGCTGTCTGCCTGGTTGGAGAGATACCGTCTGCTCCTGGCTTATCTGGGGGCCCACTGCTTGGAGAAGGGTCTGCGAGGCATGGGGTCTGGCCCATCCAGCTGGCCCCTGGAGGTCCCAGGCGGTGGACACAGGCACACCCACATGCAAAAACACACATGCCCCCCAAATGCTTGCTTTTCCCACCCGTCCCAGACCAGAGGAAGCCCAGCTTCCTCTGGGGGTGCCCCTCTGTGGAACACAGCCCTGCACTGTGCTGTGTCAGCCCAGGAGACCACCTGCTCTTGGATGTCCTTGCCCTCCCCAGTCCTCAGGGTCCCCAGCCTGACTTATCCAGCATCCTTGGTCCTGGTGGACAGTGACTGGCCACACCTACCCACTGAGACATTCTCTCCACCCGGCCCTAGGGCTCCACCAAGGTCCTGATCTCAAACATTCTTTCCTGTCATCAGGCGGCTGTGACCCCAAGGTCCAGCTCCTCAGCGGCTCAGACATGATGCAGGGGACCCCGGAGCCAATGTGACAAAGTCCTCACAGTCACAGGGAGACAAGTTGGTGCAGCCACGCTCCTGGGAATCAGTGTGCGTGTGACAGAGGCACCCTCTGCCTCTGGGTCAGCTTACAGGTCTCCCCTTCACGAGTAGATCGGGGGACACAATTTTTGTCCCCTGATGGTGGGGGGTGGCACAGACAACCTAGAAATGCATGGAGGAAAGAGGGAGAGGATGGAGGGAGGGTGAGAGTGTGGGAGGGAAAAGGTGGGCAGGGGGAGTGGGACACTCAGAGGTGTCCAGAGAAGCTGTCACCTGACTGGGAACTTAGAGGGGTGCAGGGCAAGTCCAGGTGGGCCTGCTAGTGGGACAGACAGCTGACTGGGACATAGCCTGGCTCCCCACCTGGACTCCATGGAGATAAACAGGTCCACCCAGAAAGTGCCCCGGGAAGGTTCTGCCCCCAGGACCTGTGCTGAGCACCCTAAAGACCCCAGCCACCCCACCTCCGTTCCTTGTTCACAAGAGGAAACAGGCCCAGAGGCAGCCGGAGCTCCTCCAGGTCACCCTGTGGGCTGTGGGCATCCCGAACCCAGGTCTCTGAACTCTGGTTCTCTCGCCAGTGACCACCCCAAACCACCATGTCTCTCTACCCCTCAGTTGTCCTCATCTGCAAAATGGGGGTGTTGGGCCAGAAGGCTGCAGATGCCCCTTCTGGCTTGGACATCTAGAGATGTAGGACTCCTCCCTCCAAGTCTTGGGGGTCCAGCAGGAGCACTACGCACTGGGCACTTACTGCCAATTAGCTCTGTCAATTATAAAAAAAAAAGCACCTGCTGGCTTGTCAAGCTATTTCAGAAAACACAGAGGACATGAGGTGGAAGTGCCTCCCACCCTGGCCCATCTCCACCAGGCGCCATGTGGCCCACGAAAGCACAAGCAAACCCCGTCCTCTCTCCAAGCCCCTCTCCCCACAGAATTAAGCAGGGGAGTCTGGAGTGGGTGACCAGGGACAGCCCTGAGCCCAGGCTCAGCCATCCTACTTCACACGGCAGCCCTCAGCAGCCCCTGCCTGTGTCAGCCCCCACCTCCTGCGCCAGACTCCTGCTCAGAGCCCGGGGACGGGGGCTCATTATCCCATCCGGTCTGCCCGGGATGCTGCAGAATGACAGCTGCTCCGGGTTTAATTACTGATGGGCTGCGGCTATGCCAACCCATGAATAAAATTACAGTTGTTCTGCAATGCAAATACTGCAGCCTCAGTTTGAGGGTCTGAGGTTCTTATTTTGATTGGCTGGCTTTTTTAATGAGAAAAGTTTTATTACATTTTAAAGCACATTAGTAATGATGAAACTCACACACCTAAAGATTTATATAGCACTGCAAACAGTAGCAGGGAAAAAGGAAGTTATTTATAACTTCAAATATGTTCCTGCCATCTGATTGCATTGTTTCAGGGAGCAGGGCATTTTTAGCTGATAATTGCTTTAATGATAAATGTGGAAACTCAAGAACCAAAATATACAACGTCTTTAAGAGGCAAAAGCCGCAGTTAAGATTGGATGTGTCGATCTCATTTTGGGGAGGGTGGCAGAAGAGGGGGAGGTTGACCCCAGCAGGGCACAGGGGACAAGAATAAATTAGGGACATTTGACATCAACAGGTGACCACTGAACACAGGTTCAGCCTGTGGAGATGAAGCCAGAAACATACCACCCTCCTGTTGGAGCCGCCCTGAGGGGCACCCGTTTCTTCTTTGACATTGTTGAATGTTTCCCGTCAGAGTTATGTACCGGCGCTCTGGGTGACCACCTCCCCTGAGCCACAGCTGCATGAGGATGCAAAGTTTGGACGCAGTGACCCGAAATCCACAAGGATGCGATTACAGTGCCTTTGCTCTGACTTCCCCATCACTTAGCAAAAGGACTTTCCTGGGAAGGCGGAGTTTGCTGATGGGTGGACTTGGGAGGTGGCGAGTCCCTCACTAAGTGTTCTCAGCAGCTCTTTACCTCTGGGGACATGGCCGAACTCAAGAACCGTCCAGCTAGGAGGGAGAGTTCTCCCGTGGGCCTAGGTCCTCGCCTCCAAACAGAACAGAACCGACCGCAACTCAGTACCATTGGTGCATTTGTTGGTTCCTCCTGCCGACGTGTATTTATTGAGGGCTTCCTGTGAGCCAGGCTTCTGGCGTGTTCCGACCACGAGGATATGGCCTGTACCTCCAAAAGTGACTTAACGAGTATGGCAGAAACAGCTGAGCCCCCCTAAATGATAGTGTGACAAGGACAATGGACACCCTGCTCAGGGACAGCAGAGGATGGGTCTGGCTTTGCCTGGCCCAGGGAGGGGAACACTAGTGGAGGGGTCACCCAAGTCAGCCCCTAAGGGTGCTTAGGAGTTTGGAGCAGGCACCTACCACATCGAGGTCCGTGGGAGGAACAAGGACTTGGAGTGACTCGAACACAGGCTTCTGTCTGTGAGGGGCAACCGGGGTGAAATGAGGTGCTAGGCCATTGTGCTTAGCACTGGGGTCACCTCAGCAGCTCTGGGCGGGGGGTTCAGCGAGACCTACAGGCAGCTCTGGTGGGGGCAGAGCAAAGCAGGCCAGTGAGAAGGCATGTGAAAAACACAAGATGGAATCAGTGTTTTTTGCTTTCCTTCTCTTGGAGGTCACCCAAGCCGAATGCCTCCTGTCCATTCAGCCATGGGCCCCGTCCTGGCAGCAGGAGGCAAAGACGGTGCAGGAACCATAAACCAGCTGCAGGATGCCCTCTTGGCATCCTGCCCCCACTGTATGTGTGTGTGTGTGCAGGCTTCTTTCTGTGCACGTGTTTACCAATGTGCATGTCTCTGTACAGTGAGTCCTCACTCAACATCGTCGGTAGGTTCTGGGAACTGTGACAGGACGACTTACAGCAAAGCCAGTTCTACCCGAGGCTGAGTTCAGTCCCCACAGCATCTCATCAGTGTTGTCCTGAGATGACGCTGAACAACATGCTATTCGAAGACCCGCTGTGCGTGTTTGTGTGCATGTGTGTGCACGTTGTGTATGCTTCCGCATGTGTGCATGTAAAAATGTATATGGCATGTTGCCATCTGTGTGAACATGTGTACATGTGCCTGCATGTGTATGTCTCATGTGTGGATGAACAAGCTTGTGTGAATATGTGCTCATGCACGCATTTGTGGATTTGAGTGTGTGTGCATGCTCACCAGAAGACCCACGCCTAGACCAGACACTGGGTTTGTAAGTAAAGCCTGACATTATGGAATCACAACCACTGCAGCTTCTCAAATAAGTCCCACACAGCTACACACACAGCTCATACCCTTGGGTGGCTCAGGTTGCTGAGGTCCACTTGGTAAGGAAGAGAATGAAAAACTAAATTTTCAGGCAGCCTGGGCCAGGTCTGGAGGGCTCTGGAGTGGATGAGAGGGCATCTGATGATAGCCAGATGGGTTCTACCACCAGGGTCCCCAAGGGACAATAGGAAAAACCCAGCGAGGCCCAGCACAGCCTCGGTGGCCCTGCAGACAGAAAAGGCACACAAATGCCTGTGTGTATAGGTATGTATGGTGTGTGTACAAACATGCAAGTGTGCACATGTGCCCATCTGTGCAGCTGTGTGTACACAAGTGTATGAGTGTATGTGTGTGCTAGTGTCCATATATGGTCATGCATGTGATCTGTTTCCTGATCTAGGAAACCATCTCCATTGGCCATGGAGTTACCCAAAGCTGCATTTAAGGAAGATGAAGCCAAGGCAGAGAGGGCAGGGCACACGTCTGCACCGTCCTCCCCTGTGCTGGCTCTCTGGCCTACTAGTGTCAGTGCTGTCCAAGGAACAGACCATGCTGCGGGCTGGAGAGATGGCCCACTGGGTATAGGACGTAGCCCAGGCACCCTACAGCACACCGCAGTGGGACAGGAATCCATTGCCTGCACCGGAGACTTGGCCCACTCTTAATGGCTTTCTGGAGTTTAGCTGAGGGCAGGCCTGCAGTTGCAGTCATTATTGGGTTTAAGGAATCATTCCCAGGTAGCCAAGTCACTTGAACTCTGTTTCCTTTTTCTCCCTCAGTGCTGGAGGAGGTGGAGGAGGCTGGGAGCTGGGGGTAGCCAAGGGATCTGGTAATTTAGGTGAGTGGAAGCTGCCAGTCCTGGTAAGAACAGCTAGGCTATGGTTGTGACACAGTGGCCTGACTGAGTAGGCCAAGAAGTGCTTGGGAGGGGAGTGAGGACACAAGTGTAGGTTGCTTACCAAGCAGCTGGGACAGAGGCAAAGAGGGAGGTGACCTACTGGGCAGGACTAACAGAGCACTTCTCCCCACAGATGCCCTCTTACCCAGGAGCAGTACCAGTACTGTGAGCGCATCTCACAGGCCAGAAACCAAAGCTCAGGCTGGGCAGCTGCCTGTGGCCCCTCAGCGGGTCTGATCAGAGCTGTGGCCTGTGATGACCAAGACACAAATACCAGGCTGGCCTTTGAGTTTTCTCCCTGTGTCCTCATGTCCTACCCTCCTTGAGGGGAGCCTCACCCTGCCCTTTCAATCTCTGTTTCTGCCTTCTTGATTACCCCTCCCTGCCTCTGCTCTCCATCATTGGTTACTCTCAGATGAGATGTACTTGCATGTCCTGCAGCCCTGACCTTGGGCTGCTCAGCTGTCCCAGGGAATAGGATAGTTCTTGGGGACCAGAGGCTGGCAGTACCTATAAGCTGGGTCTCAGCCATTCAGGCTTTTCCAGAAGTGGTCCCTTTCTGCAAGTGGGGTTTGGAAAATGGAGAGAGACCCATCCTTCTGTGTGCAAATGCAGGGCAATCAATAAGACAAACCCTGAACAGCAGAAGCCACATAACTGTTGGGTCACATTTTAGACCAAATGAGTCATCTGCTCTCCTGAGCTGGCAAACCACTGGGGGCTCACCCAGATGCCACCTGGCAGGGTTGCCTGGTCCCTGACCACCAACCTAGCCTATATCCAGGGAGGGAAATCATCTGCCAACCGATTTCTCAGGTACCTTTTCCCAAGGGTCATTCCAGCTGGCAAGCCTAAATATCATACAGGGTATGAATGTGCTGCATTTATTATTTTCACCATGGAGACATCCAAGAAAACTGACCTTTTCAGCTTTAATAAAAGCGATTTTCCTGCAGGTCCTTTGACAGCAGCTGCAATCATGAGCTGGGATGAAACTCAGTATTAAACACCAAAGAACAGAAAAAGGAGTTAATTTCTCTTAGCTCGTGAGTCTTATTAGCACACATTTATGATCAGGCATGGGAAAGCATGTGGGGGCCTGATTCCAGCTTAGAGGAGAGGCCCAACTTAGACCCTGAGGGGGCAGGCACTCCGACGGGGCAGGCACCCCATCCCCATAGCATCAGAGGTACCTGCTATTCGTGCACTCAGTTCAGGGCAAGTTGGACTCAGAACAGAGCTGTAGCAGTGGGCTTCTTTATTATCTGGCAGGAATGGCTATGGAATGCTCAGGACTTGGTGGCCCTTTCTGGGCCCAGGAGCCCCCAGACACCTCACTTTGACTCATTTTCCCCTAGAGTCAGCCCGGAGCTGACTGACTGTCTCACCATTCCTTAGCCACACTGATGGGAAAACTCTTGCAGACTTTCTGCCCCATCATTTCTCCTGACCATGATAACCAACACATAGGGGGACAACATGACAGCCAAATGACAAAAGTGCTGCCTTGCACTGAGACATGATGTTTAACAGCAAAATCTAGAGTTCCTATTAAAACCAGTGGCTAGACCCCAGGCATTTTCTCTTCCCCATCCCAACCCTACTACCATGAAAGTGAATCAATTTCAAGAGGTATAAACCAATAAGATAAAGGAAGGAGTAATGGCAGTGAAGAGTTTCAATGGATTTTGGAAGGCAGGAAGTAGAGGGAAGAGTGCAACTGACTGCACAGAGCAGAGAGAGTACCACTAGCTGCCTTGGAAGGAGACACTGAGCATGAGTGCTCTGAGCATAGAATGTCCAGGCTTAGTAGCAGCTGGGGCTGGGAGTGGGGACTTAGGGAAATTCAAAACAAGGCTACTGAGTGATGTCACAGAAGATTGCAAAGTAGGAAGCAACAGAAATCTGTCCCACCATTCAAACAAGGATTGAGCTGGCAGGAGCTGTCTGAAGCAATTATCTTAGAACTGTGAAGTTTAGCTGAAAACTGGCAGTGTCCAGGGAAGAGCTTCATGAAGATGCCAGTGAATTTTGATGAAATATCATGTTTTGCATACTGGCTGTCATCCTCTAGCCACCAGTGCCTGACAGGCAGTCATGAGGATGACCGCCATGGTATGGCTTGCTGGTGCAGGGCAGGCAATAAAGACCCTGTACTCCAAAAACCAAGGCTGTATGTTTTGATCGCTGATCACTATTTTGATCACTGACAGTCTGGTGCAGAGGCCAGTCATTGTTTTTGATCCCCTGGGCTGAAGTAGCTTTCCCACTGTGAGAGAATTTTAAAGAGACACTACTCCCTTAACCCAGATATTTAAAGAAATCTTTTTAAGGTCACTGACTGACTGCAGAGACAAAGGAACAAAAACTTCAGTGACCATATGCAACAAGAAATACACATCTTGAAGAAATAGTTTGGAAAAGTCACAAATAGACATTTTGTGACTTTTTGTGATGGCCCCAGTCCACAACAAGTAAAAACTAGCAATACTGGAGAAGTAGAAGAAGGGGCTCAACAACAGATTTGGGGCTCAACAGGAGGGGTTCAACAACAGATTTGAGGAGCAGAAAAAAAGGACCAGTGAACTTAAAAGATAAGACAGTTGAAATTATCTAGTGAGAAGTAAAAAGAAAAAATGAAAGAAAATGAATAGAACCTGAGAGACCTATGAGCCACCATCAGTATAACAATATATGCATTACAGAAATCACAAAAGAAGACAGCAAGGAACAGAAAAAAATTCCTGAAGATATAATGATGAGTTCAAAATCTGATGAAAGACATGATATAAACACCCAGAAATCTTGACTAATTCCAGAATAAACTTGAAGAAATCCACACTGAGGCATATTTTACTCAAATTGCTGAAACCCAAAGACAAAGAGAGAAAAATGAAAGCAGCAAGAGAAAAGCAACTGGTCATGTACAAGGGATCCTCTATAAAATTAATACCTGATTTATCAACAGAAACCATGGATGCCAGAAAGCAGTGGGATGACATATTTAAACTCCTGAAAGAACAAACTTAACCAGAATTCTACATCTAGCCAAACTATTTTTCAAGAATGAAGAATAAATTAGGACATTTCCAGATAAATAAAAACTAAAGAAGATTATTATCAATAGACCTGCCCTACAAGAAATGTTAAAGGGAGTCTTTCAGGTTGAACTAAAACCACACTAGACAATAGCTAGAAGCCATAAAAAGAAATAGCACTGGTAAAGATAATTCATAGGTAAGTATAAAGTCAGTATTACTGTACTTTGATTTGGTTTGTAGCTTTCCCCTTTTTCCTACATGATCAAAAAGGCAAATAACAAAATAATAATTGTGAACCTATGTTGAGGTGTGGCAGCCTTTGGCCCATAGAGTCTGCATGTTGTGGCTGAAGATGAAAACAAATGCACAGACTACAGCAATCCTGTGGAGATAAAGAAAAGGTATGGTACTCCCCTAAGATGAGAGTCCCGCGGCCACTTCTCTCAAAGGGAGAGTGCACTGACCCTTGCCTAGACAGGCTTTTATTGTTTTTCTAAGGTCTTACATCAAAGAAAGACTTATTATCTATTACACAGAATATTGTTGTCTACATTTTACAGACAATCAAAGAAATGAAAATAACAAATGCAGAAAGGAAAGGCGGTGAGCTGATTAGCTCCATCCTTGGGAAAATTCACACAAGCTTTGGAAACTACCTTGAAGATAGGCAATAAACATCTACTGTTTCAGACCAGAGCGATGGAGTTTTAGCAAGAGCAAGCCATAACAGTCTGGATGCATTTTCTAGGCCTGATTCCCATGGGAAAACTTGGTTTGAGGGTCTGGCTCCTTCCTACCACTTCACTCCTATAGGTTTTCCATACAGAGCTGAGTCACGTTTGCCAGACCAAAACAAACTGGTTCCCTACATTAATGGGCACCCAATGTATAAAAATATCTGCAACAATAATAACATAAAGGAGAGTGGTGGAGGTATATGGGAGTAGATCATTTTTATACTATTGAAACTAAGTTGGTATTATTTAAATTAGATTCTTTTTTTAAAGATTTTTTATTTATTTATCTTTAGAGGGGAAGGGAAGGAAAGAGGGAGAGAAATATCAATGTATGGTCGCCTCTCATTCATCAACTGTTGGGAACTGGCCTGCAACCCAGGCCTGTACCCTGACTGGGAATTGAACTGCAATCGTTTGGTTTGCAGGCCCACACTCAATCCACTGAGCTACAGCAGCCAGGGCTTAAATTAGATTATAAGTTTAAGATGTTAATTGTAATTTCCAAGGTAACCACTAAGAGAATAATTGCAAACTAGATGAAAAAGGAAATAAAAATGGAATGCTACAAAATATCAACTAAATATTTTTAAAAGGCAGTAAGGGGGAAATTTAGGAACAAAAAATTTCAGACATACAGAAAACAAATGGATATATATTTGTTTTCATTTACAGAAATACAGAAAACAGAAGAAGTAAATTATTTTTGTCAGCAATCACATTAAACATAAATGAGTTAAAATCTCACTAAACTATCAGATATCGGCAGATTGAATAAATAAAACAAGATCTACTTTTATGCTGTCCACAAAGACTCGCTGTAGATATAGGGGCACAAGCAGTTGAAAGTAAAAGGATGGAAAAAGATATTTTATGCAAATAGTAACCAAAGACAGCTGGGTGGTTACATTACTGTCAGACAAAATAGACTTTAAATTGAAAAACGATTAAAAAAGACAAAGAAGGACTAGGGAAAAGGTGGATGATGGATAGATAGAGAGTTCAACACAGTAAGAAAATAGAACAATTATAAATATACAGGCACCCCACAACAGAGCCCCACAATATATAAATCTAAAACTGACAGAACTGAAGGGAGAAATAGTTCTATAATGCGAGCTGGAGACTTCAACACCCAATTTTCAATAATGGATAAAGCTAGACAGAAGTTAAGTAAGGAAACAGGACTGGAACGACACCATGACGCAACTCGATGTAACAGCCACGTACAGAACACTCCTCTCACCAGCAGGAGAACACACATTCTTCTCCAGGGCGCAGGGAAGACTCCTCGGCATAAACTGTATGTTAGACCACAATACAAGCCTTAATAAATTTTAAAAGATTGGGATGATACAAAGTATCTTTTCTGAACATGGTGCAATATATCTAGAAATAAATAACAGAAGGAAAACTGAAAAAATTCACAATAAGTGAAATTAAGTGGAAATTAAGTGACACACCCTTAAAAATTCACAGTAAGTGAAATAAGTTAAGTGACACACCCTTAAACTACCACTGGGTCAAAAAAGAAGCCCCATGGGAAATTAAGAAATACCTTGAGACCAATGTAAACAAAATCACAACATACTGAAACTTGTGGTATGCAACAAGAGTGTGCTGTAAGTGAAATCTATAGAGGTAAATACATACATTAAAAAATAAGACAGCTTTCCGCCCTGGCTGGTGTAGCTCAGTGGATTGAGCATGGGCCTGCGAACCACACGATTTCGGTTCGATTCCCAGTCAGGGCACATGCCTGGGTTGCAGGCCAGTTCCCAGCAGGGGACTCATGAGAGGCAACCATACATTGATGTTTCTCTCTTTCCCTTCCTCTCTAGAGATATATAAATAAAATCTTAAAAAAAAATAAGACAGCTTTCAAATCTATAAACTAAAACTGAATACCTTAAGGAACTAGAAAAAGAAAAGCAAACTAAACCCAAAACAAGTAGAAGGAATGAAATCAGAAAGGATAGAAAGAAGATGAATAAAATAAAGAATTAAAACCACAAATCAATGACAGTAAAAGTTGATTCTTTGAAAAGACTGACAAAAAATTGACAAAATTTTAACTGAAGAAAAAAAAAGAAGACTCAAGTTCCTAAAATCAGTATAATTACACTTAATGTGTAATGGGCACATTGCAGAGGTAAAAAAATATAATTTTTTTAATAAGGGAACATGCCAACAAATTGGAAAACCTAGATGAAATGGACAAATTCCTAAAAGCACACAATCTACCAAAACATATTAAAAAAGAAATAGAAAAACCTCAATAGACCCGTAACTAGTAAGATTGAATCAGTAATCACAACTCTCCTGCCCTGATCAGTGTGGCTCAGTGGGTTGGGCCTTGTCCTGTGAAGTTTGTGAGTTTCATTCCCAATCAGGGCATATACCTGGGTTGTGGGTTCGACTCCTGGTCAGGGTGCATGTGAGAGGCAACTGATCAATATTTCTTTCTCTCATTGATGTTTCTCTTCTCTTTCTCTCTTCTTTCCCTTTTCTCCAAAAAATAAACAGATAAGTAAAATCTTAAAAAAAGAAACAAAAAAACCTCTCCTCACAAAGCAAAGCCCAGGACCAGTGTCTTCCCTGGTGAATTCTATCAAACATTTAAAGAAGAATTAACATCAATCTATCCCAAACTCTTGAAAGAAAAGCATGAACTACAAAGTAAGGAAGGAACTATATTTCAAAAGGAACCACTAAGAATACTAACGCTAAATACAATTTGGATTCCTTCTCAAACTGGGCCGCAAAGGTTCACTTTGCACATGGCTTTGGCAAAAAACGAACTCATGAATAAATTCTTCCCAAACGGCAAATATGTTTGATGCCAGTGATACCTTGATATCCAAAAGAAAAAAATAGATATCAGCTTTCATTACTTTTATGCTTCTTTGAACTTCATTTTATCACTTCTAAGCATTAAAATATTTTTAAATTGTAAAAAAAAAAAAAGAGGAGGAAACACTTCTCCGGTCACTCGGAGTCCAGCATTATACTCACACCAAAGCGAGATGAAGACACCGCGAGGGAGAGTGAGGGCTGCTTCTGCCGCGGTCTCTTCAGGCCAGATTGCAGCCTGAGGGAGCAGGTCCCCACAGGGAAGTCCTCAGGGTGCGGTAGAACACAGGTTCCCTTGTGTCTGTCATTTTTTTCTGGTGCTCCTAGGCTAAAAGAATGCCTAACAGTTCTGTGTATTCAGTAGGTACAGGTTGGAACAACTCCATCAATATGGATGCCCTAACAATTCAGTGGCCACGTGGAAAAAAAAAACTAGTACACAAAAGTTGCAAGAAAAATACTTGGATTTCATTCTTTAATCACCACAGTCACTTCCTTCTGTGATATGTATGTCTGTGGGACACTGCACAGTTTCTTCACCCCTTGAATCAGCGTACACACCTTCACCCAGTACTGGCTTTTTATCATGACACTGCTGAAAACCCAGCCTTGCAAAAATGCGACATTGCCATCCAGAACGTAGTTCACGCTAACCGTGAAACAGTGAGCCCCGTTTGTAATACCTCACAAATGCCAACTATCTCAGAAATGGAAAACACCCCGAGGTGCCGCAGTGCGCTCCCTACAGCGTCCTGGGGCGCCCCGCTGCAGGTTGGGAGTTGTGAAAGGAGAGTCTATCAGAAATATTGTTAAGAAACGTGGGCAGAGATGTCAGAACATTTGGGAAAAATTAACGAAAGGAATAAGGAAACCCAGGCAAAGGAAAAAGTGCAGCGATTACTAACTTTACAGGAGAAAACAAGGTTGGACAAGAAAGACGAGAAATATACTTCTGGACTCAACCAGGAACGGCATTTTCACACAACAGCTTAAGCACAGACCGCGTGGGCTCGCAGGAGGGGCAGCAGGGGCAGAACAAAGCGGGCCTCGCGAGGGGAATGCGAGCCCAGGTTCCACCCTCCCGGGAGTGCGGTGGGGGTGGCAGAGGAGGCACTGGCAGCGGCTGCCCGGAAAAGTGAGAAAGTCATTCGCATGGTGGGCTGTCTGTTGAACGGCAGACTGATGGATGAAGAAAGGGCAGGGGCTGTGAATGTGGACTGAGAACCGGGAGGTCAGCGCCGGGGGAGCAGGTATAGGAGCTAAAGGTGTTGTCTCTGGGAGCAAGATTGGGATGTAGGAAAATAGAATTATAGTTCCTTATTAAACATCTTTTGGTAACATTTGACTTATTGAACTATGTGCATGCATCGCTTTGATAACAACATTTAAAAATTAAAGCAATAGTGAGGCCTAACAAATGTAGCCCACATGCTCCTTGGAATCTAGATAATGTTTCACCTTCAGCAGAAAGTCTAAGTCTCCCGAGATTTCTGCAAATCAAGCCTGAGAGAGGGGAGATGAATTATTTTCTCATGGTGCTTCAGGCTCTGGCTGCTGCCTCCGCTGAATTCCCATCCCCTGCTCTCCATCATGCTTCTGTGATTTACTCCTCACAACTCACCTTTCCCAGCCTCGCTGTGAAACTAAGAAAACAAGGCCCACACCTGAGAGTTTGTGGACCTCTGAGGAGGGACTGAGTATTAGACAAGGCACCTTTTTCTCCCCATCAGACCTGGGCTCCCCTTTCTGGTCTGGCTCGAGGGCCCCTGCCCGTCTCAGAGGTAGATGCCCCCGGGAGTCCCAGCTCTCACTTCCAGAGCGGGTTCCAGGCCATCATGGTTGTGTGTGTGTGTGAGTGTGTGTACACGAGTGTGAGCATAAAGACGCATGCGCATGCTCTTAGGAAGGTCCCTGAGGCAGAACAAAGCAACCCTCTGAGGATAAACAGCAGAGACCTTGGAACGATCTTCCTCACGAGGCTCCATCCTCCCAGATGAGAGCAGTGGTTTGAAGCAGCATTTCCCCTCCACCACATGTCACTTTCCTGGCACCGATAAGCACAGGAACACAGGGTCTAACCGTCAGGACTCGCGGTGGCCCCGGGGTGTGACGGTGGCAGAGCTCTTTCCTGACAGCTAGCCGTCCCCAGGCTCTGCGTGGCTCTACACGAGGAGCCGTTCAGCATGGCAGGGCTGCCATGCACCTTTGCAGACAAAGATGAACGGTTACTGCTCAGGTGCAAGAACTTAAATCTCAACAACCCCAAACAACTCGCTTGGAAGGCTTGTGGTAAGAAGCCCATGGGCAAATGTTTTTGGGGTAAGGAGTTGTGTCTCACTCACCAAGAACAGCTGACGAAGCACTGTGGATCCCTTTGCAGCCCTTGAACAGTGTCTCCTTCCCACGTGGGCTGAGGATCCCAGTTTGAAGAAGTTTGTCCTGTCCCTGCAGCCTTATGTCAAGCTTGTGGAGAGCAGCATTTTTGCATTTTTCTCCAATGTCCCCACAGCATGTACCACAGCCCTGGCTGGGCATCTGAGGTCTAATCCCTCTTTCTGGGGTGGCCAGAACCCAGCTTTGGTCCTCCTGGCCTCCCTGAGGACTCTGTCTACCCAGGTGCTCCAGACAGGGGTTGCCTTGAGGGCTACTCTCTAGCCTTCCAGCTGGTGGGCCGTGGATAGAGCAGCCTGTGGGAAAGGCGCAGTGCTCCTGGCCAGCACCCGCATCTTTGGGTGGGACATTCACATGGCCCATACTGAGGTGGTCTCCTCCACTGTGCCCTGGGGAGGGCGGTGGAGGGGTCCGGCGAACATCCAGCCTCCATGAAAAGCACAAACCTCCAGCACTGGCAGTGAAGGGAGTGCTGCCCTGAGGCTGCTCCGAGTGACCGCTGGCCTGGCCACAGCGGCTCCCGCTCCATCCACACGGCCCTTCCCCGAGGACTCCAGAGGACGAAGTCTGGGACAATGAGAGCGGACAATGGCCAGCATACACCTGGCAGCTAGGGCTCCTTTTTGGGCCTGGTGGGCCCGCTTTCCTCCCGGTTCCTGGCCCACCCCCATCCGAATCACAGCCTTGAGGCCGGTCCTCTGAGGCTATACCTCAGGGCTTTGCCTGCTTTAGGATCTACCTGCCCCTTCTTCCCACCCCGCCTGCCTCCTACCTGGGCAGACACAGCCTTCTCCACCTGTCTAAGGTTCCCCGAAGGAAGATCCAAAGGTCACTAGAAACCGTTTTCTCTTTATGAAGAATCTCTGTACCCCGACCCCCGCCCCTGCCTCACCAGGACTCCATTGCAGAAAACTCAGTGGCCACTGCTCAGGCACAGGGGAGTCAAGAGTCATTGCAGGTAGAACGCCAAAGTCCCCTCACACCAGCATCATCCTTTGGGCAGTCAGTCTCGCAGGCACCATCAGAAACCAAGCCACATGGGCTGGCGTCAAGTCCTCCGGGTCCTTCCCCCGAGGCAGGACTTGTGCCCTGGGCACACGCCGGGCTTGGTCACTAGTGCTCCCCGGAGCTGGGTGCAAACCCCTGCCCCGACTCACAAGTCCTCTATGGAACCCCCTTTTGCTTGGGGCCTGGGTCTGAACCCCAAACACACCGGCTATGGCTGCCGAGTAGCCACCCAGTGCCCCAGGGGAGAGCAGGGCAGTGGCGGAGCACACACTGCTCCGAGCTGCTCTGCGTCATCAAAGCCTCCGTGCCTGTGAGGCAGGAAACACTCTCCTTCCACCAGTGCGGCTGGTCCTCACCGCAGGGTCAGGATCGATACCAGTGTGAGCAGAGCTCCGTCCTGAGTTGTTGGTTGTCCTTCCTGGCCTGGGGCATAATCCATAATGCTTGGCTCCTGCTGCTCAGCTCCCCACAGGCCCCGGGGGTGCTGATGAGTGTGGCATCCAGTCAGGGTGAGAGCAGAGTCCTGGGGGCAGTTTGAGAGAATAATGAGGGGCATGAGGGCTGAGCTGGCTGGCAGCCCCTCCAGCAAGGAGCCTGGCTGCCCCTGATCTGGGGGCAGCACCTGCGTGCACCCCCCTGGCCCCGGCACCAAGTGCCTGAACCCTCTCCAGACCGCCTCCTGTGGCCAAGCTGCCCACATATCTCCCGCATGTCAATCTTGCTGAGGACAAATTGTTAAGAACCGTCTGCTCAGCTGAAAAAGAGGCTTGGCCCTTTGCTCTGGCCCTGGTCGGGGGTGTTCCAGGGAAACAGGCTCCAGTGATGCTTAGGCAGGGCCGTGCCGTATCCTGGCAACCAGACCCAAAGCCACGTCCTCCTGAGACCTAGGCTGCAACCCAGTGCTGGGCAGAGTGGAGAACGGTGGCGGTGCAGGATGGCCCACCCCACCCCTCGGCTAGACCCCTGCTGTGCAGGAGGCTTGGCCCTCCCTGGGCAGCCACAGCCTGCCCTGCACTGGCCTGCTTTCCCCCCACCCCACCATTTGGGCTCCAGGGCTGTCCTCAGCCAGAACCTCCTTTGTAAAGGGGGCCGGGGCTGGGGCAGGGTGGCGGGGGTGGGCTAATGGCTCCATGACCAGAGGGGTGTGGACCCCTCTGTCATTGCTCCTTCTCTGAACAACTTATTTAAAAGCAGCGGCACTTGAGGCAACTGGGATGGGGGCGAGGTGCTTGGAGATGTCCCGACGAAACCTCCTGCCCTCCAGGCAGCCCGCCCTGAGGCCCCCAGACCCAGCCTTCCCTGGTGCTTCTGTCTGCTCTTCTGGTCCAGGAGCTGGACTGGAAGCAGTGTGCTGCTGGCTGAGGCCCTCCTGCCCCCTGGGGGAAGGCTTCTCAAGAGAATGCAGCTGCCTGCACAGCCCGGAGAGGCACAGGGCACCACCGAAGTCCACTGGCTCAGGCCTGCTGATCACTCTGTCCAACCACCTCCTCCTCCTGCAGCAAAGCTTTGGGGGGACAGGCCGAAGCCTGCAGTGCCCACCGCGAAGGGCTTGCTTTTGACTGTTAGTGTTCCCCTCACCGGGCCTCTGAGAACGTCTCTTCCTCTGGTATCTCCCCACAAGCAGCTCTGTCAGGGAACACATGCCCCCAGAGCTCGCTCCTTGGAGGTGGATGCAACCCAAGGGTCTCAGAGCTGTTGCTTGCTGGGATCTCCCTCAGCCCCTCTCCTTGGAAAGTCCCAGCAGCCAAGACTTTTCAGGAGAGGAGACCACTCCGCCTTATCGCAGAGCAGACATCACCCACGGCCCTCTCCTGGGCCGACACCCACTGCCCCTTTGCTGCTGAGAGTAGCGCTGTGCACTTTGCCTGTAATTACACGGGCAGCCAGCAAGCACCTCTCCCAAGGTTATGCTCCTCAGCGGTGTCCCCACAGCCAGGGACTGGCTGATGTGGGGCACAAAGGCCTTTCCTTGCCTCGATACCGGACCAGTCTGAAGGGTGTCCTGGCTCCAGAGATCTCTGTCGGAATGGCTGAGGCCTCGGCCGTGACTCGGCTGTGAGTCTGCTTCCCTCTCCACCCAGTCCTGTGCTCCTCACTCCCTGACAGGGGTCCCTCCTCAGAGCCCTCAGCACAACCCCGTGCCCCAAACTCCCCACCTCCGTCTGTTTCCAGGAAACTCCGCCTAAGATGCTTTTGGGCTTTGGGGACAGCGGGCCATGAGTATGAGGGAAAACTCCTAGCCTCTTGGACTTTTCCCTGCCCATGCAGACTTGTAACTTCGAGTCTTAACCTCCAGCTAACCACGGCCTGGGCCTGACGCCGGCGCCTCACCCGCTCTGAGGGACACCAGTGGTTCTCCTCCCACACTTCTCTGGCCCCCTTTGCCACCCCTGCACCTGTGCCCGATGCTGCGAGTGGCACTTGTATCTTCTCCGATGCCTGCTCCGGGTTTCGGGAGCTGCTCTGTGCATAGACATGGGCAGCCCTGGGCCAGTGGCTGACAAGCGCCAGAGTATGAAAGCCCAGCTCCTTCTCTCAAGGCGGGGACAGCTGGGACCTTGCCTGAGGGGGGCAGAGTCGTTGGCTGCTTCCCGGCCCTATGTCCCCACCCTGTTGCTTTGCCCTAGGAGTCACCCTTAATAACCCACACACATGATCATCTAGGGCTCCACATCCAAGGCATTATTCTCTCACAGGGAAAGCGTGGAGCCCGGAGAGACCCCTGCCCACACTCAGGCCTGCGGGCCTTGGACTCTGCGGCTTCCCTGTCTGGGTCAGGCCTGGAGGACTTTCTCCCACTCCAGGGTCCACTGTGTGGAGATCACTCACCTACATTTTCTCCCATTATTCTTGAGAGCTTCAGTTGTTATAACTATATCTTTAATCTACTCCTTGGAATTTATTTTGGTGGATAGATAGGAAAGGAAACCAATTTAATATTTTTCATAAACAGTTAATCAATTATCACAGTCCCAGTTATTTATTTACATGGTTTTTAAATTAAAAATGAATTAGCACATGAAATGATATTCCAGATACTAGGTAAAAAACAAGAATGAAGCACAGAACACTGTATATAACAAGCTCTTATCTGTTTAAAAGACTACATACCAGGGCCCTGCACCCATGGACGGTGCTGAGAGGTTCGCAGAAACCCTTTCACGGTGGTTGTCTCGGGAGAGAGCGGCAGGGGCTGGAGTGGGGGGGCCTCCTTTCCTTGAATGCCCTTAGACCTGTCTCAATTTATCATGTTCAGATATGACCATTTGATTAAAAATAAATTAATTTAAAAAATTTGAAGACTGTACGTTGTAAGTAACAAAGCAGCTGATGAACAAGGAACACACATACACGTAATATAATGTTTTTAGAGAGAGAAGGGACAGCCCCCAACCAGGGACCTGGCCCACAACCCAGGCATGCACCTGACTGGGAATCGAGCCAGTGATGTTTCAGTTGACTGACTGGCGCTCAATTCAATGAGCCACACCAGCCAGGGCAGATACTATTCCTTCCTGTCCAGGAGGAACGTGGGAGTGAAGGGACCAATGGATTCTTGCCTTTCGCAGTTCTTTGCTGTCTTGCTTTCCCGGCCAGCAGCCACCCCAGAATGTGCTGGTCATGGGGGACTTCCTAGCCCCTGCTCCTACGGGGACCCTTGGAGGGGAGCACTGGGGAAGCTCCTCGGGGGGCTGCCTGCCTTGGTGGTTCACACCCAGCTAGAACCCACTTCAGAGCCGTAGGTTTCCTGAGGGACTGAGGGTCACCAGCCCCTTTGGCCAGGCTTTCTTTCAGAGGAAGGAGGGAAGGCAATGCATCTGTTGTCAAAACCTGAGCCCTCTAAACTATAGGGGTCCCTTACAGCCTTATTCTCTGCCGACCCCTGATCCTAGACCCGAGAGCCAACAGGCATTGTGATTTTTTTCTAATATATGACCCAGCCGGGAGGCTTCTGGGGGTTGGAACGTCTCACTGTTGACTCCCTCACCCCTTCCTGCTTCAGTCAGCTCATCGTCTTTCAAGGACTGCCTTCTTGTCACTCCACTTCTGTACCAAGGTGGATATCGGTTAATATTCTTCTAATTATATCATCCAACTGGAACAGGCCTTTTAAAACACATGTGATTTGTTTTTTAAAAGCTGTAGAACCTGTGAACAGGAATTTGGGCCTCAGGAAAATGCACCAGTTGGACCCTGGACTCCCCTTGCCACATGGTTGAAAACGTTGCCACCCACCAGACTCGGTTAGAAGCTCAGCCCCATGAGAGACCGAGGCGGGGACCAGAGGGTATCCCCGGCCCAGTTTGGGTGGGAGCCCATTCCCGGTTCGAGCCCTCCTTCCAGGATGGAGGCAGGGCTGGGGGTTAGGGAGTGGATGTGCACATTGTTCATGGTGCCCATTAGACACCCGCCAACACTGAGGCTCAAGGCCTAAAAATTATTTTGATTGAGGAGATACCTATGAATGGTGGGGGGAAAGCTAGTGGTATAAGAGATCATTTTTCTATTTTGAGAAAAATTATAAAACTCAAGAACACAGAAAACACCCTTGATCCCATCTACTTAGACAGTTATTGTTAACATCTTGTTCACCTCTCCTGTCCCCTCCTCTACCTCATCCTTGGGTGCACGTTCTTTTGGTCTTTGGTTCTCTGTATTTATAGTAAGTTTTATATATACGTGATAGCAGACTACAAATGTTCAGCCTGATTTATTAAAGAATCTAAATTATTTGATCTCTTTTCCTTTTTTTTGTA
Organism: Artibeus jamaicensis; assembly: GCF_021234435.1. Taxonomy (NCBI): domain Eukaryota; kingdom Metazoa; phylum Chordata; class Mammalia; order Chiroptera; family Phyllostomidae; genus Artibeus; species Artibeus jamaicensis. Next base: position 1,167,598 of record NW_026521896.1, on the reverse strand, counting down.
GCATTAGAGAGACAGAATGCAAACGTTTCACCTCTACTCTGGGAAGGTTTGCACGTGAAGCCCTCCTTGCCCTTGAGGAAAGCAAGGGTAACCAGGTTTTTGGTCGCTAAATGATAGGCTTAATCATCAAATCAGGCCTATTGTGAGAGAATGAGAGAAGATGAGGGGTTTGTTGGCATTTGAGGTGAGCTATAAACAATACTCTTCTCTGGCAGTCAGGTTCTGAGCCAAGTGAAAGATAAAACTCAGTAATCATCCTCAGGAAGTTGAGGATGAAATTAGCAGCGCTGGGTTGGATAGGCTGTTGTGGAGAAGCCCCTAGGATCTGCAGCGGGCGTTGAGCTTCCTGACATCACACCCCGAAATCAAGCCCCTCCCCGCCAGCTGGGACAGTGAGTGGTTAGTGACACTCCTCTGCTTGTGTATCTATAGAAACGAATTTTACTGTTGGTGGTGAGGACTGCACCAGGTGTTAGGCTGGTGGGGTCGGACCAGACCTTGTTCAGCAACATCGGTACCTGAGTTCTGGCTAAGGAGGAATTCAAAGCCAAGAACCAAACATTTATTTAGAAGGTCACAGAGGTAGAAGCAGCGAGCAGTGAGCGGCAGGAAAAATGGGCCCAGGAAACAAGTTACAGAGGTGAAAGACGGGCCCTTGGAGCTCAGGAGACAGGAAGGTAAAGGGAATGTGTTTGAGGGAAAGTAGAGAGGGAAGGAAAAGTGTGGGTGTGCTGGGTCCTCCATCCTAAGGACTTTTAAGGGTTGAGATTTTAGAGGAAGTCCCAGGGGAGGATCTCAACAGAATATGCATCCACTTTCCAGGGGTGTCCTTTCAGGGTTGTGGTCTCCGCTGATTGGTTGGCCCCAGGCCAGGGGTCATTCATTAGTGCAGCTGGTCCTGAGGCAGCCATGACATCACTTGTCTGATTTTGCTGCTTTTCTAGGCCTGGAGCTGAAACGCAACCGAGGCCTGGCTGTACTTGATGCAGGTCAGAGACTCATTGTCCTGGGGGCTTAAAGCTTAAGGGCTGTTCTCTAGCCCCCTTGCACATTTCCCTTTCATGGGGGTCTAACCCACATGTCTAGCCAGGTGCCAGGGGAGGAAATGTCAGGGGAGGGTCTGAACCGCATGACCAGTGCTATGAAAGTCAGGGGGTACGAACCAAATGACCAGCCATGTCCTAGGGAGGAAAGTTTATCCTGGGGGCCAGGTCCCTGTGATCAGCAAGAGTTTTGCCTGTTGCTAGGCACCTGGGGCTTTCTGCCCTGGCGACCTTCTGTACCTGGCTGATCGTCCTTGCTTGGCTCCCATCTGTCTAAGTGCCTACTATCATACCATGTTCATTCTGCTCTGAAACCTGCTTTGTCCCTTGTCAATGCCCTTTGCTTTATGAATCTCCATTAAATGGCATCTGTGTTGTTTTATCATGGAGACTGTTATGAACATTCTTCTTCATGTATTGTTTAAACCTGTTTGATGGCTTCCTCATAATAAATTCTGAGATTCGAATCCTGTTACAATTGTGAAAGCATACTGCTACATGTGTCTCAGAAAGATGACAACAGGTCAGAATCTGCCTAACAGGGAATGGGGGTTTCAGTTTTCCACCAGCTCATCAGCATGGGTAATTCTCCCTTCTCACTCTTCGCTAATATAAAACACCAGAAACATACTGTTTTAATACATATATATTTCTGATGTATGTATTTAATATATATATATGTCTGATATATTTATATATATATTCCATTAAAGTTGAATGTCTTTTAATATTTGCTGGGCATTTGCATTTCTTTTGGAATTGATTGCAGTTGGTTTTTCATCTTTTTCTTATTGATTATTTTCTTAAAGATTTTATTATTTTTTTATTTTTAGAGAGAGGGGAAGGGAAGGAAGAAGAGAGGGAGAGAAGCATTAATCAGTTGCCCACATCTGGGACCTGGCCTGCAACCCAGGCACGTGCCTCAGCTGGTAATCAAACTTGTGACCTTTGGGTTCACAGGCCAGTGCTTAATTCACTGAGTCACACCAGCCAGGGATTTTTCTTACTGATTATTAAGAGTTCTGTATACACTGAAGACAAAAACCTTTCGCTCATTATAATGTACTGTAAATCAAATTTTGTTTTCTGGTTGTTTGGATGGTATATGGGAATCACTAGGAAATTTTTCAGTATGCATATGCTAGTTACATTTATTAAGTATTTTCTATATGTCAGGCACTGTTCTCATTGCTTCTCATGTATTAACTCATTTAATACATAGCACAATAACCCTATTGCGTACATGCTGTTATTGTACCAATCCTACAGATGTGGAGTCAAGCACAGAGAAGCTGGCTCACTGGCCCGGTGGCACACCACCAGTAAGTGGGCCTCAAGCCCATTGCCCGTCTACAGAGCCCTCGCCCTAACGTGACCTGATGCCACATGTTGCTTACTAACCACGGAGAGTCTGAAGTGTTTCGGGGACGTGGCTGCTATACACACACTGACAAAGCTCCACAGGCCGCTCTGTTTACCCCCAGGATGAGCACCAGTTGTTAGTGGTGTTTCACTTGTTTGCGCTTGCCTTACAGAATCTGCACATTTTGACATAGGCAAAGTTGTCTTATTTCTATCTTATTTTTTTCTTTAGTGTTGCCTTAAGAAAAAAGCTTTTCTTAACCCAAATGTATCACTTATTTTTGCTGCACAACACTCCACTCCAAAGCATAGTGACTTAAATATTAACCACTATTATTTCTAACGATTCTCTGGATGGTTTGGGGGTGGTGTCTCTGCTGGCCCCACCTGGGATCGCTTAGCAGGCTGAGGCTGGCAATTGCTTCCGGCTTTTGCCTGGGGTGCCTTGGTTCTCCACCACAGTCTCTCTCATTCTCCAAGAAGCCAGACTGGCTGGCGTGGCATGGCGGTTTTAGGGCTATGAGAGGGTAAAGTAGAAGCCACAGCATCTCTTATGGCAGAGGCTCTGGACCGGGCCCGGGGTCACTTCCCTGCACTATATGGCCAAAGCAAGTTATGCACAGTGGGGAGATTGACACCTTGTGAATGGGCAGGTGCACAGGAAGCTGTGCTCCACAGGAGGCTATTACTGCAGCAGTCAAACCACAGGTGTTAAATTTCCTCCACGGTGCCTTCTAGTCCTTGTTTAAATGTACAGCTCAGTGCTATTTAGTATATTCACACTGTGGGGAAACCATCCTCTCTATCTAGTTCAAAGACGTTTTCATAATCCCAAAGCGAAAACCCACATGCACTGAGCAGCCACTCCCAAACCTCTCCCTGTTCCCAGCCCTGAAAACCACCGCTTTCTGTTGCAGATTAACCTATTCGGGACATTCCGTATAAACAGAATGATTCAACAGGCAGCCTTCGTGTCTGGTTTTGTCCACTCAGCACACTCTTTTCAAGGTTCATCCATGCTGCAGCTTGTAACAGTCCTTCCTTCCCTTTTATGGCTGAATGACATTCCATAGTCTGGACATGCCATGTTTGGTGTACCCACTCATCAGCTGGTGGACATGTGGGTTGCTTCCACCTTTTAGCTATTGCGAATACTGCTTCCGTGAGCACCTAGTACTCTTAATTCTCCTTACTTTGAAATCTCTCCCACATCTGGGATTCAGTTTTGTGCATGGTTTCAGTTTTGTGTGTGGTTTGATATACGAACGCTTACTCTATTTTCTTCCTTTTATCCCAGTGACAGGCTATTCTTACACCAAACCTCTCTGTCACTCATCATGTAACGGTGTATGTTCTTGGGCGAGTCATTCAACCTCTTTGTGCTATAGTTGCCTCATCTGTAACTTAGGATGGTGACAGGATTGTCCCCAGGAGTAAATGACTTATCCCATGGCAAGTGCCTAAGCAGGGTGTTGGCGCATGGGAGGTACTCAGTACGACTCACTGTTGTCCTTAGTAGTCCCAATGTCTATATATTTGAGGATCCATTTGGGACTCTTTTCTGTACTGTTGTTTTATTTTCCTATTTCTATTTTTAATGAGCATCCTTTATATTCTCTTTTAATCTCTAGCAAACCAAGACTACCTTCATTGTTCTTATTAAAAAAAGGTTCTTAGTTCATTTTGGTCATTTGGAATTCTTCCAACTGAATTTTATCAGGTTCTTCTCCCTAAATCCTGCTGGGGTTTTTATTGGAGTTACATTTATAGATTAATTTAGGGAGAATTGAAATATTTTTATGACTAAGTCTTCCTATGCCACAGTGTTTCTCTTCATTCGTTAAGCTCTTATTTTGTATTTCACAGTACAGTTTTATAGATTTTTTCATATAGATATTGCAGATTCCTTTTGGTTTATCCCTAGATATTTTATATTTTTTGTTGCCATGGTAAATGAGATTCTTTTTCATTATGTTTAACAAGTTACTGTTTGTATATTGGGAAACTATGGATCTCAGTTATTTTTTTATGTTGATGTTCTAATGTTTTTTTTACCTATTTTTTTGGCAAAGCATATAATCTTCAGATAGTTACCTTTCTTGTCTTTTCCCATCCTTATAGCTATGTTTTCTTGTATTATTGCACAGGCTAAGACTCTCAGAACGACACTGGGCAGCAGGCGGCAGCGGGTGCGAGTGGCTGGGGAGCCATTCCGGTGGAACAGCACGCGAGGAGTCTGTGGGAAGAAAGCAGTGATGTGTCTGAAGAATGGTCCACAGAAAGAAGTTGATCTTAAATCCCCGGGTGAGAATTATGGATTGGATTTGTGAGTGGTGGAGAGTACCCTGGTGTAGTAAGGCTGTGTTCCGGAAGCACAGCTCCGACCTCAGTAGGGGAGAGACCACAGGGCGGTGAGACCCAGACAGGGTGACCAGTGAAGTCCTAGTGAGGCATCAAATGGGAGGGGATGAGCCCAGGACTCTGTGGGAGGGTGTGCTGCTGCCGTCTGTGATGAGGGACACCAGCTCTTCCACTGAGAAGGGTTAGGTCTTGAAACCCTGGGGCCCTGTGCAGCATGGGGAGCACATCCAGGAGCGAAGGTTCATGCTTCTCCTAAAGAGGGCCAAGTGCAGCAGGACCATGGTGCTGGCTGGCCCCAAGGGCAGCCTCTGTGCGCCTTCCTGTCTCACCCTCCAGAAGATTGTCTCCACTCTCAGTTATACTTCCAAGTGGGGGCAGGGCTCTGCGGGTTTTGTTTTGTTATTGGTTGTTGGATATAACGTAAGTAACGATGCATCAAAACTCAAGATTTCAGGCCTGTGGCTGTGGCCCCAGCCTTTAGCACCCCATCTGTGGGTTACACATCCATGGTAGTAAGTCAACTGTCTCTGTCCATGATGGAGGCTCTCCCACATGCCTCCTTCACTGTCTGGCCTTCCTTGACTCAGTCTCCTAGATGGCTGAGACCGCAGTGGTAATCTCCAGGTGGGTGGGGATAACTTGACCTTGGGGGTGTGGTGTGAGAATGGGGAGAGGCCTGGGAGCTGACCCAGCACCTCCCCCTCCCCAGCAGCATCCCCAGGGCAGCCATTCAGACGTCCTCTCCACCCTCCCCATCCAGCCACTGTAGCAGCTGAAGAGCAAGATGTGGCCAGAAGTTAAGCCCAAATCTGGAAGTTAGAAAGGACAAGCCCACAGCAGCAGGGCCAACAAGAAGTGGATGGGCAGTAGCAGGCCAGAAGAGAAAGGGCAGCCCTGTGTAGCAGAGAAGGGAGCAGGTTGTGGGGGCTCCTGGGGGGTCCTGGGGGGAGTTCAGATAGTAGGGTATGGGTTTAATATGAAGGTACAACTGGGGAAGCAGGAGCACCTCAAAGTTTTCAAGGAAAATCAATACTGGGAGAGAGCCCTGGCAGAGAGCCCTTTGCTTCTGTGACCCCAAACTACCAGAAGCCGGGAGTGGTGAGGAGCCCCTCTGGACCCCATCCCCAACCCCACTCTGGTTCTTCTGGGTTTCTATTGACCCCCCTCATCTTCATTCACATCAGCACAGAAGCAATGCTAGTGGTGCCCGTGGCTTCTGGGACACCAAGGTCCAAGAACAATGCCAGCCAGGAGATAAACCCTGATTTCCTGCCCAAGTGCAGCCCTGGGTTCCTGGAAGGGACTGATTTGGTAGTTGGCAAAAGGGTGTCTGGTGGTGATGCAGGTGATGGACTGTCAGACAGGCAGAGCTCCTCAACCAGCACCCGATGGTTCTCAGACCCTCACCCAGCAGTGCTCACGTTTTCACCCGGGCAGGGCAGAAACCCAGATCTACTTCTGGTGATAGGAGGTGCAGAGTTTTCCAAAGCCCCCAGGGAAGACCCCAAACTCCGAATCAGGTAGGAGACCACTCACCCTGGCAAGTTGCTCAATTCTGATGTTGGGATCATGAGCCCTGCTTCAAGGAGGCTCTGAAGTTGCAGGTTCCTCTCTGTGCCAGACACTGGCGTGTGGGCAGTGCCTCACTCCTTCTCTGCTTGTCGTCTCACTCACAGTGGGTGTGAAGAAAGAATCTGGGTCCCACTGTGGCTGTGTGTTTGTGTGACTGTGGCTCACACTTCCCCAGAGAAGAGCCCCGTGGAAACCCACACAGAGCGAGCATTTTAATTAACAGAGCTGGTCTGAAACGTTAGCTGATGCAACTTTGCTCAACATTAAGGATGATCACAGTTTAACGTCAGGAGAAGAGAGCAATGAAGGAAATAGATCAGATGAGGCAACACTGGGACTTTATTGAATCCTGTGCATTTCTCGTAGCTTCACAGTGATCGATTTTAAACTGGCTGTCACCTATGCATGAAAAATCACCTCAGCCTGGGGTGGAGGGGTGTTGACAAGACAAACACCAGCGCATGGGACATGGGCACTTGTCTGGCTCATAATTCTTTCTTCTGCTGCAGAAGTGGAGAGCACCATGATAGCAAAGAGAGATGTGACCCTTGTGAGGTCTTAGAAAAAAACAACAAACAAACAGAAACCCTGGGGGCAGGGGAAGAAAGAAGAGAGCTAAGAAATAAATTAAAAAGCAGGATGCTATTTACATACCCAGGGAAGGCCTTGGAGACTTTGCTCAGTGCCTTGGATGTCAATAATAACTTGGTGATGGAAATAAAGAGACTCATCTGCAAACCCACATTGCCTGAGATGGTATCAGCACTGTTTTTCCCTTTGTTTCCAGATAAATTCCAGCACAGCAGTGGACAAGACAGGCCTGTTGAAGGGAATGGTGAGGTGGGAGTGGGGGTAAGTCTGGGGGTCCCTGTGAAGACTCAATTACGTTGGTTGTAAAAAGATTAATTAGAATTGAATTTTCTATTGATGTAAAACTGCCTTTTACACCTGCCACTGGCATTCTCGTTACTGGTTTTCTATTACAGGGGATTATATGAAGCAGTGAAATAAAGTTTATGCTTCCTGAGCATACTCTTAAAATGGGTTTACTGTACTTAAACTGGTGGTAAAGAGGGTTACCGGAGATAAATATGATTTAGTCCATTTTTTCTTCCTTTTTATTTTTAAGCAAGAAAACCTCTGTTCACTTCTGTAAATTGCAAGGTGCAGACACTTTAATGTGTGCAGGCCCAGTGGTCAACTCTGTGAGGCGAGGTCTGGCCTGTCCGGCTCTCTCCATGCTGACATAGAGAATGACGTCGAAGGAGCAGGGTGCAGAGATCTGAGTGTGAGGAACTAGAGGCCCTGGGAATGTTGTAACTTGTCCCTTGGGAAGGGGGCTAGAAGTGTGTATGTAAGGGCAGCCTCTGTGGTCTGGGAAGAGACTGGCAAATGAATGCCAGGGACAGAAAAATGCCTCTTGCCCATGACCACCTGCTCCTCCCTGCCACAGCAAGCCAGGGAGGTGCGGGGTGGGAGTAGGACCGTCCCTATTTGTCATATGAACAACAGAGGCATCACCCTCTAGAGCCTAACCCTCCCCAACTGGGATAATGACTAACCCTTTGGCCTCTGCTACCCCAGGTGTTAAATGGGTACAGACCAGGATGGAGGAGGCTATGGAAAGCAAATAATTCTTGGCTGTTTGTAGAAACTTGATTTCAGCTAAGTCAGCTTAAGTGGCGCTTCCTTCCAAACATGCCCCAAATTGGGGTCTCCGAGGATAAAGGTGTTGCCTCATGTTAGCACGCAGGTGCACCTGGCCTCCCTGTGTCCTTGGGGGCTCTAGGAACTGGACTAGGGAGCCTGGATGGGAAGCAGAAGTGGCAGAAGGCTGGACACACTAGCACTAGCCTGCGTTATCTTGCCCTGAGGTTTTCAGGATGAACCCATCTTGAGCCCTGGAGCCCACAGATGTCCCTGCTTCTCCTGAGCAGTCTCCACCACAAATGCGAGCCAGGCTCTTGCAACCTGGTTGTGGTATCATGTATAGGACTAATTATTTTATGCATTTCACCCTGAAAAAGTGAACCCTCCCAGGCCAGCCTCTGTCATACCTTTGTCCAACAACTACTCCTTGAGTACCTGCTGCAGGTCAGGTGTAGCTGGGAATACAGCAGTGAGCATGGATGACATCTTTCTCGCCTTCTGGGGTTTACACTCCAGTAGGCCAGTGAGTGGGTCTTTCTCATTAGATGCTCTGTGTCCTTCCTCAGGAGCTAGAGCCCTAAAGCATTGTCTTGGGAAATGTCACAACCCCCACCATCACCGCTGGGTGTGGGCAGAATGAGGATGAAACTATGAATTAGGAACATTTTTTAAAGAAATATTTTCATTGTAGAATAAAAAGAACAGAAAAATACGCCGAACAAATGTATAGCATAGGGAGTTATAATAACACCCACCAGGTCAAGGAGCAGAGTGTCCCCAGTGTCCCCCACGGGCCTCCTCTCCATCTCCATGGCCCCCCTCCCTGCAGAATACCCCTCTCCTGCTTTTGTTACTCATCTCTTCTGTCTTCACATTTTCATGATCTGCATGTGCTTCCTAGACATTTGTTGTAGTCTTACCATTTTAAAAAGTCTGATTTATGTTTTAGTCTTTTTAAATCTACAGGTTTTTCTTCACCACATATCTGTTAAAGAAGTTGAGCCTTTCACCTACTGTTTCCCATTGTTAGGAATCAGGGGATTGATACCCTTGATGCAGTTCAAGATGTTCCTCTGAATTTCCTGCACACTGGCAAGTGGGCCCAGATGCTGGATCAGACTAAGTTTCAGTCCTTTTGGAAGACCACGGTGGTGGTGTGTTCTTTCACCAGAAAGCACAAGATGTTTATGAGGTTAACAGCTGCTGCTGAACAACCTGGCTCTGTTCATTCACTGGGGGTTCAAAATGGTGATATTCTAATTCTACTCTTCCTTTTTCACATAGTAACCTGAGTGTTTCTTTTCTTCTTCTTTTTAAAATATATTTTATTAATTATGCTATTATAGTTGTCTCATTTCACCCCCTTTATTCCCCTCTACCCTGCACAACCACTTCCACTTGCATTCCCCCCTCTAGTTCATGACCATGCTTCATACATATAAGTTCTTTGGCTTCTACATTTCCTATACTATTCTTAACCTCCCCCTGTCTATTTTCTACCTAATATTTATGCTACTTATTCTCTGAACTTTCCCCCCATTCCCTTCCCACTCCCTCACTGATAACCCACCAGGTGATCTCCATTTCTGTGATTTTGTTCCTGTTCTAGTTGTTTGCTTAGTTTGTTTTTTTAATTTGATTGTAAATAGCTGTGTTTGTTGTCATTTTACTCTTCATAGTTTTGATCCTCTTTTTCTCAAGTAAGTCCCTTTAACATTTCATATAATAAGGGCTTGCTGATGATGAACCACTTTAACTTGACCTTATCTGAGAAGCACTTTATCTGCCCTTCCATTCTAAATGATAGCTTTGCTGGATAGAATAATCTTGGATGTACGTCCTTGCCTTTCATGACTTGGAATACTTCTTTCCAGCCCCTTCTTGCCTGTAAGGTTTCTTTTGCAAAATCAGCTGATAGTCCCCTGGGGACTCCTTTGTAGGTAACTGTCTCCTTTCCTCTTGCTGCTTTTAAGATTCTCTCCTTATCTTTAATCTTGGCTAATATAATTATGATGTGCCTTGGTGTATACTTCCTTGGCCCCAACTTCTTTGAACTGGGACTCTCTGGGCTTCCTGAAAGTCTATTTTCTTTGCCACATTGGGGAAAATTCTCCTATATTATGTTTTCAAATAAGTTTTCACTTCCTTGCTCTTCCTCTTCTCCTTCTGGCACCCCTATGATTTGGATGTTGGAGTGTTTAAAGTTGTCCTGGAGGTTCCTCAGCCTCTCCTTATTTTTTTTTTTAATTCTTGTTTCTTCATTCTGTTATGGTTGAATGTTTCTTCGTTCTTCCTGCTCCAATGTTGATTTGAGTCCCATTTTCCTTCCCGTCACTGTTGGTTCCCTATAGATTTTTCTTTATTTCACATAATGCAACCTTCATTGCTGCCTGGGTCTTTTTTATGCTGTTGAAGTGCCCAGTGAGTTCCTGGAGCGTCCTGATAACCAGTGTTTTGAACTCTGCATCTGATAAGCTGGCTATCTCTTCGTCACTTAGTTGCATTTTTCCTGGAGATTTGGTCTGTTCTTTCATTTGGGCCCCCCCTTTTTTTTTTTGTCCCCACATGCCTGTTATGTTGTAAGAGGTGGAGCCTTAGGTATTCACCAGGGCAGGGCAACTTACATGGTTGCATTGTGATGCTGTATGTGGGGGAGGGGTCCAAGAGGGAACAGTACCACTTGCTCTGCTTTCTGCTGGTTTTCAGTCACTTTCCCCACTTCCCACAAGCAAATTGGGCTCTTCCGGTGCTGATTCCTGGGTGGGTGGATTTGTTACATTTTAGGACCCTGTGGGTCTCTCCAATGAAAACTCCTGTGAGGCTGGGAATTTCTCCCACTGCTGCCTTGACCCCACAAGTGTTTTTAGTCAGAAGCTTTGAGAGCTTATTTCCCCATGCTGGAACCCTCAGTTTATCTGCTTGCCAGTGTGGGACTGCCCAGTCTGCAGTCTGCTGCCTCACCCGGCCCACCAGCCGCTGTCTTGCTGTGAGTCCTCTCCACCCTGTTGCTCATCTCTGCCCTGCCTGTTGATCTGGATGGATGTTTCTTCTTTAACTCCTTGGTTGTTGGACTTCCATACAGTTCAATTTTTCTATCAGTTCTGGTTGTTTTTTGTTTTTAAATTGTTGTTGTCCTTCTTTTGTTGTGTGACAGGCACAGTGTGTCTACCTATGCCTCTGTCTTGGCTGGAAGTCCCTGAGTACTTCTATAAAGAGATGCTTCCACTCATCTGCCACTTGGCTACCCAGTGGTGCAGTTCACATATTAAAGGCCAGGTGAATGTTTGATTCTTTCCCTTTATTTACCAGTTTTCAAGAGAATGAATTTGTTCCTTTTCCTCTAAAGGTGACGTTGTTTTAAGTAGCTTTATGAATTAAAGTTTTAAATGTATTTGATGAGTTTTAATTTATTCTAATTATGATCTTTATCGAAGGTCAAATGGCTCCATATTTGGCCACTGGGAGTGCTTGCAGATGGTGCAGATGTCCTATTGATAGTACCTTTTAGTCTTTGCTAGCCTTCTCCTTGTCTATTGAAGATAGGGGAATCTATCTATCTACCTTCCTCTCTTTTAAAAAAATAATGTTTCAGATTGGCCAAGATGGAGGCATATTTAGATACACTTTGTCTCCTCATACAACTGAAAGAAGGACAACAACAAATTGAAAAACAAAAAATACCCTGGCTGGTGTAGCCAGTGGATTGAGCCTGGGCTGCAAACCACAGAGTCTCAGGTTTGATTTCCAGTCAGGGCACATGCCTGAGTTGTGGGCCAGGTCCCTAGTGAGGGCCATGTGAGAGGCAACCACACATTGATGTTTCTCTTTCTCCCTCCCTTCCCCTCTCTAAAAATAAATAAATGAACCTTAAAAAAAAACAACCAGAACTGCCAGAAAATCAAACTGTATGAGAGTCTGACAACAAAGGAGTTAAGGAAGAAACATTCATCCAGACTGTTAGGAGGACAATTGGGTGGAGAGGACATGTGGAAAGGCCATGACTGGAGGACCAGGGTTGGTGTGGCAGCAGCTGGTGGTCCCACATTTGCATACAGACAAACTGGGAGGAACAACTGGGGAGAGAGACAGACCACACAACCCAGGGTTCCAGTGAGGAAAAAGAAGGCCTGAAAACCTCTGACTGTAAAAACCTGTGGGGAGTGCAGTAGCAGGAGAAATTCCCAGATTCACAGGAGAGTTTGTTGGAGAGACCCACAGGTTCTAGAACGTACATAAATCCACCCACCCATGAATCAGCACCAGAAGGGCCCGATTGACTTGTGGGTAGTGGAAGAAGTGAGTGAAAGCCAGCAGACAGCTGAGCAAGAAGCACTATTTCCTCTCCTGCCCCTCCCCCACAGACAGTGCCACAATGCAGCAATATGGGTTGCCCTGCCCTGGCAAATATTTAAGACTCTGCCCCTTACACCATAACACATATGTTGAGACAAAGAAATATGGCCCAAATCAAAGAACAGATAAAAACTCCAGAAAAAGAAATAAGTGACAAGGCGATGGCCAACATATCAGATGCAGAGTTTAAAATACTGGTAATTAGGATGCCCATAGAAATGGTTGTTTATGATTGCAAAATGGAGAAAAAAGTGAAAGCTATGAAAAGTGAAATAAAGAAAAATGTACAGGGAACCAGTAGTGAAGGAAAGGGAACCAGGACTCAGATCAACAATTTGGAGCAGGAAGAACAAAGAAACATTCAACTAGAACAGAATGAAGAAACAAGAATTCAGGGGAAAAAATGAGGAGAGGCTGAGGAACCTCCAGGACAACTTTAAATGTTCCAACATCCAAATCATAGGGAGGCCAGAAGAAGAAGAGGGAGACCAAGAAATGGAAAACGTATTTGAAAACATAATGAAGGAGAACTTCCCCAATCTGGCAAAGGAAATAGACTTTCAGGAAGCCCAAAGAGTCCCAAAGAAGTTGGACTCAAGGAAGAACACACCAAGGCACATCATAATTATATTAGCCAAGATTAAAGATAAGGAGAGAATCTTAAAAGCAGCAAGAGAAAAGGAGACAGTTACCTATAAAGGAGTCCCCAGGGGACTATCAGCTGATTTTTCAAAAGAAACCTTACAGGCAAGAAGGGGCTGGAAAGAAGTATTCCAAGTCATGAAAGGCAAGGACGTACATCCAAGATTATTCTATCCAGCAAAGCTATCATTTAGAATGGAAGGGCAGATAAAGTGCTTCTCAGATAAGGTCAAGTTAAAGTGGTTCATCATCAGCAAGCCCTTATTATATGAAATGTTAAAGGGACTTACTTGAGAAAAAGAGGATCAAAACTATGAAGAGTAAAATGACAACAAACAGCTTTAACAATCAAATTAAAAAAAAACAAGTTAAACTAAGCAAACAACTAGAACAGGAACAAAATCACAGAAATGGAGATCACATGGATGGTTATCAGCAGGGAGGGGAAGTGTGGAGAATAGGGGAAAAGGTACAGAGAATAAGAAGCATAAATGGTAGATAAAAAATAGACATGGGGAGGTTAAGAATAGCATAAGAAATGGAGAAGTGAAAGAACTTACCGTATTTTTTGGACTATAAGATGTACCCCCCCCCCTTAAAATTTGGGAGGAATAGCCCTGGCTAGTGTAGCTCAGTGGATTGAGTGTGGGCCTGTGAAGCAAAGGATCGCAGTTCGATTCCCAGTCAGGGTACATGCCTGGGTTGCAGGCCAGTTCACAGTGGGGGACACATGAGAGGCAACCACCCATTGATATTTCTCTCCCTCTCTCCTTCCCTTCCCCTCTATCTGAAAATAAATAAACAAAAATATTTTTTAAAAATTTGGGAGGAATAATGGTTGTTAATGCTGCTGTTAAATTCAGTTTATATTTACATTGGTGAAATATTATGTTATTTATGTTATCAAATATTTTACCACATTTTTTCCTTCAGAATTTTTTTTCCTTTTTTCCTCTACTAAAACCTAGGTGTGTTTATGGTTCAGAAAATATGGTATGTGTACAACCCATGGACGTGAACTAAGGGGTGGGAATGGTGAAAGGTGGGGTGCAGGGCAGAGGAGAATAAAGGGGAGGGAAAAATGTAACAACTTTAATAGCATAATCAATAAAATATACTTAAAAATGATGTGTCAAGAAAATGAGGAAACAAACCACAGACTGGGAGAAAATATTCTAAAACACATATCTGATAAAGGATTGTTATCCAAAATATACAAAGAAATAAGAAGAATGAGCTCTCAAGCTACAAAAAGACATGAAAGGAACTTAAGTACATGTTGGTAAGTTAAGGAAGCCAACTTGGAAAGGCTACACACTGTATGATTCAGACTATAGGACATTCTGGACAGGGCAAAACTAAGGAGCTGGCAAACAAGATCAGTGGTGTGATAGGCTGGGGAAGAGGGAGAGGAAGAGAGGGGTGAATAGGTGAATAAGTAGAGTACAGGGTATTTTTAGGGCAGCAAAACTATTCTGTGTGGTACTATAATAGTAGTACATATTATTATACATTTGTCAGATCCATAGACTATGCAACAAGAAGACTGAACTCTAAACAGTGGACTTTGGTGTTAGTCAAAGTTTGTACATGGGTTGTTGCAAGTACAGCATACCGGCGCTGGATGTGGGTGGCGGAGGAGGTTGTGTGTGTGTGTGTGGTTGGGGAAGGGGGTGTAGAGGAACTCTGCTTTCCACTCGTTTATGCTATGAACCTAAAACAGCTCTAAAAATTAACCGTTAAACTTAAAAAGTTAAAATGCCCAGAGAATGCATACCAATTTTTCCAATTCAAATTCAGAATTGTTAGGTGTTTACTTAAACTCTTCTTTCTTATACACAAATCCCTTTTTCTCCACCAAGAATCCTGATGCATGGGAGATGACAGTTAGAATATCCCATAATTACTTGTTTACTTTACCCCATATTTTACACACAATAGTCTCCGTGTAAAACACTAATCAACATCATTCCCGAAGAGTTTAAATTTTTCCATATGCTTTCTTCATTCTCTTATTTCTCATTTATAAATAGCTGCACTATATCTCAATTGTCAGAGCACATAGCTGTTATGTACTACACGCTTTCATTTTAATCTTCTTTTATTCTTAATCCTATAAACAACCACATATTTAATGTTTGCCTCCTTATTTTGATGTCTCTCTAACCACCTTGGTTCTCTGAATCACGTTCTCAGATGATTCCTCAGGAAAAACTCATGGAAAAAATATTTCCTGAATTCTATGTGTTGGCAAGAGTTCATATACTTTCTCCATGAAAGACAGTTTTTTTAGATCCTTGGTTCAATATTGGTTCAATATTTTATTTTCTCGAGCATCCTAAGTATAGTATTCCATGTTCTTGTGGCACAAGCGTGGCAGTCAAAAAGTTAACAATGATCCAGTTTCCTATCCCTTATAAATCATGAGCTATCTCTGCTATCTCTGCTTACTTAAAGGATTTTTTTTTAAAAGTCTCGCTATTTTCCTAAAATTAAGCCCTGATGTTGACTGCTCTGGGTCAATTGTCTCAGGAATGTGGTGTGACCTTTAGTATGTAGTTTCAACCTTTTCTGATTTCTGAAAGACTTTCTTGAATTATTAAAATTTGTTCTGTTTCCTGCTTTTGTCTTTTTCCCCTGGGGATGCCTATTCTCTGTACGTTGGATCTCTCCACCTAGCTGCA
This sequence comes from Artibeus jamaicensis, assembly GCF_021234435.1. Taxonomy (NCBI): domain Eukaryota; kingdom Metazoa; phylum Chordata; class Mammalia; order Chiroptera; family Phyllostomidae; genus Artibeus; species Artibeus jamaicensis. Next base: position 1,151,931 of record NW_026521896.1, on the reverse strand, counting down.
AGTTTTGCCGCTTTCTCTTGGATCCTCGTATCACGTTCATTTCTTTCTGATTTCTAAAAATGTCTAGTTTTTCCTTCTTCTATTCTTCTAAAGCTTTATCTGTCATGTTCATTCACTTCTGTATTCTTTCTAGTTTAGTCTTAATTTCTGAATTTTTCTCTTTTGAATCCAATTATTTCCCGAGTTTGTCATTACATTTCGAGTGTTTCTATTTCTGACTTATGGTGTTTGTTCATATCTGATACCATTTTATTCATTTCTTTTAGTTATTTTTTGAAAGTAGGGTTGTATCTTGTTTCTTCTTTCTTTGGTGGACATGGCTTTCTGGCGTGGTTTTCTTTGTCAGGATGGTATTCTACACATTTTCTTTTTTCTTACTTTGTGTGGGTTATGACTTGATCCCGTTCTGTTGCACATTTTTGTAAAGATTAAATTAGTTTTTCTGAACTTCTAGGAGAAGGTTGAGTTCAAGATCGATTTTCTAATTTCATAAGGCTCCTGGCTTCGTCTCATTTACTTAAAAGATATGGCAGTTTGTTTTCCAAGATTTTGGCTTTTACAAACATTTTCCACTTGTATCTGGGTCTTCTGTCTCTTCCTCTGATGTTCCTGCTGTGTTCAGTTTTGATTCTTTTTCTAGCAGCATCTCCTCGGGGAGGTGCCCTGCCCTGGAAGGAAGACCTGGCCCGTTCGTTCCAAGAGCTCACAGGGGCCAGGCAGCTCCAGTCCCTTCAAATCTTCCTGCCTGATGCCCTTTGCACTTCCATACTATTGGAGTGGACAGAATGCCTCCCAGTTTGACACGCTCTTCTAAAACGGGATCTCCGTGCTTTCCAGTAAACAGCTATTGGCTATTTTGGGGTGCTTCTGTTCACAGGCATGACAAGCACCCTGTTTCTTCTCTTTGCTGGTATTTTGATGTTTGGGGGATCCATTGCCCACTAGTTTTATTGTGAATGTTTCCCACAGGTTTTCAGTGTTGCCATGTAGTTGGTCTGTTTTTATTAGAGAATTCAAAGATACTCAAAATTATACCTCTAATACTTCCATCATCATCCCCACAACACCCTAGGAAATTTTAATACTGACACTTTAACGCCACTGGGAAATGCTTTGTCACAACAAAGCCAGAGGAGAAAAACTCTGTAAGCAGTCATTTGAGTATAATGTCTTATGCTGATTATGACCTTGAAGCCGACCCTATGGATCCCCTCAGCCCCTCTGAGGCCAGTCCAGGGACAGTTCCAACCTGAAGCTCTTGCATCTCTCCTCTCTCTAGAGCTGTCCCTGGTGGCACCCGAGCTTGTTGGCCTGCCTTGTGCTTCCTGAGGTCACTCTCAAATAAACCACCCGAACCCGAATGGCTGTCTCCAGTTTGCTTTTGTGGAAACACAATCCCAGACAGACACCAAGCTGTGTTCCATGAACCTTGTCTGTTTCAAACATCTCCCATGTAGTAAAAGCTGCTTACGATTTTCAAAAGTGGAATGATGTTAGTTTAATATTATTAATAGCTTTTGGTGAGACATTTTTTTTATTATATGCAAATAAAATGTGTGTCTTTGTCTATGCCCTCTTTATTCCCTCAAAAGGCCCTGGTTGATTAGCTGACTCCCCTAGACATTGTCTTTCCTACAGCCAGGCCTGTTTATCTGAATTCAACAAGCCTACCTCATAATGACAGAGTCGATCCTTTTCCTGGACATGGAAATGAGAGTCCTTTATCTGTACCTGCCAATGTATCCTTTGTGTTTAACACAATGTGTATTGGATTATCGTCTCCCTGGTTCTTTTTGACTGTGAGTCTTAAGAGTAAGAACAGACCAGGTGAGACTAGGTCAAGTCAAATGCCATCTCCTTTGTTAAGCCCTCTCTGATCTCCTGGGAAGATACCTCAGTCATCTACTTACGTCTGCCTTTTAATATGACTCGCATTCTAGTCTGTCTGTCCATCTGTCTGTCTTCTTCCTTGACTATGAGCTGCTCTCCCCTTTGCCTTCCCCCACCCTGTCTCTAGAAGTCCCTCAACAAAGGTTTGGCTGGTTCATGTGTGTAAAAGCAGGTGACTCAGACACTTGTAAGAGGGCCTGGGCTTTATAACCTTGAGCCTGGACCAACCAGTGCATCAAGTCAGCACCCCTCTCATTGGGGCTAAGCAGGGCCTCTGCCCCACATCCCTGAATCTTAGACAAGGTACTGAGGCTGTGACAGGCACAAAGGGTGGACTCATTTGAGCTCAAGACATCATCTCTGAGACCAAGCAGACAGGAAGGTCTGTTGGAGGACAGGACTGAGGGACAGAGTGTGACAGGCTCCTTGTTGGGAACTGCAAGGCTGCCTTAATACTACAGGGCCCTTTGTGTGGTGTCACAAGAGGAGATTTGGGTTGTCTTGTTTTCTTAAAGCTAACTTTAAACACTACTGACAGCAAGATGTCTCTGGCACAAAAGCCAAAAGCTGACAGGGAGGCAAAGACTCACTGTTTCCATAGCTACTGACAGGACGCCACTGGGCAGTGCTCTGAACTCCCAAGCACGCTGGGCTGTGCCTGCAGGATGAAGTTCCTGGGCTCTGGGAGAACTCAGCAGTGAAGTGGCGGTTGCTTATCCTAGTTTCTGCTGAAACTGCCTTCTGTTTTCAGAGACGGTGTTTAATTTTTCCTGGTATCCAAGGGTTTCCCTGCAGAACACTCTGGCACCCAGGAATCTATCTTGTGAAGCTGGAGATGTCCCTCCCCCTACACATTTTGCAGATTGTGTCATCTCTTCCAAAGCCTGGTGAATCTTCTTTGGTGCCTTCTCAGCACTGAAGGATGGTTTAGCCAGGCTGGGGCGGGGGGATTCCCTGGGTAGCTGTCTGGCTCTTAGCGACACCCTGGGCATGGACAGGAGGGGGGCTGACAGTAAACTTTAGCATTATCTACTCCCACCTTGGGAAACCTTTGGAGGGTCTGAGAAAGCAAATCCTGTCAGGCATGTCCAGTTTCTCCTTCACAGGGAATCTGCAGGGCAAGGTTTCTCTCTAGGCCAACCTGGGCATGTCCTGTTGAGTGGGTGTCCTTCCACTGAGGCCGTGGGTCAGAGAGGGGCCTGGTGTGGGTGCTGGACTGGAAGCAGGCCCCCCTCATCTGCTTCCTAGGACGTCCCTCTGAGGGGAACGTTGCTGGACAGATGGCTCCTTCTCATCTCGGTTCTGTGGACCCATTGCCCACCAGGCTGTAGTCCTCAGTGCTGGTGGAGAGAGAGACTCAGGCTGCCAAGCATCATGTGGGCTCCTGGCAGGAGGCAAAAGTGCCGCTTGCTCGGGCCCTGAGAAGGGCAGAGCCTGCCACTTTTCTCCTGTCTCCATTGTGGCCGCCATGTGCTTTGCGACACAACTTGCCTTGCTAAAGGGGTCTGAGAAAACCTGGAAACTAATTAACCCCATTTGGGAGACTGTTGGTCTGTCCTTGGCAAGCAACAACCGCTGCTGAGCTTAGTGACCCCTTTGCACTCCAGCTCCGAAGGCTCCAGAATCAGGCCCATCCAGCCTGGCTATGAAGTCGCCACGTGCATGTCCTCTATCTTGGTGTCCTTCCTCCAAGCCCATCTGATTATACACCTCCCAGCTCAGGGAAGTCTTAGGGTGCACATCCTCACCCAATGGCATGCTTCAGTGTCATCTGATATAAGTCTCCGGAGTGTTCCTATAGAAATAGTTTAAGCAACCTTTCATTTCCTTTCAAAATCTCCAAACTCGATTCTTACTACTAAGCATTAAATTTACAACAGCGTTCAAGTTTGCACTTTAAAAAAAATCCTTCCAGCTATCTCAGGAAGTCAGGAGATACTTAAGCCTCACTTTCCTACCACATGACGGAAAGCGATGAACTGATTTATAACCCCTGGTAAGGGTGCAGGCGTTCTGAAAATGCATGCTGGGGGGTGGAGCCGGAGAGACTCCGCTCTCAGAGACCTGACTGTTTGGCTCAGGCCCCACAGCGCCCTTGATGACACTGACGAACCTACGGTCACTCTGCTCTGGGGAGCCACTGACCCACCAGCAGGTACATGAAAGGAGGCTGAGTCATGTGAATCACAGCTAAGCCAGAGGGAGTCCCAGAAAATCAGTAAGCTCTTCCAATTAGGGGGCGTTTAAAAAGAAGTGCCATTTATTTGTGTCATACAGTAATTTCCTCATCTTAATAGTTACCTCAGTTAATGACTAGCAACATATGGTCAAAAAAGGTCAGCCAAGCACATCCGATAGACCAGAGAGAACCATTAGTAATGAACTCACTTCTCTCTGGATGCAGCTAGATGCACGGAAACAGTACGGAGGCAAGAGGAGCCAGATCCCATGTGCTCTCCCAGGTGGGGAGACAGACACGAACCCACAAGCTTGTTTCCTACTGTCTTTGACTGACAGGGAAAGAATAAACTTCAGTCCAGCCCTGCAGGACATGAACGCCGAGTTAGCTTGGTCCAAATTAAATAGCCTTCACTGAGTTGTGACATAGAAATATTCTAGAATTTGACACTCTTTAACCCAAAGTCAAGAGGAAAATCTCTACTGTTTCCGCTCAGGGTCCCCTATGTGGGCAGGTCCCTGGAGGCTGATGGGGTGCAAAGATTTGTGGGAATTCACTGAAGGAGTGGGACTAGCAGCCGACCAGCCCAGAATGATTTTTTTTTTTTTAAATTAAGAAGCACCAAAATGAACTTGAGCTTGGCAAGAACTCAACAGAGAAACCAGGCTGGCTCTGAGCCCAATTTACATGGATGGGCTGGACTTGGACTTCGGCCTGGCTCCTTCCCGGACTCCGGGGTCAGCAAAGGCCCATTTGCAGACCTGCTCATCCTAGGTGGAGGGAGAGGGCGTCCCTCCTGGAGACTCCGATGGTCCTCCACCCTCCTGGATGCTCGGCTTCCCCTCTACCCTGAGAGACCCTCCAGGGTTTTTTGAGGAGTCTCCCCCTTTTTGCTCCAGTTAGCCACAGTCGCCGTCTATTGTGTGTTACCCAGGAACCTGGGTCTGTTCACCAACTCTCGTCTGTACCGAGGACAGACTCTGGTGTCACCTTAGCCTGCCTCGAGACCTGCTCTTGTGCCCTGAGGGATGATGGTGGAATTCCAGAAATTGTAACAAGTAGATGTGATGTGGGGGTGCCTGGAAGCCCCAGCAGCAATGCTAACATAAGGGACTCTCACACAAGCACACTGATGTCAGGAAACCAGGCAACTCAACACAGAAAAAAGCAAAGCGACCCATTTTCTCCAGCTTCTTGGAAACCCAAGGGGCGACAAAAAGGGAGAAGGGTCGTGAGGAGAATAGGCAAAGGGCAGGGAAGGGATGTTCATTCAATAAGTTTCTGGGTGACTCAGGAGAGCCTCAGGGCCTCCTTTCCAGACAAGAAGTTTTTAGGAATCATGGAATCACAACCCAGGCCTGGAGGCGGCCTAAGAGCTACAGTTCCCTCACTGTTCAAGGCGGTGGGGGCGGGTGGGTAGCCGTGGCTACTACCCCACACCAGGGCCACAGCAGAGGCAGCTCTGTCCCGGAGGAAGAGTCTCCCATCTGGACAGTGCTCTGGTCAGCATGTCACAGTGTGTTGAACGGACTTGGGAAACCTTGGGGTCATAACATTTCAGAGCCAGCACAAGGCCAGATGTTTGACACCCACGCTCCGAGGTGGCCGACCTATGACTCAGAGGAGGTGGGGACCTCACTTTTCAATTGCTTTCACACCCTTCACACAGTCTGAGTGCCCCTGCTGCCATGAGCAGGGCAGGGTCTATGGTCCTCGTTTTACAATTAAGGGACGGTTGGGGAGGGCGAGGAGGCACGCTCCAGACTGCCAATCTAGCACCTCGAAGAGCTGAAGCAGACCCTCTGGTTCATCCCATTATTCTCTTTTTTCTCCCGTGGCATACAGAAAGACAGGTGTTTCCAGACCTGCCGCTCCAGATGGCTCCCGTTTCCTCCCAAGGGCCGAGCTCAGGTTCTTCTCACGACAACAGAATAGAAGGTTTAGGACTCAGGCCTCAGTCCTGCACCTGGTTTACCTGCCCTTCATCGAACACAAGGTGCCTCCCCACAGGGCTGTCATCAGTCCCTGCTCAACAGCGGGCAGGAGTCTTTGCTCCAAGAAATGCCCAGGGCTCACGGGCAGAGGAGGAAGCACTTTGCCCGTTGCCCACCTCCAAACCTGGTCAGGGCCCCTCCTCCCAGGCCCCACCCTTTGGCAGCAAACACAATGCCTTCTGAATGTCTCCGTTACCTTTTCAGGGGCTCGGGTTGTGGACTGAAGGGGCCACCCAATGAAAATGTCTTTTCTTCTTAGTTGGGGTGCAAAGGGACAAGTCTGCCACTTATCTTTCAGTGGAAGCACACATATCAAAAACTGCAAGTGGGCAGAGGGGGTTTTTGACTGGGACTTGCAGCATTTTTCCTGCCTGCCTTGCTGCAGAGGCTGGGCCTGACTTTCAAAAAAAGGGCATGCAGCCCTGGGCAGATCCCGAGCTGGAAAACTCGGTGCACAGCAGTGCCATCGTCTTCAAGCCCCCTTTTGGGGATGTGCCCAAGGACCTATCAAAACAAGAAGCAGTCTGAGTGACAAATGAAAAATATAGCGGGTGCCGAAGGAACGCAGCATCGTTGATTCCTAGAGGCATCTGCCTGGATATTAGATGCAAATAACTGCTAATAAGTACAGTTAGAGAAGACGATGGAATAACCGTCCTTCCCAGGAGGATCACTGCATGCAGATGCGAGGGGAAACTGAGACGGCCTGACCAGCCCCACTTGCTGCTGGTGTGGGCTGGGCGAAGTCCGTGCAGACTCACCCTGTGGAAGCAGAGCCTGCGCGGACTTGTCCTGTGGAAGTGCTTGTGGTGCAGAGCCTCCTCCTGGCTTTAGGGCTGGCTCCAGGGACAGGGACCTCCTCTTCTCCCTCTCTCCCCTCTCACTGCCTAGTGAGAGTGTGTGGGTGTGTGCGTATTGGCCCAAGGGAGTGCACGTGGTACTGAAGAGCTTCCCAGCTAACCGGGATCCCGACCCCACCCAGGTGCTGAGAAGGCTGCAGGTGTGGGGACCAAAGGGCCCAGAGGCAGGTACAGGGTCTGCACACTCGGCTCGCAGCTTTCTGCTCACGTTACCGTCACCCCACCTTTGTTCGCAATCTTCTTTCCTCCTGCTCTGCTTTCACAGCTTTTGGATGAGTTGGATAAGGACCACTGTCCTGCTCTTCCTGTCACTCGAGTCCTTCTACCTTATGTTCCCTACAATCTGCACCTGAGGTGGAGTAGCATGATTTCCGCCATATACAGGCCCCATCCCCGCAGCCAATGGAGCGAGGCTGGGCCAGTGCCCTGAGGTAGCCAGAGTGTCCTCCCTCAGAGTCTGTGAGAGGGACCCCAGCACTGCACTTAGGTCACTTTGGAATCAGAGCCCGGTCCTGGCTCTGCATCTCACCTTTCCTGCTCTGTCTCTGAGAACCAGGGGCTTACCTCGGCCTGCAGGTGGCCTCGGGGCTGCCTGGGGCAGACTCTGGGTGCCACCCAGGCCTTCCAGAGCCCTGGTTCTGGAAGTGCCCAACTCTTCCTCAGGAGAGGCTCCGCTCTCTACCAGGGCTGCCCCAGCCCTGCTTTCTCTGGCCCTTCCAGGGCCACGAGTCCGCCCCAGTCCCCAGCTTCATCCTGCACTCTCCGTCAGCTGGGTGGGGTCACAAGGCCAATGAAGCAGCAGATAAAATGGGAGGAGGGTAAGTACCCCTCACCTAATGTACTAAAGGTTTCTCTGAAGGTTTAAAAAAAAATACTGGATGTCCCTGCTAGACTAAAAGGTGACTGATTTACATAGCTTCACCTATTTCCTGTGAGAAGCCTGCCCGGCCTCCTTCCCGGCCCCTGCTCATGCCCCTGCACGGGGTGGGGGTGGGGGGAGCTACCTCTTCTCTAGAAGATCAAGAGCTGGAATCAGAGTCCCATGCCCCTTCCCATCCCTGTTCCGTGCTGGTACTGTGTGGCTGTGGATCTGGCGCATCCCCTTCCCAGCTCAAGGAGGCAGCCCTCAAGGGCGAGCCTGGGTCATGGGGCACTTTTTCGGCTGAATCTATAGCCCTAAGAATTTGGTCATTGCCATGGACAGAGGGCTGAAGCAGCCCAAGACCTTGACGGAATTTCACTAAGGCTGGATTTCTCAGAATCGTTCTCGGAATCAATCCTGTGTGTTTCGCAAGCCCCGTGCTCCCAAACCGTGGGGTCCAGGCCCCCACCACTGCCCAGCTGTGGGCATGGCTCACTCTGGCGACGCCTTGTTGTTTCCCGGAGCGGGCGTGCGACCCACGGGAGCAGTGGCAGCACTCTGACCGCCGCCTGGAGATAAGTGACAGCCAGGAGGCCAGATCTCAGGGAACCCCGCAGCCGCGCGAGGCCCAAGACACGACTCCCCGCCCCCCCCCCCACTCCGGCCGCGCCCAGCGGCGGCTCCTTCCCAGTGCTCAGCCCGTGGGGCCGCGAGAGCGCAGAGTGCGCGTGGGCGCCGCTCGCAGAAGCGGCCGGCAGATCCCAGGAGTGATTCCCTCCGTGCCCGGCCCCCGCGGTAACGGGCACCACGGCGGGGCGGGGCCCAGACCGGGGGCGGGGCGCCGGGCGGGTGCGGCGCTATTTCCAGCCCTGCGGAAGGCTTCGCTGGTACTTCGCTGGGAGCCTACCCGGCGCTCAAGCCGGCTCCGGCGGCGCTGTTGGGAAGAGAAAGGAGAAGGAGACAGCGGGAGGTGGGAGGCGGCAGACGGACTGGGACCCGGGCCGGGGAGGAACACGCCCGCCGTGCCCTCTCCCTCACCTATGCGCTCCGGCCGCCGGCAGCACGCCTCCCGCCTCACCCACCACTGGGAGCGGGAGCAGGCACCCGGCCCTAACGCAGCTGGGGCGGAGGTCCTCCTTGCTTCCCGGGAGCCCCAGAGCCAAGGATTCGCCGCGGAGGACTGCGCCGGGGCTGGAGGCGCCCGCGGCCCCGCGAGTGCGGGCTGCGCCAGGTAAGTGCGCTGCGCCCCCGCACCACCCTGGCCCCGCCCTGTGCAGGGTCACAGCCGCGGCAGCGCGGTGAAGGGTCCTGAGAGGGCACAGGACTGCACTGTGCCGCATCCCTGTGCACCGACGTGGATACGAGTCCGAGGCGGTGGGCGGAGAGGGGTGCGCAGGGTTCTGATCCGGCAGCACTTTGGGGACCGGTTCCAGTAGTGGGAACCCGCTCCTGTAGTGGGAACTTTAATTAGACTTTTGCTTCTTGGATTTCACTTGCCGCGTGTGGGTGAACTGCCGCCCCTCTGGCTCCCTGGATCCCTGCGAATCCTCTGCTCCTCTTCCCAGCTCTGGGTGCTCGGCGCGGGGAGGCAGCAACGGACTTAGAGAGGGCCGGGCTAGAGCGCCCAGGGCTTTCCCGCGCTCTCCGGACTGGGACTCCGGGGCGAGTTGTGGTGGGCAGGGACCAGGGAGGAGTTAGAGGCCGCCTCGGCTTCGTACCGTGCCGTGAAAGGTGCCCTGTCCGTCGCTCCATCGTGCGCGTCCCCACCCAGAGCCTCTCCTGGGCACCGGCCTGTTTCGTACTCGAGGCGAGTGTGTTCGCATCCGTGATTGGTGAAGGTGTGTGCGTGCTGGACTGCGGGAGTCGGAGTCTCGGGCGGCTCCCGTGGGTGGTGAAGAAATCCGCTTTGCCGCGGGACTCAGCCACGCTGCGGTGGCGGCGGCAACCCCGGCTGCTGGTTTCTACTTCTGCGCACCAGTTCTGGTCTCAGCGGAGGTCGGCCGCGCCGGGCGAAGGCGCCGCCTGTGCGGGGTTCGGCAGTGCCTGTGCTGGCGCTTGTTTAGGAGGGGATTTCTCTCCCTTCCCGGGCGCCGGACTGTCCCCGCCCTAACTTCCACGGCGCCGCTGGTCTCCGGGCCCAGCGACCCTCACCCAGAGCTGGTGCGGCAGCTGCACGGCGTTCTCCGCTGTGGGCACCGGTTGTCTGACCTGACCTAGAAGGGCGGGCCCATCTTGGGACTCCCTGTCCCGCAGCAGTCTCTGGTTTCGAGGGGGACCCCGGTTTCTTGGGCCTCCTCCCTCAGCCGAGACTGGCTGTACTAGGGAGAATGGGCATCGGGGCCCTGACTGTGTGCTTGGCCCGAATTTACTCCCGGCGGCAGAGCAGGAGCGAGATGCGGTGGAATGAAAGGGGCCCCAGCCTCTCTGGAGTGGACGGTGGGAGGGACAATGGTAAAGGGGTAAGCGGCAGACCGGCCCCTTCTGAACCTCTGGGTGTTTACAAGGTGCACTTCCAAGCCCTCTCTCTGTGGGTGAGCTGTCACAGCTGAGTTCACCTTGGCCCTGGCCCATGGGGGGGGGTACTTTTCTTAAGTCCTGCCCTTAGTCCTGCCCAAGTCCTGCTCCCACACTCCTGCACACACGCACGCACACACCTCCACCAGTTACACACTCGCCTGGAGTCCTGCTCCAGTATAGCAGAAGCGTCAGAGTCCTCTTAAAAATACCTCGGCTGTCATGGCATCTGCTGCTCACCCTCTCTCCCTGTCCCAAAGGCAAGGCAGGCTGCAGGGAGGTGTGACACTCTGGTCCCTTCAGGAGACCCTGCTTTAATCCATACAGGCCACTGTACACGGCAGGACAAGGTCTGGGGCGTCCTGGGTGGGGCCAGCGGAAGCACATTCTACAGCCTCCATCGGACTTGCCTCTGTGGAATGGCCCACAGGAGAAATATCAGACCTGAAGAGATGGAGCCTTGTAGGATGATCAGTAATTCAACAGCGTTGAACACAGAAAACCTCAAAGTCGGACCCCATCTCGTCGCCTGGCCTGTTCATCCTGGGACGTACAGATGGCACGGCTTTATTGATTTTACTTACCTGGAGTCAGACTCCACAAGAGTGAATTATTTTGCCCAGGTATTGATTGCTAAAAAGACCCCAAATTAAAAAGTCAAGGCTTTCTTAAAGCAAGGTCAAGAATTAATTATTTATAGAGAGACATCAATCAGCCAGTGTTGGGGGCTCATTTGTAAATTGCTTGCGTGGGCGCAAAAGGAGCATCTTCTGACGCTGCTCCAGCTGGGGGAGGGGCGGGCCTGTCTGACCTCCGGGGTCTGGCCGAGCCCCCCTGGACTGCCACCGAGGGGGTCGCCATGTAACTCCGCCCGCTGCCGGGGTTGCCTTTTTAATCTTGTAGCCAGAATGCCACTTGGGAAATTTCAGGCGTATTTGCTGTGTTTCCGTAATGAACATTTACTGATTACAGAATATCAAGGGAATTTCATTTTTTAAACATTTATTCAAAGCTCTGTTTATGGAAGCTAATAAGTCTGGGAAACTTTTTTTTTTTTCCGTATGGTTGTTGGGAACGTATGCCTGGTGGGTTCATCTCAGAGTGTGCTTTCAGTTTGAAAGGAGGAAAGTCAGATTCACCTGATTGAAAACATCATGCTCTTTACTCCCAGTTTGTGCCGGCGTGGGCCCGATGGGCTTTTTGCGGTTTTCAGATTGTAGAGATGGTCACTTAGAGCTTTTTATCATTGTTTGCTGATGCATCTGTGTGGAGGCCCTGGAGGTGAGCTCTGGAGTCTTGGGGGGGCTGGCAGAGAAGGGGTGCTGCCCCACCGCCTGCCTGGCCTGGAGTCTTCCCGGCATCGGCTGTGCTTCCCTGACTCACCAGTGTGTGGCAGCCCTGTGGGAGACGTGTAGAGCAGGGACGGAACCTATGCACAGGAGCATGGACTCGAGTTTATGGCATCTCTTTAATGAGCAACCTTGGCAGTGAGAGTCAGTAAACACTGTGGGAAACACGTGGCTAGCCCTTTAGCCGGAAGACAATGAAGTACAAACCAGAGATTTGTGAAGTGCTGTCCCAGGGAGATCAGTGTGGCCCTGCCGTGGGACACCAAGAAATTAAGACAGGAAAATCGAGGATAGTCCTCTGGGTGTGTTTATGGCAGTGTTGTCCTGGAGCCCCAGGAACTTGCTGGGGAAGGCGGCCTGTGTGGGGACAGTGTGGCCATAGTAGGCTCCCGGACACTGTTTTGGAGTCACAGCCAAGACTGGCCTGATTCCAGGGCAGCTCTGGTCCCTCCCTCCTGGGAAAAGTCTGCTCAAAGGCAGAGGAAACCCTGGGCTGGGACCATCAAGGGCCAGGGCTGTGTTAGCTCCGGTGGGGGGGGACACGGGACACACCATCTCATTCCTTCCTGGCTGGAGGATGCGTGACCCTGCCGTCAGCCCATCACCGTGGCAGAAAACAACACTTGCGAGTTGGTCATGGGATGATGTTGTGACTTTCGCCCCATACCCAACTCCCTGTCATTTGTGGTCTGGACCTCTACCCCGCACCCAAGGCCATAAAGGTGGCCTCGGACACTGACGGCATGGGGAAGCCTGCGTTCGGGTAGGTTGACACCGACCAGCTACCCTGATGTCACCTTGCAGGGAGTCAGAGTGTCTGTGTGCAGGAGGTAAGGTGCTGCGCGTGGCAGGCATGGCTGCACTCCCAGGCCAGTGACCTCCCACCCTGAGTGCCACGCACTGTTGAGCTCAGCACTTCTTGTTGCCCGTGGCTGAGGGCAAGCCACCAGAGCTGGCCCTGGTGGGTGACATTTACTTGAACTAAACGAGAGTTGTCAGTGCTGAAACCTGAAGCCAATGGACCCTCTGTCCCACGCTGTCCGTGTCAGACCCGGTGCCCATCTCCTTTGTTCTGCTGTCAGTGGACACGTGTTGGGCATGTGTTAGGTGTCTGCCATTGTGCCAGGGGACACAAGAGGAGAGAAACAAGCATGGCCATTGCCCTTGTGAGGTTTGTAGTCTTGTGGGACAGGAAGTTCCTCATTGCTCCTTCATCACTCACAGATGCAGGCTCTGCCAGCAACACGATCACTAAACACCTTAACAATCATGTTAAGGATTCGAAGTAACAACAAACACAGGAAGGGCACAGCCAGGGGAGAGTATGAGACCCACAGCAGAGTGATCTGGCCCACACTGAGGGGTCAGGAGGACCCCCTGAGGAGGGGACTCTCAGCTGAGACCCGAAGAAGCTGGCGCTAAACAGGGAGGGGTGGGAGGAAGGGACAGAGAGAGCTTGTGTGGCACCAAATGTGAGTGAACGAGAGGGAGCATCGGGCACTGTTCAGGAGCTGTGACTGAAAGAGGAGAGATGTGGTTGGAGACAGGCGGAGCTCTGGCCCCACGGGGCTTTGACGGTTGGTGGAGGTGGGGGGCCTGGGGACTTGACTCTACCAGCTGCTGCAGAGGAAGGAGTCCAGTGAGGAGAGAGCTGCAGTAACCCTGGAAGAAGGTGACCATGGCCCTAAAGAAGCAGGGCTGGGCATGCATCCACCAGGGCTCGATGCTAGATTAGGTGGGGGAGGAGACGGAGTGGCTGGTTGGGGCTGAGGCTGCTGGGTCAGGGCTGGGAGCTGTTGGTACTCTGAGGCAGGGCTGCCTGGACCAAGTGCCTGTCCACTCTTGTTGAGTTATGTACGTCCTTCAGGGCTGGAGGGGGTCCAGTAGCTGCTCGTGTGACCCTGCCTCTGTGCCCCTGCCCACCTAGCCCATCTTCTAGCTTTCCTCTAAGCTGTTGGGTCTTCTGCTGCCTTTCCCCATGTGGTCACCATTTAGCCCTGGCTCACTGTGAGCACTCAGTAAATGCCAGCCCCGTACCCTGTGCCCAGTGATCTCTCCCAATGACACGCTTCTCCAATGCCCACATTTCTCTTGGCCTGTGTGCCATCCACTTAGCTTCCTCGTGCCCTGGTAAGTCCTTTACCTGCCACCCACTTGCATATGGCCTGGCAGCCAGCTGGCACCTGCCCTTCCCTTATTGCCAGCCCTCTCTCCTTTTCTTTCCTTTTCCACCTGTGGCTGTGAGTCTGCACCTGCTCCCGCCTTCTTCGAGGGTCTCTGCCCAAGGCTCAGAGCTCCCAAATACCCTGGGACGTTGGTGCGCCCCTCTGTGGCTGTCTGTAGCTCAGCTTAGGCCCTGGCATCCCTGTGGACATCACAGGGTCCTTGCAGCTCTGTCTTCCATGGCTGGAGTGGTACAGTAGGTCTGAGTCACCCCGCTTCCCATTGTGCCCACGCTGCTGGCTGAAGGCCCTGATCTGAGTAGCTGCTGAGCTGCAGGCACCAGCCCAGGTCACTGTCACCTTGTCCTCACTCTACCTGGGCCTGAGCCAGGTCCTCCCTGGCTGGGCCAGACTCAGGGACAGGAGGGATGAAAGCCAAAAAGAGGATACTAGGAGGTACAGATCTACTGCTTGGACCCCTGGCCTGTCTGGGCTGATTTCTCCAACCCATGGGCTCATTGCGTGGAAAGTGGACTCATCAGACTGGCCTTCCTCCCTGTTCCAGCCTCCGTGGACCAGTGGACATGCCCAGGTACTCACCAGCAGAAAGGTGACACAGGAGAGCCCCTCTGCCAGCAGCCCCTAGCTGGAGCACAGGTTGACTTGTACTTGGCAGACAAGTGCTCCCCACCTTCAACGTTACCTCTTTGTGGGGGCTGACTCATTTCCCAGGACAAGACCCATCTGCCCAGTGCCGTGAGTTCTGAGACCCTCCTTCAGCCCTGAGATGTGGGGGTTTTGCTTCCTGTGCTCCTGAGGGGAGCATCCAGGCGCCCAGCAGACACCGGCAGGGGTCACTGCATGTGCAGAGCCTCCTGCCAGGCCCAGAGGAGGCCGGGCACACACAGGCAGGTCACCATGCCTGTGGGAATAGTGCCGTCTCTGGCTGTGTTGGCCTTGCTTGATAAGATGGGCATGGAGAAGATTCTCACTGGTTGCTGCCGGCAGGTAGAGTGGGCTGAACTGTGCAGTCTGTCTACCCCGGTGGAGCCAGTGTGCAATGCAGTGTAATGTCTGCACTGGTTGAGTCCAGGGTATGAGCACCTTCCATGTAGCCAGTGCCTGCCCTGCCCGCTGCTGGCGTCTCTGCACGAGGTTCACAGCTCCCAAACTCTGTCTGGCTCGCTGAACTCCCCTGTGTCCGAGCTTAGCCCAGACCCTCACTTCCATTCACACAGGGGCCCCGTGCATGCATCAGGTTCTGTCTCCCAGAGCTGAGGGTGTTGAGTCCAGTGCTCCATGCAGTCTGTCCGCACTGGGCAAGCCAGTGCACAAAGCAGGCACTGTCTACACCGCGTGAGCCTGGTTCTTGCTGCAGGCTGTCTGTTTACACTGGTTGAGCTCAGCACACGATTCAGGCAGCCTCTCTGCACTGGTTGAGTCATGCGTTACACAAGCCTCTGTCTGAGCTGATTGAGCCAGCGGTCAGAGCAGGCACTCTGTCCACTGGTGGGGCTGGGGGGCCATGCGTCCAGCCTGTGGCTGGCGGAGGCCTGTGTTCGAGGCTCCTTCTGCTCCCCACACCAGGAGTACTCGTTTCTCCCCTCCCACATGCACATCTCGGTTCAACTGAAGTCTTGCTTCCAAGGAGCTTTTCTTGGTGTCCCCTCAGCCGTCCTGTGCCTCGCTGCAGCCCCTTCAGCAGAGACCGGCTCAGAGCTGGGAGTGCTGTGCATGTGGGGTGTGGTGAGGGACTGTGGCCTCCCCCACTGGGTGCCCCTCCCCCACTGTGCTTGGGGGCCGCGCCGGCAGCCCCCAAGGGGCACAGAGGCTGCCCGCTGTCCATGGTCACGGCACCTTGCCATCCCTCATCACAGCCATGCACACACCTTTTTCTCAGGATAGCCACCAGGAATGGATCTCTGCCTCTGTGTACATGGTCAACCGCCCCTCTTTATACTGCGTCCATCCTGCCACCTCCCCTCTTAGCTTTTGGGCCTCCAGCTCCATTGCTGTTATTTCCCCTCCTGGGGGTTGGCCTTATCTACAAATTCAATTTCGTGACCATTCATCCCTGTGAAAGCACAATCTTTGCTTATTATTCAAGTCTTCTCAGTTCCCTCTGCCATGAGTTGAAGTGTCAACTGACAACCATGGCAACCAGATCCACCTCACACAACCCCTCACGTAGGGGGTGTGGCCGAAGGCAGCGCCTGGAGTCCAGCTGCCGGGGTTCAGGTCTCAGCTTCACCACACACTCACTGTGTGGGCTGGGGGCTCAGTCTCCTCCTCTGTAAGATGGGGGTAGCAGTAGAAACCCCCTAGGAGCCATGTGCCCAGCAGCCGGCCAGACCCCAGTCAAAGGCGGCTGCCTTCTAGTGTTGTCATTATTAACACTATCATCTCCTGAGTTTGGTCTCTCACCTGAGGCTCAGTCCCTCTCTGTCTCAGGTGCAAGGAAGCATGTCAGTCAGTGACGCTGCCTGGTGATGTGACAAAGGCTTGTGAAAGGGCACGTGACTTCCACTGGCGAGTCCCCATGAGTCCTGCCCTTTCTGAGCAGTTTCCTATCTGTGGCCTTGTCCTGTTATGCATTCAGTACATTGACATTGTTTATTCCGGCCCTGGCTGGTGTGACTCAGTGGCTTGAGCACAGGCCTGTGAACCAGAGGGAAGGCACGTGCCTGGGCTGCGGCCAGGTCCACAGGAGGGGGCACTCGGTGGGCAGCAACACATGGGTGCTTCTCCCCCCTTTTCTCCTTCCCTCCCCTGCTCTCCGAAAATAAGTAAATGAAATCTTTTAAAATTTGTTTTTATTCCAAATACATTCTGCACACCAAAAAGTGCACAGGTTGTGTGTACAATATAGTGAACACCCGCAAACAAAACCGGCCCGTGTGCCAGCACCAGACAAGGAATCGGAACAGGACCAGTGGCCCGGAGGCCCCCACGACTCCTTCCAGGCACCTCCCCTCTCCCACAGCAATTGTTCTCCTCGTAATAACACCGCTCGGTTTTCCTTGAATTTGACATAAGTGAAATCATACATCTGTACACTTTTGTGTCTGGCTTACCATCGTTTGTGAGATTCATCCACATTGCTGTGAGTAGTTGTGGTTTGTTCACTCTTTTTACTGAGATTCCATTGTGTGAATATACCCAACTAATTTATCCATTCTCCTCTGAGTGACACTTGGATTGTTCAGAGTTTTGGGCTCTTAGGGACAGCGCTGCTGTGGGGCACATTCCTGCCCGTGTCCCGTGAGCACACGCACACGTTTGAATAAGTGACCATCTGGAAGGGCGGTGCTGGGTGCCCGCGTCCGTCCTTTGCAGGTGTCGTCAGACGCTGGCCCTTTCACGTGAGCGCTCCGGTCGCCCCAGGCCCTTTCTAACACTTCCTGTCGTTGGCCTTTCACATTTCAGCTGTTCTATGAATATGTAGAGGTATCTCGCTGTGGTTTACTTTTATCTTTCAGATGACTCATACAGTTTTGGTTTTTTTTTTGCCAAAAAATGTTTTGAGATTGAAAGCGTTATTCAACAAATTGGAAAATTCCCTTCTATCTCCAAATTGTAGATGTCTTAAATGGTGGGGGCGCTGGTGATTTGCCCTGCTGGGCAAGGGTGAACCTGGAAGGCAGTGAGTGAAGTGTAGGCAGTGCTTTTCCAGGTGAGGCCGGGAACCCCGCCTCCTGCCCCAAATCACCCGGGGAGCTCACCAGGGCTGCAGATGCTGGGCCCTACCCCAGCCCCGAGTCACCACATGAACCCCTGTGGTCCATCGGTCTCTTCGGGGCTCACTGTTTTTCTTTTCCTTCACGGATTTCATGATCACTGAGACCACCTTGTTTGTCATGCTCACTGCTGTGTCCCAGTGCCTAGAACAGTCCTGACACAGAGTGGGGTCCTGAAAATACCCACTGAATGAAGGTCTAGAGGACCAAGTGCTACCTGTGGGCTTCTGCCCTCTCCCTCCTCAGCCGACTTGACCAGGACTTGTTGGGAGCCTGGGCTGCTGTGGGGAGGGTTCTGGAAGTTGGGCTCTCACACCCTAGAACGGTGTCCTGTTCTGGGGCTCTGTGCCTCCAAATGACCTCCCCCTTCTCCAAAGCCAGCTTCCAGCCAGGCCTGCAGTTCCAGGCCCCGGGCTCTGTGCCGGCGCCCCCGGGGCCGTGCTCATGCCCTGCACTCCAGGCACTGGCTGTCGGGGAGCACCCCCGGGGTGACCTCTTTCCCGAGGGGCTTATCTGTTATTGGGTCCCTCTGGAGAAGCCCCCAAACACTACCCCTGCCCCCAAACAGCATTCCATCCCTCCTCCTTTTAGCCTCCTCAGCTTCTCGTTTTCTTTCTTTTTTTAAAGATTTTATTTATCTATTTTCAGAGACAGGGCAGAGAAGAGAGAGAGGAAAGACACATTGAACGGCTGTCTCTCACATGTCCCCAACTGGCCCACAATCCAGGCATGTGCCCTGACAAGGAATCGAACCAGCGACCTTTTGATTTGCAGGCCTGTGCTCAATCCACTGAGCGCCCCTCAGCTTTTCCACATAACCTTTTTGTGGATGACATGCCCTCTGGTCCAGCGAAGGCCAGGGGCTGTGTCTGTGTCCACCTCATCCACTCCTGCTACATCACGTTTTGATGGGGACCATGACACAGCCTCCTTTCTTTAGCTGTGTCTTGTTCCCTTTCTGCTCACATCTGACATATTTATTTGGAAAGCAGCCTGGCCTGGGGGGTGGGAGCTCTGGGTCAGATCCCTCAGGTTGAAATCCAGGTTCTGCCCAGCCGTTGCCCCTAGGGGAGAGAGGCAGATTCGCAGTCAGCTCTGATGCAACCAGGGGGTGCGGCTGGGGTGGCCGAGGGCTCTGAGGCTGGAGAGTGAGGGCAAAGGTTCTGGCTGGGGCATCTGCTGGGTGCTCCACAGAGGAGGGAGGCCTGGGCTGGTCCTCAGAGATGGGGAGGTGGGAGGTGTGACCTCATGGGCCACTCAGGGCCTCCCTGCCACCCACCAGCATCAGCAGTATGAAGCCTTCGGGGAAGGAGGAGCGCTGAGCTCCCAGGAGACTGGGGTCTAATGGACACAAGCATGAAGGCGCAGAGCAGCGAGCAGAGTTCGCTGGGAAGGTTTCCGGGAGCTCAGGGCCGGGGTAAGAACTTTGACCTGCTGCTGCTGCTAGAAATTCTCTCCCCACTGCCAGATGAGGGAACATGGACAGTGTGGGCCACACGCCAGTTGCTCCAAAACAGGGCGACAGAGAGCGCACAGCACACCTCGTTTATGTGGCACGGAGGCCGGCGTGCCAAGATGGAGGAGGCTAGAAGCAGTTTGGGAAAAACAACACCTTCTTTTGTGGGAAGACAGATTAGAAAGGTTTATGCTCTTCTGTGATAACTAATATGAAAGGTTTATCAAAGTTTTTTTTAAAACCTTGACACTTTCTCCAAAATTGATTTGAAGACTTGGCAGATTTGAGGAATCGTTCGGTAACGTTTTGCGGGTCGATGCTAATTTGATGCAGCAGACCCGCACACCCGCGCCAGTTTACTGCCAAAGCAACATTAAGCACCGACCTTTCGCGAGAGGTTTATAGGCGGATAGCTCATAAAGATGCGTGCTTGACAAGTATTTTGCTTCTCTTAGGATGTGCAGTGGTGTGAAGTGTTTATCAAAAAGCAACTAAATCGCCCCTGCCTTTTACTGGTAAACAGTCTCTGGGGATTCGGGCTTGGATGCCATGCAGCACTGCCCCACTCTGGGTCCTGGTCCTGGGAGCCTGTGTCTCCAAAGCCTTGGCAGAGACAAGTAGAAGGAGCCCTTTGGGGCGGAGGATGCCCTGAAGGACCACTTTGGAACTAACTTGTAACCCAGGACATGCAGGGCCAGAGACACCCGTCTGAAAAGGAGCCAAAGGTTGTGCCTGAAAGAGGGCCATGGCTCTGAGCAGCCCATGCCCTGCGCTCGGTGTGGTCGACGACCAGTGCGGGATCAGTGCAGCTGTCTCTGTTCCTGCCAGTCTGCAGTCAGAACCTCGGGGAGCAGACCTTCAAGCTTCGTTTTGCAAGTCAGAAAGGAGTTAACGATAAAGATGATCAAAACTCCTGTCTTTCTCCACTGAAAGCTCCTATTTTCCACCAAGGAAACGTGTACTAACATGGTATCCATCCCCTTCGCCCAACTCAGTTCGTCCCAGTGTTAATTATCTGGGCTTAATAAAGAAGGTCGCTGGAGGAGGTGCGTGCACAGACGCTGTCAGCACAAAGCCTCCTGGGCTTTCGCCAGGGGGAGTTTGATCTTGGGCAAATGTCAGGGCGTTTTTGAAATCTGTGTTATGATATCAGGTCTTTGCCAGTGTAGGGCTTCATCTGGATTTCATAAATATTGTATGGGGCTCTCTTACAGCCATCTCGGCCAGCTGGAGAACACAACAGCCGCCCCCCCCCATACACACACGCACACACACGCACACACACACACTCACATTCGCAGGCACCCCACTGCAATTGCAATCTATTGCAGAGTTGTCATGAAAAGCCAATTGGTGATATTTCAATCACAATGTTCTTGTAACAAATTCCATTCAAATTCCCTTGGAAAGGGAGTTAAGGTTTCCTCCTGCTGCTAGGAGAATGATATGCTAAATGTAGCTTCCTGGGGCCCTGGCAGCCATCCAGGGCTTTGTAATTCATAGTTCTCCTTCGTGGTTTTCCAAGTGACTTTGGAACCTCCAACCTGGTGGATTCCTTAGGTTCACACGTTGCCCTTCAAGCCTTGGGAGAATAGTCCCCAAGCGTGAGCTCCGAGCACCCTTGAGGCCGGAGCTTGAGAGAAAGGATGTGAGCAGGGGTGCCCAGGGAGCATGTGACAGGTGACCGGAAGGCTGTCTGTTGCTGCTGACCTGTCCTCTGAAGTTTGTCAGCCACCGAACAGTCTGCTCTTGTGTTTAAAGGTGGCCGGCGGGTGACAGGGGCCTCTCCAGCCCCAGCACGGGTCAGGTAATCCTGGCAGAGAAGGGGAGGGACAATCTGCAATTACATTTATCAGCTATCTGGGGTTGGGGAGTAAACGAAATGGCCCGAACGGCTGCTGTTACAGATTCTAGCAGAGGAGTGGCGTGTAGGAAAGATTAATGCACAATTAAAACCCGTGTATGGGTAAATTACAGGGTGACAGCTATCTAGTACAAACACCGCAGCCGTGTAATTAGGAGGAGTTACGGCTCTCACGGATGGATTCGCTGAGGAAAGTGCTAGGAGCTGTCTGAGGAACGGGAAGGGCAGCGTGGGGGTGGGCGGGCGGCAGGGAGGAGCCCCCACGGTGTCTTGGGGCGGTTTGGGGCGTGATGGGAGCCCAGCCCGGTCCCTGGCTCCAGCTGCCTCTCCAGCCTCCAGCCCTTCCTGGAGCCACCCTGCTCCCCCCTCCTCACCTTGGGCTCCGCAGCCATGAGCGCCCATGGATGTCTTCTTTTACGTTCTTAATTTCTCCTGCTTTGTCAGCTTTTTAAGGAATATGTTACATTATTTGGAAATTGGATGCTAACAAGATTTGTATGAATAAATTAGACTCTTAACTTTTTATGTTATTACAAAATTGAAATGGACTCTAATGACAGTCAGAATTAATGTTCTGTTTCAAATAAATGCCGGAATGTGACTGAATTTTCAGTGCGTTCTCCTGACTTTGAATCTCTGGTCTTCCCTGTGGGCCCCGCCTGCGAGGGCCTCTCTCACAGCCCGTCCCCCTCCGGTGAGGAGCCCTCTGTCTCTCACCTGGCACCAAGCCCGGGACGCTTTCCCGCTGACCTTGGGGAGCTCCACCTTCCGTGGGGGCTGCTGGGAAATCAGCTGCTGGTGCTCCCAGTGGCACCTGGAACAAGGACCGTCCTCAGCTTCACAAGGAGGGTGCTCCTTGGCCAAGGCTACGGGACTCCTGCGTCCCGTGACTGGCTGATGGGACACACCCAGACCGGAAGCGCCCTGTCCCCATTTTGAGGCGTGGCAGCCTTCCCCTCCGCCTGTCCCTGCCCTGGCAGAGAAGGCACCCATCCCTTCCCCAGTAAAGCCCGAGTTCCCAGGGAACTCAGCCCACGACAGCAGTTCCTGGGGGTTTCCGGTTTTCCTAACCTAGCTGCCAGGTGACTGTCACGTGCTAGGATCAGAGTTCCTAAGGACCAGGGTTGTTTGTTTCTGTTCTGTGTCACCTTTGTGAGCCCAGGGCTGGGGTGAGGCACCGACCAGGTCTCGGCCTCAGTCCAGGTCCCCTGAGCAGTGTAGGAGCGGCAACAGGGCCAAAGGGCTGCTCTGGGTCCCAGGGGCCACACCATAGGCTCTGGGTGCAGGTGGACTTGCAGGAATTTTCTACAACAGAAATCTCAATGTCCCAAAGGGGCAGGGAAAACAGGGACAGGGCCCTGGGATGCAGGCCTTTGCTCTCACAGCTGACTGTGGTGGGGGACAGGGCCCTGGTAACGTGGGAAGAGAGCGTGAGGCAGCCCAGACCTGAACAGCCCAGGTGGGAAATTCAGTCCCCGGTGCAGCCAGGCAGGGCTGTGGTGCGGCCCAGGGATACCTAGGGGCACTTGCCTCTGTGAAGGGGGCAGTGGAGCTCAGCCAGCCATCATCACAGGAAGGGCAGGGGTTCAGTGTGACCAGATGGTAGATTTCATGTGTAATAGCTTCCCTTCTAAAGTCTGGAGGCACATTCAAAATTTAAAATCGAGGCCCTGCACTGACCAAACAATATGTCTCTGAACTGCATTTGGCTTCTGGGCCAGAGGACTTTGGAGCCTAGGGCTTCACTGGCAAAGTGGATACTTCCCCACCTGGAAAGTGAGGGCCAGAGCCCCTGGGTGGGACCGCAGCTGCTGAGCCTGCAGGCCGTGGATGCCTCTGTCTTGGAACCCCACCCCCATCTGATGAAAGAGCGTTTCACCATGGGGACTGCGCAGCTGAGTGTGGCTGGATACTCACAAGCTCATCCCAGGCCACTTGGGCCACTCGGTTTGAGGCTCAGTGGATGAGGGGGTGGCAAAGGGGCCTGTGCAGACTCCCACCCCACGTCCAGAGGACCTCACCTCAACATTGCTGCTTCCACCTTCATGAGTCTTAGCAATTCCCTGAAGGAATGCTATCACAAGAGTAAAGGTAGGAAAACACACCTCGCCACCCAGCCCCTCTCTGCACCTGGGGTTCCCGCACCTTGTCACAGAGAGCAAGTGTCTAATGTTTAAAGCACTCTGTGTACATAAACTCAGAGGTCATATGCATTTTATGAAAATGCAGTCATTTTTATCCCTACTGTTCGTGGCCTGTTTCGTCACTTCATGTGCCATGGACGCCTCTCCAAGGCTGAGGTCAATTTCCTTCCTCCTTCTGACACCCGCACGGCATTCCTTTGGATGGATTTATCATCATTGATACAAACTGTTCCCCCCTTGTACACCTAGGTGGTTTTCATTTTTGTTTTTCGGTTTGAAAGAACATCGGAGCGACCGTCCTTGCTGCAGTCCTTTGTCATTCGGAATAAATCCCCAGCAATGGAATTGTTGGCACAGATGCGCGTGGTTTGAAGACTGCGTACTTCCAACGAATCGCCTTCCAGAAAGACCCAGCAGTGCATGAGGGTGCCTTTTTGTTCACCAGCAAATCTCTACTTCTTAGATCTTTGTCCATGTGATAGGCTAAAGAGGGGCATGCTTAGTGCTTTTAAAAAAAACAACTATATGTAGTTTAAAAAGCGTAGCTAATACAGGTTTATGGTAAACCCTCCTTCCTCACTGTGCCTCGCCCGGCAGGCCAGCTGCCCAGAGGCAACCCCTAACCGCCCCAGCTGTTTCCCCGCAGGTATTACCACGGCTGCATTTCTGCAGGACATGCGTGTACTGCAGGTGTGAAAGGACCAACTGTCCCAGCATCGTCTAGGAGCACCTACTCTCACCTTCTCCTTTAAAGGGCCAGCTTCATCATCTGCTTCGTTCTCATATTTCCTGGGGCTGCTTTGGGACTCTTTGGGTTCACTCTGTTTATTGTCGTACCAGAACCCACTATTTTAATGACTGTAGCTTACGAACACATTTTTACTATCTTAGAGGGTGAGTCTTCTCTCGTTATTCTTGTGTGCTGTCACATTTTTATTCTTTTATAGGCGCTCTAGAAATACTGGGCCAAGTTTCCAGTAATAGCCAATAGAAAAATGTGTTGGGACTGTAGTTCATTTATTGAGAAATTTAAGATGAATTTTCAGGTAAATTGGTATTTTTACTTTATTATGTTTTACCATAGTGCATCTTCTGATCCCTTCATTCAACAAATATTTGTGGAGAACTAGCTGTGTGGCAGGCGCTGGGGGATAGATGAAGAAACAAGGCAGAGGAATAGCCCGGCCTCCATGGCGCCAACATGGTAGTTGCTCTGAAAAGCCAGCAGGGTAAGGGGGCGTTAGCACTGAGGGCTGGAGGGAGGGTGGACCTCACTGGGGAGTGAGAACTGAGATGTGAGCAAAGACGGTATCTGGGGGAAATGAGGGTGCGGGCCACACAGATGATCTAGATCACTGGCTCTCAACCTGGGGCAGTTGTGCCCCCAGGGGCACCTGGCAATGTCTGGGGGTGCCACTGGCATCCAGTGGGTGCAGGCCAGGGATGCTGCTGAGCATCCTGTGATGCATAGGGCAGCCCTTACAACACAGCATTATCTGGCCCCAAATGTTTACAGTGCTGAGGTCGAGAGGTCCTGAACTAGGCAAAGATTCTCCAGGCAGAGGACACTGTTCTGAAAAGTCCTAAGGCAGGAGTGAGAAACAGCAAAGAGGCAGAGCTGTGTGTTGCCACGGAGGCCACGGAGCTGGGGGTTGCAGGAGCCGCGGGGAGCACGAGCTGGGCCTTGCCAGGCAGGACAAGGACCCTGACTGTACTCCCAGTGAGGTGGGAAGCGACTGCAGGGTGTTGAACAGAAGTGTGTGTGATTGAATCACCTGTTGAGAGGATCCCTCTTGCCACCGAGATGAGAGCCATAGAGAGCGGCCGGCTGTCTCAGTGAGAGGTGATGTGCAGAGAGCGGGTCAGGTTCCAGATATGTGTTGAAGGCAGAGCCAACAGGATTTCCTTTTGGACCAGATGGGGTGTGAGGAAAGAAAGCTTTTGGTCTGGGCCACTAGAGGACGGACTTCCCCACGACCGGGGGCACGGGCGTCAGGTGGTTCAGGTAGTGACACGCTGTGTTCAAGATGTCCTTAACACGTCCAACCCCGGATGCTGGAATCTGGTTGGGTGTGCCAGTCCCCGGTCACAGAGAGGGGTCAGTGCTGGAGGCAGAAGTCTGGGAGCTGTCAACACATGAGTTTTGAAGCTGTAAGACTGACTGAGGTCAGTGAAGGAGTGAGTGCACCTGTGTCAAATTCTGGTGGCAGGTCAGGTAAGGCGAGGACCGAGGATCGCCCTACAGAAGCAGCCCCGTTGGAGGGGGGGAAACACTGTTCTGATCTAAGCGGGCCTGTGGGAAGATGGGAAGAGACTGTAAATCTGAGTAACTCACGTTTTGCTGCAAAGGAGAGCAAAGAAATGGAAAGACAATTGCTGAGGGAAGAGGTGTTGAGGGTTGTAACTTTTGTTTTTGTTTGTAAGATGCAGCCAAGTTCCTAACAAGGTGAGGAGGGGTCGCAGGGGAGGGAGCAGGGGAGGGGTCGGCCCTAGGAGCACAGACATTTCCCCTGCGGTCAGATCTCAGGAGGCAGAATAGTAGGTGCAGAGGCAGTAACTGAAATCTGAAAACTTCTCTCTCTCAGGCACACACCTTTCTTGAGATATAACCACATACGATTCCATTCATCCACTTAAAGTGTACAGTTCAGTGGTTTTCAGTATATTCACAGAGTTGTGAACCATTCACACAGTTGATTCCAAGACATTTTCCCCACTGCCCAGAAGCACCAGCACACAGAGCAGTTGCCCCGTGTATACCTTCCTAGTCCCAGGCAACCGCTAATCTACTTTCTGTCTATCAAATTGCTTATTCTGAATACTTTATATAAACGGAATCATATAATATGTGGTCTTCTTTGGCTTTTTTCACTCAGCATAATGGTTTCTCTGTTTGGCTGCGTTGTGGTACTTCGATCCTATTTATGGCTGAATAGTATTCCCTCGTAATGTATCCACCACATTTGTTATTTTATTCTTTGATCAGTTGATGGGCATTTGGGTCATTTCCACCTTCTGGCTATGGTTCACGAAGCTGCTGTGTACGAAGTTTTTTGTGAACATGCTTTCTTTCCTTTGGGGAGTGGAAATGACCCACATTTGGTAATTCTGGGCTCACTCTTTTCAGCACCCACCAGACTTTTCCAGAAGGGCTGCACCATTCCGCATCCCTGCCCTGAGGGCCGAGCGCTCTGACCTCCGCCTCCTGGCCAGTACTCACTGTCGTCTGACTTTTGGATTACAGCCGTCCTGGGGCGTGTGAAGTGGGATTGGGTTTGTAGTTAGTATTTGACATCACCGTGGCTTTGATTTGCATTTCCCTGAGGATAAAACATGTTTCAGCATCTTCCGATGTGCTTATTGGTCATTTGTACATCTTTGGAAAGTGTCTATTCGGATCCTTTGCCCATAAATTAATTTTCTAAATAATCATAGAAACGTACACCTGAAATCTTTATGATTTTAATAATCAATGTCACCCCAGTTAATTTAAGAAAAAAGAAGAATCAAATAAATAACACAAATAAATAAAAAAAGACAGGAGTAAATCTTCATAACTTGGGTTAGCCAAGGCATTTTTAGATATGATACCTAAAAATGAAATAGGAAGTAATACCTAGACCAAGTAATCGAGTCACAAGAGTTCTTCATGTATCCTGGATAAGAGTTTCTTATCAGACACATGCTCTGCTGGTATTTTATCCTGTTCTGTGGGGTCCTCCTTCTTCCTGACAGTGTCCTTTGCAGCACAAGTTTTTCGTTTTTATGAGGTCCAATGTAGCACTGCTTTCTTTTGTTGCTCGTGCTTTGGTATTATATCTAAAAATGCCTTGCCTAACCCAAGTTATGAAGATTTGCTCCTGTCTTTTTAAATTTATTTGTGTTATTTATTTGATTTTCCTTTTTTCTTAAATTAATTGGGGTGACATTGGTTATTAAAATCATAAAGATTTCAGGTGTGCATTTCTGTGATCCAGGATCTGTATGTTGCATTGTGTGCCTACCACTTGAAGTCAGAGTGTCTTCTGTCCCCCTATAATTAGCTCCCTTTGCCCTTGACTCCCCTCCAGCCCCTTCCCTTGGGTAACCACCGTACTGTTGTCTGTGTCGGAGTCTCCGTTTTATATCCCACATGTGAGTGAATCGTATGGTTCTTAGCTTTTTCTGACTGACTTAGTGAACTTAGCATAATTGTCTCAAGGTCCATCTATGTTGTTGCGAATGCAGTATCTCATCTTTTCTTATGGCTGAGTGGTACATATGGACCACATCTCCTTTATTCACTCCTCTGTTGAAGGACACTGTGGTTGTCTCCATGTGGCCACTGTGAATAATGCTGCAACAAACATAGGGATGCCTATATCTTTGTAAAGAAATGTTTTTGAGTTTTTTGGGTAGATCCCCAGAAGAGGGATTGCTGGGTCGTACGGTAACTCTCTTCTGAATTTTTTGAGGAACCGCCAGACTGTTCTCCATGGTCACTATAGCAGTCTACATTCCCTCCAGCAGTGAATGAGGGTTCTTTTTTCTGTGCAACCTCTCCAACACTTGTTACTACTTGTCTTGTTGATAACAGTCATTCTAACAGGTGTGAGTTGGTATCTCATTGTAGTTTTCTCTTTAAAGATTTTATTTATTTTTAGAGAGAGGAGAGGGAGGGAGAAAGAGAGGGAAACATAGATGTGTGAGAGAAACAGCCACCAGTTGCCTCCTGCACACCCCCAGCTGGAGACCTGGCCCGAAACTCAGGCACGTGCCCTGACTGGGAATCAAACCAGTGACCCTTTGTTTCATAGTCCAGTGCTCAATGCATTGAGCCACACCAGCCAGGGCTGACTATTTTTCCTGTTTAACATTTCAGCTCTCTCTACCAATTTGGAAGGTCTGCATTCTATTTTTTATTCTGTTAGTGATGGCCTTTACATTTTTAATATGCATGTTTGGCTTAATACAGTCTGCATTAAATCAAAATGTCTGCCTTCCTCCAAAACAAAGAAATGATGGTAGAACACTTTAATTCTGATCATATTCCAGTGTCATTTCTTTTGTCTAATTTTAGTACCATATTGTTCATAAACCCCTAATTTTATTTTTTATATATTGTTTAGGTTTTTATTTTTTTTAATATATTATTTATTTATCTTTTGGAGAGGGGACGAGAAGGAGAAAGAGAGGGAGAAAGACATCAGTGTGTGGTTGCCATAACCCAGGCGGGTGCCCTGCCCGAGAATCGAACGTGGCAACCTTTTGGTTCGCAGGCCCACACTCAATCCACTGAGCCGCACCATCCAGGGCAGCAAACCCCTAATTTTAAAAATCATTCTTACTACATACAGTTAATGATTACATAGACTTACAGCTGCTTATCAACCGTTTTGCTCCCCTTTGCCGACGGATGGTCACTCCCTGTCTCCGGGTTCTCTTCCCGGCTGAGTCCCATGGCCCTCCAGGGTTCCCGTGGGGAGGGCCTGTGCGAACCCTCCTGATGGCTGAGGCGCTGTCGGGCTCCAGGAAGGCAGTTGTTTTCCTTTAGCCCTTTGAAGGCCTGCGCCCTGGTGTCGCTGTCTCCACGGCTCCTCAGGGAGGCCCGGGAGGAGTCAGCCAGTCCTGTGGATGATGTCTTTCTCTCCAGTGTTTCCTTCTCTTTGTTTTGATATTTCTCAGCTTCACTCACAACTATCTGGCATATAATTTGATTTTTCTTGCTTGGAAGGTGAAGCACTTATTTATTCAATCTTTCGGCTTTTTTAAGTTCTGAAAAGCCTTCAGTCAACGTCTCTTCAAATGGTTCCTTTCCTTTATTCTCAGCATCAGCCTGTGAATTGCCAGTCACGTGTGTGAGGGACAGAGTGTGTGGTGGTGAGGAAATGAACTCTGCGCACAGCTGCGTGGATTTGACTCCACCTCGGTGCTTAAACCAACAGTTGCGGAGAATTACTTAAACTCTCTGTTTCTCCGTTTTCCTGCCCATAAGTTGGGCATAACAACATTCCATACACTTGGCTTGTTGTGATAATTAAATGCGCTAATACATGTAAAGTGCTTAAAAGAGTCTCCGGCACCCGGTCATCTCTGGGCGAGCCCTAGACATCAGTCAGTGTTCCCTGCAGTGCCCCCGAGACCCCACGCTGGCACTGACGGGTTAGCCCCAGGCCTGTCCTGTCTGTTTACTAGAAGGGTCTGACTTTGCTTTGGTCCCCAGGGATGCACCTCTGCTGGCACCTCCGTGACTGCCAGTGTCAGACTTCCCATCCTGGCCTCCTCCTCGTAACCTCGGTCTCCCGCCCTCACGTGGACACTCTGGGGGGGTATGTCGGATTTATCTCCTGGATCCCCACATCTCCTGGTTTACTAATTAACCTGTTATTAAACTCTTGTATTGTGTTTGTCCTCTGAATTATTATGTTTTTGATTTGTAGCAATTCTATGGCAGTCTTTCAAGTTGATATACGTGTAGTCTCCCATTCTTTCATTATTTTGTCTTCTTCTCACTTAATAATCCAAAACCCAATTATGTTGCCTTTTCAGGTTTGTTCTTATCGCAGATTCATGGAGTACTAGTTCTTTTGTTTGCCTATGGGCTGACTTTCCCTCACTGTGGGCCATTTCCTTGAGTGGATTATAATTTCTAGATGATATTCTAAGGAAGCAAAAACTACCCAAACTAATTTAAGATTGGTGGTTTTTAAATAACAGTAGCCCTGTGCTTCCTGGGTTGTAAAAGTATTGGGATTCTTGCACCCCCACATAGGTAGTGTGAACTTGGATTCCACGGCCATGGCGCAGGCTTGGCATTTCCGTTCTTTCTGGAAATTCCACGCCTCCTAAGATTATTGTATCCCCCAGACGAGTTGAGTTTTCCATCCCCCACTTCCAATGAGGTGGGATGCCTGGCAGAGCCTGAGCTTTATGCAGGAGCTCCGTCCAGCTCCCTGTCCTGGGGAGTGCAAGCTGCATCTCTTGTCGCTCGTGGGCACCAGCGCCCGGTGCTGGCCTCTGCCGTCTGCCAGCGGTTGTTTGGCATCTCTGGGGCACGGGCTGACAGGTGATCGCTAGCTCTCACACCTCTTCATTTTTGGCACCTAAGAATTTCCTTGCTTTTCTTTCCTCTAGCTCACTTATGTATTGAATTATTTTATATTGTATTTTATCCAGCACTTCTGTGCATTTGGAACCAGCGGTGTTGGTGGCAGGGGCTGCCTCTGTCTGCCTCCATCTTTTATTTAGGATTTTTACGTCTAGAGTGACAAGCAAGATTACTCTGTGATTTTATTTTTGTTTCATCTTTGGCAGGTTTTTGTACCAGGGTTATGCGTTATTCATAAAATTAATTAGGAAGTTTTTCTCCTTTATCCTCTGGAACATTTTTAGTAGCGTAGAAAATTTTTGTACCTTGAAGGTTTGAAATTTCGCAGGGAAATGTGCCCGAGGACAACACCTCTGGGGAAGAATAATTGTTTTCCACTTGTTTTCTATTCAGCTTTTCTACTTCTTAAATCAGTTTGTATGACTTCTGCTTCCCTAGGCTATCATGCTTCAATCAAGGTTTTTAAATTTATTAGCATAGAATTCCACATGGTATTCTTATATTTTAATAATTTGCATCTCTGGTTATTCTCTTTCTCATCAGAGTTGCTTCTCTCTCTCTCTCTTTTTTCATGATTAGAGTGTACCAGACAGTTGTATATTTTATTGGCCTTTTCTACCACACTGCTATTGAATTTATTTATTCATCGTACTATTAAACTCTTAAAAATCTATACTTCCTCCTTTCATCTTTAATCCCTTTTTAAGCTTTATTGTCTTGCACTTTTTCTAATGTTTAAGCTGAATGTTCAAGTCATTTATTGTCTGTTTTTTTTTTCTTAAGAATAAAATACTTAAAGCAATACAATTTCCTCTGACTATAGTTCTGGCCACATTCCATAAGTTTTGGTATGCATAAGTTGTCATTATCATAATTTTTCATACTGTAAAATTGCTATATTTATTTCCTTTTTGATATAAGAGAGATGTTCAGGAAGGTATTTTAAAGCTTTTTATATTTTTCTTTTGTTATTAATTTCTAGTCAGATAGTATTGTATCCCATACACTTTTTGAAACTCCCATGTTTTCATGGAACCTAAAATGATGCTGATTGTAATGCACATTGTTATTTTTGTGCCACTAAGAAAGGGGGATAAAACCACGACTAGTTAAACCCTACCATTCTATTTATTGTGAGATGCATCTTGGCTTCAGAGATGATGAGGAAAAAGTGCATCTTGGAATGTATGAAACATGGAGTTTATCATTCATTTGAAATTTAAGTAGACTATGGTGAGAGGAAGTGACCTGTGTTATATGAGTTTCTTGCAATAACAGAGTGTAACCTGGTAGGTGGTCAGTTTTTGTAAGTGTTTTACAAGCTCTTGAACATAATGTGTCTTCTCTATTTGCTGCGTATAGTGATATATATATTCACACCCACACATATTTCTGCACATTCCATATATGCACACACTTACTTGCATATGTAAAATTAGTTTTTTGAAACTGCTCTTCCAATTTTCTATATGCTTGTTAACTTTTTTATCAGTTTGATCTTTCCATTTCTGAGTGAGACCTAAAACTTTCATGGCAGCTTAGTGAATTCTCCTTGTAACTGCCACTTTTTGCTTTATATATTCGGAGGTTCTGTTGTTAGGTGCCCACCAGTCCCTCATTGCTATAAATTTTTTTACTGTTCTTTTTCTCATTATGTTCAGCCACTCCTTAGCCCTATTGATTCCTTTTTGCCTTGAAATCAAGATGATCATGTCCACTATCCTTTGGTTACTATTTACTGGCATTTCTATTGCCTTATTTCTATTACCTTATTTCTAGCTGTTCTGTAGTGTTCTTCAAAGGTCCCCCCCCCCGACCAAGTTTGATGTCCTTCATCTGACAAGCAGTAGGCTCTCTATGTGTGAGATCACATGGATGTGAAGGGGGTAGAGAACGCACTGGGGAACCCACACACTCAGGTCTGAAACCCAGCTCTGCTCTCTGCCAGCTGTGGGCACTGCACACATTCCTTAACCTCCTGGGGCCTCAGTTACCCATCTATAAAATGGGATAATAATGGTACCTGGCTCATGTGCTCGTTTGGGGCGTTAAATAAACTGACACATGTAAAATGCTTAGACCAGGGCCTGGCACATGGCCAGCGTCACTAAGTGTTAGATGGACTTAATCGCTTATTATTTATTGTCCTCACTAATATTCTAGGTTTATTTCCATCACCTCACTTACGGCTTCTGTTTACTCACCTTTATTGTACTCAGTCCAATCAATATATTTTTTCTCTATTGATTTGAAAACTATAGATTTTTTCCCTATCATTTAATTGAGTACCCTTAAAATGTTAACATACGTATTTAACTATAAACTTTTTAGCAAGTCTAACGTTATCTCTGTCGTCCTTCAAAATAATCAAGGATCTTTGCACATGGGACTGCATACCACACACCCTCTCCCTCCATCTTCCTGCTGTTGAATTGTTAGTCAGGGTTGCTGTTTTCTATCTTAATACAAAAAATGCATTATTAATTTGATGAGTCAATAGTTAATTGAATTTGCTGACAAATTTTATCGGTGTTCGTGTCTTTAAAATCCTGCTTGTTCTCTGTGATCACTTTTCTTGCAGAAATGTATCCTTTAATAATTCTTTCATTTTAGGTGTCAAAATGTCTTTGTTTTGCCCACATTCTTGAATAATTGACTAGAAGGGGCTTTATTTTCTGACCTTGCTCACCAAAAAGCGATATCCCTCCACTGTCTTCTGAGCACCTCTTGAAGCTGAGATAGGTGCTGGTAGGTCCAACTGTTGGTAGATAATGCCTTTTCTTCCTGGTAAACTTTACGTTTTTTTTTTTTTGGAGGGGTGGTTTTAGTATTCTAGAGTTTTACCAAGATGGGTGAATTAAAAACATTTTTTTACCCTGCTTAGCACTGTGTGTATGATCTCGGTGTAAGAAATCATGTTTCTTCAATTCTAGAACATTCTTAGCCATATCCCCCCAGTTTATTGGTTTTTCTACTAGTACCCCATTTTTTTGCTTCTGAAACTCTGTATCAGATAAATGGGGCAATTCTTTTTAACAATTACATAGGATTCCAGAGTTTGGATGGACCAGAAATCAAGTAAGCATTCTTCTAATAATGGGAATTTATGTTTTTCCATCTTTCTTCTGTTAAAAACAAGACTTTGGCCAACATTTTAATTGCTCTCCTTTTTTTTTTTTTTGTTAGACTCTGTTTTTATTCCATTCTGGTGAGGTAATGACTTCTACTGAGATTTTTTTCTATAGTCCAATCCAAGCCCGTTTGTCCAAATGGTCTATGAGAGACTGAGAAAACTACTCTGTTTGTGGAGCACAAAGGTGTGACAAGGAGCATCAGATTTTCATGACTGAAATCTTCAATATTCTCACTTAATTTTCTTTGCCTAACTTGTTCATTTAAAATGTGTTAACACCTTTATGACTGGGGATTTGTGAAGTCTTCTTTTTTCCCTAATAGTTTGCTAGGTTGTGAGACATATTGGTGCCTGACTTAGAGGTCCCTCCACAGGGCTGATGCCCAGCATCTCCCCGGAGCCTTCGTGGGCCTCCTCTGTGGGCCCTGGGGCTTTCCCCAGTGGCCTGATCCGTGAGTGGCTGCCCCATCACCCGTCCTGTGTCCCTGCACTGGGCTTGCAGGAATGCCTGCCTGAGCCTGGGTTGCTGCCTCGCCCTGAGCAGTTTCCCTCCATGGATACAGGCTCCACCAGACTCCATTTTTGCATTTGTTCAATTCTTTTGATGGAAATTGGAAGGGAGAGAAATTAGACAAATGGTGCTTGTTGCCATTCTTAATACAGAAGTTTCTCTCCTTCTGACAGCTTCTTTTCCAAGCATGAGAGTTCTTTCCCTTACTCAGGTTGACCCCTTCTCTAGTGCCAGCCTCCCCATGTGTACAAGGTCATGGCAGGAAGGACCCTTTCTAGCACCTCTGGCCCCTTCATGGGGACACGCAAACCCTGTGGGGCTAGCAGCCTGGACTCGATTCCAGGACGGAGGCTCCCCACTTCCCACTCTCTCCGCAGACAGTTGTATGTCAGCTGATCACCATCGATGGGCCCAGCGCTGAATCTGGTACATTACTGTGTGACCTGAGAACTGCTAATGAGGAGGAACTTGAGGTTAAGTGCTGTGGGCGGGGTCATCCAGCTGACCAGCAGCCCAGGGGCATTTCTAACCAGATCCTCCCTCCCTGGTCATCTCCTGAATTTCCTGGAGCGCCTCTCCCTTTCCCCAAGGGAGGGTCTGCAGGGCTCTTTGCACGAGGGTTGGTATGGCTTTCTATGGCTGGACTGTCAGGAGAAAGGCAATGCCCACTGCCCAGCCACCTTCCGCCCCTGCCCCAGCCTCCAGGGGAATCCCTGCTTCTTTGGCCAGATGTTTACCCAGCAGCACTCAGGCCGCCTCTGGGTGGGTGGGGTGGTGGGCAGAACTGCTGCCTCCCACAGATGTGCTCTCCACCGGCAGCCAGAAGAGACTTTTTTAATGCTCTCTTGAGGACGTTTTTTTTTTCATTGCTTTTAAAGAGAGAGGAAGGGAAACAGAGAAACATCAATCGATTGCCTCCTGTATGCCCCTGGACTAGGGATCAGGGATTTAGGATCAAACGCACAACCTACGTATGTGCCCCTACCAGGAATCAGACCGGCAACCTTTTGGTTATGAGACAATACTCCAACCAACTGAGGCACACAGACCAGGGACAGAGTGGGTCATCTTGTTTTATTTTTTATTTTATTTTCAAAAATATTTTACTGTTTATGCTGTTACAGTTGTCCCAGTTTCTCCCCCTTTGATCCTTGCAGGTTGGGTGGAAGGGGGCAGAATGGGTCATATTAAACAGAACATTGCCTGCCTGTCGGAGGGAAAGTTTCTTGACCATCCCACCAGACCCTTGCTGGAGGGCCCTCCCCTCTCCCACCCCCCACCTGCCCCACCCCCCTTCAGCTCTCACCTGCTGTCCCAGGCACAGGGCCTTCCTCTGCCCAGGCCAGGGCCACATACCACAGCCCGTCGCTGAGGGCCTGTCTGCCTCGCTGGGAACCCTGTGTGGGCTGGCACGTGGTGTGTGCAGTGCTCAGGGAGGGTTTGTGGAATGACGGGATGGGGTGAAGGTGGGGGAGGGGCCTGGGGGTGGAGGGGAGCTAAAGAGGTGGGGGTGCTGTGGAGCCCCGCTCCGGGCTCTGCTGTTCTGAACGCCTGCCTTTGCTGGGCTGCTCCCAGCGGGTGCCAGCTCTGAATGCCTGTTTAAGTCACTCCACGAAGCCCAGCTTCCCAATCTGTTTTGTATTTGCCAGGGCCAGATTCATCTTCCTTTTTTAAAAGTCAAGCTTCTGAGACAGTCATTTAAATTCACAATGATTCTTCTCACAAACAGCGTCTCTGAATGGGGCGTTCGGAGCTGTGGATCTTGGGGACTCTGCCAGGGGACCCTGAGGGTCAGGCAAAGACTCCGTGACAGGGGGCTTCTTGTCCACGATGAGGGGCTCCCAGGGTGGGGGCTAGCTTCACTTAAACAGGGTGTATGTCGGGGGTCGGCAGTCAGTCTGTCGGCCGAAGGTCACTGTCTGAGGCAACCTGTGGATCTTGGGTCCCCCTTCCCAGGCGGGAGGGGAGCTGGTTCAGTGGCCACTCCAGATGTTCATCTGCACTGAGACTAGACATCGCAGTATCCGCAGCTTGGAATAGTCTGCACGGTTAGAAAGCCGGAGGTAAATCTGTGTGCGCTGCCTGGAAAACACATCCAAAACGCATTGTTAAGTGAAAATGCAAACTGTGAACGATACATACGTCTACACTGTTTGGGGATAAAAAAACACGTAAGTGGAAAAAAGCCAGAGCTATCTATTCACCATTTACACAGTTACAAGTACATGTCTAGAGAGAAGTCTGGGCTGGGTCGGGTGGCTTTCAAAGGGCACCTTTGACCGCACTGCACGAGGACTTTGCTGAGAGACTGCATTCCTGCGCATGCGTGTGGTTTGGAGCGACGGGTGGAGTCAGGACTGGGGGTCCGCATGACTTACTCTGAACTGCCGGGACTTTCGCTTTTCTTTCCTTGAGAGGTACTGTTGGGTACCTTACCCAGTGTTTACCAGACATGCCACAAACTTTTCTGATTGACATGCTATGAGCAAATCACATTTGTAGTTTAAGTCAGAGGTAGCGAACTTTTCTTTAAAAAACCAGATGGTAAATATTTTAGGTTTTGGGCCCCAAAAAGTCTCTGCTGAAACTGCTCAACTCTGACTTTGTAATATGAAGCAGCCATAGGTAATAGGAGAGTTAGCCGGCAAGTGTTGGTCTGTGGACCATAGTTGGCTGACCCCTGGGTGTTCAGTTGACCCTTAAGGCATGGACAGAGATGAAATAGAGAGAAATGGCAAATGGAAGTATTTCAGGGATTGAATCAGAACTATCAAGTCGAAAGGATTGTTCGAGGACCTGCTAAATTGAAACAATGAAAGCATTGCTTTTCTCAAGCGCTGTCCTGTAGCCTCTTCCAGCTGAACAAGCATGACGCCAGCTGTCAGACCCAGGAGAAAGGCCCCGTGAGGACCATGTCCCCTGCGGCTCTCAGGGGTCAGGCCCTCTGGGAAGTGCCCTGGTGTCTCCCTGCTCCCATGCAAGTCTGTCAGCGGTCAGAGCCTGTGGGTGGTCGGCCCTCAGGATGGCTCGGCGATGGGAATGGGGCTCCGAGGGGCATGCCCCGCCCTGGGAGACAGTGGACAGGGTCGGGCTTGGGGCAGGTGAGTGGCATCCTTTGGCTAAAGAGGAACTAGCGGCATCCTTGTGGCTGTATGCTGAGAGCCTGGCTTCTCCCTCCTGGTGGGTCAGCCTCCACCCTCCTGGCTGGAGTGTCAGAACTACTCTGCCTGACCCCAGTTTCTCAGGGTCGGGGCTGAGGCTAAGCACTATGGGCTGACCCCCTAATGAGGCAGGACCCCCTAATGCCAGCTATGTGGTCCATGTTAATTGGACATGTGGTTGCGGATGGAACACTTGTATCTGGGACTGGGCACCTGATGCCCCATGTTACCCGGAGGGTCAGGGACCCCTGGGGCCTGTGTGCTTTCTCTCCTCCATCCCCCCAACCCCCAGAAAGCAGCCCTCCACACTGACTGAATGGGAATGTGCATGGCAGGGAATCAATCACTGATGGGACCGAGGGCTTCTCCTCCCAGACTCATGGGGAGAATTCTGTCTGCCGGGAAATTCCCCGCCTCTGTGTGGTCAGGATAGTGAGATGAGGTGAGGCAATCCCAGTCCTGGAGGGAAGAGGGGAC
Source organism: Artibeus jamaicensis (assembly GCF_021234435.1). Classification (NCBI taxonomy): domain Eukaryota; kingdom Metazoa; phylum Chordata; class Mammalia; order Chiroptera; family Phyllostomidae; genus Artibeus; species Artibeus jamaicensis. The sequence continues at coordinate 1,114,551 of NW_026521896.1, read as the reverse complement.
AGGGTCACCCAGGGAGGAGCAGAGTTACGGCAGCTGAGAAAAGAAGAGAGTAGAAGCTGAGAGGGGCTGGAGGGCCCAGCCCCAAGGCTGGTTCTGGGGGAGGAACAGACTGGGGTGTTTGGGGAGATGGAGGAGGGGCTGGCTGGCTGGCTGGCTGCCATGCACTTGGACAAGACCTTGGATGGTGAAGGAGAGAGGCTCTAACAGGCAGCTGGCTGTGGCCAGTGGGACTCTGTCATCCTAGTGAGTTTCAAGAATAGGTTTAAGTGGGTATTTTCATGAAAGGGACCTCAGGGATGCTGAAGCCAGTCTGGGGCCAGGCCCTGCGCACGCGCGTGTGTGCGGCACACATCTGGGTTTGCACACAGCAAGGCCAGCCCAGACGGTGCCGCTGCATCGTTTCACCTTGAAGAAGGAGGTTCGTAGAAGGAGGGTGGACGGTGTGTTTGTTCTGCTGTGTCCTGGCAGACAGTGGCCAGCCCTGTGTGGATGTCGCCCAGAGACCCTCTGCCTGGGTCTGGGCCTGGCTGTGGAGGGGGCAGTGGGACAGACGACCAAAGAGGCTGCTTTGATGCAGCGCCCCCGAGGAACACACTCCCGGGCTGGGAGGCTGAGCCAGTTCGCACCCTGGCGCAGCGGGAGGCTGGCGCTGGCTCTGTTTGGTAACATCCCAGCAGCCGGCTGCCTCGTCTCTATTTTGGTTCTGGCCACCGCCGCCGCTGCTTTCTGCACCTTTCAAGACGTGTTCCTTCCTTCTGGAAGGCCGTGGTGCTGGCTCCCCCCAGCTCCTTCCCGTTTGGGTAAATTAAGGAACAAATGGTGCCAAATTGTTCTCATCTCTTTCATGAGACTATTCGTCACTGGCTTACTTTCTCCCCCTCCATGGCATGAGTGCATTAAAACTAGAATTCAGCCTGTGCCCGAAGCGCAGACCGTGTTCCCTTCATAATCACATCCTCTTAATTGGCATCTGAGGGCCCAGCTCATTTTAAAGCTTGTTGGGAAATGTCTCGAGCACATCTGATTTTTTTTTTTTTAGGTTTAAAGGTCAACAAGAATATCTTACCTTAATTTGACAAGTGTGCAAGAAATAATGCGAGACTGGTTTATGCTCAGGTAATGCACAAAGAAATCTATAAATCAAGCTGGGGCAATATTAGATGATGCCGTATCGGAACCATCTGCCTTTGTTCTCAGAAGAATCGATACCACAGAGAAAGCGCCGAAGATGTAGTGATTTATGCTCTTGTGTCGGCGAAGAGATATTGGTCATTTTTAAAGTCACTTCATATCATTCTAAAACGGTGGGGCCTGTGGGAGAGAATGAGAGTGGCCATAACCCTGCAGGTGTCTCAGAGCAAATCTGGTACTTGGTTTTGATGGTCTCTGCTCAGAAACGACGGCTCTGAGGTCCTTTGTGCCCACGATCTGCCCCTTCTGCCATCCTGTGCTGAGTATCAGATGCTGAGGTGGTGTGCAAGGGAGCTGGCCTGGCCGCGTGGTTGTTGCCAGGGGATGGAGGCTCGCAGCTCAGGGGCCCAGGTGCTTAAACTATGCCTTCCTCTCCAGAGCTTTCACTGGCTTTCCTCGCCCCTGGGCTGGGAAGACTCGAGGCCTTGGGAAACTCCATCCTTTGCCATGCTGGGTGGCAGAGCTTTTAGACCAAGGATTCTGAAGTGGGAGGAGGTGCTGAGGCCTTGTGAGGAGAGAAGGAACATCTCTGAGCATCGAGAGTTTGGAAAAACAAGTGGCATTGTTTTACCATCTTTTCCAGGGGTGGTCGCCGACGGGCAGCCCCTCCCCAGGGACCTGGGAGGAGGCACAGACAGGGTGAACCCCAGGCAGGTGTGTTAATCTCTAGGGGGGGAGAGGAGGTTTTGTGAGGCTTGCAAAAGAATATTTCATAATTGGAGAGGTTTATTGGGGGGGTCTAAGTTTTTTTCAAATTATGTTTTCATAAGCTGTAGACAGTAAAGCTTCTCACAATTTTCCTGGTTGGGAAATTTGAATGCAAGATCTGAGAATTCGCTGTGTGGCACTTCTATTAGACGCACCTTGGACTGTCATTGAATAGTGATGTTGTCCTATTCACGGCAGTTCCCATTATGTGCCATAAACATAAGTGTCTCCTGTTTTAAGGTGAGGGTGTGCTTTCAGGAAAAGTGTGACTTTTGTGTTCACCCCAGGCTTGCACACAAAAGGGACCAGGGGCCCACTGCATCTCCAGTTTTATCCTTTCCCAGAGTTGAAGGTGGTCCTAACACCACACGCTGGAAATGCACGTGGGAGCATCTCCACCACCACTGGCACAGTGCCCCCCGCTCCTGACTTTTTGTGCTGGACAGACCCGCTCTCACATCCTGCTTCCCCAAGCCTGGGCAGTGCCTGGCCTGCTGCCCCACACTCACTGCCGGCCCTGGAGGTCACACTGCCACCTGCAAACCAAACCCGAGGCTCAGGCCTCTTGGTTTCGCTTCCTCTCCCCCCTTCAGGGGAGCTGCTGATGAGGGCCCACCAAGGGTGGGTGTATGTCCACTGCAAAGATGGGGCGCACCTTCCCTGAGGTGCTGGCAAGGTCAGGGCAGTGATGCCCAACCACCTTTGTACCTGTAATCCTGTTGGATTCAGATCGCATGAGATTCATTCTGAAGCTGGTGGGCTTTATTATTTCTTGAAAAACTCCCTTCTCTGCCTTGCACGAAAGAAGCAACAGCACACATCATCAGGACTGGCTCCCATCCATGCAAAACCTTCCAATCCTGATGGTACAGGTTCTTGCCTTATTGGAAACTCCCATGAAACCGGCACTGAGGGCATCAGACCTCGTGCTGACAAAGACACTGAGAACGCAGCCCAGGGGAATTCATTGGGAAGGCCAAACCAACTGCTTATCAAGGTTGGCAAGCTAAAACTTTGCCAAAGGTAGAATCTATTATTTGGCTGTTAGTTGCAACGAATGGATGATAAAGGAAACCATGCGCAACCAGCCAGGCATGTGCGACACGTGGCTAAAGAGACCATTAGAGAGGAAAGGCTGTTCTCCTGAGCCTTGGAGACCACCAGTGGAATTGACCGTGTCCCTGATCTGGAGTCAAATTTCTTCAAAATATATGAGCCGAATTGAAAATAATATTAGATTTGCATTATGGGTGTCTTGTGATGCCAAATTCAAGACAAGGACTGTGTGTGTGAACACAAGGAAAAACCTCCCAAATATTTTCAGAATATACTCCATCGTTCTCTGCCAGGCTTCAGCTTCTAGCATTTTGCCAATTTTTTTAGAAGACGTCAACTTTGCTAACAATGTAATTAATTATGTAAAAGAAATCCAACCGACCCCAAACACAGCCCAGTGCACTGTATGCAGTGCTGCTTCCCCAGTTCTGTGAGGATCTAAATGCCAGTGAAACCAAGTTGCATGTTGGGCTCCTTTGATCTGGACTGAAATCGTCAAAGGTGCTTGGTGAGTAAATGGGCCGAAGGCAGATGTTACCATATTTTTAATCATCAGGGAAAAGACCAACTGCATTAAACTTTCAAAATCGATCATTCTGATGTGCTTGGCATACTCAACAGGCATGATGGAAATAGTTTTGGAAACACAGAGCTTCAGGAAAAATACCCACCCCGCTTCCTGCCGCAACACACACCCATGGTGGTGGCCCCCGTCCAGCACTGGCTGCGGAATCATAGTGCCCAGAACGGCTGGTTACTTCCCCTTCTTGATGAAGTGAGTGCTCGAGGGCCGGTTTCATGGGAGCCCTTTGCAGGGCCACCACGTTCCCCTGAGGGTCTGCCTTGTCCTGAGTTCCTGAGACCTTGCCTGGTGACCCCTGAGGAAGCTCCGCAGCACCTGTGTCTTGCTGGCATTCAGGTTTTGCTAGATGACAGTCAGCCGAGGGTTGTTCTCCGGCTGCAGGTGCGTGGACTGGCCTGAGAGGGAAGCACTTTGGGGAGCTCTGTAGCGCAGTCAAGCTCGCCTCATGTACCTGGTACTTCTCCTCTCCCACATAGTCCTTACCACAACCTCTCGAGGTAGCCATCACTACACTCATCTTGCTGGTGAGAAAACCAAGCACAGAGAACTGGGGCAGCTCACCCAGAGCCACGTAGTTGGTAAGTGATGGAGCCAGGACATGGACCCAGGGAGCCCGGCAGCTCCAGGGACCTCCTCCCAGTCACCACTGGGTCACCTTGTCCCATTTCTAGTTCGTTCACATCTACCAGGCAGCTGAGTTTCCTGCACTTCTCGAGGGCCAGGCTTAATGTGAAGGTAACGTAGTTCTGCTTTTTAAAGATTTTATATATTTATTTTTAGAGAGAGGGGAAGGGAGGAAGAAAGAGAGGGAGAGAAACAATGATGTGAGATAGACACATGGATCGGTTGCCTCCCGAACTTGACCTGAACCACAACACAGGCAGGTACCCTGTCTAGGAATCAAACTGGTGACCTTTTGCTCTGTGGGATGATGCCCAACCAACTGAGCCACACCGGTCAGGGCAAGAGTTCTATAGTTTTGCAGGATGTAGAATGCACCGGGAAAACTTATGGCCAGCAAGTAACCTAAGACATAATGCTATCAGAGCATCAAAACAAAAACATGTCATTTTCAACATCAGGATAAAGTATCCTCCAAAAGTGTCAATTCCCATGCAAATGGCAGACATGGATCTCCACGTCACAGCTGAAATTTCTCTCGAGGACTTAAGGTGTCCTCTCCCCTGGCCTCACTCCTTCTGCCCTTGCCCGATTGTTTGGCCAGAGGGTTGCTGCTGAAGTCCAAGTCACATAATGTTCTTTCTCCACCCCTCCCACTCGAAGTGAAAGCCAGCGTTCTTTGAATGGCCCACATGACTGGCCCCCCCATTACTTCCCTGACCCTATCTCCTCACTCTTCTTTACGTTTGTTTCTCTCCAGACGCACTGGGTGTCAGGGCTGCCTGCACCCCAGGGTGTCAATGCATGCGGTTCCCTAGACACCCCCATGGGCCAAATGTCGCCTTTCCCGTGAGGCCTCATCCCACATGCTTAGGTCTGGAGAACTTCCCGCAGCAACCAGCCTTCCTGGCCCCCTTACCCTGCCCTGTTTTTCTCTGCTTCGTGGCATTCATCGTCCTCTAATGCTATTTATGATTTTCTAATTTATTCCGTTTCTAGAACTGTCTGAATTCTCCTGGTTGCAGTGGAATTCTATGAGGGCAGGATCTTTGTCTGTTTTGTTCACCAGTGGATCCCAATTACCTAGAACAGTGCCAGGCACATAGTAGGTGCTCATTAAATATTTACTACATGTGTGGTTTCCTCTGGAGGGGAGGGAAGCAGGAGAAAGGAGTACAAAGGAGACTCCAGATATTGGCCATTGTTTTATTCTTTAAGTTGACGGTAAGTGCACTGAAATATTTTATAATGAATTTTAAAGAATCAGACAGGGCCCCGAAGTAAAATGTGTAGCTGGCCAGTATCAGCAGGGCAGTCCCCTCACCCTCCCGACCAAACATCTTGCCTCATCCTTGTGTACCATCCTGTGTCAGCGGCTGCAAGGACAGGTCCTTAGGCAGCTGTGTTTGGAATGGGGTGGATGTGGATGGACAGAAAAGAAATGCTGACCAGGGGCTCTGACCATCAGGGCAGCTGGGCTTGGAGGGGGACCCGAGTGAAGGGAGCTGAGCTGCCCTGCAGGCTGACTGTCGACACATGTTGGAGACCGCCGAGAACCAAGGCAGAGGGTCAGCCAGGCTCTTGTCGGCTCCTGTGAGCAGGATGCCCGGGGCTGGGTGTCTGGCGACCTTGGCAGGAGGGTGTGTTTGTCAGAGGACAGACCGGAAGAGAAATGTTTTCTGCGCCACCTGGAAGGGCTGAGTCACGGACCCGGTCCAGTCCGTTAGACAGAGGGTCGGCCTGCGCAGGTCTGTGACTTTCTGTGCCCCGCCCCAAATGCTCGAAAGAAGAGCCAGTGTCTGAACTTGTTTTAATCACAGTCAGTTCGCGTCTGCGACCCTGACGGAGTGAGAGCCGGCAGTGTGGGTGCTCTGGCCGAGCCAGGGCAGCGGTGTGCGGGCAGGGCGAGCTGGCCAGTGTCCTGGCCCGTGGCTGGGAGGACCTGTCTCCTCCCCCCACGCACCAGGCAGCTTCCGGACCTGATCAATGCCTCTGAGAGCACGAGTCCTTCAGAGGAGCGCCATTGATCAGGCTGGACAGAAAACAAGTGGCAGCGATCAGGGCGAGTGAATATTCATTTGGAAATGTCGGTGAGCGAGTGGGATTATGCCTCCGGTGACTTGCCTGGCAGGATCGATCCTAGATGTGAGGTGACCTGGATGTTTGCAGAGGTGCAGGGCTCAGGCCAGGGACCCGAACAGATAATGTCTGGAGCAGTGAGGGCCGACATTTCCCATCTCCCTGCCATCCCACCCCTCACTGCCCTTGAGGTGCTGATGAAAGCCGGCGCTGACAGTGTGTTTGTGGGGTGTGGGTGGGCATCCTAGCTGGGACCTTTGTCTTCAGGTGGGTCACTCTGCACAGTGGCCACCAGCTCTGGGGCCATCTAGGTGCCTGGGAAGTGTTGAAGAACCTCAGGACACACAATGCTGGTCTCCTGAGCTGGCTTTGGTCTGAGGCCCTCCCTGCCCCCTGCGCACTGGCTGTCCAGCAGCAACAGCCTCCAGTCTCCAGCTGAAACCCTTCTCCCCACCTTTGTCTCAGCTCTGCTCATGTGGGGGCTAGAGCTACGGGAGGCTGTGAGGTTTGGGGACAGTGGTGCCTCCTCACCCTGGGAGGGGCGGATCAGGGGTGGATGTTTGGGTTTGCCTACTTCACCCTGGGAGCCCTGTTCCCTGGCTAGAAGCTTCCTAGACAGATGAGAGTGGTCATCACTGCTGACCTGGGAGGCCAGGGACCCTGTCAGCTCATTGCCAGGTGCACTGTCTCCGAGGTACAGCCATCCTCTCCCCCCAGGCCCAATTAACCGTCTGCAAGAGCTGCCATTGGCATGGGGAGGGACTTGTTCTGCTTCTCTGTGCAGACTGCTCAGCTAATGAGGGGGTTTGTGAAATTTTTAATTATGGCTTCCATGCTTGGCTTAATTATTTGCATATGGCTTTTGCAAGTGAGAAGAGGACGCCTGCACACGGCGCTTCTCCCAGCTCCACGTTTGACTTTAATTAAAGGCAGAACCTGAGGTCTTTCCATCACTAATGATTGTGGAAAATTAGCTTCCAGTTCCCAGGGGTCGCCAGAGCGATGCACCCTGAGGCAGAGAGGGGCTGGAGCAGGGAGTGGAGTGGAGGCACAGATGGCAGATGGCCCCCCTGGGTGGCCACTCCGGAGCCCCCCTCCAGCCCACCCCCCGCCCTGCCTTCCCTCCAGGCCCAGGTGGAGAGGGGAGCGGTGCTCTGCTCTGCCAGGAAGGAGGTCTGACCCGGCTGTGGGGGAGCACCGCGGAGCTGCCCCTGGTCATTCTCTGGGCTGTGGCGAGGCTGCGTTCACTGGGCAGAGGGATGGGAGGCTCTGAAACACCTGCTCATGGGTGCGCATGTCCACTCACACAGGCAGGCAGTACGTGGGCCTCACCGGCTCCCACCCAGGATGGAGTCACAGGGACACGTCTGCATGTGCACACGCATGTGCACACACACAAAGTCACAGAAGCGTTGGCACGCGAGACGAAGGCCCTCTCGCTGTCCCTCGCTGTCCCTCAGGCTCTCGCCAAGGCCAGCGTTCCCTTGGGAGTCAGTGGGCTGGTGCAGTGGGCCGATGTGGCAGAGTGGCCCTGACCACCGCCCTGCTGACCGACACGGGGCTGTGCTGGTCTGTGTCCAGGGTGTGGCTTCCTCAGTCACACAAGGCAGGGTTAATGCTGAGAGCAGGGGAGAGCATGTTCTTTGGAATAAGGCCAGAATTCATATCTGCTTCCACTTATTAGCAGCGGGGCTTTGGGTGGGTTACTGGGTCTCTCCAAGCCTGTCTCCTTATCTGTAAAATGGGGGTATTAATTATTCATGCAGCTTTTGTATGGGGCGAAGGAGAGAATGCGTAGTGGACTCTGGCCAGCTCTGTCCCCTCTCTCCCTTGGAGGGGCTGACCCCATGGCTAGCTCCAGGGAGGGCCATTCCACCCCACTGGTTCTGGTAACCCAGGTCTGCTCCCACCAGAACAGGGTATCCCCCCAGCCTCTGGCACTGGGTCAGAGAGGTGCCTTTGGCTCTGAGCCCAGGAGCTGCTTGGAGGTGGGGCTCCCCCTGTCCTGCTGGATGTGATGAGGATTCCTGCAGGCTGGGCTCTGGCTACAACTGCCATGCAGTCATGAAGCAGCCATTTGAGGACAAAACCTGCCCCAAGGACAGAAGAGCAGAGCCGCAGGAAGGACTTGGGTCCCTGGTGACATCATGGTACTCCCACTGAGCTGGGTTTTCTATTATTCCCCCTGCAAACACATCCTGGTTGTCACAGGCTCCATGTCAAATGCTCAGGCTGACACTGTCTGCACACAGTGGATGGCAGCCAGGGAAGGAGGCAAGGGCTTGTCTCCTGGCAACATGCCAGTTCCCTTCTGAGGATACTGCCCTGCAGGCCAGGGCTGAGCCTTTGGCCACAGGGGCTGTGTCAGGTGCTAGGGCTGCTGGAACAGAGAGCATGGACTGAGGGCTTAAACAACCATCGTTTATTAGAGCCATCAGAAACCAACCATGTTTCTGCATAGGGGCCCACTGACCTGGAGGCTGGAAGTCTGAGGCCACTGAGGCTGCTTTCTTCTGAAGGCGGTGATGGACGGTCTGTCCAGGCCCCGCCCCTACCCTCTGAGGGTCTACGGCCCTCTTGGTGTCCCTTGGCTCGGAGACCTCTGCTTTTATCCTCATACGACAGCCTCTGTGCGCATGTCCCTGTGCACATTTCCCCTTTTTATAAGGACAGCTGTCCTCCTAAGTTAGGGGCCCACTGTATTCCAGCATCACCTCATCTTAACTAGATACCTCTTCAGTGACCCTGTCTCCAACCAAGGTCATGTTCCGAAGGACTGGGTTAGGGCTTCAACACATGAAGTTTTGTACAGGGTTGGGGGTACAGCTCAACACACGACAGGCGCACCTGACGAGAGTGAGTGCACCCGTGGGCACCATGCTGGGTGGGGCTCCCGTGCCGCCGCTCCTGTCCCGCCGCAGCGGCTGTCCTCCTGGCCACAGCCGGCGCCCTGTGCCAGACTCCCACGTTTCTGCTCGGGGGTCACCCAGCTCCTGCCCGGGGAGACCTCTGCGGCCTCTCTCCACACCCGATGATGGCCCACAGGCTTTCTCTCCCCTCAGGTGGTTTTGCACAAAATTCCTTGAGCTGTGGGCAATCTCTGTGATCAGAGGTCAGGTGCTCCCCTCACCCCGGGGCTATGCTGTTGGTGGCAGGGGTGGTGGCAGGTGGACCCCAGGCCAAATTCAGCCTGGGCCTGAGTTTTGATTCACTCCAGTAGGTTTTTAAAATGAGCATTGCTTGCCAGTTAAAGAAACAGGAAATTTCGAGTTAACACGCAGGTTTCCATGTTGGAAGATCCGACTGGAAGTCCGGGTCTGCTACCAAGGGTCATTGGACATGTCGTTCCAAAAACAATTTTCATTATAAAAGTGTCAAACGGTTATTACAGGAAATGGGCTGCTTCAAATAAGTGTTCCCTGAAGACCAGTAATTGGCCACTCTTGGTCTCATCATAAAAATGTGTATTTCCCCCTGTGTCATCCTCTTTTCATCAACCACGTGAGATGTCAGGGCTCGAGTGACCCTTGGATGACACGGCGGCACAGCATGGGCCTCGTGCTCCCCGTCAGCTGCGTGCGCCTACACCCGTGGCCCATTGCTCCCGCCCGATGGACATGCCACTGAGTGCTGTGTCCAGGGGACATAAAAGTTTTGCACCTTTTCCGCGCCCTTAAAGTGGAAAGATGAGAACGTCTGGGGTCCAGAACTGCAGGAAGAGGCTGCAGACTTGAGGACAGAAACACCAGACCCCTTCTCTGTTGTCCAAGATGAGCAAGGAAGTAGGTGAAGCCATTTGGCAAGAGGGGCAGGACTGACAGTGGAGGAGCACGTGCCCTGCCGGGAGAGCACGGGGACCCAGCATCCCCCTCTGCCGCCCTACGCCCTTTCCCCTCCGCTGTGGGACAGCATCTCCCCACAGCAGGGATCTTCACAAACAGTCCCGTGGTGTCAATTTACCAGGACTGACTTACCGGTTGAAAAAACAGAAGCTCAGAGATGTAAAATGATGATGCCCAGAGTCTCCCAGTGAGGAAATGGGATGCTGAGAAGCAGATGCTCTGAGCCCAGTGCTCTTTTCTCTGCACTAGCCTCTGTTAGCTGTGTCGGAGGAAAGCCCAGGGGCTGTGGGGACACAGGGGCTCTGAAAGCCCCAGGAGGGGTATCTCACTTGGCCTGAGGGTGGTCAGGGAGTGATGAGAGATGAGACTGGAGGTGGGAGGTTGGAAAGACTGGCTACCTATGGGCCTTGTGGGACATGCTGAGACAAGCAAACTTGGACCATTGGGCAACTGGAGGCCCTCAGATGGTTTTGAACAGGAGAGTGACCGCAGATGTACTGTATGTACTACAGAGGCTGGTGTGGGTGCAAGGAGCTGTCCAGGCCCCTGGTGCTGAATCAGCTTCACGGAGGGCCTGGAAAAGAGAGACAGGACACGTCTGCAGGAGACAGAGCTCCACTTGGATGTGAGGGAACATGGGAGGGGGGATTAGAGTGGGCCTCCATTTCTGGCTGGTCAGCACCCTGTGGTGAGAGAAAGGAAAGGCACTGGGGGTCGGAGTGGCGGAGGGGACTTGAAGCACCGGAGGTCGGCTGGAGACCTGAGGCAGGGACTCACAGAGAAGACTGGCTCCCGTCTCATGCTTAATCACTCATTAGAACTTCCAGGTCACTCCACAGCCATAGCCCCATCCCGCTAGCCCACAAGAGACCCAATTATCCACAGAGAAACAGGGATGAGGCCAACAGACTTGATTGTTCTGCCACATTCTTAGTCTTTGAGCCTTCAGATTAGAAGAAACCAACTTGTTTTGAGGAGAGCTCCAGGGAAAATCATGCTGAACTATTAAGGATCAAGAATATGATGGTGGGCCAGCTTAGGTAGGCCAGCCTCCTCCCAAAGAGGACAGCTGTGCTTGTGCGTTGTGCAGACGTGCAGGGCACACCTGCTGAACTCCATGTGGCCTCAGTGCTGAGGACCCAGCTGGCCCTCATGGGCAGGCATCCCTTACCCTCCTCACCCCTCTTACTTGCTCTCTCTGTTTCCCACACATTGCCCAAGTACCTACTCTGTGCCAGGCACTATTGGCAGCAGGGTACACAAAGCAAGTCCGCTGGGGCCTCCTGTGCCAGCCACAGGGAAAGGGATTCCCTGGGAGGGAGCCAAACCTTCTTGCTGTTCTCTCCTGCTCTGGAGTCTGTGGATTTCTGTTAGCAGCTGGAGGGAAGTTGCACCCTGTTAGGGACCAGGGCATTCGGGGTTTACTCATACACTCCTTTCTGTTCATATTATACTCCAACTTTCAATTTTAAGAGGTAAATATGCAATTTTTTTTCTTCCCGTAATTTTCCCTGCTATGGCTGTGAATGTCAGAGCAGCTGGAAAATGTGAATAGCTCAGTGTTTTCTAAAAGTAAAAGCAGGCTGCACAGCATCGTGCCTCGTCTGCTGCTCTCAGCCAGATCCCGAGCTCTGCTGCGGGGAGTTGCGCTTCAGGCTGAACTGCCAGGGGAACTTTAACCCAAACGATGTGTTCCCGCCTTCCATTAGCAATGAGATAATTGCCAGGGAGTGGACATGTATGTGCACGCATGCATGTGTGTGCACTGCAGGGGCGTTCTAGAGACAAAGTGCAGGTATCCGCTTACGCAGTCAAACTTTCTGCACTTCCTCTGGAGACTTTCGAAGGTCAGGACAGTCTGGTATCTGCTTTTGTTTGGGAGAAACAAGCCAGACAGATCTGCGTGGCTTCGTTGCTGTGTAACCTTGGCCATGTTTAGTCAGTCATTCCAGGTCTTAGTTTCATCATCTGTGAAACAGAGGGGTGGGCTTGGAGATATGCTGCCCAGGTCCCCTCTCCAGAAGGACTCAGAGATCACCCAGGCAATGTGTGGGCAGCAGCCAGCCCCCAGCTGTCAGCTCCTTTGGGATCTACCTCGGCTGCAACAGACAGCCTCACTGAAGGTCACGCCTCTTCCTGAGCAACCCACACCCAGCTCCTGAGGAAGGGGAGGCTGGGAGGTGCAGCCATGTCTGCCTGTCAGTCGACCTGGGACAAGCTGTGCCAGCCCCAGAGCTCCCCATCCAGGTGTGGGTGGACCTGAGTCCCTGCTCAATTTCTTCTGCCCCCCTCGGCGTCCTCCCTCTTCCCTTCACAGGTATGGATCCTTAATACACACCTGGCACCCCAAGCTCCATCTCGGTATCTCCTACAGAGAACCAGACCTGAGACAGATGAGGACTGTGATCTTCCCGAGATCACTGTGTGAAAGCTGCACAGGATGTGTTCATGTGGCTGGTACAGTGCCCGGAATGTTAACAAAGCATGATAAACACCGACTTCTTTCCCTTTCCTTCCCTAAAAGTGGGGACACTAGGTCCCAGTGCAGGCCTCGAGCAGGTGTTCGCTGCCTGTTTCATCAGTTTGGATAAACCTGGGAGAGGAGAGTGGTCCTGAGAGGCTGTGTTGGCTGCTGAATCCGAAGGCCCAGCCGAGGGCCCTGGAGCCACTCTGGTCCCTGGGAAGCTCACGATGCCTGGGTCACAGCGGCCCTCTTCAAGGCTCCTTGCTGAAAGGAAATTGAGCATGCAAATGTTCTTTTATCATAATCACCACGTGTCCACAAAGTAATTCATAAAAGTGCTGGAAATATATTGGAATTCAATATTGTTTTAGTCCAAATCAATATTAATAATTGTTTGCATTTTTAAAGTGCACTTTGCAATTGAAAAATGCACAAAGATCAACCAGTAGTTGCTAACACATCAAATTTTCCTATTAAAGGCATAGTCCCTTAACTTTAAAATGTTTCTCATACAACAGAGGATGGCACTGATCCATGAAAATGGTTATTTATTATTTACGTGCACGACATTAGAATTTGCTTCCATTATGCAAGAGCTGAAAGGCCAGTAACTTTTATTTTAAGCTCTTGATTTTTAAAAAATGTTTTATCTTGAGATACTTTCGATTCACATACAGTTGTGAGAAATGACACAGAGGAATCGTGTGACCCCTGACCCCACTCCCTTCCGTAGCCACAAGCCACACAGTGTCACCGTGAAGACACCGGGACCGACAGACTGGGGATGGAGCACATTTTCACTACCATAAGGGTTGCCCTTTGAATTATTTAAAACTTAATGCTTTTTAAATGACAAAGGTGACTATAAATTTGGTGGGATCCCCCTCCTTAGCCCTGTTTAGATTTTTGCCTGGAGATGATTTCTACCAATAAGTGAGGCACTGTCCCAGCTGGGCTCAGTGTAAGTGGTCACCTCAGTGGTGGGGGGGACTCACTTCAGCCAGGCAGGCCTCAGGGGAGCACGGCTTTGTGTATCAGAAAGAACCTGAGCAGGCCATTTCCAGTTCAGCGCGGCGTCAGGGACAAGACTGTCTCAAAGGGGGAAGGCATGGCAGCTCTGGTCCACAGGGGCCCAGCAGCAGCCCAGATTTGTGACCACGGTGTGGGCAAGGAAAGTTCTCATCAGAGGGCCACCGGCCCTGCCTGAAAGTGGCCTCATGCACATGAAGTCAACAAGATGCCTTTCTGTTATCCAAGACATTTGTCTCACCCCAGGGTTACAAGGAACTTGGGAACTCACCCACAGTGGATATTTTGGCTGCAGACCGATTCCGAGATTCATTTCTTTTAGTCTGAGGAAAATAAAATCTTGAGGGTCTCATAGGTGATTGGAGGTGCAGCCGGGCCTAGAACCACGGACTGTTAGTCTATGTCCATCCCATGAATGACATCCTGCTGCCTGACCCGGCTTCCTGGGGCCACCAACTCAGCTCCCCAAGTCCTGGTTGTGTTTCACGTGGTCGTGAACTTGACCACTCTGGTCCTCAGCTCCTGGGCCCACACCAGTCACGTGTGGGGTGAGTGAAATTAACAGGTAGAGGGTGATTTCTGCTAGGTATCAACCTTCTGTTTGCTTTCATGGATTTGTTTTATTGTGGTAAATGTATTTGTGAAATTTTCCATTTTAACTGTTTTTAAGTCCAGAGGCACTGAGTACACTCACGTCGCTGTGCAACCATCCATCGCCACGACTTTCCCGCCCTCCCCAGCTGAACCTCTGGGTCCGTTAATTAACGATTCCCCTCCCCCAGCCTTTGCTAACCGCTACTCTCCTCTGCGTCTCTGGGTTTGACTACTTGGAACCACACAGCATTTGTCCCCCTGTGACTGGCTTGTTTGACGTAGCACAGTGTCCTCAAGGGATGCGTGTGCTCCTCCCATTGACTTTCAATCAACATCCTTCAGACTGCAGTTTTGTTTGGGAATTCCCTAACATAATACCATATATTTGGAGATAACCCATTTTCTGACATTTAAATGTCTTGTACATTTGCACATACATTGCATGTGTTAATGCGCATGTAGATAGAGTGAGTCAACATCCACCTCCCCCAGGGTGTGAATTAGTCCTCGAGCCCTGGGAGCTGGCTCCGGGAGGGCTGCCCTGGCAGGGAGCGTACTTCCGGTGTGTGGGAGCCGTCAGGCTCTGTCGGGCTCCGGGCACAGCCCGCTTCCCGGCTTCTTCTTCTCTTGTGAGTTTGGGCCACAGTTCAGACCTGATTCTAACCCAGACCTGATCAAAGCAAACCCGCAGCTCCATGAAACATAAATGACCTTTCCAAAAGTCCAGGTCCGTGGACTGCCTCCCACACATGGCTGGACGCCTCCCTCCATTAAGCCACTCCATTCAGCGTGCCGCAGGGGCTGCCAATCCCCTTGCTGTGCCAGGCACCGTGTGGCAGTGCTGGGAACACAAAAGTGGGCAGGGGCCCCAGCCCTGCTCCCAAGGCTCCGAGAGTGCTCTCCACGCTGCGGAGGAAGGGCTGTAACTGAGGGGCACACATGCACAGGATTTGGGGTACTGAACCCCCTTCCAGACTCTGCCACGGTGGGAGTGGGGAGGTCCTCAGCTTCTCCACTTGCCCCATTGGCATAAAATGCCCTGAAAATAGAGGAAATCCTGGACGGAGGTGGCATTTATGCTGTGTTTCTATTCCTAACAGCTGTCAAGGGCCTTGCAGCCCATGGCGCCCGGGCCAGGCTCTCCGGAGCCCCTTGCCACAGCTGTGTGTTTGCGGGCTTCCCCTCAGGCTCTGTGTGAGCAACTGTGGGAAGCTGGGCAGTGGCTTTCCTGGTGGAGCCAGTGGGGCAAGGCTTGGGGCTGTTGGAGCCCAATTTACGACACCTCAGCCTCTGCCTTAGCATTCTGTTCTCCGCACTGCAGGGAGCGTGGGGGATTAAAGGAAATATCTGCTTTGTAACAGAGAGGTGGATACCGGAGAATTCCCTGCCCCGAGCGTGGGGTACAGCCTTGAGGGCCTGGGTGCGGCGGGGCTGGGCCCTGCGTATTTCAGGACCCAGGTCAGCGCTCCGTGGCCTCGCGGGTAAGGCAAGAGCTGTTCCAACCGGCAGCCCCGCCCTGCAGCCCCAGCCCTGGCAGAACCCATTCCTCACCTTCGCAGAGCATTGCTACTTTGTGCTTGTGCGTAGAAACTGGAGGGGCTCGTCCCAGAGTGCGCCGCTGCCATTAGAGCGGTTCTAATTAGCTGCAGGATTTTAATGATCTGAAATCAAGGAGAACCCCCATCTCAGAAGTAAAGCTGGGGCCACACACATGGAAGAACTTGTCTAACAAAACAGATGGAGGTGGTGTTCTCGGGGGACTGGGCTGTGTGCTCCGTTTCAACACGGGGCAAATGAGTTCCCGAGGCCAGGAGGCTGCGGAGGGAAGCGGCGGTCCGCCCCAGCGCCGCCCCACCAGGGGCAGAGCCAGGTGGGTCCCTCTGCCGCCAGGGCTAACGCTTGGTGCCGGATTCAAGGTGACGGCAGTGCCTGGCTCCATTCTCCTCAAGTTGCCATAGCAGCCTCTCTCTCTCTCAATGAGCAGCTTCTCCTGGAGCCCTCAGCCAGGAGGGAGGGACGTCATTGTTCGTTCCTGCCCCTGTGAGGAGGAGACCTACCGGACAGAGAACTTTCCCAGCCCGGGGCCACACACCAAGTGGGTGCACCCATGAGCACGTGCCTGGATGCCTCCTGCTGTCTCCTCTGGGGGGTGGGGTGGGTCCCTGCAGCCGGAAGGGGCCCTCTGGGTAGCTGGGGGAGCATCCAGGCCTCGGAGCAGCCGCAGCCCAGCCTGCCCTTGGAGCCGTCCGTGCGTGGGCCTGCCGGCCTGTCGCCACTGGAGGTGCGTGTGTTTTGGCTGAATTCCCAAGTCCTTGCTTGTGCCCTGAAGTGAATTTTCCGAAGAGACACATTTGAAAATCAGATCAATAAGGAAATGGGAGGAATCCTTAGCCCTGCCCTGTGTCCCAGGAGGTGTTTACAAGATTAATTGGATTTTTTTCTTACAGTAAAAATTGGTGACGCTGTTCAGGTCTCAGGGAGAGAAGCCACCGGGAGAACTAGGAATTGTGATGAGGGCAGGACCCTCTGGAAACTCAGTGGGCTGTTTATTTTTCTTGCCTTCCCCACCCCACGCTGCCCCAGTTATTTGAGTTTCCTTGTCTGTCAGTCTTGGAAGGGAGGCAGGGAGGCGGAGGAGGGAGTTCTGTTTGTCGCAGGCGTAGAGGGTGATGCAGTGCGTGGTGAGGATGCACCGGTCCCAGGTGGGGGCCGAGGCCTCTGACTGTATTTATGGGGCCCTGGGTCTGCCTGTGACAGTTCCCAGCGTCCACCACCCAGGCAGCAGCCCAACTCCCAGGAGGAGGAGGTAAATAGCCATTGGACCAGCATCTCCCTGTTGCCTTGAAAATAACCTGTGACTTGGAAGACAAGGACCCTCAGGGGAACAATTGATCAGCTGCATACTCTGCAGTGTCTGGTGGTATACTGATGACCTCCCACCTAACCCCCCTTTAAAGAAAGGAGATTCGTACAGACTCTGTGCTGTTGGCCCCCTCCTGAGGCACTGAGACCCAGCAAGATGCCAACCAGGTATCCAGGAGGGGCATGCTAACCTTTTGATTCCTGTTTGCACGGAGCAGGGCTAGCTGGCTAGATGGTCTCTAGTGAGAGCAAACACTGACAGGAGGCTGTGATGCTTTGGGGGCTGGGCAGGGTAAGCCCTAGTTCCTGATCCCTGGGCTTGCAGAAGGTGCTCGTGTTCCCTCGGGGGCCAACAAAGGGAAGGGGCTCTGAAGCTGCTCATGAAATGTCCTGATGTCAGAGGTCGTCTGAGATCAGCTTGGCCTCCTGGCTTCATGTCGGGCATGGAGGCCCTTGGAGCTGCAGAATGTGTCTGTCACCACAGCCTGGGAGACTGGGGCTCCGTGACACTCTCCTTATAGCTGGGGTCTCGCTGTGGACCGTCAGTGGTGAGGGCGTGCAGGTGCTTGCCAGTGTGCACTCAGGCATGTGTGTATATACGTGTTAGTGCGTGTTGCGTGTGTCCTGTCCCCATTGCATCAGTGTGTGTAATGTCATCCCCCTCTTTCAACTCAGGGAATCCCAAGGGGTTAAGCCGATTGCTGGGTAGGAGCAGAGTGAGGGTGGGAGAGAACAGCTCCCCCCCCCCATCAGTGGCTCACACTTCCCTGGGAACTCGGGGCTGGCCCGGTGAGCCCTGTGTGCAGTGCCTGGGGGGCCACATGGCAGTGAGCATGCTGTGGGCAGCACTGAGAGCGACCTTGTCCTTCAACCCAGCCTGAGGCCTGTACTGGCCCCCAGGACAGCTCCATCCAGGGCTGCCACAAAGCCGGAGGCCATGACCCCACATGAAGGGCTTCAGAGTCTGAGCCACGGGGTACGGGGACATGGGGCTGCCCATTTTCATCCACTGAAAGCCCAGGTGGGGGGACGCCAGTGATGGCCGTAAGCAGCAGTCTTTCTCCGAGGTGGGGGCTGTTGCGGTGAGGTTGGGGCAAGCCTGAACCTCCAGAGACAGATCCAGAACAAAACTGAGCCTAGCTCGGCACTACCTCCCCAGCGTAAAAGCTGGGAGGTCATGGGAACCCCCTGTTCAGCACAGCCCAGAGAGCGCCACCTACAGGCACACTCCGCGTGTGTGGAGGCCTGGGGCAGGTTAATTAAAGTTAACTGAGTGAAAAAATAATTACAGAGACTGCAGAGGGGAGAAACCCAAACCTGCCATTTAGTACTCCTCAGCCCCAAAGCTTTCCCGAGTACCGTCCAGTCCTTGGGATTTTTGGTCTGGGCAGGGGAGGGAGGGCTTCCGTTATTACCACTTCCTGCCTCACGCCCTGCAGGCTGGATTCAGAGGAACAGTAGCCGGGACTTCCTGCGCCAGTGTCTGGGTACCAGGTCAGGCACCGGTTGCCTGTAGCTGAGGAGACCTGACAGAGAAACACCCTTGTGCTGAGCAGGCCCCTCTCATCTGGTCTGGGACCCAACCAGCCCCACCTGTGGTCTCAGAGGCTGCCGGGAGCTGCCCACTTGGCTCAGCCTCCCTTGGGCACTGCCCTGTTCCAGGATGGGTGAAGCCAAGTCTCCTCGGGTGGAAAGAGGGAGGTGTGTGCCCTGACTGGTGTGGCTCCGTGGGCTGGGTGTCATACTGCAAACCAAAGTGTCGCTGATTCAGTTCCTGGTCAGAGCACACACCTGGGTTTTGGGCTGGGTGCCCAGTTGGGGACGTGTGGGAGCAACCAGTCGATGTTTCTCTCCCTCTCTTCCCCTTTCTCCAAAAATAAATAAATAAAATGTTTAAAAGGGAAAAAAGAAAGCAGGTGGTGTCCCTGGGCCCAGGCTGGTAAGAACTGGAGAAAGTCGGGGGACAGAGTGATCCCTTTCCAAAGGGGCAGCCCTGGGGCCCCTGCCCGTCTGGCGCAGCCTCCGGTGTGGGCTGCTCTGGAGCACTGCGGCCACCCACTGCAGGAGCTCACATCCTTCCTTTAGGCAAATGGCCTCGGGTTGCCCCATTTTGACCCGTAGCCGGGCCCAGCTGGGGTCACAGGTTGATACTGGGGCACTGGGGATTCCTTCCCCTTTGGGAGGAACCAAGATAAGGGGCAAGTTGCCTGCAAGCCCTGCGTCTGCGGTGGCCCATCCGTAGGAATGTGACGGTGTTGGCGCCAGCCTCTGACCCTGGGATCCGTCAGACTTGGGTCTGGTTGCCCTGCTTCAGCCCCAGGCCTGAGGGCTTCAAGATCGGGGGCAACCATTATCTGGCCAGAGCCTCAGCTCCCATTAGTGTGACTGTGTCCACAATCCCACCAGCCCATCCATCTGTCTGTCAGGGGGCACAGCCCCCGGCTGCTGTGGGCAAATGGCTGAGCAGGGGAGTCCATGGTCCCTGACATCCTCTGGGCCTGGGGGACTCTCAAAGCCGCCTGCTCTGTGGACACCCTTGTCCTGAGCATCTCAGAGAGATGAACCAGGACCGAGGGAGATCCGACGACTTCTCGTTTGCTGGGCCAGTTGCAAAGGGAAAGGACCTGGATTCCTGCCTGTGGCTGGAACCTACCATGGGGCACATGCACACTTGTTTAGAGACTCAGAGTCTGCACAGTGCAGGTGGGTGGCCACTGTCCCTGGCTCTGGGTTTCAGGGCCTTACTCTGGGCTCCCTCGGGCAGAGAGAGGCCAGGGCGTGCCTCTCGCCATGTTTTTTTTTGGGGGGGGGCTGCCAATACAGGAGGCCCCGAAGGAAAGCTGGTGTCCCAGCCACGGGTGGTGAGTGAACTTCCCTCAGCCTTCCTGGGCTTGAAAAGGTGGAGGGGACGCACCTGAGTAAGCTGAAGGGCTGAGGGCTCTCGGGAGTACACTCGGTCACCGGCAGCGACCGGGGCCTCCACCCTCCCGGGAGGCCCTGTGCCTCGGTGATGGACCATCTTTCTCCCCCTCTGCCCTGTAGACCGTGGCCTGATGGACACCTGGTGTAGACAATGAGGGAAGGACTCGCTTCCCACACCCAAGAGGGGACCCCGGAGCAAGGCTCGGATGACCCTGCGTACCGGAACCATGCAGCTGGCCTGCATGTTTTCATCCATCCTGCTGTTCGGGGTTGCAGGCCTCCTCCTCTTCATCAGCCTGCAGGACTCCACGGAGCTCACCCCCCGGCAGGTGCCAGGTGAGTCCTCGCATTCGGCCCTGCCGCCTGCTTGCCCTCCAAGGCTGCCCTGGTGCCCAATCTGTGCCGAGACCCCTGGCAGGAAAAGGAGGGGTCCTGGCCTCCTCCTGGGGGGCACCAGCCTCAATGTGGAAACTGCGTCTCATGCCCGACTACTAACCTTCGGGCTATGGCCTCTGGCCTCTTGACCTCTAGCCCCTGCATTCCTTTTGTGAGTGATGGCCAGGCTGCCCATCTCTCAGCTGGTTGTTGCCTGTGGTGAAACTCAGATTTAAAGAGATTCTGTCATCTCTCAGGGCCTCTTCCACATGATCGGGGGGGACATCAGAAGGTGAATAATTTGCACTTCAACCCATGCCCAGCCATGGAGACCACTTGAATCCAGCCCCTCCAGCCTCAGCCGATGGGTTAGGGGGACCTTCTGGCCTTTTGAGGGTGAGACTGCTCCCGCTGGCACCCAATCTGCTGCCTCCTGTCCCACCTGTCCCCAGTGACCTTCTGGAGGGGCAAACCCTCCTTGACTGGCGGAGGTCTGCTGGGGACAGAGGCGATGGCAGTGAGGGGAGAGCAGGACAGATGGTTCTGGAGCCTTTGACACATAGGGTGTGGACGGGGAGCTTGGGCAAGGTGCCTGCTGGAGGGACACATCTCCTGCCTCAGAGGACACAGCGGGTCAGAGGGCGGCAGGCACAGGGCCAAGGCCCGGGTCGCTCTGCTCCGGAGTGAGAGGAAAGCACCGTTGCCAGGCCCGGAGCACCCGTGTCTCTCAGCAGGGGTCCCTGGGGCCTTGTTAGGGGAAGATCCATGAAGACACCCGTGTATGCCGTGCTCTGGGACACGGACAATATGAAGGAGGCCTGGAGGCCAGGGGCTCAGGCAGAGGGTTCCTGTACCACCTCTGTGGGCCGGACATAGCTCAGGAGGGCGGAGCTTGGCCTGGGGGCACCTGGCCCTCAGGGGCCAGGGAACACAGCGTCCTCCTCCCATTCCCCTCAGCGCTGGCTGGCGCTCACTGTCGGGGTGGAGCGTGTGACAGCAGTCAATAGGCAGGAAGGCAGAAGGAACAAGAGAAGATCAGCGTTAGAGCCCCCGGCTTGGCATCTGCTACCAGAGGCCCTGGGGGGGGGGCAGGGGGTGTCCTGTGGGTGTCCTGTGACGATTCTTTCGTCACAGAGGGTTGGTGGGAGGCGGCTGAGGAAGGCTCTGTGTCCCGGGAGATGGCAGCGAGTCATTGGTGCTGAGTCACACTGGGCCGGACCCTCACAGATGGCAGCTGTCACAAGTGAGTCTGGCTGCTCCCCAGCAGGGACACGTGACCAAGCTGGTTTTTCTGCAGGGGCTTTGCAGCTTGGAGTGAGGCTGACGACTCTGCCAGCAGAGCCGGGCCCTTGGGCAGCGCCGTCAGGGCCGAGTGACCGTTGGCCCCCCGGTTGTGCATTATCTTCGAGGAATCGGGCTCCTGAAAAGGGACCTCACACACAGCTGGGGGTGAATGGCGCCACGCCCCCTTGGTGTGTGTCTTTGTTTTGGCGTGCACACCTGGGCAGGCATGGCTACTGTCTGTGTTCTCCTGTGGGACGAGCCGGGGAGAGCAGGCAGTGTGTCTGTGGGGTGCAGCTGGGGCGGGGCCGTGTGCCGGTCCGTGGTACAGCCCAGAGGCAGGGGCGGTGTCCTGGGTGGGGTGGGGTCTGGCGGCTGGGATCTCCCGGGTGAAGTGGTGAGCTGGGTGGGTGGGGGAGGGTCGCAGAGGCTCAGGCTGGCAGAGTGTGAGGGGTGGAAGGAAGCTGGAGCCAGCGTCCCCTGCAGCCCGGCAGAGGCAGGCAAGGCCCAGCGCGGAACTTGAGCCGAGTTTTTCAGACCGTGAATGGAGCTTGACCACGGCCACGTGCTGGGTGATGGGCAACCTTGACACTCTGCGTAAATCACATCAAACACAGTCATAAAACTTTAAATAATGCTTACGTTACTTTCCCTGAGCAAAGTGTTCCTGACACAGGCTGTTTGTGTTGATTTGTTACTATTCATTTATTCTTTCCCTGTACTTCTCACAGCAGCCTAATTGTGATTCGGTACCAAGAAAGCAATATCAAAGTAATTTTCCACAACATTAGTTACAATTTTCTTCTGATCTTTCAAGTGAAACAATCCCATCCTGTTGGCTTCTCTGAGCATATAAACCTTGATTACATTTATCTGTTGGAAACCAGTGCTTACAAAGTATATGTATCCAGTTGCAGAGGAGAGGTGGGTGGCCCCGAGGGCCCTGGAGGAGCCTCTGGGTGGATTTCTACCCGTGGGAGATGCAGATGCAGGATGCAGATTCAGGAGGCTGCCCCGCGCACTCAGGCAACGTGGGGTGGTTGTGGGGGGAGGGCGGAGGCGGGGCACCTACAGGGGAAACTCCACGCAGGCTGCTCTGTCTTTCACAGGGGCAGAAAGTTCCCTGAGAAGGGAGTCACTGGCCTCTGCTGGTGGCGGCACCGACCAAGGTGGGAGGGGGAGGGTGAAGATAGGGAAACAAGCTTGGGAGGGCGGCTGGGAGCTGTTAGCTACTTGTGGTCCCTTGGGGTTTGGGCATCACAGAGATTTCTTCCATGCAGCTGCCAGGTGTTAACAGCAGCTGGATATCTCAGGGACCAGTCAGCAAGCCTCACGTAGCTTGTGCATTGGACGCAATCCTACGGGATTGCCAACTCTTGTAAATCAAGCTGTATTTTCAAAATGTTTGCTCTATTTAAATCAAACCTTTTGAAATGTGAGTCGCTGTCAGTTAACCTACCTTCATTCTAAGATTAGATTTTCTCGTATCAGAGAATTCACCTGTTCGACTTTTTGTTCTTCAGTACTGCCAGGCCCTGAGGCTCAAGGACCCCATTCCCTGACCCAGGAAACGACACCGCCCCTTCCCTAAGTGGAAGACTCAGACAGCACGTCAGAACCGGGAATGACAGCCCAGCCTGAGGGCCCCGGGGAGGCAGAAGACAGGCTCCGGCTGCACACCCACTGCTGGGCAGCCTGCATTTTCATGAGCTGGCTTTCTTCAGGGACGTTTCGTTATGGAGGGTTGGGGACGTGCAGAAGTAGATTCGAACACGCCGTGAACCCCACGCGCCCGGCACCCAGCGCCCCCGTGTGGTCGGGCCGGCCCCTCCACATCCCTGTGCCCTTCCCTCCTTCCGTACGGTTGTGGGGCACGGACCAGATGGGACGTCAACTCACCCGTAAACATTTCCATATGTTTCTCAGTTTCAAAGACAAGAGCTCTTTTTTTAAATGTTCAAAATTTCTTAATATTATTAAACGTCCAGCCACTGTTCAAATCACTTGTTGTTTCACAAATATTATAAATACTCTTATTTCCAATTTGTTGTGTTCGGTCCCAGATCAGGCCCACACACTGCAGTTGGTGGGTGAGTCTTTCCTCCATCGTAAGGGTCCGTCTTTATTTCTCTCTGGCTGTTCCGTGGGGGAAGCTAACTGGGTCACAAGGCCTGTAGCCTTTCCCACAGCTGGAATTTCTGCTGATTGTGTCCTCCTGCTACAGTTCAATACTGTCTTCTGTTCTCTGTATTCCCTGTAAGTGAATTAGCAGTTTCAATCAGACACAGGCTTAGTTTTCCCTTCTTTCTTTGGCCAGAATCCACACGTGGTACCGAGTTCTTCCTTCAGGAGGCGCACGTCTGCCTGTCTGCCAGTCTGTCTTTTGCCGTGTGGGTTGCCTAGACCCTTCCGTTCATTCCCTGGGGCTGACAATGTGCTGTTTAGTTTGATCATTCCTTCTTCATTCTTTTCAGTGGGATGGATTCCATTTTAATGGGATGAAGCAAGCCGTTGTTAGTGATCCATGAAGCTGACGTGACCAGTGGATTGATTGGTTATTCATTGATACATTTTTAAACATTGACTTTATGGTGCAATTTTGTTGCTAGCCACACTATAAATAGGTGTTATTTTTTAATGTTTAGTTTTGACAGAGTGAGTTTTCGGAAAGCAGGGCCACCCGTGTTTCAGTGACAAAGCCCTGCTGGCCTGAAGCCGTGGGCAGTGCAGCCGGGGACTGGGGCTGGGGCGCCGAGGAAGGCAGGCAGCTCCGTGAGGCCAGGGCCCCCACGAGGGGCCGAGTGCACAGGGAGGCTGGGCAGCTCCGAGGCTGCCTCGGCCCACAGCCTGCCCCAGGGCATTCCTTCTGGGCTCGAGGGCATCCAAGATGATGATAATGAAACCAGCACCAGGCATTCGTCGCACGTCAGGTCTTGTGCTGAGCACTCTACCCGTTTCGATGCCTAGAATTTTTATGAGCAGAGATTATTCCTATTTGCAGACAAGGTGCCAAACACTCCCTGGGGTGGACACGCCGCCGGCAGCACTACTGATCTGAGCACACACGCTCGGGGACCCACCTCGTGGCTGGTACTGTCATGAGCACTTTACATGTACTTGGCTTCATTTGATGCTTTCAAACGGACGACATAAGTGCTGTTACACCATTTACAGAGGTGAGATTTCTGGGGTAAGGGAGGTGAAGAGCTGAGTCCGAGGCCACATACTTTGGGCTCCAGAGCCGCCTTCAGAGCTGGCCGCTGTCCCCTGCACCTACCGCCTTCCCAACCATGGTGACGCTCCTGTTCCCTGGTCTGGGCCTGGCGCAGAGCCTGTGGGGGAGAAGAGTGAGGGCCAAGGTTTGGAAGCACGAGAGAATGTGTCATGGCAAGAACTCCCTCTGTGTCTGGGGCTTGGAGTGTGACCTGTGGATGCAGACTTATGGCTGAAGACACAGCCAGGCTGGAGCCCAGAGCACCCTTGAAGCTTCGCAGGAGAGCAAACCTTTGCTGCGGGCCTTGGGAGGAATTCTGAGGGGGTGGCTATTAAAAAGCCCATTCTAGTGGCTGCATGTTGTGGTGCTGCCGGAAGGAGCAGGGCAGAGGCCAGTCACCGCGAGACCAGCTGGGAGGGGCTGAGTGAGATTAGAAGAGATGGCAAGGCCTGGGGTGGGAGGGGCCGGGGTGGGGTGGACTCAAGGGTCAGGTTCAGAGTTGGGCCACGTGGGTGGGAGGATGAGGAGGGTGAGGAAGGCAGCAGCCTCAGTTCAGGGTGAATTCAGCTTGGGGTTTCTGGCTCTGGCAGCTAGGGGTCAGGGCGCCTCCTCATGAGGCAGACACGGGACGGGACATGGTCCGGGGGAGGGACTGGAGACCACAGGTTCTGTTTTAAGCAGACAGCATCTGAGATGCTTGGCAGAGCTCAAGGAGCTGCCCTATGACCCCTCCACCTGGGGCTCCAGCCTCACAGACCTCAGAACCCGGTGAGAAGCAGGATGCCCCCCCTGGCCCCCACCTGTGTCTTTACTCCTTCCTGCTCACACACCGGAGGGCAGAGTCCTGGCTGCGGGGGCAGGAGGGCTTCCTGGAAGAGGGCAGTTGTTTCTTGGTTGCCTTCAGTACTTCGCCAGGTGACCAGGCACTGACTCCCAGCAGAAGCCGTGAAGTGGGCCTGGATAAGACTCTGGAGCCTGCGGTTTCTCCCCAGGGCACACATCGCTGAGTATCTGGCCCAGCAGCTGACAGCCGGAAACGGACAGAGCCAGGATGCCAGTGCCCACTGGCCTGGCTGGCTCCGGGGCCCTGCTCTGGTCCTGAGAGGAGGTGTGGCCCTCACTCTTGGTGCCACGGGGACCAGAGACACACAACCCTGCCTGAGCCCATGATGAGGGCCATGCTGCAATGTCAGGGGTTTGTCTTGTTCCTGCTGTGACCGGTTTTGTCCAGGCATATCCCACTGGCACTCAGAGAGCGCACCACCAGACCGAAAGCCTGGTGGGCAGGGGCCACAGGCGCACCTGCTGTGAGGCTGCATCAGCTCTGCCATTGCCTGCGTGAGGGTGACGGCAAAAATGGAAGTGTGGTGGCCATCCCTCCTTGGCCCTGTCCAGGGAGGGGCAGCCTGCTGGGTCGGGGGGTCACAGCCCACGCTCCTTCCGGCCGGGGGAGCCAGCCTCTCCAGCTTCCGGGGAGCTATCTGCTTTCCCTGGGCAAGTGGGTTTTATTGGAATCCTCCGGGTCTGTTTCCTGAAACCATTCTCTAACGGCATTGCGGAACATCATATATATTTCCTACAAACCTTGCGAGGCTGACACATCCTTGTTGTGACTGTTAATATCAGAAGTGACATGTAATTGCAGTGATCCATCCTGTTAAGTAGCTGGCAATCTATCATTGCAAAATCAGCAGGGCTGGGACTCTCAGAACCCGGTGCTTCTAACCAATGCACCTGCAGCCTGTCCGAGCTCTTACCGAGCGCCGCTGGGCTCACCAGGGCCGCCCGCCCTGCCTCCCCTGGCCGGCCTGCAGCCACAGCAAAGAATAGTGTACTTCGGGAAAACCGCCACTGACTTTCATTCTCTGGAGTGCCCTGTCCTTGTCACCGCATGTGCCAGGCTCTCAAAATCAGGGCTGGGGGTTGGGATGCTGGTAACAGTGGCCCTTTGGCTTCCTGTCCCCCTTTCTTGTAAACTGCGCAATAGCTTCGTGGGGGTTCTTCTTGGTGCCAGGGCGTGGCCAGTGAACTGGAGCCCTGGTGGGCTCTGTGTGGACAATGTGAGGGCTGGGGATGCAGAAGGGACCGTGGCTGGCTGAGCCCGCCTCGTGGGGTGTGTGCATTGAGGGAGGACCTGCATATTCGGGAGCACCACTCACACTGTGTTCTGTGCTAACTGCAGGGTAGTGTTGACCTAAACTGCACTGTGAAGGGTGCCCCCTGGAGGTGTGCAGAGTGCCGTGCTGATGCAGGGGCAGCCGTGGGGCCTGCATGCGGCTTTTGGTCAGCGAATGCCCAAAAGGGAGGCAGCGTCAGACACGAAACCCTCGGGTGCAGGCACCTGGAGCTCAGTGGCTTTGGGAGTTCCTGGGGGTGCTGGCTTTGGAGCCTTCTCTGATTGTGTTTTGGGGGACAGTGCTTCACGAAGGCTCCTCACTGCTGCCCTCCCTGGGAGGCCCCAACCTGGGGGCATTCATGTGGGCCCCGTCTCTGCATTGGGAGTTGATCTGCCACGACCCTCTCTCACCTGATACTGGGCTGTTCCCAGTGGCGGCACCTGCCCTCAACTCCTGGTGTCTGCTTTCCTGATGTGGTATCAGTTTCCCGGGTGCCTCCAGCCTCCTGCACATGGGGCGGAGCTTCCCTCCTTCCTGCAAGACACCCTGGGGTCTCTAGCCAGAGCCTCTCCTCCTTTGGTGCATTAAAAAATATGCTAAATGAAAAGTAATGAGCATGTAGGAACTAATAACAGGAATCACCTAATTAAATTAAGAAACAGACATCATATTGCTGTAATCTGAAAATTCATATTAATAGAAAATGGTCCCAGAATTGTTATGCTAAAGGTTCCTAGAGGTGGGGAAATTAAAAAAGAGAGCAGAATGGAATATTGGGACAATCATCTCCAATAAGAGCAAGACTTATGTTTTACAGGAATTAAAGTAAAATGCTAAAAATAGAAGACAGGATCCTTGTGTGGCTCTGATGAAGCCGTGGATAAAACGGCTCTGAAAGCCACAGAGCTCCCTACTCAGGCCTGGTGATAATTTTGAAAACAAGACAATGTCATTGGCTTCGGTGCCTGAGACCCAGTCCCAGTCCTTGTTGTCGGCGCCTGTGCCGCCCCCTCCTCCTTCCCGCTGTCAGGGGGCGGTCGTTTCTCTCAACTTCGACTCAGAGAAATGAATCAGATGCCCCCAGTCCTGCAGCCAGAGGGGCCCCAGGCAGGATTCAAACCCAGATTTCCCTGTTGGCAGAGCCTCTGACCGGCGCGCCCCGCCCTCACGGTTGCTACTCCTTAATGCCCCAGTCTGCATTTCCTGTGTCTTCTGTTTTTCTGCCATTTTGTCAAAGGGCACGTCTTGCCCACACTCAGCAGATTTTGGCGGCAGCCCGCCTCCCTGACCCCGGTCCCAAGGCTCTGCTGGTGTCTTGGTTAACAAAGGCCACACGGAGACCCCTTCTGAAATTACAGTCCAACTGGAAAACTGGGTCTCCCATTGTGAGCGGGCCTGAGTGGGGGCCAAGCTGGGCTGGCTGTTCCGATGCTTACACCAGCCTCCGGAAGACCCGGTTTCAGCTGGTGTCTCCACAGTGGTTAATTGTCCCCCCAGGCCCTCTATTCAAGGGGTGAATCGGGCTCTGTTCACCTGAGACGTGAGTCATGACTCAGAGAGCCCAGAGCGGGGCTCCGGTGTGGACTGACCCCTTTCCGGCTCGTAGGGCCCAGAATAAATGGAGGGACCCAGAGAGCAGGAGGAGGGGCCGAGATCTGTGTGTGAGATGCCCAAGAATTACATCGGGCCTGGGACGCTGTGACTGCAGCTGGGCTGGCGTGGAGCCCAATGTCAGGGTGGTGCTGCGGAGGGCATTCCAGATGGGGCGGGGCCAGACCTCCTCTCCCTCTCCTGGGCCGCACACCTCTCCTGCCTCTCCCCCCATTCACCACAGAGGTGTCTTCAGTGGGAGACGCCTGCCTGCCTGCCATCAGAGCCGAGCTCCCACTCAGCCCAGGAGACCTGCCAGGGAGAGCAGGAGGGCAGAACAAGACTGAAGCCCCAGAGAGGCGCAGGGGTTGCAGGGTTGGCCCCTTCAGCCTGGCTTGCCTTCCTGCTCAGCCCTCCTTGGCCTGTGGGCTCAGGGCTGTGAGAGGGGTGAGCTCGGGACACGGTGAATCAGAAGACCCCGCCCACTGCCAGCATAGGGAAGGGTCTGGAGGAGCCCTGCTTCTAGGCCCTGCCAACCTTCCTGACGTCCCAAATTACTAACAAGGGCAGTGGAGAAGTGGTTCTGTGCCAGAACAGCTCCAAGGACAGGGCTGTTGCTATGGTTGTAGGCCTCTCCATGGCCACTGTTTTTAAAACCCTGACAAGGTCACAGTGGTAGTTATGACAGTGCAGGCACCGAAGGGCTGGCTCTGGAGGCTGGTGCACATCCACAGGTCAGTGGGACCCTCGGGGGTGTCCTGGCGGGGGCTGAGGCCCAAAGGCCTCGGCTACCAGCCTCTCCTGTTTATGGCCACAGGTTTCATGTGGCTTTAGGGCCAGGGTGGGTGTTCTCCTTCCCGAAACACTTGCAGGAAGTTGGGAGCTCAAGCAGGTCCTGCCTAGGGCAGGAGCTCACAGTTACGTATCTGCTGCTGTTTTCATTATAAATCTTATTTCCCCAGATGCATGGCTCTGCAGAATTAATCTCAACCACGGTGAAACTCAGTGGACAGTTCTTTCACTCAAAATTTTTACTTATGCTGAAAAACAGCTGAACTTTGATGGGTCCCGCTGCCCCCAACAGCCGCTGCCTGGGGACCCGCCAGCCGGGCCACATCCTTTTCCAGCCCCCAGGAGTCCTGACAGCATCCATAGCATGGGCTGGTCCCCACCTGAGCTCCCCCTTCTCCCCAGCTCGGTTTGTCCCCAGAGCAGGTCAGTGGTCTAGTCCCTGCCGAGTGGCTGTCAGCCCAGGCGCTTCCCAGTCTGGGTTGCACTGAACTTGCCACTTTTTGTTTGTGTATTCAGATGGGCTTTGTCCGGTGAAAGGCAGCCAGGAAGGAGCCTGGGACTCCCCTCCCCGCCACCCAAAGCTACCATTTCTTAATGCACTTGACCTTTGCCCTTGAGTCTGGACCAGCCCTGGAGGGAGGGTAATATGGAAAAGGAAGGGATGATGAGGAGGGTGTCAGTGAAAACAGTCCATTGGAAAATGGATGCTGAGCAGGGCGGGGGAGGGGAAGTGTACAGACAGCTCCCGCTGAGAGTTCTGTGCAGGCCCAAGGTGGCCAGATCCTCCTTTTCACTTTTTTCAAAGAAACTAGGGATCTGTAACATACACGTATGTGAATTCTCCTGATCGTTAAGCGGCAGTTCAAAATTTAGAAGGCGTTTCCAGAGTCCAACAATGTCAGCCTGGCCCCCGCTGTTGGTTGGCTGGACTTACAGGGTCTGCCAGTGTGCCAACCCCCCCGACTCTCCCTGTGCTTCTCTCCCCCGCATCCCAGAGAGGTGGGGGTGCCCTGGTTGGGGAGGGGACTCAGGTCATGCCAGACCCCACGGGGTCGTGGGCAGAGCTTCTCCAGGTGCCTGCTGACCACCGTGGCCTCCTGGGGCACTGAGGAGCTTCTGCGTGGTTCAGAGGGTCAGGAGCCCTGCCACACACCTGTTCACCATGCAGGCCTGAGCCCCGGGGGCCTAGAAGGCAACTGGTCAGCAGAAGTGTGGGGGAGGGGCCAGGACGAGGCGGGAAGCCTGGGAAGGACACCCAGAGAAAACTTCCCTTCGCTGACGCACAATTTCTCCTGCGTAGGTATCTGCACCCCGAGCAGGCTATCGTTTCTGTGAATAAAGGACAAATCATTTCTGGGCAATCCTCCCTGCAAAGGTGGCCCTTCACCAGGGATCTGGGGAGTGAGCTGTGGAGTGTGCTCCGTTTTCAGTGGAAGGTGACTTCCTGCTCCCCACAGTGATGGTGTGTGGCAGGGACAGCTCCAGGGCCTTCTTGCTTCCTCACCCAGGACACTGGCTGCCGCAGTCAAGCCTGTCAAGGGTCCCCCAGGAGAGTGGCCAGGGCTGGCCCAGCAATGGACACTTTGCAGACAATCCTTTCCCGGCTGCCTCTACTTCAGGCCTGGGCCAGGCCCGAGGTAGAGGGATGATGTGGCCTGGCCTTAGGGCCCAGTGAGAGGCGGCCCCCGGCTCCCTGCCTGGACCGCAGACTGTGGGCTGGGAAGAGCCCCGGATGCCCCTTACCCTCTGTCAGAGGCCGGCTGGCAGTGCGGGGTCCCGCAGGCAGTGGCTGTGGGGGGCAATGGGACCCATCCAAGATCAGCCGTTTTTCCCACGTAAGTAAAAATTTTGAATAAAAGAATTATCCACTGAGTTCCACCATCTTCACTGGGGACGTCAGTGCAACCAGAGAGTCTGGACCGACAGCGTCTGGGAGGCGGCCCCTGGGGGTGTGGTCTGACTGTGGCAACGCAGTGAGCGCAGTAGGAATACTGTGTACCAGGCACTGCACTTCACGTGCCTTATGCATGTTCTCCCACTGACGCCTCACAGTACCCTTCTCTGTTTTACAGATGGGGGAGCTGGGGCGCAGAGGGGCAAGTTACTTGCCGAAGATTACACAGCCAGGAAATGTCAGTGCCTAGACTAGAACCCTGGTCTTCAGATCCCAGACACACAGGGGCTCACTGGTGACTCTGACAGTCACTCGGAGCCA
The DNA here is from genome assembly GCF_021234435.1 of Artibeus jamaicensis. Lineage (NCBI taxonomy): Eukaryota > Metazoa > Chordata > Mammalia > Chiroptera > Phyllostomidae > Artibeus > Artibeus jamaicensis. Next base: position 1,083,016 of record NW_026521896.1, on the reverse strand, counting down.
TGAAACACCACACTGTGAGACACGCGGTGCCGGAGGGCCAGCCTGGGGCTGCAGGGCGTGGCCACAGTGATGTGCGAGGTGTGCTTCATTCCTGTGCACTGCAGATGCGTTCTTACTTGTGCACACGTGTGTGCTGGTGAAGGGACGAGGGCCTCTGGGGAGGTGCCTGCCTGTCTGACTGTCACTCACAATCGTGTGTGTAAAAATGTGTGTGCACAACCATGGGGCGTGCTCATGCCTCGGGCTTACAGCTCACATGGGAAACACTTCCCACCAAAGTTTGGGGCTGGCTGCTCTGGGCGCTCACTGACCTCTGAACCTGCCAGGAGCAGGCGTGGGACACAGTCGTGCCCCGGCTGAGGCTGGTGACTTTGGTGGCCACAGGGGTCCAGAAGTGGGTGAGGAAATGCCATTTAAGCACCAAGTCAGCAAAGCCAGTTACTGTAACCCCTGGCCTGAGACCTGAGCAGACCTAATAATGAAACTATATTCATAATATTTCAGATCAAGTGATCGCTGCTCGAATTAGTTCCTTCCCAGAACCCAGCCAGAAGGAGCAGCAGCAATTAAAGGATTTTCTGGGCTTAAACCAAGTCTGCTCACCAAGCAGGTGCAATATACAAGGGCTTGTAAAATGTGTGTGGGCCTCGTCCCTTCCTGGGGAATAGGAGGGATGACCAGAACAGGAAGACCGCAGGCCAGGAGGAGCCGGGTCCTTACTGCCATGGCACTCTCCCATTTGCACTCAATTATTGCAGAGACCAGGACCATGAGGTCCCCGTTCCAATGGGACTCACGGTGACCAGGGTGATGGGGAATTCCTGGGGTCTGCCCTCACTCCTGCCCAAGCAGGCATCTCAGCGCTGTTCCCTGGAGCTCTTGGTATCTGGAGCCGCCTCCTCCTCCCATTTCTTCAGCTGCAAATTAGGGTCTGAGACCAAGGACGTGCTGGGACTCCCCGCCCACCAATCAGAGAACGAGAAAGGAAGGGCATCGGAGTGGCTTGACTATTTCTGTGTCCTAGACAGGGCGAGGCAGACGGGCCCAGCCGCAGACATCACACCCAAGCTGGGACAGTGCCCCAGTGAGCCTGCTTTTCTTTTCTACCATTTGCTCTGTTTGAGGGGAACCCATGGCCCTTCTCAGGGAGCAGAAAATGCCAGAATGTCCATTTCAAATGCCTCTCAGTGGTGTGGCCTGACTGAGCTGCTGTGCCCACCTGGCCTGAGTAAAAGGGAACCTAAAACTTTCTAAAAACTCAGGAAGGAGAAATCCCAGGAGCCAGAAAAAGAGAGAGGGGGTTTGGAGGGAAGTGGTGAACTCCAGGGAATGCCTGCTAAGGGGCTGGGGGCTAGGGCCTTCTAAAAAAAGCTTTATTCAGGTAAAATTTACATGCCATACATTCACCTATTTTACATGTACATTTCAATGATGTCTCACAAGTTTTCAGAGCTATGCACCCATGACCACCAGCCAATTTTAGGGCATTTTCTCTGCCCCACAGATCTCCCATGCCCGTTTTGGCCCCTCCTGCAGCCACTGCCTACTTGCCGTGTTTACTGGTTTGCTTTTTTTGACACTGCACACACATGTAATCATACAGCATGCAGTCTTTTACCAGCAGCTTCTTTAGCTTAGTGTAACGTTTGGAAATCAGTCACATTGTAGATCGTACTGGTAGTTTGCTCCTCTGTCTTGCTGAGTCGTGTTCCATTGTATGGATGTTTGGGGTATTCATTCAGTCGTTGATGGCCCTGTGGGTTGTTTATACTTTTTGGCTGTTATGACTAATACTGCTACTAACATTCACATGCAAGTCTTCGTGTGAACGTATGTTTTCAGTTCTCTTGGGGAGATATTTAGGTTGCATAGTAAATTTATGTTGACTTTTTAAAGAAACTGCCAAACTGTTGCCAAAGTGGCTGTGTCGTTAACGATCTCACCGATAACATGTGAGGACTCCAGTGTCTCCACAGTCGCATCAACACATGCTGTTGTCTGTCTTTTTAGGTACAGCCATTCTAGTGGGTGTGAAGTGGTATCTCATTGTGGTTTTCGCTTGCATTTCTCTAATGACTAATGATATTGAGCTTATTTTCATGTGCTTATTAGCCATTCAAATACCTTCTTTAGTGAAGTATTCTAGTCAAATCTTTGGCCCATGTTTTAAATTGTTACTTGTCTTTTTATTGAGTTGTTATTCTTTATTTTCTAGATACGAGAACTTATTAGATTTGCAAATAATTTCTCTCCCATCTGTGGTTTGTTTTCCTGTTCTTAATGGTGTCTTCAAAGTGCAAAACTTTTGAAACTTGGAGAAGTACAGTTCATTAATTTTTTTCTTTTATGGATCATGCTCTTGGTGTTGTATTTAAGAAATTTCTGCCTAACTTAAGGTCATAAAGATTTTCTCCTCTGTTCTTCTCTGAGTTTTTATAGTTTTAGCTCTTCCATCTATGTCTGCGATCTACTGCGAGTTGATGTTTGTGCTTTGTGTGAGAGACTGTTCTTTCTCCATCTTCCTGAGTGGCCACCCCTCCCAGCCGCACCTACTGAAGACCATCTCTTCCTCCCCATTGAACTGCTTTGGCACTTTGGTCAAAAATAAATTGGCCATAAATATATGAGATTTTATTTTGGTGTCTCAGTTCTATTGCATTGATTGGTATGTCAATCCTTACTCCAGTAGCGGAGTGTCTTAATTATTATGAGTTTACAAAGAGGATCATACACCATGAAATCAGAAAGTATAAGTCTTCCGGGTTCTTTTTCAAGATCATTTTGGCTCTCTAGGCCTTTGTAAAACCCTGTAAATTTCCATGTAAACTTTAGGATCAGTCAATATCTGCCAACAAAAAGCCTGCTGGAATTTTGATCAGCATTGCAGCAAATCCAACAATACATTTGGGAGGAAGTATTTTCCTAACAATATTGAGTCTTCCAATCCATGAACATGGAATGACTCCATTTATTTAGGTCTCTGTTAGTTCCTCTTAGCAATAGTTTATAGCTTTCAGTTTATAACTCTCACCCTTCTTTTGTTAAATTGATTCCTAAGTATTTTTATTATTTTGATGCTTGTAAACTTTATTTCTGGGTCGTTTATTGCTTCCTTTTTTAAAAGATTTTATTTATTTATAGAGAGAGGGGAAGGGAGGGGGGGGGAAGTAACATGGGCCAGTTGCCTCTCTTGTCCTGACCAGGAATTGAACTGGTGACCTTTCCCTTTGCAACACGCCGCCCAACCAAGTGAGCCATGCCAGTCAGGGGGCAATGGATTTTTCTGTATTGATCTTGTACTTTTCAACTTGTTTGTCAATTCTAGTAGTTCTTTTTGTGAACTCCCTAGGATTTTTAAAATACAGGGTCATGTTGTCTGCAAGTAAAGAGAGTTTTATGCCCTGACCAGCACTGCTCAGTTGGTTGGCATCATCCCACCCAGGGATGGATGGCCAGTTTGATTCCTGGTCGGGGCACATGACTGGGCTGTGGGCCAGTCTCGGTTGGGGCGTGGGCGAGAGGCAGCCGATAGATAATCTGCTTTCACACATCATGTTTCTCTCCCTCTTATTCCCTCTTCCTTTCCCCTCTCTAAAAATAAATAAAATTTGTTAAGAGAGAGAGAGGGTTTTACTTTCCTTTCCAAACTGAATGCGTTATTTTTTTTCTTTGCTGACTACATGGGCTAGCACAGTATGGAGTACAAGTGGCATGTTCTGACCTCAGTGGGAGGGCACCCCCGCTCTCACCAGTGAGCATGACGGCATCTGCAGGGCGGTCAAGGGTGTCCTGCAACAGTCTGAGGAAGTTTCCTTCTACTGATACTTTGTTGGAAAAAATTTTTTTTGACCACGAGTAGGTGGTAGATTTTGTCAACTGCTTGTTCTGCATCTACTGAGATGTGTAGGTGGTTTTATCCTTTATTCTATAAATATGGTGTGTAACATTATTACGTCAATCTTGGATTCTTGAGATAAACCCCACTTGGTCTTGACGTATGATCCTTTTTATATGTTTTGGCTTTAGTTTGCTAGGATTATTCTGTAGGATATTTTGAGAGATAGCTATCTGTAGTTTTCTGTTCTTGAGATGTGTTTGTATGGCTTTGGTATTGGATTAATATAGATCTTAGAATGAGTTTGGAAGTATTCACTCCTCCTCCCTACTGCAAAGGATTTCAATGGTTTGCAAAGGATTGGCATTATTTCTTCTTTAACTGTTTGGTAGAACTCTACAGTGAAGATATCTGGAGCTAGATTTTTCACTTATTTGTTTACTTTTTATGGAAAGATTTTTTGAATGACTAATTCAATTTCTTTACTATAGGTCTATTCAGATTTTCTATTTCCTCTTGAGTCAGCTTCAGTAGTTTATGTCTTAGTAGGGCTTTTCCCATTCCATTTAAATTATCTCATTTGTTGCAATAAAAATGTTGATAGTATTCTCTTATACTTATTAATGATGTTCCCTCTTTCACTCCCAATTTTAGTCATTCGTGTATCTCTTTTTTCTTTCTTAAGTCTAGCCAAAAGTTTGTCAATTTTGTTGGTTTTCTTCAAAGAATTATCTTTTAGTTTTATTGCTTTTGTCTTTTATTGTTTTCTGTTTCACTGATTTCTACTCTAATTTTTATTATTTCCTTTTTTTAAAGTTTCTGAAGGTAGAAGCTTAGGTTATTGATTTGAGATTACCTTCTCTTCTAAAAATGACATCACGGCTTCAAATTTCCCTTCCCGACCTGCTTCGCCTGTTGTCTGCTTCAGTCACCTCACTTCCCAGATCTCCCTTCAGAGTTCTCCCTGAAGTCAGCACCACAGACCCAGGCTGGATGAGACTTTAGAATTGTGATTTTCAACAACACACCTGGGCGTGGCCTGCCCTCCTGTGTTAGGTCGGCGGCCATCACGGACGGCACTGGGTGGGGATGATGGAAGAAGCCCCGGGCTGAAATGCCTCGAGCTGGGTTCAGTAGATTTTCTGGGAAAAAAATTGCTTCTTCATATGTTGTAAACCTTTGGTCAATTTCCAGAGTTCTTCAGTTGCTTACTTTTCTTTTTTATCTTTTTTTCCTGTTCTGTCAGTTCTTTGGGGAAAGGAATCTGTCCAATCCTCACCCAGCCATTCCAGAGGCCCTCCCTGCAGGCCCGGGGCCCTGTGTCTGCACAGACAGGGCATGAGGTCTCTGGCCTGGCCAGGTGCTGAACTAGAGGGCAGCCTCTTTGTGAACATCGCCCTCAGAAGCCCTCAGACCTCTGCCTGTTGGCCCAGCCTGTCTGGGGCAGTCCGAGTTTACTCTGTGTCAAGGTGTAAGTGTTATCAGTACCCCCTCACTCTCAGAAGTGACTTTATTTTATGACAGATCACTGTATAGATGTATGTCTGTAAGTAGAAAAACTTAACCGGAAAGGATGGGGTGGAGATGAAGACAGTCCACCAGTGTGGGCCCTCACCCCCTGGACAGCAGCCAGGCCTCGGTGACGCAGCCCTGAGCTCACCTGGGGTCTCTGGCACTTGTACCCCTGGCCTGCACAGGAAACCCCGCCTTACCTGGCAGAGGCCCCTTCATCTCTGACCCACTGCTGCATTTCAATAACCAGTGTAGTTCAGTGGTGGGTGCAGTGAGGTTCCACTTGCCACTTGCAGCTTCTTTTGGCTCACGGGGGTCTGTGGAGGTGCCCCATCTTCCAGTGTCCACTTTCCCAGTGGAGCAATGAGAACTGGCCACCCCTGGTGGGCACTGGCACTTGGCACACAAGGTCCACAGCAGCGGAGTGACAGGCCCCTCCTCAGTGGAGTTTGATGCACGGGCACTTGTGTTGGCGACACAGCGGCCTCCCCTCTCTTCCCTCCCTGGGGTCTCTATTCCTCAAGGCCTGGCCACCAGGCAGAGGCGTGAGGCAGGGCCAGGCATTTCAAGCTGTCGCCGGAGAGGCTGGGACTGGGGTTTTGGGCCTGTCCTTCTTTTGAGCTACAGAGCCTGGCTGAGGTGTGTAGGGCGGGGTGACAGTAGCCACACAAGTACAAGTGCAATGCCAAGGCTTCCATCTACGTGGCACTAGGAAGGGCAGCTTCTACTTAGAACAACTGTTCTCTACCTGGGCAGCTGGTTAGAATTGCCAGCATAGGTGTGAAAAGCCTGATGTTCCAGCTGCATCCTAGACTGATCGAATCCACACCTTTAGGGGACGGACTCAGGCACCAGTTTTCAAAGTTCCCCAGGCAACTCTACTGGGTGAACAACTTTGAAAGCCATTGGTTCAGAACAGTGCTTCTCAGACTTGACATAACCAGCCACTTGGACCACCTGTTAAATACAGGTAATGATCCAGTGGTGTGGGTGGAGCCCAAGGTTCTGCATGTCCAACAGCAAGGGTTTATGTTTCGTAGAGTGTGACTGTGGACCACCAGCACCGGCAACAGGTGGGAGCTCCCTAAAAATGCAGACTCTCAGGATGGACCCCAGATGGACCCCCTCTGCCCTGAGCCTCACACTGCCCCGAGCCTCTGAATTCCACTCAGGCTACAGCCTACAGACTACAGAGTGCTCTCTGTAGCATGGCTTCCGCACTCCCCCCACCCTGAGAGACCCAGCCAGCCCCTCCCTCCACCGCCCCGGGGTACCATCCAGGATGCTTGCTCTGCGCCCTTTTCATGTTTGTTCCGTTGGCCTCTGAGCTGCCCCCCTTCTCCAGCCAGTAAAGAGCTCCAGCCCTGCCCTTAACAGTTGCTCCCTCACACCCTGCACCTGCTCTTCCCCTTCCCCATGTACCAGGGGCTGCCGTGTGATCAAGGCCATGGGTGTGCTGTGATCCAAAGCTCCCAACCCATGGTGTGGCTGTGCTATCCCCTGCCTTGTCCCTGGTGCCAGCTGAGCCCTGCAGGAGCTTGGACCCAGGCTGCTGTGCCTAGAGCTGGATAATGTAGGGATCTTGGCTGGGCTGTCGCAGCTTTTCCTGACAGCTGGGGTCAGGGAGAGGAAGGAGACACAGAGGAACGGTTTCCACACTGACGGCGACAGGCCTTGAGGGAGCACTGATAGAACCGTGATTCAGGAAATGGAAGACAGGACTTCCCTGGGACTGTCGGCTCTGCATCCCATCACACTTCTGGTTGCCTTGGCAACTCAACAGGTTCAACTTCTTTTCTGGGCATTGTGTCTGTTCTGCCAGGAAGTGACAGGGCCCAGGGAAGTGCGCAGATCTTCAGGGGGCAGGCGCTCAGTGTGCACAGAATGGCTTTCACCTCCTTGCTGGGCTAGCTGCCCTGGCCGTCATCTAGCGCCCTGCCTGATCATGTGATCCTGTCCACCCATCTGTCCGTCCATCCATCTTTTCCTCCAGTAAGCAGTCAGTGAACACCTGCTGTGTGCCTCTCCTCGTGCTGGCTTCCTCAGACGCTCAGCTCCTATCTCTTCACTCCAGACTGGGGTTCCTCTGTGGGTCCTGAGGTGTCTGAGTGAGCAGAAAGTTCAGAAAGTCCATGGCAATTTCGTTTAACCTGGCGCACCTGTGAGCCCGTGTAGACGCTATTCTCAGCTTCTCAACACATCCCCACAGCAAGCCTGGCTACCACCTTCCACCAAACCCTTCTTATCTCCCCGCCATTTGCACAAGCACAGTCACCCGCCTGGTACCGTCATCTGCCTTCCTTTACCCGATGCTGCGTGGTGGCCCCTTTCCACACCGACTCACGTGGCGTGTGAACGGGCGAGCCCCTTCCAGCAGCGTTCGCACACACGTGCCTCTGGCTCAGTGAACCAGCTCCCTCCGGATTTACGTCTGAGTGGTTTGCCGTTTTTGGCTAGTTCATAGATTATTTTTGTTTCCTCTGGGGTCACCTTTTTCTATTTCTTTTGGTCTTTCTTATGTTGGAGTGACCACGTGCCCAGTGACCTTTAGTTATCCATACATAGCAAGAGTGGGACAGCGACCGCCCGGCTGATGTAAACGGGACAACGGGACTTCCTTCGCAGAGTGGCGAGGAGTCAGTGTCCTGCTGGAGCTCTCCAAGGAAGAGAGGGTCAGTGGCCCGGGGCGGCCACACACCGGCACAGAGTGGGGGCTTGAACAACGGGAAGAGTCTCTCAGTCCCGGAGGCTGGAAGGCCAAGGCCGAGGTGTTAGCAGGACCAGTTTCCTCTGAGGCCTCTCCCCTTGACTTAGAGGTGCTCTTCCCTGAGTCTGTTTGAATTTCCTCTCTGTGTTAGTACACCAGTCATGCTAGATTAGGGCTCACCCTAACGACTCATTTTAACTTAATTACCTCTTTAAAGACTCTATCTTAAGTCGCATTCTGAAGTCCTGTGGGGTTAAGACTAACACGGATTTGGGGAGGACACCACTCAGCCTGTAACTGAGAGGCTTGCAATCTCCAGCTGTGTGTGTGGAGGGGACCCCTGGTGTGTGGGGGCCAGACAGGGAACCTGGGGCACTGGCATCCGTCCCTCTGAAGCCTGCCAGTTACTCCTCTTGTTTCGGAGCTGCCCTGCTCTTCTCCCAGCCTGAAGGCAGGGTCCTTTGTCCTTGCCGGTCCAGCATATGGGCATCTCTTGTCTCCTGCTGAGAGGGGGCTGGTGGGGGGCAGCAGATGGGCACTTCAGCCTCCAATTCAGGGGGGCGGGTCAGTGCTCCACACAAGCCCCTTCACCTGGGGAATCTGATATCACCCTCCACCCACTTCCTGGTGTCCAGAAACTTGGAATCCATTGCCTACTGCTGCCCCTCTCCAGGTCTCTTTCTTCATGTGGTGCTGAATTTCAATCCCTGCTGTCATTACACTGGGATGTTGAGAGGAAGATGAGGTAAACGTACATGTTCAGCCCCCTGTGTCCTGCAGGGCAGCAGCTGGGGTGCAACAGGAGCGCTCAGACCTGGTGGGTCCGGTGCGAGGGGCCACAGCGACCTGGGCTTGGGAGCACCGAGGCTGCGGCTGCAGCTGGGGCCTTCCTGTCTGCCCTTTGAATGCTCAGGGAGGAAGAGAGGCTCCCAGGTCTTGCTCTGCCTGGGGCAGGTGGGGTGGGCTGGGGACCCCAGGCTTGGAACCTGCCTTGCCCACCAGCCTTCTCTCCCCTGGTGATGTCATAGGTGTGACTCTCTAGAGCCAGAGACAAGGTGGGCGTCTGACACCTCCAAAATAATACTGTTGCTGAAGCTGTTAACATGTTTTGTTTTGTTTCAGTTTTTTTAAACATTTGCACTTCCCTTGATATAAGGCAAACACCTACAGTGCTGGGTGCGGGTCAGCTGGGGGAAGCTGGGACTGAAGAAGCAGGATCGGAGTGTCTCTGGGGTTTTAAATCACCTGCCTCGGGCGTATGGGGAGGCAACGGGGACACCAGGCCTGGGGGAGGGCCCTGTGTCTGTACACACTCACTACACCCAAACACACACTGCACACGCATCACACCCTACATACACACACTGTACCCACACCACACACACACTACACTTACCACATACACATATACCAAAACACACATGCACCACACTTACCACACATGCACCACACTCACCACACACCTGCACCACACTCACTATGCTCCTGCACCACACTCACCACACACATACAGCACAAGCACCACACACATGCACCACACTCACCACACACCCGCAGCACACTCACCACACACCTGCACCACACTCACCATGCACATACAGCACACTCACCACACACATGCACCACACTCACCACACACATGTACCATACTTACTACATACACATACACACACCACGCTCTATCCTATTGTTCACCAGCCAAAGTCCCATTCAGCCTAAGTGCTTCTGCCAACTTGAGAACTACTCACTACAGAGGGGGCAGCACTGTTCCCTGCTTTAGCCCCCTAGGCCTCCCACGGTGGTCTTAGTATCTCACAGTGATGAGAGATAGGTAAGTTCACTCCAGAGCCATGAGGACACAGAGGGCAGGGAGCTGGTGCGCAGTGCAGGAGCTTCCAGAAGCAAGACCCTGCTTGCCCATCCAAATGCCACCCCTTGGTCCCTCTCTGCCTGCAGGGGTCAGCCTAGCCTGGGAGCTGGGGCCAGGAGTGGGGAATCCCCCTCAAGGATGGCTGTGTTCATCGCTGCTAAAAGCACTAGCAGCCAGCACCATGCTCCAGCCCAACCTGGATGCAGAGAGGAATGGTGGTCAGACCCTGCATGAGCCAGGGTGGCCAAAGCTTGCTCTGACCAAAGATGCCCTGCCTGTCCCCGCCCTGCCCCTGTCCCCGCCCTGCCCCTGTCCCCATGCCCAGGCTCAAGGCCATTTGTCCCAGATATGCCGGGTCTGTGGCAACAGGAAACCCAAAGTCCACATAGCCACAAATGAAACCTTTGTGGGAGGTGACAGGGCCTGACGGGAAGGCTGATGTTCTCTGGGGACCCTTATTTAGACCCCCATGGCCACTCCTGGAATCCCAATTCCAAGGTCTCTAGAGCCAGTGTTGGCTTCAGAGGTGTGCATTTGCTACGCCACCAGCAGAGGGCGCCCTGAGCCAGCTCATGGAGTACTTACTCATCTGCCCTCTGTCTTCTGTCCTGGTGTTCTGAGACTGGGCACCCCCAAGGACAGCACCCAGACATGCTCCTGGTCTCTTTACCTCCAGCCACCTTCCCACTGCCCATAAGCATAATGGATGCCAGGATTAAGCGCTACCAGGTGCTTAATAAATGTCTGTTTAGTGGAAGGCAGGGAGGGAGGGATGGGTAGATGGTTGGATGGATGGGATAGATGGACAGGTGGGTGGGTGGGTAGATGAAGGGTGTGTGCATGGATGGGTGGATGGACAGATGGATGGATGGATGGACAATGTATGAGTAGGCAAATAGGCTATAAGAAAGGGAGATCAGTAAATGTTTATTGATAGACTAAAGCCATAGTCCCTGCTGTGGCCTGAATTTCATCAGGAAACAGAGGGAAAGCTTAATGCCACGTCCAAGAGCCCACATGCTCCTTATTTTCTCGGTGGCTCCCATGAGCAGTGCTTTTGTGGTCTTGTCATGAGCCTTCCCTCCATCCTCCCTGTTCCCTGGTGATGACCTTTCCCCTTCCGGCCTGGCTGGGCATTCAGGACCAGGAACCAAACCCGGAAGGGGTGTGGCTGCATAGATGGGGTTTCCGAGCAGAAACAACTGTCCCCAGCACCTACCCTCCCCGGCCACGGCCCTTCCCTGCCCTGCTGCTCAAGTTCTTCAGCTGGCCCTGGCTCCAGCTCTGAGGTTGCCAGACCCAAGGCACTAAGTCGATCACTAACATGTCAGCCCTTTGCCGAGAGCAAACCACGTCAATCAAGGGCTGACTGACAGCTAATCATTTTCAGCTGGTGTTTGCCCTTCCAGAGATTCTCAGGCTGTGCTCCGGAGCCTGCTGGAGACCAAGAGGCAGGACCAGACTCTGCTCCCACCCTTGCAGGCCCGGGGTGCACCCCCTGGCTGTGTCTCAACTCCAGACACGCAGGAGGGTGTGGTTTAGTGGGAACATCTGCATGGCCTGGGCTCATGAGAATGTGTGTGCCTGTGAGTGTGAGCGTGCTGCAGGGTGAAAGCCTCACCTATGGGGCGTGCCTGAGGGCTCATCTGCAAGTGTGTGCGTATGCCTGTATTTGTCTGACAGTGTGAATGTCTGTGTGTGTGTGTGTGTGTGGCCACGTGCATATCCGTGTGTGTCTCTAGGCATCCATGTGAGTGTGAACACACAGGTGTGTAGGAGCATGTCTTTGTGAACACACGCCTGTGTGCATTGCGTGTGCCTACATGAAGGTGTGTGCTAGGGGCCTGTGTCTGTCATCAGGGTGTTGCCCCCAAGCCAGAGGCCACAGCCCCCTCCTGGGGGGAGAGGACTGAGATGCTCCTGGGTCCTCTCTGGGGCGGGTGAGATGCCACAGGACGCCCTGACCTGGGCCATCTCACTGTCCCTGCCCTTGGCCAGTGCCTGGGAGAAGGGAGTGGTGGCTGAGCCCTGTCTTCACCCATTGTCCCCTTTCTGAGAGAGGGTCCTGGGTGGACAGGAACGGTTCCCCTGACAGATGGCACCAGGTGGGGCCACTTTCAGGAGCCGTCCCGGCGTCATCAGGACTGAGCTTCTCCATTCCTCGCCTCCACTTCCCCCCACGGGCTTCACTCCCAGGCAGCTTGCCCTCCAGCGGTGCCTGGCATTGCCAGCCCTCCCTTGTCAGCCTGGCTTTGTCACCCGAGTCCCCCTGAGCCAACTCGTAGGGCTGGGGGGTGGTTCAGCTGAGTCCCTTGCCCCTCCTGGAGTTTGTGGTGTCACCTCCTCCGAAGCACAGGGGCTGAGAGTGGGGAGGGGAGAGCAGGTGCTGGTGGGGAATGTGGAGTTGGGCGTGCAGAAGCAGGCTGTTGCAAAGCGCTGCCTGACACTGGGTCTCGTGTCCCAGGCACTAACAGGTGCATCCTAGTGAGTGCCGGGCCTGCCTCCTCCGCATCCTTAGCCTCACATGGGGCCCACAACAGTCACTGTGCAGGCCCTGGGTGAGGCCGGCTGCTCTCCATGGCTTCAGGCTTTCCATGACCCTGGTCTCTGACCACGTGCGCTTGACCAGACTCTACGGCTTACCAGCCACCCAGGCTCTGAGTTGGTTCTGGCCCCTCAAACCCAAACCCTATCCCAGATTTCCTGGCCAGGCCTTACCTTTGTCTCCACGGCCAGACCTGACTGTACCCGGGGCTTGGGGCCCCAGTCCTGTGAATTCTCCCAGAAGAAGGGGAAGGTGCTGGGCCAGGCCCCCACCCATGGAGTCAGGTACAGTGGCAGGGGGCTCGCCTTCCCCAGTGGTCCTCCCATCCAAGATGAAAACACACATGACCCCCCTAGGGCTCCGCCAGAGGGGCCCCAGGCAGCCTTCTGCAAAGTGTGGCTGCAGGGCTGCCCTGGGCAGTCATGAAGCTCTTCCAAGTCCCCATGAATAATTGAAGACACTTTAAAATGTGCGCCTGCAGCCCAGAGGATGCCCCTCCCCCTCTGTGTGCAGGAGCAAGCCCAGACAATGCCCCCGGTGGGGGGGCATCTGCCAGGGGCTACTCTGGAGGAGGGGGGAGGCCAGGCCCAGGCCGGCCCATCCTGGGCTTGTCTCCCTCCCCTCCCCTCCCCCTCTGTTTGACCCTGTCTCCTTCCCCACCACCCTCGGAGCCTCCAGGTCATGAGAGCCTCAGCCTGGAGGGTGGCCCAGCAAGCTCTCCTAAGGGCTCCTGGGCCCTGTCGCAGAGCCCAGCTTCGGGAAGGGCAGTGGTGGGGCTGGGGAGGACTGACTTGGCGTCATTCCTGCCAACCCTTCCTCTCTACAGCCATTCCAGGGGCCCAGGGGGGCAGACCACCCTGCTTAGATGCCCATGAGGCGCCGGGCTGGAGCACAGCCAGCCTGCAGCTGCTTTGCGGCAGATCCCTGGAGGAGGACCCCAGCGAGTGATGGGGAGACAGGGCCGGAATTCTAGGGGCCAGAGTTCTAGGGGGCTGTTGAACTTGGTTGTGTGCACGTGTGGGCAGGCTGGGGCGAGGGTTGTCACAGGGCCACGAGTGTGCGTGTGCAGGTGTGTCACACCGTGTGAGTGCATAGGGAGCTGTGTGGCCGTGTAAATGACTGAGGGCACACACTGGGTCCCCATGTCTGTGGCCCTGCACATTGCAGAGACCTGCTGGGGGTGAGGGGGGTCCCGGGCCAGGAAGGGCATTTCCTTTGGCCACAGTTTGACCCCTCACACAGCCCCAGAGCACCCCCAGGGCATCTTGTACCTGATGTGTCTGCCTGCTGCCATCAGGGTTCCAACCAGACCTTCACTTTGAGAGCTGAGCCTCAAGTCCTAATCCTTCAAGCCTGAAATTCCTGGTAATGAAATTTGCAAAAGGTGAAAATTAAACACCAGCTGCCCCTGCAGTTTGTCACTCTGCCAACCTGGGCTCCCCGCTGGGCCCTGCAGGAGCTCTTGGAGGTGGGACCTGCTCTTCTCCCAATAGCTCTACTCTCTCGATAGCTCTGCTCTCCCAGCGGAACCTCGGTCTGCTCGGTGGTAGACAGGGGCCGCTCTTCATCCATCCTGAAGGCCGTGGGAGTGGGAGGTAGGTTTCTCCCTGGCCTCTCCTGCCCACCCGGGGCTTCAGGGTTCTCAGGAGAGGAGCCTGAAGGGGTTGGGGCGTGAGGGGACCTGGAAGAGTTGGCCTGGGGCATTCAGCTGTGGGTGACCCCTCACCTCTGGCCCCGCATTCCCTGTCCCTTTGTGTCCCCTCATCCAGTCGTGGTAGATGCTTTAGGAGGCTCAGGTCGGAGTGGCTGGGCTCAGCTGGCTGGACCTGCTGACTGAGGACACTTAGAATGGGGCCACTTAGGGCAGGTCTGGGTGTACTTTTTCTGACTGTCACAGAGGAGGGAGCTCCCCTAGCAGGGGCGAGGGAGCCTTGGGCCGAGGGCTGTGAGCAAGGGGAGCAGGAGGGAAGTGTGGCAGCCGGCCTGGCATCCCAGCCCCCACGTGCCTGGCCCCAGGGCTGCAGCTCCCAGAGCCCACCAGCACCCCAGCCGTGGTCCCTGACTGCTCCTCACCTGACAGGCCACCTCCCAACACACAGGTTCCGTGATGATGGCCTCACTCAGGATCACTCAGGAGCTGTTAATGGCCCTGTGCCCAGCTCCCCCAGTGGCCCCACAAGCCCCAGTCCTCTCACACTATCGCCCTTTCTCCAGAACCACGTGTTTTCTTGCTCTGAGGGTGAGCCTCTCTTCCTGCCGGGGAACAACCTGGTTCGGGAAGCATCCCCCCTGCCCCTCCCCGGAAGTCTCCATCTGTAGAGGGAGGGATGGAGAGGCAGCACCGAACCACCGCCTCGTGCTAACTGGAGGGTTGGCCAGGCTCCTGTTCAGCACCGCCCGGTGGGGTCCGGGACTGGGGGGCAGGACTGAGACGATTCCGTGTGGACACGTCCCTCCATGCACGTGAGTGTCTGTACTGCACATCCCACAGAGTCCAGGGTGCACCTCCGGGGAGCAGGGCGTCTGTGCCTGGTGGGTCCCCTGCTCCCAGCAGTGGAGCGGCACCGGCAGTGCCAGGGCTGGGGCTGCCGCCAGCTGGGGCTGGCTTCTTTATTAATCCGTTTTGTGAGCTGACTCAGGAGTTCATGTTGTGAATCTGGCCATTTGCTCCCATTTCCTCTGTGCCCCCTGGGAGGAGGGACACATGTTAAATATTTGCGGTGGTGCTGAGTTGGGTTTTAAAGTTCAGCAGTAATTACCGTGACCAGGTGCCACGTGCAGCTGCTCCCTGGGGAGGCCTCCCTGTGCAGCAGACCGGCGGCTGCATTCCAGACCAGCGGGTGCCCGCCGTTTGCACAGGCCTGCGTGCCTTCCCTTCCGGAGCCGGGCTCTCCCGGGCCCCCACTGCCTGGCTGAGCCAGGAACGCAGCTCAGCCACACTGCCTGCGGCGGGGGCACCGTGGATGCCCTGCAGGGTCCTCCCCACAGCGTGCCACCGGGGACTGCTGTGAGCAGAGACTGGGGGCTCCAGCGGGCCCCTTAGCCCCATGACGGGCTCTCAGCCACACCTGTGGCAGTCCGCACAGATTCTGGCCTCACACGCAGAACTGTCCTCATTTCCAGAAGAGATCATAATCGTCTTCTAGACCTCCAGCCTGCCTGTGACACTGCTTCGCTGCTCTTTCAGGCAAAGTCCGTCCAACCCTTGACTCCTGGACAAAGTCAGGATGATGACACCTCTCCATGCAGTGCGGCATTCTCTCCGGGCGCAGGCCTGGCCAAGGGGTGGCCTCCCTGGCCTCCATCTGGCTGCAGGGGCTGCTGCTTTGGGGCAGCTCCTGTGGAAGGGCGGAGCCCTTTGCTTTCTAGGTACCAACTGCTTCTCCCCTTGGCCTTTCTCAGGGCTACACGTCATACCCCTCAGCAAAGGGTATCCTGCAGGGTAGCTGCCAGCTCCAAAGAAGGGGCACATTTGTCCTAAACCTGCCATCACCACACCCCATGACTTCAGGCAGTCCTGGAGAGAGTTCCTAGCCCCTGACACTTGGGTTTGGCTTGATCGGCGTCCCAGCCGCCCCTCTGTGGCCTCCGAGCTGGCCGTGCGCTCTCAGATGTGCTCTGGGGCTCACAGCTCACTGGGAAGAGGAATGTAGGGGAGCCCAGTGAGATGGGGGGCAGACCTCACACCTTCTAGCTCTCTGGGAAACTGTGAATGGGGTCAAGAGGACCTGGGCACCAGCGGGAGAGAATGCACCATACGGCAGTCTGGCCCAGCGAGGGAGCCGTGAGCCTCAGGGTGGAGGCAAGCTCACACGCTCATGCCATTACCTGTTCTAGTCCAAACCCTGCCCCACCCTCTATGGACCTCATCTGAGTCCTGTGGGGGGGCTAGAGACAGCAGAGCGTCTAACCAAGTGCTGGCAAAGCCTTCTGGCACAGGGAGCTGCTCAGCTGGCATCTAGCAGGGGTGGGACACAGGGAAGACGGGCCCACCCCATGTTCTACCAGAAGGCCCTGCCATCTGGGCCACTCCAGGAGCTCCAGGCCTGGTTGCCAGAGGGGCTTAGTGGGAGGCCCAGAGAAGCTCAGAGGGACAGGCCACTACCATCTGAAGGTTTGATGGGGGACAGAAGTGTCTCCAAGCTCAGCAGGTGGCTTTGGCAGGACTCATCCCTCTCGGGCTGTCAGCCAGGGCCCTCCCCCCGGCCCTGCCGCACGGTCTTTCCCACGGGACAGCTTGCAGCCTGGGAGCTGGTGTCCTCCAGTGCGAGTGTGAGAGGGCGGACAGTGGCGGCGTCCCAGAGCCTCTGAGACTCACCCTCAGAAGTGACCCTGTCATGTTAGCTGTGTTCTCTGCGTGGAAAGCTGGTCTCTAGGTTCAGGCCGTACTGAGGGGGTTACGAGGGCAAGTTACCAGGCTGCAGGGCCGCTGGGGCCACCTTCAGCCTGCCTACCACAGGCGAGATGTGTCTGAGGTGCTTCCTGGGGACATTTACCGTGTAAAAGCAGCACTCTGGCTGCCGTGGAGAAACTGGGAAACTTGCAGTGCGGGTGGGGAAAGGATGAAGCGGGGAGACCTTTTGGGAGAAACTTTGCTGGGACTGGTTGGGTGGGTGAAAAGTTAATAATAGAGCCTTCCTCAGAGGGCAGCACAGCACGTGGGCTGGGAAGACATGTGGTCTTTCTCCTTTGGACACACCATCGCCCACCCCACCCGACCCCCAGGGTCTGGCATTTGCTCCACCCCCTTAGTTCATTGGGTGTGTCTTTGTGTGCCCACGTGTGTGTGTAAACAATGATGGAAGATGAAGTTTACCTTCTTCCTGTGGAGCTCCGGGCCGTGTGCAGAGGGGGTGGGGGGTGTGCGGCCAGGACAGCCCAGTTCTCTGGTCTGCCCAAGAAGAACCTGGGCAGAGGGCTGGTGTAAGGTCACCCCATCCTCCCTGTGGGCCACCTGAGACCCCATTTCTACCCGAAGCAGCTCACAGCCTCGGGCAAACAGAGAGCCATCGTAGTCCCTCAGTCACATGGCAAAGACTAAGGCACAGAGGTAGAAAGCTCCTTATCCCCGTGCTGGGACAGCTGAGCTCGAACTTCAACCCCCCCCAGGCCTGCCTCCACACTGAGCGTGGCTCTGCCTTCCGCCCTCTCTCTTTAGAGGGTCTGGAATACAGGCCCCAGACACAGAGCTCTTCTGAGCACATGTCCAGGGTCTCCTTGCAGGGGTCAGTTTGTGGGCATGTTCAGTTGACGGTGGCGGAGCTGAGCCACCAGCTCCTGTCCCCTCCTCAGTCAGGCCCGAGGGTTCCAGCCCTCTGATGGGGTGGTGACCTTTCTGGTGACCAGCCCCCATCCTGACACTGTCTTGGGGCACCACCAAGACTCAGTCATTAGCACGACGAAGACACCACTCACTCAGGAAATTGCGAGGCTTTTGAAGCTCCGCCCCAGGAACTTGAGGACTGTAAACATTTCATCACACCCGGGGCCCATTTGCAAGTGAACCTGTGAGTCCATGGCTGTGAAGCCCACTTTCAGCCTTACTTCTGACGGGGAACCCATCCACGGCCCCTACTTGTGTCCTTTCTTCTGTCACTTTTAATCTGTGCCATTATTCTTGTGTGCCACCCTGAAGCCTCTGCGTTAGATGGACTGGACTCTGCAGAGTTTAGTATTGTCACTGGCTCTGGCTTCAGCACCAAAAGACCATGTGACACAGGCTTGGGAGCTTCCCGTGTCTGTCACGTCGACTTCTTGGAGCACTGCTCTCAAGGCCCCCCTCTGCACCTGCTGCGGAGGCCTCAGGGGCCGACCTTGTGGATTCTCCTAGTCAGGTTGTTGCTCTGTGAGCAGACAGTGACAGGGACCCACGGGGCACGCAGGACAGGGGTGGGGCGGAGACGAAGGGAGGCGATAAAGCCAGGCCAGAGCCCTCTAACTTCCCGGAGCATGCCCTTCCACGGTCCACCCAGGGGCAGGAGCTCAGCGAGGGGAGAAGAAGGGAGGGCACCCAGTGTCCGGGCCAAGAGGGACACTAGCAGCAGAGTCTGCCAGGACCCCCTTTCCTGTTCCCAGGGCTGTCCCAAGCTTGGCCCCTTCTGCCCCTGCCACTGTGCCCGACATACTACACTGGGAGCTGGGCTTATCTTCGATAACCTTCCTCCAGGAGCAGGGATGGAGGTGGGGCTGGGCTGAGCCAAGACCCTGCAGGGTGATGTCCCGTTGCCAACCGCGAAACCTTCCCAGTTGGTCCCCGAAACAGCTGAGCAGAGGGTGAACGGGCTCTGTCTCAGGGTCCTCCACACCACGGCCCAGCAAGGCCAGAGGCCATAGCAAATGTCAGGCAGGGAAATCCGCAGCCCAGGGGAGAAGGAGGCGGCCCTGAAAGGCACGTGCTTGCTGGCAGGCAGCAGTGCCAGGCCTGGCTTTTGATCAGAAAATCTCAGCTGTTGGCAGAGACAGATAATCCCCGAAACAGCCTGGCTGGGCAAAGATGGAAGAGAGAGTGTGCACGGCTCTAGGCCCCTCCCCTCCTGGCCCCAGCCTCCCGCCAGGGTGGCCAACCTTGCTGCTCAGTGGGGGGCGAAGGGGCGCATCCAGACAGGCTTCAGGCGCCTCGCCCACAGTGAAAGCAACCGACCTGGAGAAGAGAAGTCGCAGACTGACAGGCCGCAGGTGTGCCAGCCTCCAGCAAGGGCTCCCCTCCTCCTGACCCACTCCCCAGCCCACAGGCAGCCAGAGGGTCTGTTCCAGTGCATTCTCTCTCAATCTCTCTCTCTCAATCTCTCTCTCTCTCACACACACGGAGCTGTCTACAGCAGTCAGGAGGTCATACTCTGCGTTCTTCCAAAAGGACTGCTCACACCTGTGAGCGGACGGCACGCCCCCTTCACCTGTTTCTAGCTGAGGATACATGTTTTCAAAGGTATCGTCCCACCGCCTGCAAAGAAAGACTGTTTCCTGTTAAGGGGCCACAGTGGCCTCAGCCCAACAAAGCCAAGAATTTGGTGACTGAGATAGACACCAGGGGTGGCTGGTATTCCAGCCCCAGACCTCTCTTGTGAGGTCTCACTCCTGTCATAGGCTCTCAATCGAGGGACAGTCTTGGAGGTCGTCTGGGTGGAGGCAGCCTATGGAATTCCTGCCAGAGCCTGTGCTCCGCTGTGTTTGGGGAGCCTAGCAGCACCCCAGGCTTCCCCGAGGCTGAACGATTGGCTTTCATTCTTGTCCCTATCAACTGCGCCCTCTGAACTGGGAGTTGGGCCCCAGGAGGGGAAGGAAGGAGGCTGGGGGACCAGCAGAGCCGGAGCTGCAAGCCCTGGTGGGTTCGGAAGTTGGGAGTGAAGAGCTGGCCGGGAACTCTGTACTGACCTGGGCCTTGCCTGCCTCCTCCTTCTCCAGTGCCTCCTGGGTACCATCTCCCCCCTGCCCCCCTGCCCCCAGCTCCTAGGGCCCCTGCCTTGCTGGGGTGGGGGTGCTTTGTCTAACCAGGCTCCCCCAGACCCTCCTAATCAGAATGGGGCGGGGGCTTCCCAAGGCCATTTAGAGAGGCTCCCCAGGGAGTTTGGTCCAGCCCAGCCTGCTTCCCCTCCCCCTCCCTCAGCTACGTTTGTGCCTGTTTGCACCAACCTGTAGGCCTGCCGTCCGCAGAGAGCAGGGCCTCACGGTCACACAGCGAGGTGCTTGGGTGACTTTGCTTGAGCTCAGACTGGCTGCAGAGTCCAGCACCTGCTGAAACCAGCTGGGTGAACACTTACCTGGCAGGTGGCTGGGGGCAGCTCTGGGGACCTCGGGCACTGCAGTGGGGTCTCATGTCCTTGCATCTGTGGAAAATGCGCTGTCCAGGCTCCCTTCCTGTTCTAGAAAAGCTACACTGGCACCAGCGGACACTCTGGCCACCGCCCCAGCTTCCCACCTCACTGCAAAGAGGTCAGGGAACTGTGGCTGTGTAGGTGAGAGCCCACAGCCCGGTCCCCAGCACACACGGACGAAAGACTGTATGGCACGTCGTTGTTGTCCCACACCTGAGTGCAGGGCCCGCGGGACGTGCACCGGGCGCTGTCCCCAGCCGTGGGAACGGCTGCCTGGCGACCAGAAATAAGGGTTCATCGTGGCTCTGATTAGAGCCGAGACAAACGGGGGAGAGAGCTCACCGCCCCACACTGTGATGTTGAACAGTCAGCTTTTCAAAATCCAGAAAAAGTCCACAGGACAGAACTCCAAGAGGGACGTGTCCCCAGGAAGGACCTGGGCTTGTCACTCCAGCCCTCCGAAGGGCGGTCGGAGGACAGTTGTCTCAGCCAGCTCTCCCCTCGGGCTCCCCCAGGGCCTTCTCCAGTTTGTTCTCAGCCCCGCTGAGTCCTCCCGCTGAATCTGGGCTCCTCGCTCCCCCCGAGCCCTCGTCCTGTGGCCTCTGTGTTTGGCAGCCCCGTGCCTGGCCCCCAGGCCCCCAGGCCATGACAGCATTTATCTCCAAGTCCTGAAGCCTTTTCTCCTGTCATCCTCTGCAACAAGTGGTTGCAGTTTTCATTCTGAGACTGAAAAAAAAATTGTAGCTGAGAAAAGAGATGTGCTTTCCACCCTACACTCGGGACATCGTGACATTTAAATCCAATTATCCTTTTCCCATTCTTGATGAGGATATGACATGCAGCTAGAGAACATTCTGCTGGATAAATACATCATCCCCTCTGACTGCTCAAAACTCCCCAGGGCCGGTTTGAGGGTTCTGGGCCCCCCAGGCACCATCGACCTGCGTGAGGGGATCGGGTCATGGTCTGGCCACATGAAAAGGCCCTGCAAATGCATGTTTGGAACATTTTTGCAGCATTTGATCTCTGCCCTTCCCCTAGTCATCAGCTGGGGAAACAGAACAGCAGCAGAAGCAAGAGAGAATCCTTGTCAACCTTTGCAAAGGATCTCTGGTCACTCCGCGCTCCCAGCCCTGGGCTTTCAGCAAAGTGCCACAAACCAGTCGGCCGTAGAAGAGCATGATTAGTTCAACACATTCCCTTATTAATTCAAAACTGCAGTGTCTCGGCAGCAAAGCGTGGTGGACTCCAAGTGAGTCAGGAAGCTAGTGAGGAGCGTTTGTGCTATTGTTCTGAGGTAAATACCGGTTCTCTTTGGCATCTCAAGGGATGGAGTGCAAGTTATTTAGCAAGAGGCACTGTCTGTTCCCTGGGTGGAGAAGGAGACAGTGGGAGGAGAAGAAATTGTTGGGATTAATTAGGGCTGTGATATCCTGCCTCTGCCTTGTAGAAGGGCTCCTGGGCCCGGCCAGTATCCAAGGAGACCAGCCTGGCTCCCCACTCCCACCCGGACCCTTTGCAGAAATCCCCCAACCACTTAAAGTTACAGGGTTGGCCGTGCCTCTGCCCGCTCCATTTCCATCTGCGGGGAGAGAGAGAGGTCAAGGAAAACGTAAGTTCATGGAGATTTAGAGTCTCATTTTAACTTGGTTCCAGCCACCTAATCTCTTCCCTGGCTCCCTCCCGGGCATGACTACTACCAGCCCGAACTGACTCTTCTCCCCACTCCCATGAGATGGAGCGGATGGGGTGTGAACGAGCCGGGAAAGGGTAATCCCACCCCACAAGCCGAGGAAGCAGAAAGGCCTTTGTTTCTCCTTCGCCTCCGGAGCCCTCCCACGAAGCATAGCCACATGGTGGGTTTCCGGCCTTTCAGAATCTTTCCGGCACAGGCACCTCCGTGGGCCTCCACAGTGTGCACACAGTCCCGTCTGCTCTGTTTAACCCGGGGTCCTCACCGCACCGTGAAGTATCCCAGGAGAACTCGAGCCCTCACCCGAACCCTCTTCCGCTCTGTGTTCTGCTTTCTGAGCCAGAACCCCCAAGTCAAGGTCTATGCACTCTCCTGGATTCCGCCAGCGCCGGTTTCTAGGTCGTTCACCTCTTGGGGGATAGCCCCTCCTCTTCGAGGCGTCAATCCCGGTGTCCTCGTCCCATTTCTCAGGGCCCTGCTCCTTCTCAGTCTGGTACCTGACATGGCTGAGAATTAACGTTTTGCAGCTGGGACTGGGCCCCTTGCTGCGGAAGACAGGAGTCTCTGTGTAGGCTGCGGTTCCATCGCCACCAAATTACTCCCTGCCCCGTATTTCCCAGCTCTCTGAGGTGTGCTTGTACATGCCGGACCGTTTTCTCCCACCACTAGGTCACCGCCAGGAAAAATGTTAACAGGTGCAGGACGGTGTCTCACCAGGGTTTATCCGCATCCCATCTGCCACCATCGCTGGGGGCCCCGTTGCTGGTCGGTCACCTGGTGATTCCACACTAGCATTTTGGCTTAGCATCTCCTTTCTCAGACCACTGGCACCACCTGTCAGCTTCCTGGGAAGGACAAGCTGAGACAGGGTGGGCAGTGTTTGGGGGAAGGGAAGGAAGCAAGAGTGGCCGGAGTGCGGGGTCGGGCTCGGTGCAGTTAGCTGGTCCCACATGGAGCTCTGGCGCCGGGAGGGCCTGCGAAGCGGTCCAGGGTCAATGCAGGGGCCCAAACCTTCGTGCCCCATGTCAGCTGCTGGGTGTAGGCAGCCCCTGGAAACAAGATGTGACCTTGGGTGAGGCGACTCTCTGAAGCCAACAGTGATGTCTTGAGGGGAACTCAACTGTGAGCGTGTCACTGTAGTTCCGCAGCAGCCGCTGCACCCCATTGTCCCCACAATCTCATCTGACCCCCCTCGCTGCTGCCTTCGCCTCTGGCTCCAGCCCCCATTCACTGCCCCTCATCCCGTGCCTGACGAGGAGCGCCTGGCGCTTACCTTGTGTGGGGGACAGGTTTTCCACAGTGCTTAGCTTACTCAAGGATCATGGAAAATTGACTGTAGCTGATATTATTGAATTCCCTTTTTTTGGGGGGGGTCAGTTTTATGAAAGCCTTTGCCTTCCAGGTATTGCCATTTCATTTCTGAGATATAAGCAAGATCTCGGCAAAACTGAAATGGAATGTTTTTTAACATGACACTTTAGAGTCACCCAGTAGGTTCACACAATGTTTTATCAGTCTAATTGAGGTATAATTTATACATAGGAAAACACACTCATTGTGAGTTTGGACAAATGTACACCATCACCCCAATCCAGATGCACAGCATTCCCCTCACCGAGAACCTTCCCTTGTCTCCCTGCTCGCTCCGCCCCCTCCGCCACAGCCCCGGGCAGCCCCGGGACGCGTCCTGTGGCCGGAGGCTAGTTCTGTGTGTCGACCTGACTTGTGAGGCCTGCAGCAGGCACAGTGTGGCTCATTCTGCTCCGCTAACCTTCTCAAGCTTCGTCCGTGTTGCCGTGTGTGTTGGTCGTTCGTCTCTTTATGGCGAGTAGCATCCCGTTGCACGGCACGGGTTTATCCAGTCACCTGTCGGTGGGCGTGTCATCTGAGTGTGTCCAGCACATGTGGACACAGGCTTGGTCCTCAGCGACATTCGTGAAGGAGGTGCAACCTGTCCACAGCTGTGCAGCCAGCGGTGCTGGGAGGGGACTCCGTGGGTCAGGAGGCCGGACTCCCTCCAGCCCCACTTAACTACAGAGCCCTAGAAACAGTGATCTGGCCAAGTAACATGTATTTTTCCAGAAAGTACTCTAGGCATGTTTTTTTGGATGCTCCTAGAGTTAGCATCCTGCCCAGCAGAATCAATTCTCCTTTTCTAATTCAATTCGGGGCAACGGCAATGGCAGGGCAGGCTTGCAGAGCAACCTGTAGGCACACGCGTGTGGCACGGACTATACGTCATGACATCAGACATTCCGAGAAAATTGCTTTTCCTCCTTGAATGCCAAGTCATAAATAATTTCGGGCTGGGAAGAGCTTAGGTAAGTGTGTGCTTGACTTCAGGGAGTGGCCTGTAAATCCTGTGGGCCACAGAGCAAAAAAAATGAGGGGACCAATTGGTAGGGTCATTTCTAGTCTGGCCCTTGCTCTGAGTCACCGAAGTAGGTGCTGTGGGTGCTCTGCGCAGATCTGCTTTCCTGGTCGGTGCACCCACCCCCACCTCTGGGAGTGTGGGCTGTTCACCGCTCACAGCTGCACCCTCAGTCAGAGACCTGACCTCTTCTGCAAGGTGCTGCCTTCCCCGCGAAGGGTGCTGGTAGTGCCTTGGGATGAGACAAACCAACAAAGCCCTGGCTTGTAGCATTTGCCAGTTTCTGTGGTGTAAATACTCCCACGGTGGCCGATTCCAAGCTACCTCGCAAAAATAAATAAGTTGCTTACAGGTGTAAGTGCATGCAAAAAAATTTTAAAGGACAAAGGAGTGATAAACACAGAATTCGGTGTCACGGTCCTCCCTGACCAGGGTGGGGCGGGTGTCTGAGGGGCAGAGGGAACTCAATAATGCTGATAAAACCCTGTTTCTCAAACTCGGTGCCGAACACCAGAGGGTGTGTGCTCTTATTCTTTATACTGTATATATCATTACCTATTTTCTTTTACATGTATGGAAATTTCACAACAAAATTCTAAGGACGCCTTTTAAGCTTTGAACTTGCTTTCACCTGCGCACGAGGGTCACGGCTTTCAGTGGATGCAAGGTGAGCAGCTTGAAAGCTGGTCTAGGGGCCCCCGCCCTTCAGGCACACCCGCAAAGGTCACTGGACAGAACTGCCCTGTCCAGTGTCCCCTCCAGTGAGGACCAAGGGCCATGCCACCCCCACTCGCCCAGTGAAGCTCTTCTTTGGACCTCGTGGGCTGTTTGAGCCAGGCTGTCCCACTGCCTGATACTCAGCATTTGGGCCTTGGACGTCCAAGTGTGCCCAGGCTCTTAGCAGCAGCAGATCTTCTGCCTCCCGCCTCCCGTGGATGAGCTCGTGTAGCCCTCTCCACAGTCCCCCTTCATCCCTACCTTCCCTGTGAGGAGAAGCAGGGCCAGAGCAGCTCTGGAACTGGCCAGGGCCCCACGGCTGGCAGGAAGTGGAGTCACGACTTCCACAGGACGGATTGCTCCTGCAGCCACTCGGCGCCCCCGCGGCCTGGTGCCCGCGCCACTGAGCGGCTGCGGCACTGTCCCCGCCGCAGCCCAGGTTCCCCTTCCCCAGAGCATTACTTCCCCAGCTCCTGCTCCTGCTCCTGCTCCTGCTCCTGCTCCTGCTCACAGCCTATCCCGGGGCTCCAGGCAGAAAGCAGGAGAGAGAGGGTCTGGCCCTGACCCGGGCACCTGGGGGCTCTTACCATCTGAGCACACACTGGGGTGCCTGGACGCTGCCTCACCAAGCCTGCAGGCCAGGCTGTTCACATTGTCCTTTCCTCCCAGAGACGCATTCATCTTTGCACGCAAAGCCAGCGATTTCCCGTTACAGAGACTGCGAGGCCAGGGCTGCAGGCCCCTCGGGGATCTCATGGCTCAGCCCACGGTGCTCAGGCCGCATTGCCCAACCTGGAAGCCTGGGCGGCGAGGCAGGAGGGCCCCAGCTCAGGGAAGGCGGCCAGGGCTGCAGGCAGCAGGCCGAGCAGGGACTGAAGAAGGAAATGAGAGTGGGCAGCTGACGCCCCACAGGCGCACAGACACCTGAGGGCATCAGAGAAGTTCCAGAAGCCGTTTCAGATGAGGCCTGGGCTGGACCTGGAGGCAGGCAGCCAGGAGAGTCTCCTTCCCGAGTAGGCCCCAGAGAGGCCGGGTGGGGCGGTGGGAGGTTCAGGGCTGAGGAGAGGAGGCAGGGGCAGCTGGACCCAGGGGGCCCCTGCAGGACCCACCTGCAGCCACAAGCAAAACTCCATGGGAAAGCAGCAGATGGAGAGGAGAACAGACCCTGGGGCCAAGGACAACCAGGTTCAAGTCCCAGCTCAGCCACTGGCCTGCTGCGTACCCTCGTGTAGCTCAACATGTGGGCATCTTCATTTCTTCATGTGCTAATAAGTTGGGTAGGCTTCTTGGGAGGGTCCAGGGCTGCAAGGCTAGTGGGAACCGAGAATCAATCAGTATCCTCACTGATGAGGACAGCAGGTCAGTGCAAGAGTGGGCCTGGTGGGGGTCTTCCCTGGGTGGCCCCTGCAGGCGGTCTCTGAGTGCCAAGTGGGGTACACCACTCTGAGCCCCCAGGCTGCTGAGGTGAGAGACCCAGTCTTGCAGGCCAGGATCAGACCCTAGGGAAGGGAGGCTGGAGGCCGTGGAGGGGAAAGGCCCTGTGCCAGCAGGCTCACAGATGGCAGCTTCATGGAAGGAGTGGGGTCAGTGGACGTATCAGGCAAGGGGGCCCCCAGCAGGCCCACTGGGTCTCCGGGTGGTTCTTGCCCTCCATCTGTGCACAGGCTGATCAAATGAGTGCTGCAGGGCCCAAGGGCCTCTGTGAAGCCTGGTGCCTGGGCTAGGGGTGGCCCCAGGCAGCGGACGGGAGTGGCTGCAGCACCCAGACACAGACTGGAGGGGTCAGGGTCGGAGTGGGACGCAGGCCCTGCTCCAGAGTGCTCTGTACCAGGCCTGCCTGGGTCCCTGGAGGACTGGGAACATGAGGGAGAAAGGGGGCCTGGGGCGGGTGACAGCATGGGGTCATTTAGGAGATGGGGTCAGTGAAGGGGGCCTGACGGGTCACCAAGGGTGTGACTAGAGGAGGGTTACTAAGCAGAGTCAGGCAGGGTCACAGCTGAATTCAGTATTTTTAGCTGCGTGCAGAGCTGGGTGCCCCGGCGGGGGGCTCTGGTCACCAACAAGGATGCACATAGGGACAGACACCCCCACCCCCAGAGTCTCTCGTTCATCCCTCTCTGGGCTGCCTGGCCCTGCAGTCCTGTTGCCGAGGAAAAGCCCAGAGTTAGTACCTCCTTGGGCCAGCCCTGTCTCCGCGCCACCAGCCTCAGCCTTGGGCCAGGCCGTTCCGTCAGCAGAGACTGGCAGGAGAGAGAGCCACATGCCCGCTCTGCCAGCTGCCGGGCTTGGGGCGCCCCCTTCGCAGTCTCCCTAAGCCTAACCCCACAACTACTGGCTGGCTCTTCACTGGTTGCCCACAGGGGGCCAACAGGAAAAAATAGGCGAGGCAAAATAAAACATTCTTTTTAGTTTTCCACAAGTGTGGACACCCAAGTTTCCTGGTTCTCACATGAGACCCTGGACACCAGACCCTCAGGCCGTTGGACCGAGCCCCCCCTCTGGGACAGCACAGCTCCCGGAGCAGCAGGTAGATGTGCCCTGCCAGCCCTGCGGCTCCCCGCCGTGCCGAGCAAGGCCTGAGTGTTTCATTATGAGCTCAGATTTTTATCAAGTACAAGAGGGAATGAAGGGGACATGATAAGCTCTCCTTTTAATAATGAAGCCCATTTCCTCTTGCAGTTGGTTTTCTTGCAACAGATGCTGTTGCAGAAAATGAAACAAAATGGAAAAGATAAAAAGGCGACTAATTAACTCGGCCCCAAAGCCTTCCCAGCAGATGTCAGGGACGGTGAGGCAGGGTGCCCGGGGCCCGCCCACCACACTGGCCAGCGCCTCTGCCCGCTGCGGTGCGGAGGCGCATATGTTTGTGGGATTCTCAGCCCGCCCGTTGTTTGGTAACTGATGACCATTTTTCTGCAATTAAACTGAAATTGAAAGATCTTCAGACTAGACACGCAGGTAAAATAATTAGTGCTTCAAACGTTAATTGTGCTCAGATGCGCCTGTGGAGGTCTCCCGAAAGTGAGCATGTAGAAAGCTAATCCTCCGTGGAGGGACCTGCTGCCTCCCCGCCTGCCCCAGTGGGGACAGCCCCAGGCCGAGACCGTGTGACATTACTGTGACCCCCTGCACGGCCAGCCCCCTGGTCCCAGACACCCACAGGCAGTGAGTGTAATGGTTAGAACAAGGGCACGGGGTCACACGAGTGTGGCCTAGACCCCCCTGCACCCCACCCTTGCTCTGATGACCCTGGGCCTGCCGTGTGACTCACCGCTCCAGACAAAACACTGAGTAAAAGTAGTCCTGCTGAAGACTCGAGAGCCTGGGGCATCGCTTTCCCCACCCGATGTCCTTGGAGCCCACGGGCCCCATTTGGGTCCTTCCAGAAGGGCAGACTCAGTGTGTTCTCTCCTCGTGGGCAGTCAGGGGCCGGTGTGTGCAGCCTGCTTGCCCTGGGCAAGGCTCTGCAGCTACCGCCTGAGCCCTGAGAGGAAGGAGCGTGGGGGCTGCCTGCACCCCTCATCCTGCTCACAAACAGGGACACCCCCGTCCCTGGGGAGGAATGCACCTCCTATGGCTTCTCCTGCCGCCACTTTGTCCACACACGCACCCCAGCTCCGCTCTCTGCAGAGACGACAAGCCTAAGAGGCTTAGGCTCCCTGGTGCCGTGCGTCCCAAGGAAATCCACTTAAGATATTCTGTGTTCCCTGATCTGCCACATAATACGATTCCTTTATCTCTGGTTGTCCTGGGAAGTATGTACTAACTGATTAATATTAATGTGTTGGCCGATTAATATTAATACCTGAACCGATTCCTACTTCACAAGGCAATGACACTGATGAGCGCCGCAGAGCCCCGGCTGCTGCGGGGTCCTGGCAGCCCCCGGGGAGACGGCAGAGGCCGCCGCTGACCCCCGCCGCACCCCCTGACGGACGCCGCGTCCTGGCCCAGAGGCTGTCAGAGCTGGTAGGGCGGCGCGTTCGGACTCTGATTGTGGCAATTAAAACCCTCGCCATCCAAGACAGCATATTTGATCATTTAAACAACATTTTACATTCTCCTAACATATTTTCCCAGTAACGTTGTTAAATTGGGTGATAAAGGTTGAAATATATCCCCCTTATTCCTTATCTGCCTGGAATTAGAAAGGTTTCAGTAATACATATTCTAAAGGTTTCATTATCAAAATTCGCCAGACTTTATAAAACAAACATTTTTTTGCCCTTGTTTTAATGAAAGATGGACAGAAGTGTTGCCTTCTGCAGTGGGGGTCACTTTCAGCACCGGTAGGAGGGGAGGCACCATGTTTCGCAGCAGCCGGGATGCACCCTCAGGTCTCAGGGGGTCAGTGGGGCCCCGGCTGACCTTTGATTTGGAGATGCCACTGTCACCTGTGCTGCCTCCAGCATCAGGAAAGCCAGCACAGTCAGGGATGCCCCAGCGTGCTGTCCCTCCTGCCCACAGGGTGCACTTCTGGCTCATGGAGCTGGTCTGCAGCCTGCCTATGGCTGTGCGGCACCCCAGACCCTCTGTCCCCTCCAGCGACCTGCCCGTCTGGCCCCGCACCTTGACTGGCCCCCATCTCAAATCTTTTCCTCTCAACCTTGAACCCTCAACACCCCCATCCACCTACCAGCGCCCACCAACTACTATGTACTCACCCACTGTCATCCGCCCCCCCCCATACCGTCCTCTATCCCAGCCTCAGTCAGTGTGCCGTCCACCTGCCCTGCCCCCATCACCTGTGCTCCATCACGTGTGGCACAGAAGACACCCCTCATGCAGCACATGCACCTCTCCCCACCCCAGTTCCCCTACCCACACCTCCCAGTAAATGTGCCACAAACAGTGGCCAGGGCCATGTACCTGGTGATGGGTCGCTTCCCCCCAGCACCCAGCATCCCCAAGTCACCCTGTGTCATGACCCCTTACGTTGCATATTAGGCCATCGGTCCTTAGGTGAACACATCTCTGCCTCAGGAAGAGAGCACCTGGGCCTGACTGTGTTCCCCTGGGATGAGGGGACCTTCCCCAAAATTCAACCCTGGCCCCTGGCCCTCTGTTCAGATGCCAGGGGCAGCATTAAATTGACCAGTGAGGTGGCCCCTGCTCTCAGACTTCTGGCCAGAACTGAGCTTTGGCTGGGCTGGTGGGAGCGGTCTAGGTTGCTCCATGGCGGCTCATCAAGTGTTCTCCCACCCTGCCCGCCCCCTCCCACCTGCGCCGCCTGTGAGGACAGGCAGTCCCAGATGTCGGGGGCATGGGTGACAGCATCTCCGACAGAAGACCTCCACCAAGGACAAGGGCAGGAGAGCTGGGGAAGCAGGGTTGCCAGTTTCTTCCTGAGCCAAGGCTGGGTCTCACCTAAACCTGTTGTGGAGGTGAACCTTGACCTTGACTTCAGATGACCTTGAGCCCTTCTCTGTAGGGCGAGGTCTCCATGGAAAGGGATGACTCTCTGCTCATCACTGAGTGAGAGAGGCCAGCTCAGGGGCAGCTGTATGCAGCCTGTTTGGTCCTCTTTGTTGCAAGGAGCTCAACTCTGCAGAGCCATTCTAGCCTGGCCCCACGTGGGGCTCCCCCCGCCCGGGACAGAGCTCAGCCTGGGAGATGGCCCCTGTGTGCTCCAGAAGCTGTCCCGAGCCTCAGGAGCCATGTGTGGGTGGGGCTCCAGACCACAGCTGGCTCAGGCTGCAGCAGGGCAGAGGGGAGCAAAACGGTGGAAGAGATTCTCAGGACGCCGCGCGCCTGCACGCGGCGCCCCCAGCGCCCAGGAGAGTGCCCTCCTGCGGATTTCCAGCTCTGCCCGAATCCCTGCCGTCTCCGAGCACAAGCTCTCACCGAAGCCTCAGGCGTTCAAAGCTGATGCCCCTTGTTCAAGCTCCCAGGGCCCGACACCGTGTGTGTCCTGTGCCCTCCCTGCCCTGCGTGTGCCTGACACAGCAGCCCCTCCCATCCGCCATCCCCGCCCTACACACCGAGACACGCCGGTCGGCATTGTGAGCATCCCCAGTGTGATTTATTGCCATCATCACAATATTTTGTTTGGAGCTGTAAACCTCCAGACATAAATCAAGTCATTAGAAGAAATGACGTGTAATCCTGCAGACGATGCCACGGTGGGCCAAGCGGCCCTCACCCAGCTGTGGATTCATTAATTTCGGAGAGGATGGCCCCACACGCACCTCCACGGCAGCTCCTCATCTCTGCCACACACGGCGAGCAAGGCCAAGGGCACAAGCTGGGCAGCTTCGTGTCTCGGAACAGCACGTTCATGACTGCAGAGAGGGGCCCAAAGCACACGCTGGCCTGGTCGTTGAGACTGGAGCCTCCCTTCCACAGGGAGCGCACAGCCCAGGGCGGGGGGGGCACCTCCGCAGGGAAAGGGCTCTCTTGTCCTGAGAGCCGCCAGACTTCAAAGGCAGCAGGAAAACAGTTCTGAAGCTCTTTCACTCTTCTCTCACAGTGGCCCTGCCAACCTTCAGGCAGCCATTATGCAGGGAGCACATTCTGTTTGCAAAGGCACAGGTCTAATTCCCAGGCTTTGCTGTGGATGTGCAGACCACAGCTGAGCCTGGAGGGGAGTTTGGGGACCTCAGACGGGTCCCCCCTGGAACCATAGCCCCCACCCCACCAGGAGAATACCGATACCGCACACGGTTCCCTGCGGGTGAGGCCTCTCCTCTTTCAGGAGACATGCTGGAGAGGGGACGGGACTGGGCGTCTCCACGGAGGGGTCGCCTTAGTCTTTGGCAATTCTGAGTCCACATGACAACTGTGAAAATTCTGGTTGACATTTCTAGCGTTTGGTTCTGCTTCTTACTCTTATGCGCAGTTAATGAGGGTGCTCTTTTGCAGTGCGGGTCAGGGATGCTGGAAGTCACGGGGCCGGGCTGCATGGTTTGTAGCTGCACACTGTTCTTCTCCACACTCGGTCAGCACTGCTTCCAGCTGCAAGCTTCGACCTGCAGGTCTGCGTCTCTGGTTCCCACGGCCAAACCCAGCACAAAAGCTTCTCCCCATCGGCTCCTCCCTCCCCCAGACCCCCCTCAGACAGCCTGCGGGTGGGGGGCAGACGTTCCCTCACCTCACCCCGATGCACTTCTGAGTCCATAAGCCCCCCAGCCCTGCATGGGATGGTTCTCCAGGATCTGCCCTCCTCCTCCTCTCCCTGCACTCCCTGAGTTCGGGCCCACCCTTCCTCACCCACCTCAGGGCGTAAGCACCCTCACGTGTTTGCCCCTTCCTCCAGGCCTTACTCTTCTCCAGGCCACCTGCCAGTCAGGTCCAGAAAGACCTCTGAGTGTGCAGCCTGCAGGCCCCTCGCCTCTGCCCCCCTTTCTCAGCCGTGTAGAAGACACCCCCGGACGGGCCACCATTCATGGGCCGTGGGCTGGGTGCACAGTGCCTGCCTGGGCAAGGAAGTGAGTCTTGGCTAGGTGTTTGGGGAAGGCGGTGTCCCCACAACCGGCCCCTGCAAAGGCCAGGATGAATGTCTGTGCCCTGGGCCTTACCCCTCAGAGAAGCTGGGCAAATCCTCAGGCCAGAGCCTTTCTTTCTGAGCTGCTGGTGGCCCAGTTCTTGGCCAACTCCAGGTTCAAGGCCTTGCCTTCAGAGTGTCAGCTCTCTTCTCAGATGTGAGTTGCAGCTGCCCGGACCCACAGCGCAGAACCAGACTGACTGCCAGGGCTCCCGGGTGCGGCAGACACCTCCAGCTTTGCCGTTTCCACCCAGGAGTCGTTGGAGGCCCAGCTCTGCTTGGTGGCGGCACACAGGAAGGTCCCTGCAGCGCAGCCGCTCACCCGTGGTGCCTGAGTAGCGCTGGGGTGCTCTGCTGCCCGGCACTGGGATATGATCGGTGGACAGTGGTGACCACTGGGGCACAGCCAATTGGGGCTGTTTTATGAGGATTAGTGCATCCATCCCTGAGCCCCTAGGTGGCCCTTAACAGAAACCTGAATCCCCCAGGGGCCTGGGGTGACTTCCCAGGAGAGAGGAGCCCCCACAGCAGGTTGGGGGTGCAGGCACTTTAAGGAAGCATCAGCCCGAGTGGATTTGCTTTTGTGGCTCTTCAGAGTGTCTCAGGCAACAGCGTGACCGTGCCGACAGCCACAGGCCAGCTCAGTAATTGGCGCCACAGCCAGAAAGACTCATCCAGCCAGCTGGAGCTGGGCTGATCTCTATCTCGGGGCTGGGCCACCTCAGTGATGAGGCTGTCCCGCTGGTGGCCTCCGACAGCCAGACTCTGTTCCAAGAAAGAAGTGCCTGTCATGGGGCCGGGCCGGGCGGTGCTGCTGGCAGGACTTCTGAAAACGGGCAGCCCTTTGGTGGGGCCGCCGCTGCCTCCAGCTCCAGTGTGACTCACGCATTTTTATTCTCAGGGACCCCCGCCGGGAATTCACCAACGTTTAAACCAAATTAGACCACTTCCTGCATAGCTGGCCGGAGAGTGGTCCCTAGGTGCCCTGAGAGTCAAACAGGAGGAGTCGTTATGTCCGTCCCCTTTGACCGGCCTCCGTTACTCAGAGCTGACGCCAGGTCTCCCCGTGGTTCTGGAGAGAGGCAAGACTCAGGCCGGGCCTGCTGCCGGGGCCTCAGGTAATTGGCGGCCTCAGTTCTGCATTCTCTCCGGTGACGAATGCTGGTCCCACACTCTCCCTGGGCCCTGCAGGGCCTCAGGCAGTTCCTGGGCAGGTATGTTTGCCCCCATCCTCAGGGCGCCTATATTTGGGGGACCCACAGGCATCTCAAACTTAAGGACAAGCTGCCCTGCTTTGCAGGAAATGGCACCGGTGTCCACGCACAGTTCAAGTCAGAAACCAGAACCTCCCTTGTCCTGCTCACCGGCAGCCCGGCTCCTACCGACACATGACGTGTGGGGCAGGAGCGGCTCCGACCAGCCCACGGGGCCCAACTCCATGTTCCCATGCGCAGCTTGGAACCCGCCAAGCTGGTGTGTGATGGGCGCACGCCACAGAAATCGGCACACCCTCCAAATTAGGCTGCTCCCCGTCACCCAGGGAGCCAGCTGCTACACCTCTGCCAGCACAACACCCCGCTGAGTATTCCTCCTAAAATGTGCTTGGTGCCTTCCTCCACTTTCTGCCCTCAGCCCTAGTCCTGGCCCGGGCAGCTGCCACCTGGACAACAGCAACAGCTGCTGAGCAGCCGCCCTGCTTCTGTCTCCAGCTCTTCATCTCAGAAAGGTGCTTAAATCCAAAACATAACTTCCAGCTGGAAGTCCTTCTAGCTCCCCTTGGACCATAGGAGATAGGATCCAGGGCCTCTGCCAGGACCACAAGGCTCTTCGCAGGCCGGCCCTGGACAGCGGCCATGGTCCTGCCATTCCTCGACACCCTCCAGTCTCTGCATGCCTTTGTCCCAGGAGCCCTGCACTGGAGGCGTGAGGCCACCAAGTCATCATCCCAGGGAGCCCTCACGGGCTGCCCTCGGCTTGCTGACGTTTCCCCAGCCTGTGCCGCCTGCCCTGTCCTCCTTTGCTGCCGTCCAGAGCCTCCCTTCTTTGCTAGACTGGAAACTCCATGAGTGCAGGGACCACAGCTGTCTCGTGGGTGGCCAAGACACTGTCGTGTGTGCCTAAGGCACACTGCCCAGTGCCTGCAGGTGCTCAGGAGTGAAGGGGCAACTGGCATTGGGCAGTGTGATTTCTGCGGCCTGATGTCCTTGCTGCCAGCGGACTGGGGGAGGCAGCAATGGGGCCGGGGGGCTGTGGCCTTCCTGGTGGGTTCTTCCCCATCTGAAGCGGCCTTCGCTAGCTCCCGCTTATGCTGCCGGCCCACATGTGCTGAGAGGATCCCCAAAGGGCGTAAAAGGCATGTGCTCGCAGGAACCACACACTGACATGCACATACACGCTCCCTACCTGGCCCGTCCACAGCACGGCACGGAGAGTGGCGTGCACAGTGGAACCCAGGGCAAGATGTCACCAAGTCGTGTTCCATGCAGCGCGCACCAGTGAGTGTGCAGTGCAGTGCACAGCACGAGTGTGCCGAGGTCGCACACGCACTGACCACTGGGGCCGTCACCCCAGGCTCTCACCGGGTAACTTTGAAGCGGGAGCTGAGGCCCCCTCTTTGTGGACAGGGAGGCACATGGAGGATGCTCAGGGACACCCCCACACCCACCAGATGACAGGCTGACGAGTGGGTGGGGAGGGCAGGACGGCTGCTGGGCGTGACAAGCAGCTAACTGGCTGGCTGGCTGGTTGACTGACAGGCAGCTGCAGTGCAGCACTCTGACAGCTCCAAGGGAATTCGCAGCCAAGGCTGAGCCGACAGGGAACTACCCGGCTGAATCGCGAATCCTAATCACGGGAGCGAGGGAATGGAACTGCTAAACAAAACAAGTAGCGGCCAGAGCTGTCAGGTGCCTGTCAGCCC
This sequence comes from Artibeus jamaicensis, assembly GCF_021234435.1. Lineage (NCBI taxonomy): Eukaryota > Metazoa > Chordata > Mammalia > Chiroptera > Phyllostomidae > Artibeus > Artibeus jamaicensis. The sequence goes on along the minus strand of NW_026521896.1, from coordinate 1,047,552 downwards.
GAGACAGGAAATTCCCGTGCCCCGCCCCCCCAATGCAGATGGGTCCTGGAGCCCCTGCACTCTGCAGGAGGTGGCAGGTGGCAGGTGGCAGGAGCACCAGAGGTGCAGCTGCCATCCTGTCCCCTGGGCTCTCTGTGCCTGGAACTGGGTGGGCATTGCTTCATCTGCACATTTGCAGACCTGCAAAATGGGTATTTTTTTGTCCTGTTTTACAGATGAGGCAACTAGATTCAGTGAAGTTAAGGGCTTGTCCAAGGTCTATCTGTCTCTCTTCCCTTTCTTTAAAACTATGTTAACCCCTTGTTAAAAGCTATGACTCAGAGTGAAGTCTTCAGGGGAAGGGATCAGGGGTCACTGTGTGACCCCACTGTGGGTTTGGTTTTCTCGGAGCAACTGGAAGCAGTCAACCCATGGGCTGAGACAGGAGGAGAGGGCCCTGCAGCGCCACCTGCTGCCCTGCCCAGGAGCACGTCTGGCCTGACGCCCCCCTGCCCCCCAGGTCCACAGGGCTGCCTCTGTGCTCCAGGAGCAGCCAGTACCTCTGTCCAGGGCAGCCCCGCTGCCTGGGGCAGCAGGGTGGGCACCGCTGTGACGGAGGCTGGTCTCCGGCCTGTGGCGGAGGCCCCAGCAAAGAGACGAATGAGTCGGACTTTCCCGTGAACACAAGGGAGAATTTAAGGCCCTTTGGTAAGGCTTCTTCCATTTGAATTCTGTGCCTTGAGCCCAGGCTGCCCTCTAACTGCTGAGTGTGTTTAAAGTTTAGTTTTGCATCTAATCTGCATAAATTAACAATCTGCCCAGGAGAAAGGAGAAGCTCCCAGTGAGGCAGTCAGTGAGAGGCAGGTGTCGGGAAGTGTCCCTCTGAAGGGCACACCCCGAACGGCTGAGAGAAGAGCCACTGGGGGTGTGGCCACCATGCGGCTCCACACCCAGCAGCAGGCTCTGACCTCTGCCTCACGGGTGGCGTGGGAGGCAGCCAGGTGGGTGTGCTGTCGTTCTGACCACACAGCCAGGCTCGAGTGGACAGACCTTTAGCTGGGGCAGCTCCTGCCTGCATCCAGCCCTTGCCAGGCAGCTGCCACCTAGACATGCAGGCCCTTCCCGGCCTGCCAGTCCAAGGCAGAGAAGTCACTGCCGGGTTGGTGGACTCCAGCCAGAACCCTGGGCCTGCCTTCTGCAGGAGGAGCCAGTGCCCTCCAGGGCCAGCCCTCGGTCCCTGCAGCGCCAGTTTTTCTACGGGCATTTATGGGGTCCCTGCCGTGTGCCAGCCTCTGTGTGGACACAGGCAGGCTGACACCATCACCCCCCAAGAACGTGAGAACTAACACAGTCTCGCACCACTACTGAGGCCGACCAGCCCCGCGGGGCGATACATTCTCACTTTCTCCAGGCTGCGGCCGCCCTGCCTCCAGAGTGCTCTTAAAGGCCCCTGAAGTCACATGGCCCCCTGTTCCGAGTTGAACTGTGTCCCCCCAAATACGCTGAAGTCCCAACCCTGGTACCTGGGAATGTGACTTTGTAGGGTCTTGGCAGATGTGATGGAGTTAAGATGAGGTCATTTGGGAAGACAACCACGTGAAGACAGGGGCAGACATGGGACTTAAATTGCCACACGCCAAGGAACACCTGGGGCTGCCAGAAGCTAGAAGAGGCTTCAGAGAGAAAGAGAAGCTCCGGTGGCATCTGGACTTCAGACAGCGGGCCTCCAGAGAGAATACATCTCTGCTGCTGTAAGCTGCCAGATTTGTGGTCGTTTGTCTCGGCGGCCCTAGGAAACTAATGCTCCTCTGTGATGCTTAACTTTTGTGTTAAACAGGCCGTGGCACCCAGATGTTTGGTCAAACACCGGTATAAATGCTGCTGTGTGGAGGCGTTTTTAAAGATGTGATTGACATTTAAGTGGGTAGACTTTGAGTAAAACAGATTGCCTTCTGTAACGGGGTGAGCCTCACCCAGTCAGCTGGGAGGGGAGACTGAGGTCACCGAGGAAGGAGGGCTCTGCCCCAGGTTCAGGCCGCAGCATCGGCGCCCCCCTGGGTCTCCAGCTTGGCCCTCCCTGCAGATTTTGGACTTGCCGGCCCTGCAATTACATGAACCAATTTCTGAAAATAAATCCACCCCCCACGGTTGCACGTACGCATCCTATTGATTGTTTCTCTGGAAAACCCTAACTCATAACAGGCTGTCATTCAGAAGCCCCCCATACTCCTGTGGATGGGCCTGGCAGTTCCCTCAGGGCTGTCTCCCCTGACCCCCGAGGGCAGCGCACCCGCCCGGGCTGTGCTTTCTCCTGCCAGCACCCGGACACCACACCCTGTGGCTCATCACCACTGTGTGAGCCCCACGCACGGATCAGCTGGGCGCCCCCTGCAGGAGGCCTGTTGCGCGGCACACACGTTGGTCAGGAGCTGCTTCTTTCTAACTGGGATGTGGAAGGCGCAGGGCAGCTTTTGTCCCAACAACTGGCAGGAAGTCTGGGGTGGGAGCGGAGCTCGGACTCAGGCCAGCCCGAAACCCCTGGAAGACCCCTGCCCCGAGAAACCGCCTCACTGGGCGTGTGGGTGGATGGCGCGGGGGATGTGGTCACACAGGCCGAGCCCTGGGGGGATGGAGGGCACAGGAAAGGCAGCTTGGTTCTGGCAGCTCCAGGGATCCAAGAACCGTGAGTCTGAAAGTCCACACAGCGCAAGGACTTTACACTTACACCCGCGCTTGGTGGCTTCTCCTGGCCCCTCAGTTGCCTCCCATCTCTGTTCTTCTTTGTGGGTCTGATCCCTTCGGCATGGCTTCGCCTTCCCCCAACCCAGTGTTCAGAGAGGCAGGACCCTCTCCCCACAGCCTGCCAAGGCCTGGAGCTGGGGTTTGAGCAACCAGAACAGAGTTGCTCACCTTGAACACGACCAACCAAGGGCTCTGGAGGCGCTTCCAGCCCTTCCTGGGCATGTGGGTCCTGGTTTGAGCCATGCCAGTTTCACTTGTTTATGCCAACAGACTAAAAGGCTGCTGATCCTCAGCCCCCATCACCAGTGGGTTCTGGGCATCAAAGATTTGGGGATTTCGAGTCAAACCCAGCAGGCCTCCTTCCTGTGACTCAAATAGGAGTGGGCAAGGGACCCTCCTCTCCAACAGCTCCCACTGCCGGTGAAGCCCTCTCCTTAGCTCTTGCCTCCTGTGGCAGGTAACCAGGAAGCTTTTCACCCAAACTGCAGAGAAAACCTATGAAGAGTTCGCAGTGCAGAACACAGTTGGCAGTCCCAGTACTTCACACTTTGTTTATCCCCACCGATGCCTACGTTCAGTGTGTTGTGTGTGTTCCAGCCACTCTCTGGGTGTCATCTGTCCAGGAAGGTGAAGTGGTTGCTTATTTTTACCAAAGTGCAAAGGGGTGGAGCTCCCTTAAAGACTGTGAACATTATGTTGAAAGGAGGGAGCAGCGCTGGCCAGGTGGCTCACTTCGTTGGAGCATTGTCCCGTACACCAAAAGGTTGTAGGTTTGATCCTTGGTCATGGCACATGCCCAGTTTGTGGCTTCAGTCCCCAGCTGGAGCACATATGGGAGGCAACCGATTGATGGTTTCTTTCTCACATCAATGTTTCTCTCCCTGTCTCTATGAAATCTATTAAAAAAAATATCCTTGGGTGAGGATTAGGAGGAAGGAAAAGAAAGGAGGGGACAGGTAATTCAGACACTGAAAGTGGCATGTGTGTGACTGGCCTTGGGGTTCCCAGTCCCAGGGTGAAGGTGGGCAAGATGGGGTATGCACGGCGGTGACGGCGGCATTGGCGGCATTGGATGGAAGAGGAGGCTGGGGGTCATGGCTTGTGTTGCTCAGGAAGCCCCCTATTTTACCTACATTATATCTTTTGGGGGGGGCTGGCTGTGGTTGTATTGAGGCCCGGTGCTGCCGTAAGTCCCTCATGGCACCAGTTCTGGTGGCTTTTGGTGACAACACCTTCCTCTGCACTGGGGCACTTAGCTGCTTTGCCCAGCTCTTCATAGAGCTGTCCGTGGTCCTGAAGTTCAGCCCACTGCAGGACGCACAGACCCCAGCCTCAAGACACCCAAGGCGCTGGCCTTCCCTTGTTCAGAGCTGGGGTATCTCTGCTTCAGCCTTTATGCAAGCAGTGTGTGGAAGAGCAGCGTCCTCCACGGACGAAGGAGGTCCTCCACTGGGCCTCTGGTGAGGGGAAGAGCCCAGGACATTCCCTTTGTTAAAATTCTGTCCGTGTTCCAAAGTGGCCATGTGGGTCGGGGGCAGTCATTGCCCAACAGGCTGCCATAAGGTTAAGGGCTGGGAACATGCAGCTTGTGACAAATTCAGTCTTCCCATATGACAACTTTTCTTTCCAATGCAGCCAGCTTGGCTGTGTTAAACAAGAGTGACCAAAAGGTCAGGAGACTCACCCAGGGCTGGGCTGGGTCCAGCTAGAACTTTTTCTTCAGTGCATGCCCGGGGCTCTGGGCCTACCAGCCTTCACACGGACCAGCCTTGGAAACTCGTGTCCGGTCTGCACAGATCAGGTGGGACTGACCCCCCGGCCCGCCACCCTCCGGGCTGTGGGGCCAGTGCAGGTGGCCAGTCACAGCCATAGGGGCTGTGGCCCCAATAAACACATCGTCACCCGACTGCACCCACTGGCAGGAGGCCTTTTGTAAGTGGCTCCCCAGCCCCACCGTTGGCCGAGTCTGGCACGACTCATTTGCTCCAGAAAATGAATATAAATAAGCACCACTGCACCTTGACAAGTTGACAGGATTGACAAGCAGAGTAAATTCCCGCGTCTGAAATCCTGAGGAGAGGTGATCTAGCAGAGCCAGCTGCCACCACCAGAAGAAAATAATTAAGGAAACCCAGCAGTGTGGAGGAAAACTGAGTGTGTGGCAGGTCCCTTCTGGAAAAGGGACCTGTGATCATTGTCTGCGGAGGAAGCTGCACATGCCAGAAAAAATGAGCTCAAGGAGCTCCTACTGAGAGTGGCTGCCGTGAAGAGGATGTGGGTGGGGAGGGGGGCGCTGGCAGAAGCAGGCTCCTGGCTGAGAAGGGAACCCTGGAGGGGGCTTCATCCTAAAAGGCCCCTCCTAGCGGCCGGGCAGGCTCGGCACACATCCCACACCCTCGGGTGGGACCGGTTCAGCGCGGAGCTTCCCCTCAGCCTGCATGGAAAGTTCCAGGACTGTTTCCTAGTCCACCCACCACACACACATATGCACACGACCTTGGGCGTGCTCAGGAAGGGGTGCACACTCTGTCCTCTGCCCATGGAAGGGCGCGCCCCTGTTTCAAGCCCAAAAGGACCAAAGAATAACACTGCAGCTGTGGAAAGATGTGGTGTGCTTGAGTTCCACCTTCATTCCCCCTCCCTTGAGACTTGAGAAAGGCCCAGCAGGCTCAGGACCCTTAGGCTTTCCAGCCCAGGGTAACCTCAGGAGCCCCCCGGTCAACTGCTGGTGAATGAAGGAGGTATGTGGGCACATCTTCAGAGTGACCAGGAGTAGGCCAGGGCCATAGCAGTGGCTGAATTTATGCAACTGGACTTCACAGAGAAACCACTGGAGTTCCTGGGTCAAGGGCAGAGGACCTGGATGTCCCCTCACCAGTCGGGCTCCAGCCACTGGACCTCTGCCAAGTACACAGAGACAGCAGGGGAAGGCAGGGCCTCCAGAGCAGCCCACCCCAGGCAGCCGCCAGAACTCAGTCAGGTGCCATCAGACACCAGGCCCCACCATGTCGGCTGGGAGCTCCAGCTCCCCGCTTGTTTAGAGGGTGGCTGGTTCAGACTGTGACTGGCTTTTGGCAAAACCTCAGAGAAGGCAGCCAGTCATGTGGCACAGGAGCAGGCAGAGCCCCTGGTGCCTCAATGGCCAGGCAGGGATGGGGGAAGGAGGTCCAGACCCCTGAACAAATTCCAGAAAGGAATCCCCTTGTCCTCCCAGGACATTTCCCAAAACAGAGCAAACCAGGTGTGAGGCAGAATCGTGTCTTCTGCCAAAGGTTTGCCTCCCTGGTGCTTGTTATCCTGGGTGAGCCCAGCCCCAGGCCAGGCAAAGGGCCACCCTGGGGGCAGAGGAACACTCTGGAGTGTAGCCAGTGATGTGCTGATCTCTCTCCACCTTCCCCCAGTCACCAGTAAATGCTCCCTGGACCCTCTGCCTGGGCTCTGCTCAGCCCTTTGGAGGAGAGCAGGATGTGGTCAGCTCACCCCCAGAGCTCCAGCACCAGCTGAGAGGACACAATCACCAAGTGGCTGGCTAAGTTAGAATACTTCACGGAGTGAGCCGGGAGGCCCCAGTTCAAGGGGAATGAGTGGGTCCCGATCCCAGGCCTGGTGTGCGCCAAGGTATGGGTGCCAGTGTGTGGTTTTTCGGTACAGCAGGTCCACACCAACTGCAGCCAGGGCAGGGCCGAGAGGGCGTTGAGGGAGTGTAGACAAAACGTCCCAGTGACCTCTCCCCGATGGTTTGATGACCCTGCGAGGTGGGGAGTGGGCTGCAGGCTCCTGGCTGCTCCACTGCGCAGGTGCGGGGCACACTGGAGCAGGGCACTTTCCAGGCCTCCCAGGCCACGCCAGGAGCTGAGACGCCAAGTAACGCGCATCAGCGGGCAGGCAGGGGCCGGCATTCCTGCACCGCCATTTTCTATGTGGGGAGGGGAGGGCACGTATACTGAGCCATGCCTCCCCCCCCCCACTGCCTTTCTGCAGAGCCTACCCCAGGGGCCCTCCCCATGGGGCACCCAGTCAAGCGGCCATAAGCAGGTCCCTGGGAACCACGTGGTCCTTCCGCTGCTAATACTGTCTTCTCTGTTTTCTTTTCAGGTGTGAAGTTCGACATCAGGCTACAGCAGCCCCACAATGTGAGTTCTAAGAGTCAGATAAATCTCAGCACAGGCAGCCTGGGGAAAGTCGGTGAGGGCAGGGAAGAAAATTTGGAGCTCACATTAAACCCATTCTTGGAAAGAAAAATGTGTCCGGTCCTTCCCACCAGCCTTGGGAACAAAGATCGAGGCTGTGGACCCGTGAATTTCCTGTTTGGAGTGTGCTAATTGACTCAGTAAATCTGAGCCAGCCTCCCCCAGGCCACCAGCGACCCACCCCCCCTCCCTCCTCGCCGGGTCCCGCCCAGGTTCCTGGGAGGCCTACGCCATCTAGTGGCCAAAATGACATTTGCACCACAGACGTGGCCAGCTGAGAGGAGGGGGACTGCAGGGGCTGGGCTAGGGTGGGGCCAGGGAGGTCACATCCTGCAGGGTCAGCCTGTCTCCCTCTCCCTCGCCTAGGAAAAACTCGGGTCACAGAGGGGGCAGTGACCTGGGCCATGGCGAGGGCCTTGCCTGTGTGACCCTCAGGACCCAGCTGACCTGTCCACCCCGGTATAACCATTTCTCTTCTTGCTCCAGTACTTCCCACCAGGCAGTTCCCAGGATGGTGACTTTCAGGCACCCACAGACAGGGTCATCCGAGACTTGTCCAGCCGGGCACCGAGAGGCCTCGACCTGCTGGTGCCTGACCAACCTCAAGCACTCCTGGGGGCCCGTCTGCGACCGCGACAGCGCCGCCGCCGGCTGCTTATTAAGAAGATGCCAGCTGCGGCCGCCCGCGCGGCCAACAGCTCAGCCGGTGCCTTTGTCCGGACAGTACCCCGGGCCCTGGACGGCCGCTGGGTCAGCCTGCACCAGAGGCAGCAGGAGCGCAAGCGGGTGATGTGGGAGGCGTGCGCCAAGTACCGCTCAAGCAGCAGCCGCAGGGCGGTCACGCCCCGCCACGTGTCCCGCATCTTCGTGGAGGACCGCCACCGCGTGCTGTACTGCGAGGTGCCCAAGGCGGGCTGCTCCAACTGGAAGCGGGTGCTCATGGTGCTGGCCGGGCTGGCTTCGTCCACCGCCGACATCCAGCACCACACCGTCCACTACAGCAGCGCCCTTAAGCGGCTGGACACCTTCGACCGCCAGGGCATCCTGCACCGCCTCAGCACCTACACCAAGATGCTCTTCGTCCGCGAGCCCTTCGAGAGGCTGGTCTCCGCCTTCCGCGACAAGTTCGAGCACCCGAATAGCTACTATCACCCCGTCTTCGGCAAGGCCATCCTGGCCCGGTACCGGGCCAACGCCTCTCGGGAAGCCCTGCGGACGGGCTCCGGCGTGCGCTTCCCCGAGTTCGTCCAGTACCTGCTGGACGTGCACCGGCCGGTGGGCATGGACATCCACTGGGACCACGTCAGCCGGCTCTGCAGCCCCTGTCTCATCGACTATGACTTTGTGGGCAAGTTCGAGAGCATGGAGGATGATGCCAACTTCTTCCTGAGCCTTGTCCACGCGCCGCGGAACCTGACCTTCCCGCAGTTCAAGGACCGGCACTCGCAGGAGGCGCGGACTACGGCCCGGATCACCCGCCAGTACTTCGAGCAGCTCTCAGCCCCGCAGCGGCAGCGCGCCTACGACTTCTACTACATGGACTACCTGATGTTCAACTACTCCAAGCCCTTCGCCGACCTGCACTGAGGGCCGGCGTGGACGCCCTGCCCGCCCACTCTCTTGTCCCCAGCGCCTGGTGCCTCAGCCAGGAGCCCAGATGCACCCAGAGCAACTGGGCTCCGAGGACGCGAGGCGCAGTGGCTGGTGCAGGCCTTTGGTGGGGGACAGAGGCCCAGGTCTTGGTTGGGGACCCTGGCCTGAGTTTCACAGCTACTTCCTCGCTCCTCCGCTGAAGAAGTTTAGGGGAGGGGGTGTGTGAGCTGGATACCCCAGCAGTCCCAGCTGCCCACACACAGCTCAGCCAAGAGTCAGGATGACCAGGGAAACCTGAGGCCCAGTGGACAAGGGCCCAGCAGTAAGGGATTTCCTGCAGTCCCTTAGCCATTGCCTTGTACCAAACCAAATGGTTTGCAGCTTTTCTATGACCCAGGAGGAGTTTCCCTTGGAATGAGGTTCCAAATAAAGCACATGGTTTCCAGAGCAGCAGTGTCTACACTCTGTGTGTTGGTGTGGGAATACCCGGCCTCTTCCTGCCGCTGTCTGGGGCTCTTCCTCCCTCCCCAGAGCAGCCAGAGCCAGGCTCCTGTAGGCTGGGCTGCCCAGAAGTCCAGGGCAGGAGTGGCCAGTGCATCACCGGAGCAGCGGGCCCAGTGGCTTCCCTTCGGGGCCTCTGAGGCCAGGATTCAGGTAACTGGGTCCTCCTGTCTCAGTACCAGCACCCTCATCCTGTCCCCATGGAGACCCCAAGTGGGCCCCTTCTTGTCAGTGCACTTTGTGGGGGCCCTCTGAGGTCTGCCAGAGTAGTGACAAGCTCTTCAGGCAAGCTGCCACTTGGGGCTGTCACTGGGCTCCCAGCGGGTGTGGCACTGTCAGGCAGGGAGTGATGCCATCCCTGGTTTGCTGAACTTCAGGGCTGAGCAGGGCTCTGGACCAAAGCTGTCCTCTGCACATCCTCTGACCCTGCCCTCAATCCCTGGCTCCACCCACCTGGCAAAGCCAGCCTTAAGTTGTCAGGATTGTCCGCCCCTGGGTGAACCAGGTCTGGGAGTGGGGTTGGGGGGGGGGATGCAGAGGAAACTGCTCCAAAAGCCAGTGTGGTTCCAGAAAGGTCTTGTAGGAAGTTTCTGTTGGAGCTTTGAGTGCGGGTGTGACAGTGGCTGTTTGGGGGTCTGGTTTGTAACGGGAAGTGCTGCCTGACCATTTCTAGGGCTCTCTCCCTGTCTGCCTGCCCTCCTACTTGCTGGTCTCATTCCTCTGTTAGCCTGTGTCTCCCAGGAGCCTGCTGCGCACCCTCCCGGGTCCTCCTGTTGTCTGTCTGCGGGTCTCTCTCAGGGGCTGCTCTCCATGTGGGCCCACTTGCTGGCGAACGTGCAGTGGACCCTGAGAAGGAGACATTGGTCCCCGAAGTGGGACATGCTGTCAGGTCCCAGCCAAGCCTGCACTGGCGTGAGCAGCTCCATCTCCCTTTTCACTCTACCATGGGCTCTGGGAACTTGTAAATGTGGAGCAAGCAGTTGAGGCTGCCACCTGTCTGTCTGGGCCACGTGCGACCCTGAGCACGGTGAGGCCTCCCCTCAGGTTCTGGCTGCAGCGGCCTGGGCCACCTGACAGAGGCACCCCGAGCAGCAGGAGGAGCCTGTGACCAGAGCCTGAGGGGCTGGCAGGTGTGCACAGTGGGGTGGCAGGTGCGAGCAGCTCAGAGGACCATGGCCAGGGCCCCTCAGGAGCAGGCAGGGAGGGCCGGGGACACAGCTGCCTCCAGCTGTGGGCTCACAGGGTGAGAGGGAGCGCACAGTGCAGACGGTGTCTCTGGTCCCGGATGCATTCGGTGGAGCCTGAGGCAGGGTCCGTGGTCATCTGCTCAGCAAGGGGGACACCTGGAAGCCCAGCTGGGGTAGCCTGCAGCTCGGACACAATCAGGGTTGCCCTGGGACTGTCCTCCCGAAGTATGAGCGTGGATGTGAGTGTGCGTGTGTGTCGGGGGCAGTCTCTCAGAGACAACCAGACCTGGGTTGGGCAGGGGGACATGCACAACACGTCCGTCACAGAGAGGGTTTTCCTTCTGAGTGGTAATGGCAGGTGACACAGTCCAGGCAATGACCGTGACCACTCACGTGTCCCCTGGCATGACCTCCAGAGGCCCAGTGCTGAGACCTCACACTGCCTGAGTCCACTGAGGTGGTTTTAGCTCAGCTCCAGTCCCAACCTTTTATGACACTAGGGCTTGGGGACAGTGGGCCAAACTGCCACCCAGGAAAGTGCGTGCGTGTGTGTGTGTGTGTGTTTCTGGGCAGGTGGGTAAGCGTGTGAGTCTGTACAGGTGGGTGTCTGCAAGAGCGGCGTGTCTGTGCGTGTGCATCTGAGTGTGTGTGTGTGTGTGTGTGTGTGTGTGTGTGTGAGAGGTGTAACTGGGTATCTGTGTCTGCGGAGAGGTGGTGTGTGCATGTGTGAGCCTGCAGACTGTGTCAGGGTAGGGGGGACTGTGGACGGTCCCCCAACTCTCTGTGACCACCTCGTGCTGTCTGTCCTGGCCCCATTTTATCTGCTCCGTACTTTGTGGGTATAGTCTGGAGGGAGGAGCTTTCCGGGTCAGGGACCCCAAAAGGGGCCACAGGGTCCTCCCAGAGGTCAGACAGGCCCATCAAGTTGGGGAAATAACCACTGACCCCAAGTGGCCTTCCCCAGCTCCATCCTCCAAATGGGGGCTCTGGGGCGGCCCACGTGAAGCCCCTGCCAGGCCTGTGCGCTCAGAGCAGCTCAGCCCTCCCCGGATGCCAGCCTTGCTCCCTGATGGGTGGAGAGAATGGGCCCAGGGTCCTCCCGGAGGCCTGCGAGCCCCAGGAGGCCTGAAGTCCTCTGGGAAGATGACTTGTGGTTCAGCCAGGTGGTCAGATATGAGCTTCAGGCACCTCTGGCCCCCAAGACACAGCCAAACCCTCCTCCTCCCCACTGTCCCCACTGTCCCCACTCCCACACATAGGCCCAGGAACGAGGTGGGCAGGCAGCGGATGGAGGAACAGTCAGTCCTTCAGCACCCTTTCCCCTCCCATTCGCCAATTTCATCCTCCCCGTTGTCCCGCCCCCTTGGTGGGGGTGGGGCACGGGAGCCACAGGCGAGCCCTGGCCCCGGCAGGGGGACTCCCCTCCCTCTCCCCATCTCCTCTGAGTTCATCCTCTTTGGGGAGCACCCATGGCTCACCAAGGGAATTTCCTCCCGGCATCTCCTCCCCACTCCACCCACGTGCAGCAAACCCAGGGCTGGGCAACGGGAGGCAGGGATCAGGTTTCCATTGGCGTAGGCACTGCTTCGCCACCAGGGGATGCTAAGTCCTCGCTCCTGAGCAGCGGCCTGGGTATTCCCGACCCGGCCACGAGGTGGCAGCAACACCCCGACTGTGTAGCTCCATGTTGGGCGGAGCATCCCCGGACCCACAGGACACCGCGGCCCCCGCGGCCCACTTCAGTTGGCGGTCTTCTACCCTATCTCTCGGCCATAGGTTCACCGGAGCCCTGCCGCTCCACCTGTCTCCGGGCAGATCCTAGAGGTCATTCGGAAACCCACCAGCCCCAGAGGACCCACCCGCCCTAACACCAATCCCCCAAATATTCTCAGCAGACCTCACCCCTCACATGCGCCCAGGGAGAGCTCCAACATCCCAGAAATGCCTTGCAAGCACAGACTGGTTAGCAAGGAGAACACAGTGGGTGGAAGGGCCAAGTGTCACCAGGGCTGTGTGGGGAGCCGCCATCGCACAGCTGTCCTCTTAGCCTGGGGGGTGCAACCCGACCTGGCTTTCCACCTTGGGGACTGCCCTCTCCGTCCCAGTCCCCTGGCCAGCCCCAACCTGCCAACCCCTCCAGCCGGCTTCCTGTGCTGCAGGGGGCGCGGGCTCGCTGGGCTTTTCTCCAACTCATGACCCACGCCTCACAGAGCCACCAGGAGCCTGCCGGCACTTGTCTGCCACCCTGCTGGAGGGTGCTTGCAGGCCTTCTGTGACCGCAGCCACAACTCGCACACTCCAGATGCACACTGACACAGGCACGGGCCCACTAGCCATGCCCACACACAAACACTCGAGACACACCCATTCTCACAAACACACATCCAGACCCAGAGGCGCGTCCAGGGGCGCACAGCACAAACACACCTGCCAGCACGCATACACTTGTGACACACGCACACAGCCCTAGATGCACGTGGACAAAGAGAGACACACCACACTCTCACACAGATGTCCCAGAAAGGTGCACAGCTAATGGTGTCATTCTGACCGCAGTGAAATAAAAGGGAAGGGCCAGAAAGCCCCTCACTGTCTATGTCAGAATTACGCTCCTTCTGTCTGCACTGCCCCTGTGCACCATCTCTCCCCAGTGCCCTTCACCGGTCAGCCCTCCACTTCCTCTTGGAGCCCCAGCCCGACGCCTCCTCCTCCAGAACCTCACTCACTTGCTGCTGGGTCATTACCTCTCCCATCAGGGCCCATCTTCAAACTACAGAAAGCTTCAGCCTCACATCCCCTCCATCTCTTGCCCTATTCTTGCTCATGTCATTCTCTCTACCTCTAACAGAAACCTTTTCTTCTTCTTCAGGGCCTATGTCTTTTGTTTTTAAAGATTCTGTGTACTTATTTTTAGAGAGAGGGAAAGGGAGAGAGAAAGAGAGAGGGGGAAACATTGATAAGAGATTGGTTGCTTCTTGCATACCCCCAAACTGGGGGCGCGAACCTGTAACCCAGGCATGTGCCCTGACCAGGAATCAAACCGGGTACCTTTGGGTCTGTGGGACGATGCCCAACCCACTGAGCCACAGCAGTCAGGGCACCAGTTCCTACATCTCAACCCAACCACTTTGTCTCCTGCCTGGGTGCCTAAAGCAATAAGAATCGTGGTATTTACTGGTGTATCGGGTACTGTCGAAGCATTTTGCGTATATTATCTTATGCAATACTCATCGCACTCCTATAAAATAGATACAATTATATCCTCCCCATTTTGTACAGATGAGGAAACTGAGACACAGAGAGGTGAAGCGATTTGCCCAAACTCACACAGCTATTAGGAGGATGTTCCAAGATTCAAACCCTGACAGTTTGGCCCTGGTGCTTCCAGTGTGCCCTCCTGCTTCTCCAGCAGCCCAGAGGCCAGAGCTGGGCTCCGCCTATGCATGTGTGGGAAAAGGAGGGAGGGGACAGGAAAACGGTGGCCCGTGGGATCTAGGCCGACAAGGAGGGGCATGAGCACAGGAAGGGCTGATGGGCAGAGGGAAGGTGGGAGTTGGGAATCCGGGGTCTTGGACAGGGGGTGGCTTCCTGTGGCGACAAGGGCAGACTGTCATGGAGGAGGGGAGGGTGGCCAGGACGGACAGAGGAAAAGGTCGCTGGACTCAGAAGACCTCAGTTCCAGACCTTGTAGACAGGTCGTGTCCCATGGACACATTCTCTTCAGACTGCTCTTGGATCCGAAGACGCCGTCCTCCTGCACCTGTGTCCGAACCCGGCCCCACCAGACCATGCCTGCAGCCCGCCCACTCACCTGCCTGGGAGTGGGCACAGCCCAGCTGTGCTCTGTGACTCTTGCATCTGCCTGTGTCTGGGTCAGCCTGACAGCCTGGGGAGGTGATGGTTGCCAGGGCTACAAGCCAGGCCTCTCCTTGGGGTGCAGAGGTTGGAGCAGGAGTGTGGGGGTGGAGCCCTGGACTACTGAGGCCTGGAACCTGCTCCTGGGGAAACAGACCCCAGTGCACAAAGGGCAATTCCCACAGACTCAGGGAAGAGAACTCAGCTGGGCAGGATTGGGCGGAGCAGGAGAACGCAGGCCAGGAGCAAAAGCTGCATTCTTACTCTCCAAGCTGAGGTGCTGAATTTTACTTTTCCTTTTATTTATTTCTTCTTCTTAAATCCTGTTTCTCTCCCTGAGGCATCTAATCTATTATTTAACATTGGATTGTACGATTGAAACTCCCAGGCAAATTGAAAATTATTTGTGTTTGAGGGTTCAGGCACGAGGCCGAGGCTCCGGTTCCGGGAGACCCAGGGAGCCTGGGCGAAGGTGCAGCACCCGCAGTCCTGCCCCGAGCAGGGGCCGGGAGGGGCGGGCTGGGCAGCGGGGGGCTCAGCCCCACAGCCCCGGCCCTGCCTCGCTCAGGCCTTTCGCACCCAGCGCCCCCAGCTCAGGGCCATTAATCTCCATGCGGCATTGCAGCAGGGAAGTGCCGTCCAAGGCTCCCACTGGCCAACGCAGTGGGAAGCAGGTGCAATCAGTCACCCTGGCCCTGTGGCCACCCTGGGGAAAGGTCTCAGTCACAAGAGGATTAATGACATGGGACAAGGGCCTGCCATCATTTTTCAGGTGTTGGGAGCTCCATGGGATTGCAGTCAGGGTTGCTGCCTAGTTGGGTCTTAACCTAACCAAGAGGGATGGTAACCGAGGTGGGGCACAGGGTGGGGCTGTGGGCAACTGGGCCCTGCGGACCGAAGACCTAAGGGCATGCGACCTTATAGGGCTGGCTCCAAGGACATGCCGCAGGGCCACCCCCACGGTGGAGCCAGCCGGAGCCCAGGGTGTGCACAGACACAGAGTGGACGCCTGCCACACAGTGTGCAGGGTGCAGGGACGAACGGTGCCAGGTCCAGGAGGACCTTGTAGGCAATAATAAGGAGATCGGATCTAGTGCTGAAAGCAATGGAAGCCACTGAAGGGGCGGAGGGATACTTCCCATATCAAAAAAGGGTCCATAATGAGGCAAGGAGGCCAGAGCTTGCCACCGTTTCACATTTCCTGAGTGGTCATGGGTGTCAGGCACTGGGCTAGGCAATGAGGACATGGGGGGCATGGCAGTGCATTCTCCCGGCCTGGAACCAGGGCTCCTCGTCCGGGAGGACACTGGCGTTGAGGGAAGAGCATGTACAAATGTCCTGGGGTAAAAGAAATTGTGGCCAGGCGAGGGGTGGAGGAAGGCTGCTGGGTCAGAGCAGCGGGAATGTGGTGGGTGCCACGTGCCACCCAGGCCCCTTCGGGAAGGAAGGGCGGCCAAGAACTGCGGGCGGCCAAGAACTGCGTCCTTAAGGGACTGCCCACGTTGCTCACTCAGGGTCTGCCACGCCCAGTGACTCACCCACGTGGAAGGAGAAGAGCCCAGTGTCCTCTCCCAACAATTCTGGAGGGCAGCCCAGCTTCAGAGCTACACGTGGCAGAAAGAACAACAACCCTCTAAAGATGCCCGGGCCTTAATCCCCAGAATTTGTGGATATGTTAGTTTATGTGTCGAGGGGGATTTTTCGGATACGATTAGGGACCCTGAGGTGCAGTGGTTATCCGGGGTTATCCAGGCGGGCACAATGCAGTCACAAGGGTCCTCGTAGAGAAGGGCAGTGGGTCAGGGCCAGAGAGCAGACGGCCCAACGAAAGCAGAGGCCGGAGCGAAGGTAGAAAGAAGCCGCAGACCAAGAAAAGAGGGAACCCCTGGAAACGAGAAAAGGCAAGGAAACACGTTCTTCCCGGAGCCTCCAGGGGGAACTCAGCCCATTGCAGATTTCTGAGCTCCGGAAAAGTGAGGTAAGAAATTCGACTTGTTTTAAAGAACTTCAGTTTGTGGTAATGTGTTGTAGCAGCAGCAGAAAACTGATACAGCCTCGGAGCCCGGCTTCTTCTTCTGCCTAATCCTGCTTTCTTCCCCTCCATTCCACAAGTGCGGGCGGGGCCTGGGAGCTGACGAGTGCTCCCCAGGGGGGCCCAACCCTTGGCAGGCAGTGAGTGGGGGGGCGCCTGAGGAGGCAGATGCAGGGCCCAGACTGTGAAGCAAGTTCATCCACCCCATCTGCTCAGCCGCAGTTGCAGGGGCGCGCAGGTAGCCCCTGTTACAGGTTGACCATGAATTGTTCAGACTTCCCGCTTTGGCGAGGGATGGCTGCCTGTACAAGGGAATGCAGTGCTGAGAGCAATGTATTCAGGTATCGGAGAAACGTCAGGGAAAAGCAAAGCCGCAGAATCAGGTGGCCACCACTAAAATTGACCGGCACTTTGAGAAAAGGTACCAAAGACCGAGAGCAGTGAAGGGCTGCGGGTGAGGGCCGCAAGGCCCGCGGCGGCACCAAGGGGGGGTCCTCAGGTGCTGTAGCTGGAGGACCTCAGAGCCACCAAGTTCCAAAGAAGGTTCAACTTGGCCTAAGCAGGCCTGCTATGCAAAGGGCACGGTCTGGTTGGTACAAAATGACACCCTGACATTTCCGGTGGGACGCCTGAGTTGGTGCACCCCAAGGTGTAAATCCCCAGAGCGCCTTCGACCCTCTGAGCCTGCAGACGCGGCCCACTCTTCCCTACTAAGGGTTAATGCTCCCCATTCCTTGAAGAAATGTGAGGTCTCTGCCCTGCAAGGCAGGGTGCAGCCCTTCTGGGATATGCCCTCACCTCAGCTTCTCCCACTAGACCTGTGATTAGGGGTCACACCACAACATGACGGGGCCGAGGAAGCGCCGCCTCTGGTAGGAAAGGCAAGAGCTGCAGCCCAAGGAGCTACATCACCCAGGCCCACAGGCAGGGGCAAGGCCAGGAGAGCGCCGGCGGGACTGGATTCTGAAGGTGCTGGGTCCGAAGCTGGCCGGGGCGGGCTGGGTAGGCCCATAAAGGTTGAAATGGGCGGGTGAGCCTATCAATAGGAGAGCATTTTCCTGGGACGCGTGTTCAGTGTCCTGGCAAGGCCCGTGGGGTGGTGCACAAACACTGCTGGGACGGGTCCTAGAAGTGTGGGGGGCGCAGTGGCCTGTGCTTTGAGAAATGCCAGGATTTCCACATGAAGTGGTGGCAGAAGGCTCTGCAAAGTGGGCGTGCTGCACGGAATGGGCTATGTAAGGCCCCCCAAAAGTGGGAGAGGACAGTGTTCTTCGGGAGAGCCCCGCGGACACACCACTTACCACACCCAGGGGCAGGCACGAAGAGGGCCACATCGCCTCACGTCTGCGGTCAGGACTGAGGTGGAAGAGGCTCTCGTGGCACGTGGGTCCCTGACAGCCTCAAGGGCAAGAGAACCCCCAAACCACAGAGGTCTGGTGGGGGCATTTACTCATCAGAAGTGAGGCAGATACAGTCCCAGTAAAGAGTGTGACCTGGCTGCAGTGAGGCATGAAGCCAGCGATAGCACAAGGTGTTCCCGGGGGCGAAAAGGCGGTAGCTGCCGCGTGCCCTGCTGGATCTGTACAAAGAGGCCTAGAGCA
Source organism: Artibeus jamaicensis (assembly GCF_021234435.1). Classification (NCBI taxonomy): domain Eukaryota; kingdom Metazoa; phylum Chordata; class Mammalia; order Chiroptera; family Phyllostomidae; genus Artibeus; species Artibeus jamaicensis. The sequence goes on along the minus strand of NW_026521896.1, from coordinate 1,029,872 downwards.
GACAATCAGGAGCCTGAGTGCCGTCCTTCCAATAAAAAAAGAAAAATGTAGCTCCTTGCCCAGTGTCTGAACTGGAGCCCGTTTTCGGACCAGGAACCCGGTGGCTGCGAGAGAGAGAGGTGAGCTCCCAAAACGAACCTGTCACACAGAGCACCTGTATCCAGTGATCACACCCGTGGACCCCCTGCAGAAGGGCCCTGGGCAAGGAGGCTCCCACGCAAATGTGGGGCCGTGGGACAGGATCGGACTTGAGACAGACACGCTGGGGTCTGGTGAGCCGTCCTGGTCGTCCATCAGAGTAGGGGCGTGAGGGGCTGGTGATACACGGAGTGCTGGCCTCGGCCTGGCTCTCCGTGGGTCCGCCAGGTGCTTCGAGGCCCCACGCCGCGCTGTGTAATTCAGATAGGCTTGCTTGGTAGCCATCACATGTCCCCCAAGGACTCCTCGGCCTGTAGGGTAAGAGCTTTTGCAGTGGGACCGGCAAAGAGGAACCTCTGGCACTGCCTTCTGTCCCCTTCCAAAACAGGAAATGAAAAAACAATACAGCTTCCTGGGGTGAGGGGTCGTGGGGAGGGTGGGGGCAGCTATTGGAGCTGCCTCCTAAAACCTAAAGGTCCCGCAGGCAGCGGTCCTCGTCACAGCTCCACTGAACTGACGGTTTAGCGCCTGTAAAGACAAGACAGACCCCGGGGGCTGGCAGTGAGCCACCGCAAGCCCAGCCACACAGCGGTCAGACCGCAGCTGCTGTGCCAACTGGTGCCCTTGCCAGTGTGGGGTGCCACGACCTCAGGGCACAGTGTTTGTCCACTGACCTGGCAAATGTGTTACTTTGCATCTTTATAAAAAAGGTGATCAAAACCAGTCTGCAGCCCTGGCTGCTGTGGCTCAGTGGATTGAGTGCCAACCTTCAACCCAAAGGGTCACTGGTTCGATTCCCAGTCAGGGTACATGCCTGCATTGTGGGCCAGATCCCTGTTTGGGGGTGCTCAAGAGGCAACCACACATTGATGTTTCTCTTCCTTTCTTTATCCCTCCATTCCCATCTCTAAAAGTAAATAAAGAAAATCTTAAACAAATAAATAAACAAGTTGCAGCCCTGGCTGGGTAGCTCAGTCTGTTAGAGCATCGTCGTGGTGTGCCAGGGTTGCGGGTTCAGTCCTTGGTCAGGGCACATACAAGAACCAACCAATAAATGCATAGATAAGTGGAACAACGAATCAGTGTTTCTCTCTCTCCCTTCCTTCATTTCTCTAAAAATAATCAATCAATAAAATTTAAAAAATTTTTAAAAACCAGTTTGCATTCAGTTGGAATGGAATGCAGTTTGCATTCAGAATTAAATTGAAATGTATACATTTATGTAGCCTTGCCGCAGAAATATGTTAACTCTCCAGTGCTCTGTCCAAATACAGACCAAGAACACCTGGATTGGCTGGATATCCTGTGGAATATCATATTGGTCATATATCAACAGCCTCACGCTAATCAAGATTGAATGAGCAGGGCGGCCGGGATGCTGCGGGCCTTCAGAAGACCCACGCACTGCAGAGGTGGGAGGACAAGCCCAGAGCAGTTTCGGGGGCCTGTCATGTCAGAAAAACTTTTAGGGGCTGCGGCGGGCTGGGGCACATTAAGACAACCTAAGAAAAGGGCAGATCACGCCATCCTGCACCGCCCACCTTGAAGAAGGAAGCGCAGTGTCTGCTAGGCCTCTTCGCCTTCCAGAGGCGCGGTCCTCGCGGATGAATAGTCCACACCACTTACCGGGAGCCGGGGAAGGCTTCCGGCCCTGAGTCAGTTCCGGGAGGGAGAGGGCCCCGCAGCAGGTGCGTGCTGCGGAGCTCGAGGCGCGGACCTGGGCTGTGCGCCCCAGCGGACCCTAAGGTGCTGGAGCTACCAGCGTTGGGAAAAGACGCCGTGTGGAGTTTCTGGGAAGCCCCCAGAAGGGAATTGCAATGCAGGCTTTTAAAGTTCTGTCACAAGGCCCTACCACGTGGAGAATTACAAATCTTTTGAAAAGCAGCCCCTGGCGTGCTGTGAGCCCCGGCATGGACGGCGTGCCTGACTATGACCACAGGACACCAAGGGAAAATGCGGCCGTAACTGCCTGTCCTCGTCCGTCCTGGCTGCTCTAACCAAATTCCATGATATTCCATGATATTGTTGTAAGTTTATTAACAACAGATATTCATTGTGGACTTTTCGCAGCTTTCAGCAAGACCACGGTGCCGGCACAGGCAGGGAGGCCCCTGCCGGCTCACAGCCTGCGCCTCCTCACTGCGTCCTGGCAAGAAGGAGGAAGCTGGGGGTCTCTCCGGGGCCCCTTTTATAAGGCGCCCATCTCACTCATAGGGGCTTATCCTTAATGACCTAAGCACCCCTCAAAGGCCCCACTTCCTAACAACACTATCTTAGGGGTCAGGATTTCCACATATAAACTGGGGGCACGGGGGGACGCACACACCCAGATCACTGCACCTGGCATCTGAGCTTGGTCCTGTCACTCAGAGCCACCATGTCGGAGGGACCAACGGGCCCAGAAGTGCCCACCCACAGGATGGAATGTCCATCCAGGACCCCGTGCGAGCAGGAGGAGGGGCCACAAACCAGCTGTGAGAGCAGGTGGCCCAGACCCCCTGTCGTGCACCACTGCCACACCCAGTCCTCCCCCCCCAACCCCTCCACTCCTGCGTGGTGGGCGGTATGACCCGCCGCTGAAAGGAGAAGAAGCCTGAGCTGGGGTCACAGGAGTGTGGCTTCGAACATGGCAGCAAGTAAAACTGGATGGAGCCTGCAGCCCACTTAGGGCGGCCTTGAGAGCGGTGACTCGGTTGGTTGGTCACTGCCCTGCAGAACGAAGATCACCAGTCCAGTCCGGGCACACGCCTGGGTTGCAGGTTCAATCCCCATTCGGGGCACAGGCGAGAGGCCACCAGATCGATGCTTCTCTCTCACATCAATGTTTCTCTCCCTCTCTTTCCCCTTTCCTCTCCCCCTCTATAAAATAAACGTAATCTTGTTTTAAAAAAATCCTCCCAGGGGGTAGAGCTCTGGTAACAAACCTGGTCATCCACTTTGGTGGGAAGAAAAGTGGTCGGGGCCAGGACACTGGTCAGGAGATGGGACAAGCCTGCCAGGGCCGCAGTGCGGGTGGGCCTGAGTCGGGCATGAGGCTCACGGTCTCCCACCTTAACACCCACTGGGGAGTGTTTGTCACGGAAGACTCCCAGGCCAACAGAATGGCATGACCAAGTGTCATCAACCAGCTTCTGCCATTGGTCTCTCTACTGCTGGCACAAGGAGTATGGGAAAGGCCCGACCAGTGTGGCTCAGTGGGTCAGGTGTCATTCCGCAAAGCGAAAGGCCACCAGTTCGATCCCCGGTCAGGGCACGTGCCTGGGGTTCGGGTTCAGTTCCCAGATGAGGCCACCAATCAATGTTTCTCTTTCACATCAGTGTTTCTCTCTCTCAGTTTCTCCCTCCCTCCCCTCTCTGTGAAAATAAACCCGTGAAGAGAAGAGTAGAGAAAGGAGGAGCCGCAGAGGCGGAGGCAGGGACGAGGCCGTGAAGAGGCCCAGCGGCCTGGGCGCCCGCCCGCAGAGGCTGACTGAGCTGCTGCTGCTGGATGTCCCATCTCTGATCAGCGGAGCCCAGTGCTGAGTCCCAGGCACGGTGCCATCCCTTGAGGACACCAACCAGTTACCTAGCAGCAGGTGGACTACACTGGATCCCTTATATCCTGGAAGGAGCAGTGATTGATTTTGTCAGGAATAAACACATATTCCGAGTATAGGTTTGCTTTTCCTGCCCAGCCTGCGCCAGTTCACTATCCAAGGATTTAACAGAGTATCTGATGCTCCGGCTTCAGGTAACATTGTATCAGATAAAGGGAGCCGCTTTGCAGCAAAGGAGGTGGGGGGTGGCACATGACCATAGATGCACTGGTTGTATCACTGACTGTATCGTCCGGAATCTGCCGATCCGATAAATCAGTGGAAGAGCCTGATAGGAGTGTGGCTGAAGTGCCAGCTCAGAGATGGTATTTCACAAAGAGGGGGTACCATGCTCCCAAGCCAAATGTACACTTCGAATCAACAGTAGGCCGACACAGGTCTAGCCATGTGTGGTAAGCAAAATAAGACCCCTTCTCCCCAGAACGTCCCGATTCCAAGAACCTGTGAGTGCATTCCCTTGCTATGCACAGGGACTTTGTGAATGTGTTTAAGTTGCGGATCCTGACGAGGAGAGATGATCCCGGATCATCTGGGTGGGCCCCACCTACGTGGAGGGCAGGCCGGACGGTGTCTGAGTGCTTCAGGTGAGAGAGACAGGCAGCCCCCGGCGGCCTTGAAGATAGAAGGGAACCGGGAGACGTGAAACGTGGCTCCTTGCTAGGAGCTGGAAAGGGGAGGAAGGGCTCCTCCCCAGGTCCTCTAGAAGGGACCCAGCCCTGCCTGCACCCTGCTTTTAGGCCAAGGAGACCCATTTGGACTTCTGGCCTTCTGAGCTATAAGATAATACCTTCATATCGCACTATATTATCACCCAGTTGGGGGTCACTGGTTATGGCAGCAATAGGAAGCCAAAACGCCACGTCATAGGGAAAATGGGTCCGGGAACCAAGGGGTGGAGGACAAAACACCCGCTTCCCGCCTCTCCTGGCCACCCACCAAGGGAATTGGCACTTCCCTGGGCGCTAGGGGTTCAGAGATTCCAACAAGGAATGCTTCTACCAAGGAACATGGCAAGACTTCACAGACTACATGCTAGGGTGCTGCCGGGGCACCTGGGGCTCATCGTGCCGAGGTCCCGGCAAGCAAGACAGCCACCATCTTGGCGGAGATAATGGAGCCTGAGCATCAGAAAGAAGTAACTTTTTTGTTATAGAATGAGGGCAGGGCAAAATATATCTATGCCTAGTTAATCTACTTGGTTGCTTCTTGGTGTCCCTTGCCGAACTTTTACAGTATATTTATTGATTTGGTTTGAGAAAACATCTATTGGTTGAGAGAGAGAAACATGTATTGGTTGCCTCTCGTATGTACCCCAACCAGGGATCAAACCTGTAACCTGGGTATGCGCCCCAACAGGGAATCGAACTGGCAACCTTCTCGTGTACAGGGTGATGTGAGCCACGCAGGCAGAGCCCCCCTTGCCCGATTCTGGACACAGTGATGGACAAGTGTAGCAGCTCTGGCCTGAGAAGGTGGTGTCAGTCAGTGTCCCAGAACCATCAAAGATGAGGGTGTGGCCCCAGGGAAGCCCCTGAGGCCAGGACCGCTGTTAGCTGAGGGTGAGGGGAATTCAGAATAGACAAGCAGGCGAGTGAAGATGAACATCAGTTGTACTGCAGCAGCGGGGGCTGTAGTTACTCCCACTAACCCTCCTCTTCCAAGTTCCCCCGCGGCACACCAGAATCTTGAGGGGCTGCTCTCTGGACGTGCATGAGGAAGTGGGTCCTGGCAGTGCAAAGGATGATGCACCCCCCAGGCCTGCTCCAGCAGTGAGAACCTGTTCCTCCAGTTTCCAGAAGGGCTTTCTGCTGAGAGCCTTCAGCCATCATCCCTTCCCAGAGAATGCCTCAGGTGCAGAGTGATGTCTCGCCCAAGGTCATACTCCATATTCAGCGACAGCCCCGGCCATCTGTATGGCCACACAGAGGCCCAACGTGGGTGCCTGCAATGGAGTCAGTGTCCCTTGGGTCCCCACCCTGTGTCCCTTGGGTCAGTGATGCCCCCGTTGAGACTGCATGAGAGCTCAGCTTCTCCCTCTGCCCACTCCTCCCTCCCACAGATGCGGATGCAAAAAAGCTGTTCGTAAAGAGCTCCTGCAGTAACCTACACCCCAGTCAGCTTCCCAGGGAGTCCAGCCTGCAGTAGAGAACAAGAGGGAGGGAAGTGGGGGAGGGCGAAGGTGGGCCTGTCCGCATGCACCGTAGGAGGCGGTGCTGTTATACCGTAGGCAGAGCAGGGGAAGCCTCAGCAAGGCTTTGGGCGAGCAGCTGCATCATCTTTTGAAAAGCCCCCTCTGGCTGCCTGGAGAAAACCAACTGTAAGGGCAGGGCTGACAGCCAGAAGGACTCACGTCCAGGTGAGAGATGGCGGCGCCTGGGCCAGACTGTGAGTCTGAGTCAGGACTTGTGGAGTTAGAGGAATCTCTGAGACACCATGGGGAGGCGTCAGGTGGGAGGTGGAAGGAAGGATGAATCCGTGAGTCACTGACACTGCAGGAGGTTCCCCTGGAGAAAATGTGAGGAGAGGAGAGAAGGGAGCCTGTGGATGGTCCGAGCAGGGGATGAGCCAGCCGGCAAAGCAGGGAGCAGTGGGCTGAGCAGAAGGGGAAAAAACGGGTGTGAGCACTGCTCTGGGTGTGTCGAGTGCAACAGCCAGTGCACGCGAGGTTATGCTGCAGAGACCGATATTCCTGAATATCAAAGTCCTAAAAAGACAACACTTAACTTCGCCCTCAATGCACAGGTCCAGCGTAGGTCTCTGTTCACTGTGGTCCCTCGGAAACCTGGGTGGCGGAGGCTCCATCTCAAAGGTGGCTTCTGCAACTGCCCAGGTTGGGTAGGGGCTGTAGGAACGGCACGCTGACTTCTTGAGTTTCTGTCTCACACGGTGCTGGCAAAGTAAGTTGCGTGGCCTTGCCTGACTTCAAAGGAGGCCAAGAAGGGCAGCGCTGCTATGGAGCCCGCAGTGGGGGAGAGCTGGGAGCCCGACCTGCTGAGGACGGAGGCGGCCCGGCGGCCCGGCTGATGCTGGGCGGACCCGGTAACCTGAGGACTGAGAAACCTGGGTCCTTGCTGACCCGAGAAGGAGGTGTTTGGGGACCTTAAGGGACTAACAGTGAGAGGTGACAAGTTGGTTAGGGAGGAACAGAGGGTGGGTAGATGAGAAGTGTGGACCGCTCTTCCCACTGCACTGGCTAGGACAGGTGGCTGAGGCAGAGAAGGGGCTGTAAGGGCGGGTCCTCGACAGCTGGAGTTCGGTTGGTGTTTTTAGAGGAGATAACTTGAATGTGCATGAAGAACAATGGGAAGGACCCATGGGGGGCGGATTAAATCTGCAAGAGGAAGCCAGGCCAAGCCATGGAGGACACACAGGCCTCCCTGTACTCACGCACCTCAGGCCCCGAAACTGCCTGTCCAAACAGCCCTCAGCTCCTGACCAGGGCCTACACGGACCTTTCCTCTGGCCCATCGTCCAGAGGGTGGACAGCAGCCACCAGTGTATGTACCCCGATGTCTGAGGGGTACCCAAGAGCGGCCATTTGCTGGGTGTGTGCATGGAGCCTGGCAGTGCAGGCTGGGGTGTGTACACAGTACCCACAAAGTAGCCCCGCAGTGGGGGATGGAGCCAGGAAGGTGAGTGAAGGGGACTCGTCCCATGGCACCAGGTCCACCCACTCCCTTCAAGGAACCTGAGAACTCCAAGTGAACCTGGCCCTGCAGCCCATTATGAAGGCATATCTGCCAAATTTAGAGGATTAAAATGAGTTTTCTCTAACAGTTGTTAGCTTAATACATACCTTTTAAAAATTCAGGCCTATGGCCCTGGCTCTTGTGGCTCAGTGCACTGAGCACAGGCCTGGGAACCAACGGGTTGCTGGTTTGATTCCCAGTCAGGGCATGTGACTGGACTGCAGGCCAGGTTTTCAGTAGGGGTCGTGCAAGAGGTGACCACACACTGATGTTTCTCTCCCTCTCTTTCTTCTTCACTTCCCCTCTGTAAAAATAAATAAAATTTTTAAAAAATAAAAAATAAAATATTTAGGCATATGATATGCAGTTCTCCATTTTTCCTCTTGTTCTGAGCCCTTCAAATGTTAGGGGTGGGGCAAGGCATGTAACAGATTAAAAATACACACAATTTTATATAACATCTACATATCATGTAATTATAAGGCCATAGAATAAAATGTTTCACATAATCCCAATCTAATGTGTGTGGGAATGTATACGCACAGACACAGGAATAGTTTGTACCAGCTTTTGCTGTGTGACAAGCACGAAACTTCAGTGGCTTAAACAGCAGGTATTTATCTCCCCTGCATCCAGGTGGCTGGTGCCGCCCACCCCACGCGTCTCCTTCTGGGGCTCCGGCGCTTTCATCCTGCTGGAACGGCAGGCACTGAGCCACCGGGCTGTCCTCCAGGACTGCCTCAGCCACATCTACTCACTCCCCTCTGGGAAGGCCAGAACCAGGGAGGGGGAAGTGCGTTCTGCCAAACACGGGGCCACGGCAGGGTGTGCTGTCTAAAGCTGCTATGGGGCAGCAAAAATGGGCATGAATAACTAAATCTGTCACACACCAAACTGAGTGTCCCTAGGAGGAAGAAAGTGAGATTGCCAGGGTGCGTACAGGGTGTGGGGTGGGGCTAATTTGTAATCAATTCTAATTACTACAAGAATAGATGTTTTAATTTTCACAACTTATGTGTATTCCCATATCTCTTCTGCAGTAAAGCAAAAATAAGAAGACCTCAATTTTCTTCAATTCCAATCAAAATTCTAATATAAAATTTTTACTGGCTGATTCACTGGAAGACTGGCTAGCCATCTTTCAAAAAAAATCCTTTTTTTAGATCCTGACCTCAAACCATAAGTAAAACTTAATTCTGAAAGGATAAGAAACCTGCATGTAAAAATAGAACCATAAAAACTGCAGGGAGACATATTTTGAAATACATCAAGATGTCTTTTCTTTCTGTACTTCCTTGGGTGACCTTCCAGCTCTTTCAGCCAGAGGCTTGCACTGCCTTGAGGCGGAGGGGGATGGAGGGAGGAGGAGGAGAGAGGAGGAGGAGGAGGTGGAGGGAGCGGGAAGGAAGAGAGGAGGGGGTGAGGAGGGGAGAGGAGGAAGGCAAGATGACAGAGGGCGGGAACAGAAAGGGAGGACGGCAAGGCTGGCCATCACCCACCCAAACACCTGCCCTCTTCTCAAAGCAGCGGGCGGGCGGGAGGCGGCAGGTGGGAGGGTAGAGCCTTGCCTTCCTTCCAACACCATCCTGGTCAGAAACCAGTGTTTTCAGCAAACGCATCAAAGACCCAATTCCACCACGAGAGGCCCTTTGGGGCGCTTGGCCTCCAACACACGCGAAGGGCAGAGGGGCCAGGGCAGGAGGGAGGGGCCGGATGTGGACCAAAGGGGCCACAAGGCAGGGCTTGCCGTGTCCAGCAAGGCGAGAAGAGCAGGCGGCGGAAACAAAACGCAGGAGGATGCGCGCGCTGAATGCCACTCCCGTAAAAGTTTAAAACAACACAGATGGTACAATTGTTTATAAATGCATTCATATGTTGCAAAGAGTATAAAAATGTGCTGAGGAATGTTGCAATTTCTGGGCCTAAACTGATCTGTATCATTTCGTGTGATTTTTAAAGAAGGATCTGAAGCAAATATTCAAAATGTTAATATTTGGTGTATCCTGGGTGGTGGGTATAGGGTTGTCTGTTAGATTATTTTCTGCATTTTCAAATACGTGGCAGGGGGGTTAGTGTGGATTAGTGTGGAGTTAATACTATGTGCACGTGTGCGTGTTGGCATGTCTGTGCTCGGGCAGGTGTCCACATGTTTCTCTGTGCTGTGCAACTGTGTCTGTGCGCACACCTTTGGGCCTGCCACTTGTGTGGGGGCGTGAGTCCGTACGGAGTGTGTGTGTCTGCAGCTGAGTGTCTGTGCAGCTGTGTGTGAGGTGGTGTTTGTGAGTCTTTGAGTGTGTGTGTGCACGCCTACGTGACCCTGTCCAGCTGTGTGTCTTCATATGCCCGTGCACCAGTAAACAGGAAGAAGGCTGGCTGGACAAACACCGCGTCCTTGACCCGCGTCCCTCTGGGAAGGGGAGATGGGAAGTTTGTTTCCCCTTCTTACATTTTACTGTGTGTCTTTAACAATGATCAAGTATGCCTTATTAAATTTTTTAAAGTATTTCTTAAAACATAGTGAAGAATTTCACAGCTCAAAAAATGAAAAGAATTTGCCAGCAAGCCCTCAATGCCCTCTGGGGCCCCAACCTGTGATCCCATCCCCCCCCAAGTGCCCCGAGGACAAAGGAGCCTGCAGACACTTCCTGACCTCACCTCAAGGGCATGGACCAGAGCAAGCATGCAATTTCTCTGAAGTCTTGTGTTTTATCTTTAAATGTTAGGCAACATTTACATTCTCCCCTGCAATGTATAGTACATGTTTGTCTTGATTTTAAGCCTCAAATCTTGGAGTCAAGGGGCCCCTCCAGGGCTCCCCCCCTCCCTCACTTCCGCAGCTCCTGTCTGCCTCCTGTAGGTGGGTGCTGGGCCAGCAGGGCCTGGAACAGGGTGGAGCATGTATCCACAGCCCCACTGAGGCTCCTGGAAGGAGCGCAGACACTGGGCTGGGCCAAGTTCTTCAAGTAGACTGTCACACTGAATTCTCCCAGTGGCCCCATCAGCTGATGCTACTATTGTTCTCACATCTCAGGGAGGATACTGAGACTTGGAGAGATTCGGCCCAAGGTCGCCCAGTTGGACTGACTTCCAAGTTCATGACGTCCACGGACTGTCTCCCTACAGAACAGGTCCGAGGAGAAGGAACGGCCTGTGACGAGGAGGGCTGGCAAGCTGAGCCTTGGCCCCACGAGGAGCCCTGGGTGGGGTTTCTGACTAACCCAGGGCTGTGTTACTCACTTACTTCCCCCCCTCAGACTTGTGCAAATGCTTCTGCGAGGCACCTTGTCCTATGACCCCAGGGCCACTTTGATGGTCACTTCAAGGCAGAGTGGCAGCCACACATAATCATTCAGGGGCGGGGCTTGGTGTCGTTTCCCAGGGACCCACATGAGGCTGACATCAACCGAGAGACCCGGAGGACCCCAGTGCGGGTGCACTGGCCCAAGCAACAGCAGCTGCTTCATCTTTCTGGAGACCTTTTCCGTGTGTCTTGGCAGGACACTCCTGGGGGTGGCTTTGTGCTTCTCCCTCAGGTGGGGCACCAGGACTCCAGGTGCTGTTGGCAGGGAACAACGGCCTCACTCCCAAGCCCTGAGGGGCTGGCTGCTGGGAGGACTGCAGCTGGAGAGGACAAGCCCTGAAAAGAACCCAGTTTTCTGAGGGGTGTCCAACCTGCAGCCTGCACACATCCCAGGATGGCTGTGGTGGCCCAGCACAAAACCATAAATATACATAAAACATGAGGGGTTTTTGTGATTACATGTCACAATGTACTTAATGTGTGACCCAAGACAACCCTTCTTTCAATGGGGGTGGCCCAGAGATGCCAGAAGGTTGGACAGCCTGGTTTAGGGGCCGGAGGGCCTGTGGCCAGTGGCCCGGCTCCACAGCCTGGAAGTGGCCTTGCTCTGTGAGGCCACCCCATGTCTGGGTCCTGTGTCTCCTGGCCCCTGGAGGGACCTGGAGTGGCATCACTGACTGCCTCGAGCTTTGGGGGGAGGTGCCCTTTGGGGTTTGGGGTCTCTCTTCACTGCTTAGCTTCTACCTTCCTTCCAGCTCAGGATTCTGGTCAACAGCTCTTCACCTCCAGAGGACAAATGCCCCCAACACAAAGCCCATCCTTTCCTTCCCCCAGGCAGAGCCTGGCTGTGCCCAGGGTCCACCTTCTGCCCCAGGAGTCAGGGCAGCAACTCCAGCCCCACGCAGACCAGGGGCTGACCCTGACTGGCCCAGGCTAATCCCTTCCAGGGGTTGGCTCGCAAGCTGGTCAATGGGATGTGAGAGGTGCTAGGGGTCAGGAGATCCTCTCCTTGCTCTGCACACCTGTCCAGGGAGGTGTGGAGCTTTGGACTGCATTCTTCTCGAGATCAGCGAGAGGCCAGTGGAGGCCAGGCCACTGCGGGAGGGACGGCAGAGGGAAGTGGAGACAGCCTGGAATACTCCCACTTGTCGTCACGTGACAATCAGCTTTCTTCATCCGAGGTAGGTTGTTTCACTTGCACCCAAATTCACACAGATCCTTTGAGAACCTGGTCAAAATAGTGACTTCTCTTGGGAAAAAGGCTCCAATCCAGAGTAGGGAGTATTGTGGGGGGTTCCCGGTCTCCCAGGGACCACCCACAGGTCACAACACACTGGGATCCCTGGCCAGATCTCCTTGTCTCATCTCCGCCGCTGCGAGGCTGGCTCCTGGGGAACACAGGCTGGTTCGCTTCTGAGCAGCATGCCCAGATGCAGGCAAAAGGCAGGGAGGAGGGTGGTCTGTAGCACCCAGACAGCCCCTGCTTTCTCTCCCACCGGAAACCGCTGATGCCCACGGAACATTGTGCAGAGACTGGGCAGAGCTCGGTGAGAGCTGGCTGCTCTTCTTCTATTTTCTTCAAGGACAGGCAGGGGCGCTACGCTCCCACTCCCACCCCACAGGCAGGCTTGGGTCACTGCTCCGCCGAAAGCAGGTCTGCTGGCTGACGGGCAAGAGGCCTGGTTCGGGGCATGTGGTGGGGCCACCTGGAAGCCCTAACAGCCCCCCGTTTATCACTCCCTCTGTCCTCCAGGTTCTCCGGAGTCCTAACCAGGAAAAAAGATTGAGGGTATTCCTGAGGCAAAGGCAGTTGCCCAGTGGATGTCAGACTCTGACGTCTGGGCCAGGCTGGCTCCATCCTAGCCTGGTCAGAGGCCATCTCTGAGCCTTGAGGTGGGCACCGACCTAGCAGGCTCTGGCTGCCACCCCAGGAGGCCTGGGGATGAGAGAGGAGACAGTCCTGTCTTAAAACCTCAGGCCCCGAACCCCACCGCCATTGGCCCGTGGGCACCAGCTGTGTCTTAGCCTGTTCGTCAGCTGTCCAGTTGCAGTCTTCCTGAGGAGGTTGAGTTCAGCGGACGCTGGGATCTCCTTTTAGTTTCCTTGTTTAAGTCCTCATTTTTAAACACAGTCTGCAAGCAGCAATAACAGTCCCTCTGGAGGCCACTTCGAAACATCTGGAGACAGAGGGCTTGTCTGCAGCACCTGGATGCAGGGCCTGACCTGCAAGTGCTTCACACGAGCACTTAGAGGCACCTCAAAGCAGGGCAGGTGTGACCCTGCTTCTGTAAACCATGGACAGTCATGGCTTAATTGCTAGTCACATCTACTGATGAAGCAAGTTACATTCTGATTAGACTCACATCAAATTTCATCTCTTGGATCAAGATGTATTTCACAAGATGTTTTCATGTTTTCAGGCCTAATGATACATCTTCAATTAAAAAAAGTCTCACTCTTGCATCATAAAGCACAGATCAAAATTAAATGCCTATCACAGCCCATGTTCAAGGGTAAAGTGTAAAAGACAGCTGACATTTAGCTGGGAACTTTTAAAACACTGAGACTAAATTATGACCTAAACTTACTCTTCTTAATGACACATATAAAGTTCAACTTGGAATATGAAAACAAAGTTCCCAGCAATATTAAGGAAATAAAGGTCCTTCAAAAATGGTCAGTTCTTGTTTTGATTAAATTGTGCATTTTTAATATAGTTGGTATAAAGTGAAACTCTTAAAAAAACATCTAGGAATTTTAAAATAAAATGGAACATCCTATTTTCAGGGTCACCAGTATCACAGAGAGATTTGCCTCTTAAACAATGACACTTAGTGTCTGTGTAGTTCCATGAATACTTTTGAAGTGTCATATTAAAACCAATCTTGTGGCCTTGAGGCAAAGAGAAGCAATTAGTCTTGGAGTTGTGAATAAATAAAAATCCATTTATACACCCGTCCTTGACATGTACCTTGCAAATCTTAGAAACTTCATCTAGTGGGAAAAGAAATGTTAAATCGTGAATACCAATACTAATCGCATTGCCATGTGGCTTCCTAAAATACTTTAGTTCATACCAATGTTTTAAGTATTAATTTATATGTATATATTCATCCATATTGAACACAAAACAGAGAAGCTCTAGCAGGCACATAGAAAAGAGGAAGAAAGGAGGGAGGGATGCTGAAGCCACAAGGGTAAGAGGTTTTCAACGTCTCTGTGCACCTCAAACATAAGCATGGCGCCTCCTCCCACATGCTCCTTCCCCCCCCCGCCAGCACACAGAGGCCTGGGAAGGGGTCAGGTGCTGTCCCCAAAGGAGTCTGGGACACCGGCCTCCTCCGTTCCTGCCGTCCTCCATTTGTGATCCCAACCGCCACTTAAGGGAGGGAGGATCAGGAGGTCAAAGAATGTGGGTACTTGCTTCACTTCTTATTTGGATCCATTTCTTCAATGCCGGGCAGGGTGTGTATAAATGGGGACTTTGCTGTCCCTTGGCCTTGTGTGACTCTGAAGAGATTGGGGCTGTCGGCCACCGGCCACCGAGCAGAGCGGAGCTGACCTCCGGGCCTGGCAGGGGTGTAGAAAGAAGGGTGCTGCGGTGCGGCAGGGGCTGGAGGCCCACAGCCCGCGGCGCCAGGACGAGGGGAGCAGTGGGCATGCGGTCCGTGGGGCCGGCTGGAGCCGCTGCGCAGATCCCTGACCTACTTCCACGGCCCCTTTCAGTTCTAGGAGCAGCTAAAAAATCCATAAATTAAGGATATTAACTGATGGGGCCTGCGGCATCCTTATAAGCTATTTAAATCTATAAATTTACAACATCTTCTGCATATATCAAGTAATTGAACTAACTGCAGGGATGTAACTTTAATGAGAAAATTTCCCTTCTCCTGTAGCTCAAGCTCTAAAATAAATAAATAAATAAATAAATAAATAAATAACATCTTCCCTTAGGAGAAAAGTTTCTGCTTATTCCCGCGTGGAGAAGTTACAGAAGCGCGGTCCTCTTTCCACGCGCGAGGTCCTCTAGTCAAGGGAAGCTGGCCCCCCACTTCGTCCATCTCCCACCAGAGCGCCCCCCGCCCCCCGCCCACGGCCGACCCCCAGTGCCCCCAGCGAGTGGGACCGCTAGAGGGCGCCGAGGTCTGGCTGGAGCTCGGAGTGGGGGCCCCGGCGCAGCTCCCGACCCGAGAGCACCCATCCATCAGCCCCAGCCTAGTTCTGGCCCCGGTGCCCCTGGAGCGGGACACGGGACGCACTGCAGGCCCTGCGCACTGGCGTCTCCAAGCTTCGTTTCCTAGGAGCCGGGAAATGGTCCGGGGATGTGAGGGGGACGGGTGGGGCTCCAGGGAAAGCGGAGGAAGGGGAGGAGGAGGTAAGAAAGGAGGAGGAAGGGGCAACGGACGCGGGGACCTGGGAGGGTCGCCCCGGGCACTGGCCTCGGCGCCTTTGGAGTTTTTGCCGCAGACGTCTCCGACGCGCGGCGGGCGGAGAGGAAATGGCGCGTCTGGCCCCGGGCGGCCTGTCGGGCGACCCCCTCCCCCGCGGTGGCCGACCGCGTGTCCGCAGACGTCACGGGCGGCGCTGCTCCACGGAGAGGGGCAGTCAGGGCCGAGACCGGGGGAGGGGGAGGGGCGGACTTGGCCCCCGGCTCCGCTCCAGCCCTGGCAGACTCGCAGCCCAGTTTCTTCCCAAGTCCCGCCCCCGGCCCCGGGCGCCGCGGCGGCGGCTGCTCCCCTCTTTGTAACCGAGGAGTCAAGAAATGTGAGAAACGTGCCCTGTGTTACTTATTTGGGAGCCGAAAATTTATGCCCAGCTGAAAGCGCCCGGGGAAATATTACATCAGATGAAATGACAATGATTAAAATCAGCTTCTCCCCCGCCCCCTTCTGAGCCTGGAGGAGGCCCGGGCGCCGCGTGGCCGGCCGGCGGGGGGCTGGGCGGCGGAGGGCACCGGGCCTGGGCGCACCGCTCCGGGGAGCGTCCTGGCGGAGACCCGGCGGGAAGGCACCGGCTCTGGGAGAGGCGGGTGGGAATCACCCAACGAAAGAAGGGAAAACAGTGCATTTCTGTCGCCAAGCGCAGCAGGCGCGGGCGCGCAGAGCTAATTGCGACTCTAATCCTCTGCCCCGCGGCGCAGCCAAGCCCCGAGCCAGGAGTCGCCGCGCGCTCCCGCTCGCGCTCGCTGCGCTGGGTAATTTGGAGCCGAATCGTTGCCCTTCGCGTCCGGGTTCGGCCGCCACGGGGCGCGGGCCACGGGCTCGGGCGGGGGGGTAGGTTTCCTCGCCAGCCATCCGGGAAGGCCGCTGGAGAGAGGAGGGAGCAGAGGAGGTGGGAGCGGCAGGAGGGCAGCCGGAGAGCGGCGCGAAGAGGAGGAGGCGGCGGTGGCGGCGGCGGCCGCGAGAAGGGGAGGAGAAGGGAGGGCGGGGAAGGGAGGCCCCGGCGCGCCGCGCCGCGAGGGGCCGCGCGAAGCGGGGGCCGGGGCGGGAGGGGTGGGTGGGGGGGAGGGTTGGGGGCGAGAGAGAAAGTAACTCCAGGAGAGACCGGAGCGACCCGCGCAGCGAGCACAGGCGGAGAGGCTGCACCAGGCTCCCGAGACCGGCGGCTGCGGGGGGCGGGGGCTGTGCCCGAGCCGGATTCCCTGCTTCTGCTCAGAGGTAAGCCCTGCGCAGGCGGCCACCGCTTAGCGCCGCGCACCCCTGTCCCCAAAGTGGCTGCGATACCGAGAAAGTCTCCCGGCCGGGGTTCGGACCTGGGCGCGGGCGGCTGCTTTGTCCCGGTGCTGGGCGGCGGGGGCAACCAGCACAAAGGCCTGGCGCAGGAGGGGGAATTGCCCACGTGAGCTGGTCCTGGCCTGGGGCAGACCCTCCCCACGCGGGCGGGCTCGGCGCTTCCTGCTGTGTGGGGCGGGAGGGGGGGCGGGTTCAGGCCCCAGCACTGGAGCCTAAGTGCAGGGACGGCGAGTTTCTGGGGTCAGAACTGGGCTCACGCAGTTGGGGCTTCGGAGACGATCGGGATCCGGCCTGGCGCTCAAATCAGAGAAAAAGTCTCTAACGGGACAGATGTGCGTCCTCTGACGCCCACCCTGCGTGTGCCAAATGGGACGGGAGGGGTCGGCGCGCTTCTGGTCGTCCCAGGAGCGCGGAGGTTTGGGGCTCCGGGGCCGGCGGCGCGGATACGCGGTCGCGGCCTCCGGGTCCCTGCTGCCCGCCGGTACTCACTGCCTGGACGCGCGCACCGGACACACGGTCCCGAACGTCCGTCCTTCCGTAGCCGAAGCGCCTTTAGGTCTCCCCTCGACCCCCACCCGACTGCAGAAAGATAAGCTTCAAGTTTTCACTCCGTCTTTCAAATGTGCATGAAGGAATTTAACTGCATCGAATAACAGCATTAGTTTCAATTATTTTTTTAAATCCCGCCAACAATAAACTTTGAGAACAAAAGCGCTTTTACGCCCTTAATTAGGCAAGCTTCCCATCTGTGGTCTCTGTCTGCTTCTTGATTTAACTTTGCCTTCGCCCCCAGCTCACACGCCTCCCAACCCCGCCGGGCTCTTCGGGCTCCGGGGGCCACCCCGGCCCCGCGGCGCCGCCCACCGCGGCCCAGCCGGCTCTAGGCGCCCCGAAGTTCACACCGGCCGGCGGGCTTCGCGGCCCGGCTGGCGCGCGCCAGGTGGCCCGCGGACCTCGCCTCCGGCCTAACCCCTGGGCAGTTCTGCAGGCCCCTGGCAGTTTCGCCCCGGGCTGGCACCCGGGGTGCAGAGCTGGAGAGAGCTGGAGAGGCGCCTTCTGTTTGCCTTTTATGGTTAAAATAACAGCTTAGCAAAGAAGCGACTTCACGAAGAAGCGATTTAGTGAAATCGTCTCAAGCTGCCGCAGCTCAGCCAGTTTAATCACCCCCAGAGAGCTGAACAACTGCGAGCACAATGGGACACAAAATCATTTTGTGTGTAAATGAGCGTGGCATTCTGCTCGCTTCCCTCTGCTCCGGCGGGCGGGGCTCGGCGGTGGCGGGCGGGCGCGGGTCCCGGAGCTCCCGCCGCGGCTCGGAGAAGCGGGTCAATACCCAGCCAGTGTGGAAACCACCCGCGGGCCCTGCAACAGGCTGTTTGGCTGGTCCTCGGGTGGGCCGTGATGCCGGGGCTGGGTCCTGCGTGGGTTTGATGTTGGCGTTGGTGGAGTGAACTTGTGTGTCTCACTGCACCCACTTTTATGGCCTCAGCAGTGGTCTCGGGGAGAGGGTCGTTGTCCAGCACGGATGCGTCGGGCGCAGGGAGCACTGGAGGTTCTGGTCAAGGCGTAAAGCCTGGGGCTTCCAAAGGTGAGTTTCCGGTTTGCCATGAACGTCAGGTTGTGCTTGCGAAGGAAACGAGGCTGGAAGAGAGCGGGTTTGAGCAGCTTGCTGCTGGGTCCATGGTGTCAAGTGTCACTCAGAGTGGTGCCCTGGTGACGGGGGAACACTGCAGTTTGCTTTGACAGAGTTTCCACCAGAATGCCTTCCAGCAGTTGATCCTCAGTGTGGCTGTCCCGACCCCTCACCCAGCAGAGCCTCCCACCACCTAACAACCTATTCTCGAGATCTGTTTTGGTTTCTCAGGACTTCTTGAGATAAGTAACCTGCTTTTTAAAAAAAGCTACCTGGTACTCAGGAACGTCCAAAGCAGCAGCCCCGAGTGGGGGTTTGAATTAAACATCTCTGTCACTAATCCACCCCCACCCAGTTTCCCGTCAGGGGCCTTTTCAGGACACTGAAGACAGAACAAATCTTAGAAGAGTAGCATTACTTGAATTTGCATGATTTGATGCTTATTGAACCTTGGTCCGTGTTTCAAAATTGGATGTTAAATTTCAAGGCACAGAGTCAATCCTTAAGGGAGGCTCCCTTGAGGCTTAAGCCTGTGAGAGACAAGACTTGGTTAGGCTTGCAGAAGCCAGTGGGGAGGGTGGTGTTCACTGGGCATGTCCCCCCACTGCCCATGAGATTGGAAAGGGCTGCATAAACCTGCTCTTGCGTAGGGCCTATAGGGTGCCCTGGGTGGCTTCTAAAGACTGGGGAACGATCTATTTTCAGGTGGCCGTGAGGCAGAGGAAAGGGGCTGAGTGACTGGGGAGGAGCAGGAGGTAGGGTTCATTGGCTAAGCCGCTGTGGGTTCCCTTCCAGCTAGCTCTCTGATGCCTCGGGGGTGTGATTCCAAGGGGGCTGGGATAGTGAGTGAGGCGCAGACAGGACCATTCTGGGGGTCTAAGAGGTCCTGGGATCCCCAGCCCATTTAGGGAGGGGGAATCCTCTGTGTAGAGTGGCCCCCAAGGTTCTCTGTTGATGCAAGAGGAGACACGCTTGGTAACATGGCTCTAAACCTAAAATACCAGGAAAATCAGATTTGTTCTGAAATATTTTTGGCAATTATGGTGAGCATATGTTTTAGTATTGTCATTAGCTAAATTATCAGACATGGAGCTGCCCAGAAAACGTGTGTGTGTGTGTGTGTGTGTGATTTGCTGTGGCCCAAATGCATGCTTTGGGGTACAGGGACAGGGTAGTGGTGGGTATAATCGAGGATGCTGTGCAGTAGGCATGGGGTCTAAGACAGCATGTGCAGAAAGGATGATGTTAAGTGTCTCTATGGGAGACACAGCACCCATGACGACTGAGGAATAAGCCCTCTGTTTTGTCGGTGCTTCCCACAGATACTCTGGGCAGCGATGGAAGCCTAGATGCCTCACCGCAAGGAGCGGCCGAGCGGGTCCTCGCTTCACGCCCAAGGCAGCACCGGCACTGAGGTGAGAGCCAGAGGGTGGGCTGGTCAGCGCCGGTGGCCGCCTCTTTACCCTCTTTATGAATGCCTGCGCACCGCCGCGCTGGCTGCCCTTCCTCGCAGCTGCGGCATTCAAGAGATGGCTGTTGACTTGCTGTACGATTATGTATTTTTTGAAGCAAAAATGCTCTTAATTTGATGTGAAATTTACTACATGTATAAAACCCATTGCCTTAGGTGTTGAAGAAGTCACTAATTTAGAGGTGTCTCGTTACTGAGACAAACTTGCAAAAACCCCTGAATCCCAATTCACAAATTGGTGATTCGTTTGTCAGGGGATATTTCACATCTAACACATAAGCCTGCGACCTTTAATTAGAATTTTGCAGTTTGTTTTATGCCCCTGGAGGCTGACACCTTGAAATTTTTTTCTTGATTTCTTATTGCTAATAAGCATCTTTCTTTTTCCCTCTGGTACTTTGAAGAGAATGATGCAGATACACTTAATTATAGTGGTGGCCACAATTTGTCAGCTGAATATGTGATCAGGCACAGGCACAAGTGATCTGATTAGATCTGTGATCACATTGGCAATAAAGGGTGTACACAGCTCCGTGGTGAAGAAACTTGTTTCTGCCTCGTTTCCGTCTCCAGGAGGGAGGAAGCATGTCCCGGTTGTCTCTCACCCGGTCACCTGTGTCTCCCCTGGCTGCCCAGGGGATTCCACTGCCAGCCCAGCTCACCAAGTCCAATGCGCCCGTGCACATCGATGTGGGCGGCCACATGTACACCAGCAGCTTGGCCACGCTCACCAAGTACCCCGACTCCAGGTAAGAAAGAGCCAACCCCCTTGTAGTGATAGGCATGAGGCGGTGACTGGCAGCGTCTGCAGCCTGCTACCAGTGGGGCCTGTCTGCCAGCAAACACGCAGGGCTTTGGAGGCCCACCCCGGAACCAGAGTTGGGAAGCCGCGGGGACTTGTGATCCTGGCTGCAGTGGTAGTGCTAGATGGAGCTTCTGACCCGCCCGCTGAAGCCGCTGATTCAGAGCCAGTCCCACCTGAAGCTAGCCAGCAGCTGGCTGGGGAATCTGACACACCTTCAGCTTCCTCTCCAGTGCGACTCAGGCCTGGCCTTTTCAGGGGATCATTTGTGAGCAATGCTGTGTGCTTCTTGGGGTCGTGTTCCAGTTCTAACCCTTGGGAAATCGCATGCGGGGAGGGAGGAGGGGAAGCTAGTTTGCTGTCTTTGTCGGTTGGATGGCTACCGCTGGACCTTGAGGGCTAGCAGCAGGCTCCCTGGGGTGGATGTGGGGAATGCAGTGACTATTCTGGAGAAGCATAAGCCTCGCACTTAGCAGCATGTAGTGTCTCTGACTAGGGCCCTCCCAACCTGGCATCTCACAGTCTGCAGAGCTCCCTGGCCCCCCTGCCTTGTGGGCCTACCTGTGGGAGGTGCTAGGTACTGCGGACTCCTGCTCTTGCGTCTTGGGCATTTCCCTCCCAGGGGCAGACCCGGTCTCCCACTGGCACAGCACCCGGGCTGACCCAAGCTGGGGTGGGTCTCCGTGAGCTTGTCCCAGAGATGATGCGGCGTGCTGCCTGCTGAGCCCACCACTCCCGGCGCCTGGCACAGTGAGGCGGCCACTGCTGGGGGCTGAGCAGCGGGGGGCCAACGCCGTGGGCATCACCCATTTTTATACTTTTAAAATAGCAAGAGGAGTTCATTAATCCCCCTGACACCCGAGGGATCCTCTCTGGGAAGCTTTTTTGTCAGGCTGCCTGATCGTCAGTGTGGTTGCTCAGGGACCCCATAAAGGGTCCCTAGTGTGCGGAGGTGGCTCTTGGTGCAGCAGGGGCCGGGGTGGAGCCCGCTGTGCAGCTGCGGTGATCACTTGAGGGAATGTTGAGATGGATGCAGTGTCCAGTCAGAATCTGGGGATTCTGGGGAGCAGATGTCAATGGAGGCTTCATATTCTTGGCCCCACAGAGGCTAGGCCTGCGGCACTTGTGAACTTGGGTCTTGGGGGCTGGAGGGGAGGCGGCAGCAGTGCTGGCCTGTGCACTAGCTTGCAGAGCTGGCTAGGACAGGAGATGGATTCTGCTTATTTAATGTCAGCTTTTCCCTCCGTGGCAATCCCAGGCTATTTGAGATAGGTCACCCCTTCATTGATTGACAATAATTATGAGTGAAATTTATAAAACCCTTGCCCACAGCCTCTCTGGAGAGAGTTTCCTGAAATCAGACACTTAACCTTCTGGAATGATCGCAGCCCAGGACTACAAGGAATGACCTCCCTACTCCTGTGTCTAGGCTGCTTCTTGGAAGCAATGAGGGCAGGGGTGGTCCTCCCCCAGACCCACAGTGCAGCTTGTCCTGGCCGGTGGTGCTGCTCTGTGGTAGGGTGGGCCCTCTGGTGGGGTGGGCCCTCTGGTGGGGAGCCCAGGCCCCTGTGACCCCTGGGCTGCAGGATATGCCCAGAGGGGGTGGCGGTTCTCAATCTTTCCTGAGGCTGGGGCTCAAGAAGAATCTGCCGTTCTGCACGGATGGCTTCTGGCTTATAGGGGACCTGCTGCTTTGGCCTGAAGCTTTGGCCTAGAGGCCAGGGGATGGTGTGACCTGTAGGTCACACAGGGGGATGGGGGGGCGGGGAGGGTCAAGCCAGGCCTGAAAAGTGAGCTGCGCAGCTGTGCTGGCACAGTCCCCTCTGATCTCTCTCGTCCCTCCTTGAGTGAATCATTAAAATGAAAAAGAACTATTTGTTACCAATTCTGGAAACCAAGATCAATCCTCTGCCCAGTCTGACTCTGTGAGTCACTTGGAAATAGAGGGTTAAAAGTGCTGAGTCCCCCTGGGGGGTTTCTGGGTAGAAGTGCTGAAGTCCCACGCTGGACATTGGTGAGAGACCAGGGCCTTACGCCCCCAGGACCATGGCTGGTGGGGGTGGCTCCAACACCAGGAACAGTTGCCACCACTGGCTGGCCCAGGAACAGCTGCCAGTCACTGCCCAGCTACAGCAGGACGCAGCCACCTGGGGCTGGGCGTCCACTCCCTGGGGCCGAGGCTGTACAGCTGCCGACACTGTACCTTCACTCTCCCGTCCCTCTGGCTGTGCAAAGGGACA
Source organism: Artibeus jamaicensis (assembly GCF_021234435.1). Lineage (NCBI taxonomy): Eukaryota > Metazoa > Chordata > Mammalia > Chiroptera > Phyllostomidae > Artibeus > Artibeus jamaicensis. Next base: position 1,007,270 of record NW_026521896.1, on the reverse strand, counting down.
TGTTGGGATGTCCAGGAGCTTCAGCACTAATAAAACCTTCCACTGAAACATTGAGGAAATTGGAGCCAGTGCTTAAAAAAGGAGAAAAAAGATCCTTGTCAGCTGTGGTCAGAACTGGCCAGCCTATACCTTGGAGGACTTCTAAATTTGGCACTCAAGCCCCGGGCCTCTCTCAGGGCGGCCTGGGGCAGGAGCTGACTCCTGAGGCCCTGTGCGCATCTGGTGTCCCTTTGCAGAGACTGACCTAATCTTCCCTCAACCTGCTCACATTCTTAGTAGCCTCAGACCCCAAGGGCACGAAAAGCCTGCGTCCTGTGAAGAGACACTGAAGCATGGAAAGATCTAGAACCAACTAGTCCCCGAATAAAGCAGATTGAGCACTTCTAGTCTTGGACCAGTAAACAGCCTAGAACCCCGTCAGCCCCAGCGTGGATCCAGAGTCCTGGGGTTCCCAGCCCTGACACTGCAGGGACATGCAATGAGGCTGGGACGTTGCTGGCTTCTCAGCCAGGAAGGGGTAGGAAGTTCCACGCAGAGGTTTCTGCTTAGAGCTGGCTGGTGCACCTGTGGATGTGGCTATTACTTCTGTCTGCTGATGCCACATGGGACCCCAGCTGTCCACTGGTGACTGCTCATGGCACCTGGCAGCTGTGCTCAGCCTCAGCTGTCTCCAGGGGTGCTGGGTGGCCCTCAGTCTGCTGAGGCCAGGTCTTGGGGGCTTTGAGGGTCGAAACAGGCCACGGGGCCCACAAGGCTGCCCAGTAGGGCTGTGTGGCCCAGTTCTGTTGTCACCAGGCCTGGCAGAGGTGGGGGTTGAGAGGGCTCGGTAGTGTTAGAGCTCTGAGATGAGTCGTGTCTGGGTGACTGCAGCACTGGTTCCGCAGGCTCGGGCCTCCCCAGACCTCAGCGCAGGCTCTGACCCACGGTATGCCCATCCATGAGGCAGCCTTACCCTTTTACACAGCCCCACTAGGGCGGGGCGGGGCCATGTCCCCAGAGAGAACAGGTCACCACATGGCTACTCCCCACCCGGGCAGACCCTCATGGCCAGTGCTGAGTGTGCCAGGCCACCGGAGGGGAGGACTGTGTAGATGGGAGGCCCTGAGAAAGGCTTTGGGGCCCTAACCCCTCGGCTTCAGCCCAGGCCTTGGGGTGTGTCCTGGCACGACAGCAGGGCAGGGCAGAGCCTCTGGTGTGGTGACTTGGAATGGACTGGGCTGCCAGGGCTCTGAGGCCTGCTGCCTCTTCCTTGGAGGGGGTGGGGCCAGACCTCAGGTGCCCCCCGAGACCTCCTGAGTGTCTGTCAGAACCACTGCCCCTCTGAGGGTGAGGCGCCAGGCCCTTTCTCCATCCCAGGCCCGCCCCCCCAGGTGTGCACATCTTCACGCACTGTGGCGCATGTGCCTACACTGTTTCTGTGTACTGACATATGGGTGCTGACACAGGTGTGTGCACTGTGGCATGCACACACGTGTGCAGAACCCCCTGCCTGCCTCGGATCTTCCTTAGGGCTCCCTGAGTAAGTGGCTGTTGGTGGCTTACCTGTGAGTTTGTCACTATGTCCCTGGTTGGCTTGTGGCGGCTGGTGTGTCCTTTGCCTGGATGTGTCTGGGCCTGTGATTTGTATGTTGTGAGGGCGGCACCATGGGACCCTGTGCCTGTTGCTCAAGTGTGTCCCATCTGAGCTCACCCCTGTGGGCCGGTGAAGTGGATGTGTGGGACCCGGGACTGTCTCGGCCGGTTTATGTGTGTTCATCGGGTGTGTGGCTGTGGGCTGCAGCGCCTCATGGTTGGGGGTTTTCTCACTGGGTCTCCCTGGCTGAGGGCTGGGCGGTGACGAGGAGGCTGCGTCTGTGTCCCGCTATAGTTCTTAGGCCTGTGATGTGTGTCAGCAGGCGGGTATGTACAGCTGGGTGTACTCTCTGGCTGTGGCTTGTGAGTGAGTATAGGCGGGATGTGTGGCACGTGGTGCTGGCTGTGCCAGTGGCCCGACTGTGGCCTGGCTGCTCCGGTGCCCGCAGACATCCGTCAGTTTGCGTCACCCAGGTAAGGCCCCTCGTCACTCCAGCAGGGTGAGCCCTAAGGAGTGGGGCTGGGGTAGGTGGACTGACCCCTTCTATCAGACATCCCACCCTCTGTCTCTCCCAGAATAAGCCGCCTCTTCAATGGCACTGAGCCCATCGTCCTAGACAGTCTGAAGCAGCACTATTTCATTGACCGGGATGGAGAGATTTTCCGCTATGTCTTGAGCTTCCTGCGGACATCCAAACTGCTGCTCCCGGATGACTTCAAGGTAAGCCCGTGGCCACCCTGCACTGCCTGGGCAGTGGCATCACATGGGGGACGCTGTGACTTCTGCATAAGTGGACCCACGGTTGTCATGGCAACCATATAAGTGGTGAAGTCAAGGGCTAAATTAGTTTTTCTAAACTAATTTTTTCTCACACCTTTAACTTATTGATCAGGGCGTGACAACAACGTGAGCAGTGGCAGCCGCCCTTCCCTGGCTCCATGTTTGTCATGTTCAAGGATGGTTAGGTGCTGTGGTTATAGGAGTTACAGGTCCCTAGATCTGTTCCCTGTTGGACATTTGCAGGGGGAACCTGGATCCAAACCAAAAACCCTTTAACAAAGCTGACCTCAGTTCTCGGGGCAAGCCTGTCCAGTTCCTGAGAGCCCTGTCTCGGTGCTGGGTCCCTTCATGGCCTTAGGGACCCTGGAGGGTCCAGGCTGGGCTGCCCTGGCTCACAGCAGCAATTGTCCTTCCTTCCTTCCTTCCTTCCTTCCTTCCTTCCTTCCTTCCTTCCTTCCTTCCTCCCTCCCTCCCTCCCTCCCTCCCTCCCTTCCTTCCTTCCTTCCACCAGGGGACCAGTGGTCCTGGGGCTGTTTTGTCCTCCATTCAACTTGGTGATTTTGGGTCCCACCAACCGAACTCAGGCTGAAAATACAGTGAAACGAGGCAGAGGAGAGGGTCCTGTTCTCATAGCACTTACAGTCTGGTGGGAAGACAGATGTTGAACAAAAAAGACTTGAATTCCACAGGGGCAAACACTTCAGAGGAGGGTCTGGGGAGGCTGTTTCTCTGGGAGGGGAGGAGTACGGTGGGCAGAGCGGTGTAAGGGCCTTAGGAGGCCGTGTGGCGAGGCTCGGTGCCTCCCTGACCTGGAGAGGAGGTGTTCACCTGGGGCTGCGTGGCCTGGGAGGGCAGGAAGGGAGGCTGCGGGTTGACGTCGGGACCTTGGTAGCTGGCTGAGTGTTTGACATTTTCCCCTGCGTGCAGTAGAATGGTGGAGAGTAGAGGTGACTGAGGGAAAGACGAGCGGATTTGCAGATGGATTGCTCTAGCTACTTTGTGGAGAGGGATGTGGGGAGGGTGGGAGTGGGGCCATCAGGAGGCCAAAAGAGGTTTTTGAAGGCTTTGGACCAGGGTGGAGGCAGGAAGTGAAGAGGGAGCAAAGGGGTAGGTTAGACTTATGTTTATGAAAAGGACACAAAAGGTCATGGGTGGGGGTTGCTGGGGGTCAGGGGGGCCTCAAGGGTACTTCCACCTGTGGCTTCTGACTGAGGGGATCCGTGGAAGCCCAGGGATGGAATCGGCTGGGGGATGGAATTGCGGGTGGGCCGTTGGCTGCAGGCGTTCCGGGCTGTGAGGAAAGCTGTGGGGTTGTTCGGTGTGCAGGTGTCCCTTAAGGAGCCTCGAGGACCCCCGATGGAGGGACAGAATGGGTCCCTGACAGGCCTCCCTCGGGGCTCCAAAGGCTGGGCCAGCAGGCGGGAGGGTAGGCCCTGCTTTGGGTTGAGCTTCTTGCCTCTCCCCTAGGGGTCCTCAGGTTCACCAGCTGACCTTGAGCTGAGCCCCACTGAGTAGCATGAGTCATGAGTACTTGGCTACTCAGGGCTGCGGCAGGTGTGGGTAAGCATGTGCTGAGGGACGGTTGGTGTGAACCCGTCAGTCCCAGGAGGGGGCTGCCTGCCTGCTGAGAGATGGGCTCCCCACCCCGGGTCCCTCCTCAGGCAGCCTGCTAGGTAGGACACTGGGCAGATCTTGTTGTCTTTCAAAATCCTCACCCCCTTCTCTGAGCTGGGTGTCTACATCCATTTTATAGAAGAGAAAACAGGCTCAGAGAAGCTCAGTTACTGATGATCAGAGGCTTCAAAGCTGGCAGATGAAGATGCCGAAAACCCAGCCTAGGCAGGTCTGTTTTGCCTTCCTGCTGGGCTGCGCTTTTTTTAGGGTAGGTGAGCTTCTCCTCCCTGGGAGCTGAGAAGGAAGCAGGTCCCCAGGCATAGAGAGTGCCTCAGGCTTCTAGCCTCCTGGTCTTTCCCTGAGTGCTTGGGGCCAGATGAAAGAGCTCGGGCATCTAGCACAGATGCATACCAGCTGCCGCCCTTGGGTTAAGGCTAGACTTCGTGTGCTTGCCCATGCTCACTTGAGCCTCATTTTCTCCACCTTTACAATGGGCACAACCATCCCAGTTCACAGAGTGCCCTGGGGTGGGGTGGAGAGTCACAGTTCTGTAGAATGGTAAGAGGAGACGCCCCTGGAGTTGGAAAGGGCAGCCCACCACATACCACCTCTCCGTCTGCATTCCTGCAGGACTTCAGCCTGTTGTACGAGGAGGCCCGCTACTACCAGCTGCAGCCCATGGTTCGCGAACTGGAGCGTTGGCAGCAGGAGCAGGAGCAGCGGCGTCGCAGCAGGGCCTGTGACTGCCTGGTGGTGCGGGTCACACCGGACCTGGGTGAGCGCATTGCGCTCAGCGGCGAGAAGGCCCTCATCGAGGAGGTCTTCCCGGAGACCGGGGATGTCATGTGCAACTCTGTCAATGCTGGCTGGAACCAGGATCCTACACATGTCATCCGCTTCCCCCTCAACGGCTACTGCCGGCTCAACTCGGTGCAGGTGAGGGCTGTGTCCCCCGCACCCGCCTCACCTCTGCCTCCCCAAAGCCCTCCGGCAGCAGAGAGGTGGAGGCGGGCCAGTCCCTGAAGTGGCGCGGCCCTCCGTGCCGTCTCACAGAAAAGGCAACAATGTGTGGATGCATAATTTATGTCCTGCTCATAATTAAATGATGGCGCCTGGGGGATGGACTTAAAAAAATTGATCTGTACTCTTTGTTTTTTCCAAAAGGATGTTCTCTAAAAATTGTCCAGAGTACCTTCAACAAAGTGTGCCTCCTTTGACACCCAGAGTCTGAGTTGGGAGTCAGATCCTATTCAGGCAACAGGAGCGGCAGGTCAGAGGCTGGGCGTGGAAGTAGCCCAGATCCCGCCCTCGCCCTGCCAGCACAGCCACGGCACCCAGGCAGCTGCCCTGGGTGTTTCCGTGCTGGCTTTCCCTAGCTGGGACTGAGTTGGGAAGCCCAACATGGAGTGGGGCCTGTTTTCCCCCAGCTCTTCCAGATGCAATAGCACACCCCCGCCTCAGGCTCGGGGTAGACACAAGACTTTGGGGGAAAGACCCCTCCCCCCCCCACGTGCACATATCCCACAGACTGGGGCAGGACACAGGTGACGGACACGGTGACTACACAAAACCCTCACAAAGGCCTGCAGAGACACAGGCACAGAGGATGTCCCCTCCTCTCCACCCCAGTTCCCTTGAGCTGATGAGCCCTCAGGCCTCAAACCATCTGGGACTTGAAGCTCAGGGAAGCAGGTGGCTGCCCAGAGGCCATGGGTAGGGTCTCTATTATTGGGACAGGTCTCGGTGAGGAGAGGGCCCTGCGGCTTCGTCTGGAAAGACGGTCCGGTTACCCTCCGGAGAAGAGACGAGGAGTCCAAAGGTGCATTCTCTCTCCCTAAGTGAGGGCTGTGGATCCCCAAGGGCAGCAGCATAAGGACCCCACTTAGGTTTGGTCACTCGAGTGGCCCCAGGGCCTGGGTGCTTCTGTTCTGCCTATGTTTGCCCAGCTGGTGGTTCTGCAGGGACCCGTCTGTCTGAGACTTGAGATGTTAATAGGAGAAGGTAGCTTGCCCAGGCTAGGGCACACCTGCCTGCAAGGCCACGCCTGGCAGACTAGCAGCTGGCTTTGCTGACCTCTGTTTCTTCCCTGGCAGGTCCTGGAGAGGCTGTTCCAGAGGGGCTTCAGTGTGGCTGCATCCTGCGGTGGCGGCGTGGACTCCTCCCAGTTCAGCGAGTATGTGCTTTGCCGGGAGGAGCGACGGCTGCAGCCCACCCCCACTGCTGTCCGGATAAAGCAGGAGCCCCTGGACTAGGCCCAGCCTCAGTACCCACCTGAGGCCCCGTGACCCTGGGGGTGGCCCAGGGACCTGGAAACAGTACTGGGGAGTTCTGCCTGCACCTGCTTCATCTTCATGAGACCGAGGGTGGGGCTGCAGGGTCCGAGGCTGCCCTGGGAGCCCCAGGGCCCCAGGTGTCATGCCACAGAATGTGGGGTGCTGTGGGCATGCTTACCGAAGGACTGTTGATGTGACCCAAAGATGCGTCAGTGGGAGCTCCGCCACCAGTGCCCCGGGACCCCTGGGCTCCCCAGCCTGGCGCAGCGTCGTCCAAGGCCCTGGGGCTGGCCACGGTGGGGTCAGCACAGGCCCCCAGCCCACTGCAGAAGAGCTCTTCATCCTTCACGCGTGGCGAGCGCATCAGAGATGGCTTATTTTTCTACAGTATTTAAAACAGAGTAACTGCACAAGCCAGAGAGGCCAACAAGGACCAACACTTCTTTATCTGGTGCTCCGTTCTCAGTCAGATATGCAGCGTGCCCACCCACACGGGGGACGAGCTGCCAGGCCCTCCGGCCCACATGCCCATGGAGTGTGGCTTGGAGAGCTCTGGTCCCTGCTCTGGGGACATGAAGGGAGGGAGGACAATGCTGTAGGTACTGAAGCAAGGCCCCCAGGGAGCTGAGCTGCTGGCAGGAGGGTGGTTTGAGTGTGGGGGGCAGATGGCTGTGGAACCACCGACACCCTCACCTTTGCTGCTGCCTGGGATGCAGGCCACACGTGGTGGGTCACCTGACCTACCAGTGCTCAGGGGCTTCCGGTCTGGTTTGTGTGTCCTCACACCTGGGCTTCTGGAGGAGTCTCTCCCCATCCGGACCAGCCACAGGGCCGCATGGCATCCTTACCTCAGGAACGGGTCCCACGGTGAAGGGGCCCACCTGTCAGCAGTGTCCCCTGGGTCGCCACCTCAGGAAGCTGTCCCCAGCTCTGACTTTTCCACACTAATATGCACACTGAATTTTAATGAAATTTGTAATACTAGCCTGCTGGTAAGACCTGGGCACAGGCATACCTGGGACTTGCCCCGATTCCAACAAGGACTGGCCCTGAGGGGTCCTCAAAGACCTGCTGCCTCTTAGATGACAGGCCCAAAGATGGACACCCCCACTTCGCCAGCCTGGACTGAGCTGGCTCTTCCCAGGTGGAGGAACTGCAGACGCCTGCTCGGTGGTTGGGGCGCACAGCCGGCACTGCACTGCGTACGATGCCTGTAGACTTGTATAGGACTCCTTTAATATCGTAAAGATGCTGATGTACAGTTGTTGTGTTTGTGTACACACATTACGTTCCTAGTTCATGCCATAAACTGCTATAAAGCAAAAGACTGAGGCTGTGTCCTGTGCAGAAGCGGCATTGGATTTTGAGTTGGATGTTGTGCCCCGGGCGTTATGGGTGGGAGTCCTGCTTCTGTCCCTTCAGATCAAGGATGGACTAGCAGTGCTCACTGGGGGAGGGGCAAAGTCCCAAGCTGGCCGTTACTTACTGCAGTTGGGGCTTTCCTCACTGCTGTGACCTGTCCCCTGTGGGCAGGACAGATTCTGAAATCTCACAGCTCCTGACATGCCAGTGGAGAGGCAGACAGGTGTCTGGGTGCTTTTGAACCCAGTCTTAGGTGTTTGAGATTTTCCCTCTCTCTGGCTTTTGGTTGAGGTCAACACCCTTTTAGAGTCCCGCAGAGCTGTAGAAGGTGACGGTCCCCAGGTCAGAGCATCCAGGGCACGTGCAGGCCCTGGCATGAGAAGGGTCGATTACCTGAGCACCATGCAAGCCCACAGTGCGTTTGTTTCCAAGAGGAGTCTGAAGTTATTGATAGGGGCCTCCAACTTCAATGAGCCCTTTTGTATTTTTCCTCAAAGCCCTTACATTTTAACCCATGAGGACCCTTGTACATGCCGGGTATAGGCCACTGGCTTTGATTTGCCTGGAGCGTGAGAGCACAGCCACTTCCTGTCTGGGGTTGCGAAGCAGACGCCAACCCTCTGTACAATCTAATTTGCTGGACAAACTTGCCAGCCTTCTCCTTTGCTTAGCAACACACTTCCAGTTGGCACATCTGCATTTTGGCATCTGAGGTTCACATCTGAGAGGAGGAGAAAGTGTTTATTAGAAAGGAAGTCTTGTGAAAACAGCTCCTTGCAGCGTGACGTCTGTGGATTTCTCTGGTGTGATAGAGAGAAACCATTTCTCATGGTTACCAACTGGTGGGGATGCCCTAACATTTGAAGCAAACTAGATTTCTGAGTAAACCATAGTGCTTTAAAAAAAAGTACCTTACTGAACGTTACTCTTAATTTATTTCTTTACTAAGTAAAATCAGGAAGTACAACTTCACATAAGCTGGGGAATTTCTGAATTTGTAGAGAAATACTTTGCTCCCATAGTGACGCTAAAATTCTAATATGCATAATATCCTAAACAATAAGTACCAAGGGTTAATTCCTTTAAGACATTTACACTTTATATACAACACTTCCTGGAATTAATATATTGTACGTAATCTTTAGATAAAATGCCAGCAGTATAAATGTTAAATTCTGCTCTTTGTAAGCCTCAAAATAATTATTTTTTACTATAAGCAACTGGACAGAGGGCTGTTGCAATGCCTCCGATTCCCACTGACCCTCCATCAGTGCAGGAGGGACCTGGGCAGGCCAGCGGCAGGTGGCTTCTGCAACTCCAGCTTACATGGGGCTCGAAGCCAGGTCGCAGAACTAATAATATCTTTTAAAAAGTGTTTTTAAAAACCTACCACTTGACTGTGTTCCTTTGGATAAATAAAGGATATTTTATAAATTGTATATGCAGACCTAGCGCTTTGTTCTGACCCTGGAGGCAGCCACAAGAAGGTGCTGCGGTTTGGACGGTTTGGGAGCCACCATTTCTCACACCTGGGGCTTGGCTTGGCCACTGAAGACCTGGAGTAGCTCAGCCCCCCCCCCCCCCCCAGTGCTGTGAGGGGCTGGGCTCTAAGCAGCAGGAGTCTAGCATGCACCCTTCCCGGAGTGGGAGCGGTGCAGGCACAGACTTCCAGACTACCTTCCTCTTTCCTGAACCCCCAACCTGGATTCCTGCGTTGGGGTGTATTGGGCCTTTTGCTAAGGGCAGCTTCCTGCCAGGAGCAAGGTGAGCAGTGATGTGCTGTTAGGAGCTTCAGAGTTTTCTAAAGCAACCACAGAGTTCTCAGTGGACCACAACCCTAGTGAGGGCTGAGGGTCAGAAAGAAGGGCTGACCAGGGACCCCTGCTTCGGTCCCTGCCCTCCCATCTCTGAAAGTTCAGGTGCATTTCTGCATGGGCTTCCAGCAGAAGGGAGAGCACACGTGGCCTTTGGGCTGCACTCCCACCCCTCGTCCCCAGCTGATCTTGTCTGGGACACTAGATGGCAGCTCTCATTTCCTGAGCCCCAGAGCTGGGCAGACAAGGCACCTGCCTAACCTATGGTGAGCTCTCCAAACCTTAGAGCTGCAGGCTGAGTGGGGGCTCCCCTGGAGTCAGGGGCCCCTCCTGCAGATGTGTATCCAGGCATCACTGCCTGTCAGTTGCTGCTTATCCACAGGGAAAGGCTCTGTTTCTCGTCTACCCTCCTACTCTCAGTGAAAGGATGCCTTCCTTATACAGAATGGGTGTAATTTTAGGGTCACAGGATTTTGACCTATGTAGCCATGGAGGCTTTGGACACCCATCGCCAAAAGGCTCCCTGTTCACTGCAGAGACGCTTGTCTTCCCAACTGCCCTGGGAGTGCTGGAGATCGGCAGCAACACGTGCCAGGTGTGCAGGTGGCGAGAGCCCACGAGGCTCAGAGCAGACATTTGTTTATCTGCAAGGATCCTCTCCTTGAGGCTCTAGAAAATTACTGGGAAAGAAATGTCCACATCGTATGTTTCAAGTTCATCACAGCACCACACACGGATCACCCCAAAATTCCTTGACTTGCACGTGGGCTGACAGCCTCTGAGGCCTCACTGTTGGCATCTCTGCAGTGAACCTGGCTTCTCCAAAAATCTAACAAGAGACCCAAGGACACAGGCAGGCACAAGCCCGGGGGAAATGCAGCCATGAGTAAGTACCGGAGTCAGCTGCATCTGGACTTTTGCCTTTATTTCCATCACACAGGACAGCCAGCTCTGACAGCCGACTCTCAGCCTGTCACCAGTGCTGGGCTTCCTTGACCCAAGACCATGGCTCGAGAATGGTAACAGGTGCAGGACCTCCTCATACAGATGTCACAAACCAGGACAAAGTGTTCAAGGGCAGGAGCAGAGCAGGACTGGGGCTAGGATGGCCCAGCCAAGCCCCTTGAGGATGCCCACCTTGCCCCCAGGGGCACAGAGACCCCACATGCCTGGCACGATGGAAGCCACCATCCTGCCACTGGCTGGAGCTATTCTCGGCCAGGCCTCCTCCTCAAAACCTGTGTCTACCATGTCCCCAGAGCTTCCTCCTCTGTGTCCTGGACCCGGTCCAGGACTCCCAAGGAAGCTGCGGTTTGGGGTGCAGGGTCTGCTGCGGCAGGGTGGGGTGGCAGCTCCCACTCCGGACGCGGGCCACGCCCTCTTGGATGCAAACACACCCACATTTCCCCGGGCCCACAGAGTCACACCTCACCCTGCAGCCAAACAGCAAGAAAGCAGAATTGTACGAGTACGTACAAGGTCCTGGAATTCTCACCCGGTTGCCACACAGAGTTTGGAACATAATTGGGGGAGGTTGTGCAACTGCCCTGCCGAGAAGCTGGGTGTGCTACGAGAGCTCTCCAAGTTCTCAGCACTGGCGTCACAGAGCCTTGGGAGAGAGCCAGACACCAGCACTGCCACCTTTGGGTGGCACCAACAGCCTCACCCTGGTAGGATGGCAGTGTGGCTCTGCTGAGAGCTGGGCTGCCTCCAAGACCCTCAGGCTGGTCACACACCAACTCCTGAGGGAGGAGAGTGGGGGGCAGCACTGGGGGTCACCTCACCCAACTAAGGCAGAAAACTGATAATCCCTTCTTCCACCCCATGAGGTGTGTGCTTGGGCAGCTGGGCTGTACTCTCAGTCCCCCTGATCCCCTATGGGTGGGTCCATCCCAGGGCCCCAGTGAGTCACTTCCCCAGGCCATAAGGCCTTAGTGGAAGGTGACTCCCTCCCCAGCAAAGCCTCCTTTGTTCTATGGGTTCACTTCACAATCCCTTCTTCCCGTTGGTGTTGCAAACTCAGGTCCTGAAGGGAACAGGGGCACCAGCTGAGTAGCACAGAGGTGGGCCAACAGGTGCTGTCTGGAGAGTGGTCTGGTGCTGCTGAAGGCTTCAGCTTGCTTTCTTGCTTCCTGTGTCGCCTGCCCTCTCAGGGCTCAGGGCCTCCCATATCCCCACACTTCTGGGGAAACCCCACTTCCTTGCACAGGCTTTGGGTATGTAACCCCAGAAGCACTGATCCCGGATCAGGAGGAAGGGTGGTCTGGATGTATACCCTGGCAGGCTGTGCCCACCCCAGTTGCTGACCAGCCCCTGACACTTCTCTTGCCTCAGGAAGCAGCTCCCTGAGCTCAGATGACTGCTTTACCAGCCCCTGCTCTGCTCCCTTCCCTCGGCCTCCCCCAGTTCCCTTGCCCTGGTGGAGGGGCCCTGTGGAAGCCCAGCCTAAGAAGGTAATTCATCAAAGCACCTTGATCACAGCCTCTCGTCTGCCTTCCGCCCCTCCTCACCTGCCAGCCCCAGCTGGCAACGGGGAGGGCTCATTGTCCTGGGAGTTGCCCAGCTGCAGGTGAGCTGAACCACTGTGTGCTGAGATGTGCCTCGTGTGTGGTGAACATAGGTTTTGCAGCCAACTGGGACTCTCATTTTGAAGAAGTATAAGACTAATCTCCAAAAAAGGATGTATTCATGAAGAGATTCTCAAATTTTACTGACAACAGTAAATTCGGAAAATGATGGGGCGGGAGGACCACAGTGTCCTAAAAACAGAAGAAAGATGAAGTGTATTATGGAACATCATTTGATGAAATTTATTTATCCTTCTTCCACAAATATTTTTTGTTACAGTCTGCCATGCATTTGCAGAGCCCACGAGACAGTAGAGGGTTTCCTGGAGACCAGGATCCGAGTCACATGTATCACAGACATCAGCTTACCAAATCCGTAACCACACCTGTGATGAAGGAGCAATTTCTAGTCTTATTTACCCCAAAAAGTAAAAGGGGTAAGGTCCCTCACCTCTGAGGGCTGGGAGAGCAGCTCCAGCCGGTTCCAGAGCCTGTGCTCCTGCCATTAAAACAAAGACTAGTGTACTGGTTTCCTACTGCTGCTACGCCACCGATTTAATGGCTCATAACCATGACTCATACCATTCTAGAGCTGAGAAGTCTGAAGTGGGTTTTGGGTTTTTTCCCCATTACCATTTACTACCTTTACACCCCTGCCCCACAGTCCATGTCCATGGGTCCTTTTTCCTTTTTGCTCAGTCTCTCCACCCCCTAAATGCCCTTCCCTCCATTTATGAATCTCTGGTTCAATTCCCAGTCACTATGTGAATTTGTGTCAGCCTGCTCTCTGTCTGTGAATCTCTCCCTGTTTTCCTTGTTAGTTTGGTTTGTTGGTTAGATTCCACATATGGTGAGGTCATATGGTAATTGTTTTTCTCTGGCTGGCTTTTTTCCCTTAGCATAATGTTCTCCAGGTCCATCCATACTGTCACAAATGGCAAAATTTTCTTCTTTTTATGACAGAGTAGTATTCCATTGTGTAAATATCCCATAGTTGCTTTATCCACTCATCTACTGAGGGACACTTAGGGGCTTCTTTCATATCTTGGTGTTTGTAAATAATGCCGCAGTGAACATAGGGGTGCTTATGTTCTTTCCAATTAGTGTTTTGGATTCCTTCAGATGTATTTCCAGAAGTGGGATAGCTAAGTTGAAAGGCAGATCCATTTTTAATTTTTTGAAGTATCTCCATACTGCTTGCCACGGTGGCTGCACCAATTTGCATTCCTACCAATTGTGCAAAAGGGTTCCCCTTTCTCCACATTGAAATGGGTTTCACCAGGCTCAACTTAAGGTGTCAGAACACTTGTATTTCTTTTTGGTGGCTCTAGGGAGGAATTTGCTTCCTTCCTTTTCCAGCTTCTAGAGGCTGCTCACACTCTTGAGCTTGTGGGCCTTCTTCCATTTTCAAAGTTAGCTATACAGCATCTTTAAATCTCTCCGACTGACTTTTCTAGACTAATAATTACATTTGGTCCACCCACATCATCCAGAATAATCTCCCTATATTCATATCAACTGATTAACCTTAATTGCATTTGCAACCTTACTTCCCCTTTACCAGGTGCCTTAACATATTCACAAGTTCCTAGGTTTAGGATGTGGACTTATTTGGAGGGCATTATTCTCTCTTCTACAGCTAGGTAGCAACGTTATCCTAAAAACTATTATCGAACGTTATCCATTTGAAAACTATTTATTGAACACATGCGTTAAATGCCAGGTACTAGCTGAGTTGCCTTTGGGGATACAGCAATGAATGAAGAAAACAAAAATCTCTGACCTTACGGAGTTTACACTCCAGTGGAGAGAAATGGACAATAAATGAAATAAATAAGCAAAGAGTGTCACAGATTAGATGCTGCTAAGTGATAGGGGGGAATAAAGCAGTGAAGAGGGTAGGTAGTGTGTGCATGTTGCTATTTTGGTCAGTGTGCTGGACACCTACAATTTGCCCTCTCTCCTCACCCTGGGCCTGGTGGCTAACATTTGTGAACAGCATCAAGGGGCTCCCTTGCCCTGGGGCTCCTGGCTGGATAGGAAACACCTTCAGGATACTGGAGGACAGAATGCAAATGAGGCCAGAATCTCTCATCCCTCCTCCAAAGGCCTGAGCCCCTTTTAGGAGACTTTTCCTACACAGTCCACCCAACTGCCAATACACTTCCTTCCCCTCAGGCCCAGGTTTGGTAACTATGGCTGCATTTACCAGCCCTGGGGGGACTCACTGCCCCTTCTGGTTTCCCTTTACCCTGTTCACACTTTTATAAATACTACTTTATTGGATTCTCCTCAGATTGTCCTGAATGAAGTGTGCCATCTGTTTTCCAAGGAAGGACTTGCTGAGCCGGTGACATTTAGATAAAGTCCCGAAGAAGGTCAAGTAGGAGACAGGCAGATACCTGGTAGAAGAGCATTTTGGGCAAGGTGGCTACGAGTGCAAAGGCTCTGTGGTGTGCGTGTATGATCCATCTGAGAAACAGCAGGAAGGAAGTTTGTGTGGCTGGGGTGAACAAGAGTAGAACATGGTGGGAGGTGAGGTCACAGGGCTACCTGGGGTGGGATGGAAGTTGGGTTATGTAAGGCCTTTGAAGAAGGTGTGGCCAGTGCCTTGCCTACATCCTTTCAGCACTGCCCACATCCCTGCTGGATGCACTCAGACCCTATCACTTCTTTCTGGCCCTGCAGCTCACTGTCTAAAAGCCTTTTTTGGCCACAGAAGTACAGCCAACTCTCATGCACAAGGCAGACCAGTGAGTTAATGCCCCTGGGAGCAGCCTCAACCAACATGGAGTCAGTCAATGAACACCCAGGTGTCTTGCCTCTTGCATTTGATGATTGTGAGGCCTGCCACTGGCATTCCCTGGATGTACACTCAAGGAACCAGCACACCGTTCATTGGCTTCCTCCCTCTCTCTACCTCACTTCCTGGTTTCTCTCCCCTGTTGCCAGGAATCACCTCCCAGATGAGTGACTTGTACTCAAGCTCTTGTCTCAAAATCAGCTTCTGAAGCATCCCCATCTGAGATACCCTGCTGGCCACTATTAGGTCTTGGGCTTTTAGGAGAGTGTGATGATCAGCCACTGAAGGGTGGTGAACAGAGGAGTGGCGTGGACTGAAGGGGACAAAGGGGAGAGCAGGGATACCAGTTGATGCAACTGCAGCAGCTCAGAGAAGGGATGAAGGTGGTGTGGAGCAGGGTAGAAGCGGTGGCTGGAGGTGGTTGGATCCTGGATATCCTTTGAAGGAAGGACCAGTGTGTTGTTCTACTTGTTCAGATGTGGGATATGTGAGACAGTAAGGTGTCTAGGGTGATTTCAAGGTTTTGGGCTGGAGCCAAGGAAAGATAGAGTTGCCTTTTATTGAGATGAGAAAGACTGTTAGCAGAAGAGCAAGATAGAAAAGGCTCAGTTTTGAACATGTTTAGTTGAGATGCCTGCTAGACATGAATGAAAATGCTGAGCAGGTACACAGAGTGGAACTCAAGAAAGAGTCCAGGATGCAGGTAGGCATTGGAGCGTCATTGGTGATAGATGGTATTTCAAGCCAAGACTGGATGAATTATCTAAGGGAATGAGTGTAGAAATAAATGGGAAGAGTCCCAGGTACTCGGGACTGAACCCCGGATACCCAAAGTGCATAGAAGTCAGGGGAGAGGCATTCCAGAAGGAGTGGCCAGCAAAATGGGAGGAGAGCCAGGAGGCTGCCTTGTGGGAGGAAGGGGTCAACTTGCCAGATGCTGATGATGAGGCAAGTAGGGCCTGCATCTTGACTGCTGGATGCCGCAGCATGGAGCTCACCAGGGACTTTAATACTAGCCCTCTGAAGTGGAATTGAGGAGGCAGGAACCTACATGGAAAACATTCAATAGAGAACAGGGGGAAATTGGAAAAAAATATGGACAACTCTTGAGAGAAAATTGCTCAAATATTTTTGAAGATTCTATTTATTTATTTTTATAGAGGGGAAGACAGGAAGAAAGAGAGGCAGAGAAACATCAATATGTGGTTGTCTCTTGCACTCCCCCAATTGGGACCTGGCCCACAACCCAGGCATGTTCCCTGACTGAGAATTGAACCAGTGATACTTTGGTCCGCAGTCTGGTGCTCTATCCACTGAGCCACACCAGCCAGGTCAAATATTTTTAATTAATTTTGTTTCATTTGGAAACAATGCCAAATTTACATAACTGGCACAAATACCATGCAAAACTATTTTTGATTAACTATTTTACAGGAGAATAAACACAGACATTCTCCTATGTAACCGTGATATATTTACCAGCATCAGGGAAGGATGTTGACACATCACCAACACCTCCTCTTCTGACCCATTCAGGTCTCACCCAGGTGTCTGGTCCAGGATCTCACGCTGTGTGTGGCTCTTCAGCTCCTCCTCCTGGAACAGTTGCTCAGTGTTCCCCTAATTTTCACAGCCTTAACATTTTTGATGATTACAAACCAGTTATTTTATAGAATGCCCTTCAACTCAAATTTGTCTGGTGTTTTCTCGTGATGAGATCAGGTTATGTGACCCAGCAATTGTACTCTTACACACCCAAAGGGACTGAAAACAGGTGGCCAAACAAATACTTGAACACAAATGTTCATAGCAGCACTTATTCACATTAGTGAACAGGTGGAACAGCCCAAATGTCCACCAGTGGGTGACTAGGTAAACAAAGGTGGTATAATCATACAGTGAAATATTGTTCAGCCATAAAAAGAAATGATACATGCTACGGCCTGGATGAACTTCAAAAGCATTATGTAAGCTGAAAGGAGCCAGACACAAAAGGTCACATACTGCTCCACATGAAATGTCTAGAGTAGGCGGATCCATAGAGACAGAAAGCATATTCGTGATTGCCAGGGGCTGGGGGAAAGGGGGTCAGGGAGGCAACTGCTTAATGAGCACAGGGTTTTATTTTGATACAATGAAAATATGTTGGAACAACACTGTAGATGTACTAAAAATGCCACTGAATTGTTTACTTTAAATCCTTTATGTTTATGCTGTGTGAATTTCATTTCAATTTTTAGTATATTTTATTGATTATGCTATTACAGTTGTCCCATTTTTTCTCCCATTTATCCTCCTCTTCCCTGCACTCCACCTCCCTCCAGTATTCCTGTCCCCTTAGTTCATGTCCATGGGTCATACATATATGTCCCTTAACCTCCCCCTGTCCATTTTGCACCTACCATTTATGCTTCTTACTCCCTATACCTTTCCTCCCCTCTATTCCTGCCTTCCCCCTCCCCACTGATAACCCTCCATGTGATCTCCATTTCTATAATTCTTTTCCTGTTCTAGCTGTTTGCTTAGTCTGTTTTTGTTTTTGTTTTTTAGGTTCAGTTGTTGATAGTTGTGAGTTTGTTGTCAGAACAAAATGAAGAAATAAGAATTCAAAAAAATGAGTAGAGGCTTAGGAACCTCCAGGACAACTTTAAACGTTCCAACATATGAATCATAGGGGCACCAGAAAGAAAAGAGGAAGAGCAAGAAATTGAAAACTTATTTGAAAGCAAAAAGAAGAAAAACTTCTCCAATCTGGCAAAGGAAATAGAGTTCCAGGAAGTACAGGAATCTTAGAGACTCCCAAAGAAGTTGGACCCAAGAAGACATACACCAAGGCACATAATTACATTACTGAAGATTAAAGATAAGGAGAGAATCTTAAAAGCAGCAAGAGAAAAAGGTGACAGTTACCTACAAATGAGTTCCCATAAATCTATCAGCTGATTTCTCAAAAGAGACCTTGCAGGTGAGAAGGGGATGGAAGTCATGAAAGGCAAGGACCTACATCCAAGATTACTCTCTCCAGCAAAGCTATTATTTAGAATCGAAGGGCAGATAACGTTGAATGTTTATTTCTTCCTTCTGCTCCAAATCATTGATTTGAGTTCTGGTTTCCTTCCCCTCACTTTTTCCCTCTATTTTGCAACCATTTCTGTGAGCATCCCAATTACCAGTGTTTTGAACTCTGCATCTGATAGGTTGGCTATCTCTTAATCACTTAGTTCTATTTTTGGAATTTTGATCTGTTCTTTCATTTGGGCCATATTTTTTTGATCTTTTGGAGCCAGTTACATAGCAAGGGGTGGAGCCTTAGGTGTTTGCCAGGGTGGGAGAACCCACTTTGCTGTGTTGTGGTGCTATATGTGGGAGAGGGGTCAGAGAGAACAATGCCACTTGCTCAGCTCTCAGCCCACTTTCAGTCTGCACTAGTACCCACAAGCAAATTGTGCCTTTCTGGTGCTGATTCCCAGGTGGGTGTGTTTGTGTACATTCTAGACCCTGTGGGTCCCTCCAATGGACTGTCCTGTGAGACTGGCAGTTTCTTCTGACACTGGAAGCCCTACAGTTTTTTATAGCCAGAGCTTTTGAGGCTTTATTTCCCTGTGCTGGAATCCTGGGTTGTGCAGCCTGTCTTGCTCTCCCATTGTTCCTCCCAGTTATCCACAGGTGAATGTGGGACTGCCCAATCTGCCAGCTGCCACCTTGCCTGCCCAGTCTTCCAACAGTCACTTTGCCACTCACCCTCTCCGCCAGCTGCCACTTTGCCACATGTCCTCTCCACCCTGGTTGCTCATCTCCACCCTTTCTACCATCTGGATAAATGTTTCTTTTTTAACTCCTTGGTTGTCAGACTTCCACATAGTTTGATTTTTTGGCAGTTCTGGTTGTTTTTTTGTTTTTAAATTGGTTGTTGTACTTCTTTGGTTGTGCAAGGAAGTGAAACATATTTACCTCTACTTACATTTTGGCTGACCCAAAACTTTTTACTTATCTCAATTTTAAAAATTTTTATAAAGATTTTATTTATTTATTTAGAGAGAGGAAAATAGAGGGAGAAAGAGAAGGAGAGAAACACCAATGTGTGGTTGCCTCTTGTGTGTCCCCACTGGGGAAATGGCTTGCAACCCAGGCATGTGCCCTGACTGGGAATCAAACCAGCTACCCTTTGGTTTACAGCCCTAGCTCAGTCCACTGAGCTACACCAGCCAGGGCTCTCTTCTCAATTTTTAAAAAAGATTCTGGTTATGTGTCTTTCAGGAATATCTCAGGAGAGTATTTTTATTCTTCTCACTGCATCCTATCAGGTGGCACATGATTTCTATTTGTTCTATTATTGATGATGTTCTTGATCAGTAGATTAGGATAACCCTTTTCCTCTTTGTAATTAATAAGCACTTTGTGGGTAGCTACTTTGAAACTATGTAATATGTTGTTCCTCATTAATTTTTTCATCTATTCATTGATCTATTTACATCAATGACTTCTTCCTCATTCATTCCTATTATATTCAGTGGGTTCTAATCTGTTACTTTTATTACTTATTTCAGTGCCTTAATTGTCCCAGATTTGGCCAGTGGGTGCCCCATTATGCTGGCTGTAATGTTCTTTTGACATGTTCCCATCAATTTTTGAGTAATGTCTTGCTTCCTGGCACAAAAAGGTATTTCAAGCTCATCTTGTACTTTTCCTGCTCCAGTCCTGAAGTCAGTCCTTCCTGCAAGGAATTATGCTTTATTTTAATGTATAACAGTATTTAGAAGCCAAGATTTGGGGGGTCACTTCTCCCAGACCTTCTTGGTAGACAATGTCAAGAAGTATATGTATACACGTATTCATGTTTTTATATATGTTATTTCTATGTTTCTATATAGAGAGAAAATCAGAAATTCTCACCAATACTTCCAGTTGAGAAATTTTCCTTTTTCATATTTTAACTCTCTCTTCTGACAGTGAAAAATATGACCCAGAGCTTTACAATATCCAGTCACTGCTCTCTCCCAAACTCTCAGCCACCATCCTCATTCTGTTTGGGTTCTGGGATGTGTGCTTGGTCACTGCCCTCCCCCCTTGCATAGAGGCTACCTCCACCCACTGGGGGTTCAGACACTTCCACCCTGTGTGCTCTCCTGAGCAGGTGTCCTCCTCATGTCCCAGGGTGCAAATTTGTGTTGGACCACCAAAGCTTCCTCCATGGTTCAGCCCCACCTAATACATTTTTGTCTGAATTGTTCAGGAAAAAAAGAGATGAAGAACTGAAATGAGTATCAAATGTGAAAAGCAGATACTCACAATTTCAAATATTATGTGGGAAAGACTGTATAAATTACTAAAATTGTAATTGACATGGTTATGGGTTAAAATTATGAAGATGTTTTCCATATTTCCAAAATTATCTGTCATATGGTTATATTTCTTTTCAATTAAAATATTTCAAGAAAAATGTAATTTAAATTGCAGTTTCTAAATCATTTCAAGCTGCACATAGCATGCTCAAGACTCTTGCTGATGGTTCAAGGAAAGGCCCACAATTTTAATACATGATCTGGAGAAGACCAGCTTGTATTCTGGGTCAGAATACAAAGTTCTCTTAAAAATAAAACTTGAGTTCCAGTTCTAGAGAAAAGGCTTCTCTCTGTGTAGTAAAGATCAATATCACATGCTTCCTTGACACCTGGTAAAACCAAGAGCGAACCCTCTTTACTCTGCTCCCACAGATAAGGTCCCCCAGCCTCCTTGTCAAAGGGACCGAGCAGGCACAGTTCTGGTTATCCCTGAGTATTGGGTTTTAGTACCCTGCCAGTCCATGCAGTTATTCACACAAGCTAATCACATCCCCCTGCAGAATCAGGCGTCACTCCACCCTCCTGATATTGATATTACCAGCCTACCTCCCACAGCCCCCGTTTTTTCACTCTGTTCCCAAGTGCAACCTTCACGTGACCTTGTGTGGCATGCGGTCCTCATCTAGGCCATGAGTATATGTAACTAGTAAAATACTTATTTGTCTAGTCGTGGCAGTTGTGTACTCAACCATCCCAACAACCCTAGGGATGGCAAAAAGCGCTCCTCACCAATGGGCTGAAGATGAGGCGATCAAAGCAGTGCCCCCTAAATATAATGGAAATTAACAGACAATGACTAAAAGATTCTTACAGCTGGAAAGAAGAAAGTGGATTAGCTTGGAACCTTAGGACTTGAGGAATGATGATGCAGTAAGTTCCTCAAGTTTTCTTTTTTCTCTCTCATGCACCTGGGACAAGGTGCTGAAGATTCCTACCACCCAAACTGCCAACAGGCATTTTTTAAAAATACAAAAAAGAAAACCTGCTCTCTCTCAACAAAGGACAAGAAGAAGAAAATCCCAAAAGAGAGACAGCGGGGAGCCCCAGTGCTCCCTCCATGACAGAGGCACTGGCAGGCCATCTAACCTCCCTGTAGCTGATGTCCCTGCAGAGTGTTGCTGGTAGCTGTGTTCACCTGCAGCTGCAACATCAACTGAGTGCTGTGTTGACCTGTCCTCCACCTATGGTATCAAAAGACGCAGGCCCAGCAGCTTCTGTCCCCCATCTCCAATCCTCCAGCTATAGAGGATGGCCCAGCAACACCAGGTGGCCCTGGCAATGACACCAACAGGTGACACTAATAGACACTGAGCAACAGCCTCAGCAGTGGTAGAAGAATGAAGCTAGAAGATGAGAATCACAGTGAAAGGGCTCTGATTACCACACCATCACTAAGGTTAATGCCTATGAATGCATGTTAGAACCTATATACTAAACCTAAACAAAAACATCGCCTACCAAAACACTCTTGACACAAATAGGTCAAGAGTGTCATCACATAAAAATCAAAATGTCCAGGATACAACTGAAAAATCCCTTACTGTTCCAAAGAACCATAATTTGAGTGAGAAAAGACAACTGACTCCATTATCTAGATAAATCAGATGTCGGAATTACCTGACAAGAATTTTAAAGCAGTGTCATAAAAATGCTACAATAAACACAACTTATCTTAAAACAAATGGATAAAACATCTTAGCAAAAAGTAGTAGTAATAAAAGTGAACCAAATGGAAATCACAAAACTGAAGAATGTAACTAAAAAATACTTGCTAGATAGACTCAGTAGTAAACAGAGATGACAGAGGATAGAAACAATGAACTTGAAGACAGACTAATAGAGTTTACTCGATCTAAATAACAGAAAATAGATGGAGAAAGATGAGTCTCAGAGTTGTGTGGGACAATAAAAAAGGTGTAACACGCATACATTCAGAATCCTAGAAGAAGAGCAGAGTGAGGAAATGAAAAAATGTTTTAAGAAATACTAAAAGTAATGCAAAACAAAATATACCATAATCAAATTTCCAAAAATTAAATACAAAGAAAACCATCTTTAAAACAGCTGAAACAACATTGTCTGAGAAGAAACATCAATTTAAGGGACAATGAATTTCTCATCATAAACCATAGAGGCCAGAAGGAAGTGCCATGACATTTTTCAAGCACAGAAAGAAAAAAATTGTCAACTGTAAATTCTCTCTCCAGTGAAACTGTTCTTCAGAAACAAAGAGAAAAATAAAATCATTCTCAGATGAAGGAAAACTAAGAAGATTTGTTGCTGGTATATCTATCCTTAGAGGAAGCTCTCCGAACAGAAAGAAAATAACAGAATGAGACTGGGACATTCAGAAAGAAAAAAAAAAAGAATTGGCAAGAATAGAAATAAATACAATAAACTCTTTACCTCATGAGTTTCTTTAATCATATGATAAAGCAGGTTTATAATACCATCTGATGTTGCATTCAATATATAGACAGAAAAAACTTAAGACAATTATGTTTTTAAATCAATTTTTCAATTACAGTTGACGGGCCACATTATATTAGTTTCAGGTATATAACATAGTGATTAAGCTTTCATATACTTTATAAACTGACGACCTTGATAAGTCTAGTACCCACCTGACACCATCCATAGTGATTACAATATCATCGACTACCTTCCCTATGCTGTACTTTACATCCACACGACTATTTTTATAACTGGAAACTTGTACTTCTTAATCCTTTTCCCTTTTTTACCCATCTCCCCAACCCACCTCCTATCTGACAACCATGAGTTTTTTCTTTGCATTTATGAGTTTGTTTACATTTCATTTGTTTGTTTATTTTGCATTTTAGATTCCAAAAACAGGTGAAGTAATTTGGCATTAAGACAATTATGTTTAAAAAGTGGGGTTAGGAAAAAAGTCTAAATGGAAGGATGGTTTCTGTACTTCACTTAAAGTGGTCAAATATTGACACCTGAAGACCCAGAACAACCATTAAAAAATTATACAAAGCAACATACTAAAAAAAAGTCATAAAGAAATAAAAAGGAACTCTAAAACTGCTCACATAGCTCATGAAAAGTCAAGACAAAAGAAACAAGAATGAGAAATCAGAGGTTATAGAGAACATACTAAAATGAAAGACTTAAACACTAAATATCAATTTAAATATAAATGCTTCAGTTTCTGGTCAAGACTGCTTAGTAGATAAATGTTGTGCTCAGCTCCTACCAAGACCACATTGAAATAACAACTGAACTACAGAACAACCATCATTAAGACCCACCTGAAGTCTAGCTGCACAGAAGTCCTGTAACTAAGGCTATATGGAAGAACCCATGTGGAGACTGGTAAAAGGGGTGGAGATGCTGAACGGGGCAGGGCCCCACACATATGTGTTGGTTAAGAATGAAGAGCGATATCTCAGCCACAGAGGAGGAGTGAGGGTTCCCAGCCCCACACAAGGTTCCACAGGCCAGGTTTCTAGTGCCATGAAGAAAGTCCCCATAGATTCTGGCTGTGAAAAGCAGTAGGGATTGTGGCTGAGTGAGACAAAGGGCTTCTGGATTCCCAGGCATTCCTCTTAAAGGGCCCATGCATAAATTTACTTATTGATGGACTCACTTGCTCTGAGCTCCATTGCAGAGGCAACAACTCAAAAACACTAAGGACATATGGGGAGGAACTTCAGAGCAAGGCCGGAGAGGCAGCTTTCTCCCAGAAAGAAGTGGTGGAAGACGCCATTGTTCTTTTGTTGAGCCCTGCCTCCACACAGCCTGTAGGCACAGGTCTACTGCTCCATCAAACAAGCTGACACCACTCACCCTACCCTGGTGATGCCATGAGACCTTGCCCTACCCAACTGGTGAGCCCACCCAAACTGCTTCCAGTGGCTTTTCAATATAAAAGAACTTTCCTAAAATCTCTCAAAGATTTACAAGCAGCCTCAAACAAGGCTGTTTGAGCCTTGTGTGCGTGGCCACATCAAGGCTGTGTGCGTGGCCTCATCATGCCCTATAGCTCTTGTGAAGTGGTCCCAATCCTAGTGCTAGTGGCAGCCAGTCTTGATTTGCAGCTTAACCTCTCCTTGGCACCTCCAAAGCCAGCACAAGTAGCAGACACCTGCAGATCACTGTGCAGCTCCTACCAGCTGGCCTCTGGTTGGGCTCAGGCAGCTGTTAACCTAGGCCTGCACCAGAGCTCCTCCCAAGAGGCCCCGGAATCAACACATCTCATGACCAGCTTCAGACCACACCAGAGCACTATGCAACCACCTCCAAATGACATATCTAGAGCACTAAAGTCAGTCCTGCTCTATGGGGTCAACCTCTGCCACAGCTCTTCAGCTGTAGTCAAGGTCATTCCTCACAGCCAATCAACCTGAGGGTCAAACCCTCCCACTGACATATCAACAGTAATCCAGGCTCAGTCACAACCAGAGGGCACAAACAACCGACACAAGAGACTTGCCTGAAGCACTCAGCTCAGGTGACTGGGGCAACTGTACCACTGGGCCCTACAAGACACCTACTACATAATGCCACTCTACCAAGATTGGGAGATGTAGCAGCTCTAACTGATACTAGAAACAAACACAGGGAGGCAGCCAACACGAGGTAACAAAGAAACATGTCCCAAATGAAAGGACAGAACAAAACTCCAGAAAAAGAACTAAACAAAATGGAGACAAGCAATCTACCTAATGCAGAGTTCAAAACACTGGTTATAAGGATGTCCAATGAACTTAGGGGAGGAGTAGATGAACTCAGTGAGAACTTCAACAAAGAGATAGGAAATATAAAAATGGAAATAGAAAACATAGAAAAGAATCAGTCGGAAACAAATAACACATTAACTGAAATGAATACATTAGAGGAAACCAATAGTATACTGGATGAAGCAGAGAATCAAACCAGTGATTGAGAAGACAAGGTAGCAGAAAACACCCAACTAGAACACCAAAAATAAAATAAATTAAAATAAAGAATCCCAAAAAAATGAGGATAGTTTAAGGGGCCTTTGGGACAACATCAAGCATACCAACATTTGCATCATAGGTGTACTAGAAAGAGAAGAGAGGGTGAAAGGATTTGAAAACCTATTTAAAGAAATAATGATGAAAAACTTCTATAACCTTGAAGAAAATTGAAGTCCAGGAATCACAGAGAGTACCAAAGAAGATGAACCCACAGAGGCTCACATCAAAACACATCATAATTAAAATGTCAAAGGTTAAAGGCAAAGAGAGAAACTTAAAAGGAGCAAAAGAAAAGCAGTTAGTTACTGGCCCTGGCTAGGTAGCTCAGTTGGTTAGAGTGTTATCCCAGTATGCCAAAGTTGAGAGTTTGATCTCAACTGGTCAGGGCACATACAAGAAGCAATCAATGAATGCATAAATTAGTGGAACAATCTCTTTCTCTGTTTCCCTCTGTCTCTCCCTTCTTCCTTTTTTTTCTCAAATCAATTTTAAAAATTAAAAAAAAAAGAATAAAAGCAATTAGTTACCTGTAAGATAGCTCCCATAAGACTGTCAGCTGATTTCTCAACAGAAATTTTTCAGGCCAGAGGAATTGGCACAAAATATTCCAAGTGATGAAAAGCAAAGACTTAGGACCAAGATTGCTCTACCTAGCAAAGCTATTATTTAGAATTGAAGGGCAAATAAAGTGCTTCTCAGAGAAGAAATTGTTAGAGGAGTTCATTATGCCCAAACCAGTATCACAGGAAATGTTAAAGGAACTTCTTTAGAAAGAAGAAAAAAGGATAAAAAGAGTGAATAATAAAATGGCAATAATTACATTCCAATTAATAATTACTTAAAATGTATGAGGAAGCAGTAGGTAGTCTTGGTTTTTTTTTCTATTTTTCTCCTTGCTAAGTAATGAGTAACTGGATAAGCCCCCCAGCCCTCTCTGGGCTTCAATTCCACATTTGTGAAATGAGTAAACTGAGAAAGATAGTGTAAGTAATTACAGTAGATAGTAAAGTGACTTCATTTGATGCCAATATTAACTTTAGCAGCAACAATCATCAGAAATGGGAAAAATTACTTAAAATGTAAGAGGATTAAATGCTTCAATGAAAAGACATAGGGTAGCTGAATAGATAAGAAAACAAGGCTCCTTCATATGCTGCCTACAAGACGCAGTTCAGATCAAAACATGCACAGCAACTAAAAGTAAAGAAATGGAAAAAGATATTTTATATAAATGGAAGGCTTTTTAAAAACTAGAGTAGCAATACTTACATTAGACAAAATAAACTTTAAAACAAAGGCTATAACAAGGGACAAAGAAGAACCCAGAAATCTCACTTCTGGGTATTTATCCAAAGAAACCCAAAGACGAGTTTAAAAAGACATATACATCCCTATGTGTATTACAGCATTATTTACAATAGTCAAGATATGGAAACAACCTAAGTGTCTACTGATAGATGAATGGATACAGAAGAAGTGGTGTTTATATACACAATGGAATATTTAGTAAAACAAGAGTGAAATGTTGCCATTTGTAACAACATGGATGGACCTAGTGCATGGACCTAGTGCGTATTATGCTAAGTGAAATAAGTCAGGCAGATTTTGATTATATGTGTAATCTAAAAAACAAAATACACAAACGGAACAGAAATAAGCTCATAGATACAGAGAACATATTGATGGCTGCAGAAGGAGAGGAGGGTAGGGGGAACGGTTGAAAAAGGTGAAGGGGTTAAGATGTGCAAATTGCCAGTGATAAAAACAGGCACAGGGATGCAGAAGTACAGCTTAATGAAAAGAGTCCATACGACCGTGTCATCTGGATGCTAGACTTACTGCGGGGGACCACTTCATTTACAAGTTGTGTAAATGTCTAATCACTATGCTGCACACCTGAAACCAGTATAATATTGTATGTCAACTGTAGTAAAAAATAATTAATTTTAGAAAGTGCTCTGAATCCACAAATTAAAAAACAGAGATTGACAGAATATGTAACAACACACAAGGGTAAAATGTCTGCAAGAAACTTAGTTAAACATAATAACATAGAAAGGTAAAAAATAAAAGGATGAAAAAGAGATATACACAAACATATTTTTTAAGTTGGCAGATTTTTTTGGATTTGATACCAAAAACAAAGGCAACAAAAGTAAAAATAAAGGAGAATATATATCTACAAGCTCCTGCATAACAAAGGAATCCATTGTCAATATCAAAAAACAACATATGAATGAGAGAAAATATTTTCCAGTTTTATATCTGATAAGGGGTTAATACCCAAAATACAGAAAAATTTCAAAAAACTCAATAGCAAAAAACAATTTGATTAAAAAATGGGCAGAGAATCTAAAAACACATGAACAGACATTTAAAAAAAAAAGACATGGAGATGGCCAATCAGCATATGAAAAAGTGCTCAGCATCACCAATCATCAGGGAAATGCAAATCAAGCCCACCTTGTGTCTGTTAGAAAGGTTATTGTCAAAAAGACAAGAAATAAATGTTGGCAAGGACATGGGAAAAATCAAAGACTTGTACATTGTTGGCGTGAATTCAAATGGATGCAGCCACTGTGAAAAACAGCATGGCAGTTCCTCAAAAAAAATTAAAATAGATCTACCATATGATCCAGCAATTCTATTCCTGGTTATTTATCATGAGGAATTGAAAACCCTAATATGAAAAGTCACGCAACCCCATGGTTATTGCAGCATTATTTACACTAGCTAAGACATGAAAGCAATCTAAGAATTCATCAGAATTAATGGGAAAAATATATAACCTATGTATAAAATATTTTCAGCCATAAAAAAAGAGAAAATCTTGCCTTTTTGACAATATAGATGGACTTTGAGGCTATTGCGCTAAGTGAAATAAGTCAGACAGAATAAGACAAATACCATATGAAAGAAATGGGAAGTCTATCTGAGAAAATAATGAAAGAAAACTTCCCTAATTTGGTGAAGGAAATAGACATGCAAGTCCGGGAAGCAGAAAGAGTCCCAAACAAGATGGATGCAGAGAGGCCCACACCAAGACATATCACAATGAAAATGCCAAAGGTTAAAGATAAAGAGAGAATTTTATAAGCAGCAAGAGAAAACCAGTTAGTTACCTACAGGGGAGTTCTCATAAGACTGTCAGCTGATTTCTCAACAGAAACTTTGTAGGCTAGAAGGAACTCACAAGAAATACTCAAATTCATGAAAAGCAGGGACCTACAATCCAGATTGCTCCACCCAGCAAAACTATCATTTAGAATGGAAGGGCAGATAAAGAGCTTACCAGACAAGAAAAAACTAAAGGAGTTCATCATCACCAAACCATTATTATATAAAATGTTAAAGGGACTTATTTAAGAAAAAGAACAAGATCAAAACTATGAGCAATAAAATGGCAAAAAATACATATCTATCAACAATTGAATCTTAAAAACTAAGCAAACAAGAAGAACAGAGACAGAATCATGGATACAAAGATTTTGATGGTTGCCAAATGGCAGTGGTGGGGGTGAGAATGGGTGAGTAGGTGGGGGGATTAAGAAGTACAAACAGGTAGTAACAGAATAGCCATGGGGATGTAAAGTATAGGAAATGGAGAAGGCAAAGAATTTATACACATGGCCCAGGGACATGAACAATGGTGGTGGGATTGCCTGATGGAGTGAGAGGTGCTTGGTGGAGGAGGGAAAAGGGGGGAAAATTCAGGACAACTGTAATAGCATGATCAATAAAATATAATAAAAACATAAAAAGAGAAAAGGCCTCAAATCAATCATTAATCTCCCATATCGAGAACCTAAAAAAATAAGAGCAAAATAAATCCTAAGCAAGCAGATGGAAGAAAATAACATAAGAGCAGAAATCTCTTTCATAAGAGAATGAAATTTAAAACAGGAAAATAATAGAAAAAATAAGTATAATCTTGTTCTTCAGATTTTTCAAAATTGATAAATGCCTAGTAAGATCGAC
This sequence comes from Artibeus jamaicensis, assembly GCF_021234435.1. Lineage (NCBI taxonomy): Eukaryota > Metazoa > Chordata > Mammalia > Chiroptera > Phyllostomidae > Artibeus > Artibeus jamaicensis. The sequence goes on along the minus strand of NW_026521896.1, from coordinate 978,194 downwards.
AGAGATTGAAAGGGAGAAGACACACATCACTAACACCAGAGCAAAACAGGATTTTACAGTGGATCCTGCAGTCATTAAATAGATAGCAATGCAGTACTCTGATAACTTTACTCTCATAATTTCAACAACTTAGAAAAACAGTCCAATTACTTGAAAACTATAAAACTTAGCCAAAATTAAATAGATAACCTGAATATGTTTATAACTATTTTTTATTTATTAGATTTTTAATTTAATTATTGTTCAAGTACAGTTTTCTGTATTTTACTCCCATTCGGCCCCACCCCCACCCCGTGCTCCCCACCTCCCTCCCATTTCCACCCCCCTTAGTTGTTGCCCATGTGTCCTTTATGGGCACATGGGCAACATTCCTGTAAATCCTTCCCATATTTAAAACTATTAAAGAAATTGAATTTGTAATGTTAAAGCACCTGATGTGGAAATATCCAGGCCCTGGTGGTACTACTAGAGAATTTTACCAAGCAATCAGAAAAGAATGTTTCAAAACATTCGTAAATACCAATTCTACATACTCTGTGAAGATAAGAGGATGGAACCTTCTCAACCCATTGTATTCAGGCCAGTATTACTTTGATACCAAGTCCTGAAAAACACACATCAAAAGAAAACTGCAGACCAATATTTCTCATGAACTTAGATACAATAATTCTCAATGAAATTCTAGCAAACCGAGTCCAGCAATGTATAAAAAGAATAATATACAGTGAGTAAGTGGGATTTATTCCAAGTATGCAAGGGTGGTTTACTATTTAAAAAATTAATGTAATTCATCTCATCTGGCTAAAAAAGAAAAACCCTATGGTATCAATTGACCCAAATCAAAGCATTTGACAAAATTCAACACCCATTAATGATGACCACTCTTGGTACAGTAGGAATATAGGGGAACTTCTCCACTCTTGTAAAGAGCATCTACAAAAAGCCTATGTTTACATTATACTTAATACTGAATGACCAAATGCTTTCTCTCCAAGGTCAGAAACAAGATAAAGATTTCCATTCTTACCATCCTAATTCGACATAATACTGGAAGTTCTAGCTACCACAATAAGGCAGGGAATGGAAATAAAAAGCATAGAAATTGGAATGGAGGAATTAAATGATCTCTAATTGCAGATGACATGTTGTATATGAGTAAAACCCCAAGGCATGAAAAAAGACCCCTAGAATAAGTGAGTTCAGTAAGGTTGCAAGATACAAGATCACCATGCAAAAATCAGTTGCACTTATATGTACTGACAATAAACAAGTGGAATTCAAAATGAAAAATTGACATGCCATTTAAAATTGCTCCAAAAAATTACTTAGGTATAAATCTAACAAAGCATGTATAAGATACATATGATGAAAATCACAAAATGTTGATGAAGGAAATTGAAGACCTAAGAACTTGGAGAGACATACTATGGTCATTGATTGGAAGACTCAACATGGTAAAGATGCCAAGTCTCCTTCAAATCACCTGTATGTTTCATGTAATTCTCAGTAAGAATTACATGAGATTCTCAGTAAGGTTTTTGTAGACATAGACAAGATTGTTCTAAAATTTACATAGAAAGACACTGGCTCTAGCTTGGTCAAAACAATTTTGAAAGAAAGGAAAAGAATACAGCTAGAGGTTTATTACATAGTGATGGTCATTGAGACAATGTGGGCACCTGCAGAGGGATAGACAATGGACAGAACAGACTAGAGGGCACAAAAAAGGATCCACACGAATATGTACAATTGAAACAATTCAATGAAGGAGGGACAGCTTTTTAATAAATGGTACTGAAGCAATTGGACATGTATTGGCAAAAAACTGATCCTTGACCTAAACTTCATACCTTATACAAAAATTAATTCAAAATGGATCATGGACTTAAATGTAAAATTATTAAAATGTCCAGAAAAAAACATGGGAAGAATGTTCAGAATCTAGGACTAAGCAAAGACTTCTGAGACTGACAGTGTAGGCATGATCCATAAAAGGAAAATTTGATAAACTTGACCTCTTAAAATGAAAAAAGAAACATTTAACCATAAGACTCAGGATGAAAGGGCAAAATACAGGCTGAACAAAAGTCGCAGATCTGGCAAAGGACTTGTATCTAGAATATATAATAGATCCTCAATACTCAACAGTAAAAAAAACCTTCATCGAATGATCCAGTAAGAAAATGGGCAAAAAACCTACACAGATATTTCTTTGAAGAGGATATATAGATGGCAAATAAACACATCAGAAGATATTGCACATCATTAGTTGTTAGAGAAATGGAAATCAAAGCTACATTGAGATATTATTGCACACCTAACTGTATACATGATAAAAATAAAAATGCAGGTGAGGATGTGGAGACGCTGGACCACCGATACTTTGCTGGCGGGAAACTGTAAAATGGCCAGCCACTCTGGGAAAGAATTTGGCAGTTCCTCTTAAAACTAGAAGTGGACTGACTTACCATACAACTGAGCAATTGCACTTCTGGGCATTTATATCAGAGAAATTAAAACTTATTTTCATGTAGAAACTTGTACATGAATGTTCACAAAAAAGTTTATTCATAATAGATGCAACCTGGAAACTTCCCAAATGTTCTTCAATGGGTAAATCGTTAAACAAACTTTGTGCATCCATCCCATGGAATACTACTCAGCAACAAAAAGGCATGGTGTATCACTAATATACACAAAAGCTTGGAGGAAACCGTAGAAAATTGTTTTTTAAGCCAATTTAAAAAGAATAAAATTGCATGATTCCACTTATATAACATTTTTAAATCCTTATCTGAGGACGTGCTTACTGATTTTAGAGAGAGGAAGGGAGGGGAGAGAAACACCGAAGTGAGAGAGAAACTTCAGTTGGTTGCCTCTTGTCACGCCCCTCAAACCAGCGCCAAACCCAAAACCTAGATACGAGCCCTGACAGGGGACCAAACCCATGGCACTTCGGTTTATGGGATGACACTCCAACCGAGCCACACAGGCCAGGGCTAGATGACATTTTTGACATAATGTAAGTATAGAGATTGATGATAGATTAGTGATTGCCAGAGGGGATGAGAGAGGAATGGGAAGAAGAAGGTAGGAATGTCCATAAAGGGGTAGTTGGAGAGAGCCTGGGGAGGATAGCGCAGTTAAGTATCTTAACAGGACGATGGTTACACAAAGCTATGAGTGTGATAAACTTGCACAGAATGCCCCCAGATATGTGCGTGTATATCCGGTGAAGTCCAGATAACCTCTCTGTTGTACCAATGTCAGTTTCCTAGGGTTGATATCATAGTAGTTCTGTAAGATGTCACCCTTGGAGAAAATGGGGAAACATACAGTTTCCTCTATGTTTCTTTGCAACTTCCTGAATCTGTAATTATTTCAAAATACACATTTTTTTAAAAAAAAGAAAGAAAACCTGTGATTTTGAGCCCAGGGTGGACAGTGTGGGGCTTCTCCTAAGACTCTGAGAGGCCTGTCTTTGTGCTTTGTTTCTTACTCTGGACAGGGCCCTCCACTGTATCCTATAGCCACCCGCCTCCCCACACAGTGCCTGACACCAGTGAGGGGCTCAATAAGTATCTGAGGAAAGTATCTTGACCAAGGAAAGAAGGAACAGGAGGACAAAGGGACTCCTGGGAGCCCAGCTCCCACCGCACGCTGGGCGCTGCTTTGGCCTCAGTGCTTTTCCAATTTTCAGCGTGAGTAAGGGGTGGTAGAGACCTTGCAGGACTCCTGCCGTGCAAGCATGGAAACAACACCAAACAGGAGTCTGTTTTTGCCTTTGGCTTTTTGAGTAAAGTCAGGCAGCTGACAGGAGCACAGAGCTGAGGTGCTGGGGACACAGAGGGTCCATTACCTGTTTTCCTAGAGGGCATGTGGAGGAAAGACTGTCGTTGGAGACCAAAGATACAGAAATGCCCTGGTGGGAAAAGAGGGTATCTGCGGAGGAGGCAAGAAGGTGCAGTGGGTCTGTGACCACATGGCTGTGAGGGAAGCCAGAGCTCTGACATAAACACGTCTCAAGGTTTGGGCTGTGGATGCCATCTCCTGGGAAGGCAGCCTCCGGCTTCCAGTCCCTATCCCCTAAACCTACGGGCACATGCTCAGTCTGTGGGCTGTCAGGGGCAGCCTTTTCTTTCTTTCTTTCTTTCTTTTTTTTTTTTTGCATTCTCTCCATCCTCCTTTGTCCTCACCATGGCACACACTTCCTTCTTTCTCTTCTCCCAGTTACAAAACAAAAGCTGGCACATGTAGCAACAGAGGCAAGCAGGTATTCAGCAGATGGGAGCAGAGTGTCTAAGTGGACATTTCATGTGGGCTCCCCACACAGCACCTCCTCAATTGTAAACACAGCTGCTCTGGGCAGACCCTCGGCCCTCACCTCAGTTCTGGCCATCTGTCTCTGTGGGCCTGTCTCCGGTCAGGGGCATGACTGGGAGCATGTTACCACCCTCCGCCCACAGTGACTATTTCAGAGATGGAGATGCTGTCCAGTGGATCCAGAAGGCACTCCCATAGGAGCTCCAGCTTCTGCTGGAGATGTGGGCTACTCCTTGCCTCTAGACAAGCCTGAGAAGGAAACAGACTGCCAGGAGAGAGACCTGGTGGGGACAGAAATGTTCTTGGAGATTAAAAAGCTTAGAGATGAATCACTTTAGTTTAAATGCAAGTGAGGCAGTGCACAGCAGATTAGGTAATGAAAAAAGAAAATCGAACTAGTGAATTAGAACATGGGCTCAAGAAATCCTCCCAACGGAATTCCAAGACAGACAAAAGACAATACAATACGTGTAAATCTAGACTCAAGACAACAGTCAGCTAGAGAAGGTAGAAAGACTGGAAGAGGAGCCATCATCAAAGAAATAATTGAGTCTTCAGTCCCGGCCACATGGTGACTGAGTTAAAAGAACCCCCTGCCCACTAGACACATAAGAAATACTGGATAAAATATAACACTAGTAACACTTAATAGTATTAATAAAGCATTTGAAATAGATGATGGAACATGAAAGACTAAAAGTAGAAATCCCTGAGTACAAGAAATGGAGCAACTGCTAAAGGCCAGAAGAGAGGAAAAGTAGAAGCTACAGCAGTCTTGAAACCATCAGACTAAATGCAGAGCTGAGGGTCAAAACTGGGGGCAAACCTGGGACAAAGGACTTGGCTTTGGGCAGCCCAAGGTAGGGAGCTGGAAGCAAGACCCCGGCACAAAGCTGGAAAGGCTGCCCCTGAAAGTGGAGGGGAACTAGAAAAAGTCCACTGGCTCAGCGAAACAACAATTTGTCTTTGCCTGGACCTCTTGACAACAAAACAAACAAACCAAACAACAAAACAACTTTCCATGAGAAAATAAAAACTAAGGGTACACACACACAAATATGGAAGATCCGAAGTTACACAACTAACATGATATAAGCCCTAAAGTGAGGAAATTAAAAAACGGTCCAGATTACTGACACCTCAGGGCTTTTGGCATTAAAAAAATACAATCCTGCAGTGACAATTCTGTAGCTCATTGTACACAGAACTCAATTCCATGGAGAAGAACAATTGCCACTGAAGATGAGCTCAAACTTTAGAAAGTGTCTATATGAAGAAATAACTCATTGTGAAGGGGAATCAGCAGACAGAATGCACAGGAGAAGTGTCAACCCAAGAATTCAAAGTAAAAGAACAAGTTGAAAAGAACTATAAAATAAAAGTGTAAAAAAGCAACTTCAAAGGATAAAAGGGTATAATATGATAAAATATAAAACAAAAACTGGAAATTACAATAAATTAATTAAAATTTATGAGAATAGAACAGACAAATTTGAAGAAAACATAATTATAAGCCAGTATCACTCATGAACAAACACCCAAAAATACTGAGTGTTACACACCAAATAAAGCAATGTAAACTTCATCATGACCAAGTAGAATTCAACCCAATAACATATGGATGGCTTAATATTAGAAAAATATATTATTGTAATTAACTGAAATAGACTAAAGAAAAAGCACATGATCCTCTAAATAGATGCAGAAAAGCATTTAATAAAATTCTCTATACATTCATTATAAAAATTAGGATAAAAGAATTATAGCAAAATCCTACAGCAAACATTTTTTCTCATAATAAAAGCCTCCAATTTTTTCTTTTAACTTCAGAAACAAGAAACTGGATGCTTACTATCATTGCTCCTAGTTAGCCTTTCACTGGTCCTACTTGCCAGCTATATAAGGAAAAAAGAAGTGAAAGGAGTAGAGGCATTATAATAATTATACAGGAAAAAACTGAAGAACTAATGAGAGAGCTTAGTAAATTCACTGTACACCTAATCAGTATACAAAATTGATATACCTTAATACTAGCAACAAACTATTGGAAATAAATAATTTTTTAAAATTAGGTAAAAAACACCCTTCATAGACACAGACAATAGCATGATGATTTTCAGAGGAAAGGTGGGTGGGAGGAGGTAGAAGAAGGCAAAAGGGGATAAGTGGTAATGGAAGGAGACTTGACTTGGGGTGACGAATACAGTACAATATACAAATGATATATTATAGGATTGTACAATGGAACCTGTATAATTTTGTTAACAAAAGTCACCCCAATAAATTCAATTAAAAAATGCATTGCATGTGCCCATTTTCAGAGAGAGAGAGAGGAAGAGAAAGAGAGAGTACTAGGTACTCTAGGTTCCAAAGGCCTGGAGAACGTTTTATAGGCTCTTCCTTCTGAACTGTGTTCCTTGTAGGATGATTTACATACAAGCATTATGATCTGTAGTATCAAAAAAACCCATCATATTTGACCCTTGCCTATAGGTGTCACAGTGTGTGGCACAGAATGTCAAAAGGAGATATTTGACATTCACGCAGGGTGCCTCCTGAAGACCTCAGAAAGCTCACAATCTCAAAGTTTGCCATCACCCAGCAAAAAGGTTTGAAAAGAAAAGATAAAAATTTTTTAAATCCCACTCACGACCATAATGAAAACTTCAAAGGGATAAATTTAACCAAACATACGCAAGATATTATGGAGAAAATCTTTACAGAAGGACATAGTAAAACAAATAAATGAAAGAATATACAATGTTCATTGATGGAAAAATGAAACCATGCAGACCTTGACTTTTCCTATATAAACATATAATACAGCATATTTCCAGCTAAGATCCAAAATAACTTTGAGTGTGAAATTTGAAACATTGGTCTTACAAGTGACTTGGAAAAGTAAAAGGTTATAAATAGACAATAAAATTACAAAGAAAAATACATAAGTAGGAACTTGCTCTACCAGAATTCAAGGCTTATAATAAAGCCATGGTAATGAAACCAGTGAGAAACTAATGCTGTATAGATAAGAACCAAACGAACACAATAATATAGACTGATGAATGCAAACATAGAAACTTGACATAACAGATGACTTTACAATAAGTGGGTAAGAGATAAACTATTCACTAAATGTTGAAACTAATGGGTATATATTAAAAAATCACCTCCCCCCACCATTTTTCACTACACATAAAAATAAATTCCAGAAGGAATGAAGTCCTAAATGTAAAAACTTTAAAAAGATAATGTAGGTAAATTTCTGCTTCTGGACAATATTAGAAAACTGAACAAAATATATGAATGAATTATTTTTTGTCATTGAACAACAGGTAGTACAGGACTGTGATGTTTGAGAGAATGGAAACCAATGAAGGAACTCTTACCAATACTTTGGCTTTTTGCTTGGACACACTTTTTAGACTGTGTCAGAGGAAAAATAATTCAAACAGAGCATGACGAAATTAGCAGGACATGATAGAAGAGAAAAAGGAATTATGCCATGAAAGATCTCCAGAAATATGCATAGGTGTCCCCTTGAGTTTTTAGTTGCACCTAAGCTGTGCATGTATAGAATGAGACTCCAAGAGACTGGGTTGAAGACAACTATCAGGAAAATAACAACTATCAAATAGCAGTAAGTGGGACAATTCCCAGAGCTCACAGAGAGCTAAGAGATGTTAGAATTCTAATAAGCAGAGTGGAGAAAATTCACTGAACACTGAGGCCATTCAGCAGATATATCAGAAAGAACATAGGTTAGTGTTAGAGCTAAACTAGCTATAGCACAAAGACCACTCTAGCCCCACCTAGCAAATCTCAAAAAACATGCCTCAAGTGACGCACAGGTAAATTAGCTGGCAGCCAAAACAAAACTTAACTTTCTTTAAAGGAAGACAACAAAATCCTGTCATTAGGCAATGTCTGGTATTCAATAAAAAATTACTAAACATGTAAAAATGTGACCTATAACCATGAGAAAAACTAGTCTATACATGTACCAGAATTAACACAGATGATATAAGACAAAGAAACTTTAAACATATAGTGTATTTTTAAAAATTCAAGGATTCAAAGAGAATATAAGACCAATGGAAGAGAAGAGCCTAATACAACTTATGTAGATGAAAAATACACTTTTAAAATAAAAATTTTACTAAATGAGGTTGATTTTAGAATAGAAGCTGAAAAAGTTAATTACCAGCAAACATGAAGACATAGAATTTGAAAACATAGAATAGAAGCAAATTGAAACAAAAAGAAAAAAAAAGACTTCAAAAGATGAACAGCCTCAGTGACCTGTGGGGCAATATCAAGCAGTCTAACATACCCATAAAAGGAAACAAGTAAATAAAGGGGAAATTTTTTCTTAGGAAATAAAAATTCGAAAGATCCCAGATTTTATTTCAGAAGAGTTCTGGCCAAAATGAAGGTGTAGGTAGAAACCTTTTTCTCCCTTGCACAACCAAAAAGAGGATAACAACCAACCTAAAATCAATAAACAACCAAGAGCACCAGAAAATTGAACTGCATGGAACTCTGACAACCAAGGAATTAAAGAAAAAAATCAATCAGAACAACCAAACCGGTAAGGTGGTGACTATGCAGCCTGACTCAGAAAAGCCGGCAAGGTAGGAGACTGTGAGTGCAGGGCTGGCTGCTGAGCTTGGGGGCTCATGGGGGTTGCGTGGGAAGGGTTGACTTAAGGGGAAAACTGAGACTCAGAGGTGGCTGTGGACTACAGCGGTTGTGGCAGTGGGAGAAACGCCCAGTCTCACAGAAGATTCCCTAGAAAAGTGCTCTAGAGATGAGCAAATTGCACTGTTCCCTCTCTGGCCCCTCCCCCACAGGCAGCGCAGCAGCACAGCAAAGAGGGTTGCCCTGCTGGAGTGAATACCTAATGCCCCATCCTCTTACAACTTAACAGGTGCACTGAGACCAAGAAATAGGGCCCAAATGAAAGAACAGAGCAAAGCTTTAGAACTAAGTGATGAGGAGAAAGCGATGAGGAGGAGATTGTCAACCTATCTGATGGAGAATGTAAAGCCCTGGTAATCAAAACACTCACAGAAATGATTGAGCTTGGTGGAAAAATAAAAAAAAACAAAACAAATGAAGGATATCTAAAGTGAAATAAAGCAAAATATTCAGGGAACCAACAGTGACAGGAAGGAAACCCAGAGTTAAAGCAAAGATTTGGAAAAAAAGGAAAAAAAATAAACATCCAACCAAAACAAAATGAAGAAACAAGAATTCAGAAAAGTCAAGAGACGCTTACAAACCTCTGGGACAACCTGAAACTTTCTAATATCCGAATTATAGGGGTGCCAGAAGGAGAAGAGGAAGACCAAGAAATTGAAAACTTATTTGAACAAATAGTGAAGGAAAACTCCCCCAATTTGGTGGAGGAAATAGACTTCCAGGAAGTCCAGGAAGCCCAGAGAGTCCCAAAGAAATTGGACCCAAGGAGGAACACACTAAGGCACATCATCGTTAAATATAAAGATTAAATATAAAGAGAGAATTAAATAAATAAATAAATAAATAAATAAATAAATAAATAAATAAAGAGAGAATCCTAAAATAAGCAAGAGGAAAGGAAAGAGTTACCTACAAAGGAGTTCTCATAAGGCTATCAGTTGTTTTCTCAAAGTAGACCTTACAGGCAAGAAGGGGCTAGAAAGAAGTGTTTGAAGTCATGAAAGGCAAGGACCTACATCCAAGATTGATCTATCCAGGAAAATTATCCTTTAGGATGGAAGGGCAGATAAAGTGCTTCTCAGATACCGTCAAGTTGAAGCAGTTCATCATCACTAAGCCATTGTTATAAGAAATGTTAAAGGGACTTTTCTAAGAAAAAGAAGATAAAAAATATGAACAGTAAAATGACAACAAACACAACTATCCACAAATTAACCTAAAAGAAAAGAAAAACAACAGAAACAAAAACTAAGCAAACAACTAAAACAGGAACAGCATCAGAGAAATGGAGATCACATGGAGGGATTTCAGTGGGGAGGGGGAAGGCAGGAATAGACGAGGGAAAGGTACAGGGAAGAAGAAGCATAATTAGTAGGCATAAAATAGATGGAGAGAGATAAAATATGGTATAGGAAGCAGAGGACTCAAAGAACTTATATGTATAACCCTTGGACATGAACTAAGCAGGGAGGGGATGCTTGAGGGTTCGGGGGTCCTGGGTGAAGGGGGATAAAGGGGGAAAAATTGGAAAAACTTTAATAGCATAATTAATAAAAATACTTTAAAATGTAAAAAATTCAGCCCTGGCTGGTGTAGCTCAGTGGATTGAGTGTGGGCCTGCAAACCACACAATCGTGGTTTGATTCCCAGCCAGGGCACATGCCTGGGTTGCAGGCCAGTTCCCAGCAGGGGACTCATGAGAAGCAACCATACATTGATATTTCTCTCCTCTCCTTCCCTTCCTCTCTAAAAATAAATAAATAAAAATTTTTAAAAATTCAAAAAATTTAAATTCCAGATTTTATGGAAAAATGTCCATCCCTAGATAGAAGTATCTCAAAACCCTAAATAGGATAATCACAAAGAAATCATTCTTAAATGCCTAAAAACAGATATGATATTAACAATCCCATTATATGTAGGATTACAAAGATAATAGTTAATGTCGACTGACTTCTTGGCAGAAGCAATGCAACCAAAAAGAAAATTGAACAACATCTTTAAGTGCTAAAAGAAAAGAAAGAGAGTCAAATTGCAATACCTCCAGTAAAGGTAATCTTCAAAAATGTTTGTCTGAAAATGTTTTTATTTTACTTTAATGTTGGAGGTTACCTTTGCTAGATAAAGAATTACAGGCTGGCCTTTATTTTTTTCAGCATTTCAGAGAATATGTAACTAGCAGACTTTTATCTAAAAAATGAGAAAGGAAGTTCTTCAGGATGACACCACATGAAAACTCGGATCAACACAAAGGAGGAAGAAAAGTGGACATGGTGAACTGGTTGATAAATGTAAACCCTTCCTTTCTTTAAAAAATTATTTTAAATGATATTATATTATTTAAAGAAAATAGTAACAATAGATCTTGAGGCTTATAGCATAATATAGAAATTAACTGTATCATACCAACTATACAGAGAATATGAGGAGGTAAAAGGAAGTATACTGTTGTACAGTTCTTACATCGTACCTATTACTTGGAGGCAGACTGTGATAAGCTAAAGATGCACAAAGGAAACACTAGAGCCATGAATAAAAATAAAGAAGTATAGCTATTCAGCCAACATAGAGGTAGAATAATAAAACATACTTAATTAATCCAAAAGAAGGCAAGAATGAGGAACAAAAGACAGTGAAGATGCAGCAAAAAGCAAACAAACAGAAAGATGGTAGATTTAAACCCAACCATATTAATATTTACTTCAAGTGTAAATGGTCTCAACACTAAGAATTAGAAGTCAGTCTGAATAAAAAAGCAAGATAAATTATATACTGTTTAAGAAACTCTTTAAATATAAACATACAGGTTGGTTAAAAGTAAAAAGAAAAAAATGCATATTATATAAGTGTTAGAAGAATGTGAGGTGGCTTTATTAACATCATACAACATAGACGTCAGGACAGAGTATTGTTGATGATGGGAGGGTTAATTCAACCAGAAGACATTAAAAAGCCTTAAAATTGTATGTAGTTAATAACCGAGTTCCAAAACTAACATGACTAAAAGAAATAATAAATAAAATCATAATCATAGTTGGAGATTTCCATACTTCTCTTTAAGTGACTGCTAAAATAAGTAGGTAGAACACAGTAAGATTATATAAGACTTGAAAAATATTATCAATGAACTTGATATAACTGACATTTATAGAATATTAATTATACTTAATAATGGTAGAATGCACATTCTTTTCAAATGCACATGGATTAATCACTAAAATAGACTATTTGCTGTTATATAAGTCTCAACACATTCAAAAGGATTGAACTCAGAATACATTTTCCAATCACAAAATGTTAAATAAAAAGTTAATAGAGCTACCATATGACCCAGCAATCCTTCTTCTGCATATTTACCTGAAAAAAATTGAAAACATTTATTTGTAAAGATGGTTGTATCTCCATATTCATTGCAGCATTATTCATAGTGGCCATAGGAAAACAACTGAAGTGTCCTTTGATAGATGATTGGATAAAAAAGATGTGGCATGCACGTACAGCGAGATACTGCTCAGCCATCATATACAAGACAAAACACTGCCACTTGTGCTATGGATGGATCTTGAGAATGTCATGCTAAGTGAAATCAGTCAGATGGAAAAAGTCAAGAAGAACACAACTTCACACATATGTGAGATAAAAAGCTGAAAGCAACAGACAAGATGGACAAATACTCATAGACACAGACAACAGTATGGTGGTTACCAGAGAGGAAAGGGGTGGGAAGGAGGTAGTAAAGGGTAAAGGCAGTCAAATATTTGTCAATGGAAGGAGATTCCACTGAGTGGTGAACACAATGCAATATACAGATGATGTGTTACAGAAATGTTCACTTGAAACTATGTCATTTTATTAACAATGTCACCCCCATAAATTCAATAAAAATTTACTAAATAAATAAAATAAAACCAATAACAATAAGCTATCTATTAAATACTTTGATTTGGGGGAATTAAATTGTACAGTTTTAAATAATCCATGAGTTAAGAAGTAACAGAAAATTTTAAAATATCTTGACCTGAATAGTAATGAAAATGCAGCACACTAACTAGTTGGTACATAGCTGATATGGAGTTGAATGCATCTAAACTTAGAAAGGAAAACTTAGAGCTTTCAATACATACATTTAGAAAAAGAGAAAAGTCTGAAGTTAAGGATGTAAGATACTGCCTTAAAAAGCTAGAAAAAGAAGAGCAAATTCAACCTAAACAAAGTAGAAGGAAAAAAAATAAGAGTGGAAATCAATGAAATAAAAAATACACAAATAATAGGAAAAAAATCAATGAAATAAAAACCTGATTCTTTTTCAAAAATCAATAAAATTTTAGTTAAGTGATCATTAAAAAAAGAATGAAGACACCAATTACCAACATGAGGTCTGAGGAGTCATCACTAAATATCCCATAGACATTCAATGAATAAGAAAATGCTATAAACAACATTATGCCAACAAGTTTAATAAAGTAGATGAACTGAACAAGCTCCTTCAAAGCTACAAAGTATCCAAATTGACTCAGAAAGAAATACAAAGTCTGAATAGTCCTCTGTTTTTCAAATTTTAATTAATAATTTTAAAAACTTCCAACAAAGAAAATACCAGGCCAAGGTGGCTTCACTGGGTACTTTTATCAAACACTTAAGAAGAAATCATTCATAAGCATAATAAATTCTTTTAGAATATAGAGAAGGAAGAAACACTTTCAACTCATTTTTGAAGTCAGTATTAATCTGATAATGACATCAGACAAAGACATGAGAAAGCTCCAGACTAAAATATTTCATTTACATAGGCATATAAATTTTCAACAAAATATTAGAAAATTAATTTCAACAATGTATGATTAAATCAGGTATACTCAAGGAATTCAAAATTGGTTTAATATTTCAAAATCAATTGATGTAATTCACTTTACTAACAGAAGAAAAATCCATATGACCACCTCAATATATACAAAAAGAAATATTTGGAAAAAATCATCATTCACTCATGAAAAATAAAATGCTCAGCAAACTGGTTCTGGTCAAGATGGAGGTGTAGGTAGAAACCCTTCACTTCCTTGCACAACCAAAAGGAGGATAACAACCAAGCCAAAATCAATAAATGACCAGAAGTGCCAGAAAATCAAACTGCATGGAACTCCAACAACCATGGAATTAAAGAAACAAACAGAACAACCAGACTGGTAAGGCAGCAGACAGAGAGAAACCGCAGTGAGGCAGCAGACCATGGGGGCAGGGCTGGCTGTGGCAAGATGGCAGGCTGTGCAGGAGGGGCTGACTTAAGGGGAAACAGACCCAGAGCTGGCTGTGGACTACAGTGGTTGCTGAGGTGGGAGAAACTCCCAGTCTCAAATGAGTTCATTGAAAAGTGGGTTAGAGACCAGTAAGCCTGCTGCATTGTTCCCTCTCTGGCTCCTCCCCCACAGGCAGTGCAGTGCAGCAGCAAGGAGGGTTGCCTTGCCAGGGGGAGAACACCTAAGGCCCTGCCCACTTATAACTTATCAGGGGCCCAGAGCAAAGAAATGGGGCCAAAATGAAAGAACAGAGACAAACCTCAGAAAGAGAGCTAAGCAAAGAGGATATAGCCAACCTATCTGATGGAGAATTTAAAGTCCTGGGAATCAAAGTGCTCATAGAACTGACTGTGCTTGGTCGAAAAATGAAAGAACAAATGAAAGATACCACAAATGAAATAAAGCACAATAGTCAGGGAACCAACAGTGACAGGAAGAAACCAGGACTCAAATCAGTGATTTGTAACAAAAGGAAGAAATAAGTATCCAACTGGAACAGAATAAAGAAACAAGAATCAAAAAAAGTGCAGACAGTTTTACAAACATCTGGGACAACCTGAAATGTTCCAATATCCGAATTATAGGGGTTCTGGAAGGAGAAGAGGAAGACCAAGAAATTAAAAACTTATTTAAACAAATAATGAAGGAAAACTTCCCCAATCTGGCAAAGGAAACAGACTTCCAGGAAGCCCAGAGAGTCCCAAAGAAATTGGACCCAAGAAGGAACACACCAAGGCACATCATAATTACATTACCCAAGATTAAAGATAAAGAGAGAATCTTAAAAGCAGCAAAAGGAAAGGAGAGAGTTACCTACAAAGGAGTCACCATAGGCTTTCAGCTGATTTCTCAAAAGAAACCTTGCAGCAAGAAGGGGTTGGAAAGAAGTATTTGAAGTCATTAAAGGCAAGGGCCTACATCCAAATTGTTCTATCCAGCAAAGCTTTCATTTAAAATGGAAGGACAGATAAAATGCTTCCCAGATAAGGTCAAGTTAAAGGAGTTCATCATCACCTATTATATGAAATGTTAATGGGACTTGTCTAAGAAAAAGAAGATAAAAATATGAATAGTAAAATAACAACAAACTCACAATTATCAACAAACAAACCTAAAAAATAAAAGAAAGGAAAACAAAAACTAAGCAAACAACTAGAACAGGAACGGAATCAGAGAAATGGACATCACACGGAGGGTTTTCAGTGGGGAGGAGGAAGGGAGGAATAGGGAGACAAAGGTACAGGGAAGAAGAAGCATAATTGATAGTCATTAAATAGACAGGGAGAGGTAAAAAAAAATGGTATAGGAAACAGAGGATTCAAAAAACTTATATGTACAACCCATGGACATGAACTAAGTGGGCCGGGAATGCTGGAGGGTTGAAAGGTAGAGTGAGGATAAAGGGGACAAAATTAGGAAAACTAATAGTATAATCAATAACATACTTAAAATGCAAAAAATGCTCAGCAAACTAGGACTAGAAAGGAATTTCTTCAGCCCAATAAAGGACATTTATGAAGAAGCTACAGATAACCACATGACTTACACAAAAATTAACCTGAGATAGATTAATAGACCTCAATGTGACATATAAAATCATAAAACTCCCAGAAGTAAATATATGAGAAAACCTTTGTGAACTTGGAGTAGGCAAAGATATCTTAGACAAGATACATATTTTCTTTTAATAGAGGAAAATTTTGATAAATTTTACTTTATCAAAATGATAAAAAACTGCTCCATGAAAGACATGGTTAAGAAAATAAAATTTCCAAACACAAACTGAGAAAATATTCTTGATACACATATTTTTCAAAGAACTTGTATAACATTTTATAATGGGCAAAAGATTTGAATAGACATTTCACAGGCTAAGAAGCACATGAAGAGATGCTCAACATTACTAGTCACTAGAAAAATATAAAATAAAACCACAATGAGATACTACTAATCAACCACAAAAAATAGGCTAAAATGAACAAGACTGAAACTATCATGTTTTGGAGGAGCAATTAGAACTCTCCTACATTTTAAATGTGTAAAATGGTTCAACTACTTTGCAAATGAATAGTTTAGCAACTTTTAT
Source organism: Artibeus jamaicensis (assembly GCF_021234435.1). NCBI lineage: Eukaryota > Metazoa > Chordata > Mammalia > Chiroptera > Phyllostomidae > Artibeus > Artibeus jamaicensis. The sequence continues at coordinate 961,787 of NW_026521896.1, read as the reverse complement.
TTACTTTTTAAATATTTATTGATGAGAAAGAAAGAGAGAGAAACTTTGATTTGTTGTTCTACTTACTTATGCATTGGTTGATTTGTGTATGTGCTCTGACCAGGAATTGAACCCACAACATTGGCATGTCCAACCGGCAGTCCATGGGCCACATGCAGCTCAGGATGCCTAGGACTACAGCCCAACTACAAATCGTAAATTTACTTAAAACATTATGGACTTTTTTGTGATTACATGTTGCATTATATTTAATATGTGGCCCAAGACAACTCTTCTTCTTCCAGTGTGGCCCAGAGATGCCAAAAGTGTGGACACTCCTGCTACCAAAGATGCTCAAACCAACTGAGCTACCTGGCCAGGGCCAGTTTAGCAATTTTTATAATGTTAGACACACACTTGCCGTGTGACCCAGAGATTCCACACCTAGATATTTACCCAGAAGAGAAGAAAATGCATATCCTCAAGCAAGACTTGTACACACATACTGACAGCCCCAAACTGGAAATAAGCCAAAAGTCTAACAACACATAAATGAAAAAGCAAACTGTGTTATATCCATACAATGGGACACTATTCAGCAATAAAAAAGATTAAACACCCATGCATGTGATAACATGGTTAAACTCAAAAGATTTATGCTGGGCAAAAGCAGGCAAAAGAGTATATGTTGTATAATTCCATATATATGTGAAATTTAGAAAAAGCAAAGCTCCTCTATAGTGACATAAAGCAAATTAATTATTGGCTGGGGCTGAGGTGAGAAGGCAGATTGTCTGGGTAGAGGTGAGGGAAAATTCTTGTGGGGTAGGGATGAAAATGTCCAGTATTTCCAGGGGGCTTTGGGGCTCTGGGGCTTGGGGTGGGCATGGTTACATGGTCATATATATTTGTCAAATGCATCACTTTCCACTTAAAATGGGTGCATTTTACTATGTGTATATTATACCTCGATCATTTTTAATTAAGAAGAAAAATATAATATTTATATGTTATTGGGGATAGAAAATGATTTTTGAATAAGATAGAAAATTTATAAATCACAAAGGAGAATTCTTCTATATTAAAATTCAAAACTTCTGCATATCAAAGGATACCACCATCAATGCTAATATTGGGTTGGCCAAAAAGTTTGTTTGGTGTGTTTTGTAAGATGGCTCTGGTTGAGCTTAGTTGTCTTTAACCTCATTCGAAACAATTTTGTCACATTGTATTGTGACAGCTGTCATATAGGCATGCATTTAAAACAGTTATCAAAATTGGTGAAATTTTGCGTCGTCATTTTAATATTGAAAATGGAAGAAAATAAGTATGCATTTTTGGCATATTATGTTTTATTATTTTAAGAAACGTAAAAACACAACTGAAATGCAAAAAAGATTTGTGCAGCATATGGAGAAGGTTCTGTGACTGATCAAACGTGCCAAAACTGATTTGCAAATTTTCGTGCTGTAGGTTTCTCGCTGGATGATGCTCCATGGTCAGGTCTATAGACCAGGTGAGTCGAAAGCTATCAAATTGAGGCATGAATTGAGAATAATGAACATTTTACCACACAGGAGATAGCCGATATACTCAAAACATCCAAATCAATAAAGTTATTTGTGAAAATGAAAAAGGTGTCTTTTATGTTACAGGAAAAACTAAACAGGCTTTTTGGCCAACCTAGTAGAAATGGTCCACAGACTGGGAGGAGATATTTACAACCCACGTAACCAAAAAAAGTTTAGTATCTAGAGTAGTTAACAAACTAGTATAAGTCAGTAAGAAAAATGCAAGTCATCTAATAGAAAACTGGTCAGGATACCATCCGGCAGATAAATCACAGGTGAGAAGAACTAGATAGTCCACAAACATGCAAAGAGCCATCCAACCTCACTAATGAACAGGGCACTATAAAGGAGAATGGCAAACTGTGATCACCTGATAACACCAGCCGTCCGCAAGCAGGCAGGAGAAGGAAAGTTTTGTGTTGCCTGCAGAAGTGCATCTTCATTGAACAGTTTGAAGATGAATTTGGCAAGAGCTAGGAAAGTTGAAGATGGACTTCCCTATCTTATATAATAGTTTGTCATATAGCGACACAGGCCAAGTCCTCAAGGCTGGGTGCACAGGAGACAGGAGGAGACATTAGAATGTGTTCAGCAGTCATTGCTTATAGCCCCAAAGTGGAAATATCCTAAATTTTTATTAACTGAGCAATGAATTAAAGAATATAATATAGTCATATAATGCAATACCCCAGTAATTAGAATGAATAACCTAAATCTGTATCTATCAACATGACACCTAAAATAATTATATTTATATTAAATGTATTCAATATATTAAATTTACATTAATTTAAATGTATATACGAGTGTGTGTGTATATATACACATATACATATACATCATATACATATGTATACACACATAGAAAGAGAGAGTGCTACAAAAAGATTCATACAGTCCGAAAAGGGAGGTGCTTAGCAGGACCTCGAGGAGGAGGTCCCTACTTTGTGGAGATAGAGGGGACAGTGTTGGGATGAACAGCTGAAAACCTCCTGTGGATAAGGCATCTCTGAGACCTCCCCCACTCTCTCAGCAACACAGGTCTTTTGAATGTGTGGGACGCTGCTGTGACCCACTGCCCTGCCTCACTCGAGGCTGTAAGATATGAGCTAGCGCTGGAAAGTGTTGTGATCCCGCACAACCCGAGTGCTGCAGAAGGTGAGCGGAGGAAGCCCACAGGGCATCCAGCACTACCCACATCACAGCCTCACCTTTGTTTTTCTTCTCCCTACCATCCCACTTACTCTGGCTCTGTGGACTTGCTTTGAGGTTTGGCACTTTTGTGTGTTTAATATAAACCCAGACTCTTAAGACATCAGCATCAAATCCTTTAAATACATACATACATACAAATCTACTTCTTATTTTCTACCTGCCCTTTGTCTCCATAAAGGACAGCCCACAGGTTGTAACCTTTTTTCATAGAAGAGATAAGAGCAACCTGCTTTCTTCTTCCTGTGCACTCTAACCTCATAATCCAAAACCAGGGATGGAGCCCTGCTGTGGCTTCTGAGCCCCTAATGGTAACGGAGCCTAGAAGGGTGGGAGGTGGACAAGTCTGAGGTTTGTCGCTAACCACAGCCCTCCCTGAACCTGTCTTCATCTGTCTTTTTGGAGAACTTAAAAAGCATCAGTGTTGCTGGAGAGGACCAGCAGAGTGGATGTAGGCCCTGTTGCCTCTCACTTTGGAGTTCTGTTGGAGTTCTGTTCTTGTGCCTGTTGGGGAGCACACACATGAGAACTAGGAACCACCTCCCTGCCAGAGGGGTTCCTTTTGCCCTGGCAGACCCCTCTCCACCTGGCTCTCTGCCCTGTGGGCTGGCCCATGTGGACCCCTTTAATGGGCACTTTCACCTCTGGCTTCCAGTTGGGTTTGACCCTGGGACTCTCTCACTCAAGAACGGAGTGAGAGAAGAAAGGAAAGAAGTCATTTAGTCCCTAAGGGCCACGGTCATTGAAGGTCACTGCCCATAGGGACTGTCATATGCCCTTGTTTTCCTTTACACTCACAAACAGATCCTTGTGACAGTATACTAAAAGTGAAATAAACCTGACCTGCAGTTTTCTTAGCATTTTCTATCTCTCTGAATTAGGGCCGGGGCAGGGGGGTGGTGGTGGTGCAGGGGGAGACTCCAGTCCTTGCCCCTTCCTCCTGTGTCTTTCTCTTTTAGTTTCACACACAACACTTCACTCTGGTTACCAGATGTGTGGGGGTTTCCCCACACCAAGCAATTTACAACATCACCTGGGAGCCCTTGAACTCTCTGACACTGTCTACCTGGAGATATCACTAGGGCCCCGCAAGTTAAGGGCTCAGCCCTCAACCCCAGGCTGCCCCCAGCCCACTGCAGATATCAACTGCAAGTCCAAGTCGCCACCTGTGCTTCTGATCCATCAGCTATAAATCAGAGCTTCCCATCATCCTCTCCTCAGGTTTGATTAATGATGACCTAAAAATAAAAGGCCAAAGTGAGAGGCAACAGACATTTATTTGAGATCACAAAAAGAGATCACATATTTGTCTATTCAGGAAGCACTGATTCAGACAGAAACCCAAACTGTTCTGATTGGGAGAAGAAAGCAACAGGTATCTATGAGAAAGGAAAGGGGGACAATTCAATAGAGGGAGGGCATGCCCGCTGGTGCAGGTGACTAACAAAGTGATGCTAATTCTAACAGATGCTCTTTAATTTTCAGTCCAGTAGCCACCGGTCTAGTATAATAGTCACAATATCTGCTTTTTTGTTATCTTTGCCAACAGTTCTCTGGGTCAGTGTTGTTTTAGGCTCAGTCCAGACATCACTTTGCCAAAAGCTTGAGGCAAAGATGTGTGAAGCAGCTCCTCTGGGATGGCAGCTCCATCTCCATTTTGAACTGGATCCTTTTATATTGTTTTTTACATTAATTTGCCACAGTGGTTCACTCAGGAAACAGTTACACTTACCAGTTTATTAAAAGATAGGATAAAGGCTACAGATGAACAGCCAGATGAAGACAACATATGGCCAGGTCTGGGAGTGTCCTGAGTGCAGGGGCTTCTGTCCCATGGAGTCAGGGTGTGTCATCCTTCTGGTACATGGATGTGCTTCCCAACCAGGAAGCTCCCCAAACCCCACTTTGGGATTTCACACAGGTGTGATCCATCATAAACTCCTTTTCAGTGCTTTTCCCTTTCAAAGAGAATAGAGAGTGAAGCTGAATATTCCAAGCTTCTAATCATGGCTTGGCCTTTCTGATGACCAGGCCCGTAGGGGCCTTCCAGAGTTGCCTTATTAGAACAGAAGAAGCTCCTGTTACCCAGGCAATCACAAGGGTTCAGGAGCTCCATGCCAGGGCTCCTTTATTTATTGATTACCCTATTACAGTTGTTCCATTTTTTTCTTCCCTTTATCTGCCCACCGCCCTGCATACCCCCTCCTACCACCATTCCCCGTCCCCCTTTAGTTCATGCCCATGGGTCATACATATAAGTTGTTTGGCTTCTCCATTTCCCATACCAGTCTTAACCTTTCCCTCTCTATTTTGTACCTACCATTTATGCCTCTTATTCCCTGTACCTTTTCCTCCATTCTTCCCCCACCCCCTCCACGTGATCTTCATTTCTGTGATTCTGTTCCTGTTCTAGTTGTTTGCTTAGCTTGTTTTGTTTTTTAGGTTCAGTTATGAGTTTGTTATGAGTTATAGTTATGAGTGGTTATGAGTTATGTCATATAACTCATACAGTCATATAGTTATGAGTTTGTTGTCATTTTACTGTTCATAGTTTTGATCTATTTCTTAGATGAGTCCCTTTAACATTTCATATAATAATGGCTTAATGATGATGACCTCTTTTAACTTGACCTTATCTGAGAAACACTTTGTCTGCCCTTCCATCCTAAAGTATAGTTTTCCTGTATAAAGCAATCTTGGATGTAGGTCCTTGCCTTTCATGACTTCAAATACTTCTTTCCAACCCCTCCTTGCCTGCAAGATTTCTTTTCAGAAATCAACTGATAGCATTATGAGAACTCCTTTGTAGGTAACTCTCTCCTTTCCTCTTGCTGCTTTTAAGATTCTCTCCTTATCTATAATCTTGGGTAACTTAATGATGATGTGCCGTGATGTGGTCCGCCTTGGGTCCAATTTCTTTGGGACTCTCTGGGCTTTCTGAACTTCTTGGAAATCTATTTCCTTTGCCAGATTGGGGAAGTTTTCCTTCATTATTTGTTCAAATAAGTTTTCAATTTCTTGCCCTTCCTCTTCTTCTAGCAACCCTATGATTAGGATGTTAGAGCACTTGAAGTTGTCCCAGAGGTTCCTAAGCCTCTCTTCATCTTTTTTGAATTCTTGTTTCTTCAACTTGTTCCACTTGGATGTTTGTTTCTTCCTTTTGTTCCAAATCATTGATTTGTGTCCTGGTTTCCTTCCCTTCACTGTTGGTTTCCTGTATATTTTGGTTTATTTCATTTTGGGTAGCTTCGTTTCTTTCTTTATTTTGCAACTATACTCAACCTCTTCTGTGAGCATCCCGATTAGCAATATTTTGAACTCTGCATCAGATAAGTTGGCTATCTCCTCATTACTTTGCTCTTTTTCTGGAGTTTTCATCTGTTCTTTCATTTGAGCCATATTTCTTTGTCTCAGCACACCTGTTATGTTGTAAGGGGCAGGGTCTTAGGTATTTGCTGGCGGGAAAACAGTCTTTGCTGCTTTGTGGAGCTGTCTGTGGGGGAGGAGTCAGAGAGGGAACAACGAAGCCGGCTTGCTCTGCTCTAGCCCCACTTTCCAACAAACTCTCGTGTGAAACTGGGAGTTTCTCCCACTGTGGCAACCCCCGTGGCATTTTACAACCTCTAGTCTTTAGTTTCCTGGTCAGCCAGCCCCTCCTCGCCCATGTGGTCCACACCCTTGTGGGTCCTCTCCACTGCCCCCGCCACTGCCACTCCCTGTCTTTGCCCCTCCTACCAGTCTGGATGAATGTTACTTTAACTCCTTGGTTGTCAGAATTCCATGCAATCTGATTCTCTGGCAGTTCTGGTTGTTTATTGTTTTTAAATTGGTTGTTATTCTTCTTTTGGTTGTGTGAGGAAGCAAAGTGTTTCTAACCTACACCTCCATCTGGGCCAGAACTCTATTTTCTATCATCTCATACTCTCTCTGTTTCTGTCTGTGCATTCATTCACTGCCTCCACTTATGCAGCACCTACTGTGTTTTAGGTATGGGGAGGATGAAGATGAGAAGTTGGATGTAGTCCCTGCCTTTGAGGAGAATGTGGTGTGTCCAGGAGAGAACTCCTCCCAGACACAGAGCTGGGAGGACCGAGAGGAGAGGAGCGTTTCTGCCCACCGAAAGGCATCTCTCAGTCTTTCCCCACCACAGAGTAAAGATGAAGCGAGAAAGTGACTGATAATCACTTGGCATTCCTAAGTAATATCAGCCACTCAAGATTTACTGAGCCCTCGTCTCACATGAAACCCATGTCAAATGCCTTGGCATCGGGAGCAGGTGACAAATTTGAAGACAACCTCTTGCCCTCTTGAAGATTCCAATCTTTTGGAGGATGTCAGGTAAGTGGGGCCATCTGGTGAGGAAGGATTTCTGAGGCAGGTCAGTGGGCACTGGGGAGAATGGACAAAGCCATGGAGTAGGATTCCACCAACGGTCTTCACAAACAAGCCCATAAAAGTGTTTACAAAACAGAGTGGTTTCAGAAAGTACAATACGCTACTGCTGGACTCTTGGGTCACCCAGTGACTAATCAGTCCCTGTTTCTGAGGGCGCCTCGGGAGCAGCTATTGACAAGGCCCTGTGAGCGGGCCCAGGAGTGATGGAGACAGGCTGCCTTTATGAGAGAGTCTGGCCAACTCTTCCCTCCTTTACAACCAACAACAAAACAAAACAGACACTCGCAAATCAATCTGCCAGTGAGACCTGCCATCTTCGCCCCTGCTGCAACCCCATCAAACACCCACCCTGATGGCTCCTGGCCTGCATCCAGCATGAAACAGCATTCGGGGGTGCAGAGGAAACCCACAGGTGAGCCTTACCATGGGAGGTGGTCACCATGGAGGTGACAGAAATGGGCAATGAGGCCAGGTGTAGTCTGATGAGGTGGCAGGTGGTAATAACAATGATACTGCCTAACAAGCACTACCGTGTCCTGGGCACTGTGCTAAGGGCTTTCCGTGAGTTGTCTCACTGAGTGCTCTCTGGGCTCTGGGAAGCAGGCTTTGTCCTCCCCTTACAGGAAAGGACACATAAGGTGAAACAGGTAAGTGACCTGCCCGTGGTCAGGGAAGGAGCAGCATGGGTTGAGGGGTGGGGCAGCGCAGAATGCGTTAGGGGAGGGGCAGCAAGCCAGTCCAGCTGGAGCAGAGACCTGGTGAGGGGTGTGGAGTAGCAGGGGGAGCCCTGTGTGAGGGCTTCCAGGGCCAGGCTGAGAGGCCAGGGCTGGCAGGGGGCAGGGGAGGGGGAGGGGGAGGGAGCCAAGAGGGCAGCCCTGTGGTGCTTCAGGGAGATGTGCCCCCCTGCATCAGCCCCTTTTCATTCACATAAAGCTGGGTTTGTTTCCATTTATCTGCTTGACTTTTCAGCCAAGATGCTGTTAGAAAAACATATTGCTCTAATTTAATCCACATGTGCATGCCCAAAACAGAGTCTAAAAAGAAACTTCAAGTCCTGAGTCCCAGACCCAAAGCCTTAAGCCCTGTGGGTATGGCAGGGAATGGCTCTGTCCTCAGGACTGACCCTGATCCATTTTTCAGGGCCTTTCATGAAGCAAGTCCCTGCCTCACCTGTGTCCCAGGGTGGCAGGAGGGGGTGTCATAGGAAAAGAGACTGCAACCTGGCTTCCAGTGTCTGCTCCCTGCATCAGTCGGCAGCTGAAGGGATGTAAAGAGGAGGCCAGGATGGGGTCAGTGCCTGAGGACTTCGACTCCTCGCAGCGCCTTCTACTCCCTTTCCCAGGATCAAGGCCTCAAAGCTCTGAGGCAAGCAGGGGTGAGCAGAGGCAGTAGGGAAGATGTTGTCTGCAGGACCCAAGTCGCAGAGAATCCAGGGCAGGGGCTCTTCAGTGTGGTACAAGACCACATAAGATCTAGTCGCGCTGTGTGGCTGCGCACGAGGTGCGGTTTAAGAAATTTGTCTCATGGCCCCGCCTTGCTAGCAAAAGCCAGCAGGGAACAAAGTCAGAATGCTCATTTCAGTACTCACTTCCAATTCTGTTCCTGTCACAGAGCTTATTTTGAGTACGCTTATATTAGTTAGAGTAACTGATTGCCAAAAATTAGAAAACCAATCTCTCACAGATGTTTATTCACGCGAGACAGCTGAAACGTCTGATTTTGATTCAAGCTCTAAGACCCTTTCGGTGGCTTATGAGTCAAGATCTGCGTGAATTAATCCATGCGGAGATGATGGCCCTACTTCGCCAAGCTTGCCACCTCCGCTGTCTCCCTCTGCTCCAAAACTCACTGCCCTCTGGATATGGCCGTGATTTCTAAGCAAAGGCCCATTCAAAGCTAAGGCACATATGCCCGTGGATGAGGAACCTGGGGTCTGAAGCAGCACTGGAGTACTCACACAAGCAGCTAACATCTGGGATTCTCAGGGACCCCTCTTGCCCTTACAGACCCCCCAGCTGGGAAGAAGGCGTCTGGGCAGATCATAATCTGATCTTTTGAATTGTACTAAAATGTATTTCTTTCAGAAACAGCAATACTACCTCCTCTCAGAAAAGAAAATAGGAGTAGTATCTGGGAATGTCAGTCCACTTACTGTCCACATATGGGAGAACAGTCTCTGTTCATGTCTGCGACTGGGCAGTCTTCTCTAGGTCCCCCCTGCCAAAGGCAGAGCAGGGGTCCCTAGGGGATTATGTTTAAAGCTCTGGAATCTGCCAGGCCTCCGGGTACTCCTGTCAATCTGGACAGGGGTTCAGCTGTGCAGCCAGCATGCGGCTACCAGGAGCTTTCTCCTGAGGCATGGCAGCACCCCTTAGTGCCAACTCCAGGGGGGCAAGTGTAGGGAGGCCATTCTGGATTTTGCGAGGACTGATGTCCAGGCTATGCTGGAGCTATTCTGGTTCTGTGTGAATGGTTCAGCCCAGCTCCCCCCGGACAATCCTTTGATGAACCTTACGCACGAAAGCTAGCAGACAGCCCCAGCGGAGGCACTTAGCAAGAACCCAGGGCCACAAGCAGGCGGAGAACACAGAAATCCGAATGCTAGATCTGCACACCTTCAGCCCTGAGCCAACACGTGGATCCCAGGGTGAAGGTCTAGGACTCTGCAGCTTTGAGCTCATTTCATGGAAGGTGAAGGTAAGGAGGCCCCCAGATGCAACCCCAGGTCCAGTACCAGAAACCAGCTGCTACACAGGAGCTCCAAGAAGGAAATCCAGCCTGCATGAGCCCCAGGCAGCAGGACGTACACTTCACTTTCCCTCCTTAGCTGGGGCTGGGCCTTAATTTTGGTTTTAGTAAATTGGTCTTTCCAAGTCCCAGCGACCAATTAAGATGAAATCGCCTTTCACCATTAATGAAGTTGATAACAGCAGCACAAACCTACACCAGATCCCTGGCTCACAGGCACTGAGGCCGCCCATGTTCCTCTGATGGAAACTTTTTTATGGTTTGACAAGAATTTAATGTGATTCTTTTTTCCATGAAGGGCTGGGCCTCTAGACACAACGCCGTACAGTTACCCTATAATCTTGCAGCTTAATCAAAACATATTCCAACAGCCTAGTCTGGTGCTACAAATGAATGTTTATTTTAAAACGATTTGCTATGGCTTTTCTTTTTTTAAGGGAGAAAGAAGAGAATTTCTTAGAGCTAGAGTTCTCCCTGCCCCTAAGCAATTCTCTCCACTGGAAAGGCTGTCATTTGCTCAGGTCGTAATTAACCACAGGGCTGTTGGGGAGAAAGGGACAACAAGAGGGCATTGGACAAAGAGTTAACAGATGTCATTTCAGAGGCTGGCCCACTGTTGCCAGGTCATCTGCTGGATGGGAGCTGATTTTGCTGCTGTCGTGAACAGAGAGCAGCAATAATTATACGTGCTGCATCAGGCACAACAGATTGGATGCATAACGTCCTGTTCAAAACCAGTTCACACCCGGCTTCTCTAGCAATACAGTGGAGACGACCCCTAGCTCCTAGCTTCGAGAGTCATCTCCAAGGATCCTTACAGACTTGCCAACGGAGAACTGGGTCATGTTCTTTCCCGGCTAATTCCACAGCGATCCAGGGACGGCCGAGATCCGCTCTGGACGGAGTGCGGGCGCGCTTCAGCGAGCCGGCCTCACCGCACCACGGAGCTGCCTTTTTCCATTTGAGAAATGAAAGAATTAAATTCAAAACAAACAACTTCAATTTAACACCAAACTACAGGATAACCAATCTTAAAAATGTCACAGTATAATGGATCTTAATACCCATAGAAAACACAAAAACAGCACCATTGTTCCCCAGCAATGCAGAGCAACCTCACAGAATTTCAGTGGAGGAGAAAGAAGGGAAAAACACCTTATTACTTCCAACCCCTGCGAGCCATTTTGGTCTCCAAAGGTTTTAGGCTGCCCGAGGCCGTGTGTCTGCAGTGTTTCGGGAAATGACTTGCCTTTGCACGAACGCTGCTCTGTTCTGCAGCGAGGCTGCCTGCCCCGGAGCGGTGCCGCTCCATTTCTGGTTAACTCTTCCTTCCCGGGCCTGCAGCTCACAGGAGCAGTGCGGCCAGGGCTGCCAGGGCAGGGCCCAGGGACCCCAAGGCCCCGCACCCAGCCTCCTGCAGGGTGGCCAGGACCCACCCAACTAAGAGCAGCTTCTTGCTCCAGCAGAAACGCCTGTTACCCCGTAGCTCTTAACAAAACAGAACACACTGAAGCCAGGGGACAAACATGAGACGCTATGGCCCAACCCTGGCCAATCCATCTTCTCAGGGTTCCCTGTAGGGACAGCTTATGTCTCTGCAACAGGCTGAAGAGGAGGCAGTCTCTGAGTCTCTGGGTTAAGGTGGTTCGAGCAGGGTCCAGCCTGCTACCGGGGAGGACCTGAGCCTGAGGATACTTAGTCCTGTCCCCCCCCCAAACCTGGCCCCCAGACAGTGACAGAGACACTGACAAGACAGCACCTCTGCACAGCGACAGAAACACATTTGGGCTGCATGTCTGAGTGTGGAGACGACAGAAAACTGCTTAGCACTTAAAAGGTTAATACAATTCCTAAGTGTTCGGCAATCAGTGCAATTTAGTGCCATTTCGATTATTACACAATAAACGGACCATGTTGTCTGGAAGCAAATTTTTATGAGTATAGCTGAAGGGGCTGCAACTTATTTAGCTGCTGAAACTCGAAAGGGGAAGAGTATTTCCAAATGCTAACACCACGGATCAGAAGTGCAGGTAGCAGAGAAAGGTTATTCTTAGGTCACTGCTCCTGCCACTCAACACCATGACCTTTCAAATGACGGTGTCGTTAAAAGGAAATAAAGTTCACAAAGTGTTCTTTAAACAGAATCATTTTAATAACAACAGGGTTGAGTTTCAGAAGGAAAGATTTGAGAGATTTCAGACATGTGTTATGCTCTGTATAGAATATGTTAACATGGCTTGGGAATATGTAAATTATTTTGCCTACCTCAAATACACACCAAAGACATACATGTGTTTACACATTAAACACATGCATACACATGCACAACAAAACAGCCAATGCATAGACACTGGCCACCACTGTGGTTTAGAGGTACTTGGGAGCAATGATCACAAACCACAGCAAATTCCTAATATGACAGGAGACTCAAACATTTAAACTGGAGGACAGGAATGTACGGAAATACTGCAGCTCTTAGAGCTGCTGCAAAATTTCACGGCACTTTCAGCTCCAAGAGGCACTCTCCACCCCAAGGCATGCAGGGGTTCAGGTCTTGGGAGAAGGAAAGGTTCACCCCAGCTCCAGGAATGGAGGAAGGAAATCATCCCAGCTGTACTTCAGGATTCAAGTTTAGAATGTGCACACGTGTGCAGAGACTTGGTGTATTTAACACTTGCAAAGGGCTCTCACATTTGTGAGGTGTCTAGAGCAACCAAGTGGCCCTCTGAATCAGGCAAGGAAAGTGTTTCTATCCCCATCTTACAGAAGATATAACTGAGTCTCTCTATGAAGAAACAACTCTGTTGGCCCACACCGACAGCTGCTATATTTTAGGAACCTCTGTCAGAGGGGATGAACCCAGGAGAAAGAAGCTCTAGACTCCCTCTTTTGGAGAATCAAGTCAAGTTTATAACTACCCCTGATGCATGATCCACAGTCCAGAGGAGCTGGGGCCTCTCATCACACAAGGTCCCTGGGACCCAAGGAGCTTGATGCACACAGCATGGTGGACAGGGCAAAGCTGCAAAGATCCATCCCAATCCTCAGCCCAGGGCCTGAGGAGTAAGCTTGCTGCTAAGAGAGATGGGTGGGGGTCGTGGGGGTGTAGCCCCTGCTTGTGGCAGGAAGGGAGGGCGACTCACATCCGGAAGCCTGGACTGGATCCCAGGGCTACCTTAGCCCTACCAACAGCAGGTGGTGCAGAAAGGTATCAGCTGCTGGGACCAGGAGCGCATTTCCACTCCACCTCCAGCAGATCAGCATCCTGACTCCTGAAACCCCACCATTGGAAAAGCAGAGGTTCTCACACACAGGAGTGCCTGCTGAAAAGATACATTTTGATTGATTAGGTCTGGAGTGGGGCCCAGCAGCCTGCATGAACAGGCTTCTCTGGTGAGTTGTGTAACAGATGGTCAGAGGCACACACCTTGAGAAACCTTGATTTGGGGCCCCATTTCTTTGTGTGAAGCACCCTTCTTAGGTCTTTCAAGAAAGCCAGTGCTCCTCAGAAGGGCAGCATATTCAGTTCTTAACATGTGTTTATGAGATATCTCAACCATCCTCCAGCCTGTGCGTCCACTCGTCCAGCCATCCATCCATGCTTCTCTTCAACAGATCCTTCCCAGACACCTATTCTGTACCCAGTGGTGGTCCAGGTGCTGCAGCAATAAAAGCGGCCCCAGCATGCACGTGAAGGAATAGACCTTGAAAGGGGCTGGTGGGTCAGAGAGGGAATGCTACTACGGGAGACCCAGAGGTGGGTGAGCCCACCACGGTGGTACACTTTGCTGGCCTGGGCTCAGGGCCCACAGGCAGGCCCTGCATTGCTTGGACCATTAGGAGAGATGGCTCACAGCATAGTTTGGGCTCCTAGGGCACTAGTCATCTCCTCAAGAAGTCCAGTCCTCGCCCTCTCGGAGGAGAAAATGCAGTTCATGGTCATTGCATGCTGACAGAGAGCAGGAGGCTGAGCACAAAGGAAAAATGGGAATAGGAGGAGAATGGTGAGGGGAGCCACAAAGAAATGGTGCAGAAAATTCTGCATCCGAGGCCCCTTAAGAGACCCGGGCAAGGCCTATTAGGAGCCCAGAAGCCACCAGGCCTGTCCTCATGCTCCAGCTCTATTTTGAATTCTCTTTGAAACATTGTGTGTAATTGGCCATTCAAAAAACCGCAGTGCTCATAAAGCCATCACCCATGTGGTCCAGTCTCAGGGCAGTGTCTCAGACAAAGAAACACAATCAACCAACTGAAATGTAATTTCAAAGTAAACCAAGTTCCATCCTGATATCTTTTCCAACAGTCTGAAAAAGATACCCAGATCACAGTGCTGCTTCTGAAACCACCCTTTCTCTCCTGCTTCTCCCCTGGTGAACTGCCTTTGCCCTACCTTTCCCACTTGCCTCGACACCCCCCAGCCTGTCTCCTCATGCTGACCTCCTCTCCCCTCCCTTTCTTCTGACTCTGCCACGCACACCCCCAGAGGACGGGCCCGGCTGGCCGGAGAAGGAAGCTGCTGGATGATCATGGGCCCTTAGATGCCTTGAATAAAAAGTGGGGATAATACCATGACTTCATGGGTCTGTGGTAAGAATCAAATAAAATAATAAAAATAAAGCATTGAATAAAGAAACTGGTACATGGCAGACAATTAGTGAATAATTTTTCTCATAAGAAAACCTAAACGTAAGGAGAAAAGCCACTTCACATTTTATTTCAGAAAAATTTATTTCACATAAAATGATTCTCTATATTATATAAATAAATCTATACATTTAGTGGAATGTTTTCATAGTTTATGGCAAGGAGAATTGGAGAGTAATGTTACCATTATGCAACATTTGCCCCAAATAATTCCCATGTTCATATTCTAATGAAAATGGGTTCCCCAAATTCTGCATTTTTATTGTGTGTGTCTTTGCTAGCATTTATGTTATATCCTGAATTAACAAATATCAAACGCTAAAAATTATCTATGCATAAAAATGGGGAAACAAATATGCATCTTATGCAAATCTCAGTGGAACACGCTGGAACCTCTAGCCCTCCTAGATACCCCCAGCTCAAATCACATGGTAATTTTGCAACAGGGGACCTTTCCAAAATTTGCAAAGGGTCATTTCAAAGGGGAACACTAATGACTACAAAACAACAAGGAGGCTGTTTGGGCATGTGATTAAAAAACACTTTAAAAGCGGGCTGTCCTTATCATTGGGTGCCTGCTAATGAACGTCGTTCTCCATAAAGAACCTTCTGGCTCACGCATGTTCTTCCTGTTTGTTAAAATAGCATTCAAGTCTTTTTCTATAGCACAAAGTTAACGCAAACCAAAACAAAATAAGGAAAGAACGTCAAAAGAACAAACTTTTATATTCTGCACGGTTTTTTTATTAGATGCTATTCCTAACTTGTTAAAATTGATCAAATAGAAAGCTGTAAAAAGAGAAAAAATTAAGCCAACTAGAAAAGTGTGACTTGGATTTAATATTTTATAATTGCCAAGGGACATACTGAGATCAATGAATTTTTGCCTGAGATGAACGTCAGAAAGAGATGTACTTCAGTCTTTTAGGGAACATTGGTCTATTTAATTCTTGTGTCTGATGCATGTGAAATAGGCCTGCCTCGGCCTCCGCGCTCCGCGCTTGGTGCTCTGCGCTCCGCCAGGGGCTCCGCCTGCAGCGGACACTCCCACTTTTAATAGGCCTCTGTATGAGGAGCGACAAGGGATCCGATAACCCGTGGACTCTAATGGGTCTGCCTGTTTATTCACTTTCACCTTTTTTCCCAGCTAATTTTAGTTTTGCATGCTGAGTTGTTTCGCTTTGAATTAAATGAATAGAAACAAAGGGAAAAGGCTGTACCCTTGACAAACCTGGACTGCGCTCACGGCCCCTCACGCGGGCTTCCCCACGTACCAGGTGCACTGGGAACGGACCCACTGTGGCACTTGATCCACTTATTGGCAAAATTAACATTTTGTACATGCTCGAATTTAGAGCAAAAATCGGACTATTCAAATTACTTTATGTATACTCCACTGTTGTTAGTAGTAGACATAAATGCCCAGCCTCAGGGCCCCAGACATCCGCAGGGTTCAGACACCAGTCAGTGATTCTCCTGCCTGGGGTCACCCCAGAGTTCTCTGCAGGTCACAGAAACAGGACAGATGCGCATATGCTTTGCTTTGTCTAATGAAAAACCAGAGAGACACAGGGACACTATGTCTGAGTGCCCTTCAGTGGAAATAACAGAAGTCAGTTGTTTAAAAACATCTCCCCTCCCAAAGTCCCTCCTTATGCCCAGAGAGCTTGAAGAAGGCTCCTGAAAATTTTCATGCCAGTAACTGCCACGGGATATGAGGGACAAGGGCATCCAATATAAGAGAGGGGGAAAGGGATAGCTTCCCCACATTTTCTGAAAAAGAGCCATTTTCTGTTGTGGGGCTTTGTCACAAAGACCCTGACTGCAGAGCCAGTGGGCTGAGCCTGCCCCTGCCCCTGCCCCTGCCCCTGCCCCTTGGCAACTCCCCCTTATTCCTCCCAGTCCCAGCAGATCCAAGGGGCTGCTACCTCACCACCACTGGTAGTCAGCCTGGGTTGGAGGCTGGTGGCCTGAACTCCAGCCACGGCATCCTCCACCATGGGGAGGGATAAGATTCAGCTCACGCCCCCAAGGTACCTGCCTCAAAGGTGACACCATACCGTGTGGCCGAATTGCCTCCAGACAGAAAATTAATATTGTTGCCCAGTTAGATGCTGAGATGATTTACCAAATAATCTGGAAAATCTTGAGAAAATGTAGACTAGCCAAGAGAAATAGAACGTGGTCTGTCATGGAATGGAATAAAAATAGGGCCCTCTGAGTATTAAACAGAATGTCAACAGCTATCTCAATGAAATCCATTTTAGAGGAAGCAATAGCCTGATACCTACATTGGCCCTCGTGCAATTAAATTAGGGTAATTTTTTAGCTAGTTTCTCTCAGCTATAGTTGGTCACCACAAGAAGAAAGTCACGGCTGCATCCAGTTTTGCACAACGGCTTTTCCTCTCCCAACTAATTCTCAGACTCCTCAGCACTATTGTTCTTGGACTCACATTCTTAAGCCATGCTTTCTTCCCTCCAAGCCCCAAATTACCCAAACAGTCTTTCCTTCAATCAGCAGCATTTCTTCAGAAAATAGGCATCGCTTTCCACTATGTGCGAAGCACTGAACTGAATGTTGGGTCATTGGCATGGAGCTGAATAAGGTGAGTTTCTATTTGCTAGAGAAATGAAGAAATGCAGCATGTAGGGTCCCTGGCTCACCTCCATGTACAGAGTCATTCAATCCTGCTGTTCAAGCCAGAGTCTAGCGGGCTCTCTATGTCATCAACATGTCAAGTCATGCATTGACCCACAATACCTGCAGCATTACCACAAGCACATTTTCAACATGCAAAAAACTAGGCAGTCACTGAAGAATTATATCCCCGCCTTGGTTCATGTGTGTGGACCTGAACCCTCACTCTCAGACCCAGTGTGCAGAGCAGACAGGGAACAACAGTCTCAAGTTGGAAGTGATTTACTTCATTAGCTGGGATTACAAGTTTAACTTACAAACCAGAGGTCAAAATTTCTCATTAACAAGGGGGCCGTGAATTGCTGCAGGCTTTGGTTCAAGAGGAGACCACTCTTATTACTAACTACACATTTCAATCTGTCTTTGATGTTCTCCTCCTTCCCTCCTCCCTTTTATTTTTTGGCAGAGGAGCTGATTTTAATTGTGGCACTACAACAAGGCTCCCTCCGAGCTGAGGAGCAGCCTCCTGTCTGCTGCCACCAAGCAAGCCCGGCTGCAAGATTGGGCGCAGCCCATTGCCCAGGGCACATTTTAATGGTTCCCCTTTCCTACAAGGCTTGGATTGTTTTCCACGTGATTCTGGTTAATTTCGCTGCAGGAAAGGGCATCATTTTTCCTTGTGAGCTTCTGATCTGTCTGCCTCAGAGAGGTGAAATATATTAAAACAGAGAAGGAGGTGTCCTTCTAACTTTCTGAATGTGAAGACCAGACCCAGCATATTCTTCGGCTTCCAGAATAGAGAAAGGACTTTAGAGATAGGGACCATTATAATATAAAAAGTACTCTTGATAAATCAGCTTTGGTTGTTTACAAAACACTCAGACTGTCTTTCTGTGCCTCTTCTCCTCAAAACCACCACTGAGGGTTCAAAGAAGCATCGTGAATGAGATAGAACTTTTGCAGAAGACACTAGGAACTCAAAATCCGACAACGCCACAGACTCCTTCTCCAAGTAAGAACACAAGGAAAATACAGCAGTAGCTTGTGGGTGTGCAGCACAAAATAATAGACACTTAACATGCACTTTCTATTTCTTTTCTTTTTTTATTGAATTTACTGGGGTGATGTTGGTTAATAAAATTATACAGGTTTCAGGCATACAATTCTACAACACACCATCTCTGTATTGTATTGTACTGTGTGTTCATCACCCCAAGTCAAGTCTCTTTCTATCACCGTTTATTTCCCCCTCTCCCCTCTTCTGCCTCTCCTACCCCTTTTCCTCTAGTAACCGCCATGCTGTTGTCTGTGTTCATGACTCTTGCTTTTTGTTCTTCATTTAATCCCTTCACCCTTCTCAGCTAGCCTTC
Organism: Artibeus jamaicensis; assembly: GCF_021234435.1. Classification (NCBI taxonomy): domain Eukaryota; kingdom Metazoa; phylum Chordata; class Mammalia; order Chiroptera; family Phyllostomidae; genus Artibeus; species Artibeus jamaicensis. The sequence goes on along the minus strand of NW_026521896.1, from coordinate 943,228 downwards.
AGCGCACTTTCTCTTTCTAAAGACCAAGACCCATTTTCAGGCCACTGTGGCAAAATGACCATTTGAACTGAAACAAGACTTCAAATGGAGTCACTGATGGAAATGATTATAATATCTAATTATTTAGAAGCATAGCAGTTATCAAAAATAACTAAATTGTTATTCCAGTCTGGCCTAGTAAGAAGGTCATGTTCAGCCACATAAACTCTAAGTTGTGGGGTTGTGGCTGCTAATGTTTGTTTTCCCTGAGAACTGTTTTCTTAGTTGCCCTGTAAAGATCCCACAGGTACAGCAGAGGCCGTGGATGAGAGTCCAGTGCCCAGCGGAGAGGCAGCTGTGCTGCCATTGATTCTCGGCTGCTGCCCCAGCCCAGACTGGCCCACTTGGCTGCCCCCAACTCAGCTCCATTCTGGGCAAGGCAGTGTGTGGTGGAGGCCACGGTGTGTGGGGAACAAAACCCTGTGCACCATGAGCAAGACAGGCAGGGGTCATAGGCTCTGCTGGGGGCTGCCCAGTTCCCCTCCTATGCCCCTCTGGTCCTTTCTTTGCCAATGTTCAAGTTTTAATCCCTTTATGTCTCCGGTTTCCTTTAACAAAAATACTGGTTAGAACTCAAGGAATCTGACCTGGAGGTGAAGAATGTTTCTCAGCTGGGAACAATAAGCAGCTAAGACCTGGGAAGCCACAGTGGCTCCAGGCAGCCTGGCCATCGGGCTAGTGACCGCTTCCTACTGCCAGGCAGCACCCGCAGCCAGGCCCCGCGGTCACCTTGACCAGGCTGGGGTGTCTCACCCACTCTGGGCTCCCACCCCCACCGGCAGCTTTTCAGTTTCAAGAGGGGGTTATCTTAACAATGAGACATCTCAGAAAGGTCATTATTGCTAGTCTAATTTAAAACAGGCACCACAATGAAGGGCTATCTTTGTGTGGGATTAATTTTAAAACCTCAGGATTTGATGTCAGTGGGAAAGAACCAGCGTGGGACTCATACTGCTGCCTTCTCGTGCTCCTGGCCAGCGCCAGGGGCTCGTTTCTTGAGAGATGAAAACTGTGACAAGCCCTTCAGTCAAGCTGAAAGCAGGCAGCGGTCCAACAACACCCGCAGGCCTGCAGGCATCCTGTGACCCCTCCGAAAAGTCACATTCACTTTGCTCTTGAGAAAGGAAAAATAATGCTGGCGGCATTTTATTTTAAACCATGTGAAATAAGGAAATGTGAAGATGCAAAAATGAAGCAGACAAAAAAGTTAGCATTCATTTCTGTCCTTTGCAGTGGCTTAGAAGCCAAACTGGTTCATTTTGAAAGAGTGTAAAAATCTGATCCATTCACCACTAGGCAGCGACTACAAAATGCTTAAGGTAAAATATGTAAATATGTGAAATTATCTGTTGAAAACCATCTCCTTTTGTGCTTGAAAGAATTTTTTTAAAGCATCTTTATTTCTATTCTGCATTAATATACCGTTGAACAGAAAAAGTTACTTGCTGGCAAAACAACAAAAAACACGGTGCTGAAAATACTGATTCTAAAATGAAGTGGACACATAAAGGGAAGGACAAAAAGGATTCTACCTTAACATTCACTTGTGTGGCATTTTTAGTAATAAGTTAAAGAATATCATTAATATAAGAAATTATAGAATTCATTTTCAGAAGTTGTGTTTGTCTGAAAACTGGAAACACAATCCACCCCCACCCACCTCTGAGGTAGCCTTTGGGAGGGGCCCCTGCCCTCCTGGGTCTCCTCCCCTGCCCTGTGCTCAGCGCCCCCCCCCCCCCCCCCGTGGGACAGGGCTGCTCAGTGGTGCCTTTAGACACACACCACGGGTCATTGTTTTTTAAGTATTACCTTGGTTTTAGGTATTCTCAGATTAATTTTTTTAAATAAGTAGAAGAATGGCAGAATAAAGGCACATGGTTATATTACCTTTCATTTGGTTTAATTTACATCTATCTTATTGCAACAAACATGGTGTTAGTCACACGACTTCCGGTTTCCAGAAAGAGGTCTGTTTTACGCTCCCTGTCCCTGCCCCCACCGTTCCATTTCTGTTACTAGAGTGTCCAACCAACTAATGGATTGTCTCTTTGAAGCAACATCTTCCATTCGTTTCCTGCCTCTTCCCAGGTGGATGTACCCTCCCTCGACTGGCCGCTCAGCCCCGTCATCCACGGATAGAGGACTGAGGTGGGCGTGCCCGCCTGACACCAGATCAGCTGAGCTTTCAAGCCAGGTGCACAGAACACTCAGACCCTAGAGGGGCAGACGTTTACGACAGCAGTATTGTGGGGGGAAAGTGAAGGTACTTAAAACTGGAAAATTGTTCTTGGTTTTGCAAACCCTTGGGTATTTTTTTAAAGATCAGACAATAGAAAGTGGGAGGCTTTCTCAAAACACTTTTCAAATCTGCTTTTCTACTGTAAACTCTCATGTTCCTATCCCTTGTTTTCATGTTTTAAGTTCCTCGTTTTCTCAACGAGTTGCCAAAAAAATAAAAGTTAGGAAGTATATAAACTCAAAAGAGGTTTGTCTGGAAAGGTTTTCTACTTCTCCCTACACTGATGAAAGGCAAGTCCACAGGGCCACCTCCCGGTTTCCCTCCCTGAGACCTGGCCAGACCCTGCCCAAGAAAGCCTGTGAAGGGGCAAGACAGGGGCTTGAGAGCTGCCGGCAGGCCCGGTAAGAGGGGCTGGGAGGGGGGGTGCAGAGTGGTGATGGTTTGTTCATCGCAAATCTTCTTTGCATTAATTCTTATTTTTAAAAGTATTGCATTAAAATATTATTCATCTTGATTACTATGGTTTTTTGCTTTTCCTTCAGTTTTGGCCCCAAGTAAGTGCCTCACTCACCTCTTGGTGGTCCTGCACTTTCAGTGGGGAACGCATGCCCCCCTAGCCAAGCAGGCTGCCGCCTGGAACAGCCAACAGGGCAGAGGGGCCACCACTGTCCCAGCACTGACCGCTCCTGTAGAGGGCTGGAGGCAACTTCTTTACTGGCCCCTCTCAATTCAAGGCTTGTTAGAATCTCTCTTCTTCAGCTTCATCCCTTCCTAAAGATTTCTGAAACAATAGAACTCAAACATTAAGAAACCCAAAATGGGAAGGAATTACTGAGTTAAAACAGAGCTTTTCCTGTACATCACACTAGAATAAATTATTCTAAGTACCATCTGAAACCACATTTACACTAAATAAAGGTTTGCTGTTCTGATAAAGGTCTTGAAAAGACAGAAGATGTATAATTAGCATCATTACTGTCAACCACCACCATCACCCTGGACGCCGCTCATGCAGCTGAGGGCTGTACACAGTTTATTATAGTCTGCTTAGTTCCCAGGAATGCTGATGGCAAATCTGAAACTGCACGGGCCAAGGGGCAGAACTGGGCTGTGGAGTCAGCTTGGACTCCAAAGCCTGCCTGCCATGGAGCCTTGGAAAGAGGTGTAGTTTTGCTCTTTTTCACACACTTGACTGCCCTGTCTCTGTGTAGGCACACAGAGCCCAGGGCTGAAGGTTGGTCCAGCGGCTACATCTGTAAGTTCCCACCACTATCACACTAGCACCACCTCCCATAAGCCCAAGGACCTGGGGCTGAGGGCCCCTGAGTGTGACCCAGCAGAGGGGTCACACCCACACCGCCATGGGAAGACACAGGCCTCCTGCCTTGCTGGGCAGTCTGGGAAAGCACAGGTGTGCCCGGAGCTAGAGTCCACGTCCTCCAGATGACGCCTTCGGAGGGCTCGGCAGCAGGAGCGCTGATTTTTCATTCCAGGTCCCGTATGCAAAAATCCAGACTTTCTGTCTGAGCAGCAAGATAAACAGATCTCCAGCTTAAAAGGAGGAAAGGAGGGTTGGAGGGAAGAATCTTGGTTGTCACAGCTGGAAATGTAAGCATCAGGAAAAGTGTCTCTGTGTGTCAAATCCCCAGCCAGGCCGAGGACAAGGCACTCACCAATGCTGGCCCTTCAGGTGGCCCCTGGTGTCCCTTCTGCGTGTCCAGGCTCCCTGGCTTGGCCTCTCTCCTCCCTGCTTTTCTCCCTTGGGCAAGCTCCAGGGGGTGTTCGAAGTGGCTCACCTCCATTCCTTCTAAGCCATTTTTCCAATTTTTTACTTGGCCTTATGCCCTCAATGCACTTTGCCCTAGATGCACTGGGTCCCCAGCCAAACCTTTAAAAAAAATTAACCTCTATAATGGGATACATTAACCTCTAAAGGGGTACATTAACCCATTTGCTTCCCCAAAACCTTTAACGTCATAAAGATGCTAAAGTCTCAAGTCCCCCCAAACTCCTGGAATCTGTGGCTACTCTTCAACCTTCCTAAAGGTGACTGTGAATCAGTGTATACCCTTTCTGACTTTTTTCTATGCTTTTGTAACATGAATGAGAGTCTATTAAAACCATTTAATATTAGTTGTTATTGATGTTTTGTTTGTTTTTAAAATATAAAATATATACACATTATATAACGACCCCTTTTTATTACAAAATCATAAGCATGTAATTCTGTAACATAACAATATCACACTGAAGCACACCACATGACATTTTAGGAAAATGTCCAAATTGCTGTCCATCTTGTGCAAGACATTCACATACCCTACCAACCACACTCAAGCCTTACTTCTGCTGGGACCTGTATATCATTCCGATTTTTTTTCTTACTCAACAATACATCTTCAAGATCTGTTTGCATACATACAGGGCCAGCAGAGTTTTTAAAACTTGCTGTAGAAAACTCCACGCTGTGAAGATGCCTCAATCTATCCAGGCATTCCAATATTAATGGGCAGTTAGGTTTCTCTGCTGCCTCAAAGGCTGCTGCGATGATTCTCTGTGTGCGTAGATGTTTCTCTAGGGTCTGTAAACCAGCAGGGAAATTGCCGGATTGCAGGCTATGCCCATTTCCAGTCCTAAAGGACACAACCGGGCCCTTTGAAGCAGCTGCACCAATACATGGTCCATCTGCACCTGTGAGCACTGTCTCAGTGGTCTCACTAGTACCGGCTACTATCAGACTTGTAAATCATTGCCTGTTTGATGGCTAACAAATGATATCTCATTTAACCTGCATTCTCTTAAGATTTGAGAGGATTGAGTATCTTTTTAAGATCTGTAATAAAATTATAATCCATTTTCCTGGTCTCCTTTGTGAATTGCCTGTTCATGTTCTTTGCCCACTGAAAAAAACAATGAGTAGTTTGTATTTTCACATCATCATTTGTGTCCCTGCCTGAGCACACAGCAGGAGCAGAGGCTCATGGGCCACCAGCTACCCATTCATTTTGTAGGTAGACAGAACAGCTTTGGGCTCTGATGTATTCTTTTAAAAGGGATCAAATATCACCTCTTCTGTGAAGCCTTCTCAGGATCCCCGTGGCCTTGGGGATTGCTGATCCCAAAACTGGAAGTGACATGGGCTAGCATTCACCAGGATCCCCTTGAAGTCAAGGGACCTGAGCACACGCTGCACCTCAGACCCCTCAGCCCTGCCCTACTGGGCTTTTCACAGCCAGCTGGGGCTTCGCCCCCAGGAGCTGCAGAGCACTGGTGAGCTGTTTCCAGCCCTGGCCTCAGCTCAGGTTTCAGGGTTCTATGAGCTCCACTTGCAGGGCCTACCTCAGCTCAGTGCCTACTATGCACAAATCCTAAGCAAAGCAGCCCCATCACAGCTTTGTTTAACCACACTATCTGACAGATGGCAACACGGAGTTCCACACTAGCACCAAACCTCCCAGGGGGCGCTAGGAAGACTGGGTGGGATTTGGCTGCACTGGCCTGCCTGCAGTTGCCTCCCTGCTGACCGCCCTGGCTGCAGTCCTGGGCTGGCTGCTCCTAGAAGCCAAGGAGAGAGCAGCCAGTGCAGTCAGGACCCAGCCACAGAGCCCAGCAACCCACCCAACACCCACGCCCTCTCCACAGCACCCGCACCCCCAGTCTATAACAAAGCTTCAGAGACTGGGAGAACATGCTTTACAGGGCAGTTTCGTAAAACTTTGTTTCTAGGTTTCCAGGTTTTACCACAGAGCACTCCACACCCCACAGCTCTGTCGTACCCGACCTGCCCTCCCTGGAGGCTTCCCCAGCCTCCTCGCAAGCCACCTGGCAGGTGCTGTCACAGGAGCACCTGTGAAGGGCAGCGGGGACAGAGGATGCCACCACGGGAGGCAGAGTCCTGGGGAGCTCGACTCCCCTCACCTGCTGCCTCCATAAGCCCCGCCTCAGAGAATGCCGAGTAACAGCTGCACGTGGGAGAGCCGCCCTGAGCTGAGAAAGCCTGGGTGGAGGGCCAGAGTCAGCCAGAGGGTCGCCCACTCCAGGTGCCCCTGCTCCAGGAGCCCACTGGGGGACGGGAGGAAAGAGACAGTTCCTGAAAGTCAACAGACCAAATTTTAGTCCAATCCAAATAAATCTTCTACTTAATATTAATACTCACATTTAATACTGAGAAGTCCAGATAGTGACCTGATTCCCTCTTTTGAATTCCAGCCCTCTCAGATCTCCTCCCTCTCTCTCAGTGACCAGTGTGTGGCACCCGAATTCATCACTGTCTGTTTAATTATTCGCCCTTTGGACAGGGAACCGGGACTTCAGTCAGCCCCAGGCCCCTGCCTATTCAGGCTGGCCACTGTCAGAGAGACTGGCCCTGTGCCTGATGCGGGGGCAGCTGGGAAGCTGGGCGTGGTGGCTGGTTAGATGTGGCTGCCAGAAGTCAGAGGGACTGGGATTTGGGGCCATTTGTGCAAAAGGAAAAAACTGGGGCATTTGAGTAGTCACGGAAGGGTGGGGTGAATCAGGTCCGGAGGCTCCAGACTGGGGATTTCCACTCCGCCCCAGGAGGGGCCAACCAGGAAGCACTCCTCCAGACACTCTGAGGCCGGGTGTAGCCCCTTTGGAACTGGGCACTGAGTCTCAGAAGGTGCTGTTTAGAGTAAATGTTTCCCTTGGGATACGTGGTCATTTGGGTGAAGGCGAAGGTTTACTTGCCAGTCCCCCAGTCCCCCGTGTGGCACAGCCCTGCTGGGCATCAAAGCAGCATGTCAACATGTGGACTGTGGCAGGTCAGGACAGGGTGAAATCCACCCCCCCACCCTTGGTCCTAGTTTGCTAAAGCTCCCTGGGCGCTCCCACTGTGGCCTCTGTCTGCGAGTCCTGCATTGGTCAAGGTTTAGGATGTTGTAATCGCAGTCACACTTAAAGAGTTGTAGAATGAAACATTTTTTCAGAGGAGAAAGAACTAAATACCTTTGTAAATGTCAGTTCCCACCCCTATTCTGAGCCTGCACAGTGTGGAGCAATAGAAGGGCACCTGCCAGCCTGAGTGCACTGTGGGCCCTGGCCTCAGCAGGTCTGGGGTTGAATTCTACTCTGTTATGGATGTGCTGTGTGACCATGGCTAAGTTACCTAACCTCTCTGGTTCTTGGTTTTCAGAGACAGCAAGCTGTGCCCCACAGGGTGGTCGTGAGAGTTCAGTAAGAGAGCACATGTACAGTCCTTGTTTTTTCCCCAGAGTATCCTGACATGGGGCAGCTTGAGCCAGCTGCGTTGGTGCTGCTTTGTCAAAGCTGAGCATTCAAAACTGGAAGTGCTGGTTTTCATTTCTAAGCTATGTGTGAATCCATAATCCCAACTCAAAGCTTTAGAGACTGGGAGAGCATGCATTACAGTGCAATTTTGGGAAACCTTGTTTCTAGGCCACAACAGAGCACTGCACACCCCACATCTGTCCCCACCTGACCTGCCCTCCCTCCAGGCTTCCCCAGCTTCCTCAAAGCCACCTGGCAGGTGTGGTCACAGGAGCACCTCTGTAGGATGGGGATGGAGGATGCAGGATGGGGGAAGACCCAGACAGTTGCTCTGGCCTGGAGAGTGGAGGGTGTGTGCAGAGGTGTAGCCTGGAAAGCAGGAGGTGGTTCAGGGGCACGGCAAGTAGGGGTGGTGGCATCGCCGGTCAGAAGCCAGGACGGGAGTTCAGCCAAGGGCGAGGTCTGGGTCCAGGCTGGTGAGCAGCAGCCACAAGGTACACACTAGGAATCCTCAGCCTGTTAAAGGTGCTGAGGCGCAGGTGCCCCACTTAGACCTGAGGTGTAAACCCAGTGCCTGAAGAGGTCAGAATAGAGCAGGGGCGTCAAACTCATTTTCACAGGGGGCCATATTAGCCTCACAGTTCCCTTCAAAGGGCTGAATGTAATTTTAGGACTGTAAAAATGTAACTACTCCTTAACTAGAGGTGAGGAGCTCAGCACTGCTACCAGGTAGAAATAAGGTGTTGGTCAGATAAAACCAGGTGGAGGACTGGATTTGGCCCTTGGGCCTGGTGTTTGCCACCTGTGGAACAGGGCATCTGAGCCTCTCCTGGGAAGCCCTGTCTCGGCCTGGAGTACACAGGGTGAGGCTGACCAGAGCTTGGGTGGCTGCGTCCCAGAAAGAAAGATCTAGTGCGTCTGAAGCCTCCTGAGGATATGAGGGACCGGGGCTGGGGCGGGAAGACTGAGATAAGTCCATCCAATGAGAATGGGGCAGCGGCCTCTGTAGCATCTCAGTTTTCAGCAGCCGAAACTTTCAGCAACGTTCAAACTTTGGAGGTTTTAAAAGAAGCTGTTTGTGAAAGATAGAAAAGATACAAAATCCACTTAATCAGTTCTTGACCTTCAAGGCAGGAGCAGCAGCCTCCTCCTTCCTTAGGTTTCCCGGTGTCCAGACTCGTGCTCAATACCACCTGGGACTTCTGATAATCCCCCTCCCCCACCCCACTGCCGCACACACCCAGACTCACTTGGAGGATCAGCAGGTAGCCTGTTTGGGGGCATCTTTCTCAGTAGGGGAGACTCCTGTCCTGATCTGTGGCTGTGAACCTGCTGAAGGGCCTCTGAGAAGACGCAGGGGAAAGAACACACAGCGGGGCAGGGCTCCTACTTGCTACCCGTTTGGAATCACATGCTCACTATACTAGTAAGAAATTAAGGGAGTTCCCTGAAGGCACAAAACCAACCACTATGGACTGAACTGTGTCCCTCCAACCCCAACCACCACCCTAGCCCCTAACATGATGGTATTTGGAGATGGGATCTTTGGAAGGTGATTAGGATAAGATGAAGTCGGGCATCTGGAGTTCTCATAAGGGGATTAGTGCCTTAATCAGAAGAGATACCAGTGAGCTTGCTTTCTCTGCCCTGTGAGGACGCAGAAGGTTGCCTTCTGCAAGCCAGGAAAAGAGCCGTCACCAGAACCCACCCATGCTGGCACCCAGCATCCAGAACTTGGGAAAACAGATTCTGTTATTTAAGCCCCTCAGTCTATGTTGTTTAAGCCCCTCAGTTACTATGGCAGCCTGAGCTAAGACCCCAATAAATGGGCTTTTTTTCTTTTCCCCTGTCTGGTTCTAAAGCCACATTGTTGACCAAAGTGACAGTGACTAGATGAGTCCCTCAAGCCAGAGCCATCTCAGAGACCAGTTCTTAATAAGTACAGCACCTCCTAGAAACTGTCAAAGAAATGTGAGGACCCTGAGACTGGAGGGTCACCCCAAGGACCTAGGCCTTCATCCACATTCCCATGTGTAATCTTGGCATCTGCCAGTGCTGGCGCAAAGTCCCAAAGATACAGAGACCAAGGGGTGAGCACGGGGTGGAGGAGGCCCTGGTGTCCAACCTCACCGGACATCTGGGCATTTCAACCACTGGTATAACTGACAGAGAGCCTAAAATGTGTTCCCCTGGCCCCCTCACATTGCTTCACAAGTGCTACCCCCAAGTCCAGAGGCTTAAGAGCATGGAAAAAGTATCTCCAGGACAGTCACTTCTCAGCAGCCCCAAATGCCAGGAAGAACACTCGATCAAGAGTCCAAAGACTTGGCATCTATAGATCAGCTCCTCACTGTGGAAGCCAGGGCCTCGGGCCAAACTACCTAACCTGTCTGTGCCTTAATTTTCTTTCTTTAAAAAAAATTTTGTTTTATTTATTTTTAGAGAGAGGGAAAATGGGAAGAAAGAAGGGGAGAAAAACATCAATGCATGAGAGAAACATGGATTGATTGCCTCTGGCAAGACCCCGACTGGGGGCCTGGCCCACAACCCAGGCAAGTGCCCTGACTGGGAATAGAACACATGTCCTTTCGGTTGGCAGGCTGGTGCTCAGTCCACTAAGCCACACCAGCCATGGCTCTGTGCCTTAATTTTCAATTTTTAGAGGGTATCAAGACCTCCTGTGTTAGGTTATTATAAGGATGAATGAAATAACAAGTAATGGAAGCTCTGAAAATGTTGTATCCTTTCTTTATTTTCCTACCTGGGCCTCTGAAGCTGCCCACCTGCCCTTAATTTTATGGGTATTTCATAAAGTTCACTGACAGGGGATAAAAATCTTCCCCATCTTATTTATTTACTTTTTAAGATTTCAAAGTATTTTGGAAAGAATGTTGGTGTTAGGCCAAAACAAAAACTGATGTTGCCTAGCCTGGCACATAGTACGTGCTCAGTAAATATTTAAAAGGAGAAAGGAAGGAATCAGGGAACTGTCCAGGAAAGGTGGGTCACTCTCTTGTCAGGCTCCTGTACCTTTGCTATAGTGCACACTCAGAGATTTGGGGGCCCCTCTGTGCAGGTCTGTCCCTCTCTGGAGTTGTGAGCTCCACTAGGACAGGCCCTGCCCAGTGCTGAGCCTGACTTCTGGCAAAGCTCAGCAAACATGGTTGAATGGAAAGAATATTTCCAGTGCCTAGAGTTCCAATCAGGCTCCTTACACTCAGATTGCCACACTCAATAGCCTAATTTTCCAGGCTGGAGGGAAGGTGTCTATCCCTGACCGTTTGATTATGGATAGCATAGTGGGTGAAACAGAGTATGACTCTGCTTTAAGAAAACAACTTGCCTCAAAGGCATGTGGGAACAGCCACTTGAATTGATAAAAGTGAGAAAAACATTTGCCATTAATTGCTGCTGATAATGACAAATATGTATGGTCACATTAGAAATATTTATCTTTATGCTTCCCAAATATATTTCCAGTTGTTGTTTGCATAGTATATCTTTTTCCACTTTTGCACTTTCTATCTTTCTCATATTTCTGTCTAAAGTATGTCTCAACATGTAGCTGGATTTAATTATTTACCCTGACAATTTTTGTAGTTTGGTAGTGTTTATTTCATTTACATTTAATTTAATTACTTATATATTTGGGTTTGAATACATGATGTTTCTATTTCTATTTGCCTCACCTTCTTTGTTTTCTTTTAGAACAATTATTTTCAAATTATTGCCCTCTACTATTAGCTTGTTAGTTATATATTTTTGCCATTCCCTTAGTGGCTATATCCTAGAAATTCTGCTATAGATTGAATTGTGTCCCCCCATTAAATTCGTATGTTGAAGCCCTGTCCCTGCAATGTGACTGTATTTGGAGATAGGGCCTTTATAAAAGTACTTAAGTTAAATGAAGTCAGCAGGATTAGTGTCCTTGTGAAAAGAGACACCAGAGAGCTCTCTCTCCCCCTCTCCGCCTCTCCCCTTCTCTCCCCCGCCATCTCTTCCTTCTCCCCCTCCCTCTCTCTCTCTGATATCTGAGGACACAATGAGAAGATGGTCATCTGAAGGCCAGGAAGAGAGTCCTTACTAGAACCCAAAAGTGCTAAGACCCTAATCGAAAATGTCCAGGCTTCAGAACTATGAGGAAACAAATTTCTGTTGTTTAAGCCACCCAGTCTATGGTATTTTGTTATGGCAGCCCAAGTAGACTAACACAGATTATGACACACATCTTTAACTTATTAAAATCTAAAATAAATAAGTAGTTTTACTAGTTCTCAAGCAATGCAAGGATCTTAACATATCTTAAATCTATTCATTCTCTTCCACTTTTTGTTCTATTTCACACATTTTAATTTTTACATATTAAAAAAATCTTTCCTATATATATTTAAAACCCTACAAGACATTGTTATTTTTGTCAATATTCATTAAGGTTTACCCATTTATTTACCTTTTCTGTTATTTCTTTTTTTAAATATATTTTATTGATTATGCCATTACAGTTGTTCTATTCCCCCCCTTCATTCCCCTCCACCCTGCACACCCCTCCCCCACCTTTCCCCCCTTTTAGTTTATGACCACGTGTCTCAAGTTCTTTAGATTCTATATTTCCCATACTATTCTTGCCCTCCCCCTATCTATTTTCTACCTACCATCTATGCTACTTCTTTTCTGTACCTTCTCCCCCCTTCTCTTTCTCCCACTCCCCTGTTGCTAACTCTCCATGTTATCTTCATTTCTATGGTTCTACTCCTGATCTAGCAGCTGTCCTCTTAGTTTGCTTTTGTTTTAGGTGTGGTTCTTAATAACTGTGAGTTTGCTGTCCTTTCACTGTTCATCTTTTTTATCTTCTTTTTCTTAGGTAAGTCCCTTTAACATTTCATATAATAAGGGCTTGGTGATGATGAACTCCTTGAATTTGATCTTATCTGAGAAGCACTTTATCTGCCCTTCCATTCTAAATAAAAGCTTTGCTGGATACAGCAATCTTGGATTTAGGTCTTTGGTTTTCATGACTTGGAATACCTCTTTCCAGCCCCTTCTTGCCTGTAAGGTCTCTTTTGAGAAATCAGCTGACAGTCTGATGGGAACTCCTTTGTAGGTGACTGTCCCCTTATCTCTTGCTGCTTCTAGGATTCTCTCCTTCATTGTAATCTTGGCTAATATAATGATGATGTGCCTTGGTGTGTTCCTTCTTGGGTCCAACTTCTTTGGGACTCTCTGAGCTGCCTGGATTTCCTGGAAGTCTATTTCCTTTGCCAGATTGGGGAAGTTCTCCTTTATTATTTTTTCAAATAAGTTTTCCAATCATGGGTGTTCCTCTTCCCCTCCTGGCACCCCTATAATTCTGATGTTGGAACATTTAAAGATGTCCTTAGGGTTCCTAAGCCTCTCCTCATTTTTCTGAATTCTTGTTTCTACATTCGTTTCTGTTTGGTCATTTTTTTCCTCTTTCTGCTCCACTCCTTTTATTTGAGTCCCAGTTTCCTTTCCACTACTATTGATTTCCTGTGCATTTCCATTCATTTCAATTAGTTTAGCCTTCATATGTTCCTCTAATTTGTGACTAAAATTAACCAGTTCTGTGAGCATCCTGATCACCAGTGTTTTGAACTGTGCATCTGAAAGTTTGGCTATTTCTTCATCACTTAGATTGATCAGCTCTGGGGCTCTGAGTTATTCTTGAGCCATGTTTTGATCTGTTCGTGCCTGTTATGTATGAGGAGTGGAGCCTTAGTTGTTCACCAGGGTGGGGCCACCCAGGTCGCTGGTTTGTGATGCTGTAGGTGGGGGCAGGGTCAGAGAGGGACAATGGTGATCCCTTCTGCCGCTTCCTGCCACTGGGGCCTGCACAGTCTGTCTCACCGCTCCCTCCTTCACCGGTTTATCGGTTTGGCTGAAGGGTTTGTTGTTGTCAGACTTCCGTGAAGCTCAATTTTCTGTGGTTTTGGCTGTATTTTTGTTGCTAAAACTTTGTTGTTTTTAAACTTGGTTGCGAGAGGAGGTATAGTGCTTCCACCTACGCCTCCATCTTGGCGGAAGTCCTGTTATTTCTATAGTCACTTTTTTCTGCATTTCTAAAGTCCCATCTGTGATAATTTTCCTTCTGCCTGAAAGAATTTTCTTTAATATTTATTTTAGTGCGTATTTACTACTGACAAATGCTCTCATTTTTTGTACATTTCAAATATCCTCATTTAACCTTCATTATTGGTGAGTATTTTTACTGATTATAGAACTCTAGATTGGCTTTTCAATGCTGTAAAGATGTTATTTCACTTCTGATTTCCATAGTTTTGAATGAAGAGTTAGATGTAAGTCCTATGGTAGCTCAAGTGAAGGTAATCTGTCATTTTACTTGGCTACTTTAAAGATTATCTTTTACTCTTTGGTTTTCGGTAGTTTTACTATGATGCATTTAGGTGTGACTTTGTATTTATAGTTAGGGTTCTACAGTGCTTCTCAAATTTGTGAATTTATGTGCCATTTCTCTCCCTCTCTCCTCTTCTGAGATTTCAATTACAATTATGCTAAAATTTTCTGATGTCCACAGTATGACATACACTTTCTGTCTTTCCATGCTTTTGTCTCTGTATGTTCAATCCAGATATTTTCTTCTGATGTACCCTCCAATTCAGTAATCCTCTCTTCATCTGTGTCTTGTACATTGAACTCATACAATATGTTCTTAATTTTAATTATATTATTCAGTTATAAAATGCCATTGATTTTTTAATATATTTATATTCTTTGTGGAATTTTCCATTTTGTCTTTTATCTTTGAGTGTATCAATCAGAGGTTATTCTAAAGTCTAAATCTGATAACTTCTATAACTGGGTTTCCTGTGGGTCAGTTTCTATTACCTGTTTATTTCTTTTTTCAAAAGAATTAAAACATGTATTTGAACAAAAAGGAGCTACAGCCTCAAAGACACAGACTCATGTAGCAATTGTGTTCCACTGAGACAAAACCACTTTTGCAATGAAAGTTCCCACCTGAGGTCTCAATTAGGTTTGTTTTATGTAAATGAGGTATACAAATTGTGCAGGTTTGGTTGGACAGGGCAGGTCTCAATCCTTTGGAAGAAAGATGAAACCAGGGTTTCCCTGCAGTAGCTGACTCAGATGGCTCAGAAAATAAGCAGGGCATAGTATGTGAAGGTGAGAGTTTAGACTGAGTTTCCTCTCCATATACAGAGTATATGAGAAGCCCCTGTCAGCAAATGGCCACTAGGCTCTTATTATTTATAAAATTTTGGCCCTTGGTTAACCATGGGGAGTCCATCCCAGCAGATTAATTTCTTCTCAGGGTTCACATCAAATGAATGTTTCTTCTTGGGGTCTACAATATAATGTTAGTTCTAATTTGGACAAGGTAGAAGGTTAGGCTTCCTAACCTTCTTTTAAAAAAAATATATTTTATTAACTATGCTATTATGCTTGTCCCAATTTTTCCCCTTTTGCCCCCCTCCACCTGGTACCATTATTCCCTCCAGCAATACCCCACACCTTAGTTAATTTCCCTGGATTGTGCATATGAGTACTACTCTTAACAGCTCCCTGTCTATTTTGTACCTCCCAATTTATGCTTCTTAATCCTTGTACCTTTTCCCCCATTATTCCCATTCTGCCCCAGCTGATAACCCTCCAAATGATCTCCACATCTATTCTGTTCCTGTTCTTGTTGTTTGCTTGGTTTGTTCTTTTAGATTCAGTTGTTAATAGCTGTGAATTTATTGCCATTTTAATGTTCATAGTTTTGATCTTTTTCTTAAATAAGTCCCTTTAACATTTCCTGTAATAATGGCTTGGTGATGATGAATTAGCTTTACCTGGTCTGGGAAGCACTTTATCTGCCCTTCCATTCTAAGTAATAGTTTTGCCTAATAAACAAATCTAGAGAGACTTCCACCAAGATGGAGGCGTAGGTGGAAGCACTGCACCTTCTTGTACAACTAAGTTTAAAAACAACAAAGTTTTAGCAACAAAAACCCAGCCAAACCACAGAAAATTGAACTATATGGAAGTCTGACAACAATGAACCCTTCCGCTAAACTGGTAAGAGGGGCAGAGCCAGCAGCAGAGCGGGGTCGAAGAGGAAAGATCCACCAGACCAACCAAGGAGTGCGACCCTGGTGTGCCAGCAGCTGTGGGCGGATCCCAGGTGTGGAGAAACAGGCAGACCCACTGAAGGCGCAAGGCGGTGGACTCACTGAGGACTGATCTCGGTCCCACATTCTCACGCAGATAAACCTGTGAAGGAGCTAGCAGTGAGACGGACTGCAGACCACTCAGGCCCCAGCAGCAGGAAGCGGCAGAGGGAACCGCCATTGTCCCTCTCTGACCCTGCTCCCACATACAGCGTCACAAACCAGCGACCTGGGTAGCCCTGCCCTGGAGAACATTAAGGCTCCGCTTCTCATACTTAACAGGCACGAACAGATCAAAACATGGATCAAGAACAACTCAGAACCCCAGAACCAATAAATCTAAGCAATGAAGAAATAGCCAAACTTTCAGATGCACAGTTCAAAACACTGGTGATCAGGATGCTCACAGAACTGGTTAATTTTAGTCACAAATTAGAGAAACATATGAAGGCTAAACTAATTGAAATCAATGGAAATGCACAGGAAACCAATAGTAATGGAAAGGAAACTGGGACTCAAATAAAAGGAGTGGAGCAGAAGGAGGAAAAAAATTACCAAACAGAAAAGGATGAAGAAACAAGAATTCAAAAAAAGGAGGAGAGGCTTAGGAACCTCCAGGACATCTTTAAACGTTCCAACATCTGAATTATAGGGGGTGCCAGGAGGGGAAGAGAAACACCCACGATTGGAAAACTTATTTGAACAAATAATAAAGAACTTCCCCAATCTGGAAAAGCAAATAGACTTCCAGAAAGTCCAGGAAGCTCAGAGAGTTCCAAAGAAGTTGGACCCAAGAAGGAACACACCAAGGCACATCATCATTATATTAGCCAAGATTACAATGAAGGAGAGAATCCTAGAAGCAGCAAGAGATAAGGGGACAGTCACCTACAAAGGAGTTCCCATCAGACTGTCAGCTGATTTCTCAAAAGAGACCTTACAGGCAAGAAGGGGCTGGAAAGAGGTATTCCAAGTCATGAAAACCAAAGACCTAAATCCAAGATTGCTGTATCCAGCAAAGCTTTTATTTAGAATGGAAGGGCAGATAAAGTGCTTCTCAGATAAGATCAAATTCAAGAAGTTCATCATCACCAAGCCCTTATTATATGAAATGTTAAAGGGACTTACCTAAGAAAAAGAAGATAAAAAAGATGAACAGTGAAAGGACAGCAAACTCACAGTTATTAAGAACCACACCTAAAACAAAAGCAAACTAAGAGGACAGCTGCTAGATCAGGAGCAGAACCATAGAAATGAAGATCACATGGAGAGTTAGCAACAGGGGAGTGGGAGAAAGAGAAGGGGGGAGAAGGTACAGAAAAGAAGTAGCATAGATGGTAGGTAGAAAATAGATAGGGGGAGGGCAAGAATAGTATGGGAAATATAGAATCTAAAGAACTTGAGACACGTGGTCATAAACTAAAAGGGGGGGATGGTGGGGGAGGGGTGTGCAGGGTGGAAGGGAATGAATGGGGGAAACAGAACAATTGTAATGGTGTAATTAATAAAATATATTTTGGAAAAAAAAAACAAATCTAGGTTGTATGTCCTTGCTTTTCATCACTTTGAATACTTCTTGCCAGTCCCTTCTAGTCTGCATAGTTTCTTTTGAGAAATCAGCTAACAGTCTTGTGGGAACTCCTTTGTGGGAAACTCTGCTTTTCTCTTGCTGCTGCTTTTAAGATGCTCTCTTTAACTTTTGGCATTTTAATTATGAGGTGTCTTCGTATGGTTCTCTTTGGATCCAACTTGTTTGGGACTCTGCTTCCTGGGGTTGTCTATTTCCTTCACCAAAATAGGGAAGTTTTCTTTCATTATTTTTTCAAATGTGTTTTCAATTTCTTTCTCTTCCTCTTCTCCTTCTGGCATTCCTATGATTCAGACGTTGGTGCATTCAGAGATGACCCACAAGCTTCTTATTCTATTCTTATTTGTGGGCTTTTAAAAAAATTCTTTTATCTTCTAGCTGTTCTGATTGAATGCTTTTTTTCTTTCTTATGTTCCAAATCGTTGATTTGATATCCAGTTTCATTCCCTCCATTGTTGTTTCCCTATAGATTTTTTTTTTTAATTTCGCTTAATGCAACCTTCATTTCTGCCTGGATTTTTTTGTTTTTGCCATACTCAATAAGTTCTTTGAGCATCCTGATAACCAGTGTTTTGAACTCTGCATCTGATAGGTTGTTTATCTCCATTTTATTTAATTCTTTTTCTGGAGTTTTATTCTTTTCTTTTATTTGGGCCATCTTCTTTGTCTCCTCAGTTTGGCAGCCTCCCTGCATTGGTTTCTGTGTATTAAGTAGAGCTGCTTTAACTCCCTATCTTAGTAGTGTGGTCAATTGTAAAAGAGCAGACCTCTAAATTGTGTAGGGCAGAGCCTTACGTGATCACCAGGGTGGGACATCCTGTTTCACCATTTTGTGGCTCTGTGGTGAGCAACAATTCAGAAAAGCAACAATGCTGCTGCCCAGCTTCTGGAAGTTTGCCCCAGAGGAAGCTGTCTCCCAGCTCTCACCATTTCCAGTTACTTCACTTTCTCCCCACTTGTGCTCTTGCAGCTGTTGCCCTGGTGCTGAATACCAGAGGGGGTAGGTCTGCATAAGTCCTATGTCCATGTGGGCCCTTTAAGAGGAGTCTCCTGAGAATCCAGCAGTTTCTTTCATTGCCCCAAACCACGCTGATTTTTATAGCCAGAAGTTATAGGGATCTATCTTCCTGGCATTGAAACCCTGGGTTACTAGGTTTGGTTTGGGGCTTGGATCCCTCACTCCCGATGTATCCCTCCTGATTTTTATCCACCACACATGAGTGTGGGACCACCCATCCCACCAGCACTCCATGCCACTCCAGCAGCTGCGCAGCACTCCCACAACCTTGTGCCACTCTGTAGCCCCGAGCCTCTCCAAGTTTCTCCACCTCTCTCTGTGTCTCTGCCCCTCCTACCCATCTGGATGAATGTGGTTTCTTTAAATCCTTGGTCGTCAGACTTCCATACAGCTCAGTTTTCTGATGGTTCTGGGTGATATTTGTTTCATAGTCTAGTTATAATTTTTTCTGTAGTTGTTTGAGGAAGTGAAGTGTGTTTACCTATGACTCCATCTCTAACCTTCTGACTGGGCTGTTAATTTCTTCTCTTGGTTTGGGTCATTTAGTATTGCCTTCTGGTTTGCCTAGTAAATTTTGATTAAATTTTTTAAATTTAATGTTGTATATAAAAAATCAAGGAACCAATGTAATACCGTGGATGATGCTATCTTTCTGCAGAGATTGTCTTTTTACTTTTGTAAAGCATTTAGTGTAGAGGCAGACTATCTTAATCTAGTCTGAGTCAAAGTTGTATCTTTGTGACTATTGATGTTTTTTCATTTGCCCTTACTGCTAGTATGACCTTTCAGAGGTCATAACCACAAACTTAGGATATTTATTACCTGGGCCTCTCTGAGATTGCCAAAACTTTGCTCAGCTTTTTTACCTTTAAGTCATTTGTTCTTACAAGTAAATACTTTGAGGAGAATAATGGTGTGTTGTGGATGACATGTTTGTGTCCCCCAAATACATGTGTTGAAGTCCTAACCCCCAATGTAATGGTATAAGGAAGTAAAGCTTTTGAGAGGTAACTAAGTTCATCTGAGGTCTTGAAGGTGGAACTTCCATGATGGTATCAGTGCTCTTACAAGAGGTTGTAATACCAAAGTTTACTTTCTCTGCCATCACTTCATCAGACTTCCAGCTTCCATAACTGTGAGAAGTAAATGTCTGTTGTTTAAGCCCTCCAGTACATGTATTTTCTTAGGGCAGCCCAAGCTGACTATGGCAAGTGTCAGCTGTCAGGCTTATCTATGTGTCCCTTCTCTCCAGGACCTTACCCTCTCAAGTTCTCATTGCCTGGGTAGATCTCTGATATTTTCAGACATATTTTAAAAATTATCCAGCTGTTTTAGTTGTTTGAGGTAAGGGCTTTGGTTTGATCCAGGCTGGTTTTCCTAAGCCATAAGTAGAGGTTTCAACTATTCCTCTAGCATAATTCCTCAGCTATAATGATGGTTAGCACAAAAGTTTAGGGTGTTGGATTTGAAGTAATAAATTCCATCTGGGTGGGCAAAAACAAAGCACAAATTTGTTCAACTAATTGGAAAATGTAGAAAATTATAGTTTTCTATTAAGGTAAATTATTCTAATTAAATTAGTATAAGAAGCTTTTTAGCAGTCACTAAAAACATAGAATATATCACAGCTAACTTCCCAATATTTTTTCCCACGGTGAAGTATACCTTTGGTTTATAGCAGCAAGAATTAGGAGAGCTCCTAGCATTGCCAGCCCTCTTCTGGGCTGTGGATAATTCTGCAGGATGTTTGCCAGGCCCCTAAGAAAATAACATGTGTGACTCTGCAACACAGCACAGGAAAACTCACTCAGCAAACATATAGCAATCAAGTTTAATGATTTTCATCTTACATCTCCAAAAGTTTCAGAATTTTTAAAGTGTGAATATCCATAAAAATAGAAATGAAAGAATAAGCAGAAAAAACATTTCCATAATAGGGCAGAGACATGCTACAGACAACTACCAGTCAAAGGGCCACTGCTGTTTCAAGCTTTGCCCTAACAGATGGTTCATGTCACATGGGTGAAAGGGCCAGCAAAACACACATTTTAACCTTTTATGGTAGCATATCAGGATAAATTGGTTAACCCACAGACCAGGTTCCATGCTGTATCTTGAACTCTCTGCCCTATAGGAAGAGAGAGAAGAAAAATGCATTTGGAAGGCTGAGGGTATTGACTGCAGGCACTCACATTTTGATGAATAAATGGGCTGTATTCCCAAGGCTGGATGTAACTACCAGCAAATGTATAGCTAAGGCTACAAAGCAAAATGCCTTGGGAACCAGATGGATGGGAATAAACATGCAAGCCCAAAAGACCATCCCCTAAGAAGTTTATATACTGGCTAACATGATCATGCTTTGGCCTCCAAACATAACTGGGAGATTCAAGAATAACAGCTCAAAGTGGATGTTTCAGGTAACAAAATAAGAGATGATGGCAGGAATCCCCATGTGGATTCCTCAACTCTTTGGTGGAACACACACAGAGTAAAAAAATGGTTCCAGGCAGGCTATAATCATAGAGTCTATTAGTACTAAAGGGGTCCTCCTTGTAGATCTAGTCTAAATATCTTATAGAAGATGACCTGACACCACCCAAGGAACTCCTTTTTACCTGTCGGGACTCATATCACACATTAATTCTGCAAAGCCTTCCATCCTTCCAGTTGGCAGCTTTCTTTGACATTTTCTGTTCTAGAGTACAAGCTCCATAATTTCAGAGGCTCAAGCTGACAGAAGACCATCAATAACATTTCTTAAACTGACAAGTGAGGATCGGTAAGTACTAAGTCACAGAGCAAGACATGAGCCAGTTGTGCTGAGCTCCTGCCCAGGTAGTTCAGTCAGGCTTCAATTTTGGTTCCCAAGTTTGAGAAATCTGTGCAAAAGTAAAAGACAAAAAAAATCCCAACATAATAAAAGACAGAGAAAATAATATAATGAACCACTGTATACCCTTTACTTATCTATCTTATTTCCATCTATACCTTCACCCACTTTTCTTATAGCTACAGAAAACTTTAGAAACAGCCCTGAATAGTATAGCTCAGTTGACTGGGCATCAGCCCACAAAGCTAAAGGTTGCCACTTTGATTCCTATAGGGTACATGCCTAGGTGTGGTCTGACTGTCAACCAACTGATGTTTCTCTCCATTTCTTTCTCCCTCCCTTCCCCTCACTCTAAGAATAAATAAATAAATAAGATATTTTTTTAAATTTAGAAATAAATTGCAGATATCATTTCATCTGTAAATATTTTAGCATATATTTTAAAATACTTAAAATATATTAAAACAATCAAATAATGCTTAAACATATAATCACAATATTTTAATCCTGAATAATATAATGCTTTCAAAATATCAAATATCCCATCATATTTATAATAAGGTCACCTATTTCTCTTTTTACCATTTGTTTTATTTAGGATCCAAATGTAATTATTTTCTCTGCAATTAATTATTGAATAACTGGGTCCTTTGTCCTGCTGTTTCATAAGATCTGCATCTTTTGTTTTGTTTTTATATTTTTTATTTTATTGATTATGCCATTACAGTTGTTCTATTCCCCCCTTCATTCCCCTCCTCCCTGCACACCCCTCCCCCACTGTCCCCCCCCTTTAGTTTATGACCATGTGTCTCAAGTTCTTTAGATTCTATATCTCCCCTACTATTCTTGCCCTCCCCCCTATCTATTTTCCACCTACCATCTATGCTACTTCTTTTCTGTACCTTCTCCCCCTTCTCCTTTTCCCACTCCCCTGTTGCTAACCCTCCATGTGATCTTCATTTCTATGGTTCTGCTCCTGATCTAGCAGCTGTCCTCTTAGTTTGCTTTTGTTTTAGGTGTGGTTCTTAATAACTGTGAGTTTGCTGTCCTTTCACTGTTCATCTTTTTTTATCTTCTTTTTCTTAGGTAAGTCCCTTTAACATTTCATATAATAAGGGCTTGGTGATGATGAACTCCTTGAATTTGATCTTATCTGAGAAGCACTTTATCTGCCCTTCCATTCTAAATGAAAGCTTTACTGGATACAGAAATCTTGGATTTAGGTCTTTGGTTTTCATGACTTGGAATACCTCTTTGCAGCCCCTTCTTGCCGGTAAGGCCTCTTTTGAGAAATCAGCTGACAGTCTGATGGGAACTCCTTTGTAGGTGACTGTCCCCTTATCTCTTGCTGCTTCTAGGATTCTCTCCTTCATTGTAATCTTGGCTAATATAATGATGATGTGCCTTGGTGTGTTCCTTCTTGGGTCCAACTTCTTTGGAACTCTCTGAGCTGCCTGGATTTCCTGGAAGTCTATTTCCTTTGCCAGATTGGGGAAGTTCTCCTTTATTATTTGTTCAAATAAGTTTTCCACTCGTGGGTGTTTCTCTTCCCCTCCTGGCACCCCTACAATTCTGATGTTGGAACATTTGAAGATGTCCTTAAGGTTCCTAAGCCTCTCCTCATTTTTCTGAATTCTTGTTTCTACATTCTTTTCTGTTTGGTCATTTTTTTCCTCTTTCTGGTCCACTCCTTTTATTTGAGTCCCAGTTTCCTTTCCATTACTATTGATCTCCTGTGTATTTCCATTGATTTCAATTAGTTTAGCCTTCATATGTTTCTCTAATTTGTGACTAAAATCAACCAGTTCTGTGAGCATCCTGATCACCAGTGTTTTGAACTGTGCATCTGAAAGTTTGGCTATTTCTTCATTACTTAGATTTATTGGCTCTGGGGCTCTAAGTTATTCTTGAGCCATGTTTTGATCTGTTCGTGCCTGTTATGTATGAGGAGTGGAGCCTTAGTTGTTCACTGGGGTGGGGCCGCCCAGGTCACTGGTTTGTGATGCTGTATGTGGGGGCGGGATCAGAGAGGGAGCAATGGCGGTCCTCTCCGCTCTCCCGGTCCACCTCTCTGCTTGCCCCTGCCTGTTTATCTGAGCACAAATGCGCGAGCCCGCTGCCCTGCGCTGGGGCCTGCACCATCTTTCTCATGCACCTCTCATCACTGGTTTATCTGTGCGCAAATGTGCAAGCACCGACAGCCAGCTGCGCCACGCCACGCCTTGAACCTGGGATCCATGCCCTCGGCTGCTTGTGCGCCGACCAGGTCGGGGATCTTTTTTGCCGGATAGGCTCCACTGCTGGCTTCACCCCTCTCACCGGTTTGGCTAAGTGGTTCGTTGTTTTTGGACTCTGTATTGTCCGAGTTTTTGTGGTTTGGTTGTGTTTATTGTTGTTAAAACTTTATTGTTTTTAGATTTGGTTGTGCAAGGAAGCAAAGTGTTTCCACCTACACCTCCATCTTGGCGGAAGTCTCTGCATCATTTTTTATTATGCCCTCATAGTGTGGTTTAATATGTTCTTCTGCACTTCGTGTATTTCGTGAAAGGCAGTGATTGATCTAGATGAGGCTTGATCGAATGCAGGTTTGATTTGTATGTCTGAAGAGTGTCCAGACTACTTCATAACTGGTGCTGAGGTTTTCCATTAGAAGGCACATTGTGTCAGGTTCTCTTTTCATGGTGTTAGCAGCCATTGCTGATCATGCCTAGATCCATTAAGAATGCAAAATGATGATATTTGATCCACCACTCTTCATTTATTAACTGGGAATACCTGTATAAAGAGAAATGTCCACTCATCTACCATATAAAACCATTTAACCAAGGCCATGCTTTCTCTCAAATTAGAAACCTCTGCAGGAGGATGAACAACTTTATGCAAACCTTCATTTATTCTTTATTTTCTTGCCAAGAATTAACTGGGAGATGGTGGCCTGAAGGCTACAGAGAAGAGATCTTGCTTGGCTCTTTCCCCGCCAGTTGCCCGCCTGCTGAGGGCCTGCCTGCCCTGAGATTTCCTTAAGAAGCATTGTTCCAGGGCTTTGCTCTAAAGGTCTACCCTTTCTCCTTGAAAACATTTTCTCCTATAATTAAGGTAGTTTCTTATTTGGGGAACAGATAAAATTCATCAAAATTGTGTTTTTAAAGTCATAATCCAGAAGCTGCAAAGACCTGGCTCCAGGGAAATTCGGAATTGAGGAAGGTGCCAATCAGGGCAGAATTTAAGACAATGGTTTATAATCTTTCATTCTCAGCACCGAGAATATCCCAAGGAAATGCCAAGTAACAAAGTAAAACCAGTGATTGATTTTGCATTTTGAGAAACTGACCAAGTATCTTGATCAAATACTGATTGCAAGTCTGACTCAAGGTTGAGCAGATAAAAATAATCCTCCAGGGAGGGCAACTCCCCGCCTCCCACCTTTAGGTCTTAGCGTGCTAGGATTTTGAAAAACCAGACCCTGGCAATCGGAAACCTCACTTGTTCCAGGGCTGAGGCTTCCCTCCCAGCTCCTGGCTCCTGTTAACATGCCCTTGGGTGCTCGTTGGCGCCAGGCTGGGAGGGAGACTGGTCCCTGCATAGTGGATGCAGAGGTTAAATGGAATTTCTCCTCTTCGATGGAGGGAAGAAAGCCTTCTTCCTCTTTAATTTCCTGAGTCCCGGGCCCCTCTCGGCTACCCCAGACCCCCAGGACTCAGGCCCCAGGAAAATCCTGGCTTCTGTCAGCAGCTCCTTCTAGGCTCCCGCCAGCACCCTGGTGGTTTGTTAACTCATGAGGCAGCCTTGAGATTGTCTGTTTGTACCTGTTTCGCCGGCTGTAAAGTAATAAAGTTGGACTGGAGCCTAGATTTGCAGACTCATCCGGGAAGCTTTCCCAAAGCGGGGAGGGGGGGTGCATAAAAAAATTTCGGGTAGCTTGCAGCCCCAGGAGAACCCAGGAACCATGCCGTACGCCTCTCCAGTGGCTCCACCCTTGGGCCCAGCCTCAGAGCTCGCCTGCGGCCTAGGCGGTGCGGTGCAAGTCTCCCAGCCGGTTCTGGGAGGCTGGGCGGGGCGGGGCAGGCCGGGCCGGCTGGGCCACCCCACGAGAAAGGCTCATTTCAGCAGAAGCAGGCGGAGGCCAGGCGGAAACAGAGCTGTCGCTTTTCTCAGGGCCTCTCCTATTCCCCTTCCTTGTCCCCCTCCCCACCCCTACTCAGCCCCAAGGGGGGTCGGGGGAAAAGCCCTCCAGCAGCCGGGACAGCCTGGGGTCACGCCCGCCCACGTGGGCCCGCCCACAGGTTGCGCCTCGGGCCACACCCGCACTTGGCCTAGAGTCCAGGGCTCTGACTCCGCGGAGCCTCAGTCCGGGAGGTACAGCGGGACCTGAACAGAGGATCCGACGCCAAGAACCCCAGCCACTGGGCAGCTGCCTCCTCCCCTTTCCCTTTTATGGTCCAGAAAAGCCTTCAGGAGCTGCAGTACTTGGGACTGCATCTCTGCTGGGGAAAGCCCGCAGGCGAGCTAGCCGGCCACCTCCCCCGCCCCCCACCCCCCACGTGGGCCGGGAGCGCCGGGGCCTCTGGCTGGGACTGGGTCGCAGCCCCACCACCGCCCGCTGGCCTCCGCCCAGTCACCCCATCTCTGTGGGCTGCAGTCTCCGAGCGGGTGCTTGTGCTGAGCTGCGGGGATGGGGCCCAGGCGTGGCCCGAAGCCCGTGAGGACGGCCGAGGCCAGCCGACTCAGACCCGGGCTGTGAACGCTGCACCGGCCTGGAGGCCGCAGAGGGCCGCCTGAGCCTCTGAGGCTGGGGCCCAGGAGGTCTAGTCAGCGGGCCCTGGCAGCGTCTCCAGCCCTGCCCTGGCAGGTGTCCGGGCACGAGGGAGACCGGCCTTTGCCCCGCCTGGCTGCGGCCCTGCTGACTGGAGGTCGGTTCGGCCTGCTCTTCCAGCCTCCTCTCCACGGCACAGGGGACCTTTCCCGCTGGGGAAGATGGGCACCACCAGGCCTCTGCCCCTCCCCGGGGCCACACTGAAGCACAGGATGGGACATCTAGGTGTCTTGTAGGCCTTCTGTGAAGACAGAAACCCGGGAAAAAACAACCCTTTTTGTGAAGGCTTGTGGGTGGCCATGATCGTATGTCCACAACTGGCTGAAATCTCCACTCATGGGCTCAAAAACTGCGGGGTCGCGCCAGGTGGGGAACGCCGACCGGGCAGTGTAACTGCCCGGAAAGCGCCCACGGGAACCGCAGGCCTCTGAGCACCGTGCAGCTTCTGTTGCCTGCGGGGTTTGGTAGGAAACCAGCCTGAAGCCCCGATAAGACAGGGCATCAGAAGTGTGAGTTCGAGTACTGACTGCGCTGTCCCCTTAAACCTGCACGACCTTGGTCAACTTACTTGAAGTCTCTGAATCTCCCAGGGTTCTCATTCATGAAAAGAGCCTGCCCTACCTTCAGAGTACAGAGAGAGCAAAGGGTGACATGAGCACCGGCGGCCACCTCTGGAGTCCCCGTCCATGGGGCACATTTTCTTAGCCCCTAGAAAAGAACAATTGCCAAGGTTACTAGAGAGGAGACAATCCGATCCCCAAAGGAAGAGAATTGAAATAAGAACTTCAATGGAAGAACTTTAATGGAAGAACTTCATATTTTCTTCCATTAAATCACAACCCAATACTGGAGAAGTATAAAAATGAAGGAGTTGTTAGAAGACATTCATTGGGTTTTAACTTTCTCTTTCTATTACTACAATGGGTGAGGGGTGGACAGGAATTGCTGGACACTCTGACCTGAAAGAACATTGATTATGGAATCACACATACCACACCTGAGTCAGAGTCCTGCCTCTACTACCTAAAGCATTGTTACCTTAGATAAGTGACTTAGCTTCTCTGAGGTTCACTGTCCTCACCTGCAAAATGGAGAAAATAGCACCAACTATGGGGCTGTTGAGAAGATTAAAGGAGATAATGACTATAAAGTGCTTGGCACAGGGCCCCAAACATTGTAGTACAGACTAAAGGCTAGCCAGTGCTTTTCTATTATTCACGGTGGTTCCTATCTTTTCTCCCTTACCAACGTCCTACTGTAAAAATGTTCAAATATACAGAAAAATGGAAAGAACTGTACAGTGAACACCCAAGCACGTCCCACTCACATTCCACAACTAACATTTTACTGCCCTTGCTTCATCACATATCTATTCATCCATCCACTTAGCCATCCATCTGTGCTGTATGACAAAGAACCCAAAACGTGGTGACTTAAAACAACAGCCATTTTGTTCTGCTTGTGGATTGCGTGAGTTAGGAATTCAGATGGGGCATAGTGAGGTTGGCTTGTCCTTGTGGTGTGATGTCTGGGGTCTCAGCTGGGGCCTGATGGCTGGAAGCTAGAACCTCGGGATGGGAGACTCAAGGTAGTCAAACTTCTTTCGGGGCAGCTCAGGGCACCAAGTGTGAGTTCCAGCAAACAGGAAGGAGCTGCACTGCCAAGTTGTACAGCATCACTTCCTACTGGTGGAAGTAGATTTAAATAGAGGAGAATGGGAGTCTACTTCTTGACGGTGAAGTGGCAAGATCACTTTGTAGAAGATTGCATGGGACAGGAGCTCTTGTTGTGTTCATCTTTGGAACTGATCACATTTGCTTCTTTGTCATAATAATTATTATGCAAAATGTCCACCCTAAGAGCTCCCCAAAGTCTCTTTTTATTAAAGCATCAGGCTCAAGCTCAATGTCCAAGATTTCTTCATGCAAATCAGGTCTAGGTGTGAATAAGTTCCCTACCTAAATAGACATGTTATCTTCGCCCCTTCTTTCACCCCCTTGCACAAAAGAACAGGGCAGGAATAGATAACCACAACAGATACTATGCAGAAAGGGAGAAAATGAGGAGAGGACTGGGCAAGGAACTGTAACAATTCTTTGGGAGTTGTCTTCCATGGCTCTTAGTTCTGCCCTGGGGGATCTTGACCCTGACCTCTAATTCTTCTTTCCTTTACCATAAGAAATGATCTGCATTTGCAAGTACATAGCCTTCTGAACCTGCTTATTGCCCATAAAAGTGTTGGAAGTCAAAGGCCTCTTTCCATTTTTAATTGTCTCTTTTACTTTCATTCCAATCTAATTCAATTCCCTTAAAACTTTTGTGAATTTCTTCTGTATCAGTTTGTAAATCCTCTCCATTAAACAAAAGCCACACTCACAAATCTCTTCAAAATCACTCTTACTGTGGGCTGTCCAGGAGGTTACTGTGGAACAAGGCCTTTAAAACCGTTAGAAATTTTATTGTTTAACACGGTCTGCAAGGCATGCCGTCAATATCCTTCAAAGACCATCTGTCTAGTTGAAAGTGTCTATAAGGTACTGCCTACAGATTTCACAATGTCTTAATGAAGAGTTTTAAGGTTGGGCACTTGCCTTCACCTTCACCCTGAGATGTTCTCCTGTCAGTGCTTTGGATTTGATCTTTGCCTGGGACCTCTTTCTATCTTGGAGCATCTTCTGGGAGAACCTTCTTCTGGGAGAAATTTGGAATGAGACATTGTTTTTGAATCTAGTGACTCCTAACTTCTAAATTCTTCTAAATGTAATTCTTGAAACTGATTGTTTTCCTTCTTTAGCTCATCTCTATCATGCCTTGTGATACACAGCTGAAAGGAACCGGGTGATACTTTCAATGCTGTGTTTGGAAACCACCTTCGGCTGGGGGTAACTTGATGTCTAAGTGCTGGAAATAGCTGGAGGCCCTTTCACTTGCATGTCTTGGCACCTGGGCTAGGATGACTTGAAGACCGAGACAACCAAGGGGAGTGACTGCATGTGGCCTCTCCATTGAGTTAGTTTTGTTGCAACATGGTGGCCCCAGGGTGTCAGACTTCTTACTGATGGCTCAGGGCTCTAAGCACAGCGTCCCTGTGAGCAAAGTGAAAGTGTCATGAACTTTTCTAACCGAGTCTTGTAACTCATACAACATCCATTACACCGAATGCTATCAGCTGAAGCCTCGACCAGCTCACCAGACTTCAGGAGAGGGGAACTGGACTGTATGTCTAGAAAGGGGAGTGGCAAGGTTGTCCTCTGTTGCTATGGTTGTACAAGAGCAGGTGGGAAAGGAAGCGTTGCTGGAAAATACAATCTGCCTCATTGTCTATATTTTGACGCCTTTCCAAATAAGTTACAGGCACCTTTAGACCCCTTCACCAAAAGGGTGTGCAATGCCCCACATCCTCACTAACAGTTGGAATTGGTCGTCTTTTACACTTTAATCATTCCAATTTGTGTCAAGTGGTGTCTCATTGTGGTATTAATTTGCATTTTTAACTAATGGTGTTGACTACTTTTTCATGTGCTTATTGGCCATATCTTCCTTTGTGAAGTGTCTTTTCAAATCTTCTGCTCATTTTTTGAGTTTTTATTATTGAGTTATTAAGGAAGGAATATATGTTTTGTGAACATTTCCCCCCAGTCTTTAGCTTATCTTTTTATTTTTTACTGGCATCTTTTGATGAGCAGAGCTTTTTAATTTTGATAACTTTACTGTATTAGTTTTCTCCTTCATGGTAGTCACTGCTGACATCACCTATTAGAAACCTGCCTACCACAGTTGGGAAGATCAGCTCCCATTTTTTCATTTAGAAGCTTCATAGCTTTAGCATTTATATGGGGGCCTCTGAGCCATGTTTAATTAACTTTTCAGTGTGGCGTGAGGCGAGGGCTGGGGAAGCCTTATCCTGTGTCCGCTCTGCTGAGCTAAAACCACATTTCCCTTCCCTGCATGGTTCTAGGCTAGGGGTGAGAACAAGAGAAATGTGTGTCATGCATGGAAGGTAGAAGTGAGGAAAGATCCACCTTTAAGCTCAATTAATCTATATGGGGCCAGGCACACTGCCACTTAGCCTCTGGGCCATCCGGGTGATGCTGGGCAGCAGCCAGGCACCCAGCTCCTCCGGCTCTACCAGATTGTCTTCTTCTACTTCTTTGTGTCCTGGTCTAGGGACTCCATGGTGAAGGCGCCAGCTTATTTTGTAGGGTGCCCATGTCATTAAAGTTGGTGGCGGTGAGAGATGCAGATTCCAGTCTGTCCTTGCTGTCTTCCTCATATCTATCTTTCCTTCCTGTGGACCAGTCCTGTTTATTTCAGGCCCACCACTTAAGCAAAAACAACAGCTTGACATAGACTGTTTAACCGGCTCTCTTAATTGGTAATAAGAAAACCTATAGTGAATAATAAATTCCTATGATAAAACCCCCTTCTGTAGCCCCCACAGTGTCTCTGCTTTTCTGATCAAACTCTGACTGCTGTAGGGATTGAGGTTCCACCTCTGTTCTTCCCTGTGTGGATACCCACTCGTCACAGCGCCATTTGTTAAAGACTTTCCTTCTCCTATCAGACTGTTTGAGCATCCTTGTCAAAAATCAAATTCCTGTGTTCACAAGTATCTGCTTCTGGGTTATCTATCTTCTCTATTTATCTATTTTTCATCCTTTTGCCAGGACCACACTGTCTTTTTTTTTAAGATTTTATTTATTTATCTTTAGAGGGGAAAGGAAGGAGAGAGGGAGAGAAATATCAATGTATGGTTGCCTCTCGTGTGTCCCCTGCTGGGAACTGGCCTGCAACCCAGGCATGTGCCCTGACTGGGAATCGAACCTCGATACTCTGGTTTGCAGGCCCAAGCTCAATCCACTGAGCTACACCAGCCAGGGTGTCTTCTTGATTACTATGATTTTATAGTAAATCACTCATTTTTGAGTAAGAAGATCCCTTTTTAGTGTACAAAATATTCCTGACCTCCCATCTAGCTACTGTATTTCTAGTATGTGGTGATTTAGCAAATAGGAAACAGTGAGACAATTTGTAAATGCCTTAATATAGCCCTGGGTC
This sequence comes from Artibeus jamaicensis, assembly GCF_021234435.1. Classification (NCBI taxonomy): domain Eukaryota; kingdom Metazoa; phylum Chordata; class Mammalia; order Chiroptera; family Phyllostomidae; genus Artibeus; species Artibeus jamaicensis. The sequence goes on along the minus strand of NW_026521896.1, from coordinate 912,243 downwards.
TTACTAATCAGAATGACAACTATAGATATCTGAAAGACAGTCACCTGCACATGGGTGGACATCATATGGGGACTTTAGGGCCCTCTCATGACATGTGATGGCCATGCATCCCTCAGCAGGAGAAGGAGGTATTGGCTCCTAATGTATTTTCATGCTACTGGGATCACTTGTGGCCATGAATTCGGGTGCAATTTCCACTGGAGTGGATTTCTTTTTACCAGGATGATAATCAGTTTGAGTTTTCCGATTTGCTCAGAATGCGGTTTCCTCTGGAACTGAGCACAATGTTCAAGGGTGGGAAATGTTCTATCCGGAACTTAGTCTTTCCTGAAATATTAGATTGGATGTCCCACAAAGACTGTCGTGGATTGAATTGTGTCCCCACACCCCCCAAATTCATGTTTTAGTCCAAACCCCCACAACCTCAGAATGTGACCTTGTACTGGAAATAGGATCATTGCAGACATAATTAGATAAGTTAAGATGTGGTCATACTAAACTGTTGTGGGTCCTAACCTGAGTGTCCTTAAAAAGGAGGGGAAATGGTCCCAGGGGCAGATGTAAGTAGAGGGAAGACGGTGTCCCCAAGTGAAGGAATGTTGAGGTGCATCCCCCCCAACTCACTTGTTAAGGTCTTAACCCCAAGTGCCTGAGAATATGGCTGCATTTAGCAAAAGATCCTTTAAACAGGCAATTGAAGTAGACGGAGGCTATTAGGATGGGCCCTCAACAAATCTGACAGGAGCTTTCATGAAAGAGATGATCGGGACACACGGAGAGACGTCAGGGACACGTGCATACGGAGAGGTGCTCATGTGAAGAGCAGCAGGAGAGTGGCCACCCGCAAGCCCAGGAGAGAAGCCTCAGAGGAAACCAACCCTGCCACGCCTTGATCTTGTGCTTCCAGCCTCCAGAAATGTGACAAATTAAATTTCTGTTGTTTAAATGCTCCCAGTCTGTGGTGTTTTGTTATGGCAGCCTTAGCAAAATAATATAGAACCCTTTAGGATTAAATGAAAATTAGAGTTATCAAAGCAGATTCATGGCTTTTTAATATACACAAAGACAGATATAGCAAGTGTAGATATACATGTGGGCATATCTTTGCCTTACATATATGCATCCATGTATTTCTTGTCTCTCTTCACTGAGAATCCCTGGGAGCAGTGACATTGCTCCAAAAACCATGAGCTTCCGTAGTGTCCAGACCTTGTTATCTGCAGGGTAAGTGGAGGCAGTCTGGCTTCCTTACCCAGGTGTCTGGGCGACTAAGGGAAGCAGTGTTCCCATAGCCTTGGAGGGGCCTGATAACTGGTGTTCTCATAGCCTTGAGACTGGGTCCAATAAACTGTTCCCATAACATGAAGGGGGCTCACATGTGCAGAATTATGTTAAGTAATGTTCTGGCAGATTTCCAGCTTTGTTCCCTCTATTACTTAAACAGGTGGAACTGCCTGCTGGGGGCGATGGTGAGAGACACCCACAAGGGGACAGGTGCCACAGTGGGTGCCACAACATGAGACATGCAGATAGACATGCAGCTTGCAGCATGCATGGCTCGCCCACCCATGAATAAAGGCCTGCCAGACATCCCAAGGGGTCTGTGAATATTATTCCAACTGCGTGAACACCATGGACCTTCCTGACCTTGAAGGGTCACAACACACTTTCTAAATAATACCATTCTGGGAAGGCTGAGCAGGAAAAGTACAAGATGAGGCTGAAATATCACCTGGTTCCAGAAAATAAAGAAGTGCTCAAAGAATGATAAGGACATGTAAAAAAAGACACAGAGGAGTCCTGGCTGGTATAGCTCAGTGGATTGAGCCCAGGCTATGAACCAAAGGGTCGCCAGTTTGATTCCCAGTCAGGGCACATGCCTGGGTTATGGGCCAGGTCCCCAGTATGAGCAAGGCACGAGGCAACCACACATTAATATTCTCTCCTTCTCTTTCCCATCTCTCTAAAAATGAATAAATAAAATCTTAAAAAAAAAAAGACACAGGGGAGCTCTCACTGGCCGAATCTGGGGTGATTATAATCCACTGAATTAAAATGAAATCCATGAGTCTTTTCTATATACCGAAAAAAAGTGGAGAGAGCAGTAAAATTCTTCCCTGTAGTAGAATGCCAAGTGCGTAAGGAATTAGAGTGACAAAATCATCTCACAACCACGACGGTAACTGATTCACCCAACAATCACTAGTGAATGCCATAACTAGTGGGTGGAGGTTTGAAGAGGAACCAGATATTTATTTAGACTCAAAGCAACTCCCCACAAATTGTTTATTAATTACGAAGGTAAAAAGAGTAGTTTTCAAGTTAAGACACTTGGCAAATACACTTTAATCACATGAACCTCAATGGTAATGGAGCAAACTGGAATCAGATGCCAATTGATAAAATGCAACTAAGAAAGAATAGCCTCACTTCTGTGATATTCCTGCCAAAAATGCAAAGTCTAAATCTAGACATGAAGATTCATCATTCAAAGCAAACTGAGGGACAGTCTACAAAATAACTGGCCTGTAACCTTCAAAAGCATTAAGGTTATGAAAGTCAAGGCAAGACTGAGGAACGGCTCAGACTGAAGGTGGCTAAGAGATTTGACAATGAAAGACACCACCAGATTTTGACTCAATCCTTCTGCTATAAAGGATGTTATTGAAACAATTAGTGAAACTTAAATGAGGTCTAAGAGCAGATACTAGTAATGTAACCATGTCCATTTCCCAATTTCAACTATGTATTGTGGTAATTTAGGAGAATATCCTTGTTGGTAAGAAATAGGTGTGCAAGTTTTAGGGAGTAACAAGGTATCAAGCCAGCAACTTACTCTCATACTGCTTAAGAATAATGAAGTTCTTAGTACTATACTTGCCACTTTTCTGTAGGTTCAGCATTATTTAAAAATAAAACTGCATCTTTAGAAGATATACAGATGGCAAATAAGCAAATGAAAAGATGATGAATATCATTTGTCTCTAGAGAAATGCAAATTAATACAATAATACAATACCGGTACACACGCAGTAGATTGGTTAGAGTCCAAAAACCAACAATCCCAATGGCTGGCAAGGATGTGGAGCAATAGAAACTCATGTTGGTGGTGAGAATGCAAAATGGCCTGGCCACTTTGGAAGACAGTTTCTCCCATAGCTAAACGTGGTCTTAACATACAATCCAGCAATCACGCTTCTAGCTGATTTGAATACTTATGTCCCCACAAAAATCTGTACATAAATATTTAGAGTAAATTTATTTATAATCACCACAAATGAGAAGCAACCAAGATGTTCTTCGATAAGTGGAAGGGTGATCCAGGGTAGATTCATTCAGTGGAATACTATTTAGTGATAAAAAGAAATTAGTCATGCAAAAACACAGAGGAATATTAAATGCATATTACTCCGTGAAAGAAGCCGGTCTGAAAATGCTATATATTATTATGTTATTCCTTTTGCATGACATTTTAGAAAAGGTAAAACTGTAAAGATAATACAGATGAACGGTTGCCAGGGTTTTGGAGGAAGGAGACCTAAATAGGCGAAGCACAGGTGAATGCTTTAGGGCAGGGAATCTTACTGAATAAAAATAGGGTCCAGCTGCCTGCCACCCCCACAAGGCAAACTCTAGAGCAGGGGCGGCAAACTCATTTTTACCAAGGGCCACATCAGCCTTGCGGTTGCCTTCAAAGGGCTGAATGTAATTTTAGGACTGTATAAATGTAACTACTCCTTAACAGTTAAGCGAGAGCTCAGTGCTGCCGTTGGGTAGAAACAAGGCGCCAGGCTGGATAAAACAAGGTGGAGGGCTGGATTTGGCCCAAGGGCCTTGTGTTTGCCACCTGTGCTGTAGAGGCAGAGGCTGGTGAGAAGGAAAGAGGTTTTTATTCAGATGCTGAACAATCTGGGAGAGTGGGGACTCCCTTTCTCCAAATTCATCTCCTTCTCAAACCCAGACAAAATCCAGCTGCCCTCAGCAAGACCAAGACAAAGGGCAGTGCCCAGAATTCATGCTCCACTTTAAACCACGCTTTGCAGCCCGAGAGGGCTGCTGAGTGGTCATCCAGGGAGCTTAGCTTGTTCCCAGCAGCTGTCTGGCTTCGGGCTCCCTCCTGGAGGCTGGGTGTGGAGCTGGTGCCACCATTGGCCATGCGGCTTCTAGGGCCACGAGGTCCCATGCTCCTGGGCTGGAGAGCTTGAGAACACACCGGCTAACACTCCACCAGGTCAGAGAGAAAGAGAGAGAGAGAGACCCCCTCCTGGAGATCGTGGGCCACGCTCCTGCTAAGGTCCCGTGACCCATGGAGCAGACACGCCTGCAGTGCCTTGTCCAGTTGCAGGTCTCAAGCAGCAAGCAATGAGCAAAGAAAGAGTTTCTTTCTTCCCTTGAGTTTACATTTGTTTTGGGTATGGGATGGACCAAAGAACTTTCTCAAAATGACCAATTAACTTCCTAAGTTTTCACGTGCTCTGGGTGGGCCCACCTCCCAAGCAATCCCCATTTTTCCCAGGCTAGACTGACAGGTTCCCTTGGTTCAAAACCTTCCCCCTTCTGCCATTTTTACTTCTATTGTGCAGGTGCCAGCCTTTCCCTGGTCCCACTGCCAATCTGGTACTGGAAAGGGGTAAAAGGGCTTTTTCTCTCTTACTCAATTATCTTCCTAGCCTTGTGTGTACTCAGTGTCAGAACTTCCTGCTGCCACCATCTTACCTGGAGCAGGGGAGACTCCTGTTGCTTTGTCAGCTCTGGGCCCCCTCGAAGCCCTAGTTGCCCACACCCTGGCCCACCATATGAAGCAAGTTGCCCACACTCATGGCCCACCAGCAGAGAGCAACTGACCCAAAAGCCTCAGTGAAGAGACTGACCCTGGAAACCCCGAACAGCCTCTCAGACAGAGCCAAGGGCAGCCTCAGTAGGAGGGGCAGGGCATCTGCAGCCAGGAATAGGACTTCTGCACTGTGGGCAGAGCATCTGCAAGGCACAAACACAGTTACACATGGCCTCACAGTGTCTCAGAAGTTCTATGAAACCCAAAGTCCTTTCCATGGCCCTGGGTGGTTCTCGAAGGTATTGTCTGGCTGCACACCATGCCCTCAGTGCCTCCAGGAGCAGTGGCTCAGTGCAGAAGTGGCTCCCAGGTTCCAGGGCCTAGTTCCATCTCCCCCAGTGTCCCCTCCCATTCCCCTGGCCCCAGCCCACTCCCAGTGGTCCAGACAGGCCACCTATCAGTATGAAAACTGTTCTGTGTGATGTTGTGAGTATATGATGGTGGGTATATGACATTATGAATTTATGAAACTCATAGAACTGTTACAGAAGAAATTCCCAGAAACTCCATTCTTCTCACCAACGCAGTAAAAAAATTAAAGACCAGCAAGTCTATTAGTATGCAAACAGGGTTTATTGGTGATCCGTTCTCATAGAAGGGAACAGATCTAGCTAAGATGGGGATTAGGGGCAGAAGCAGGGTAATGGCAGCAAGGGTAAGGGCAGCCAAAGGCTGGGGTGGCAAATGAAAGGATGGTGAGGGCCTGAGTGGCCTACAAGTGTGTGGCCAGGCAACAAGAGAGCCAAGAGTTCCTGACTGAACTGAGCTCATTGAGCTTCCTTATAACCACTGTTTTGAACTCAATATCTGCTAGTTGACTTGCCATTATTTCCTTTAGCCCTTTCTGAGGATTCCTTTCCTTTCAATTGGGGGTTGTTTCTTTGTCTTCCCATTTTGGGGGAGACTTCTTATTTGCTTCTGCTTCTTAAATTGATCTGTTTTGACTCACTTTCTTTGTGGTATGATCTTGAATGATAGGAGACCTGTGAGATTCAGTGGTACAGTTCCCTTGATCTCCTGAAGTTGTTCTTGGGATTTTGTTTATGCCATTTACGTTGACTCTCTGGTTGTAATTGGGTTTTGATTGTTGTTGAGTCACTCTTTGGTGGCCCTTTCCTTCAGCTGGTTGACTGAGGGTCACTCCACCCACCATGTCTTGTGTAGCTGTTGTGCCAGAGCAAAGCTACAAAGCCTAGGAGAGGAACACACACCTGCAAAAATAATTCCCACCAGCAATCCCACTATCAACAAAAAATGAACTAGTATTGACAAGGGTATAAAGAGATTAAGACTCCCATAAAAAAGGAGAATGAATACGAGATGACCTACTGAAAGAAAAATGATTTTGAGAGGGTAGAGGGAGGAGCACTAATAAGAGTTGGGAATCAGAGCAATGCAGAAAGAGAAAGTAAAATTTATATCACAAATAAAAAAGAGAATGAAGAAGGTGGAATGGACTAAGAGAAGAGAAGCATATAATATTAGGTCTACAATGGGATTAAAATAAAGTGGAGAAAGAAAAAGGAAAAAAGTAAATACATAATAAAAAATAGCAACCAAATTGTAGAGAAAAATCTACCACAGCACTATCAACAACAAATGAGCTAAAATTAATATAGTTGGGATGGGACTAAGAGGGGAAAAAGGAAAGAAAAGCTTAAGAGATGTCTAGAGAAAAAGGGAGTGATTTTGAGATGATAGAGGGAGAGGGAATACTAAGCGTGAGGAATAAAAACCAGGCTAAGACAGGGAAAATTAAAATTTGAGAAAAAAAAACAGGAGGGGGAACAGCAAAACTTGAGATTTGAAGTACAAAATTAGTGGAGATGTAGAGATAGAACTGTAAAATACTACAACCATGACCCCGTCTACAACCAACGAGCACAGACTGCTAATGGTGGAGAGAGAACGAAGGTATTTTAAGAGCAGGAAAAGGGATATGGAATTACCATTGATGAAAAAATTGGTTTTGAGAGGCTAGATAGGGGAAAAATAGTAAGAGTATGGAATGGAAAAAAATTGTAGCAAGAGAGAAAGCAAAATTTAAAACAAAATAATAAGAGAGAAGAAGAAGGTAATAGGAGTAAGAGAAGGGAGGGAAAATATGTGAGTTGAAATAAACTATAGTATAAAATATAGTGACTTAATATGCACAAACCTGATGGGCTAGGCAGGGAAGGGATATCACAACTCATGGAGAAGACCACGGTGGATTTCGCCTTGGTAGCATCTAGTATTTACCACTGTTTTTTCTTTCTGGGTCAGCCTCTGGTGATGTCAGATGGTGACCCCATATGACCTTGGGCAGCCTACTCAAGACTTTCAGAGATCTACTGTCTATGACTGACTCTTTCTGTTGTTAATCTAGTCATTCTGCCCTCAGCAGTCAGGCTTAAGCATCACAGGGCTGGTCATAATCCCTCCTGGAGTTTTGTTTCCCCTCAGGCTGCTGCTGTTCCGAAGGGAGTTGTCTGCCGAACATGATGGCTGCTGCTGTATGGAGGATGACTGAGCAGTGGGATCCTGGCAGCTAATCTCTCAGTTCTCTCCCTAAAGCTTCCATTCCCAGTCTCTCCTCAAGTGCCTCTAGTCCACTCTGCTACCACCTTTGCCAGAGCCCAGGGTAAGTGGGTGCAAATAAAAACATATGTGTTGGCCCTTTAAACAGCTCTTTGTGTCTGTCTCCAGCTGTCAGTCTCTGGCACAGAGCAACCCTGCCGCTTTTCCGTACAGGATGGTTATCTGTGTACTTTCTGGGTTCTGGTGCTCTAGGCTCAGGATCCCAGCTTAGGATTTAGACTCCACACTTTTCAGAGGGATCCAACCGGCCCCTTAAGTATCTCTCTGGTTCTTCAGCTGCCACCTGTGTGTGTCCACACCTGCACCTGACGCAGCCCTGCCGCATCTCCACTGAGCTCCCTACCAGTCGGGTTGTGCTGAAGCTGATTCTTCGGTCTGTCTGAGGTTATAAGGCTTATCATTATTGTTCAGTTGCTTGTTCCAGGTGATTTCTCCACAATATAGTTTTAATTCCAGATTGGTCCTGGGAGGAGGTTAGTGTGACTCACTCTTCCACCATCTTGGATCCACCTCAGCAGTTTTTTATAAATAAAATTAGTTTAGGATTTTTTGCTGTTTTTTGGATGGTGGGTGGTTGGAGCCTAGTTTCTCACTGTTGGAGTGGTAGTTTGCAAATAAGCAAGGGGAAGAGACTAGAATAATCCATGTGGCAATAAATTAGAATTGGACATATCAGTATGAACTCATGTTTAGCTTAATATAGATAAACCTGCCTACATATATAGAAATATTTATAGATATGTGTATAGTCTCATGTTAGCATGCACACTATTTTCTTGCTCTGGCATTTGAGAGGGCCTAGAAGCAGTAAGACCCTAGTAGCTATGAATGCATCTATTGCCCATATCTTGGTTTCTAAAATCATTTTCCAATAAAAAGAAGCCAAGACTCTTTGGAGGAATGGCTTATTCCAGGACTGGGATATACCAGATGCACCTGGAGCACCTGATGGTGGACGGTGAGGGAGTGCCCCATAAAGGCACAGTTACAGAGGTATGGCAAAGAGGCACAGGAACCAACTGAAAAAGCTCCCAATCGCAAAGCTGGAACAATTTCATCAACAAAATAAGTAACATAGTATTGGATTATATATCAAAGTATAATAAAAATATCCATGAGTCCATACTAATATAAGTAACTTATTGATTAAATAACTAGATGGGGTAGAATAGACAAATCTTCCATGAAGAATTCCAAATAATTTGTCTACATACTGCCCTCATGAGGTGTAGCATCACTGTCCAATCCTTAAACATCTTGACTTCCTTCCACAAAGTCCGGTATGAAAAGGCGGATTTACCTTTACCCTGACGAAACCTGACACGCACCACCTCAGCCAGGTGACCAAGGTCAGATGAACAGCGTGTACCCTTCATAGGATGCGACAAGAGGACACTTCACCTGTGTGGCCTCCCTCTCCAAAGCCATGACCCAAGCCTCGCCATGAGAAAAACACCAGAAAAACTCCAACTGAGGGACATGCTACAAAATGCCTGACCTCAGGTGTGTTAAGACCATCAGAAAAAAGAGAAATCAGAGAAACTGTCACAGGCAGGTGCAGCCAAAGGAGACATGGTATCTCAGTGTAATGTGGTATCCAGAATGGGATCCTGTGACAGAAAAGGTAAGGAAATCTGAGTAAAGTATACTTAACTTTATTGTTTAATGCCTCAGTATTGACGGGAAATGGGGTATGGGGGCACGGGCGCTCTCTGCATTCTCTTCACAACTGTTTTGTGAGTCTAAAACTATTCGAAAATAACAACTAGTAAAATTACCTTTAGAATTTAAGAGTTTGCTGTGATGCTACAGCATGAATCACTGTTCAGGCCCATCGGCTCCTGCAGTCACTCTGCAGCAGGGCTGTGGCACTAAGGGACGCTCCTGCTAGACAGAGGCTGCAGGAAGGAGTGAGGCGCATGTGCACCTCTGCTCCTCACGGCAGAGCTGCCCGGTGCTGAAGCCTGGAGCTCTGCTGTGTTTCCTCCGCCACAGCACTGGAGGAGAGCGCAGGTTTATTCTGGTCCGCCATCCCCAGATGTGGAGATGCAGCCATTGCTAAGAGGCAGCCCCTCGAGTTTTGTGCAATGCCTGTGAACATGCTTTCCAAGTGCTTCAGAAGTAGACTTTTAAAAAGCTGCCCTCACCTATTTACTAGTACTTGGGTCCATGCTTGCTGCTTTACACAATCATCTCTGAAAACACCATCCTCTAAACCTTGGGTCTACAAATTAGGACAATGGAGCAATGTCGCTGACTTTCAAAGTAGTACAATTACCTCTAACTTATTTTTTAATGGAGTAAGCAGCTAATTTATATTTTCACTGATGAAATCCGGAGCAAGGCAGAGACCACAATGCCCATCCCTGTTCAGACCTGAGCTCCTGCCAAGGCCCAGCATGGCTTGGGCACTAGGGATTGTCACTGGAGAAGCTCCAGGTCCAGACAACATAAGAAAAAAGAAATGGCTCCTGTCCTCTGGCCTTCTTCAGGCTGGTAGACAATGGAGAGAAACTTAAACAAACCAAAAGCTCCATGGTGCAGCCAGTTAGAGAGGGAGAAGGTCACCTCCTGGCTTTAGTAGGAAGTTTGCAATGGTTTCAGGTTCACTCAGAAAAGTCACTTTACTCTCATAGCAATACTCCTGGGAGTTAGTTGGTCACGGCTGATGGCACTCTCTACAGAGGAGCAGGCTGAATTCAGGAGAGCAGACAACCTCTCCGCGGTCAGACAAACAGGAGCTCTGCATTCAACGTCTCTGTGACGGGTATGGGGGTGCCTGACTCTGCCTCAGCTTGGGACAGGACAACCTTGTCTTGAGATAATTGCTGCCTGAGGTCAGGGACCGGGTGAGAGCTTCACCCACCCTGGGCATCCGGTGAGACACTGCAGATGGCAGCATTCAGGACAAATGATGTACCTCCCGCACAGGTTTATAGGCTGGTCAAGTGTATCTCCAAACAGATGGAATAATAGAAAATTTAAACTTTTTAATCACTAAAGTTGCTTTGACACACATCGCAGAACCCCTAATACTCTCTTGTTGGTTGATGCTAGGAGTCCATTTGAATTGTTCCAAAATTGCCTTCCTTGGACCTCAGCTACAGCCAGGAAAACTCTGGGAGGCCCTTGGTCCTTAAGAATTTTTTTTAATTAACAAATTTCCTTTTTTAGAGTAATTTTTGGTATACAGAAAAACTGAGTAAACAGTACAGAGTTCTCACACATTCCCTACTCCCACTCATTTCCCCTATTGTTAACATCTTGCATTACTGTGGTATATTTGTTACAGTTTATGAGCCAATATTGATATATCATTAACTAATAGTTACATAGTTTACATTAGGGTTCACTCTTTGTGCTGTACATTCTGTGTTTTTACACATATTCATCATTACAGTATAATACAGAATATTTTCATGGCCCTAAAAACTCCTATTCATCCCTCTCCCCCTGAACCCTTAACAATCACTGATCTTTTTACTCTCCGCAAAGTTTTGCCTTTTTCAAATGTCATATAACTGAAATCATACAATATGTAACCTTTTTACATTATTTTCTTTCACTTAGAAATATGCATTTAAGATTCCTCCATGTATTTTCATGACTCAGTAGCTCATTGCTTTTTAGTATTGAGGAATACTCCACCGTCTAGCTGTAGAACAGTTAGTTCATCCACTCACCTACTAAAGTACAGGTTGGTTGCTTCCAAGTCTTGGCAATTATGAATAATGCTGCTCTAAACATTTGTGTGTAAGTTATTATGTAGACATAAATTTTCAACTCATTTGGTTAAATACGAAGGAGCATAATTGCATCATACAGTATATAAAGTCTATTGAATTTCCTACAGAACTGCCAAATTGTCTTCCAGAGTGAAGGCACTATTTTGCACCCCCACCAGAGCTCCTCTTGCTCTACACCCCTGCCAGCATTTGGCATTGTTAGTGTTTTAGTTTGCAGCCATTTCAATGGGTGTGTCCTGGGAGTTCACTGTTGGTTTAATTTGCATTTCCAAGGTGAGCTTGTTTCATCCCTTGTTATTTTTTGGTAATGTATCTGTTAAGATTGGGTGGTTTTCTTATTGTCGATTAAAGAGTTCTTTATATAATTTGGATACCCCTACGAATATGCTGCCTCTCCTTCATGTTTTCTGATTCCTTTCCATCCATAAAGGGGGTGGGTCTTTAATAAAATAGAGAGCAGGAGGCCCTGGCTGGTGTAGCTCAGTGGACTGAGCACAGGCCTGTGAACCACATGATCGCAGTTCGATTCCCAGTCAGGGCACATGTCTGGGTTGCCAGCCAGTTCCCAGCAGGGGATGCATGAGAGGCAACCATACATTGATATTTCTCTCCTTCTCTCCTTCCCTTCCTCTCTAAAGATAAATAAATAATCGTGGAATAAATAAAATAAAAGCATTGGATATAGATTTAATAAATAAAATAAAATAGAGAGCAGGGACAGACATATTCCTGCTTAAGAGCTGAGGGTCACTTCTGTCCTCATCCTCAGTGTCATTCCTGTCCCCCTGGGAAGGGCGAGAGAAAAGAGAAATCTACTCTGCTGCAGAGCTTATGAGGAAACAGAGGGGTGAGTAAGACTCTGGAGGTACCACTCCTTTTTGGTTAATTGTTGTTTCTTTGCATTTGAGCCCAACAAAAGGGCAGACTCCAAGTGGGGCCTGCATACAGGTGACACTTCTGTGTCACTGCACAGCTGTTTTGCTCCGAGGTGGGGGCCAGGGAGGGACTCTGCTGAGGCTGGCCCAGGAGGCTGGGGCTTTGCACAGAAACTACGGGAGCCTTGAACAAAGGCCTCCCGGGCTGAGACCTTGTCTTCTGATTTCCAAGTCAGCCCCAAACCTTCTGGGGGGGAAAACCCTCCGTTTGGAGTATACTGGGAAGTAGACATGAAAAGGTGGGTGAGTGACTAGGGGAAAGGATGAATGGGAGGAAGAGTCAGGGAGGACTTCAGGGCTCCCGATCAGTTGGCCCTTTCCAATAAGGAGGTGAGTCCCGAGGTCTCCATTGAAATGCGTTAAGTCAGAAGTACCTTTGGGACATCTGGAAAGTAATATGTTTCTTATGAGGACCCACTAAATGAGAGCAAGGGCTTCCTGTTCGCTGGGGGTGCCCAGGGTTCTCGCGGGTGAGGGGCACGTGTGGAGACAAGTGGCGCGGCGAAGATCCTTCTCCTTTTCCAACCTCAGTGTTAACATTCCTTTCATGGCCTAGTGGGCCTTGAGCCAAAGGCAGGGAAGAGTTCATGAAAAACCATTCAAAGAACTGAAAATAACTCAACTTATTTCTCAGCTAGACTGCTTTTTTGCTCAAGTCTTAGAAAAGGCAAGGAAAAAAACACAAGCACAGAAATCCATGGCAACAAGCAACTTCTGTTTATGAAAGCGGCCCAGGGAAATTGTGTCTGGTTGCTAGAAAGTGGACGTGAAGGTAAAGTCGTACATATCCACTTACATTCCTCTGATTGAGCACACGGAAAACTCATATCTGTCTATTTATTCATGGGCAATAAACCTTGTGTTTTTGTCTGATGAGATAGCTGCCACATTGTTTCAGGAGTTTTGAGTAAACATTGTAACATACCACTCTGATTGCTGACCTGGATTGCACACTGGCTTTCTGTAGCATGGATTACCAAGAAGAGAGCCAGCAGAATGAAAGGGGTGAGTGTTAGTGGTGTATATTCTAATTTGTAATTAAAATTCTTGTCACTTTTTCATTTAATCTGTTGACTGTCCTCCTTCTTTGATTCTCTTTTTAAATTTTCTAACTGGTTTCAAACAGACATAAAAGTAAAGTGATCCGTATGTACTTAGTTATCTCTGAATATCTCAAACATACTCGTATTTTAGAATCTCAGGCTGTTCTGTTATTTCCAGTTCTTAGATCGACAATTGTCCCGTTTGTGGCTCAGATTCTCCTTTGCGATGGTTTGTCACCTATTACTGTGAACTCAGCCTCAGCAGGGGTCCTTTGTCTGGGAGTCTCGAGTGCCTGCAGGTACAAAAGCAATAGAACTGAAGCTCCTGTCAGCAGTGTGGCACTGCCGCCCAAGACCCCGAAGTCCGGCTCTCCTTTCTGACCCGGGCCACCCGCGGGACGTGTCAAAGATGCCATCTACAGACACGCGTGTCTCTGCTGGCCCACAGAGACAACAGACACCACGGGCGGCCCCTTCGCCGGGCACTGGTGCCTGTCTGGACAGATGCTCCTTTCCGTGAATGAAGACATTCTCATTTCACACTTTCTGCTTCCTTCCCCGGTGCTTTTGGCCAATCAACGCTTTCATCTGTCAATATCCCTTATAACAGGGTGCTGAGTGTGTTATACCCAGCTAGGAAAATTACAGCTAGGGCATTACCCAACTCTAAATCTGCAGTTCCTGGAACTGGGTAATGAACAAACATCCGGGAACAATTGGGTTTAAAATTCTAGCCAAATAAGGTAACTAACCCTGGCCGCCAGAAAGTGCCCGCCAGCAGCAGCACCCACCAATCAGGGACCCTCACCGTTTTTAAATAAGCCAATAGCTAACTGCCACCTCTGCTTCTGTATGCCTTTGCTTGCTTGCCAGAAAATATAAATACCCAGTAGTCTGTAAGCCAGGCGCGACTTCCATTTTGTACGTGACTCCGGTCACAGTTGGGGAAGTTCGCCCCTGCTCAGGAAAATCTTTGGCCATTAAAATTTTAATCAATTCTGTCCCGGACTCCGAGAGTGTGTATTTACCCGCCGATCGTCTACAACAAGTGTTAGGTTAGGTTACGGTTAAATTAGCAGGGAGGATGAGGCAGGCACCAGACTGTCTCAGCAAGGGAGATAAAAAAGTAAAAAAAAAAAGTAAAAGTACAACCTGCCCGTGTATGACCTTGTCTTTGTGTTACCGAACAACAAGAGGTCCGAGGGAGGGGCAATACAATATTTGGCCCACCTAGGGATGCCCAAAACTGCTATACAACAGGGGCCCCTCCCAAAAACAAAATACTAAAATCTACTGGGCCCTTCTGTCCGCCGCCAATTGGAAAGACATCTCTTAATGCCAGAGATTTGTGAAAAGGAAACAAAATGTTTATTTAATGCTATTCAGGCCTAATGCCACCACTAAAATATCAAAGTCCTTTAGGTATACACCTACACCCACACAGCACTCCCTTCTCCCACTGTCCCAACTCTGGGTACCGTAAATCAGGAAAAGAGCACACGTCTGTGTTGCAGGCCGCTGGCACCGTCAGCTGTGTCACTGTGCAGGATCTCGAGTTAATCCAAAGTACTGTGGTACCCTCTCATGGTCCACTGGCAAGAGTCCTTTGTACCCAGTTCCAGTCAAAGTCTCTCTTGCTTTTCAGACCCTGCAGCCAAAGGGGGCACCCCAAAGCCGCGTGGGCCTCTTCTACCAAAGCTGCAGGAGTCCGCACTCCACCAAAAGCATGTGGCTTTCTTCTTCACCTGGCTGCAGGGATCTCTATTCTGGCAAAGCTGCATGGTTTTTCCCTTTCAACTGGGAAAGAGGGGGTCCGCACCCTGCCAAAACCACGTGGCTCCCTCTTTCACCTCACCAACCGGGGGTCCTCACTCTGCTGAAACCGCGTGGCTCTCTCTCATCTGGCCAAGCGGGGGCCCTTCATGTCCTGGAGCCAGTCTTTTCCAAGCTCCCACACAGCGGCACCCCTCACTCCGGAGCGCAGACCCTAGTTCCCATCTTGAGTCCCCCAAGTTCCATCCTCAGTCCCTGCTACTCCCTTCTTCCTGGCTCCAAACTTGGCCACAGCTATTTAACATATCTATGAAACCAGTTAAAGGTTATAGATATGTTAAATAACCATTCCTCCAGAGGTTAGCTCCAAAACTGTTGCTATGCAAAATAGTTCTCAATGGCCGGGCTCCATTCATCCCTTCGGGGGGGGGGGGGTGAGGACATCTTATATGTCTCTCCAATATTTCTATACACTTTGAATTCTGGACACTATTCCAAATCTTTTGGGGGGCCCCCCTGGCTGCACCCTGTATCATTTGCATGGCCTTGTCTTTGCAGAAAAGTATCCATTGTAGTAAGCAGAGATGTGTGTGTGTCCTCTCAAAATAGCCAATTGCTAACAGCTACGTCTGCTTCTGTATTTGCTGCTTGCTTGCTCACCCCAATAAAAACCCCAGGCTGTAAGCGCCAGGCGCGACTCTCATTTGCAGCCATTTTGGCACCGTGTCTCCGGAGGCACCCCGAGAGTTCGCCCCTGCGCAGGTAAAACTTTGAAACTTTGGCCAATAAAACACCTCTGACTACCCAGCAGTCTCCGACCCTTCCTGCTCGCAAGGACAGGATGTAACACTGAGCTACAGGTCCCCCCAAAATCCCCATAGCTGCCACTTGGGGCTTGGGGGAAGCAGAGCAGAGCTATTGAGAGTTATTTTGCATATCTAAAGGACCTGGCCAGTGTTTTAGTAATGTTAAATAGCTGTGCCTGCTCGGAGCCAGGGTGATGGGCGTGACTCCTGTGATGGAGATGGAGGGGCTTGCCACGCCTGTGCCAGAGCAGGAAGGCAGTTAGCTCTACATCAGGGCGCCATGCCTGCCTGGACTAATAATGGCAGCCGAGAAAGGCTAAGAAACCCGAGTGCTGGCAGGTGCAACCCAGTGTGGGAGATGTCAGAAATGGGGTTATGGAGGAAGATCTATGCTGGGATTTAAACTCAGGCACAGGGCAGCGGTGCTGTCTTGGCCACACAGTCCGAAGGTATGCAGAAGAGCCCCTCCCCACCAGCCCACTATGAGGACACGGTTTTGGATTAAAAGCAGGAGCCTAGTTAGGCAAACACAGATGACTGAAAGAGGCTGGAACACAGACAGGAATCTGCCCAGCTAAGCTACAGACTTTTATTTCTTCTCCTGAAAGACGGTACCTCTGACTGGCCCGGTTTGGCAAGGGGACGGTGGGGGTGGGGGGTGCAGACTGTGTGTTTGCAGGTGCTTTTTTGTTTTTATAGGGGGTGAGATTTAATGGCAGGATTCTGTCATTGTTTTAAACCTGTATAACTTTTGAATAAATAGTTCCTTTCGTTTTCATAAGACTCTGGCATTTGGAGGCATGGTTCTTATTGGCGGCAGGCAACAGAACCCAGTCATTCAGTTACACCCTCACAAGCTAAAGAGACGGCTCTCCTCTTCTTCATGGATTTGCTGGCACTGTCCAGGTTCCTGCTTTACAGTCTGGGAGCTGTAAACATTTAGAAAACTGTGCTTCTACGAGTGTGACCAGAAGAGAAACTCTTATGACACTGAATTACTGCCCCTTCCTTAGACTCACAGAATCGTCCGACTTTAGGCACGACTTCTCTGGCATGCGGAACTCAGCCAGGCTGAAGCAAGGCTGAAGACATAGAAAGATGAGGAAAGAGCCACCTTAGAAGCCTTGGAACCTGGTATGGGGGGCAAGAAGCAAAGAGAATGAGCAAGGCTATTTGTCCTTGATAGTGAATAGTCACTCTAAAGTACCAGGGAGGTCAGAGGGAGGACAGAGGACCGGAAGGTAAAGCATGGGAAGAGGTTCTGGCAGAGGTGTGCAGGTGTAGCGGGGAGGGCCCTGGAGGCAGGCAGTATCCTCTGGATGAGGCTGGAGGCTGGCCCCTGACAAGGCCATGGTTACAGCTTTAGCCAGGAGGTTGCCATTATTTTAGCCACCCCATAGTAGGGAATCTGAGGGCTGCCACACCACTGTTGTCACCTCCCTTGACCCTGCTGACACAGCACACTGAAGGGGGATCTCAAATGGGAAGACATTTCCAGACTCAGGGATAGAACAGCTCAGAAAAATGGGGGCTCACCATTGAGGAGAAGCAGCCACTTGAGAGTCTCTCTCCTGTTCTGCTTAACCAGTACTTCCTCTCAGGGTTGCTTATATTCTGAAACTTCTGAGAGCTGATGCCTATAGGAGTGGGGCCAGAAAAGAGGGGGAACATCCAGAGACAGGAGCAATTGTGGGGTGTCACAGGGCCACCTGAGGCCTGTCACTGAGAAAGGACTCTCCAATTAGGACCACGGGACTGGAGGGGCATCTGACACCTGCACCCACACCTATGATATTCATGTTTGGGGATGTGAGGCAAGGCTTTCAGAATGCTTTCCAGATCGGAGCCCTCTGATTCTGATCAACTTCCCCAGTACTGACCACCTTCAGTGGTGAGGTTTTCACCTGGGTCGGGGGCTGCCTACGGTTAAGTGCACAACACATATCAGTGAGTGCCTGTGGACTGCACCTGGTTATCACCAGGGTCTAACAAATGTGCCCGCTGGTCATGATATTATTAAACCAGTATTCATAAAAAGTCTTCCAAGTTACAGGCATGGTTCTAAACATACAGGGTCAGAGTGAGGGAGACCAACCATGCCCCTGATCGGTCCTCGTGAGATTCACACACAGGCAAGGAGAGACGGTAAAGCAATAATAACAATATTAAAAGATAATTTCAGAGAACAATGAATGCTATAAAGAAAATAATAAATGTTAATGGTACGCCAAGTGACAGGGAAGCTGCGAGCTGGAATAGAATTTATGATCAGGAAAAGCTCCACTTACAAGGTGGTTCTGAGTTATGACCCAAATGACAAGAAGAAGACAGATGTGAACATCAGAGGAAAGAAGTCTCCAGGCAGAAAAACATCAAGTGCAAAAGCTCTGAGGCACAAAAGAGCTTGAGGAGTTACAAGGACAGGAGGCCAGAGTGGCTGAAGCCTTTGGGAAGGAGGAGAGTGGAACAGGGAAGGTGGGGCGGGCGGACCTTGTGCCTCCACTGCAGCTGATGTCTCTCCTGAGTGCAGCAGGAAACCATCAAAGGGTTTTAGGTTGGGGAGCGACCTGCCAAATCATCTTTTTAAAAGTCCCCTCTGGCTGTGTGGAGAATGGGTTCTGGAGGACAGAAGAACAACAGGGCACCAGTGGAACACTGCTACTACATTTGTTCAGGTGAGCAGAGACGGAGGGCTGAGCTGGGATGGTGGGGACATATCACATCCCTTGTTTAGAGGTACGTAGTGCAGGTAGTTTCACATCATTCCACCCAGTGCTTCCCAAGCTTCCTTAACAATGGGACCCTTGAATCCCGTAGCTCCCTTCCACCTATTCCCGCAGCATGGGTGTTCCGTGAAACTCGTGTCGGAAAATACGGCTGGTGCTTCACCCCTTGCAGCTAAATTCTCATTCATAGAAGCCTTCTCCTTTGATGATTTTGTCCACGCCACAAGGTCTCAGCATGAGATTATACTGCGCAGTAAGCCCTCACTTAACATTATCAATTGGTTCTTGGAAACTAAGACTTTAAGCAAAATGATGTACAACGAACGAAAGCAATTTTACCATAGGCTAATTGATATAAACAAGAGTTCTTGCAACTCATTTCTGGTCACAGAAACATCATCAAACCTCTAAATAAAAACTCCAAAGCTTCTAATGTTAAACATTAAAATAAATATGAGCTATGCATACATTTAAGAGAGATGAATATATAAAAACAAGTAAGAGAATTCTTTGCCAACCCACTTGCCTCAGTTCAGGGTCTCAAGTGGCCAGAGCCTCTGCTGGCAGCTCAGGGTGCAAAGCAAAACCCACCCTGGATAGAATGCCCTTCCATTGCAGGGCACACTCACAGCCACACCACAGCCACAGTCACAGCCACTCAGACTGGGGACAGTTCAGACAGGCCAGCTCACCTCACGTGAACATTCTGGGGTGTGGGGGGAAGCCGGAATACACGAAGAAAACCCATGAAGACAGTGGCCCCAGCTGGGAATCGATTTTTTTTCTTGTTGTTGTAATGAAATGATGTTATTTGAGGACCTGCTGTATTACTTGACTAGTTTAAGCCAGTTCCAGAATCTTGGGGCACTTAGGCATTGCTTTTCCTTTCTTGAACATAAGGATTCAGAAAAGAATTTGTTCGAAAACAAACCAATCCCCCAATGAAACATTCATCACTGCAGACACAGAATCCTGTGACCCCCCTCCCCACCCAGAGGGCGTGAGAGGCGGGGCTCACACTGCTCTGAAGCAGAGGCCTCCTGTTCCCTCACCTGAGTCCTTGGATGTCTGTGGCTCAGCAGAACTCCGCAAAAGCGGCATTACCATGGAGGTTAAACTGTGACTCTAAGTGCAAATTACACACTTTAAACAGGCAGGCCATTATTCCAATCAGAATAATTACTAATCCTCTATGTGCCAAGAGATAGGTGAAAGTCAAAAGCTGCAGCTTGCCTGTGGCTGGATCAATGATCACACCTCACTGGCACAGGCGCTCCTCCTGCAGGACCAGGAGCAACAGATTCTGCACTGAAGATTCTCACCTAAGTCCTACTGTTGCACACCATCTGCAAGACATGACGCTAATGTAAGCATCTTCAAAAACACTTCCATGTACACATGTTAATAGCGGGAAAATAAACGGAAATCAGCAAAGTCGCTGCTCTTTAGGGAGTGAACAAAAGACAGCAAACGTAGCTGCAGAGGCACCTTCGGCCGTCAGGATGGTTTGCCAGCCCTAATGGGGCTGGGACTCACACCTGGTGATGTCAGGGGCTCCAGGATGCCCATTCCATGCATTCTGGCTCCAGGCTCCATCCGCTGCTGAGCCCACGGACATGTTGTAGAGCTCATCCTGACAGCACACAAAGCACATCTCATGCTCCCAGACTGACACGGTGTTTGGGAATTAAACCGATTGCTTCAAACAATAGTTCTTGAATGTACCATAACAGAAATATCTTGGAAATATGCTGTGCTCACCTTGCTGGGGCCTGCTGGAATTTACATATTAAAACCCAACTATGATGACTGGAAAGGCCCATCGACTTCAGCCCCAACCTGTGAAATTATGCTCTCTTATTCTATAAATAAAAGGAGAGGTGGCCCTTGGTTTTTGCTGCATTTCAAAGGCTGTACCAGGAATTGTGCACGTGCACACAGGCTGGTCCCACCTCTCCACCTGGACAAAGAAGCTCGGGTGAGTGGAGCTCATGGCTTTTCAAGGGCTGGAGGCTACTGCTGCTGCTGGATCTTTGCCTTTGCCTCAGCTGAGCCAGCTCTGGGTCCTGTATTGGTGGCAAAGAGAGAAAGTTGTCTTCTAAATTCCCTGAGACACTGTATGATTCTCAACACACAGGTTCTCATGAACCCCGGGGGGCACAGCTTAGCGCCCACCTTCCATAGTTCACAGCAGGCCAGGCAGTGGTTTGCTTGAAACTCTCCATGTGATTTTAGATCTTAAACTGGTGATGGTGGCTTTCATGTCTGGGCAACCTTGATGCTTTCATAAGAATTCTGGTAGCAGTTTTGCCACAGAGATGGCAGGCCAACCACGGGATCGAGCCTGATTTGTTTGCATACCTCAACTTCTTTTCCCTTCCCTGGGTTTCCTCCACTAAGTCTGAGACCCTAGGTGTCCAGGAGCCAAAGAAGCCTCCTGAATTGGCAGGGAGACAAGATTTCCTTGGGGAGTGGCACAAGGAGCCATGATGTCTATAAAGGTACAGTAGGTGCTCGGGGTGGGGACAAGCGAACTACTGTAGGGGTCCTGAGCAGATGCCATCCCCACTGCCGGGAAGTGTGGTGGTGATGATGGGGTGCTCTGGGGCATGCTGGGCGTAGCTGAGGAGGGTCAGTCCAGTGAGATGGGCCTGGCCAGAGAGGGGGAGAGAGAAGATAGAGAGAACCAGTGAACACCAAGCTTGCCAGCCTCAGGGATTCTCAGAGAAACCCCAGACAGTGTTAGTAGCAGACAACCCAAAGACCATGGCCCAGAAGAAAGGGTGTTGCTATTGCATAGAAGACTCTGGAAAAGCAAAGCCAACAAAGTGTATTTCAGTAACACAATCAACACCCTAACCACAGACAAAGACAGCAAAGTCATTTCTAAGGGCAGTGGTTGAGGAAAGTGAGATAGGGCCTCAGCTAGACACAGGATGCTCTCTCACCTCCCGTGACCCTTTGCCGCCATCAAGGGAGGTGGGTGGGAAACAGCCTGGCCCACACCTCACCCCTTAAATGCTGGAGGCCCACATTTCAGGGAGCACTGCAGCCAGGCCTCAGTGGTTTGCCTTCCAGTAGCGCCAAGGCCCTCAGGGTGCTGAGCACACTGCCACGGGCTCCAGCTCAGTCAGAAGCCAGCTCTGAGGACCAGGAGAGCATTCAGTGGGAGCTCGAGGCAAGATGTGGTCCAGCTTCCCCATGAAGAACTCTTCACAAAGCAGTTTTCCCAGGCTTCACAATCTAAAGCTTGGCATTTGGATCAAATTCAGCAATTAAAAAAAGAAAAAGGAAAAAAACTTACTTTTAGCAAACATTTTTTTTCTATCTCCAGGTTTAAAACTTCCAGAGATGTTCTGAATTCAGCCCAGAAGGGTGCTGAGGGCAGCTCTGTCAACAGACTCATGAGCAAAGCAACATCCGTAAAAGCCACAACTACTTAGACAAAGGAAAGGGGGCATTGGGGGTATACAGGGAGTGTCCGGGAGTAGAGAGAAACTCTACAGGCTCCTTCTCTACAGGCAGATCATGGCCAATTTCCACCTGGAATATCTTTGGCTGATGTCCAGATTAAATGCCAGTTAGAAAGCTCTACCCACTCGCTCTTTCTGGGCAGACAGCAATGGTGGTGAGCTCTAATCATTTACAAAGGTCACGATCGGGAGTGAGCCCCGGAGCAGTCATTTAAAATTCTATTGATCCCTATTTGTAGTCAGGGAAAGAAAATGGGCACTTGGACTGTATTGTAATTATGAGGCTTCCAGGCAACCGTAAATAGATGTGCAGTCTCAATACTGGCAAATACCTGGGAGGAGAAATTATTACTCTGGTGTGGCACGTTGCTAGGAAAGGTTGAAGATAAAATTGCACATAAAAAAATCAATCATCTTTTAGCTAATTTGCCCTGCTCACCACCCATCAGGGTTATCACAATTATCAGATGTCTGCTGAATATATTAAGAGGAGGGTCTACTTGCTAAAAATGATCACCAAGAAAGCAAAAGGCTTCACATGCAGTGGGGACTCTGAGGAGATGATATTTTGGAGGTGGGTGGGTCCCAGGGCACACAAAGGAAGAGCTTCTTGCTGAGGGACAGGGAAGTGAGGGGGCAGAGCCACCAATGGCATAGGCACTTGTGGCTAAGGTGCCTTCCATGGACCCGGCCAACACCACCTCGAGGCCTACTCTGCTGGTGTCTGGGTGAAGCAGTCTGGGAGGAAGGCTGTCTGCTTCAGTCACACAGGGCTGGGCCTGGCACTTTGACATATATAAACTTAACCCTCACCACAATCATCGGAAATAAGTATTATCAGCCCCTCCCAGTACCAATGGAGAAATGGAGACACATGAAGTCACACATAGGTAAGTGGCAGGACAGGCCCAGAGCTAGCTGGAGGTGGAGATGTGGGTAGAGATGCAGGTGTTGCCACATCCTGCACCCGGGGCTGGCCATGCCGCTCTCCAGCTCTGTCTTGCCTCTCCTCCACACCCTGAGGAAACTCTCTCCCTTCGCTTTCCTAGGAGCCTACAAGGCACTAGGCAAAATGAGACTTGCTGGATGGTGGATATTCTCCATCAAGGCTGGAGGGCCTTCTGCCTTCTTCTGGGCTGAGGTTATCTGGTGAGATGTAAGACTGCAACAGTCTGGAGGGCTCAGCGCATCCCTGCTTGGGGTGGTCTCCAACATCTGCTCTATCTCATCGCCAGTCCCAGCTTCTCAGGTGGATATGTGCAGTGACTCAGTGTCCCAGGACAACCACCAGTAGAACTAGCAGTACCTCTTTCAAGAGTGATGCACATTAGCTTTGATTTGTGTTACTCGGTTGGGTATCATCCCACAAAGCGAAAGGTTGAAGGTTCAATTCCTGGTCGGCGCACATGCCTGTGTTGCAGCTTTGGTCCCCAGTTAGGGCATGAACAAGAGGCAATCAATTGGTGTTTTTCTCTCACATTGATGTTTCTCCCCCTCTCTTTCTTCCTCCCTTACCCTCTCTATATAAACAAGCAAACAAACAAACAAATAAACAAATGTGTTTGTTTGTTTTTAAAGAATGATACGCATTAAATCAAGATACCTTTTTATGGGCAAAAGACCTGAACAGATAATTCTCCAAGGAGGACACGCAGATGACCCATAGACATATGAATAAACACTCAACATCACTAGCCATCAGAGAGATGCAAGTGAAAACCACAATGGGATATCACTTCATGCCTGTCAGAATGGCCATCATTAATAAATCAACAAAAAGTGCTGGGGATGATGAGGAGAAAGGGGAACTGTAGTGTATTGTTGGTGGGAATGCAGACTGGTGTAACCACTGTGGAAAATGGTCTGGCATTTCCTCAAAAATGTAAAAATGGAACTGTCTTATGACCCACTGATTCCACTGATGGAAATATACCCTAACAACTCAGAAACACCAATTCAAAAGAACTTATACACTCCAATGTTCATAGCAGTGCTATTTACAATAGCCAAGTGGTGGAAACTACTCGAGGGCTCATCAGTAGACAAGTGGATCCCAAAACTGTGGTACATTTACAGGATGGAATACTAAGCAGGAGAAAGAAAGTCCTACCTCTTGCAATAGCATGGATGGAACTGGAGACTATTATGCTAAGTGGAATAAGCCAGATGAAAAGACAAACACAATATGACCTCACTTATAACTGGTATATAACAAACAAAAAAATAAACTAACAAGAAAAATGGAACCAGAGACATGGAAACATGGAACAGAGTGACAGCTGCAGGAGGGGAGGGGGAAATGGTGGGAGGAAGGGGAAGGGACGAGCCAAGGAATGTGTATGAGTGACGCATGGACATGGACAACAGAGAGGAGATTGACTGTGGGCAAGAGGGGTGGGTTGGGTGGAGGGGGGCAAAAGGTAAAAACATTGGGACAACTTAATAGAATAAACAGAAAAAAAAGAGTGAAGATATCTTTTCTGTGTGTGGAATCCGCACTGCTGGGTGCTGAGGGCAGGGCACATCCACCACCCGAGGAGGGTGCGGCCATGGGGACTCTCTCAAAGGGCTCAGTGTTAGGCCGCAGGCGGCTACTTCTAGAAATTTGTCCCAGGGAAGCAGTCAGGGTGTAGATAGAGGTTGATGCAGAAAGATGTTGATTATAGTGCTGTTGATAATGTGAAAATTGTGAAAACTTAAATACCCAACGCTTGGGACTGGTCCACGATGGCATTGGTTAGAATATTAATGTCATTACAGGATTTTACATAGAGTTTCTGGTGATATAGAAATGTCTATGAAAAAAAACCTAAAAAACCACCACAACAAAAACTAAGGTTGAAATTATATAAAACCTCATAAAGAAAAGATTCATAGATTACTATGAGGATCACAGGTGATGTAGTTCAACTTCAGGTACTTTAGCTCTTTGCAATTTGTCTGCAGCTAGTTATCACCCTCCCTTCTGGCCTCCCGTGACCTTAGAGGGGTGACAGGGGCCAGGCCTGAGCAGGGGCAGCTGCGCCCCCAGCAGTCTTGGGAAACCTAGTTCGTCAGAAGGTGCTACTCTTTTTATTTTTATTGTGGTAAACTATGCATAACATGTACCATTTTAACCACTTTAAGTGTACAGTTCAGTGGCACTAAACACATTCACATTATTGTGCAAACATTGCCGCTATTCAATTATAGAACTTTTATCACCCCCAACCAGAAACTCTGTACACATTAAACAATAATTCCCCATTTCTCCCTCCTCCTGTCTCCCAGCCGCCAGCCCCTGGCAATACTCTACTTTTTGTCTCTGTGGGTTTGCCTATTCTAGGTACCTCACAGAAGTGGAATCATACAACATTTGTCCTTTTGTGTCTGGTTTATTTGTCTTAGTATGATGTCTTCAAGGTTCATCCAAGTTGGCAAAGCTGCCCGGGCCTTACCTTTATTGGGCCGCCATTGAACTCAGGATGGGCGGGGTTGCTCCTATGCGACAGTGGAAGAAACCAGGCCAGGAGGTGGGATGGGGACTTTTCCTGGTTTTGACTCTGAGTCCATCACCCACTGCAGGCAACACTAGACCTCATGAAAGTGGTACAGAATCAGGTGTGGAGACGTGGTCTTGCCTCTTCACACCTATGCAGGCACCCCCACTCCCAAATCCAGAGAATAAATGGTGCATTCCCCCAAAAAGCTTTCCCAGCGTTGCTGAGTCTTGCATAAAACTCCCACCCTTCTGGGCAGCTGGCCACTGCCTGCCCCTTTCCAAAGGTCTGTTCTGGCCCCCTGGCCCCCCAGTCCTCCTCCCACCCATGGGCATTAAGGTGAGCAGGCTCCCTTGCTCACCCATTGGCCCATGGCCCTCTTCCCATTCCACCTTCTCCCTGCAGCACCCAGAGGCTGGCAGCCTCAATGCAGCCTAAGGCAGCCACCTTACCCTGTCCCTTCAAATCAGTCTCTGGAGAGACTTGGTGAGATAAGAGCAGCGGGACTAAAAGATCCCAGGAGCAGGTCTTTTCCAAACTCATGCTGAAAGGTCCATTGCTGCCACAGGTGGATTTGTGAAAAGTCTGCCTCTTTTAAAGGTGCATTTTCCACCACCCAGTCACAGCAGTTCATCAGTGGATGGAGGCCTCTTAATCACATGTAGTACCTGTTAACAACACACACCTGATAGAATTCATCACCTGTGAACTGATGCTAGGTAACTATCAGGTTTCTACTTTGTTTAGTACACCACATTACGTCACTAGTGTGGCACAATAACCTTTGAAATGGTACTTTTGTCCTTCTGGGTTTCATTTTAATGTGATTATAATAGGAAATCCAGACAGTCCTGTCTCTGTGATACCTGACCTTGCTCAAATCTCTCCCCCACCCAGCCTGGATGACCACAGGGCTGCTTCATTAGCCTCTCTACTTTCACTCTGGACTTCTTCACATCCACTGACCCAAGAAAGCCACGGTGACTTGTTGTTTTTGCTTTTTTCTAAAAACGAGATCTGGCTAGTTTTTTTTAATTCAATTATGTATTTATTTACTTTATTGTTGTTCAAGTACTGTTGCCTGCATTTCCCTTGCACCACTCCCCCCACCCCAGCCCTCCCCGCCTCCCTCCCCTGATCCCACCCCACCTTGGTTTTGTGCATGTGTCCTTTATAATTGTTCCTGAAAACCCTGCCTCCACCCCTCCGTTATCCCCTCCCATCTCCCCAAGTGGCCAGTTTTATTAAAGAAAAACTGTCATGATTTTCTCTTCAGCAGCCTGTTCTGTCATGCTTCTAACGACATCACAATCACCTGGATCCATGACAGCCAGTGTGCACACTCAGTATTTTGCACACACTGCCCCCAGTTAGTGCCGCTGTCCCTGCGTGATGGGCACCAGTCTTGGCCAACACGGCTCAGGCACTCTACTTTGGATTTCCTCAGGGCTGGGCATGGCTGGGGAACGTGACCAGCTTCACCTGGCCTTGTCTGATCATCTTCAGAGTCTGCTTGTGCCCCAGCATGTACTTTCCACTTTTCACAATGAGTTGGATCAGCTCCAGCAACTTCTTCATTGTCTCTGCGGCCACCATCTTCCCACCATAAGTGGAGGGTGGCCCCCAACCAAGAACAGGCCAGGGAGCAAGAAAGGAACCACACCGAACTTTTGAAAATGTAAATCATATAATGTCATTCCCTGCTTCAAAAGCTCCAAGAGCTTTACGTGGTGACGATGTACACTTCAAACTCTCCATCATTTACAGTGCCCTTCGGAATGTGGCCCCACTGTCACCAGCCTTGCCCTTCTACCCGCTCTCTCATTCCCTGCTGCAGACACAAGGCTTCCTCCCTCTCCTCTGAGCGCTCACCCCCGGGCCTTTGCACTGGCACACGCTCCCCCAGTGCTCTGCTCATCACCCAGAGTCAGGGTGCTTGTCCCCTCCTCACAGAGGCCTTCCCGACTGGTCCAGCTGAAGTAGCCCTGTCACCCTCTATTGCATTGCCCTGATTTATGTTTTGATGCTTATTATCGGTGTCTGAAATGATTTCTTCTATATTACACATTTACTCTCCAAGGACAGAAGATTTGCGCATTGATAACGCTGTACCCTCAGGAACTGTCACAGATTAGACACTCAATAATGATTGTTGACCGACTGATGGAATAATCTTTAATACATAAATAAATAAGTATCCTCCTTTTACTCCAGGTCCCCCTCAGCCTCTGTGCTATGGTTTCATTCCTTGGAAGAGCTGCTTGCCGGCCAGCACCACCCCCCACACCTCGTCTACTCCCGCCCCCAAAGTGAAATTCTGCCCCTTTGCTCCACTACAGTGGCTCTCACCAAGGCCACAGGGCCAGCTCACTCACGCCAGGGGCCATGCAGGTTCTAGCCCCGCACATATGCAAGTGGGCATGACTGTGGAAATGCAGATAGCAGATTTTTAAGAAAACCCAACAATCCAGGTTTGGTTTGGTTTGGTTTGGTTTGGTGTTAAATGTGCAACCTCTTGGTATTTAAAAGTTGGCAGCCAACTTAGAAAGAATTGTAACAACACAGGCCGCACAAAGAGGTCTGCAAGCTGCCCTCTCGCAACCTCCACCAGCAGCTGCAGCACCACTCCTCTGAGGCCCTGGGCCCCTGCCTGCTCTGACCTTTTGCTGGAGACCTGCCCCTGACCACCCTCCCTGCCCTCACAGGCTCTTCTGCTAACCAACCCCAGCTCTCCTTTGTTTGTAGTTCCTGCATCCGACAGACCCCCTGCAGGAATGGTGCCTGCCCAGGGGTCTCTCTCCCTTCTGCGGATGAGCACCCCAAAGTTGAGAGTGAATCTCAGCATCTGTTAGAGAACCTGGCACATAGGGGTGCTCCACAGATTACTTGTGAAATTATGACTATGCCCTCACCCTTAAGAAAACAAACATTTTCAGAGCAAAACCACAATATCACCAAATATGGAAATATAAATATGGCCTAAAGTTCCAACATGAGCCCTTAAATTTAGACTTAAGGATTGTCTGCTGTCCTCCGGCAAAACACCATCCACGATAAACAGGCTGCCTGCATTTTACAGGCAGACTGCACATTCGTAGGTTTGCAGGGGTTTGCTGAGAACGCAGAGCCAGTTGTCCTGCTTCAAAGGTCAGGACACCTGCATCCAGAGGCACAGCCCCGTGTGGCCCTTACCCACCTTTATCGATGCTACTGTGGGTGAAGTTAATCGGTGGTGGGAGTGTGGGCGGCATTCCTCTGCCCTGTGGACACCAGCCTGACCTTACTTGGCGGAGTAGCCTACTAACCTCTTACCAGGAAGGAGGTGAGTGGCATCACTTCAGGTAAATCAAGCTGCTGGGACTTAACACTCTTGTATTGGTTATCACTGCGATGGCATACCACAAAGTTTAGAGTGCTTCCTTTACACCCCTGAAGTCCATTAAAAGCTGACAATAACCAATGCTGACATTCAGATACTAAAGTGTGAAGTCATTAGAGTGCTCTGCAGGTGGGTTGCGGGGCAGGCGCACCTTTGACTCACACAAGCAGAAACGGTTCCTCCTGAGACAGTTCAGCAGCTTTGCACTTTCCCAATCGTCTGCCATCGACACGCACTACCTTTAAAATCAAGCAAAGGATGAAATTTTAAGTGTATTGAGAAACTGCTCATCAATTAGCAGAGGCTACACTACAGTCCACAGCGCCATTGGTGGCTCAGGCGCAGAGAGAGGAGGACGAGACCTTGTCGTCTGGGAATTTGTCAGAGACTCAGGAAGCCAGGTCACCAACGAGAGGAGGCAGGATGGCGGGTGGCTGGTCAACAGCCCTCTGGGTGAGGCCCATGGTGGTGGTGGTTAGGGGGGTAGAGGTCCAGGAGGGTCTCATATCTCAGGAGAAAACATTATGGGCTTTCAGTTGCTCTTTTAACACAGCTTTTGTTTGTGTGTGTGTGTGTGTGTGTGTGTGTGTGTGTGTGTTTTTCCACCTCTTCATTTTTTTCTAACTCATGTTCCTGAAGCCAATGACTTGCTATAGAAACAGACTTCAACTGCCTGGAGATAGGTTTTTCCCTGACCACTGACGCACATGTGGGAGGCTGACCTCATGACCCTTTTCAAAAAGCTTCTCCTGGGGCACTGGTTCTTCAAGGGACCATTTCAGTGCCCAGCTCAGAGCCTTGCCCACGTAAGTGATGCTGAATGAATGTTGAAGGGTTGCAGACTGACCCCTAACATCTTTTCTAACCCTGAAAATGGCAAAGCCTAATGGCAGTTGTGAGCACCCTAGAAACAGATTGAAGTTGTGACTTTTTAAAAATTTTTATTTATTTATTGACAGAGGGGAAGGGAGGGAGAAAGAGAGGGAGAGAAACATCAATGTGTGGTTGACTCTCACACACCCCCTACTGGGGACCTAGCCCAACCCAGGCATGTGCCCTGACTGGGAATCAAAACAGTGACCCTTTGGTTCGCAGGCCAGCGCTGAATCCACTGAGCCAACACCAGCCAGGACTAGAGTTTTGACACTTGAGCGTCCCCAGGGAGAAGGTGCTAAGGAGATCTGGGGACTTCTGGATTCTAAGTCAATATTTAGACATCATTGTGAGCCTCCTCCAGTGATCTAGAATGTTCACATCACAGACAGGACTTGTCTGAGAAGAAGGATGTGAGTTCACGCCATGGACATGAGGAGGTGCCCAGGGATTCCTGAGTTGGAAGGGGTCCAACTCTGGGTCTCCTGGCTCTTCCTTCTACCTCAAGCCTGACCACTTACCATAGGGAAGGGGGGCTTTGTTTTAAAAAAAAGAGGAGCACATGATATAAAGTTGGTAGGTGTGGTACAGCTTGCAATGGTCATTTTACAGCAATTTGGAAGCAGCAGTGTATTGTGGTGGTGAATTCATCACTGTATTCAACACCACCTGGATGGCAGGTACCAATGTGGCTGGATTTCCTCTTTCATGGTTGTAAAGCCCTAAGCTGTGAGGCAGAAAGTCTTACATAGCTACAAGATATAACTGCTAGATTCTCTGAATAGAGGCTGTTATCTCACTGTTCCCCGAGATGGGTAGCCTCCTCCCGGCTTGCCCTCGCCTTCCCATCACCCAAGCCCTGATTTTTCGACCTGAGAATCTCCTCTCAGTCTGTGATGGGTCAGACCCTGGCTAGCTCTTGCCTGGATGGTAAAAGCGTCTTTGCCACCACCGTACCCGGTACCTTAAAACACATTGGGACTGTGCCCCTGGTGTTGCACAAGTGGGCAGAGGAGAGGGGCTGGCAAAAGTCTCCGTTAGAAATATAGATCTGACCCTGTTTCCACTCTGCCTTAAATTCTTCCATCCTCCCTGCCCTGGGCCCTCGCTGCTAACCCTCCAGGCTCATTTTCCTGCATCAGGATGGGAATGAATCCTTGCAGCTCCTGAACACCATGCACATTCACCTCTCCTTGCTCTGCACTTGCAGCTCCCGGACTAGAAAGCTCTTCCCCCGCTTATGTCTAATGAGTCCTCTTCATCCTGTACAACTCAGTGCCAGTGTCACCTCCCCTGTGACGCCTCCCTCTCCCGGCTGATGTTTTGATACTAAACAGTGCGTTCTCTGCATCTCTGCAAACAAGCATTCCATCTGCCTGTCCCTCATGAGCTTCTTAAGGGCAGAAGATGGTGTCTTTTTCATTTTTGTGTTTCTGGTTTTTTGCAATGACTGCAGCAAAAGGTAGCTACTCGAATCCCATTGAGGAATGGAACTAGAAGTTTGGGAAGGCCTGCAGGAGGGCCCGTGCTACCGCCGGGTGGATCTTCAGTAAGTCTCCAGGTCAAACAAGCAGAGGTTCTTACAGAGGCAGCTTCTTTTGCCCATGAGATTCCTGGCAGGCCAGTACCCACCAACAGCCCCCCTCTACTCCCCATGTCCCATGGTCCCTGCACCCAGGGCTAGAGCTGTGCAGAGGGTGAATGTGTTAAATGTATGCCCCTAAGGAGTCCTGCACGGGCTCCTCCTGGGGCAGCCACACATTGACCCCTCTGCCCTTCCACCTGGCTGGGGGTTCAAAGCAGTGGGAAGAACTGTAAACAATGCAGTGAGAAGCACCCCAGGTAACACTGAGGTGGAATGGCTGGCACCTGCCCCTGTAGCTGACTCTCCTCTCACTCATGCATGCTCCAGCCTTCCCTGCACTTCCACGCCCTTGAGCACTGTGTGCTGTGTGCCCCCTGCCTGCAAGGCCCTCTCCTCCCGGCAAGCTCTGTTCTCTCCCAGCAGCCCTCACACACCTCCCTCCCTCTATGACCTCAGTCCTGACTCCTCTCTTCCGTGCAGGCTCGGGATCATACGGCACTCTGTGTGCCAGTGATTTGCTTCTCTGGTTCATTTCTCCATCTGTAGAAAGGGTCCTGAGGACAGGGATGGGCTGGGGCAGTGTTTTGCATGCAGCAAGGGCTCAATATGTGCTTGTGGACACAAAATCAGATGTTCAGAATGGTGGAGAGAACATTCTAGAAAACACCTACCCTGGTTTATGTCGTTCCCAGGAAGAGGATCTTAAATTCTTTCCTTTTACTAGTGAGCTACTTTTAAATCTTTTGCCTAAATCTCTGCAAGTGAGCATGTATAGTTACCGCAAATGCTGCGGGTGTGTGGAAAGGTTAAGCACAGTTAAGACATTCATTAACCGCAAAGACTGATGATGGGGTTACTGCGTCAGGCTCCTCAGCAGAGACGCTCAGACTTCAGGGGTGGAGCCCCATCACTTTCACTATGGGAAAGACACACCTTTACCACCCTCCTCTCAACCAATGAGATTCCACTGCCTTTTCTTATTCTTGTTGAACTGTAATATGTAATCTTGGCTAAGTGGTTGGATAGAAAACCACTGAAACTAATTTCCAGAGTGTCCTGTGCAGGTGGTTATTTTTTTCCTCACCTGAGGACATTTTTTCATTGCTTTTAAAGAGAGAGAGTGGAAGAGAGAGAAAAACCTCAAATGGTTGCCTCCCCTATGCGCCTAGACCTGGGACCAAACCCTCAACCTAGGCATGTGCAGGAGTAGAACTTGCAACCTTTTGGTTCCAAGACAACGCTCCAACCAACTGAGACACACTTGCTGGGGCGCAGCATGCTGCTTAAAGGTGCTGATGCTTCTGTGCCTGGTCTAGTCCGATCAAGTCAAAACACTACTACTTCAACATTTTTTTAATTTTTTAACACACACGATACACCTAAAACCTCAATAAATTGGGTCTCTGTTACAAAAGAATAACTCAGTCAAAGTGACCTGCTGCACCCTGCTTCTTCCTGATCAGAGGGGTCCCGGGGAAGCTGTGGAGCCAGAGCTCCTCTGGGGCCTGGGCCTCACAGGCTCCCCCGCGTCCGGGCAAGCGCACAGCAAACTGCCAGGCCAGACTCCAGCAGCTCACAGGAGGCAGCTGCGTTCCCCTTTCAACACCCTCTCTCACCAGATGAAGGACATGGATTCACGGAGAGGAGACACATATTTCAGGCCATTTTTCATACACTGACAAGAAATAAATTAAGAAACCATGTAAGTACAATACACGAGTCATTCTTTCCTATTGATCACATGTAATTTACATCCTACAAAGATGTGAATTCTTGCATTCTCACTCCACATGGAAAATCTCAATGATTTATTCATTTCAAATGAAAAATAGAAGGTAGATGAGAAGAATGACTTCACAGACGCATCGTTCTCGGGGCACTGGTGCGAGGCTCTCTCGCACACTGCCCGAAGGGCTCCGTGTGCAAGTCCCTCTAATTAACAAGGTGAATCAGGCAGCAGAGCTCTAATTAGTGAGCATGACGAGCCAGCGGAAACAGGCAGGCAGACGGGGACGCGTGGCTGGCCCACAAAGGCACAGCAAATTCCAAGTGAAACATGCAGATTTCTTCTAAATGAACTATTAAAAGGAAGACAGTTGGGGAAAAGAACATCTAATTTTAATTCTCACATGTCACATGTATTCTTCAGTTGTTCCCAGGGATAGCTAGCTTCTTAGTAAGAAAGGTTTCTGTCAGCTCTTTGTACGACATTTCCAGGCAAAGCATTGCTTAAAACATGGCATTTGTTCTTGAAACAAGAATCCCTGCATTCATTTGGGACTTATGATCAATTTGTGTGTGTTTTAATCCAGTAAGGACTACATGCCATTTCTCTTTATTCTTAATTCTGCCTAAAAAGTGGAGAAATCTGATGGAAAACCCTTTTCAGAGACTTACTGGGAGGTGCTCAGTCCCTGAGGACGCACTGCAAGGAGCCCCCAAAGGGCAGAGACAAGCAGAACCTCCCCTTCTCCAAAAGGACAGAGAAGCCTGCAGGGTCACATCTGGTTACAAACTTGGCCTCCAGGGGAGCCTAGGCTGTACTTGGACACGGGGCTGGACAACTGGCCATTTGCCCTGGTTTTCCATGCCTTTGCTGACCTGCCAGCCATGATTAGCTAGTCTTTCTGAGTGTATCCAGGAGCTGGGAAGGTGTTTTGAGGGCACTGCCCGATGAGCTCCCCACCTGCATCAGCCACACTTTGTGGATACGGCTGGTAGTCACCCCTAGGTCAACTATGTGTCGGTGGGCACACCACCATTTGCATTTACCTCCTAATCGATGTCTCCAGAGAACGTAGCTGTACCATGTAGCCTGATGGGTTTGACTCCACTGAGGACTGTGAACGACCTCTGTGTTGTTTCCATTCCAGCAGCTTTTCATGTAGCTGAAAGGGTGTTGGAGCACACACTGACTCAGATTCAGATACAACACACATCAACCAAACACTGGCTCTGTGCCAACACTTTGCTGGGCACATCCTCTGGAGTGGCACTGATGAAATCTGTATGAAACTACTCTGTTATAGTTGGAGATGCAGGGCCTCAGGAGGATGAAGAAGTGTGCCCTGAGTCCCTAACCTAGAAAATGTCACTAGAAGCAGGTGGCGAACTCTGCTCTTCTCCTCTCCTCTCCTTCCCCAGCTCTTGACCAGAGGAACAAAAAATGTCACTTTCTAAAACTCCTGCCCTTCTCAGTGAAGGCCACTCACAACTCTTAAGAGCAGTGCGCAACTCAACAGTTCCTTGCAATGGACAGTCATCCTGCCTCTTTGGAGAGAAATAAGAGTGACAAGTTTGTTAATGTGGAGCCCTTGTAAAGGCATCTTCCCTCCTCCCCTGAGCCATTACTCTCCCTGAAAGACAGACTGAAATGAGTAAAAGATTATTCCAAGGCCAATATAGGTGGAAAAGATTGACAAAGTAGTTATGGAGGGGGAGGAAATCCAAAGAAGAGCCAAAGAGAAGCTTTGGCCCCTGAGGAGGCCACAAGCACCCCACTTCACTGCTGCCTGGGGCTCCCCAACTGTCCACACGATGGCATCTCCCAGTTTAAATTTTCTGTGTGTTTCTCTCTGCATCCAAGCAAGTAGCCCTCCACATGCCCTCTCTTCCCTCTTCAAGGCTTCATTCACAACTAGGTTCTCTAAATAATCTCTCATATTAAGCACACCCTCAATATTTAAGAGCTTCTAGCACACACTGCCCCACAAGAATGGTGGTGGCTGGGGGGGCAAGGCAAGTGTGTCACCCAGCTTGTCCCCTGCACCTTTCCCACTGCCTGCCTGTGGCAGCCTTCACAGCCTACCACGAGGCTTATTTCCAGCCCCTCATCAGAGGAACCTCTCCCTCTTCCAAACCCGTAGGAATCCGATGGCACTCTCTTAACACATTTATCACGTCTGATCTATACCATGCTGTCATCCATGTAGTAGGACAAAACTGTACTTTCAGCTCATCAGACCTGGCTCAAATGTCAGA
Organism: Artibeus jamaicensis; assembly: GCF_021234435.1. NCBI lineage: Eukaryota > Metazoa > Chordata > Mammalia > Chiroptera > Phyllostomidae > Artibeus > Artibeus jamaicensis. The sequence goes on along the minus strand of NW_026521896.1, from coordinate 877,030 downwards.
AATGCCTCTGACATTTTCTGGCCACAACATGCTTACTTACATGCTTGAGTTTCTGTTTCTTTCCTTGAAAAAAGTAGAAATTCTCCTTACCTTGAAGAGTTGTTCACATGATCAAATTAATCTATTATATGGTTCCATCAGATGTTTGTTAGTTAGTGGGTACTCAAGAATACTTTAACAAAAGTTCTTTTCATTTTGGGGATGGCCTAGTGTAGTGAAAAGATGATGGAAGTGTTTGAACAATGCTTATTTCAGGTAACAACTGCAGGCAGGTCACTCATGAACTAGCTACATGACCTTGTGCAGAACACTAAACCCCGCTGAGCTTCAGTTTTCTAATCCATAATATGGGGTTAGCCGTACCCACTCCCAGGTGTGGTTTAGTGAAGTAGTGGGTGCCAGAGCCCTGGGCACAGGGGTCACCCAATAAATGTCGGTCAGAAGCAAAAACTTTGTCTCCTTCATCTGCCTGTGCCTGCACCTGACAAAAGATTGGAGCAAGAGATTTGCTCTCAATGAATGGATATTTGTGGAAGGAATGAGAAGAGAAAAGATATGATAGATGCACTTTCCTTTTGCAACTTTTATTCTTTATGGCTTTGGACAAGCCACTTACCCTTCTGCACTCTTAACATGTTCAATCTACAAAATGGGAAAAAATGTCACTTTGTTGGATTGCTTCCAGGATTAATACACTAAATAATTTAAGTCTAGGGGAAAAAAATTATGAATTTTTTTAAAACATGAAATTATGGAACAAGAACAATGTCAGAAATTTAGTTAATTATTTTAACTAGAATATATACTATAGATAAAAGCATACATTACATTTATTGTAATGCTATAATTTTACTTGATTAAAATATGATGGTCACTTTTTTGCTCGATACCAAACTTGCCTGCCTTTTCCCTGTGAAGGTGAGCCATTGGAGGTAATTCACAACAGCTGTTTTTATATTAAACATGTACATTTTAAATTTCACTTAAAAATTTGCATATTTTCTTCCTGCAAATAGTTTAAAATGTCTGAACTTTCTTGTTGGAAAGTTAGTATGTGGTTAAAATTTCAAAGTAATACATTTTTAGGGATTTGCAAAGCATTGAAACAGACTACATTAACTTGTGTTTGGAGCAGAATGTTAAATACCCATTTAAGTAAATAATAATTTGTCTTTAGGAGTATCTTTTGGTGTTAATGCTTTCCATGTACATAGCATGAAATGCTTATTTTTTAAAATAATTTTATTTAGTTATTTTTCAAGTACAGTTTTTTTCTCTATTTCTCCCACCCCAGCCCCCCCATGCTCCCCACCTCCCTCCCATTTTCACCCCCCTTAGTTCTCGTCCCTGTGCCTTCATATTTGTTCCTCCAAATGCCTCCCCTTTTCCCCCTTAAATTCCCTTCCCTCTCCCCTCTGGTCACTGTCCCCTTGTTCTCTATTTCAGTGTCTTTGTTTTTATTCTGCTTGCTTGTTTGTTTTGTTGTTTAGCTTCCTGTTATAGGTGAGATCATATGGTATTTGTCCTTCAATGCCTGGCCTATTTCACTCAGCATAATGCTTTCCAGTTCCATCCATGTTGTTGCAAAGGGTAGTAGCTCCTTCTTTCTCTCTGCTGCATAGAATTCCATTGTGTATATGTACCACAATTTTTTGATCCATTCATTTACTGATGGGCACCTAGGTTGCTTCCAACTCTTGGCTATTGTAAATTGTGCTGCTATGAACATTGTGGTGCATAGGTTCTTTGATATTGATGTTTTAGGATTCTTGAGATATAATCCTAGCAGTGGAATTGCTGGGTCAAAAGGCAGGTCGATTTTTATTTTTCTGAGAAAATTCCATACTGTTTTCCATAATGGTTGTACCAGTCTGCAATCCCACCAACAGTGAACTAAGGACCCCTTTTCTCCACACCCTCTCCAACACTTGTTGTTTGTTGCTTTGTTTATGATAGCCATTCTGACTGGTGTAAAGTGGTATCTCATTGTGGTTTTAATTTGCATCTCTCTGATAGCTAACGATATTGAGCATCTTTTCATGTGTCTCTGGATCCTCCATATGTCCTCCTTGGAGAAGTGCCTGTTCAAGTCCTTTTCACATTTTTTACTTGGGTTAGATGTCTTCTTAGAGTGGAGTCGTGTAAGTTCTTTGTATATTTTGGAGATTAAACCTTTGTCTGAGTTCTCATTGGCAAATATATTTTCCCATACAGTTGGTTGTCTCTTTAATTTAATACTGTTTTCTTTAGCCATGCAGAAGCTTTTTATTTTGATGAGATCCCATTTGTTTATTCTTTCCTTTATATTTCTTGCTCTAGGGGACATATCAGTAAAAATGTTGCTGTGTGAAATATCTGAGATTTTCTTGTCGATGTTTTCCTCTAGAACTTTAATAGTGTCACGGCTTATATTTAAGTCTTTTATCCACCTTGAATTTATTTTGGTGTATGGTGTAAGTCTGTGCTCAAGTTTCATTTTTTTGCACGTAGCTGTCTAGTTCTCCCAACACCATTTGTTGAAGAGGCTATCTTTACTCCATTTTATGTTATTGCCTCCTTTGTCAAATATTAATTGACTGTAGAGAGTTGGGTTGATTTCTGGGCTCTCTGTTCTGTTCCATTGGTCTATGTGCCTGTTTTTATGCCAGTACCAGGCTGTTTTGATTACAGTGGCCCTGTAATACAGTTTGATATCAGGTATTGTGATCCCTCCTACTTTGTTCTTCTTTCTCAAAAGTGCAGCTGCTATTCGGGGTCGTTTATGGTTCCATATAAATTTTTGAAGTGTTTGTTCTATGTCTGTGAAATATGCCATTGGTACTTTAATAGGTATTGCATCGAATCTGTATATTGCTTTGGGTAGTATGGACATTTTGAGGATGTTAATTCTTCCAATCCATGAACACGGTATATGTTTCCATTTGTTTGTGTCTTCCCTGATGTCTTTCTTAAGTGCTGTGTAGTTTTCTGCATACAGGTCTTTTACCTCCTTGGTTAGGTTTATTCCCAGATATCTTATTTTTCTTTTTGCCATATCGAATGGGATTTTTTCCTTGATTTCTGCTTCTGCTGATTCATTGTTAGTATACAAAAATGCCTTTGTTCTCTGGATGTTGACTTTGTGTCCTGCTGTTTTGCCAAATTCATTAATTACTTCGAGCATTTTTTTGGTAGAGTCTATAGGATTTTCCATGTATACTATCATGTCATCTGCAAACAGTGACAGTTTTGTTTCCTCCTTTCCTATTTGGATGCCTTTTATTTCCTTTTCCTGCCTAATCGCTGTGGCCAAAACTTCCAAAACTATATTGAATAGAAGTGGTGAAAGTGGACATCCTTGTCTTGTTCCTGATCTTAGTGGAAAAGCTTTTAATTTTTGCCCATTAAGTATGATGTTGGCTGTAGGTCTCATATATGGCCTTTATTATATTGAGGAATGCTCCCTCTATTCCCACTTTGCTGAGTGGTTTTATCATAAATGGGTGTTGTACCTTATCAAAAGCTTTTTCCTCATCTATTGATATGACCATGTGGTTTTTGTCTTTGCTTTTGTTTATGTGATGTATTACATTTACTGATTTGCAAATATTGAATCATCCTTGCATCCCTGGGATGAATCCCACTTGGTCATGGTGTATGATCTTTTTGATATATTGTTGGATGCGATTTCCCAATATTCTGTTGAGAATTTTAGTGTCTATGTTCATCAGAGATTGGCCTGAAGTTCTCTTTCTTTGTTGTGTCTCTATCTGGTTTTGGAATTAGGATGATGCTGGCTTTATAAAAAGAATTGGGAGTTTTCCATCCTTCTGGATTTTTTGGAATAGTCTGTGAAGAATAGGGGTTAGCTCTTCCTTAAATGCTTTGTAGAATTCTCCTGTGAAACCATCTGGTCCAGGGCTTTTGTGTGATGGGAGTTTTTTGATTCCTGCTTCAATTTCTTTTGCTGTTATTGGTGTGTTCAGATTTTCTGTTTCTTTTTCATTAAGTTTTGGGAGATTATATTTTTCTAGAAATGTGTCCATTTCCCCTAGGTTTTTAAATTTCTTGGCCTACAGTTCTTCATAGTAATTTCTAACAATCCCTTCTATTTCTGTGGTATCAGTTGTAATCTCTCCTCTTTCATTTCTGATTGTGTTTATTTGAGTCCACTCTCTTCTTTTCTTGATGAGCCTACTTAAAGGCTTGTCTGTTTTTGTTTATCTTCTCAAAGAACCCACTCCTGGATTCATTGATCCTTAGCATTGTGCTTTTAGTCTCAATGTCATTTAATTCTGCTCCGATCTTTGTTATTTCCTTCCTTCTGCTTGCTCTGGGCTGTCTTTGTTGTTGTTCCTCGAGTTCTTGCAGGCGTAGGGTTAGGTCGTTTGTTTGAAATGTTTCTATCTTCTTTAGGTAGGCCTGTATTGCTATAAACTTCCCTCTCAGGACTGCCTTTGCTGTGTCCCATAAGTTTTGGGTTGTTGTGAGATCGTTTTCATTTATTTCCAGAAACTTTTTGATTTCTTCCCCATTTCATTCTTGACCCATTCGTTGTTTAATAGCAAACCATTCAGTCTCCATGATTTGGGGTGCTTTGGGTTTTTTCCTTTGGGGTTGGTTTCCAATTTCAGTCCCTTGTGGTCAGAGAAGATGCTTGGTATGATTTCAATTTTCTTGAATTTGTTGAGGCTTGTTTTGTGTCCTATCATGTGGTCTATCTTTGAAAATGTTCCATGTGCATTTGAAAAGAATGTGTATTTAGCTTCTTTGGATGAAGGGCTCTCTCTCTCTATATATATATATATATATCAGTTAAGTCCATTTCATCTAGGCTGTTGTTTAATGCCACAATATCTTTGTTGATATTTTGTTTGGAAGATCTGTCCATTTCTGATAGTGGGGTGTTAAAATCCCCTACTATAATTGTGTTGCTGTCAATATCATTCTTGAAGTCCTCTAAGATTTTCTTGATATATTTTGGTGCTCCTATGTTTGGTGCATATATATTTACGATGTTAATGTCTTCTTGGTGGATTCTTCCCTTGAGTATTATGAAGTGACCTTCTGGGTCTCTCTTTATGGCCCTCTTTTTGAAGTCTATTTTGTCCGATATGAGAATTGCTACCCCAGCTTTTTTTCTTGTCCGTTTGCTTGGTAAATTTGTTTCCAGCCTTTCACTTTTAGTCTGTGATGGTCTTTTGTCCTGAGGTGGGTCTCTTGTAGGCAGCATATGTGTGGGTCATGCTTTCTTATCCATTCAGCTATTCTGTGTCTTTTGATTGGACCATTTAATCCATTTACATTTAAGGTTATTATCGATAGGTACTTATTCATTGCCATTTTTGTACCTGTGTTCCTCTCTGTCTGTCTCTTTTCCTTCCTTTCCTTTAGTAGTCCTTTTAGTGTTTCTTGTAGGACTGGTTTGGTGTAGACATATTCTTTTAGACTTCTTTTGTCTTGGAAGCTCTTTATTTGGCCTTCTATCTTGATTGAGAGCCTGCTGGGTAAAGTAGCCTTGGTTGTAGGCCTCTGGTTCTCATTACTTGGAATATTTCTTGCCATTCTCTTCTTGCTTGGAGTGTTTCTATTGAGAAGCCAGTAGCTAACCTTATTGGGGCTCTCTTGTATGTTACTTCCTTTTTCTCCCTTGCTGCCTTTAAGATTCTCTCTTTGTCTTGGAATTTTGCCATTTTGATGATGATGTGTCTTGAAGTGGGCCTCCTTGGGTTCCTCTTGATTGGGACTTTCTGTGATTCCTGGATTTGTGTGACTTTTTCTGTCATCAAATTAGGGAAATTTTCTCTCATTACTCTTTCAAATATGTTTTCAATCCCTCGTTCTTCTTCTTCTCCTTCTGGTATCCCTATTATTCGGATATTATTACGTTTCATCTTGTCTTGTATTTTTCTTAATCCCTCTTCATTCTTTCTGAGTTTCTTTTCATTTTCCTGCTCTTTCTGTGAGATGCTTTCTACTTTGTCCTCCAGCTCGCTAATCCGATCCTCTGCTTCATCTATTCTACTTTTCAAACTTTCTACTGTGTTCTTCAATTCAGAAATCGTATTCTTCTTTTCCTCTTGTCCCTTGCTGATAGTTTCTATTTCCTGTTTCATGTTGATATAGTTTGCTGTGAGATCATTATAGCTCCCCTGTAGTTTTTGGTAGCTCATTGTGAGCTCTTTGAACTTTGTGACTACCAGTGCTTTGAATTCACTATCTGATAGTTGATTAGCCTCTATTTCATCTAACATTCTTTCTGAAGCCTCTGCTTTTTCTTCCATTTGGGGATTGTTTCTTTGTCTTCCCATTGTTTGTGAGACTCTTCTTGTTAGCCTCAGCTTCTAAAATTGATCTGTTCTGGCTCCCTGGGTTTATGCTGTGAACCTCTGTGGCATAATGCCTGTGAATTTCAGTGGTGCAGACTCCTTCAGGTATCTTGATGTTCTCCATTTCCACCTACTCCTTTTATCGTGTATGTGTACTCAGGTGTAGGAGGAAGCAAAATGGTTTATGACAGCAGAAGAATTTTTTATGATATTTACAGTCACAGCTGGTAGAGAGGAGATAGGCGGTCTTTAGGCTATATATTGTGTTAACCGTATTCTTCAGCCCAACTTGACACTTTTACGAGAGGATGGACAAAAGATAAGCCTCTCGTTGGGGAGGGAAGTCTTGTTAGTTGTAAGTAGAAAGCAGTGAGGTTTTAGATGGTCAGATTTTGAGGTAAGGTGACTGTAAGGAACAGTAAATAGGTGCAGTGTGTGAGCAAATAGAATTAATCACTACAGTGATAGAATTCAGGGACCTGTACAATGGGCTAAGATCCGGGAGATGTGTTGTGAAGTATTTACTGTTGTATAGATCAGCTATTATTTACACTAATATTAGAGCAGCACTCGTATTACAAACTCTATGTGATCTGTCTGAGTAAAGGGTATAGAGCTTTAGGTAGTGTGCTAAAGGAAAACAAGTGACATGGAGTTTAGAGGATTAGCAAAGTACTGTCGAGGAAAGGACAGGGGGAGCCTGTCTATTAATACAATATAACTACTCAAGACTGAGAAGCCTATACAGAAAGGGGAGGAATACAGAGATATTATTAAAATATAAAAGAAGTGAGAATAATGAAAAAAAAATGCAACACCTCATGGCTTCTCTGCTATAGGAAGGTGAAATTTTTCTCTCTGTCTCTACTGTTGAGATGCCCCCTCTTTGGGTCCCATTCTGGTCCTCTCACAGTTCCTAGTTGTTTTTGTCTCTTGTGGGTAAAAGGAAGTGAAGCAACAAACAAACAATCAAACAAAAAGGCAGGAGAAGGGAGGCGACAATGATGAGTTTAAGAGGAAAGGAAGAAGGACTAAAACAGGGAAAAAGAAAGGAGAGGAACAAAGTATAGAAAGATAAAGCAGCGATAAAATTTAAAAATATATAAGATTACTAAACAAATGCACAAAAAAGTTACTCAAAAAAGGGGGGGGAACCCAAAACAAACAAAGAACAACAACAACAAAAAAGAACAACAGAGAAACCGTCCCCTTGTTGGTTTCAAACTGCCCAGACTGGTTTTTCTGGTTGCAGCAGGATCTCTCTGTGGCCTGGGATGCCGGTGCAAGTGTGCACCAGCCAGGCTACCAGATTGAGGTGTGGGCACCCGCACTCTCGCCAAGCTGCTTGGGTCCCATGGGTTCTGGTAGGGTCCTTCCCAGTCCTGTGACAGGACTCAACCCCTTCTGTGCCTGTGCGCACTGGCCAGTTGAAGCGGGCAAGGCGCTTCCCAGTCCTGTGTCGGGGACTCAGAGGCTTTTGCGCCTGTGTGCACCCGCCAAGCTGTCCGGGATCTGAGAAACCAGCAGGGCGCCTCCCAGTCCTGTGGCAGTGACCAAGAAGCCTCTGTGCCCACGCGTGCCCGCCGGGCCTTCCGTGACCCGTGAAACCTGCAGGGCGCTTCCCAGTCCCCTGGCGGTGGGTCAGAGGTGTCCGCACCCGCTGGCGGTCTGGGACCTGAGAAACCAGGAGGGTGCTTCCCAGTCCTGTGGCGAGTCCACAAATGCCTGAATAAGCGCTGTCTCGTGCTTTTATTTTTAGTTCTTTTTAGATGAAATAAGCATTTCATAGGGTGCTGGGAAGATGGTGATAGAGTAGGACAGAGCGGATTCTAGCTCTCCGTACTCATGGGTGAAAATCCTGGCTCCCCCAGGATAAAATCAGGCATTTCCCTCTGGCTCGTTGCAAGGCTGGGTGGGAAGCAAGCCAAGCTGTCCTGGCAGAAGAACACCTCAGTCCACTTAAAAAAAAAACAACAACTCTCCAGATAGCCTGCCTCTCAGTCCAGCCCAGTCCCCAACGAGACCAGTGAAGCCAATTCGTCTCTCGTTTCTCCCAGGCTTGCGATCACAGAGTCTGCAGTTGAACCGGGCCCTGTGTCTTTGTAACCCTCCCTGATAATGCAAGACGGCAAGCAGACAGGTCTCTGCCCGGTGTTGTCCAGTTTTGCCTATACGGGGAGCGGGGGGAGCTGCTGGCCCGTGCTGGTGGCCACTGGGGCCGCTGGGTGCCCAGGCTCCTGTGGCAGACACCTCTGGTGTTGGTCTGAGACCGATGGCTCTGATCCCTGGTCGTAGAGGCAGCACTGGGGCCAGCCGGCCCCTGCCGCTGCTGTCTTGTCTTTACTCTGGTCCCCAAGACCCCACTGACCTGCTGCTTTCTGGTGTTTCAGCGTCCATCACAATCTCTGTTCTTTTAATTTCACAAATGCTGGATAACCGATGGATTAGTGCACTGCTTCTCTATAGATCTGCCAGGATTTTCACCCATGAGTACGGGAGCTAGAATCTGCTCCATCCTACTCTGTCGCCATCTTCCCAGCACACTATGAAATGCTTATTTTATCTAAAAAGAACTAAAAATAAAAGCACGAGACAGCGCTTATTCAGCCCTCAGAACGAGGGTGCCTGCTGAGAGAAACTCCTCCCAGCCGCTCTCTAGGGCCACACCAACTTTACCCAAGGGGGATTTATAGTCTTCATTGTTGGGGAAGGTCAACAAGAAGACGCGACCATCTGTTTGACCCTTGAGCTGGAGCCAGGCAGCTGGAGGCTCACTGCCCCCGCCCCTGTGCTTCGGAACATGTGTTCCGTTCACCTACCCTGCTCCTAGGAGCTGTTCCATGGCAGAGCCTTGAGACAGACACGTGGTGTTGAGGCCATCTGAACTGGTATGTGCTGACCACAGTTAAGGCCCCTTGGGTACATGACTGAACCAATTTCAGATTATATCTGGGATATTCCCAAGAAGCCTGCACCCACCATTAATTAGAGCACTGCTTTTCTGGCAAAAGGTAATGTCAGGTCCAGTGCTAAGTGATTAATTGTAATTAACAACTTCAATTCCAAGTTCCTGGTGGAAAGTCTAGCACAGGGTAAATACATTTTCTGGGGCTTCCATTTCAAAATTCTAGAAACTGAGTAGCTTAAACAATAGAAATTTCTACTGGCTTAGAGGTTAGAGGTTCAAAATTGAGGTGTCAGCAGGATTGGGTCTTGGGAGGGCTATGAGCCTGTTCCAGGTCTCTCTCCTAGATGCTGGTAGCATCAAGGTTCCTGGACTTGTAGATGATGTTCTCCCTGTATCTTTGCCTCTTCTTCCCCCTATGCATTCAATTTTCCCTTTTATAAAGACACCAGTCAAATTGGGTCATCTTGGCTTTGTCATCTGCAAAGATCCTGTTCCTAAATAGCGTCACATTCATGGGTACTGGGGATTAGGACTTCAACATCTTCTGGAACACAGGGAAAACTGTTGAGGGTCTCTTCTATAGAAACCAACACTCCAAGGCTGCAGCAGGGCAGGGTCTCCCAGGAGGCAGCCAGCAGCACCACTGCAGGGTAGGGGCTGCCCATCAGCAGCCCTGCAGGCTTGGAGGCTGAGTGTCACACACATATCCTACATTTTGGGGGCTTGGGTTCCATGGAGCGAGCTCTCGGGAATGCTATAAAAAAAATCAAGCCTGGCTCTGGCCAGTGTGGCTCAGTGGTTGGAGCACTGACCTGTAAATGAAAGGTTGCAGGTTCAATTTTCAGTTAGGACACATTCCTAGGTTGCAAGTTCATCCCAGGTCCAGGTGCAGGCATATGTGACCCCCGGTCCTGGTATGGATCCCAGTCTGGGTGTGTAAGAAGTTAGTCAGTCAATGGTTGCCTTCTCTGATGCTGATGATTTTCTCTCTCCCTTCCTCTTTCTCTCTCTAAAAAAGCAAATGAAAATGTCCTCAGGTGAGGATGAAAAAAATCAGCCTGCCCATTCATTGAGAGAGAGACCACTCACAAGGAGGGTGATGCTGGGGTCTACATTCTTCTACTCCAGACAAAGAACAACTTTGTGGAGAGTGTGGATTATGTGTTTGGGAGCCCAGAGCTTGGTCTCCATCTCCACAGGAGGGCCGGTGTGTTTGTTGGGTGAGGTGCTGCCAGGATTTCCGGCGCAGTGCGGAGGTGCCTCTCACAGTCTCTCTCCCTGCCAACCTTGGTTGGACTAGTCATGCTCCTATGAGACACATCTTTTTTGAGCTATTCCCAGGAAACTTCCTGTTGACAAGCTCACTCTTAAGAACTCAGGTTTGACCAGTTCCTCTAGATTTCATCACTTAGCTCTGAGGTCACTCTCTTCTCCCTCATTTCTGGGTTCATGTGGTACCTCACTATGGTCCCCAACTATAAATCCACACTCTTTCTAAGAATATATTTGCCTTAATTTATTCTCTCTTTAAAATAAATAGAGTCCAACCTTCTGGGTGTGGTACTATAGTCAGTTTCCCTTCTAGACAAGGTCTGTTCTTCCTCCCTCACAAATAGGGGCTGCCTGGACCAGCTCACCAAGCTCCACACAGCGGGCTCTGAGCAGAGCTGGAAGCACATGCAAGACCAGCAGGTGCAGTTCTCAAGGGCAGTGTGCACCAAGGTCAGGGGATACAATGTGCCTAAGAAGCAAGGAAGTGCTGGAAGAATTCTCTTTTTTTTTTTAAACTAGGACATCGGTAACTCCTAAAAAAAGGTCTGCAACTAGATCATTCTTCTTGTGTTACACGAAAGTTTGAAACAGATCACTGATATCGATTACACCTCAATAAAGCTGAAAAAAAAAGACAAATGAGATAATAAAAGCAAATAAAACTAAATCCCAATGACTAAACAACTAAATACACAATGATAAACAAGTCTTAGTCTAAGATCAGTAATACACATCTCTATTAAAATATAATTTGATAGTAAGTAAGTAAAGCATTAATCATGCTGCAACTTAGAAAACCACTTAAAATCAACATTTAGAAAAGGGTGTTGAGATCATGGAAATAACTAAATGATTTCTTACCGAATATGAAGTGATTAACCTAACCTCTATCTCAATCTTTACTCTCTTGCTGAATACACTTAGCACCTGATTCCTTCCTTTACATTTTGACTAATTTTCCATTTACATCTCTGACACCCCTTTACAGCCTACTTGACTTGTCTGACACATTTTCCAGATACTAGGAGGACTCTTTGTGGAAGAGAGATTTCTTAGCCTTACCATCGGGGGACATTAGTAAGCTTCTAGGAAGTTTGACATGTGAATAGAATCTCTAGCAAAAAAAAAAAAGATAGAATGTTGTTAAAACAGAATTATCACTAGTTTTTAACATTGAGAAGAGCCCTTAAAGAAGATCCCCCAAGTAGGTATATTTGTAAAATGTTTAAGTGTGTCTGTGATGTTTGTGTATAACAGCAGAAACCAGAGCAGATAAATATGCCTTTCATCTTGCCCACATTGAAATGGCAAATTTAAGACCAAGACACAGGATGCAGAGCTAAGAAAAAGCCATGGCAATCAGAAACAAGAATCTGTATGATCTTGCCTGTGAAGAGAACGGAGAACTCAGGAATAACAAACAGAAAGGCATGGAGGTTAAGAACATGAAGCATTTGAGTCATGTTATTTTGGGTTTGAATCCCAGCTTCTCTTCTTCACCTCATTAATGTTCCCTAATTATTATCAACTTCAATATTATCATCTGCAAAATGGGACTAATTATAGTGTTATTAAAAGAATGTAATGAGGCAATGCCTCCATAGTGTTCAGTACAATGCCTGGTACACAGTAAAGTGCTCTCAATTCTTAGCTCAGCCAGCAGTTCTACCCACAGCAGAGCTAAGCTAGTGACCCTGTCTGCCAAAGATCAGTGGGCAGTTCTGCTTGATTTGGGTCCTCAACCAAAGAGCCATACCAATTGTGGAGGCTGCTCTGCAGCCCTGCACAGGCACAGAAGCAGATTTGAAGCCTCACCTACTGTTGAATAAAACGCCTTGTCTAGCCCAACCAGATGGTTTGTCTGGAGCCCCTGGGGGACGAATTCTACTTATAGAGAGACTCCTGATAAGAGAGCCCAGCCAGCACATCTGTCCAAACACAGAGCCCAGCCAGTGGCCTCCTCTAGCAAGGAACCCAGAGCAGTTCAGCCTGATTGAGGGCCCTAGCCAATGAGTTGTGCCAGCCTTAGAGCCTGTTCTGCCACCCCACCCAGGCATGGAACAGGGTTCACAGCCCTGCCTATGAGTAATTACAGCCTCCAGCCCTACCCAACCATGAAAAATAACCAGGTCACCTGGGAGGTGTGTTACCCATTCTATAGCTCTGCTTGTAACAACACTCAAGGTAAGAGCACAGCCAGTAGCCCCATCTGGCCAGGGAGCTTAATGGGTAGTTCTGCCTCACTTGGGTCCCCACCCATTGACCTTTAATGACTGTAGATACCATTCTATGGCCCCCCCTTGGCAGGGAAGCAAACTTGCAGTCCCACCCAACTGCCAAATATAGCATTCAGTCCCACTTGACTAGGCAACCTAGTGGAGCCCATCCTACGGCTGGACAAACTCCTAACAAAACTTCTAAAAAGGTACAAATAGTGACTTTCAAGAATGAACAAGGGGATGTCACTATAAATCTTACATAATTATAGAGAAGATATTAACATGATGTATTATATTTCTAAAAGTATTTGGATTTTTCCAGTTATCCTTATAAAAACTGATGTCTGGGTTCAGCTACCTCTCCTTTGTTACAACTGATATTGACCTTCAGACTAGTTCTTTGAAAGCAAACCAGAACTTCCAGCCAAGATGGAGGCATACGTAAACATGCTTCACCTTCATGCACAACTATAGCAAAAATTACTAGGCTACAAAACAAATTTTACTCAGATTTGTCAAAAAACTGAGCTGTATGAGCTAAGGAAAATAGCATTAAAATGAAAAGATAGCCAACCATATAGGAAAACGTATTTGCCAATGATACCTCAGACAAGGGTTTGATCTCCAAAATATATAAAGAACTCACACAACTCCACTCCACAAAGACAAGCAACCCAATTAAAAAATTGGCAAAGGACTTGAACAGACACTTCTTCAAGAAAGACATACAGAGGATCCAGAGAGATGCAAATTAAAATCACAATGAGATAACACTTCATACCAGTCAGAATGGCCATCATAAACAAAGCAACAAACAACAAATGTTCCAACAAATGTTGGAAAGGGTGTGGAAAAAAGAGAACCCTAGGACACTGTTGGTGGGATTGCAGACTGGTGTAACCACTGTGAAAAACAGTATGGAATTTCCTCAAAAAACTATAAATGAAAATGTCTTTTGACCTGATAATTCCACTGCTAGGATTATATCCTAAGAATCTGAAACTCCAATCCAAAAGAACCTATGCACCCCAATGTTCATAAGCCCCACAATTTACAATAGCCAAGGGCTGGAAACAACCCAAGTGCCCATCAGTAAATGAATGGACCAAAAAACTATGGTACATTTACACGATGGAATTCTATGCAGCAGAAAGAAAGAAGGAGCTCCTACCTTTGCAATAGCATGGATGGAACTGGAGAGTATTATGCTAAGTGAAATAAGCCAGGGGATGAAAGACAAATACCATATGATCTCACCATTAACAGGAACCTAATCAACAAAATGAACAAGCTAGCAAAGTATAGTCAAAGATATTGAAATTGAGAACAGGCTGACAACAGTCAGAAGGGAAAGGGGAGGGGACAAAGGGGGGAAATGTGAAGGGTTTACAGGAACAATTATAAAGGACATATGGACAACAATAAGAGGGGGTAGAAATGGGGGAGGAAGGCAGAGAGGGCTGGGGTGGTGGGGAGGGGTGGGGAGGGGTGGGGGGAAAGTCAGGAACTGTACTTGAAAAATAATTAAAAGAAAAATTAAAAAAGAAAAAGGACACTGAGCTGTATGGAAATATGACAACCAAGGATTTAAAGGAGAAACACTCATCCGGACAGGTACAAGGGGCAGAGACACAGAGATTTGGAGAGGTGTGGAGAGGCAGAGGAGGGGCACAGAGAGGCAGTGGATCAGGCAGTCCCACATTCATGTGTGGTGAATAAAACTTGGGAGGGATATTTTGAGAGTGTACAATTCCAGCCCCAGAGCACTTAGCCCAGGGTTCCAGTGCCAAGAAGATAAGTCCCCATAACTTAAGTCTGCAAAAACCAGTGGGGGTTGGGGTGGCAGAAGAAACTGCGAGATTCTCAAGAAGGAGAATGTCTTAAGGGGCCTCCAAGGAACTTAGGACTCACACAGACCCACCCTCTCTGGGATTCAGAACTAACACAACAGCTGGAAGGGTACCAGTGGCATATGGGTAGTTTGGGAGAAAAGTGAAGTGACTGGCAAGAAGGAAAGTACTGGGAAGACAGCTTCCCCTCGGGCAATCTCCAGAGGCCAGCCAGCAGCATAATCCTCTCTCTGAGCAGTCCTTGTTGCCACAGAGCCACAAACTGGGGCGATAAAGTGCCCCACCCTGGTGACTACCTAAGGCTCTGCCCCACACAATTTATGGGTACTTTGTCTAAAATAGGCCACACTACTAAGACAGGAGGTCAAAGCAACTCTACCTAATACACAGACACAAACACAGGGAGGCTGCCAAGTTGAGGAGACAAAGAAATATGGCCCAAATGAAAGAGCAGAACAAAACTCCAGGAAAGGAACTAAATGAAATGGAGACAACCTGACAGATGCAGAATTCAAAACACTGGTTATCAAGATGCTCAAAGAACTCATTGGGTTTGCAACACTGCAACAGCATAAAAAAGATCAGGCAGAAATGAAGGTTGCATTAGTTGAAATAAAGAAAAATCCACAGAGAACCAACAGTGGAGAGGATGATTCAAATCAACAATTTGGAACATAAGGAAGAAAAAAAATTCAATCAGAACAGCAAGAAGAAAAAATAATTTTTAAAAAATGAGAATAGAATAATGAACCTCTCAAAAATCTCCAAACATACCAATATCCAAATCATAAGGATGCCAGAAGGAAAAGAGGGAAAAGCAAGAAATTGAAAACTTATTTGAAAAAAATAATGAGGGTCTCGCTCAAGATGGTGACGGAGTAGGGTGGAACGGATTCTAGCTCCCGTACTTGTGGGTGAAAATCCTGGCAGATCTATAGAAAAGCAGCGCACTAATCCATCAGTTATCCAGCATTTGTGAAATTAAAAGAACAGAGACTGTGATGGACGCTGAAACACCAGAAAGCGGCAGGTCAGTGGGGTCTTGGGGACCAGAGTAAAGACAAAGCTGCGGCAGGGGCTGGCGCCCCTGGCCAGGTGGCCCCGGTGCTGCCTCTACAGCCAGGGACCAGAGCCATCAGTCTGAGACCAACACCAGAGGGGTCTACCACAGGAACCCGGGCACCCAGAGGCTCCAGTGGCCACCAGCGCAGGCCAGCAGCTCCCCCACTTCCCGTATAAGTAAAACTGGACAACACCGGGCAGAGACATGTCTGCTTGCCTGCTTGCATTATCAGGGAGGGTTACAAAGACACAGGGCCCGGTTCAACTGCAGACTCTGTGATCACAAGCCTGGGAGAATCAAGAGACGCATTGGCCTCAATGCGTCACGGGTCTGTTTGGGAACTGAGCTGGACTGAAAGACAAGCTGTCTGGAGAGTTTTGTTTTGTTTGTTTTGTTTTTATTGAAAGTGGACTGAGGGGTTCTCCTACCAGGGCAGCTTGGCTTGCTTCCCATCCGGCCTTGCAGCGAGCCAGGGGGAAAGTGGAGGCATTTGGGGACTAGCCACAGGACTGGGAAGTGTCCTGCCGATTTCTCGGGTCCCAGATGGCCTGGTGGAAGCAGAGGCCTCTGAGCCACCTCCAGGGGACTGGGAAGCGCGCTGCTGGTTTCTCGCGGGTGCGGGTGCGGAGACTTGGGGGCCGGCACCACAGGACTGGGAAGTGCCTGGCCAGTTTCCATGGTCCCAAAAGGCCTCGCTGACGAGCCTGCAGGCGCAGAGAATTCGGGCTGGTACCACAGGACCCGGGGAAGCGCCCTGCAGCTTTCGCAGTCCCGGACTTCCTGGTGAGTGTGCGAGTGCACACACCCCAATCTGGTAGCCTGGCTGGTGTGCACACTTGCACCAGCATCCCAGCACACGGAGAGATCCTGCTGCAACCAGAAAAACCAGTATGGACAGTTTGAAACCAACAAGGGAAGGGTTTCTCTGTTGTTAATGTTATTGTTTTTTTTGGGGGGGGTTTTGTTTGCTGTTTGCTTGTTTGTTTTGGGGTTTTTTAAATTTTTTTCTGTTTTTTTCCTTTTTTTAGTAACTTTTTTGTGCATTAGTTTAGTAACCTTTTATATTTTTAAATTTTATCACTGCTTTATCTTTCTATACTTTGTTCCTCTCCTTTCTTTTTCCCTGTTTTAGTCCTTCTTCCTTTCCTCTTAAACTCATCACTTTCGCCTCCCTTCTCCTGCCTTTTTGTTTGATTGTTTGTTTGTTGCTTCGTTTCCTTTCACCTAAAAGAGACACAAACAACTAGAAACTGTGAAAGGACCAGAATGGGACCCAGAGAGGAGGCCTCTCAACAGTAGAGACAGAGACACAAATTTCACCTTCCTATAGCAGAGAAGCCACGAGGAGTTGCAATTTTTCTTTCATTATTTCCACCTCTTTTATATTTTAATAATATCTCTGTATTCCTCCCCTTTCTGTATAGGCTTCTCAGTCTTGAGTAGTTATATTGTATTATTAGACAGGCTTCCCCTGTCCTTTCCTCCACAGTGTTTTGCTAATCTTCTGAACTCCACCCCACTTGTTTTCCTTTAGCACACTACCTAAAGCTCTATACCCTTTACTCAGACAGATCACATAGAGATTGTAATACGAGGGCTGCTCTAATATTAGTGTAAATAGTAGCTGATCTATACAACAGTAAATACTTCACAACACATCTCCCGGATCTTAGCCTATTGTACAGGTCCCTGAATTCTATCACTGTAGTGATTAATTCTATTTGCTCACACACTGCACCTATTTACTGTTCCTTACAGTCACCTTACCTCAAAATCTGACCATCTAAAACCTCACTGCTTTCTAGTTACAACTAACAAGCCTTCCCTCCCCAACAAGAGGCTTATCTTTTGTCCATCCTCTCGTAAAAGTGTCAAGTTGGGCTGAAGAATACGGTTAACACAATATATAGCCTAAAGACCGCCTATCTCCTCTCTACCAGCTGTGACTGTAAATATCATAAAAAAATTCTTCTGCTGTCATAAACCATTTTGCTTCCTCCTACACCTGAGTACACATACACGATAAAAGGAGTAGGTGGAAATGGAGAACATCAAGATTCCTGAAGGAGTCTGCACCACTGAAATTCACAGGCATTATGCCACAGAGGTTCACAGCATAAACCCAGGGAGCCAGAACAGATCAATTTTAGAAGCTGAGGCTAACAAGAAGAGTCTCACAAACAATGGGAAGACAAAGAAACAATCCCCAAATGGAAGAAAAAGCAGAGGCTTCAGAAAGAATGTTAGATGAAATAGAGGCTAATCAACTATCAGATAGTGAATTCAAAGCACTGGTAGTCATGAAGTTCAAAGAGCTCACAATGAGCTACCAAAAACTACAGGGGAGCTATAATGATCTCACCGCAAACTATATCAACATGAAACAGGAAATAGAAACTATCAGCAAGGGACAAGAGGAAAAGAAGAATACGATTTCTGAATTGAAGAACACAGTAGAAAGTTTGAAAAGTAGAATAGATGAAGCAGAGGATTGGATTAGCGAGCTGGAGGACAAAGTAGAAAGCATCTCACAGAAAGAGCAGGAAAATGAAAAGAAACTCAGAAAGAATGAAGAGCGATTAAGAAAAATACAAGACAAGATGAAACGTAATTATATCCGAACAATAGGGATACCAGAAGGAGAAGAAGAAGAAGAACGAGGGATTGAAAACATATTTGAAGGAGTAATGAGAGAAAATTTCCCTAATTTGATGACAGAAAAAGTCACACAAATCCAGGAATCACAGAAAGTCCCAATCAAGAGGAACCCAAGGAGGCCCACTTCAAGACACATCATCATCAAAATGGCAAAATTCCAAGACAAAGAGAGAATCTTAAAGGCAGCAAGGGAGAAAAAGGAAGTAACATACAAGAGAGCCCCAATAAGGTTAGCTACTGGCTTCTCAATAGAAACACTCCAAGCAAAAAGAGAATGGCAAGAAATATTCCAAGTAATGAGAACCAGAGGCCTACAACCAAGGCTACTTTACCCAGCAAGGCTCTCAATCAAGATAGAAGGCCAAATAAAGAGCTTCCAAGACAAAAGAAGTCCAAAAGAATATGCCTCCACTAAACCAGTCCTACAAGAAACACTAAAAGGACTACTAAAGGAAAGGAAGGAAAAGAGACAGACAGAGAGGAACACAGGTACAGAAATGGCAATGAATAAGTACCTATCGATAATAACCTTAAATGTAAATGGATTAAATGCTCCAATCAAAAGACACAGAATAGCTCAATGGATAAGAAAGCATGACCCACACATATGCTGCCTACAAGAGACCCACCTCAGGACAAAAGACCATCACAGACTAAAAGTGAAAGGCTGGAAACAAATTTACCAAGCAAATGGACAAGAAAAAAAGCTGGGGTAGCAATTCTCATATCGGACAAAATAGACTTCAAAAAGAGGGCCATAAAGAGAGACCCAGAAGGTCACTTCATAATACTCAAGGGAAGAATCCACCAAGAAGACATTAACATCGTAAATATATATGCACCAAACATAGGAGCACCAAAATATATAAGGAAAATCTTAGAGGACTTCAAGAATGATATTGACAGCAACACAATTATAGTAGGGGATTTTAACACCCCACTATCAAAAATGGACAGATCTTCCAAACAAAATATCAACAAAGATATTGCGGCATCAAACAACACCCTAGATGAAATGGACTTAACTGATATATATAGAGCCCTTCATCCAAAGAAGCTAAATACACATTCTTTTCAAATGCGCATGGAACATTTTCAAAAATAGAGCACATGATAGGACACAAAACGAGCAAATTCAAGAAATCTCAACAAATCCCACAATCTCAACAAATCCAAGAAATCTCCAAGAATCTCAACAAATTCAAGAAAATTGAAATCATACCAAGCATTTTCTCTGACCACAAGGGACTGAAATTGGAAACCAACCCCAAAGGAAAAAACCCAAAGCACCCCAAATCATGGAGACTGAATGGTATGCTATTAAACAACGAATGGGTCAAGAATGAAATGGGGAAGAAATCAAAAAGTTTCTGGAAATAAGTGAAAACGATCTCACAACAACCCAAAACTTATGGGACACAGCAAAGGCAGTCCTGAGAGGGAAGTTTATAGCAATACAGGCCTACCTAAAGAAGATAGAAACATTTCAAACAAACGACCTAACCCTACGCCTGCAAGAACTCGAGGAACAACAACAAAGACAGCCCAGAGCAAGCAGAAGGAAGGAAATAACAAAGATCGGAGCAGAATTAAATGACATTGAGACTAAAAGCACAATGCTAAGGATCAATGAATCCAGGAGTGGGTTCTTTGAAAAGATAAACAAAAATAGACAAACCTTTAAGTAGGCTCATCAAGAAAAGAAGAGAGTGGACTCAAATAAACACAATCAGAAATGAAAGAGGAGAGATTACAACTGATACCACAGAAATAGAAGGGATTGTTAGAAATTACTATGAAGAACTGTAGGCCAAGAAATTTAAAAACCTAGCGGAAATGGACACATTTCTAGAAAAATATAATCTCCCAAAACTTAATGAAAAAGAAACAGAAAATCTGAACACACCAATAACAGCAAAAGAAATTGAAGCAGGAATCAAAAAACTCCCATCACACAAAAGCCCTGGACCAGATGGTTTCACAGGAGAATTCTACAAAGCATTTAAGGAAGAGCTAACCCCTATTCTTCACAGACTATTCCAAAAAATCCAGAAGGATGGAAAATTCCCAATTCTTTTTATGAAGACAGCATCATCCTGATTCCAAAACCAGATAGAGACACAACAAAGAAAGAGAACTTCAGGCCAATATCTCTGATGAACATAGACGCTAAAATCCTCAACAAAATCTTGGCAAATCGCATCCAACAATATATCAAAAAGATCATACACCATGACCAAGTGGGATTCATTCCAGGGATGCAAGGATGATTCAATATCCACAAATCAGTAAATGTAATACATCACATAAACAAAAGCAAAGACAAAAACCACATGATCATATCAATAGATGTGGAAAAAGCTTTCAATAAGGTACAACACCCATTTATGATAAAAACACTCAGCAAAGTGGGAATAGAGGGAGCATTCCTCAATATAATAAAGGCCATATATGAGACTTACAGCCAACATCATACTCTATGGGAAAAAACTAAAAGCTTTTCCACTAAGATCAGGAACAAGACAAGGTTGTCCACTTTCACCACTTCTATTTAATATAGTATTGGAAGTTTTAGCCACAGTGATCAGGCAAGAAAAGGAAATAAAAGGCATCCAAATAGGAAAGGAGAAAGCAAAACTGTCACAGTTTGCAGATGACATGATAGTGTACATGGAAAATCCTATAGACTCTACCCAAAAACTGCTCGAAGTTATTAATGAATTTGGCAAAACAGCAGGACACTAAGTCAACAACCAGAAATCAAAGGCATTTTTGTATACCAACAGTGAATCAGCAAAAGCAGGAATCAAGGAAAAAATCCCATTCGATATAGCAAAAAGAAAAATAAAATATCTGGGAATAAACCTAACCAAGGAGGTAAAAAACCTGTATGCAGAAAACTACACAGCACTGAAGAAAGAAATCAAGGAAGATACAAACAAATGGAAACATATACCGTGTTCATGGATTGGAAGAATTAACATCAAAATGTCCATACTACCCAAAGCAATATACAGATTCGATGCAATACCTATTAAAGTACCAATGGCATATTTCACGGACATAGAACAAACACTTCAAAAATTTATATGGAACCATAAATGAGCCCAAATAGCAGCTGCACTTTTGAGAAAGAAGAACAAAGTAGGAGGGATCACAATACTTGATATCAAACTGTATTACAAGGCCACTGTAATCAAAACAGCTTGGTACTGGCATAAAAACAGGCACATAGACCAATGGAACAGAACAGAGAGCCCAGAAATCAACCCGACTCTCTACAGTCAATTAATATTTGACAAAGGGGGCAGTAACATAAAATGGAGTAAAGATAGCCTCTTCAACAATGGTGTTGGGAGAACTGGACAGCTACGTGCAAAAAAATGAAACTTGAGCAGAGACTTACACCATACACCAAAATAAATTCAAGGTGGATAAAAGACTTAAATGTAATTCATGACACCATTAAAGTCCTAGAGGAGAACATCGGCAGGAAAATCTCAGATATTTCACGCAGCAACTTCTTAAATGATATGTCCCCTAGAGCAAGGAATGTAAAGGAAAGAATAAATAAATGGGATCTCATCAAAATGAAAAGCTTCTGCGTGGCTAAAGAAAACAGTATTAAATTAGCAAGACAACCAACTGTATGGGAAAACATATTTGCCAATGATACCTCAGACAAAGGTTTAATCTCCAAAATACACAAAGAACTTACACGACTCCACTCTAAGAAGACACCCAACCCAATTAAAAAATGTGAAAAGGACTTGAACAGGCACTTCTCCAAGGAGGACATATGGAGGATCCAGAGACACATGAAAAGATGCTCAATATCGTTAGCTATCAGAGAGATGCAAATTAAAACCACAATGACATACCACTTTACATGGGTCAGGATGGCTGTCATAAACAAAGCAGCAAACAACAAATGTTGGAGAGGTTGTGGAGAA
Source organism: Artibeus jamaicensis (assembly GCF_021234435.1). Lineage (NCBI taxonomy): Eukaryota > Metazoa > Chordata > Mammalia > Chiroptera > Phyllostomidae > Artibeus > Artibeus jamaicensis. Next base: position 854,799 of record NW_026521896.1, on the reverse strand, counting down.
AAGGGGTCCTTCGTTCACTGTTGGTGGGATTGCAGACTGGTACAACCATTATGCAAAACAGTATGGAATTTTCTCAGAAAAATAAAAATTGACCTGCCTTTTGACCCAGCAATTCCACTGCTAGGATTATATCCTAAGAATCCTAATACATCAATTTCAAAGAACCTATGCACCACAATGTTCATAGCAGCACAATTTACAATAGACAAGAGTTGGAAGCAACCTAGGTGCCCAGCAGTAAATGAATGGATCAAAAAATTGTGGTACATATACACAATGGAATTCTATGCAGCAGAGGGAAAGAAGGAGCTACTACCCTTTGCGACAACATGGATGGAACTGGAAAGCATTATGCTGAGTGAAATAGGTCAGGTGCTGAAAGACGAATACCATATGATCTCACCTTTAACAGGAAGCTAAACAACAAAACAAACAAGCAAGCAGGAAAAAAAATTAAAGACACTAAAATAGAGAACAAGGGGACAGTGACCAGAGGGGAGAGGGAAGGGAAGTTAAGGGGAAAAAGGGGGAGGGATTTGGAGGAACAAATAGGAAGGACACAGGGACGAGAACTAAGGGGGGTGGAAATGGGAGGGAGGTGGGGAGCAAGGGGCAGGGGAGGCTGGGATGGGAGAAATAGACAAAAAATCTGTACTTGAAAAATAACTAAATAAAATTTTTTAAAAAAGAAATCAGCTGAGAGTCCTATGGGATCTCTGTTGTAGGTGACTACTTCTATCTTGCTGCTTTTAAGATTCTCCCTTTGTCTTTAACCTTTGGTGTTTTGATTATGATGTGCCTTGGTGTGGGCCTCTTTGGGTTCATCTTGTTTGGGACTCTTCACTTCCTAGACTTGGAATGTCTATTTTCTTCACCAAGTTAGGAAAGTTTTCTGTCATTATTTTTTCAAATAGGTTTCAATCTCTCTCTTTCTCTTTCTGCCTCTCTTCTCTTTCTGGCACCTCTATGATTCACATATTGGTACACTTTAAGTTGTTTCAGAGCCTTCTTATACTATCCATATTTTTTCAGTTCTTTTCTTCCTTTTGTTGTCCTGACTGGTTGGGTTGGTTTTTCTTTTCTTTTTTTTTTTTTTTTGCTTTCTTACGTTCCAAATCACTGATTTGTTTCTCAGCTTCATCCACTCTACTTTTGATTCCCTGTAAATTCTTTTTTATTTCAATTAATGTATCCTTCATTTATAACTGGATCTTTTTTTATGATGTCGAGGTTCTCACTAAGTTCCTTGAATATCCTTATAACCAGTGTTTTGAACTCTGTATCTAGGTAGGGTGCTTGTCTCCATTTTATTTAGTTCTTTTCCTGGAGTTTTGTTCTGTTCTTTCATTTGGTACATGTTTTTTTGTCTCCTTATTTTGTCAGCCTCCTGTATTTGTTTCTATGTAGTAAGTAGAGCTGCTATATCTCCCAGGCTTAGTAGAGTAGCCTAATGTAGTAGGTGTCCTATAGGGTCCAGTGGCACAGCTTTCCCCACTACCCACACTGGATACTCAAAGTGCACCCACTGTGTGGGCTATATACACCCTCTTGCTGTAGTTGAGCCTTAATTGTTATTGGTACATCTAAGGTTACCCACTGCCTGTATTCTGTATGGGGTCAGCATAAGCTACAAAGTGATCTGCAGATGGCTGCTACTTGTGCTGGGCTTGGAGTTGCCCAGGAGAAATTAAGCTGTGAACCAAGGCTGGCTGCTGCTAGTGCCAGGTCTGGGGCAACTTAGCAAGAGATACGGGGCTCATTCATGCCCGATGCTGCTTGTTTGAGAGAATTTAGGAAAATCTGAAGCACTGGCCAAGACAAGCCATTCATATGGAAAAACCACTGGGAACATCTTGGGTGGGCCCAAAAGTTGGTTGGGGCATGGCCTCAGAGAATAAGCAGTGTGGAGCAAACAGTGTGAATCAGGTTGGTGGAGTCCCAGATATGTTGCTTGCCTGCCAGTTCTGTGGCTCTGTGGCTCTGTGAAGGGTAGGCTCAGAAAAAGAACATCGGCCTCTCCCACCACTTCTGTCTGGGAGAAGGCTTCCCCCCAGCTCTTGCTCTGATGTTGGACAATTCAGTTCCTCTCTGTTTGTCTCTGGTGCCTTTCAATCTTCTGTTCCCATGCTGGAGCTCAGAGGGAGTGAGTCTGAGTAAGTCTGTGCATGGACCCTTTAAGATGAACTGCCAGGGAGTCCAACAGTATCTGTCTTCCACAGCCTCAATCCCCACTGTTTTTTACAGCCAGAAGTTATCAAGAGTTCTCTTTATGGCACTGGAATCCTGGCTGTGGGGCCTGGTGTGGTGCTGGGACCCTTCATTCCTGAAATATCCCCCCTAATTTTTATCTGCCACATGTAGGTGTGGAACCAGCCCATTCCATGTCCCCATTCCCCTTCCAGTCTCCATGTGGTTTTTTAATTCTGCAGTTGTAGAACTTCCATCAGCTTGATTTCTGATGGTTCTGAATGATGGTTGCTCTATAGTTTAGTTGAAATATTGATGTCGTTGTGTAAGGAGGTGAGCCATAGTTACCTATGCCACCATCTTCACTGGAAGTTTCAAATAGATTTTCAATTTCTTGCTCCATATTTTCTCCTTTTAGCATCCCCGTGATGTGAATGTTGGTACAACTGAGATTGTCCCAGGTGCTCCTTACACTATCCTTTCTTTCCATTCTTTTTTTATTTTTGCTGTTCTTATTGGGTGTTTTTTTCCCTTAGATTCCAAATTGCTGATTTAATTCTCTATATCATCTACTCTACCATTGATTCCCTGTAAATTATTCTTCATTTCAGTTAGTGTATCCTTCATTTATGACTGGTTCTATTTTATGCAATTGAGGTTCTCACTAAGTTTACTGAGCATCCTTATAATAAATGTTTTGAACTCTGCATGTAGTAGATTGCTTGTCTACATTTTGCTTTGTCTGAAGTGTTACTCTTTTATTTCATTTGGTACATGTTTCTTTGTCTCTTCATTTTGACAGCCTTCCTGTGTTTTGTTTCTATGTGTTAGGTAGAGCTGCTACATTGCCCAGGGTCAGTAGAGTGACCTAATGTAGTAAGTGTCCTGTACAGCCTCCCCTACTATCCAAGATGGGCACTCAAGGGGCACTCAGTGTGTGGACTATGTACATCCTCCTGTTGTAGTCAAGACTTGATTGCTGTTAGCGTGCCAATGGGAGGGATTTACCCCCAGGTCAATCAGTTACACGGACTGGCTGTGAGAACTGACCACTGATCTCTGAGTACCATGGAGGATCAGCTGTCATGGGCCCACCCCACAGAGCAGGACTCACTTCAGTGGGGCTCTGGCGCCAGCTGAGTCTACCCCATGCATGTGTCACTTGTGGAGGTGGTTGGGTGGTGATGCTTCATTGTTGTCTGCAGCTGTCCACTGAATGCACTGGTTCTGAGGCCTCCCAGGAGGTTCAGGCCAAGATCATCTACCACTTGTGTTCCATCCAGGGCCTCCTGACATGAGCTACAAAACCATCTGTAGATGGCTACTACTTGTGAGGTGCTTGCAGGTGCCCAGCAAGGCCAAACTGCAAACCAGGACCAGCTGCTGCTAATGGTGAGACCAGGGCCACTTAATAAGAATTATGAGGCACATGGAGGCCAGATAATGCTTGTTTGAGAGATTTTAATAAATTCTGAAGCATGAGCCAAGACAGGCCATTCCTATGGAGAAGCCACTGGAAAGAGCTTGGGTGAGCCTGAATGTTAGGTGAGGTGGGGCTTCAGGGCATCATCAGAGCAGGCAAACAGTAAAGACAGGTTAATGGCATCTCAGATATGGTGCCCACCTGCCAGCTTTGTGGGGGGACTGCCTCTACCAATACTTATTTCTGGGAGAAGGCTGCCCCCCAGCTCTTGCCCTGTTCTGGAAAATTTAGTTCTTCAACATATGTTTCTGGTGACTTTAAGCTCCTGCCCCAGTGCTGGAGTTCAGAGGGAGTGAGTCAGAGTAAGTGCCTTTAAGAGGAAATGTCTGGGACTCCAGGATACCTCTGTCTCCCTTAGCCTCAACATCTACTGGTTTTTACATCCAGAAGTTATGGGGTGGGGGGCCTGGTGTGGGGCTAGGGCCCCTCACTCCCCAAGGGGGACCTCTATAGCCAAGATATCCCTCCCAATTTTTATCCACCACATGTAGGTATAAGACCAGCCCACTCCATGTCTACACCTCTACTACCAGTCTCGATGTGGCTTCTTCTTTAATTCCCTAGTTGTAGGACTTCCATTCAACCAGATTTCAGGCAATTCTGAATGATGATTGTTCTGTAGCTTCGTTGTAATTTTAATGTGGTTATAGGGGGAGGTGAGTATTGTATTTACCTATGCCACCATCTTGCCCAGAAGTCTAACTGAGGTGTTCCGATCATTTACATTGATTGTGATTATCAATATGATTAGATTTAAGTCTATCATCTTGCTACTTGTTTTCTATTTGTTCCTCCATTCTTTTTTACCCTTTTCTTCTTTGTCTATCTCCTTTTAAATTAATTGTTTTTGGTGATTTCATTTTATCTCTTGTTGGCTTATTAGACTAACTGCTTTGTAATTTTAAGGTTTTCTGTAGAGTTCATAATATATATTTAACTTATTGCAATATTTCTTCAAATGATATTGCACCACTTCATATATTAGAATATTAGAATGGTATATTCCCATTTCTCCCATCAAGACCTTTATGATGTCGGTATCATATGTTTAATATAAATTTACATTATTCTATAAAATGTGTTTGTCTGATTAATCTATGTATTGTTTCTGCTAGCTGTTTCTTATGTTGCCTTCTTTTTTATATATTTTGTGTATACTATTGCTTGTTCAATCTTACCGTGTGATCATATTTTTTAAACCACTTAGGTAAATTCTTTGAGTTCATAAGGAGGGTGGGTTCCTCCAGAGAGAGGATTTTCACTTATTTATGTCTATTGCTCTGGGATACTACCAGAATGGGAATATTTTATACTAAAACTTCAGGCTGAGATTTTTTTTTCATCTACATAGTGTGAATTTTTGGTGCAAACTTATATGAGGATTCGTTTATGGTTATGAACATTCAGGAGAGATTGCTTACCATCTTATCTTATAATTCAAGATTGGTAATTTTCCATGAAATTCCTTGACAATAGCCAGTTGGGTTTATTTCTAATTTCTCCTTGCTTTAAGTGTATAGTCTCTGACATCTCAGTTTTGTGATGGAGGTCTCCTATTAAACTTATTATTTTAGATGGGCCCCAAGCTGTGTCCTGTACTCCACAGCCAAAAAGAAAATAAAAATCAAACTTCAAGTTCATCTTATTTAGCAAGTAGTCTCAAAGCAAATAGGAAGTATCCATGCTTCCTTCTCTGAATTCTTCTATTTACTTGGTGTTTTGTTTGAGTGCTTCTTAATTTCTGTCTCCTCATCAACTCATTTAATAATGTATTTAATAACTGATTTACATGGTATTTCCAGTTGTTTTTAATGAGAATTATAGCCAGGATACCTCACCCACTGAAAAACCAATAATGGACATCCTCTAGACTGATGTTTCTGAAACACTAACCAGACCATCTTACTTTAGTTCTTAAACATCTTCAATGGCTTCCCATTGCTCTCACAGTCACATGGGAACTCGCCAACTCAATATGCAAAGCCTTTCTTGTCTGGCCTCTGCTCATGTCTCTAGCAGCACTACCTGCACAGCATTGTTACATCTCCCTGTCTTTCATGTGTAACCTCTTCTCTCAGCTTAGGCAAAGCTTTTCTGGGTAGTCGCATGCAACTCAGCCTAGGTACAAGCTCTCATGGTATGTGCACAAATGCTACAGTGTTTTACACTCACTGGCATTATAAATTACCTGTTTGCTAGCTCAGCCCCTACAAAACCCACAGAATTTATTTTTCTAGCATAGGTGATAGCCCATAATATTCAACAAGTGAAAGAATGAACAAACCGTTACAGCTATGGTTCAGAGATTACTCAGCATTAGAAAGGACTCGGAAGATTTCATAAAGAATGAGAGATTTGAGCCAGAATATTTCATAAGATTCGAACTTACAAAAGATTTAGAGCTTAATCTGATATTAATTTTCGAAAAGTTCAAAGTCTTAACATTTCTCAAGAGTTTTGAATATTTTTTGTAGGAAAACCTCAGGCAGCTAAAGTGAAGAAGCAATGTCCTTACAGGTTTGCATCTTCCTAACAAAATTCTGAGCAGCACCGGATGCCCATTGCTGACTTCCTCAGAAAAACAACACAAGACCAGTCAGGTCTCAGTGAGCCAAGTAAAGGAGGGAGAAACTTCTATTGGAGGACAGGGTAGAACTCGGGAAATAGGAGGATATTTGGCCCTTTGTTCTAAACATGATGAGTGATTTGCACTAGAGTTGACCTGAATATAATCTAGCCAGTAGCAGTAATCTTTACTAGTATTAGCTATAGAGAACTGCCCTTACCTTTCCTCCTCTCTCACAGAACTGTCTACCAATTACATTTTCATCATCCATGATAACCAGAAAAGCCCAATTTGAAATACAAAACCCAAGAAACACTAAAATTCCAGCTGAGAAACAAAAATATGCAAGAACATTAATTTTCACTGTTATTATTCCAGCTGTTATACTGCTAATTGATACAACCTATTTATTCATAAATAAATGTATTCATAGTAAAAATATGGATAATCAAACCTGATGTAATTGTCTGTTTAGAGATTTTAATTTCTTTCTCTTTTTTTTACTTTTATTGTTGACATTATAAAGATTTTAATTTTTTTAACCTTAGAAAATTCTTAATTGCAATTATAATACAGTGACTGGAAAAAAATCTTAATTTACAGTACTTCAGTTTGGTGAAGATAAAATTTCTTAATTTGGTGATTTAGTGTGGATTAACATGTTTTCATGCTATACAGTTGAAGGGTCAAATTAATTAAGGATACATAGTATATCATTCACTTATGCTAACACATTTATCTGGAGGCCACTATAATGCCCCCCCCCAAATCTCCATAGATTTGGTGGCATTTAAAATTTTATATATTAAAATTTATGGTTTCTATACTGCTACTCACTAAAAACCAAGAGCAAATAGAGAAACCTCAACATCTAAGAAGTGAGCATGATAAAGTGGTGTGATCAAAGCTAAATAATGCCGAAACACAGCTTTTCACTCTGCCAATCTCCTTGAGACATCTGGCATTTTGACCCTGGCCAGTTGCCAAGACTGTTTTTAGATGGGGGCTGCTTAAAAATGGCTTTCTGCATCACAAGTGGCAGCCCACATCCAGCCACCCTAGCTCTTTCAGAGAACACATATCCCACGAAGGCAGGAGGAAGAAAACTGTTCCCCAGAGGGCATCTTAACATGCACAGAGACGCTGGGATCCCTACTCCTGGCAAGGCCCACATATGCTGTCACTCTGGAGCCCATAGCAATCAAACTTGACTGCATCTGTGTTGCAAATGGAGTATCAGTTTCTGTCATCTCAGGGCTCGGCTGGGGCTGGAGAATCTACTTCCAAAGTCACTCACTTGCTTGTTGTTGGGTGTCAGTTTGGCTGGAGGGTTCAGTTCCTCTCTGCAGAGTGCTCTGCTTAGGAATGCTCATGACATGGCAACTAGCTTCCCTCATAGTGAGCAAGGGAGAAAGCATGAGTGTCTAACGTGTCTTTTAGGACCTAATACTACATTAGGTCAGTAACACAGTAACACAGCTTCACTTCTGCAAATTTTGTTGGTCACAGAGATTGATATGGTACAAAATGGAAGGAGACTGCACCAGGGTAGGAGTACTAGGAGGTGGGGATCATTGGAGACCATTTTGGAGGCTGACTACCACAATAAATGAATAAATAAAAATATCCTTTAGGAAATGTGTTGCAGCCTTTCAAGGCTGGACAGGTTCACATGGGATTTGGGCAGAAGGAAGAAAATTCATGGAGCCATTGGGATGTCTGACATGCCTTTATGCAAGGGTGGGGCGATCCATATGCTGCAAGCCATGTGTCACACCCACAGGAAGTCCCAACTCTCTTATACACTAAATGTACACAAAACTGGCAGGGTGCCAAGATACTGTATAACAAAGTATGATTCTGTGCATGCAGGTCCATTGTCAAGATTATGGGAATACTGCATATCTTAGTTGCCCAGACATCTGGGTGAGGGAGCCTGACTGATGCCAATTCCCCTACAGGAAACTTGTATGCCCTGTTTCTCTGATTTCCATGAGGAGGGTCCCCCTAAATACTCCTGGCCTCTTATCCCACCCTTCACTACTCACCTCAGCTAGTAGTGGACTACAGCTGAGTGATGGGTGATAGCCACTGGTCCACATTTCTTGACTGAATGAGGTTATTCTATTTAAATTCATGAGTTGAAATGCCCTCTTCCCTCTGAACTAGCTCATGGCAGAAATCTTGGTTACATGAGTCTGCTTTGTACACCCAGACTTGCCCTCAGATGGACAGTTCCAAGATTTAAACTGGCTGCAGGGAGTCAAAGAAGCCACTTGGCCAAGATGTCTGGCCACTCTTTTCAATATATTAATATCATCACTGTAAAGGAGGTAATATTCACTATCCATCCATCACTCCTCTCCTTGGTTGGTTTTGAACTTGGGTAGGGAACAAGCTCATCCTTCATCTGCAACTCAGACCCCAGCTACAAGAACACCATACTACAATGAGGGAATTTCATCTTATGGCACTGGGATATTTTATATAATTATAATTGAATAAGATCAGTCATCAATTTAGGAATCTTATTCATTGATTTTCCTCCCTGAAAGAGAGGAAAATTTTAATATATAAATTAGGTTATGTTTTTCCCCCTGGAAGTTTAAATCCTATGGTTCTGTGGGGGTGTTTACTCCCTACAGAATGCTAAATCAGAAATTTAGCCATAGAATTGCAATGCATTCAGTGTTTTAATTACTTGCACTCAAATTGCAATGGAATTGCCATGAGATGCTAAATGATTGCAGTTTTATAAGGATCAGTCACTTCTGTTTTTACATACCACTGGACTCCAGCTGAGCCTTCCTTCTCTGTGATCTGATTTTTTAGTTCCTGTAAAATACTAATGTAATTCTCCAATTTTAAGATACATTTCATTCATATTTTAATGTTTCTGGGATTAAGATGTCAAAAGAAACTTGCTAGTGCTTTTGTTGTTGTTGTTATAGGTACAATGCATTCTAAATTGTGTGGTGTTTTGGAATCAAAGAAATGTAAATGTATGGCACCTGGGCTTATGGAAATCTTCCAGCTTGAACTATGTACATGAAAGTTGCTCAACAACAATGTTTGGTATGCTTTTCCTGATGGCATTTGATATGTAATTTACAAGTGTCTCCTAGCAATCTGGTTTTTATTTCTGGGGAGATTTGGGGAATACAAAATCAATGACATGGCTAGCTGGATAGGCCATTCTCATTGACCTGAGTGGGGATTTCACCAGCGGTCACAATGATATCCTTTGTTGCTAAGCTATCCTAAATTCCTGCTGGAGCTATCTAAGGTGTGACCCTTTCCCTTGTGCGTCTGAGCCCTGGAAACTGATGTTGCTGTAGTTTTTTCTAGGTGAGGTATGACCAGGACCTGGTCCTGGTAGGATCAGGGTGGCAGTAGAGGAAGGAAGTTGCTTAGAACATCTACATGCTAGAAGTACAGCCTGGAGAAAGGATGCTTGACTACAGTGGTGAAATACACTGTAATACTGCCTAAGAAAAGAGGAAAGCAGCAGTGAGTGCTGCTACCTGTGGAAAAAAGGATAGAAAATGACTGCAAGTTGCAGCCCTTAGGAATTTATATGTTTGTGTATGAAAATTGAAGATGATGTAGAACCAAGCCTATAACATTCTCAACCACACCAAACATTTCTTTACTACTCCAATACAAATAAAAGAGTCAATAAAGAAAAAAATTTGGGTGGAAGATTTGACTCACCCTGTAAGAATGGAATTCATGGCTTAATGTCACTGTCTAGAATAGAAAATATGCTCCCCTCTTTTGAAAATACTTATATTAAAAAGAATTTCTGTATTGGATTTATCTAGAATCCCAGGCAGAAGGGAAGCTGAACACAAATTAGAGACACAGAGTCTGCTATAAGCTATAATACGACCCATGGCAAGGCAGAGGAGCCACCGGTGATAAAGTCACACTACTCAGAACAGGAAAAGGTACAACCTCAGGCTGAACATTCTCACAGCAATTTATAGAAGCCAGAATTTGAGGGCTCAATATGGAAGGATAGTTATTCTGTGCAGCTATATTGTTGTGTATCTAAAATGATTCCTTCTATAGTCCCTGTAGCTTTACATTGTTACTGCATAATCATAAGCATAGGAGAAAATTCACTGCATCTTTTGGGGTGTCACCCACTTCTAAGATAAAAGTGAATTCCTAACAGCCTTCTTTGTACTGCATGACCAGGTTCTCTGGCCATAACTGGCTGGGCCAGGAGTTGACATGTGTCCAGATGAGCCAATCTGATGATGAGAATGAGGAGGTAGTTCAGCCCATATGGTTTTCTTGAATGACAGAACATAAGCCTTGAAACAGCAGCAGGTCTATCATAGCCCCTGAGGCACTAAAAGAGGAATGAAGCTGACTCCTGAAGAGAAGCCCAGACAAAGGACCTGGAAAGAGGGGGAGAACGTAGGTACAAAAGGTCCTGATGGATCCTGATTCCAGTCTCTCCTGAGGCCTGAAACCCAACTACATGACCTACCTCCAGACTCAGGTGAAATGGCCTTTAGTCCTGCAATGGATGTAATTCTCTCTGTTTACTCAGCTAGCTTGTCCTTGTTTATACTTGACACTAAAAGTCTTAACAAAAAGTAAGCCCATACTTAAGCCTTAGGGGCCTCTTTTCTGTGAACCACATTATTCCTGGCCTTCCTTGCCCAGTCCAGAGAAAGCCAGAGGGACTAAGTAACAGGAGACATAGTGGGATTTGTAGTAAAGAAATATGTCACTTTTAATATAAAAGAAAACAATTATGACCTCTTTATACCCTGCTAGCTATACTCTCAGCTTTAGTTCAGTGACTTACACGTGGTGGGTACTACTAAATATCTGTTCAACTGAATATAAGTATACTGACTGAATTTCATGTCTCAAACTAAGCAACACCAAGCATCATAATTCATGGGGTATTGTTAGAGGCATTCCCAGTGAATGAAGGATGAGAAAATGCTAGATGTTTTTCCTGTTGTTATCTAATTCTGTCCCAGAAATACTAACCAGTACACTAAGGCAGGGGCAGGGGGAGGAGATGAAATAAAATTTTATATAAAGTTCTGGGAAAATAGAATAGTATTTTCCTCTATTCTTCCAGCTAAGTAACAACTAAAAACCCTTGAACACAATAAGACTCTAAAAAGTGGAGAGAAAATGCAGACTGGCTAGGGACCCTGGAGATGACTACCATGTCATCCCCAAGGAGCAATGTGGTAGTGAGTTCACTGTGCTTTCTTTTTGCCTTAAATATTCAAGATTTGTAGCTAAAGAAGGTGCAACCTAGAAACAACAAGCAAACAAATAAACAAAGACTCCAACAAAGCTCTTCTCTTTCTAGCCAAAGGACCAGGAAGCAGACTAGGAAGACAGAACATATAAAATTCTTACACAATAACTGTTCTATTCCAGCCAAATGTTATAGAAAAAACCTGTAGCCTCACCTACCATCAAAGGTTGAGGGGAGAGCCTAGATTTCCACCCTCAGAGGCTGTAATGAGGTGCCACAAAGTCCCTATCAGGGTGGTGCCACAGAAGGCTGGCCAGGGGGCTGTGATTTCTGCCAGCATCCTGCAGTAACAAGGCACTCTTCACTCTCTTCACAGGGGTGGTGTTAGAGACCTAAAGCATCAGGATTTTTACCACTGCCAAGGGGTAATGTGGCTACCCAACCCCTCACCCTGTGGAAAGTAATAATGAGACACTCTTATTCCTCCAAGATAGGACTGGGTCAGCAGAGGCCTAGAGGGAGCCAGAGTGCCCACCCCCAACCAGTGATAATGAGGAGTCTCTCTTCTCCCACCTGTCAATAGAGGCCAAGTCTGAATGTGGACTTCTACTACTGCCTGGAAGTAAGGAGACAGCACCTCCTTTCTGTTGCTGGTGCGGTGTCACAAAAAATCAACTAAAACAGAAGGTTTAAATAAGATCCAGATTCTCACAGCATTTAAATTTCCAAGTTTCAATTTTAAAAAATCACTAAGCATACCAAGAACCAAGAAAATCTCAACTTGAATGGAAAAAGACAATCAATAGATGCCAATGGCAAGACAACAAGATGCTCAAGTTATCTGAAAAAAGTTTCAAAACAGTCATTATAAAATGTTTTAGCAAGCAATTATTAAAAACTTGAAACAAATGAAAAAATAGAAAAATTCAGCAAATAATAGAAGATGTAAAGAAGAAGCAAGTGGAACTTTCAAAACCAAAAATACAATAACTGAAATAGGCTCAACATGGAGGAGGTAGTAGAGGAAGAGCAGAAGAAAGAATTGGTACACTTGAAGTTAGAACAATAGAAATGACTCAATCTGACAACAGAGAGAAAACAGACTTTTATAAAAAATGAATAGAGCCTGAGCCTATAATAAAAGATTTAACACGCATGCCATCAGAATTTCAGCAGGAGATGAAAATGAGATTAGGGCCAAAAATAGTCAAGATATAACGGTTTAAAATTGCCCAAACTTGGGGAAGGCATAAATCTATAGATTGAAGGAGCTTAAAGAATTCCAAACACAATAAACCCAATGAAATCCTCACCAAGTAACATCATAGTCAAACTTCTTAAGGATAAAGGCAAAGAATATATCTCCAAAGCAATGAAAAAAATGTTTTTCAATTAATTGAAAAGAAATTTGAATAATGGCAGATTTCTCATCTCAGTTGGTTGAAGCATCATCCTATAACTGAAGGGTTATAGGTTTGATTCCCGGTCAGGGTACATGCCTGGATTGTGGGCTTGATCCCTGCTCTGGGCACAGGTGCAACAGCTCCTGGTCTGCACATACACAATCCCCAGTCCAGGTGCTGATCCCTGGTCCAAGTGCATACAAGAAGTAACCAATTGATGCTTCTCTCTCATATCGATGTTTCTCTCTCTCCCTTCCTCTTGCTCTAAAAGCAGTGAAAAAATGTCCTTGGGTGCGGATAAAAAATAGAAAGAATAAAAATATGGTTAAATACAATACATTTGCCTTTAACTGTTGTGTTTTCTAAATTCTGTTGGAATGGTTAAGAAAATTATGATAATGTATAATGTGGTTCCAAATATATGTACAGAAAATACTTAAGACAATTATAAATAGGGGAAGGTGAGGGACATAAAGGGAAGTAAGGTTTCTATACTTCACTTGAACTGGTAAAAACATCAGTGCCAGTAGATTGTGATAAGTTCTGTCTATATAATGTAATACCTAGAGCAACCACTAAGAAAGTTACACAAAGGAACACAATGAAAAAAACTACAGATAAATTAAAATGGAATACTAAAAAAAAAATTCATAGGAAGGCAGGAAAATAAAACAGAATAGCCTAAATACACCAATTAAGACAGACTTTGGCAAAGCGAATTGTAAACCACGACCCAATATATATACTATCTATTAGAACTTTAGTTCAAATATAGTGATTGTCTTAGTCCATTTGGGCTTCTATGACAAAATACCATAGACTAGGTGGCTATAAACAATGAATATACATTTCTTATAGTTCTGGAGGATGGAAAACCCAAAATCAAGACATCACAGATTTGGTGTCTGATGAGAGTCTCCTTCTTAGTTCATGGATGGTCATCTTTTCACACTGTCTTCATTTAGCAGGATGGTCAAGGGCTCTCTGGGATATCTTTTACAAGGACACTAATTTCATTCATGATGCAGAGTCCTCATGACCTCATCACCTCCCAAAGACCCACCTCCGCATACCAACATGTTGGAAATTAGGTTATAACACATGGATTTTGAGGGGACGCAAACATTCAGACTATAGCAATAATATAGGTAGGTTAAAAATAAAAATATAGGAAAGGCTATACCCACAAACATTACTCAAAAGAAAACAGGAGTAGATATACTAATATAGGATAAAGTAGACTTCAGAGCAAAGAAAATTACCAGAGACAGAAAGGCTCATTACACAATGATAAAAGGGTCAATCTGTCTAAAAGACATAGCAATTCTGATTATATATGCACCAAATAAGAGCTACAAAATATGTAAAGCTAAAACTGTCTGAAGTGGAAGGAAAATACACAAATTTACAATTATAGTTGGAGACTTCAACATCTCCCTCTCAAAAATTGATAGAAAAACTAGACATAAAACCAGGATGTAGGCAACAATGTCATGAACCAACAGAATCTGATCAACATTTATAGAATATTCTACCCAGCAGCAAAAACATATTCTTTTCAAGTGTCCATGAAATTCATACCAAGATTGACCATATCTGGGACTATGAAACAAACTTTAACAAATCAAACCAAATTGAAATAATACATGGAGTTTCTCTGACAGCAATGGGATCAAACCAGAAATCAGTAATAGGAAAATCTCCAAACACTCAGAACTAAACAACAAACATCTAAATATTCCTCCAATCAAAGAAGTCTCAAAAGAAATCAGTATCAACTAATAAAGAACTGTTAGAACTGATAGCAACATGGCCAGTTATAAAATAAGTGAAGAAAGAAAAAACAATATTTAATTAACATATGATGGCAAAATAATCCAATTTACACTAACAATAAACAAAATAAAGTATCTAGGAATATACTTAACAGCAAATGTGCAGGAGTTGATATGGGGAAAACCATAAAACTTCACTGAGGGCTAAATCTTGTAGATATAGACAAGTTTACTCCAAAGTTTACATGGAAAGATAAATTAACTAAATTAGCTAAAACAATTCAAAAAAGAAAAATAAAATTAGAGGACTCAGTCTATCCAATTTTAAGATGTATTACACAGTTACAGTAATCAAGACTGTATGGTATTTTTTGTGCTCTTGGACAAATGGATTGGAAGAAATCCATTAATCCTCAGATAAATCTATAAATATAAAAATAATTCCAATTGAATCCTTATGGAATTCACCTGGGAAATCCTTTCAGAATTCAGCCAAGCCTGTTTTGTAAAAGGGTAATTACCATTCCAGATATTAATGTGTATCATATAGTTTCAATAATTAAAGTATTTTACTGGTAGCAGATTAGACAGCCTGGTGAAAGAGAATAGCAAGTTCATAATCAGACTCATGCATATGCACAAATTTAGGATGAGTAATGTACATTAAAAAGTTGTTCCATGCATTTTGACTGGTTTTCTAGTTAAGACAAGAGAGCAAATGGAACCCTGCATCTCCCTTATGCCAGAAACAGACATCCCTGGCTGCTTTCAGAGAATAGACTATGAGGATCCAGACATAAAAGGAGACAGCTCTAAGGGTCTGTGGTGATCCAGCTGAGAGCTGCAGTTTGGGACAGGAACATGGTGGAGCTCTGTTAAAAAGTGCCCAGATTTAGGTGGGTTTTGAAGAAAGAACCAGCAGAATTTCCTAATGGATTAGATGTATGGGTGAGAAAGAGTGAATTCCAGGATGATTGAGCAGCTGGAAGGAGAGAGTCCTGAGCTGGGCAGGCCTGGAGAAGGTACAGGTTTTAGGGTGCGTCAGGCCAATGCCTATTACACATACAAGTAAAGCTTCCACGTAGAAAAAGTGTATAGAGCTTGCATGTGAACATACAGATCTGCTTTTTTCAAGATTTCTATAATGAATTAAACTATTTTCATATTATGTTATTTTAAAAAGTTGTTGAAAGAACCATTGGTTATATATATATATATTTTTTAATTCAGAACATCAGAACCACCATCATCTCTAAGTTAGCAGATTTGCCCCTGAACAGTTTAGAGGACATTGACAAATGTACCTGTGCGATGCAGAGCCTGTTAGGAAGAGACTCCAGAGAGCCATGGAGAAATCCTCTGCAGAAAGAGGCAAGGGCCCAGCCTTCACATCCCCCTGCAAAGAGACAGACCCAAACCATCCCTGAGGGAGCACCCAACCCCTAGGTTTTCTTTTTCCCTCCTCAAGCAGAGAACCCAAAGGTGAGGAAGATTTTTCCTCATTCTGCCTAGGAGGACAAAAATGGCAGCATGAAGTGGTGACTTAGACCAGATGCCAGGTAAAAAGGTGAGTTGAGTTGCACTTATTTGTGTGTACTATATGTATTAAGTGTTAATAAACACTTATTAATGACTCCTCAGTTGCCACTTATTTCATCAAAACTAGGCTGAAGCATGAGTCCAAGCTTGCAGAGCAGAAGTGGCGAACATCCCAACACAATGCCAGCTGCAGAGGCAAGTTCAGAAGATTAAACAACAACCTGGTGAGAACATCCTGGCCAATCACCAGTCCTGCCTATTCAGGTGGCAAGGAAATCCACTGAGAAATGAATTTACACTTTGTCTTTAAAAATAACCAGAAGGGTTTTTTGTTTGTTTTTTTAATCCTCACCCAAGAACATTTTTTTATTGCTTTTAGAGAGAGAGAAAGGGAGAAAGAGAAATATCAATGCAAGAGAGAAGCATTGATTGGTTGCCTCCCATACACTTCCAGGGCAGGGATCATATGCACGCATACCGGGGATGGACCCTGCAACCTAGGCATGTGCCCTGACCAGGAACCAAACTCTCAACCTTTCAGTTATGGGATGATGCTGCAACCAACTGAGCTACACTGGCCAGGGCAATCACCAGACATTTCTTACAGGCAAGTAACTTGTCTAGATTTTGTTTTCTGGACACCTGGGCTCCTTGAGAAGATTATGAGTAGGGAAAAGAAGCAAGAGGGGGAAAGGCTAACTCTGCAGGGATGGAGCAGGGCAGACAGAGAGAGCACTAGTTGCCCATGTGGGGAGAGACTTGAGTCAGCGGGTGCCATAAGCTAAATCTCATTAGGAAGTACCAACTCAGTGAACCCAAGAAGCTAAAAGCTGGACTCGTCTCCCAGTATTGGCCATGTCCCCAGGGCCAAGCTCATGGTAGAAGCAGTGAGCTATTTACCTTCAAGGGAGCTTGGAAATGAGACCACTGGGGCGACTGAGAGACTGAATATGGGTCTCTACCCCCATTGTCCAGGCACAAGGAAGCACCTCCAATCCCTGTGAAAACCTGGGAAGAAGGATGCTTCATTCCCACTCTCCAGGATGGATGGGGTCAAACTTCCCTCCAACTCAACCATGTGGGAATTCAGAATTCAATTTATTTTTATTTAAGGGAAATAAAGGAAAACGATTTCTTATGCACAGGTACACAGGATTCTATAGGCTAAGATGAATATCCTCCATAGAGGTTTCAGAGCCTCCTAGTCATTTACTTATGGAGCAAAACTGTACAGGGTGAATAGGAGCGATGGTCAACTGGGGCTGTGGTTTTGTAACTCCATTCCTTCTATGGGAAGCCTCTGGGCTGGCTCTTGCCAACACATACTTAAAGAGGACATAGGCCATGTCATTAAAGATGTCAATCTGGAG
Source organism: Artibeus jamaicensis (assembly GCF_021234435.1). Taxonomy (NCBI): domain Eukaryota; kingdom Metazoa; phylum Chordata; class Mammalia; order Chiroptera; family Phyllostomidae; genus Artibeus; species Artibeus jamaicensis. The sequence goes on along the minus strand of NW_026521896.1, from coordinate 837,237 downwards.
GAAAAAGCAGGTATGCCTACAAATGATACCTGAGATTCTTGTGGCTGAGAGATACAATTCAATAGTCGGGTTTGTCATTATTCACCCCAAGAAGTCCCTTCCTGTTGGTCAGTGGTCAATAACAAGGCATTGCCACCCAGAGGCAGGTGTCTAAATTGTAAACCAAAGAGTCTCAAGGATATAAACAGACTAGAAGGTATTTCTGTATAACCCACTCCAATTCAGTGCTAGTTACAGCATCTTATACTGGGAACCTTGCTCTCTAAAGGCCCCTATCACCAATAAGTATTGTGAAATTATAGGGAAATTCCAGGATCCCAAAACAAACAGTGAACCTGACTGGCAATCAAGGATTAGGGCCTAAATGTCTTAGTTAGGTTGCAAAATAAAAAATAAAAATATTTAACATGGAAAAGTTATGTACTTTAAAAACTATCTAAGATTCCTTAGCCCAATAGAGTAAACCAGGAAAATATGTTTTTTGTTCTCTTTGCATCATCCAGATAGTCCCACTGAATTTGGGTGAATTGTGGAGATTATTTACAAAGATGTGGGCAATGTGTAGAGAAAACCACAAATGGTCAGTATCCCAGGGCCTGAAAGACCAGGTCCTTTGGCCATACCCAACCTTGCTGGAGCAAGGCTGCTATGATCTGGAAGGAGAGCTCTATGTGAAACCTGGTAAAAGCTGTGACCTTTTGTGAGGAATTCAGCTAGGCCAAGACAACCTCACAGGGAGACAGCCAAAGCAATAAACACCATGGCCTTGCTCTTTCCTCCCTCTGGTCTTCTCATTGAGGCTAAGGCTCCTCATTGGCTGGATCCAACTAGATGCAAATGATAAGGGATAAGGACAGTGGTTAATGTCTCTCTCTAGAGGGCAGCCTGCTGGATCAAATATAAGGGTAGAAAGGGTGAAAAGTGAATTGGATGGGGGGGAGGCAGAAATGGAAAGTGTTTGACAAACTCTTCCTCTTGAAACCCCAAAAATCCGATGGCAGAAATATAGAAAAGATTCACTCCTAGACTATGAAGAGAATAAGAGAGGAATCACTGGTGAACCAGAGATTGTCAACAGGTTTGGTTGAAGAAAATGAACAGGTGTGAGTTAGCTGGGGATGTGGGGCAGAGAAAGCTGTAATGTGAACTTGTGGAAGGCCTGGAGCTATGCCTGGGAAACTGGCCATGAGAGGTTCTAGACTCAGAACTGTCAAGCCTGACAACCACCCAGTGAGCAGTGGGTTGAGCACAGAGGAATTAATTAAAGGGTCTGTGTTCAAAATAGTCTGCCATCTGCCTTTGAGCTCAGAATATAAAAAAGCCAGCAGCTAGGTATTCATGCTTCCTTGGGCATATGGGCATAATGTCAGTCTTTGAGGTAAGAAGCTCACTCAAAGCTTCAGCAAGGCTAAATGTAAAAAAACCCAATCTGAATACATCATTGTAAAATTTCAAAGTACCAAATGGAGGAAAAGATTTGAAAAGACCCCTGGAAGGAAAAAAATAAGTTAGCTTAAAAAAAATCAGACTCATGTTAGATTTCTCATTGGCCATGTCAGGTATTTGGGGACAGCAGATCTTCAGATTGCTGAGAGAAATTCATGTCTGGAAATCTGTACTCAACCAAATCATTGATCAAGTTGGAGGACAGAATAAAAGCAGTTTTCAACCTGCAAACACTCAGGAAGTTTCCTTCCGTGTGCCTTTTCTAAAGAAGTCACTTGAGGAGTTAATCCTGTATTATAAGTATCCAGCTGATACAGAAGACATGGAACTGGGAGAGCAGGGAGGAGCCAGAATGCCAGCTGTATAGCAGGAAGCCCAGTCTGGAGCAGCAAGACAGCAGACTTTGGAAGGGAGGTCTCCGGGAGAAGATGTGGAAGGATGCCACAGGAGAATATGACAGGCTTTATCTTAACGGAGAATATGAAAAATGCACAGAATGCAAGGACCCCCAAAACTATAACTAGAAACTCTACGAAAAGCTAATTGCTGCACCATAAAGTCATAAGAAAATATTGTGAAATTGGGGCAGAGTTGAGCAGAAGTTAATGGACTTGGAAAAAAAGAATGGATTGAATTCTAAGTAATGGAGAATATAACCTGGAAAGTATTAGTAATATAATGAATATGTTTCTTCTTTCATTGAGAATAAAGAAAGGTGACCAGAAAAGAGGGTGGGGGAAAAACAAACAAAAAGGGTATGATCTACATACAGTGTAGAAGAAAACATGATGTGACTGTGAGCAATCAGTCAAGAACAAATTTTTTTGAACATTCTTCAGTGAGAAACACAAGAATGGGGTCACTGGAGTCATGGGTAAGGAATGGAATAATACTCTCATCTCAGCTCTAAAGCAAACAGTGTTTACTCTGTATAATGTACATGTACTTACTGGCTAGAACTTTCTTTCCTCAGATATCCACATGGTTTATTCCTTTAACTCCTTCAGGAATTTACTCAAATATCACCTTTGTAGAGAGAAATTTCCTGACCATTCTATCTAAATCACACACACACTCTTATACCCCTCCTGGCTTAATTTTCCTCCTAAGCACAACTAGAACACTAAATGAATTATTTTCTTATCTTATTTATCTTCTGTCTCCCTCACACTGGAAATGGTGTACCATGAGGGCAGGGATTTTTCTTTACTACTGCATTTCCTGCTGTTTCCCCAGCACCAAGGACAGGGACTAGCTTTGGTATGTCTGTAATAAATATTTGCTGCATTAAGTGTTGACACCAGTCATAGGCAAGTCACAGGGCCATAATTGTGTTTATGTGACAGAAATTAAATGTCATTATGCTTGGGAATGCAAAAATAAAGGTGTATCTCACAGAAGTTGTAGTGGAAATGCAAAAAAAATAAAAGAGGGAAAAGTTAAGAGTACTAATATCCTCATTTGACCACATGGATAATCAAGATACTGTTTATAGTTGATGAGCAAGAAATATAGATTTAAGAAGGTTATTTAAAGTTACATAGTTAGCCCTGGCTGGTGTGGCTCAGTGGACTGAATGCCAGCCTTCAAATCAAAGGGTCACCAGTTTGATTCCCAGTCAGGGCACATGCCTGGGTTGCAGGCCAGGTCCCCAGTAGGGGGCATATGAGAAGCAACCACACATTGATGTTTTCTTCCTCTCTTTCTCTCTCCCTTCCCCTCTCCATAAAATAAACAAATAAAACCTTTAAAAAATAAAATTACATAGTTAACAATTAAAATAACTAAAAACAGTGATGTAACTATATTGGTATGAGTGAGCCAGAGGAAGTGAAAGACAGACAAATTAAGTTAAATTTCATCTAACAGCAATTCATGAGATAATTCTAAAGTTAAGACATTCAAAAATGTAAGCAGAAGCATAATATTTAGAGTATGGAGATAACCTCAGAAGGCCTTATATTTGAAATGGTGAGATGTGATTGGTGGGAAATTGTGGTTTCAATGATAAGAGACTACATTGTAGCAGATCATTACTTCTGTAGATAATAATTATAAACCCTGGATAAAATATTTTAAAAAATATTTAAAGCACTAGAAGCAGGCATAAAGCTGAAGGGACTCAACCCTTGAAAGAAGGAAACTGCACTATGTGAGAGCTATGTTTTTACTAATTTTCCCCAAAGGCACTCCCTAACTGCCTGGGCTGGAGCAGCTAGAGCTAAAACAGAAATCCTGAATTGGCTTAATGTGTTAGAGTTTTAAGTAGCCAGAGAAGCTGAAAACTTATGTGTGGCGGGGGCAAGGATGCAGAAAACCAGTTAAAAAAAAAAGAGGAGCCACAATATTGGGAGTCACCAAATTTGCATGTAAACTCCCCTCAAATCTTTAGTTGACCCTGAACTGTGAATGTGCAGGGAAGCTCCAAGGACCCTGCTTAAAAGCAACAGCTGGAAGACTAGAAAATTTGAGCAGAGATCTCAGCTGTCACCTGCTGCCAGGGAGAGACAGTTTGGATTTGGAATCCTCCCAAGTCAGAGGAACTTGGTAAACACTCAGGCTATACTTTAGAAGGCTGTGTTCCACTTTCAAGGGGTGACATTCAGCTGACTGGCAGAACCACAGAATTCCCATCCTGCAACCATGGCCCAATTTGTCCATAACCTCACAGAGAAGGCCCCAGTGCTGGTAAATGCTGCTGTGACTCACTCAAAAGTTCAGCTGACCACATTTTGGCACTATGCCAAAGTTGAGCTGATTCTTCCAACCCTTGATGAGATCCCAATAGCTATTCAGAGCTTGAAAAAAATAGCCAATAGCACTCAAAGTGGTGGCTTCAAACAGCTCACAGTTAAGGAAGCTGTGCTGAATGGCTTGGTGGCCGCTGAGGTATGGATGTGGTTTTACATAGGCGAGATAATGGGCAAGCGTGCATCTATTGGCTATAATGTTTGAAGATCAATCTTTAACATCTATTTCTTTTTTGGTTTATTATTTGAATGTTCTTGGCCATGAATGATCAGAATGGTATTTGAATAAAAGAAAGATATTTCAAAATCAATGTTGTCTGTATCAAACGCTGCAACAGAAAGGTCACAATTTCTCTTGATGTTAGGTTGGGTTGTCTTTTGCTTTAATAACATTAATACAACTCTAAATGCATGTCTTTGCTTAGCCTGAAAATGGAAAACGTATATGTGAATATACCAATCTGCTATTTATATTTAAGAGGAAAACATTTTAATTCAAAGGGTGGAAATACGATATTTTCAGAAAAGTCAGAGAAGGGGCCTTGAGAAAACTAGAACTTGCTGCAGTAGAAATAGTAATACCATGTATTAGAGTTAAATTGTGTTAGTAGTTAAAGAACCAAATTTGGATAGTTTTTCTTTGCTAAAGTCAGAGAAAGATCTCTCTGATGACACTTATGTCTGATGTAAATGTTGGGATATTTGGTGGTATTCTAAGTATGTATCTTTATAACACCTTTAACATCAGGACAGTGAAAAAGCCATGACCTACATTATTTTATCTGGTTTTATGATTTTTAGAACCTATCTTTGACAAAATAAAATACCCCGTGGACATCTAGAAAAAGAATAAGACTGTGTTCTAGAATGAAGCATTTGCCCTAAGACTAGGTGGAAAACTGAAACATATTCACTGTAACAAAGTGTCACCTTGAGAAAATGAAACAACCTCAAGTTCCAGGTAACTGGCAACAAATTAAACTGTTAGAACAAAAAGAAACACTCTCCAGAGAACTAAAATAGAATCCAAGTTTTCTACACTGAATCATGCAAAATTTCAGCATACAATAAAAAAAATTTAAACAAAGAAACTGTAAGATGTGACTAACGGTCATGAAGGGAAAACCCCATTCAACAAGAACAGATTTCAGGATGGTCTAGATGTTGATGTTAGTAAACAACGACTTTAAAACAGATGTTATAAAATGTTCAAAGAATTAAAAGAACTTTCAGCAGAAAATAAAAACCATACAAATTTTATAATATTTTGAAAAGTATAATATTTGAGATAAAAATGTACTACATAAGTTTAACAATACATTAGATATGGCAGGCGACAGGGTAAGCATAATTTAAGATGGATCAGTTCAGATGGATCCAACATAAATAACAGAGATAAAAAGTTGGGGGGGAACCAAAGTCTCAGTGAATGCTGAGATAACATCAAGTGGTCTAACAGTTTGAATGACTGGCATCCTAAGGACAGTGTGAGGAGCAGAAAATATTTGAAAAATATAAGAACATTCACTGATGTCTCATAAGAAATAATGGAGGCCAGTTGATAATGACTGACATCTTAAAGTTTTAATAAAAATGCTGTCAACACTGAATTCTATATCCAGTGAGAATATACTCCAAAATGAGATGAAATGAAGATATTTTCAGATAAATAAAATTTAAAATAATTTTTGTTAGATTTGTAATACAAGAAATGCTAAAGGATGTTCTTCAGGCTAAGGGAGAAAAAAACCAGATCATAACTTGAACCTAAAGTTAGGAATAGAGAACACTAGAAATAGTATATAACTTTATAAACAATATAGTTATATACTTTATAGTATATTTACTATATACTTTAAAGTAAATATACTTACATTTACTTTAAAAACTATTTAAAGCAAAATAATAGCACTGCAGGGTAAGGGTTTAAAAGTATACAGAAATAAAAGATATAATAGTAGGATGAAGGATGAGGTAGGAAACAGATGAGTGAAATGATTCTATTTTAAGGTTATTACATTTGTGAAGAATGGAGTATGAGCTGTGATGTGGGAACTGTAAGGTATGAAATGAGAAGTGCTAGATATGAAGAATTAAGTGAACAGTTGTACAACATAATTTTAATAGGCTTTCATAAGTAGGAAATACATACTCCCAGCCTTAGAAAAACCGCTAATATAATTGAAATAGGCATAGCTAAAAGCCAATAGTGGAAATAAAATGAAACCCAACAACATTCAAATATTTCAAAATAAGGCAGTATTAAAGGATGAAAGGAATGAAGGCCAGAAAAAGGAAAAATAAATAACAGTATGGTAGATAAACTCAACCACACCAATAATTACACTAAATATAAGGGAAGGCCACGGGCAAAGTCAAGATGGCAGGGTTGGTAAACTGAGTTCACCTCCTTCCATAATCAAAATTACAACTAAATTATAGAACAATCACTACTGAGAACCACCCGAAGACTAGCTGAAAGAACTTCTGTAAGTAAGGGTATAAGGAGGAAGCCATATTGAGACTGGTAGAAGGGGCAGAGATGCAGAGCAGGCAAGTCCCACATCTGCAGTGTGGCAGTCAAGAACTGGGAGAGATATCTCCACTGTGGAGTTCCCTCTGAGAAGAAAAGGACCTCAGCCCCATACCAGGTTCCCCAGCCCAGGGCACCCGTACTGGGAAGAGGAATATACCCAACTTCTGACTTTCAAAACCAGTGGAGATTATGTCCCAGAGAGACAAAGGGCTGCAGGGGACTGAGACACACTGCTCCTAATGGGCTAGCATACAAACTCAGAAACTCATTCACTGGGAGCTCTGGCACAGGGGCAGAAGCTTGAAAAGCACCAGAGATATACAGAAAAGAACTAAATTGACTAAATTCATGGTGAAAACCGGAAGGGCAGTGATCAGAAAACTCCAAGGGGACAGAAACAATGGCAGTTGCCATTGTACTTTTGTCGAGCTCTTCTCTCACCCAGCTGGCCAAGCACAAAATCTGTCATTCTCCCTTAACCTGGGTGAACACCATTTGCCCTGCTCTAGTGTTTTCCTGAGACCCTTCCACACTCAACCTGCTCGCATGGCAGGAGCCTCTTCTAGCAGCTCCTGCGCATGAGCATCCAGCCTTGACTTGCAAAGTAGCAAGAGAAAAGCAGTTAGTTACATACAAGGGAGCTGTCATGAGACTATCAGCTAATTTTTAACAGTAATTTTACAGGCCAGAAAGGAATGGAACAAAATAGTCAAGTGATAAAAGAGAAAAACCTACAACAAAGATTACTCAGTGATGTTATCATTCAGAATTGACTGAGAGATAAGAGTTTCCCAAACAAGCAAAGGTAAAGGAGTTCATCACCACTAAACCCAGCATTCAAAAAAATAAAAAATAAACCAGTAGAAAAATAAAAATAAAAATAAAGACATAGGAGAGAAAAAATATCTCACTGAAAAAGGCAAACACTTAGTAAAAGTAGTGGACCACCAAAGACAAAAGTAGGATGATCATGTGTAAATACAATAAATAAGGGATATGCATAAACCCACATACCAAAGATGTTAAAAATAATGACAAAAACATAAACATGGGGATGAGTAAAAAATATAGTGACTTTATAATATGTTCGAACTTATTATAAAGTTCGACCATCAACTTAACACAGACTGCTATAAACACAGCTGGATATACACAAAGTACATGGTAACTACAAACCTAAAACATGTAAGAGATTTACAAGAAATAAAGAGAAATAGGGATGGTGGTGAGGGCTGGTGAGAGGAAGGCAGATAACCTTACTTGAACAACAATTAAAAAAAAAAAGAAATAAAGAGAGATAGAATTCCAGTCAAGATGGTAGTGTAGGTAAATGCAGTACTGGGAAATCTTCCACAACCACATCAAAATTACAACTAAATTACAAACAACCATCATTCAGTACACCTGAAATTTAGCTGAACAGAAGTCCCATACCTATGGATACAAAAAAGAAGCCACATCAGATTGGTAAGGGGAGTGGAGATGCAGAAAGGTTGGTTCCAGACTCACATGTGGAGGTTAAAATTAGGAGGAGTATCCCAGGTGCAGAAGTCCCCTGAAAGGCAAGGGATGACACCCACAGATCTGAACCCCCCCATCCCTGGGTTCCAGTGCTAGGAAGAGAAGTGCCATAACTACTGGATGTAAAAACAAGCAGGAATTGTGGCTGAGTGAGATGAAGGGCATCTAGAGCCCCAGGCACTCCTCTTAAAGGGCCTAAGTGTGGATTTACTCATACTGACTTCCTCTCAGCTCCAGTGCTAAGGCAGCAGTTCAAAAGTCACCAGAGACATATAAGAAGGAAGTGAATTGTCTGGCATTAGGATAAGAACTGGAGGAGCAGCTTTCTTCCAGACAAAAGTGCTGGCAGAGGCCATTGTTCCTTTTCTGAGCCCTTCCCCCAGAGCCGGTAGGCAGACACCATGTCTAAAACTTTATCAGACTGGCTCTCTCCCACTGTTTGCTCCACTGTGTTGATTCCCTGAGACCACACCCACCCACTTGAAGGTCCATCCGTGGTGTTTCCAGTGGCTTTTCCATACAAAGGGCCTCTTTTGGGTCATGCTTCAAACAAGTGGCATCTGGGCTCTTTGTACCCTGTACCTCTTGCTGAGTAACTGCAGTCCTGACACTAGCAGCAACCAACATTGGTTTATAACTTGGCTTCTTCTGGGCACCTCCAAACTCAGCCCAGTAACAGCCATCTTCAGACTGCTCTGTAGCTCATGCTGAGTGGCCTAAGGAAAGGCACAGGTTTGGCTGACCTTGAAACTCTCAGGAGGCCCTAGAACCTGTGCACCTGGTGAACAGCTTTAGAACACACTGGGTTACAACCCTATCACCTCCATGAGTAACACACACAAGGGATAGAATTGATGAGCATCAAAGCCCCAGTGAAGCAAGTCCTTCTCTATAGGATCAACTCGTGCAATAGCAACTCCACTGCTACAATCATTTAGGTCCTCATAGCCAATTAGCCTGGGGGTCAATCCCTCCCAGTGATGCCAACAGCAATCAAGACTCAACTACAACAGGACAGTGCACACAGCACACATAGGGGCACACCTGGAGCACCCAGCTAGAGTGACTGGGGAGGCTGTGCCACTGGGCCCTACAGGACACGTACTACATAATGCCACTCTACCAAGTCCAGGAGATATAGCAGCTCTTCCTAATATATAGAATCAAACACAAGGAAGCATCCAAAATGAGGAGACAAAGAAAGAGGTCCCAAATGAAAGAACAGGAGAAATTTCCAGAAAAAGAACTAATGAAGCAGATGCAAGCAAACTACCAGATACAGAATTCAAAGCAATGGTTATAAGGTTGCTCAAAGGGCCTAGAGATAACTTCAGCAGTATAATAAAGGATATAAAAACCATAAAAATGAACCAGTCAGAAATGAAGGATAATTTACAAGGAATCGACAGTGGAGTAGATGACACCAAGAATCAAATAAGCAAAATCAGCAATTCAAATATAAGAGAGTAAAAAACACCCAGTAAGAACAGCAAGTAGAAAAAGAATCCAAAAAACTTAAAATAGTCTTTTGGGACAACTTCAAGCATACCTACCCTCACATCATGGGGGTGCCAAAAGGAGAAGAGAAAGAGTAATAAATTGAATACCTACTTGAAAAAATAATGACAGAAAACTTCCCTAACTTGGTGAAAAAAACAGACATACAGGTCCATGAAGCACAGAAAGTCCCAAACAAGAGGAACCCACAGAGGCCCACTCCAGAACACATCGTAATTAAAATACCAAATGTTAAAGCCAAAGAGAAAATCTTGAAGGCAAAAGAGAAAAGCAGTTAGTTACCTACAAGGGAGCCCCCACAAAACTGTCAGCTGTTTCTCAACTTAAACTTTGCATGCCAGAAGTGATTGGCATGCAATATTCAAAAGGATAAAAAGCAAGGACCTACAACCAAGATTACACTGCCCAGCAAAGCTATTACTTAGGATTGAAGGACAGATAAAGAGCTTCTCAGACAAGAAAAAGCTAAAGGGGTTCATCACCACTAAACCAGTATTATAAGAAATGTTAAAGGGTCTCTTTAAGAAAAAAAAATAGATCAAATATATGAAAAATAAAATGCCAGTACATATCTATGAACAATTACTTTAAATGCAAGTGGATTAAATGTTCCAATGAAAAGATATATCACAACTGAATGGACAATGAAACATGACCTTTGCATATGCTGTCTACAAGAGACTTCAGATCAAAATACATACATAGGCTGAAAGTAAAGGGATAGAAAGATATGTTATGAAAACAGAGACAAAACAAAACAAACAAAAAAGCTGAAGTACAATATATAACCACACCAAGTAGACTTTTAATCAAAGGCTATCACGAGACACAAAGGACCCAGTGATGTGACTTCTCAGTTTTCTATCCCAAAGTATCAAATTGAAAAGACATATATATCCATATGAATGTTTATTGTAGCATTATTTACAATAGCCAAGATTTGTAAACAACCTAAGTGTGCATCAATGGATGAATGTATAAAGAAAACATGGTGCATATATACTATGGAATATGATTCATCCATATAAAAGAATGAAATCTTGTCATCTGAAATAACATATACCCTCTGGGGTATTATTTTAAGTGAAATAAGTCACTCAGAGAAAGACAAGTGCAGATGATTTCACTTATATGTGGAATCTAAAAAACAAAGAAGCAGAACAGAAATACAGAGAACATTTTGACAGTTGCCATATGGGAGGCGGGTTGAGGGAACAGTACAAGTTAGTAGTTGCAGAATAGTCACAGGAATGTACAGTACAGCATAAAGATTATAGTCAATAATATTATAATAACTATATATGATGTCAGAGGGGTACTAGATTATCAGGGTAATCACATCATAAGTTACATAATTGTCCTATCACAGGGTTGTACACCTGAAACCAATAAGACATTGTATACCAACTGTAATCATAGGCAGATAAATAAATAAATAAATAATAAATTTAGAACATAAAAAATGTTCAACCAACAAATTTAAGAAAATACAATAAAGAGCAAGGAATCCAAACATAATACTATAGAAAGTCATCAGTATAGAAGAAAACAGAGCAAGAGCAGAAGAAAGGAACAGAGGAGAATCACTAAAACTATTAGAAAACAGTGAATATAATGACAATAATTACATATCTATAAAAAATTACTTTAAATGTAAATTGACTAATTGCTCCAATCAAAAGACATAGGGTAACTGAATGGGTTTTTAAAAAAATAGCTGAGTTAACAATAATTATATCAGACAAAATATATTTTTAAACAGATTACATAATGATAAAGGAATAAATACAAAAGGATATAAAAATTTTAAACATCTACACACCCAATGTAAGAACACCTAAATATATGAAGAAATATTGACAGGCATAAAAAGATCATCTGTAATACAATAACGGTAGGGAACTTTAACACTCCATTGACCTCAACATGGAAATATAGGCCTTAAATGACACAGAGCAGGTGGATTTAATAGACATTTTTAGGACATTTTACCATAAAGCAGTAGAATATACACTCTTCAAATGCACATGGAATCTTTTCCAGGATGGACCACATGATAGGCCACAAAACAAGTATAACTAAATTTGAGAAGCCCCAGAAAGTGTGGCCCAGTTACTTGGAGCAGCGTCCTATAACCAAAAGGTTGCAGGTTCAATTCTCAGTAAGGGCACACACCTAGGTTGCAGATTCAAGCCTCAGTTCCAGCACATATGGGAAGTTGCCAATAAATGCTTCTCTTTCACATCAATATTTCTCTCTTGTTCTTCCTTTTTCTCTTTCTCTCTCTCTAAAAGGAATGAAAAAAGTGTCCTTGGGTGAGGATAAAACATAGATAAACTTAAGAAGATTAAAATCATATCAAGCATCTTCTTCAATCACAATAGCATTTAACTAAAAATCAATTACAAAAAAACTGAAAACACACAAAAATGTGTGGAGGTTAAACAACATGCTGCTAAACAATGAATGGGTTAATAATGAGTCAAGGAGAAATTCAAAAGACACCTTGAGACAATGGAAAATTGAACACTTAACAACCTACAATCTATGAGACACAAAGTGGCTTTAAGAGGAAAACTTATAGCAACACTGGCCTACCTTAAAAATAACTCAAATAGACAATCTATCCTTATATTTAAAGAAACTAGAAAAGGAAGAACAAAGCCTAAAGTAGATAAAAATAATAAAGATTAGAGCTGAAATAAATAAAATAGAGACAAAAATAGAAAAAATTAATGAAACCAAGAGCTGCTTTTTTGAAAAAATAAGTAAATTAATAAACCTTTAGCCAGCCTCATCAAGCAAAAAAGAGAGGGATTGAAATAAATATAATCAGAAATGAAAGAGGAGGAGCAACAACACCACAGAAATATAAAGGGTTATAATTAAATACTACAAATAATGATATGCCAACAGTTTAGACAATCTGAAAAAAATGAATAAATTCCTAAAAACATACAATCTGCCAAGACAGAATCAAGAAGAAACAAAAAATATGAACAGAGGATTATTAGTAAGGAAATCAAATCCATAATCAAAAAAACTCTCAAAAAACAAAAGTCCTGTACCAGATGGTTTCACAGGTGAATTCTATCAAACATTCAAAGATGAATTAATACCTATTCTTCCCAATCTCTTGCAAAAAAAAAAAAAAGATGAGTAGGGAAAGCTCCAAAACTCATTTTACAAGACCAACATTACCCTAATACTAAAACCAGATAAACACAATCACTACCAAAAAGAAAAAAAGAGAGAGAAAGAAAATTGCAGACCAATATCCCTGATGAACATAGATGCAGAAGTCCTCAACAAAATATCAACTAACCAAATTCAGCAATACATTAAAAAGATTATATACCGTGATCAAGAGGGGTTTATTCGAAGGATGCAGGGTTGGTTCAATATCTGCAAGTCAATTGATGTGATATACCACATAAATAAAATAAAGGATAAAAATTATATGATCATATAAATAGATGCAGAAAAGGCATTTGACAAAATCTAATATCAGTTTATGATAAAAACTCTCAACAAAGTGGGGACAGAGGGAACATACCTCTACATAATAAAGGCCATATATGACAAATCTATAAGCTAATGTTCCATTCAACAATTAAAATCAGTAAGCATTTTTGCTAAGATCAGGAACAAGAACAGATCCACTTTCACCACTTTTATTCAACATAGTATTGGAAGTCCTAGCTATAGCAATAAGACAAAAAGAAAATAAAAGAAATAAAAGGCATCCATATTGCAAAGAAAGAAGTAAAACTCTCATTATTTAAAGATTATGATATTATGTAGATAAAACCTTTATGCTTTCACAACAAACTTATTAAAATAAATTAATTCCATAAAGTAGTAGCATACAAAATTAATATTCAGTAGTTGGCCCTAGCTGGTGTGGCTAGTGGATTGAGCACTGGACTGCAAACCAAAGGGTTGGCAGTTTGATTCCCAGTCAGGGCACATGTCTGGGTTATGAGCCAAGTTGTGCCCTCAGCAGGGGGCGCATGAAAGGCAACCACACATTGATGTTTTTCTCCCTCTTTCTCCTTCCCTTCCCCTCTCTCTAAAAATAAATAAATAAAATATTTTAAATATATATTCAGCAATTTCTTGCATTTCTATATAATAATAATTAACTATTGGAAAGAGAAATTAAGAAAATAATCTCATTTGCAGTAGCCTCAAAAACAATAAACTACCTAGGAATAAATCTAACCAGGTATTAAAAGACTTGTATGCTGATATTGCTGAAGAAATTGAAGTAGGAACAAATAAAAGAAAGGATATACCTTGCTCATGACTTCAAGAATTAATATTGTCAAAACTTCATACTACCCAAAGCAATCTGCAAATTTAATGCAATCCTTATCAAATACAAATGCTGTTTTTCTCAGAAGCAGAACAAATAATCCTAAAATATGTATAAAACCACAAAAGACCCCAAATAGCCATTATAATATTGAGAAAGAAGAACAAAGTCGGAGAGATCACGCTTCCTAATATCAAACTATACAACAAGTCTATAGTAATCAAAACAGCATGATACTGGAACAGAATTTTTTGCCCAGAAATAAACCCATGCCTATAACAAAGGAGGCAAGAATATACAATGGGGTAAAGACAGTATCTTCGATAAATGGTGTTAGGAAAACTGGACAGATACATGCCAAAAATGAAACTAAACTAACTACTTTCTCACACTATATACAAAAATAAACTCTAGACTTCCAGTCAAGATGATGGTGTAGGTAAACACAGCTCATCAAAAATTACAGCTAAACTATAAAACAACCATCATTTAGAACCATCAGAAATTGAGCTAAATGGAAGTCCTACAACTACAGAATTAAAGAAGAAACCACACTGAGACTGGTAGGAGAGGTGGAGATGCAGAACAGACTGGTCCCACACCCATATTTATGTGGTGGATAAAAATCAGGAGAAATATCTCAAGAGTGAGCTGCCCCAGCCCCACAGAGTTCCAGTACCAGAAAGATAAGTCTCCACAAATTCTGGCTATAAAAACCAGTGGGGATTGAGGCTGTGGAAGACAGAAACTACTGAATCCCCAGGCAGTTCCTCTTAAAGGGCCCTCAACAAACCTACTCCCTCTGAGCTCCACTCCTCTGAGCTCAGACTCACTCCCTCTGACCTCCAGCACCAGAGAAGCAGATAGAAAGGCATCAGAGACATACAGCAAGGAACTGAATTGTCCAACATCAGGGCAAAGTTTGGGGGCAGCTTTCTCTCAGACAAAAGGGCTGGCAGAGGATACTGTTCCTTTTGTGATACCTCCCTGCACAGATCCACAGAGGCTGCAGACAAACAGCATTATCTGAGACTCCCTCAGCCTGGCTCACATGGTTTGCTTCACCCTGGTGATTCCCTGAAGCCCTGCCCTACCCAGTTTTCAGGCCCACTCAAGCGGTTTCCAGTGGTTTTTCCATATGAATGGCTTGTCTTGGCCTATGCTTCAGATTTTCCTAAATTCTTTCAAACAAGCAGCATCTGGTTTTAGGGAGCCCCATACCTCTCACTAAGTTGCCCTAGGCCTGGCACGGGCCAGCTTTGGTTTACAGATTGGTCTTTCCTGGGCACCTCCAAGCCCAATGTGAAGAGCAGCCAACTGCAGATCACTTTTGTAGCTAATGCTTTGTGACCCCGGAGATGTGGTGGTTGACGTTGGATGTGCCAACAGCAATCAAGTCTCAACTACAACAGGAGAGTGTATACAGCACACACAGTGGGAACACACATGGAGTACTCAGCTTGCATAATAAGGGAGACTGTGTCACAGGACTCTACAGTACACCTACTATATTAGCCACTATATCAAACCTGGGAGATGTAGCAACTCTATCTAATTCATAGAAACAAACACAGAAGGCTGCCAAAATGAGGATACAAAGAATCATGGCCCAAATGAAAGAACATATAGAACATATCAAAATGCCAGAGAAAGAACTAAACAAAGTGAAGAAGAGCGATCTATCAGATGCAGAGTTCAAAACACTGGTTATAAGGATGCTCAAGGAATTTAGTGAGGACCTCAACAGCATAAAAAAAGACACAGTCAGGAATGAGGGATACGCTAATTGAAATAAAGAACAACTTGCAGGGAAACAACATTAGAATGGATGAAGCCAATAATCAAATTAGCTGTTTGGAACATAAGGAAACAAAAAAACAACCAGTCAGAATTGCAAGAAGAAAAAAGAATCCAAAAAAAAATGAGGATAGTGTAAGGAGCCTCTGGGATAACTGCAAGCATACCAGCATTCTTATCACAGGGGTGCTGGAAGAAGAGAAAGAGCAAGAAATTGAAAACTTATTTGAAAAAATAATAAAAGACAAATTCCTTAACTTAGTGATAAAATAGATATGCAATTCCAGGAAGCACAGAGAGTCCCAAACAGGATGGACCCAAAGAGGACAACATCAAGACACATCATAATTAAAATGCCAAAGGTTAAAAACAAACAAAAAAATCTCAAAAGCAACAAGAGAAAAGCAGTTAGTTAGCTACAAGGGAACTCCCATAAGACTGTTGGCTGATTTCACAAAAGAAACTTTGCAAGCTAAAAGGGATTGGCAAGAAATATTCAAAGTGATGAAAAACAAATACCTACAACCTAGATTATTCTACACAGCAAAGCTATCATTTAGAATTGAAGCACAGATAGAGCTTCACAGACATGAAAAAGCTAAAGGAATTAATCATCACCAAACTAGTACTATATGAAATGTTAAAGGGTCTTCTTTAAGAGGAAGATAAAAAAAACATGAACAAAATGGTAATAAATACATATCTATCAACAATTGATAGATAACAAAAACAAAAAACAAAATAAACAAAGAAGCAGAACAGAAACAAAATCATAGATACAGAGAATATTTTGAAAGTTGCCAGTTGGGAGGGAGTCATAGGGATCAGCTAAAAAGGTGAAGGGATTAAGAAGTGCAAGTTGGTAATTACAGAATAGTCATGGGGATGTAAAGTACAGCATAGGAAATAGAGTAGCCTAAGAACATATGCACATGACCCATGGACATGGACAACAGGGTGTGGATTGCCTAAGGGAGTGGAGCATGCTGGGTGGAGGGGGAAAGGGGAGAAAATTTGGGTCAACTATAATAGCATAACCAACAAAATATAATTTTTAAAAGTATAATTTATTGATTATGCTATTACAGTTATCCCATTTTTTCTCATCTTTATTCCCCTCCACCCTGAACTCCCCCTCCCAGAATTCCCCACCCTTAGTTCATGTCCATGGGTCATATATGTAAGTTTCTTGCCTTCTCCATTTCCCGTACTAGTCTTAATATCCCCATCTATTTTTTACCTACCATTTATGCTTCTTATTCCCTGTACCTTTTCCTCCATTCTCCCCTTCCCCACTGATAACGCTCCATGTGATCTCCATTTCTGTGATTCTGTTCCTGTTGTAGTTGTTTGCTTAGTTTGTTTTTGTTTTTTCTTCATTTGTTGATAGTTGTGTTTGTTGTCATTTTACTGTTCATAATTTTTGTCTTCCTTTTCTTAGATAAGTCCCTTTAACACTTCATATAATAAGGGCTTGGTGATGATGAATTCCTTTAATTTGACCTTATCTGGAAAGCACTTTATCTGCCCTTCCACTCTACATTATAGCTTTGCTGGAGAGAGTAATCTTGGATGTAGGTCCTTGCCTTTCATGACTTGGAGTACTTCTTTCCAGCCCCTTCTTCTCTGCAAGGTTTTTTTTGAGAAATCAGTTGATGGCATAATGGGAACTCCTTTGTAGGTAACTGTCTCCTTTTCTCTTGCTGCTTTTAAGGTTCTCTCCTTACCTTCAATCTTGGGTAATATAATTATAATGTACCTTGGTGTGTGCTTCCTTGGGTCCAACTTCTCTGGGACTCTCTGAGCTTCCTGGAAGTCTATTTTCTTTGCCAGATTGGGGAAGTACTAATTCATTATTTTTTCAAATAAGTTTTTAATTTCTTGCTCTTCCTCTTCTCCTTCTGGCACCACTATGCTTCAGATGTTGGAATGTTTAAAGTTGTTCTGGAGGTTCCTAAGCCTCTCCTCATTTTTATGAATTCTTGTTTCTTCACTGGGTTCTGGTTAAATGTTTATTTTTTTCTTCTGCTCCAAATCATTGATTTGAGTCAAGGTTTCCTTCCCTTCTCTGTTGGTCCCCTGTACATTCTTCTTTATTTCACTTTGAAAAGCCTTCACTTTTTACTCTATTTTGCAACCATACTCAACCCTTTCTGTGAACATTCTGATTTCCAGTGTTTTAAACTTTGCATCTGATAGGTTGGCTGTCTCTTCATTACTTAGTTCTTTTTTTGGGGGGGGTTGATTTGTTCTTTCATTTGGGCCACATTTCTTTGTCTCGGTGCACCTATTATGTTGTAAGGGGCAGAGCCTTAAGTATTCACCCACGAGGGGCAACCCATGTCACTGCATTGTGGTGCAGTCTGGATGAATGTTTCTTCTTTAATTCCTTGGTTGTCAAACTTCCATACATTTTGAATTTCTGGCAGTTCTGATTGTTTTTGGTTTTAAATTTGTTGTTGTCCTTCTTTTAGTTGTGCAAGGAGACAAAGCGTATCTACCTATGCCTCCATCTTGGCTGGAAGTCCACTAATTTAAAAATGAAAGAAGAAAGAAAGAAAGAAAGAAAGAAAGAAAGAAAGAAAGAAAGAAAGAAGAAAGAAAGAAAGAAAGGAAGGAAGGAAGGAAGGAAGGAAGGAAGAGAGAGAGAAGAGAGAGAAAGAAAGAAAGAAAGAAAGAAAGAAAGAAAGAAAGAAAGAAAGAAAGAAAGAAAGAGAAGAAAGAAAGAAAGAAAGAAAGAAAGAAAGAAAGAAAGAAAGAAAGAAAGAAAGAAAGAGAGAAAGAAAGAAAGAAAGAAAGAAAGAAAGAAAGAAAGAAAGAAAGAAAGAAAGAGAAAGATTCAGAATGGGAGAAATATTTCATAACACATATCTGACAAAGGACTCGTATCCAGAAGATACATGAAAAAAATCTTATGTATCAATAATAAAATGATAACCCAATTGAAAAAAATACGAGCAAAAGACTTAAATAGTAGGCCACTCCAGACTGGTAGTATAAGGAGAATAAATAGTAATGGGAATAAATACAATAAAAATAAGTAAAAATAAAATAAAACATGACTAAAAACTGGCAGGGTGGAATATTATTGGCTATAAGCTGATATTTATATGCTAATTTTAGATAATTTATTAAAAAATTTTTACTAGAACACATTGCCTCAACACATTCCCTAAGTGATTCAAGTCACAAGAAAATAAATTATTACATTTTTTCCACTAACAGATCCTTAGTTTTATCTATAAAGACCAGCCCTTTTCACAAGCCAACCTGACAGTTAACTTGCCTAATAACTGACCAATTCTCCCTTTCCTTAACAGCTTCATTTCACCCCACATTTGACCCCATCTGTTGGGAACCACTCTGCCTGGTTTCAGGAGTTATAACTACCCCCCATGGCTAAGGCTGAGTGAGCAACCTCCAGAAGGCAAGCCACAAGGAGACAAAGCTTGTCTCTGGTAGCAAACGCTGCCTCTGCTTCATCCACCTGCCCTCAATGCATGGTCTGTTAGTCAGAGACAGGTAAGACTCCTCAGAGGAGGGGCAACCTAGGCCAGACATGATCACTTGGGAGACCATCATGGAAGGACTTGGGGGGCTGCAACAAAGGTAAAGTGATGGACCCTCGCCCCCCGCCCCCAGCTATTCTAACATAGCCTGAGTCCCCAGGTCCTCTGGGAGAAGCACTTCCTGGCTCTAATCCACTTAAGCCTGAAAACCTGTGATGGGGAGGCGGTGCAGCTCCTTGCCTGGCTAAAGTGGGATCCAGGGTGATCTGGCATAAGAAAGAATTCCTAAAAGGCCTGTGAAGCCTGCTTTGCTAAGAGTGCTTTCATTCATGTTAAGGGTCTGAGCAGTAAATGAGTATGTCTCCTTCCTGATAGACACTGACTCAGACTAAGCCCTCAAATTTCTTTGAAATGTTATGTACTGTTAGATCCTTGCCACCTGTATTCCTATGTATTATAACCCAATAAAAGCCATTGAGGAAAGGGCTCCAGGTCTTTTTCCTCTGAGAAATTGGCCACCTCTCCTCCCCAAGCAAATCATGTCTTGGTAGTGTTAATTTCATCCATGGCAGACGGGGGGGGGGGGACTTGCAGGCAATGTCGCCCTCACACCCATCTCTCCTGACTGCTGGAGCCTGCTCCAAGCTCTCTCTCAACCCTTTTAACTCTTCCAGAACACAACTGAGAGACTAATCTTCCCCAAACACCACTGTTCCTCATATTTGATATTGCCCAGATAGCAGAACTCCTTAAAACTGAAAGAAAGTTAAGACATATTTCAGTTTAAGAAGAAAAATTATTTTAAAAATAAGCACAAAGTGGCCCTGGTGAGGTAGCTCAGTTGGTTAGAGCATGGTCTTCATACACCAAGGTTGTGGGTTCAATCCCCAGTCACGATATATACAAGTATCAACTCATGAATACATAAATAACTGGAACAACAAATCAAAGTTTCTCTTCCTCTCTCTCTCTCTCTTCCTTCTTCTCTCTCTATAAATTTTTTCCTTTCTCTCTAAATCAATAAATTTTTAAATAAATACATTATTTGATACAAATAAACAAACAAACACAAAGCAATGCTAGGAAAAGCTGCTTCCGCAGACAGCAAATTGTGTCACCAGATATGTTCAAATATGTAGGAACCTGAACCTGTGAGACCTACTCCAACTACAGAATTCTAATCCTGTATTTTTCCCCTGGTAGTCTTCCCTTCTTTACTCCAAATGGCCCTCTAAATCTAACTGCAACCTCTAACTTCAAGGCAGCCCTGTCCATACAGGGCCCTTACTGCCTCATGCATATCTTACATCTGCTGCTTTTCTTACTTGAATGATTTTTCCCCTCCCTTCTTAAAAAATTAATTAAAAGATACGCACTCCTATGTTCATCACAGTATTATTTACAATAGCCAAATAACTAACACAAGGAAGCAACCTAGGTGTCCATCAGTTGACAAATGGATAAAAAAGATGTGGTACATACATGTAGTATAGTATTACTGGGCCATAAAGTAGAAGTTCTTGCTACCCACAACAACATGAATGGACCTAGAGTGTATTATGTGAAGTGAAATGCGTCAAAGAAAAACAAATACCATATGATTTCACTTATATGTGAAATCTAGAAAACAAAATAATAAAACTGAAACAGACTCATAGATACAAGCAAAAAAACTGATGGTTGGCAGAGAGATAGGTGGTTGGGGCTGGGAGTGGGTAAAAAAGATGAAAAGGATTAAGGAGTACAAATTGCCAGTCACAAAAATAATCACAAGAATGTAAAGTAAAGCTTACAGAATTTACTTAATATCGTAATATTATTAGACTTACTAGAGTGATCACTTCATTAGATATGCAAATGTCTAATCACTACATATACCCCTGAAACTAATATAACATTGTATGTCAATTATAATTGAAAACTTAATTAAAAAAATATAAATGGAGTATACCTTTCAGTTAAATGGCAAAGAATGTGAGATTACATATAAAAGCAATATTCAACTACATATCCACTGTATGCTGCCAATAGAAGGCACTTTAAATATAACATAATTTTTTCTTGAAAGTAAAAGTGTGGCAAAACATATATCATGTAAACAGTAAGTTTAAGGAGGCTGCCATGGCTATTTTAGTATCAGTAAAGTAGACTTCAAAACAGTATTACTGGGTATAAAGTGCAATATTTTATAATAAGGGAGCAAATCATCAAGAAAATATAATTATCTAAAATATGTATGCATTTAATCAAAGAGCTTCAAAATTCATGAAGCCAACAATGACAAAAGGGAGAAATCGACTATACAAAAGTTAATTTGAAAGTTTATAAGATAAACTACAAAACTTCTACAGAAAACATAAGAAAAAACCTGTGTAATCTGAAGTACACTGTGATGTTGTAATTTATAATAAGCAATATATATTTGGTCCCCATATCTGACACAGAGCTCTAAAACCCTTGGAAGTACCTGTAATGAGAGCAATTGTTATGTTAATGAGGTGGCTTGGAAAGTCCTTAGGGATAGGGACTGGTTGCCAGAAGAAGCAAGTGATTACAGTGTTGGAACTTTCGGTCCCATCCTGACGTCCGACCTCCAGCCTCTGGGAGGGTGAAGGGACTAGAGGTGGAATCAGTCCCCAGTGGCCAGTGATTTGATCAATTATGCCTATGTAACAAAGTCCATAAAACCCAAAAGGACAGGGTTCAGAGAACTTCCAGGTTCAGAACCAGAATACTTCCACATGCCACCATGCCAGGCCCAAGCTTCATTGTTTAGGACCTTGCCCTGTAAATCTCTTTTTCTGGCTACTGATTCGTATCCTTTCATACCCTTTGCAATAAACTAGTAATCTAGTGAGTAAATGGGCTTCCTGAGTTCTGTCAGCCACTCTAGCAAATGAGTTGAACCGAAGAAGGTCATGATAACATCTGATGTGTAGCCAGCCAGTTGGAAGTACAGGTAACAACCTCGACTTTCAACTGACATCTGAATTTTGCTCTAGCAAATTAATCAAACCCATGGAGGGAGTCATGGGAATCTCCAGCTTGTAGCTAGGAGAGTCAGGAACACAGGTAACAACCTGGGCTTGCAATTGGCATCTGAAGTGGAGAGCAGTCTTGTGGGACAGAGCCCTTAACCTGTGGAATGTGATGCTCTTTGGGGGTAGATAGTGTCAGAATTGAGTTAAATTGTAGGACACTCAACTGGTGGTGGAGCATTGATTGGTGGTATGAGAAACAATCTTCCTGCACTGGTTTTTAAGGTGCAGAACAAATACAGGCAAAAATCTATTAGACAGACAACAAAAAGCACTAAGCAAAAGAAAATAATAACATGCACGTCATCAAAATTCAAAATCTCTTCTAACTGAAAGATTGAATTCTTCCCTCTCAAGATTGAGAACAAAACAAGGATGTCTGCTCTTCCCAGTTCTATTTTAAATTGTACTGGAGGTTCTGGTGAGAAAAATTAGACAAGAAAAAGAAATAAAATATATCCAGAATGAAAGGTAGAAATAAAATTATTGAGGCCCAATATATTTATTCTCAGATGATATAATTGTGTATATAGAAAATCCTATAGAATCCACTTTAAAAAAAACCTACAACTAATAAGTGTGCATAGCAAGTCAGTAGCATAGAAGATCGATATACAAAAATCAGTTGTACTCCTATATGCAAGCAATGAACATCTGAAATAAAACTAAGAAAGCAGTTCCATTCACAATAATATCAAAAAGAATAGAGTTCCAGCCAAGATGGAGGTGTAGGTAGAAACCCTTCACTTCCTTGCACAACCAAAAGGAGGATAACAACCAAGCTAAAATCAATAAACAACCAGAAGTACCAGAAAATCAAATCGCGTGGAACTCCAACAACCATGGAATTAAAGAAACTGTCAAACAGAACAACCAAACTGGTAAGGCAGCAGACAGAGAGAAACCGCAGTGAGGCAGTGGAGGCAGTGAACCATGGGGGGGCAGACCTGGCTGCCAAGAGGTGGGTGGCTGCATGGGAAGGGCTGACTTAAGGGGAAACTGAGACTCAGAGCTGGCTGTGGACTACAGCAGTTGCTGAAGTGAGAGAAACTCCCAGTCTCAAGTGAGAATTCATTGAAAAGTGGGCTAGAGATGAGTAAGCGAGCTGTACTGTTCCCTCTCTGGCCCCTTCCCCACAGGCAGTGCAGTGCAGCAGCAAGGAGAGTTGCCCTGCCAGGGGGAGAACATCTAAGGCCCCAGCCCCTTTACAACTTATCAGGGGCCCAGAGCAAAGAAATGGGGCCAAAATGAAAGAACAGAGCAAAACCTCAGAAAGAGAGCTAAGCAAAGAGGATATAACCATCCTATCTGATGGAGAATTTAAAGTCCTGGTAATCAAAATGCTCACAGAACTGTCAAAAAATGAAAGAACAAATGAAAGATACCCAAAATGAAATAAAACAAAATATTCAGGGAACCAACAGTGACAGGAAGGAAACCAGGACTCAAATCAATGATTTGGAACAAAAGGAAGAAATAAACATCTAACTGGAACAGAATGAAGAAACAAGAATCCAAAAAAGTGGAGACAGTCTTACAAACATCTGGGACAACCTGAAACATTCCAATTATCTGAATTATATGGGTGCCAGGAGGAGAAGAGGAAGACCAAAGAATTGAAAACTTATTGAACAAATAATTGAGGAAAAATTCTCCAATCTGGCAAAGGAAATAGACTTCCAGGAAGTCCAGCAAGCTCAGAGTCCCAAGAAGTTGGACCCAAAAAGGAATACACCAAGGCACATAATTACATTACCCAAGATTAAAGCTAAAGAGAGAATCTAAAAAAAAAAAAAAAACACCAAAAAAGAGAGAATCTTAAAAGCAGCAAGAGGAAAGAAGAGAGCTACCTACAAAGGAATTCCCATAAGGCTATCAGCTTATTTCTCAAAAGAAACCTTGCAGGCAAGAAGGGGCTGGAAAGTATTTGAAGTCATAAAAGGCAAGGACCTACATCCAAGATTACTTTATCCAGGAAAAGTATCCTTTAGGATGGAAGGGCAGATAAAGTGCTTCCCAGGTAAGGTCTAGTTAAAGGAGTTCATCATCATCAAGCCCTTAATATATGAAATGTTAAAGGGACTTACCTAAGAAAAGGACGAAAAAAACTATGAACAGTAAAATGACAACAAACTCAAAACTATCAACAAATGAACCTATAAAAAATAAAAGAAAGAAAAATAACAAAAACTAAGCAAACAATAGAACAGGAACAGAGCCACAGAAATGGAAATCAAATGGAGGGTTAGCGGTGGGGAGGGGGAGGGGAGGAATAGGGGAAAAAGGTACGGGGAAGAAGAAGCATAATTGATAGTCATTAAATAGACAGGAAGAGGTCAAAAATTGTATAGGGAACAGAAAACTCAAAGAACTTACATGTACAGCCCATGGACATGAACTAAGGTGGGGGGATGCTGGAAGGTTGGTGGCAGGGGGGAGGGGAGATAAACAGGGAAAAATTGGGAAAACTGTAATAGCATAATCAATAAATATACTTAAAAGAGAATATAATAATTGGGAATAAGTTTAACAAAAGAAGTGTAAAGATTACACTCAAATGACAAAACATTGCTGGAGAAAATTAAAGAAGATCTAAACAAATAAAGTGACACTACAGCCTAATAAATTGAAAGACTCAATATTGTTAACATGGCAGTTTTGTACCACCTGATCTAAGGTTCAACACAATCCTTGTCAAAATCCCACTTGGCTTATTGCAGCAGCAGCAGCAGCAGATGTTGATCAGCTGATCTAAAATGCATGTGGAAAAGCAAAGGACATATCATAGCTGAAACAATCTGGAAAAAGAACAAAGTTGGAGGACTTACACACCCTAATTCCATAGGTTACTACAAAGTTACCGTAAGCAAGAGACTATGGTACTGGCATAACAATAGACATTTATATCAATAAAAGACAATCAGGAATTCAGAATGTAAAAATTCACAGTCAACTGATTACATTCACAGTCAACTGATTTTTGAGGAGGGTACCAACACAATTCAATGGGGGAGTGAGCAGTCTTTCAACAAATGTTGCTGGGGCAAGTGGATAGTCATATGCAAAAGTATGTATTCAGAGACTTACTTCACACCATACACGAAATTTAACTCACAATGGATCAAGACCTAAATGTGAGAACTAAAACTACAAAACTCTTAAAAGAAATCATAGGTGTAAACCTTAATGACCTTTGTCAAGCCACGAGTTATTATATGTGATACACATAAAAAAAACAAAAGAAAAAAAAAGAATGGATAAATTCAATTTCATTACTCCCTCTAGTGGATCTAAAATACAACGCATTTGTAACTATTTGATCTCTTGAAAAATAGTAAAATAAATTTCTATGGCAATCACTTATCAGTGGCCATTTTAACAGTCACCATGATGAACTGATTCTGACAAAAAGGGGCATGAGGGCATTTTCGGGGGCAAGAGAAATGACCTGTGAGCTTGAGTGTGGTGGCAGTTTCACAACTGTGCCCATTAATCAAAACCAATTTATTTGAAGACTTTTAATTGTGCTTTTCACCATATGTAAATTTTACCTCAATAAAAATTTTATTTTATAAGGCAGTCACTCTGAGGACTGACATCCAAGGACGGGAAGATGAGCCCAGTGGTGTGCTTTTCATTACAAGCCCTTCGGTACTTCTTAAAATTTATAAAAGCATGTATATAAATTACTTTAAATTCTTTACATTTTGAAAAATAAAACATTCAAATTTGAAGCTTCTCGGTCTCATTGCTTCATGGAAGACAGAGATGAGAAGAAGTCTCCTGTGTGGGGGCATTCATCTACCCACCCAGTTGGAGCACTGACTGGGGAGACCACCAGGAGGTCCAGGCCGAGTCTCCAGTAAGAAGACTCTTCAAAGCCAAAGTAGAAAGTTGTAATCATTTATTCCCTGTTGTGAGGCTACTGCACCAAACACATAATCTCTAAAAGAAATGAAAGTCAGAATCTCAAAAGCTTCCATTTTTTAAAATGCTAAGGCTTATTTGCATATCAAAATTGCCTCAGGGCAATAAGCAGAATTAGAAAATTAAGGAATTACATTTAGAAGGGAGAGAAAGAAGTAGCACAAATGTGTGAACATACAGAACACTTCCCTCTGTCACCAAAAAGCTGGCTTCAAGTTTAAATCAACCACCCCAGCAACGCTCATAAATGAAGAGCAAGACTTACGATTTCATGGCTGTTGAATTTAGATAATACTATCATCACAAATTTATTTACTAAATTAATGACAAATCTTTTTCATTAAAAATAGACATCTGTACAGCATTACTCCCTCTAGTGGATATAAAATATAAGCACATTTATAACAATTTCATCTTTTTTTTTTTTTTCGGGGAGTTGGGGAGGAACAATACTAAAAGCAATTTCCATGGCAATCACTGTGATCAGTTACCTTCACCATCACTATGGTGACTTAATTTTGCTTTCCTGTATAGTATGCTTTTTTCTACTCCTTCTAAGAAAGTGTACTTAACATTTGTCTGAATGATTAACCACTCATAAATCAGAAAATGACAGATATTTCAAACATTACTCATGAGGTTAAAAATTAGAAAACCATTGAAGGTTGTACTATACTCAACCTAAAACATAAATATTTTAAACATTTCATCGTCACTTTAGTAAAGTACAACCTAAAGGGCCATTTCAACAGCTCATTTGCCATGTGTCACTGCAAAGTATTCAAAATTGGGGTAGCTTCAGAATATCTACTAATTTTTATGAAGTAAAATTTCAAATATAATCTAACTATCCATTAGACCCTCTAATCTCACATGGTGTGTAGAAGTTTTCTGGGAACATTTTGTCATGCCATGACTACATTTTGCATTTGGGGACATATAGAGTCGACCTTTGAACAACATGGGGGTTAGGGGTGCCACTACCCCCACCCTGCCATTGAAAATCTGTTTATGAATTTTGATTCCACAAAAACTTAGTAAAAGCCTACTGTTGACCAGAAGCCATCCTGATAACATAAACCAGTCAATTAACACATATTTTGTAAGTTACATGTATTATATACTATATTCCAACAAAAAAAAGTAAGCTAGAGAAAAAAAGTATTATTAAGAAAATCATAAGCAAGAGAAAATATATTTATGGAATTGTATGTATTTATTGAAAAAGTCTGCATATAAATGGACCTGAGCCATCAAACCCTTATTGTCAAGGGTCAACTGTATGCAATCTGTAAGTAACAAATGACATGGCTTACTGGGCATGACTTCCACTTCTATGCCACTGAGTTTACTGCTGCTCCATTCATCGCAGATGTCACAACTAGGAAACAGGCACTTTAAAGGGAGCAAAGATAATGACATTCGGTTGAGCTGATCTCTGTAGCCTGTTTCAAGAGAATGTAAGTAACTAGACAGCAAGCCCAGTGACTACATGATTTGGTATAAGTTTTTCTATTGAAAATAACTGAATGGAGTTTTACATAGCTTTTCCAAATGAATTTGAAATGGCACATATCTCAGAAATGTGGGCTCTTACAGAAGTGAATTTAGGTAAAATACTAAATGACAAGGTTTCATATGCCTAGGAAGTAACATTTAACAGGAGATGAAGAGACACATTTCCCACCAAAATCGAATGCCACTGCCATCAACCCCACAGAGGCTCAGCTACCTAAAATGGAAATGAAAATATAATGTATGGAAATACTCTCTTAGAAAAACTCCTTAAGGCTTCACATGTATTAATGTATTAGTTTGCAAACATTAAGATCAAAGCCAAAGCAACAAATGCATCCTAAAAAGTTTTTCATCAGATTTTTATTAACGATATACAAGTAGCAGGGCATAAAAAATTAATAGACTCAAGCCTTGAAATGCCAAACTCAATGATCTCTCACCATGCTCACCTCCTTTGCTTTTTGTTTCAGACTTGCTGGCTCTGGGTCTTCTTGCCTTGAGCAACTCCACATGGTTAAAAATGGAGAAAGAAAGGTTAACAGATGGTTTAAAAGCCCCTCATCTGTTGCAGTAAGCTAAAAAATAGCAGAGGAAGGAGAAGAGGATCTAAGGTGTCAAACACACAAAGGCTTAAATTCGTAGATGTGTAATTTCAAGCCTTTAGGCTTACCCAATAAACTGTTAAATATTCAGTTTTAAATATAATGTACTGTAACTTTGAAAAAAATCAACCCACTCTACGTATAATACTGCTACCTCTTAAATCTAAAAACAAGTTCCTATTGTTTTTCAAGTATTGTAGATGTTGTCCACTGAGTCCTTTCATTCTTATTAGGCCCCTAAACTATAATTCTCAATGCACACTTCCCATTTCCTGGCTCCTCAAATATCCTGTGGTGCCAATCTGTCAGTCCTCATATTTCTTGGACAATGAGATCAATCCTTAATTGCTAGCAGATCTTTACGCAGCCATCACAGAAACATGCCAGCAACATGTGGCAGGATTCCCTCCCTCCATGCCATTTAGCATGTGCTGTCATACTTAAGGCCTAGAGAGCTGTGTGAAGAAAATAGGAATTAAAAGTATCCACCTTAAAAAGACAAGAGACAACAAATCTGATGAGGATGTGGACGAAAGGGAACCATTGAAGACTTGGTGAGATTGGTGCAGCCTCTGTGGAAACAGGATGGAGAGGCTGCTTTTCCATCTTTATAATCTGCATCAGATTCCCCCAGTTATGAGATCTGCCAGTTGGCAACAGCTGCTTGTCCATCACTCCCTTCTTCTTGCCATCACCACTGCCTCCCTGCTTTACAGTATAAAGCTGGTGGGAGGAAGAATAAAATGTAAAAAGAGGGGTAAGGAGGAGAAATAAGAAACAAGTCATCATCTGAACATGAGGAAGGGAAAGGGTGTTAAAGATTGGGAGCAAGAAAAGGCATAAAACAGGGGTCTTGTAAAGTAGGGCCAAGTTAGTGTGATAATGCATGAGGAAGAGGGACAAGGGAGCGGGGAGGGTTCTGAAGAAAGAGTGTGATCACGGACTCCACGCTCATAGGCAGCTGTGTTTCTAGTTTCCTGAAAAGGGATTTAGATCAAATGGAAAGAGAGACTGTCTACAGGAAGTGCAATTGTGGTAAGTCTTTGCTACCCTCTTTAGATTTTTCAGTATTTTATTAAGATTTTACAAAGAGTTTGTACGTATTTCATTTTAGAAACAGAAAAACAATAAAGCTATTTCAAAACCAAATTAAAAAAATTAAACATCTAGCAAAATGAGGTTTTAATAGGAAAGAAAGCAACTAACACAATTTCCTGTAGAAAAATAGCTGCCCTAAATTTGGATGCTTCCTTGACTATTAATTTGGATATTAATGATAACTTTCTACAACAGGAAAAAAAACTAATGAATCACTTGGGGAAAATGAAGAAAAACACAGTACTGGAAAAACATACCAAAAACAAACCTGCAAAGCCACTGAAAACATAACAGGATGTCAGAGGACTCCTGTGTCCTCTTTGAGGATTTCCAGCTTAAATAGTTGGAGAGGGAGATTCTCTGCCAGATGAATCTATGAAAAACTACAGTGGAAGATGAGGGACACCTTGGAAAGGCTGGTGATGCTTGCTCTTTGGAACCCCCTACAAGGGCTGCATCTGGTTCCTGTTGTGTGCAGTTCCACTCTGCTCTACAGAGGCTAGCACAGAGAGCCCACAGCCCCTTCCATGGCACACAGTAGTATAAGCAGAGGTCTTCTTTGGGAGGGGATGGGGTCCTCCCAACTTTCTGGGCCCCAAAGACCAGTGAGGCGATGGAGGCTGGCTTGTCCTAGGTAGATTATAAAGATGGAACAAATATTTGTTCCAGCTGGTGGCTTGTGTTCTTGAAAGGCCCTCTCTGTCAGCTGCAGTTGTTCATCTAAAAACCAAATCTTCCTGAAGCATCTGAATTGCTGGTACTCAACATCTACAGGTTGGGCCAAGAAGGACTGAGCTATAAACTTGGGGGGGGGGGGGAGGCTGGTGAGTGTACACAAACATACCTCACTTTAGTTTGACTTCACTAAATCTCAGCTTTTAGTTCTGGGAAGGAACTGAACCAAAGATCCTTCACCTCCTCCTACTTTAAATTTAAATTACCATGAAATTAATTTAGTTTTACTATTACACTTTTACTGTGAATCCCGAGCCAAGGACATCCTTATATAAAAGTTTTTTTGTAGATGTTATATTTTGTATGCCTGAATAATACTGATATTCGGGGAAACCTATTAATATTTTATAAAATGGCATGTCTGGTATGGATGGCATTTGGCTTTTTCTAGGGGAAAAGATCGTAATTCTACACAGTATTAGAAATTCTACTGGGTAGACTGCAAAGGAGTGACAGACACACTAATCCCAATTGGTTGAATTCTTAAGGAATGGCAAACTGTTTGAAAAGATAATTTCTGATATAATTAAAAATTGGAGGAGAGGGTTTTAAGGCTCTCAAAAAAAAGTGACAAAGAAAGAGAAAGGGAGAGAGGGAAGGAGGCAAGCAGGCAGGGAGGCAGGAAGGCAGAAAGGGAGGAAAGAAGGAAGGCAGGAAGGGAGGCAGGCAGGCAAGAAGGAAAGAAGGAAGGAAGGGAGGAAGGGAGGAAGAAAGGGAGGAAAGGAGGGAGAAAGGAAGGACTTAATTTGAGTACTGCCTTTTACTCAGAGAAAGTTGACTCCCAAAGCCACTCCAGCTAGCACAAAGACTGTGAACCAGGGTTTTTCACCAGGGTTTTGTGACAGTCAAGTGCAGTACATTCCACAATGATTGCTTATTTCAGAATCTTGCCAACTTTATGAAGTTTGCAAAAGAGAGGAGAAACTGTGCTTTGCCTGACCTCATTTAAGAATGGGAACACACGTTTTCAGTTTGAAACCCTGAGTATTCACTCTTTAATCTTTCAAACTCCCACCTTCCCAGAGCACCTCAGCTTTCATCAGTGCTTTTCTCATAGTCATGCCTCTTACAGTTTTATAATTTTTTTAAAAGGTAATATTAGAAGAGTTTAAGGCATTGGTATCCATTTTCCATTAAAAGTGTCAAAACTCCTGATTCTGTGCTGTAGTCTCTACCATGCCCACAGTTTCAATTTTAAACCCATTTTCCCCCTTCTGATGACAGAACTTCACCCATGGCACTATTACCTTATAACTTTCATTTTTAATTAAAGAAGTTAAATTGGCAACAGAAAACACTTTGCTTTCATATTAGCTTTGTTAATAAAAGGTGAAAGTTAAAAGCAGTATACCTGTGGATAAAATCTATTTCCAAGCTCCAGTTTCTCCTTTATCTCATGAAGGCATTGAGTTAAAGGCCTTCTGTTTAAGGCATTGAGTTTGTCTATACTTATGACAATCTCGAAAGAAACCAGGAGAATTGAAAATGTTTTGAAACCAACTATTTTGCCTGATTACTAGTCTCAAAACCAGAAGAGATATTTCTATTTTGGCAAAGGTTTCACAATTCTGAAGATACTTTGCAGAATGATACCTAGATAATTAGTAAACAACCAAAATCCAAAGAAATTGAAATAAATATAATTTGAAGGAACAAACAGAAAACAACAAAATGAGAGACCTGTAAAAATATACCAGTAAGTATATTAAATGTAAACAGTCTAAATACACCATTTAAAAAATAGATATTGTGGACTTCCACCAAGATGGAGGCGTAGGTGGAAACACTTTGCATCCTCACACAACCAAATCTAAAAATAACAAAGTTTTAACAATAATAAACGCAACGAAACCACACAGAAAATCGAATATGGAGTCCAAAAACAATGAACCGTTTAGCTAAACCGGTGAGAGGGGCAAAGCCAACAGTGGAGCGGGTCCAGCAAAAAAATATCCCCCAATCCAGGCGGTGCGCAGGTAGCTGAGGGCTAGCTACGGGTGGGCCCAGGGAAGAGGCTCAGCTGTCTGTCTGTGGTTGGTCACACATTTGTGTGCAAATAAACCAGTGAAGAGGCGAGCATTGAGGCAGATTGAGCAGGCCTCCATGGCGCAGAGCGGCAGGCTCACACATTTGCCCTCAGATAAACAGGCGGGGGTGAGCGATGAGGCAGACTGGGTGAGTGGAGAGGACCTCCGTTGCTCCCTCTCTGACCCCGCCCCAACATACAGCGTCACAAACCAGCGACCTGGGTGGCCCTGCCCTGGTGAACACCTAAGGCACCTCTCCTCATACATAACAGGTACGAACAGATCAAAACATGGCTCAAGAAAACTCAGAGCCCCAGAGCCTATCAATCTAAGTGATAAAGAAATAGCCAAACTTTCAGATGCACAGTTCAAAACACTGGTGATCAGAATGCTCACAGAACTGGTTGATTTTAGTCACAAATTAGAGGAACATATAAAGGCTAAACTAATTGAAATGAATGGTAGTGCACAGGAAACCAATAGTGATGGAAAGGAAACTGGGACTCAAATCAAGGGAGCAGACCAGAAGGAAGGAAAAAAATGGCCAAACAGAAAAATATGAAGAAATAAGAATTCAAAAAAATGAGGAGAGGCTTAGGAATCTCCAGGACATCTTTAAATGCTCTAACATCCAAATTATAGGGGTACCAGAAGGGGAAGAGAAACAGTTATGAGTGGAAACCTTATTTGAACAAATAATAAAAGAGAACTTCCCCACTCTGACAAATTTCCTGGAAATAGACTTCCAGGAAATCTAGGAAGTTCAGAGAGTCCCAAAGAAGTTGGACCCAAGAAGGAACACACCAAGGCACATCATCATTACATTAGCCAAGATTAAAATAAAGGAGAGAATCCTAGAAGCAGCAAGAGATAAGGGGACAGTCACCACAAAGGAGTTCCCATCAGACTGTCAGCTTATCTCTCAAAAGAGACTTTACAGGCAAAAAGGGGCTGGAAAGAAGCATTCCAAGTCATGAAATCCAAAGACCAACAACCAAGATTGCTCTATCCAGCAAAGCTTTCATTTAGAATGGAAGGACAGATAAAGTGCTTCTCAGATAAGATCAAATTCAAGGAGTTCATCATCACCAAGCCCTTATTATATGAAATGTTAAAGGGACTTACCTAAGAAAAAGAAGATAAAAAGATGAACAGTGAAAAGACAGCAAATTCACAGTTATTAACAACCACACCTAAAACAAAAGCAAATTAAGAGGACAGCTAGATCAGGAGCAGAACCATAGAAATGAAGATCTCATGGAGGGTTAGCAACAGGGGAGTGGGAGCAGAAGCGGGGAGAAGGTACAGAAATAAGTAGCATAGACAGTAGATGGAAAATAGATAGGGGGAGGGTAAGAATAGTAGGGGAAATATAGAATCTAAAGAACTTGAGACACGTGTTCATGAACTAAAGGGGGGATGATGGAGGAAGGGGTGTGCAGGGGGGAGGAGGGAAATAGAACAAATGTAATGGCACAGTCAGTAAAATAAAAAATATATTTAAAAAATAGATATTGTGCCCTGGCTGGGTGGCCCAGTTGGTTGGAGCATGGTCTCATACACCAAAAAGATTGCAGGTTCAATTCCTAGTCAGGGTATATACCTAGGTTGATCACCAGTTGGGGAACGTACTAGAGATACCCAACTGATATTTCTCTGTCTCTCTCTGTCTCTCTCTTCTCCACTTCCTCTCTCTTTAAAATCAATAAACATATCCTCAGGTGAGAATTAATAAATAAAAATAGGTATTGTAGAATAAATAAAAATGACCAATATGCTGTTCATAGGAAACTCACTTCAAATATAAAATATCGGTAAGTTAGAGGTAGAAGAAGATATACCATGATAACACTCATCAAAAGAAGGCTGGAATGGCTATATTAAAATTAAACAAAGTAGATCTTAGATCAAAAAATTACCTTAGATAGAAAGAGACATTGAATAATAATTAAGGGGTCAACTTACCAAGAAAACATAACAAGTCCAAATGTGTATACACCTAACAACAGAGCTTCAAAATACATGAAGCAAAAACTGAAAGGAAAAACAGACAAATCTACAATTATAATTGGCTGCAACACTTTTCTCTCAGTAATTGATAGAATTTATAAACAGAAAATCAGCAATAACATAGGAGAGCTTATCAATACCAATATCTGATTGGATCTAAATCAACATTTACAAAATGTTTTACCTAAGGACAGCAGAATACACATTCTTTTCAAGTGTGCAGGGAACATTCAACAAGCCAGTCTACATCCTGGGTCATAAAATACATCTTAAATTTAAAAGAATTAAAATTATATAGATTATAGTCTCTGACTATAACTGAATTAAACTAGAATGCAATACAAGCATACCTCAGATATTATGGGTGTGATTCCAGAACACCAAAATAAAGCGAATATCACAATAAAGTAAGTCACATGACTTTTTTGGTTTCTCAGTGCACATAAAAGTTATATTTATACTATACAGTAGTATATAAGTGTGTAATAGCATTTATGTCTAAAAAAGACAATTAGTGTTTTAAAAAATGCTAACCATCACCTACACTGTTACAACAGTAATACCAATGATAACTGATCACAGGTAACCATAACAGATATAATAATAATAAAGGAGTTTGGAATATTGTGAGAATTATCTAAATGTGACAGGAGGAGCACAGGTGAAAGGATGCTCTTGAACAAACAGCACTGATAGTTTGGCTCAATGCAGGGTTGACACAACCTTCAACTTGTAAAAAACACAGTATCTGTGAAGCACAATAAAACAAAGCACAATATAACAAGATATGCCTGTAATAAAAAAATAACAGTAAAATTCCCTTCTCCAATCTTGGAAATTAAACATCAGGCTTCCAAATGGCCCATGGGTCAAAGAGAAAATCATGAAATAAAATACAAAGTATTTCAAACTGGAAGAAAATGATTTTTTTGTCAAAATTTATGGGCAATTCTCAGCAATTTAGGCATAGAAGACAATTTTTTAAGCTTAATAAAAGGCATCTACAAAAAAAATGTTTTAAGCAACATTAGGAAGAAGGCAGGGATGTCCACTCTCACCACTTCTATTCAGAATTATACAGGAGATTCTAGTCTGGGTCATTAGACCAGAAAATACAATAAAAAACATTCATGTTAGAAAGGAAGAAGTAAAACTATCTCTATTTGTAGATGACATAATCTTATATCTAGAAAATGCTGAGTAATCCACCAGAAAACTATTAGAACTGATAAACAAGTTCATCAAGATATAAGATCAATGCACAGATTCAACTGCATTTTTATCCTCTAGTAATAAACAACCCAAAAATGAAATAAGAAAACAATTCTATTTACAATACCATAAAAAATGTATAAAATATTTAGAAAGAAATTGAACAAATGTAATGCAAAACTTAAACTCTGAAGACTATGAAATATTATTGAAAGAAATTTAAAAAGACAAAGATGTGGAAATACATCCCATGTTCATGGATTATAAAACAATATTTAAGTCTTATATGTTAATGTTAATAAATTTAATATTTAATATGTGAGATGGCACCACTTCCCAAATTGGTCTACAGATTCAATACAATCCCCATCAAAATTTCAGCTAGACTCTATGCAAAAAATGATAGCCTAATTCTAAAATTCACATGGAAATTTTAAGAGATCCAGAATATTCAAAACAATCTTAAAAAAGAAAAACAAAATTGAAGACTTCCCACTTTCTGACCTACAAAGGAGTGGTAATCAAGACAATGTGTTACTAGTATAAGGACAGATATATGGATCAGTGGAATATTCTGAGAGTCCAGAAATGAAACCTGAAATTTATAGTCAATTTATGTTCAACAAGGTGCCAAAACAATCCAATAAGGAAAGAATAGACTTTTCAACAAATTCTTCTGACACAACTGGATAGTCACATGTAAAAGAATGGAAATAGACCCCTATCTCACATGGTGCAAAAGAATGGCTCAAAATGAATCAAAGACCTAACTTAAGAGCTAAAACTACAACACTCTTACAAGAAAACATAGATGTAGATCTTCATGACCTTAGGCAATGGTTTCTTGGATATGAAACCATCAAAAACACAAGTGACAAACAAAAAAAATAAATAAACTAGGCTCCATCAAAATTAAAAACTTATGTACAGCAAAGGACATGGTTAAGAAGGTAAAAACATAATACAAGAGTGGGAGAAAATACATGTCTCAGATAAGGTACTCATACCTAGAATATATAAAGAGCTTTTACAACTCAATGAAAACAAATGAAGTTACTTCTCTTTTAAAAAAGTCTCCTGTGTCTTGGCTAGTGTGGCTCAGTGGATTGAATGCTGGCCTGCGAACCAAAGGGTCGCTGGTTCGATATCCAGTCAGAGCACATGCCTGGGTTGGGGATTGGGTCCCCACTTGGGGGCACATGAGAGGCAACCACACATTGATGTTTTTCTCCATCTCTTTCTCCCTCCCTCCCCTTCTCTTTCAAATAAGTAAATCAAATCTCTAGAAACAAAATAAAAAGTTAAAATGATAATTTGAAAATATACATCTACTTCTACTCTGAAAATCTCACTAAATTGCAGTGAAGTTATTTTCTTTAAAAAAGAGAGAGATAAAACCCACAAGAAGAGGAATAATAGCAGAATAGACACTAACAAACTGTTGCGAGATAGAAAGCAAGTGGGAGAATTGACTAAGACACAAGAAATCCAAGTCCTAAACTAAGAACTGACCTAATCTACACTTTGCTGCTTTCAAACTCCTTCTGTTTTTAAATCCCATCCATTCTCCAAGAGCTTCGTCCTTTTGGACATTATCAACATTCCATTCCATCCTCCGTTCATTCTAAAATCCTACCTCTGTAATCATAATAATAATAATAGTAACTAGTAGTAGTAGTAGTAGTAGTAGTAGCCACTACCACCTATGCAACACTTACAAAGTGCCTCAGTGTAATTCTGAGTCTGTGAAATGAACAGATTTTGGCCCGGGCCAGCGTGGCTCAGTTGGCTGGAGCCTAATCAAAAGATTGCAGGTTTGATTTCCCGTCAGGGCACATACCCAGGTTGCAGGTTCAGGCCAGCAATATAATCTGGGCACATACAATCCCCAGTCTGGGTACATACAGGAGCTAACCAATCTATGCTTCTCTCCTGTATCGATGTTTCTCTCTCTCTCTTAAAAGCAATGACAAAATGTCCTTGAATGAGGATTTTAAAAAAATGAATAGATTTTGGCATTTCATGGTTCTCAGATTGTTTCTTATTGTTCAGTATTATTTCCCCAGATTCTAAGAATAGAATTTCTGTTTTACCCAGCTCTAAAATTTTTCACAGTACCAGACTCCAATAGGTACCTAAATTGAGTCAGTTCATAGACTACCCACCTACTGATCTTCATTAGTGCCAATTAGCCAATGTCCAATTGGCAAACATAATAAAGGGAACATGCCCCTGTTGCCATTTTAGGCTTTTCCTCCAAAAAATTTGCCAGTTGTCCTGAATGACAGCAGGTGGCATCTCAGAGACCCATCTATCCATCTACTACTGCAGGGTGACCTGCCTAGTTTAGCATTTAGCAATCAGACTTCTAAATAGCAATGAACCCCATGCTGAGTAGGCAACAGATGAAAAAAAAAAAAGATGTCTTTTATGATACTACATGATAATGGCTTTATTGCCAAAAGCCATATTAGCAGAAGATGGAAGATTCAATTTATAGAATCTCCTAAATGTCTGTCTGTTCAACAACAGCCTGTTCATGCCCAAGAAGAGATTGGTGCCTGTGGAAAATCTATTTGAAGGACAACCCACAATGCTACTTGCTCTGCCAAGTAAAAGAATTCACATTCTTTTATTTTTCAAGCTAAAAGGGGGCAAAACTAACCAAATGAATTAGTGCATCCTGTTCTAAACTTCGGAGTCTAATTGGAACATTGAGGACTGGAAGCACCCCACTCACTGTGATGATCTAAAAGTCACTTAAGACAACTCAGAGAAATGCCAGGAAAAACTTCCCTCTTTTTGAGACAAAAGCAGATGGAAAACTGCTAAAATGGCTCAAGTATGTGGCACTTTTATAACATTTATGTGGTTCTTGAAAAAAATCAGCTTTAATTGACTTCTTGCCTCCCATGTCCTAGTTCTGTCAAAACCTCTTCTGTTCTTTTAGGGACTTACATCAGAGGACAAACCACTTTTGAATACACTCTACCTTTAATGACTACAATTCAGAAATAATGTACTTCTTCCCAGTCCTTGACAAAAAGACAAGGGAGGAAGGCAACAAAAGGAAAATTATAAATAAAATATATTTCTAAGATGGCGTTGAAACCAAACCAGAGGACTTAACACTGTGCTTGTCAAGTGGCCTAACAGAGCCTCCAGCTCCCTGTGTGACCTGAAAATTTTCACTAGTGGGGCCCCCCCATTTCAAATTATCTCCATATGAAGAATAAGGAAGTTAATATACTGCTACCTCAAATACCAAACCAGAGTTGAAGGAGGACTTGATACTTGCCTTATATATGCATGGGATACCTTCAAAGGCATGTTGTAAAAATAAATGCAACAATGAGAGTTCTCTAATTCTTAGAAGGTATGAGTAATGGGTTAAAAACAAACAAAAAAATATTTCACCCTTGTTATGCACAAATTTAACCTTGGGTTAACCTTCTAGCTCTGGTTCTCCTGAAAACTTGATCAAGGTGGAATGTCAGCTTGCTCCCTGGTGGGGGAAGGCAGGCAAAGAGATTTGCTCCCTGCAGTGTGTAAATAGTGCTGAATGTGCTTAGTTTGGGTCTTGTGGGTCTGAAAGTCTGGCTAGAACTTAGAAAATTCCCCAAGAAGGGGCTTAATAGAACAAAATCACTACGCAAGTTTTCAAAGGTGTGGGTATATTTTAGTTGACTTATCACTACTTTTACCTCTTTTTTAATCTTTTAATTATAAAATAAACATTATTATTTAGATACCTCAGACAAAGGTTTAATCTCCAAAATACACAAAGAACTTACACGACTCCACTCTAGGAAGACATTTGACCCAATTAAAAAATGGGAAAAGGACTTGAACAGACACTTCTCTAAAGAGGACATACAGAATATCCAGAGACACATGAAGAGATGCTCAATATCACTAGCTATCAGAGAGATGCAAATTAAAACCACAGTGAGATACCACTTTACACCAGTCAGGATGTCTATCATAAACAAAGCAACCAACAACAAATGTTGGAGAGGGTGTGGGGAAAAGGGGACCTTAGTTCACTGTTGGTGGGATTGCAGACTGGTACAACCATTATGGAAAACAGTATGGAATTTTCTCAGAAAAATAAAAATGGACCTGCCTTTTGACCCAGCAATTCCATTGCTAGGATTATACCCCAAGAATCCTAAAACATCAATTTCAAAGAACCTATGCACCACAATGTTCATAGCAGCACAATTTACAATAGCCAAGAGTTGGAAGCAACCTAGGTGTCCATCAGTAAACGAATGGATCAAAAAATTGTGGTACATATACACAATGGAATTCTATGCAGCAGAGAGGAAGAAGGAGCTACTACCCTTTGCAACAACATGGATGGAACTGGAAAGCATTATGCTGAGTGAAATAGGCCAGGCATTGAAGGACAAATACCATATGATCTCACCTTTGACAGGAAGCTAAACAACAAAACAAACAAGCAAACAGAATAAAAACAAAGACACTGAAATAGAGAACAAGGGGACAGTGACCAGAGGGGAGAGAGAAGGGAATTTAAGGGGAAAAATGGGGAGGGATTTTGAGGAACAAGTATGAAAGACACAGGGATGAGGACTGGGGGAAGGGAATGGGAGAGAGGGGGGAGACAGGGTGGGGGGGTGGGATGGGAGAAATAGACAAAAAATGTACTTGAAAAATAACTAAATAAAAATTTTAAAAAAAGAAAACATTATAACTACCACAAGACCAAGAAATATAAATGTACCAGTGATCCCAGAAATGCTTGTTCCAGTGTCAACTGCCTCCTACTTTCCAAAGCAACCAATATTCTGGTTTTTCTACAGCAATTACTTCTTTGCTTTTTGTGTGTGAGTGATTTTATCACCAAGTGTGTGCCCCTAGTGTGTACCCTGTCTTGCCCTTTTAAAAAATTTAATATGCCTTTTATGTCTTTCTTAATTTTACATGCGTGGGGGTCAATGGACATAGCCCTTCCCCCCCCCCCCCATGACTGAGGTCTGATAAGGGACCAAATCAGAAGGAATGTGTGTTGTTTTGGAAATGGCTTGTAACTTTCTCCTTGCCACCTTTTGGGAGCAGCTTCCTGTGCTGCGACTGTGTCTTTACCTTTTCTTTACACTAAGGTAATATAGTTTAGACTCACATATAGGACACATGCCGCCTTTGTCTGGGAGCCCTTAAAACAAGTCTTGGACATATGGGGTTGCAGTTCTGCTTCACTGACTGGCCGCCATCAGAGCTCCCTATAACATGAGTAATTAAGGAAATGTCTATTCCACCTAGTCCTCCGTGTGGATTTTGAACGGTAGAGATCCCCA
Source organism: Artibeus jamaicensis (assembly GCF_021234435.1). Classification (NCBI taxonomy): domain Eukaryota; kingdom Metazoa; phylum Chordata; class Mammalia; order Chiroptera; family Phyllostomidae; genus Artibeus; species Artibeus jamaicensis. Next base: position 796,351 of record NW_026521896.1, on the reverse strand, counting down.
GGCTTGACCTCCTGCATTACACAGGTCCCTCTCCATTTCTTTCCATTACAATTTATCTGTCAAAAACCTGGGGCATTTGGCTTGTACATTTCTCATAGCCTGATAGATACTCATGTTGTAATTCAACATGTTCCTCTGCATTTCTTGCAAATTGGCAGCTGGCTCAGGTGTCCAACCCATGGCCCACTAGCCACATGGCAGCCCAGGATGGTTATGAATGTGGCCCAATACAAAATCATAAATTTATTTAAAACCTTTTTTTTTGCTCAGCAGTTTTCATTAGTGTTTGTGTATTTAATGTATAGCCCAAGACAACTCTTCTTTTTCCAGTGTGGCTTAGAGACACCAAAAGTTTGGACACCCCTACTCTAGAGGCTGGATGAGACTCAGGTGCAACCCCTTTGGTAATACCATAGTTGGTTTTGAGGTCTTTCATTAAGAGACACATAAAGTCTGATGACCTCCCTTTTTGTATGAGAGCAGCTGTCAAAACACAGTGCCTAAATCCATTAAAATGCTGATATTATAATTCTGTCATTTCTTTTATTAGCTGGAAGAGTTTTATAAAGAGATGTATTCCCTCTCTTACAGTTTGGTTGCCATTGGCCCACATCAAGAGAAAGCAAGATAAATGCTTGAATCTCTCTTTATTACCCATTCCAAGATAATGCATTGGATCCTGATCATTCTCTGAAGATGACCAATTGCGTTTGTATTTATACACTCACAGATTTAAACATATTTTGATGTTTTGACCCATTACAAATAGTTTTTTATTGTAGTTCAAAAGGTGCCAAATTTATACAATAATTTTTTTAATTAGCTCCTAAGTAGACACAAAGAACATACTGATGGTTGCCAGAGGAGAGGGTGAGATGGGGAACTGCACAAAAAAGATGAAGGGATTAAGAAGAACAAATTGGTAGTTACAATATAGTCACAGGGGTGTAAAATACAGCATAGGGAATATAGTCAATAATATTATAATAGCTTTGTATGGTGCCAGGTGGGGTACTGGAAATACTGGGGTAGGGAAGAACTTTGGAAATTATATGATTATCTAACCATTAAGCTGTATACCTGAACTCATCATACAAAACACTATCGAACATAAAGTGTAATTTAAAAATATTTTTTAAAGAAGTATGTAAAAATAAAATTAGCTCCTGGATGATTTTGACGTGACCTTATATTCTCTAGTAGCTTCCTCACTATTTGGTAGGACAAGATGTTCCCATTAATCTTGTACATTTTCTGCCCCAGACCTGGAATCACCTATTTCTTCAAGAGCCCTGGTTTCTTTTGGTGAGAAATGATATTACAAGGTTACAATCTGGGCACTGGGGACACTCATTGCTAGATAAGCCTTTTCATTAATCAGAACAAGAAATATACATACATATATAACATTTTTAAAAAATAAAATAGCTCATGAGTTCATACTGATAACTCCTCATTTAAACTCAGGACTACTATTTTTTAACACAATCTCTTCTGTGTTACATCGATGTCTGGGCTTCCTGATTCTCTTAAACATGAGATAATTAGAATATCTCATAATCATTCCTTTACTTTATTCCATATTAAACACACAATGGCCACATATTAAAAATACTACCACCCCCAACCTAATTACCGAGAACAGTTAAAAAATACCTTGTATATATTCTCTCCTTTTTTCCCTTTTTTAAAAATATTACATGTTATTGACTGTGCTATTACAGTTGTCCCATTTTCTCCTCTTTATTCCCCACACCCTGCACACCCCGCCGCCTTAGTTCATGTCCATGGTTCACACATATATGTTCTTTGGCTTCTTCATTTTCTACACTATTCTTAACCTCCTCCTGTCTATTTTTTACCTACCATTTATGCTTCTTATTCCCTGTACCTTTTCCTCCATTCCCCCTCCCCCTTCCCCAGTGATAACCCTACATGTGATCCCCATTCTGTTCCTGTTGTTTGCTTAGTTTGTTTCTGTTTTCTAGGTTTAAGTTGTTGATAGTTGTGAGTTTGTTGCCATTATACTGTTCAAATGTTTTATCTTACTTTTTTCTTAGATAAGTCCCTTTAACATTTCATATAATAGGGCTGGGTGATGATGATCTCCTTTAACTTGACCTTACCTGGGAAGCACTTTCTCTGCCCTTCCATTCTAAATTATAGCTTTGCTGGATAGAATAATCTTGGGTGTGGGTCCTTGCCTTTCATGACTTGGAATACTTTCCAGCCCCTTCTTGCCTGCAAGGTTTCTTTTGAGAAATCAGCTGCTAGTCTTATGGAAATTCCTTTGTAGGTAACTTTCTCCTTTTCTCTTGCTGCTTTTAAATTGCTCTCATCTTTAATCTTGAGCAATGTGATTATGATGTGCCTTGGTGTGTGCTTCCTTGGGTCCATCTTCTTCATGATTCTGTGAGTTTCCTGGACTTCCTGGTAGTCTATTTCCTTTGATATATTGGGGAAGTTCTCCTTCATTATTTTTGCAAATAAGTTTTCAATTTCTGCTCTTCCTCTTCTCCTTCTGGCACCTCTATGATTTAAATGTTGGAATGTTTAAGGTTGTCCTGGAGATTCCTAAATCTCTCATTTTTTTTAATTATTGTTTTTTCATTCTATTCTGGATGACTGTTTATTTCTTCCTTCTTGTCCAAACCATTGATTTGACTCCTGGATTTCTCCTCATCATTGTTGGTTCCCTGGGTATTTTCCTTTATTTCATTTTTCATAACCTTCATTTTTTCCTCTATTTTGTGACCATACTCAATCAATGCTGTGAGCATCCTGATTACCAGTGTTTTGAACTGTGCATCTGATGGGTTGGCTATCTTTTCATCAATTGGTTGTATTTTTTCTGGAGCTTTGATCTATTCTTTCATTTGGGCCATTTTTTTTTGTCTTGCATGCCTATTATGTAGTAAGGGGCAGAGCCTTAGGTATTGCCAGGGCGGGGTAACCCTTGTTGCTGCATTGTGGCACTGTATATGAGGGAGAGGTCCAAGAGGGAACAATGCCACTTGCTCAGCTCTCTGCCAGCTTCAGTCACTTCTGCTGCTACCCACAAGCAAATTGGGCCCTTCTGCTGCTGATTCCCAGGTGGGTGATTCTGTGAATGTTCTAGATCCTTGTGGGTCTCTCCAATGAACTTGCCTGGGAGACTCAGAGTTTCACCTACTGCCTCAACCCCCACAGAATTTTACAGTCAGAGGTTTTGAGATTCTATTTCCCCATGCTGGAACTCTGGGTTCCATGGTCTGTCTTGCTCCTCAGTTGTTCCTCCCAGTTTATCTGCATACAAATGTGGAACCACCTGATCCTCCAGCTGCTGCCTTGCTGTGAGTCCTTACCACCCAACTGCCCATTTCTGCCCCTCTTACTGATCTGGTTGAATGTTTCTTCTTTAATTCTTTGATTGTCAGACTTCCATAGAGTTCAATTTCCTGTCGGTTCTGGTTGTTTTTTGTTTTTAAATTTGGTGTTATCCTTCTTTTGGTTGTGGGAGGAGGCACAGTGTATCTACCTATGCCTCCATATTGGCCAGACGTTCCCCTTTCTCCCCTTTTTTAATAGTTGTATGATATTGACAGTGTCAGAGCACACAGCCATTATATACCATACCCTCTTCTTTTTACTTTATAAAGATCTATAAATAGTCATATTTTTAAGTGTTCACCAACAGTCTTTATATTGGTGGCTTTCTAGTCATTTTGATTGTCCAGAGCTATTTCTTTAAGAGATTCTTCAAAAAGTGTTCATGGAAGCATTTTCTGATTTTTTTGTAAATTGACAACGGTAATTTTTACACTTGAGGCTCAGTTTTCCTGGGCCTCATAAAACCTTTAGTTCATATTTTCTTTCCTTGAGTATCTTAAACATAATAATCCTTTTTTTTCTGACTTTCCCTTATAATTCACTTGTTCTACTTTCTTGTTCTAGGTAGCCAAAAAGAATTTTCACTCAAGTTCAATTATTTTACCAAGTATGTCTTGGTGTTGATCATTCTGGAATAACATCTATTCTTGATCAATAGTCTCAATGACCTCTTTCAATGTACCTTTTCAAATACTTTTTAATATCAGGAAACTTTCCTAAAATGTTCTCTTCCTTTGCATTAGTCCTCCCATTGAGGCATTTTTATTACTTATATGTTAGACCATGTTTGCCTGCCTTTAATATTTGTTAGTTCCTTTAAAATATAGTTTCTTCATTTATTTTTTTAACATTTGCCTCCTTTTAACTATTTCAAGACATTAGCTATCATTTTATTTGTGCTTATATTCCTTCTAGTTTAATCTTCACTTCTATCCTTTTTTTTCTTTGATTTTTAAAAGGGTTCTGTTACCTTCACTGTTTTTCTAATTTTTATTTAAGAAAATTAAAATTTCATGTCTTACATGATTTTTTAGTGTGCTTTATCTTATTTTGAAATAGAAGGCTACAGTTTGGATTTGTTTTGTGATCATGTCTGTATGTATTTCTGTTGTCTGAAGGTATGTTATTCAACTATTTAGTCACTCTTTAAAAATAATAACTTAGTATGGAATCTGACCTAAATTGCTTGCTTATTTTTATGTGAAGTTAATTTTCCTGAAATTTTAGAAGGGGTGGTGGCTTAGGATAGCTTTCATCTATTTGTTGTCAGCAAAATAGCACCAGAAATAAATCAGCAGAGTTAGACCAGGCCTCAGTTCAGCAAACTAGGTAACTGAGTTCTGGCTAAGAAAGGATTCAGAGCCAAGACTCAAATACAAGCAAAAGTTTATTTAGAAAATCACAGAGGTAGAAGAAGTGAGCCATGGAAGAATTGAGACAGCTAAGCTGTGTGGGCTCAGGGAACCACTTACAGAGGCAAAAGAAGGGCCCTTGAAACTTAGGAGAAAGAAAGCAAAGTTCACTTGAAAGATTCAAGCAGGTGTGCTCTGGAGAGTGAGAGCCATGCTGCATTCTTCATCTTGAGAGTTTTAAAGGTGGGGATTTTAAGGGAGGCCTCAGGGGAGGATCTCAGTAGAATATTCATCAGCTTTCCAGTGTCCCTTCAGAGTCATGCTCTCCACTGATTGGTCAGCAACACGAGGGTCATTAGTCATTGAAACTGGTCCTGATGCCAGCCATGGCATCAGCCCACCTGGCCTTGCTACTTTTCTGGCCTGGAGCTGAAACACAACTGAGGCCTAGATGATATCTCTAGTATGACCGAAACTCTGTCTCTGTGGTCAGCAGACCAATGCTCTACTTCTGACATAATTTGATGTAGGTTGCAACCTCATAGTCCTGAAGACTAAATGCTTAAGGGACTGGTCATATGAGGGCTTCTATGGAAGTCATTTGAGGCTATTCTTTGCCCCCCTTGTTTTTCCTCTAAGGGAGTCTATTGCATAACTAGTGACATGCCAGGGGAGGAAAGCTTAGGGGAGTATGTGAACTGCACGACCAGCAACCATTGATATGCTAGGGGAAACATGTTGCCCCTGGGGCAATGTCCTTGTGTTGCCCATTGCTAGGCACCTGGGGCTTTTCTGCCCTATTGACCTTTTGCACCTGGCCTGCCATCCATGTTCTGCTCATGCCTATCTAACTTTCTACTACATATTGGTTTTGGTTTTGCCATTTAGTACTTTATTTTTATGTGTAAATTTTAAAATTCAATCCCTTATTATTATCTTTAATTTAATACTGTCATTCAAACAGCTAATAGGAACACCAAGTACCAGGTTGGGTCTACCTCATGTACTTGTCGTATCAATACAGGAAGTTGGGGTAAGGAGGGGTGGACATGGGAGGGGAGCTGGGTGGGTGGACTGGGATGGGAGTAAAAGACAGAAAACTGTACTTGAACAACAATTTTAAAAATTAAAAAAAAAGAAGAAGTTAGGGTGAACCTAAAACTCCCTAGTATTATTATAACAGGTACCTAAAATTGTCCTGCCAATTTTTATCAAAGACCCAGTGTGTTTTTGCTGACACACATTTGCTTCAGTACCTCTGTAAAAGGCTCACATTTATTTTCCATTTATGTCTTATTTCCATTGCCTGTGTATAAAGGGTAATTTTTAATTTTAAAAAGGTATACTTTATATTTCTTTGTGGACATACGCTACCAACTAAGCAAAGTCAAAATCTGATTTACCAGGAAAGGAATCAGCAGCAGAACCTAAAACATATGGACCCCTATTTAGCCTTCCATCTCAAAACTGGCTTCGTGGAGGTTGAAGAAAGACTAACACCATGAAGACTGAGTTTTGTTTTGTTGTTGTTTTTTTTTTGGTAGAGAAAGGTGCTTCCCATCTCCAACTCCAAAGTTCCTCTGTAAATATCCATATTCCAAGCTGGGGAAACCACTTCCTGAGGCAGAGAAGACTCCAGCTGTGACAGAGAGAAACTCCACTGGTGAAGAAAGGATGGCCCTCTGTGGTAAAGATGTCAGAGACCCATCTTGGCCCAGGTTCTCAAAAGATCTAGCCCACAGCCTGGAAAAGCAGGGCCTGCCACTGGGTTCATAGGTGGCAGATATGCAGGTCCATAAATGGGAGGAGTGAAGCAGGGACAGCACATCTGAAGCTGGCTACCACCTCAGACATGGGCAACACCTCAGACACAGGCAACTTCCTGTAGTAGGAAGTTAGATAGGTACCATCACAGGAGCTTGATAAAATGTGTGTTCCTCAGGGCAGAAAGGAGCAAGCTTTACACACCGGCTCCCACTCCCATGAATTAAGGGTTTCCCTGGAGATGTTATCTCCCTATACTTCAAATTGCTCCTGTGTGAGTGCTGAACAGCAACCACCTGCATCCCTTACCCCTGCCCCAGGGCAAGAGTCCAGGGCTGCTGGGCAGTGCTGACAGGTATCACCTGTGCAAACCTGGTGGCTGCTGCATGTGTCTAAAACAGGCCAATGCACCAGCAGTGTTTAATACGGCACCCAAGGAAGTGCTCGCCACAGCGAAAGTAAAAAAGACTTTTTAAAAGATTTTATTTATTTATTTGTAGAAAGAGGGGATGAGAACAAGAAAGAGAGGGAGAGAAACACCTGCAAGAGAAACACCAATTAGCTGCCTCCCACACATCCCCAACCTAGGCATGCTTCTTAACCAGAAATCAAACCCATGACCTTCTGGTTCCAAGGCTGGTGCTCAATCTACTGAGCCACACCAGTAAGGACTGAAAGCAAAAAAATTAATCAGATGTTCCTCCTCTTATTCTTCAGTGATTAATCACTTTCTATAAGAAAAGATGTCTACATAGTCAGTGACATCAGACTTTTTTCTACTTCCCATACAGTAAAGGACATGTAAACTGTTATGTAGATGTCAAAGAATACTTTATTAGTCATCTTTTCAGAGAGCAAACCTGCCGCTGCTTTGATGGGAGAGTCCCTTCTCCCAGATCATGGATAACCTGCATGCTTATGCCAGTGTCTGCTACCTTCAAATCACTTGGGCAGCTCTGCTGCAGATGCCTCAGACTAGGTTCAGCTGCTCCCTGACCTTGCCAAGCAGACAAAGAGCAATTCTTCCTCAGACCAGGGAGACCCAGGAGCAGCTGCCAAGTTCCTCACATTGTATATAAAATGGCAGCAGACTGTCCTCGTTTGACAGGCAGCCAGCCTCCCCCAAGACAGCATCAGAAACCACATTTTTTTCAGTATCCTTGAATCAACAATGTCCTAGCTGAATCTCTGTAGCTTCATGTAAGTTTTTAATATTCTTTCACTCTTTAATATGTGCTTCGATCTGGGAGATGTTCTTCTCACAATACCATTTTTCTGTCCTTCCACTTACTCGAACATAATGAAAGTGTGCATCTCTCTGACTCTAAATCATCAGAATTAGTGACTGTGCCTTAACTGTGTCTGCACCACCAGGACATAGCACACAGAAACGCTAAATAGATTTTAGTTAAGCAGAAGTGCGGTTAGGTTTTGTCTTTCTAGTTTTAGAAATATCTGAAGTGTTGTACTTGTTTGGTGACTGCATCTTCAAGGTGTTAATTTTACCCTAGAAAATAGGTTTCATTTTACAGTCTGGGGTCCTCAGCTTGCTTCATCATCACACTAAGTCATCACTGGGTTTGTGGTCAGGCAGGCTCACACCTGGACCTATGTGTCAAATGACAACATCCAGCATCTACTGGGTGTTAGACACCTCTCTGTCCTTTACATGTTTGAACTCACCTCATGCCCCTAGTAACCCTATAGGTGGATACTATTATCATCTCCTTTGTACAGGTGAGGAAAGAGAGCAAGTCTAAGACCTTACTCAAGGTCTCGCCACTAAAAAGTATTATCTCCAGCATGTACAGTATTTTTTGGCCATTTCTACCCTGAGGACTGAATGATATATCTGCCAAAGCACTCTGTGCTTCCCTTTGATGTGTCTTGGTTCCACCCTAAACTTGCTTTCCATGACATACCATGTGCCTTATTTAAGAAATTAGAGCCACAGAATGATAATGATGGTCTTGCTAACTTAATCATGTATCTGTTCTACTGCTCCCTCTCAGGACAGTTCCTCCCAGGTAGGTGGACATGCCAAGATTTTCCTGGGTGCTAACAGCTGCTCCTACCACATACCATATGCAGAGCATGATGCAAGACACTCCATGCTCTGAGACCTTGGAAAGAAACCCGAAACCCATGAATGCAGATACAACAAGACCCACAGATGAGACATGCCAGCAAACATGCAGACATGCTCATGTCAGAGAAGGGACAGAACACTATGACTTGAGTGGGAGGGCTTTCTAGATCAAAGTTATGCAGATGGCATAGACAGCAGACAGCATCCCAGGCTGGGAGATCATCTTTGGAAAATATGCAGAAATGGGAACACAATCACTGTTGTCATTCTGATTCTGGGCTTGCTAGACTCCTTCTGAGGGAAAAACATTGCTGACACAGACTGGCACTAACACTGGGAAAAATACTCAGTAGTTTAGATCAGGGCTTGAAAAACTCTGGCTATTTTTGCAAATGTAGTTTTCTTGAACAGCCAATCAGGCATTGTGGCTGCTCTCCCACTACAACAGCTGAGCTGAGTGGTGCGAGAGACCAGACGGCCCACAAAACTTAAAATATTGACTATCTGGCCCTTAAAAAAAAAAGTTTGCCGACCCCTGATCTAAAATATCAACTCTACAAAAGAAAAGTTAACAAAGCCAACTGGTTGGAACTATGAGTGTAAATCTATCTAAAACTTAAAACAAATTCAAGATAACCAAGTTAACCACATTCTCAAAAAATATATCAAAGAAGATAACCTGGAAAAACCGATATTACAGATTCAAATGCTACCACTTTCCACATGTTTTGAAAGATCCTAGAGCACACGCTTACCTGCACAAAGTCTATGGTTATGGGGATGAGGCTCCCACAGGCTTTGGGCTTTTCCATCACCAAATTCACTCATTCATTCATAGCAATAAATATAAAATATTCAGAAGTCATCTGAATGCTATTTGTTAAGCTATGTAAAACACATGTAATCCATAGATGTGAAATGACTTTAAATAAAAATTCATTAAAAATATGTTTAGTAGGAATAAAAATAACAAAATTAAAATGCATTAAAGTCAAGGTCATCTTAACAAAAATGTTGCTAAGCAGGACAGTTTCCTAAAATAATGATTAAAGGAGAATGTGGGCGTGTAAGTACATCAGGTATGTGTAGGACTAGGGGGAAAGTCATGAGGGACACAGAGATGAAAGGCTTGGTAGAAAAAGCCCTGCCTCAGAAGACACAGGCCTTAGTCAGAACTCTGCCGGGAATGAGCTGTGTGTCCGAGCACAGGGCACGCGTCCACCCTGAGGCTCAGCTTGTCTGCTGAAGGACTCCTGCTAGAGGATCTCTATGGGCTTTTCCATTTTGAGATTCAGAGAAACTAACAGAATATATTTGAGAGGAAGGGAAAGCTGATTAACTTAATGGATATAAACAAAGAAAATCCTTTTCTAGCCTTCAGATTTAGGGGGATGGGGACAGTATTTAAATAGACTTTCTATACTTGAAATAATAAAATGACTTCATGAATGACCTAATATTGTCTAGATTTCCAAGGACCTTGATACATTGGACTCTCCCAGATCAGAAAGCAAACTACAGAGAAAGGGCAAGGAATAAACACAGAAGTCCCCTGAGAAGAGCAATGCAGTTAAGAAACAGCCTGTGGCCTTAAGCAGCTGTATGATCATCCAGTAACGGTGCTCACTTTAAGAGTACGGCACAGAAACTAGGAGACTGCATGCTGCATTCCCTTCTCAGTGCTCATCAGCAGCAGTAATGAAGGCTGCCCTCCAGGGAAAATTAGAATGAGATTTGGGAAAATGGCACCAAGCACATAATAAAAGAATAGGAAGCATGTTTGAGAGGAGCTCAATGTTACCAAAGGAGCAAAGATAATAAAAGGGGGTTGGGAGAGAAGGCTGCTTCTTCCACAGCTCTGTCTCCTAATAGAAAAAAATATTCAGATGCACAGATTCCAAAGAGTAATATGAACTAAAAAACTCAGGGCCAGGTGTAGTGTGAGGAAGGTAAGGAGCCCGCCAGTGTCCAGAAACAGAAAGCTGGAGAGCAAGTATGGAGGTACCTAGAAAGCAGGGCCAGGAGTCAGATCCTGAGATGGTCAGAGATCTGGGTAGGGATGCCATTCAGTGTGTAGTCTACACCTAAGCAGGTGTGTGATAGTCGAGAGGACAGGTTGACCCAGGGCAGGGGAGTGCTTGGGATGCCAGGGGAAAGAGCAGCTACTGAGCTGAGTGCTACAGTAGAGCCAGTAAGGACCAACCTAGACATCAACCACCAGAATTGATGCCAACAGATCTATAACCAGTGCAAGGTGGCGCTGAAAGGCCGACAGGAAAGGGCGGATGAAGAGGAGAGGGGATGAAGAGGACACGGGACAATGTGTGTGGATAATAATCCTCAAACAAACCTGAGCTAATTAAGTGAGAAAGAAAGGATCCAGCTTAAAGACAGAAGTGGAATATGCCTGGGCCAGTGTGGCTCAGTCTGTTGGAGCGTCAGCTCATAACTGAAGTGTCAGGGCACATACCTAGGTTTTGAGTTCGATCCCCAGTCCATGTGCATGTGATCCCCAATCCAGGCATGTAATGGAGGCAACCAATTGCTGTTTCTCTTTCACATCAGTGTTTCTCTCTCCCCCTTCCTCTCTTCTTTCTCTAAAAACAATGAAAAAAAGTCCTCAGGTAAGGAAACAAAAAAGTGGAACACATAAGAAACAGAAGGGGCAGTCTGCAAAAGTATTTTGCAGGTTGTGAGTCAGGTTCCACCACTAGGTCTATTTTTTTTTTCTTAATTCTACAGTTCTCCTTCTGTGTCTTTCTCTGTTACTTTCACATAGAACCTGTCACTTCTAACACTTTTGGTCACCAAAGGTCTGGGGGAAGCACACCAAGCAATTCTAGAACACCAGCTGCATGCCCTGCAATGGAACTCAATTCTGACAATTTTCTAGCTGAAGATAGTACCAGATCCCACAGGTAAAGGGCTCAGCCCCTCAAGACAGACCCCGCTTCTGATGCCGATCACAGGTATTAGGTCCCCAGGTTACTCACAACTTCTGTCCACCTTGGCAGAAGATTTCCTATGGGAATCAGAGGTTCCCATAACCTCCTTTCTCTGGATTCTGTCATATTTGCTAGAACAGCTCACAGAGCACAGAGAAGCATTTACTGATGTTTACCAGTTTATTGAAGGATATGATAAAGGATGCAGATGAACATCCAGATGAAGTGACACATAGGGTAAGGTCCCAAGTGCAGGAACTTCTGTCCCTGTGGAATTGGGGTGTGTCATCCTCCCAGTACATGGATGTGCTCACAAACCCGAGAGTTTCCAAACCTCCTATTATTGGGATTTTATAAAGGCTTCCTCTTGTAGGCATGATTAATTATTAACTGCATTTCCAGCTCCTCTCCCCTCTGAAGGATGGAAGTGGGGAGCTAAAAATCACAAGCTTCTAATCTTGGCTTGGTCTTTCTGGTGACCAGCTCCTACCCAGGAGCCATTCAGAAGCCCATCCAGAGTCTCCTCATTAGAAGAGAAAACACTCCTATCACCCAGGAGTTTACAAGAGTTCCAGAAGCCCTGTGTCAGAAACATTGTCAAAGACAAATATTAGAACAAGAGATTTTCCTAGCACTCTTATCACAAAGTTGAAATTAAAATTTATTGCCCAGCATTTTAAAAATTCAATTGAATGGATAAAATAAAACAGGACACAATAGAAAATATCAGAGATCACCCAAATAAGGACTGCTTCCCAAAACATGTAAAGTGAGTATGTGTGTGTACACACTGAAATACAATGTAAACTGTGGGGCTCAACAAAAAAAAAAACTGTGGAGCCACTATGTAAAGAGAAAGGCTGAAGAAGATTCAGGAGGCTGGGGTGCATGGAATTCAGGTGACAGAGTGTCTTAGAGAGCAACAGCCCCTCTGTTGTACCAGGAACAAAAAAGGAGAGGATGAAGCATTCTTGTAGGCAAAATCTCAGAGATGTGAAATTCCTCCTGATTCAGTTCCTCTTTCTCCCTTCCTCCCACCATCATACTCTCCCTCTATGACCCCCTCCATCATTAAGGCTTGGCCATCAGGCCAGAAGTGAAGAAGACATAATACAGAAGTTGAAAGTCAAAGTCTTCTATTTCCAAGAAATTTTAGGATGAAGTTATGGGAAGGAAAGAAGGAGACTAACAGGCTAAGAAATGGCCTGGAGGGCCCAGCCCAGGAACAACTGTTGTGGAGGCATATAACTGGAAGGACTTGTGGATGAACTTGGAATACAATGTCTGAATATGTCAGCAAATCCCAATGATGACAAGGCCACAGTGCAGTGGCAAAAGTGAGTGAGGGGGAAGATGAGTGGAACCAAGGGTCAAGATGCTGGACAGGTCGCATGCTGAAGAACTCCAGGATGGTTGCAAGGCTCAGAGTGGACAGACTGTGAGCCAGATGCTCAAGACCCTGGTAAACAAAGCCATGGGCCTCCACCTCCCTGGATAATAAAATTGCTGCCCCCTGCCCCTGGCTAGTGTAAAAGGGTGGCAGTCCCTGAGGAGTACAGAGGCAGGTAAGACTCCAGGGCTCTCACAGGCCCTTGGACAGCTTTATATATAATTCCCCCATTTTTAGGCCCACCTTCAACCACAGGATGCTTATTCCTAAGCCCTTGTAAGATTTTGTGGTATAAATTGGGAAGTGTCTTGGCTTTTCCACCACCAGCTTGGGCTACAGCTTTCTTCTATCTACTAAGTAAGTTCCCTCTCATCCAGGTGCTTTCTAGCTTCCAAATGTTGCTTGGGTTTCTTTTTGTCTTTGAGGGCTTTTCTTTTAAAAAATATTATTCTACTCTTCTTTTGGTAGGGTTTGGAAGGAACCAAAAGTAAATCATGAGTTGAATCCACTATCTTTACCCCTGACTTAATTTTTATAATTGTAAAAAAAATAATACTATATTTCCACACACAGAAATATGAACAAGATTCCCCAGCCTCCTGCTCTAGAGCAGGCTGATGGGGTGGGCTAAGAGGTGCTGTGCAAGCAATTTGCTCAGAGCCCAGCACAGCCTCTTAGCTACCCCCAAATTGTGTCTCTCAAAGAAAGTTACCACCCACCCACCCCCACCACCCAAGAAGGAAGTCGCCAAACTCTTCCACAAACATCATGGCAGTAGAACCCTCATTCATTTGAATAAAACATTTTAAAACAGCCTTTCACTGTAATGCACAGATACAAAAACATAATAATGATTTAAGAAAATGGTTTCATGAGAAAATGTAATTAATTCATGATTAAATAAAATGCCATCTAGTTAATACTTCCTAAAGCTTTGATTGCAGTAAGGCACATGTGCAAAGAGTAGTTTCAGTTTTTCACCATCACATTCAGAAACCACAAGTGTAATAAAAGATGGAAGCACAGAATTGTGGGACTCCTGAGGTGGAAAAACTTTAGCTACTATTATGGTCTGAAGATTGTTTCTCTCCCCAGATTCATATGTTGACATCATAATCCCCAATGTGATGCTTTTAGGAAGTGAGGCATTTGGGAGGTGATTAAATCATGAGGGTGAAGCCTTCGTGAATAAAATTTATGTCCTTAAAAAAGACTTCTCTTGTACTTCCACCAAGATGGAGGCGTAGGTGGAAGCACTATGCCTCCTCCCACAACCAAGTTTAAAAACAACAAAGTTTTAGCAACCAAAACACAGCCAAAACCACAGAAAATTGAACTTCACAGAAGTCTGACAATAATGAACCCTTCAGCCAAACCGATAAGAGGGGCAGAGCCAGCAGCAAAGCGGGGTCCAGCAGGAAAGATTCACCAGACTGACGCCAGTGTGCAACCCAGGCACGCCGGCAGCTGTAGGCGGATCCCAGGTGTGGAGAAGCAGGTGGACCCACTGAGGGCGCAAGGCAGTGGACTCACTGAAGGCTGACAACAATCACACATTTGCAAGCAGATAAACCAGTGAAGGAGGGAGCGGTGAGACAGACCGTGCAGGCCCCAGTGGCAGGAAGTGGCAGAGGGGACCGCCATTGTCCCTCTCTGACCCCACCCCCACCTACAGCATCACAAACCAGCGACCTGGGTGGCCCTGCCCTGGTGAATAACGAAGGCTCCACTCCTCATACCTAACTGTCATGAACAGGTCAAAACATGACTCAAGAAGAACTTAGAGCCCCAGAGCCGATAAATCTAAGTGATGAAGAAATAGCCAAACTTTCAGATGCACAGTTCAAAACACTGGTGATCAGGATGCTCACAGAACTGGTTGATTTTAGTCACAAATTAGAGGAACATATGAAGGCTAAACTAATTGAAATGAATGGAAATGCACAGGAAACCAATAGTAATGGAAAGGAAACTGGGACTCAAATCAAAGGAGTGGACCAGAGAGGAAAAAAATGACCAAACAGAAAAGAATATAGAAACAAGAATTCAAAAAAATGAGGAGAGGCTTAGGAACCTCCAGGACATCTTTAAATATTCCAACATCTGAATTATAGGGGTGCCAGAAGAGGAAAAGGAACAGCCACGAGTGGAAAACTTATTTGAACAAATAATAAAGGAGAATTTCCCCAATCTGGCAAAGGAAATAGACTTCCAGGAAATCCAGGAAGCTCAGAGAGTCCCAAAAAAGTTGGACCCAAGAAGAAACACACCAAGGCACATCATCATTACATTAGCCAAGATTAAAATGAAGGAGAGAATCCTAGAAGCAGCAAGAGATAAGGGGACAGTTACCTACAAAGGAGTTCCCATCAGACTGTCAGTGGATTTCTCAAAAGAGACCTTACAGGCAAGAAGGGGCTGGAAAGACATATTCCAAGTCATGAAATCCAAAGACCTACATCCAAGATTGCTCTACCCAGCAAAGCTTTCATTTAGAATGGAAGGGCAGATAAAGTGCTTCTCAGATAAGATCAAATTCAAGGAGTTCATCATCACCAAGCCCTTATTATATGAAATGTTAAAGGGACTTGCCTAAGAAAAAGAAGATAAAAGAGCTGAACAGTGAAAGGACAGCAAACTCACAGTTATTAACAACCACACCTAAAACAAAAGAAAACTAAGAGGATAGCTAGATCAGGAGTAGAATCATAGAAATGAAGATCAAATGGAGGGTTAGCAACAGGGGAGTGGGAGGAGGAGAAGGGGGGAGAAGGTATAGAGAATAAGTAGCATAGATGGTAGGTAGAAAATAGATAGGGGGAGGGCAAGAATAGTAGGGGAGATATAGAATCTAAAGAACTTAAAACACGTGGTCATAAACTAAAGGGGGGGAATGGTGGAGGAGGGGGTGTGCAGGGTGGAGGGGAATGAAGGGGGGAATAGAACATCTGTAATGGCATAATCAATAAAATATATTTTTTTAAAAAAAGACTTCTCTTGTTCTTTATGCCATATGAGAACACAGTGAGAAGAACCATCTGTGAATCAGGAAGCAGCCCTCACTAGACACTGAATCTGCTGGAGCCTTGATCTTAGATCTCTTGGCATCCAGAGTTGTGAAAAATAAATATTTGTTGTTTAAGCCACCCAGTCTATGGTATTCTTGTTATAATAGCCCAAATGGACTAAGACAGAGATTGTACTAGAAGTGGGGGTGATGCTGTTATATATACATAAAAATATAAAAGTAGCTTTGGGGTTGGGTATATTATAGGTAGAAGCTAGAAGAGTTTTGAGGTGCATGACAGATGAAGGTGAAAATGTTGTGAGAACTCTTAAAGTTTTGATGAGAGCTCAGAAAGAAAAAAGGAGAGCTGTGGAGAAAGCCCTTGGCTTCTTGGAGAACACATAAACAATCGCATGTGGAATGCTGGTAGAAATATGGATGGTAAAGACCATTCTGATGAGGCCTCAGGAAATGAGGAACGTGTCATTGGACAAGGGCAGAACAAAAATTCTTGTTATAAAGCTGAGGCAGGAGATAGAATAGGAAACCCTGAGACACTGCAGCTGGCATCAGTCAGCATCCTGATTTCTGAGAATCTCCTTGTGACACCTGATAATAACATGCATTGTGGTTTCCTCCCTGAGCAGGCAATCAAGAAGGATTGTGAGAAATCACATGTATAGAAGCTTAAGTAAAAAACCCTATAAAGCCTATAACTGTTCAATAGAAGGGAGCCATTCTCTCGCCAGAGATGGCCCACTTCCATGTCATGGGAAGTGTACTTTCCTTAATAAATTTCCCACTTGCTTTGCTTTACAATATCTATGTGGTCAGTCCATTTCTTTGTTCACAACCATCAAGGGCCTGGACCTCATCTCAATCTGCAAAAAAGTAGCAAAGAACTTGGCTAATTGTATTCAGGTTCTAGTGTAGAAGGTTGTAGAAGGTAGAACCTGCCAGCAATAAAATTGGGTATTTAGCTGAGGAGATTTCTAAACAAAGTGTTGAATGAGTGACTTGTTTCCCCCTGACTGCTGAGAGTAAATGTAAGAAAGGAGCAATGACTTGAAAATGAAGTTGTTAAGTGACAAAGAATTCAAACTTAAAGATCTGGAAAATTCTCAGCCTATCCATATATAAAATTTGAGCAAGTATGTTCAGAAGATGACTCTAAGGTTGTGGCTAATCAACAATTTGATAAGGAGATTAGTAAGGATGTAAACCACAGACTTAATCAACTTACCCCCACAGGCAAAATGCCACATTTAACTAAAGAGGAAGGACATGAAAGAAAGAAGGTTGTCAGAGTTCTTGGAATTTACAGGACAGGATCCTAGAGCTCTGCATCTTCAAAAATGCTCTATTCCTGAAGACAAGTAAAGAATGAACTCAGAGGTGATTCAGAGATCATTGGGGCTGCTTCCACAGTACTAAATGAGGGGGCCCAGAAGTGTGGGGACAGAGCTACCCAGAGTATGGGGGGGCCTCGACCCATGCCTGGTAGAGCCAATGGGAGCCCGAATTCTGGCCAACAGCGCTGCAAGGTATAATCTCAGCCCTGGTGGGTACAGAAGGTAAGGCCCAGCCCCAGAAGGCCTGGAAGGCGGAACATGGAGCCAAAGAGGGTTACTGTCCACATCATGGAGTTTTTCTTGCTAGGCTTTTAGACTTGCTTGGCACTTATCTCCTTTCCTCTTTTCTATTTCTCCCTTTTGGAATGGAAATGTCTATCCTAGGCCTGACCCGCCACTGTACGTATTTTGGAAGCACATCACTTGCAAGGATTCACAGAATTCACAGAGGAATTCTGCCCCAGGATGAATCACACCTCGAGCCCACCTCTAATTTAGGTCATATTCAGATGAGATTTGGGGCTTTTGATTTTAGAATTAATGCTAGATCAAATTATAACTTTTGTGGCTATTGGGATGGAATGGATATATTTTTGCATGGGAGAAGGATGTGAATTTTGGAAGGCCAGTGTAGAATGTTATGAACTAAATGTTGGTGTCCCCTCAAAATTAATATGTTAACATACTAACCTCCAACGTAATGGTACTGGAACGTGAAGCCCTTGGGAGGGGATTAGGTCATGAGGGTATAGCCTTCATGAATAGGATTAGTGCCCTTAGAACACAGGCCATAGAGAGCTGTCCTACTCTTTTCCAGCATATAAGGACACATGAGGAGATGGCTGTCTATGAACTAGGAAGCAGGTTCTCACCAGTCACAGATAAATTGACACCTTGATCACCTTGATCTTGGACTTCTCAACTTCCAGAGCTGTGAGAAATAAATTATTGTTTAAGTCATCAGTATCTGTGTTACAGCAGCCCAAGTGGACTAAGAGCTGCCATTCAGGTCTAATCAGGAGAAGTTACCACCTGGGGAGCTTAATAAAAGTGTTCACGTTGGGGCCCATGCCCAGACCTCAGGAACAAACTCACCAAGAAAAGGGACCAGGCATGGGCACATTTATCAAACTGCCCAGATGGCTCTGCCAGGCACCAGGCAGCCCTAGGTAAGCACTGCTGGTCTATCCTCATTCTGTTCCTTGTACATGAGCTGAAAACTGGCTCAAAGAACATATGCAGTTCATCAGAGATGTAGCCAAGTAGCCCTGGCAGAAAAGGCACTGCAAAATGCCTGGTCGACACATGTTCTGGTTCTTTTTATGTTTTATTACTCTTTGATTTACTCATTTATTCTTTCAATAAAAATATATTGATATATATTATCTCCTAATAATGATAGTAACATTTATTGAGTGTTTACTATATGCCAGGCACTGTTACTGCTTTATAGGTATTTACTTAATTCTCACAATGGTGAGATCATATGGTATTTGTCTTTCACCACCTGGCTTATTTCACTCAGCATAATGCTTTCCAGTTCCATCCAAGCCGTTGCAAAGGGTAGGAACTCCTTCTTTCTTTCTGCTGCATAGAATTCCATTGTGTATATGTACCATAATTTTTTGATCCATTCATTTATTGATGGGCACCTAGGTTGCTTCCAGCTCTTGGTTATTGTAAATTGTGCTGCTATGAACATTGGGGTGCATAGGTTCTTTTGGATTGGTATTTCACGGTTCTAGGATGTAATCCTAGCAGTGAAATTGCTGGGTCAAAAGGCAGGTCGATTTTTATTTTTCTGAGAAAATTCCATACTGTTTTCCATAATGGTTGTACCAGTCTGCAATCCCACCAAGAGTGAACTAGGGACCCCTTTTCCCCACAACCTCTCCAACATTTGTTGTTTGTTGCTTTGTTTATGATAGCGATTCTGATTGTGTAAAGGAAGCTAAACAACAAAATAAACAAGCAAGAAAAATAAAAACAATGACACTGAAATAGAGAACAGGGGGACAGTGACCAGAGGGGAGGGAATTTTAGGTGAAAAAGGGGAAGGATTTACAGGAACTAGTATAAAGATAAAGGACACATGGACAACAACTAAGGGGGGTGGAAATGGGAGGGAGGTGGGGAGCACGGGGGCTGTGGCCTGGGATGGGAGTAAAAGACAGAATACTGTACTTGAAAAATAATTAAATTTTTTAAAAAAGAAAAATGGTAGCAAGTACTTTTAATACCCCCACTTTACAGATGAAAAAAATAGCACAGAGATTAAGTAATGTGCTTGAGGCCACACAGACAATAAGCAGTGGCAGTTAAATATGGCTGCAGAGCCTGGACTCCTTTCTAACTGCCTAAATGTCAACTGCCTCGCCCTGGCCGGATGGCTCAATTGGTTGGAGCATCATCCTGTACACTAAAATGTTGCAGGTTTGATCCCCAATCTGGGTATATGAGGGAGGCAACCAACTGATGTCTCTCTTATCTCCTCTCTCTTTCCCCACCCTCTTCCCCTTTCTGTAAAATCAGTGGACATGTCCTTGGGTGAGGGAGGGAGGGAGGGAGGGAGGGAAGGAAGGAAGGAAGGAAGGAAGGAAGGAAGGAAGGAAGGAAGGAAGGAAGGAAGGAAGGAAGGAAGGAAGGAAAGAGAGAGAGGAAGGAAGGAAGGAAGGAAGGAAGGAAGGAAGGAAGGAAGGAAGGAAGGAAGGAAGGAAGGAAGGAAGGAAGGAAGGAAGGAAGGAAAGAGGGAAAGAAAGAAAGAAAGAAAGAAAGAAAGAAAGAAAGAAAGAAAGAAAGAAAGAAAGAAAGAAAGAAAGAAAGAAAGAAAGAAAGATGGCTGTCTATGAACTAGGCAGTTGAAATACCAACTGCCTTCCAGCCACTATGTTTCTCGGCGTCATACTTGTGATGAGATGTTGAGAGAAAGAGAGCATACACTGGGAGTCACGTGGGTGGTATTCCAACCCAACACAGTTAGGGCAAGGTGGGCAGTGCCACCATAGCATAGAGGAGAACTCTCATCCCAGAGGTTGGGGCCAGTGAGCTGAGTCATGAATAACAGAAAGTGGAAAGGAATGATGTAAATTGGGAGAGAATTCTAGGCAGTATAAATAACAGAGGAATACCAGAGAAGTGTAATGGTTTCAAATTTTGGTGTATACACTTGGGTGGCAAGATGTACCATGTACTTTAGTGGGAGGACCTTAATGTCCAGTAGAAGCCCCCATTCTTCTAGGTGCAGGAATAATATCCTTCAATTCAGAGGCTGGAGCCACCTCTGAATTGAGGTGACCTGAGCACTGGAGCTATGACCTCAACTGCAGGGTTCTGTAGAACCATGGTATGCATTTGCATGAAGGGCAAAAGTGGAGAAACTATCCTTACTCATCACTGTCCACAGTGTTTCTGCTGAGACTGCCCTCTAAGGGTCCTTGACCATAGGTCTAATTATTTTTCCCACTAGAATATTAACTTGCCTGTCCCATCACATCCTTCCATGACCTTCTACCCTCTAGCTAGAGTTCTCTTCTACTCCTCTTCATTAACAGTCTTCTCCAAAATCTCTCATCATTGTGCCTCTATTTCTTCCCCTCCCAGTCTCCATTCATCATTCAACACATGGTAACATGGATTCTATTCTTCCAACCCACCCAAGTTGTTCTGCTAAGATCAACAGAGGGCTTCATGTGGCTAAATCCGGTAGATGCTTTTCTCTTCATCTTAGCTGATTTCTCAGCTTCCAGGAGCTTCCAACTCTCTCTCTCCTGTTTTTTCTTCTGTACCTTTGATGACATAAATGACTCATCCTTGATTTTTCTCTCATCTCCTTGATTTTACCACCCACAAACATTTATTCTACCAACAAGTTCTATCTATTTTATTTTCAAAAATTACAGGTTAAGTCCATCAACCTCTTTTCAGTACCACTGCTAACCCCATGGCATAAACTACCATTATCCTTCACCTGGATTAGTGAAACAGCCTCTTCACTTGTCTCTCTGCTTCCACACTTGCCCCCAACATTCACCTCCACAAAGTAGTGAAAGTGATCTTTGAACACAACTAACAAACCTAATTATGGCATTCCCTTTACTAACCCTCCAATGGGGGGGTTGAGAACTTCTGGCCAAGATGAAGGCATAGGTGGGAACACTGTGCCTCCTCACACAACCAAAATTAAAGTCAGCAAAGATTCAGAAACAAAAACACAACCAGAACAGACAGGAAACTGAACTGTATGGAAGTCTGAAAACCATTCGACCAGACCCATAAAAGGGGCAGAGTCAGGGGCCAGTGGTGAGAGATGGAAGCAGGAAGAGGCAGTGGCTGCCAGACCCAGGAGCACATTCACGCACAGATAAACTAGGCAGAAATGGGAAGGAGACAAACTGCGCAACCCAGGGCTCCAGCGCCAGGAAATAAAGCCTAAAAGCACTGATTGAAAAGGTGCTGGGAGAGACTCCTAGTCTCACAGGAGAATTTGTTGGAGAGACCCACGGGTCCTAGAACACACACAAGCCCACCAACCTGGGAACCAGCATCGGAAAGACCCAATTTGCTTGTGGGAAGCAGCAGAGGGGACTGAAATCCTAGATAGAGCAGAACAAGCACCATTGTTCCTTCTCTGACCCTGCCCCCACATACAGTGTCACATGTGGGGGCAACTTTGCCTGTAAGTCCCCCTGTTTACCACGAAGGAAAGTAACACTACCAAGACATGATCTGCTTGCGGAGGGGAGGTGGCCAATCTCTCAGGGGAAAAAGGCCAGGAGTTCCTTCCACAAGGGGATTTTACTGGGTTGTAATACACAGGAATACAGGTGGCAAGGATCAAACAGTACATAACATTTCAAAGAAATCTGAGGGCTTAGTCTGAGTCAGTGTCTGTCAGGAAAGGGGGCTGCAGAAACTTTGGGAGACATACTCATTTCCTGCTCAGACCCTTAACACATGAATGAAAGCACTCTTAGCAAAGCAGGCTTCACAGGCCTTTTAGGAATTCTTTCTTATGCCAGATCACCACAGATCCCACTCTAGCTGGGCAAGGGGCTGCACTGCCTCCCCCATCACAGGTTTTCAGGCTTAAGTGGATTAGAGCCAGGAAGTGCTTCTCCCAGAGAACATGGGGACTCAGGCTATGTTAGAATAGCCAGGAGGCAAGGGTCCATCACTCCCTCTTTGTTGCAGCCCACTGAGTCCTTCTATGATGGTCTCCCAAGTGATCATGTCTGGCCTAGGTTGCCCCTCCTCTGAGGAGTATTACCTGTCTCTGACTAACAGACCATGCATTGGGGACAAGTGGATGAAGCAGAGGCAGCGTTTGCTACCAGAGACAAGCTTTGTCTCCTTGTGGCTCGCCTTCTGGAGGTTGCTCACTCAGCCTTAGCCATGGGGAGCAGCTACAACTCCTGAAACCAGGCAGAGCGGTTCCCAACAGTCACAGTTCAGCAACTGGGTTGCCCCACACTAGTGAACATCTAAGGCTCTGCCTCTCACTACATATGTAACAAATGCAACCTGACAAAAAATTTATGGCTCAAACAGAAGAACAAATCAAAGCCCCAGAGCCAATACTTTTAAGTGACCAAGAGATAGTCAACCTATCAGATGCACAGTTCAAAACACTGGTGATCAGGATGCTCACAGAACTGGTTGATTTTGGTCCCAAATTAGATGAAAAAATGAAAGCTACACTAAGTGAAATGAAGAAAAATGCACAGGGAACCAATAGTGATGGGAAGGAAACTGGGACTCAAATCAATGAAGTGGGCCAGAAGGCAGGAAGGCAGGAAGGCAGGAAGGCAGGAAGGCAGGAAGGCAGGAAGGCAGGAAGGAAGGAAGGGAAAAGAATGAAGAAACAAGAATTCAAAATAATAAGGAGAGGCTTAGGAACCTCCAGGACATCCAGGACAATGTCCAGGACATCCAACATCTGAATTATAGGGGTACCAGAAGGGGAAGAGGAACAGCAACAAGTGGAAAAAGTATCTGAACTAATAATAAAGGAGAACTTCCCCAATCTGGCAAAGCAAATAGACTCCCAGGAAGTCCAGGAAGCTCAGAGAGTCCCAAAGAAGTTGGACCCAAGGAGGAACACACCAAGGCACATCATAATTACACTACCCAAGATTAAAATGAAGGAGAGAATTCTAGAAGCAGAAAACGATAAGGGGGCAGTCACGTACAAAGGAGTTCCCATCAGACTGTCAGCTGATTTTTCAAGAGACCTTACAGGCAAGAAGGGGCTGGAAAGAAGTATTCCAAGTCATGAAATCCAAAGACCTACATCCAAGATTGCTCTATCCAGCAAAGCTTTCATTTAGAATGGAAGGGCAGATAAAGTGCTTATCAAACAAGGTCAAGTTGAAGGAGTTCATCCTCACCAAGCCCTTATTATATGAAACTGTTAAAGGGACTTATCTAAGAAAAAGAAGATAAAAAAACATGACCAGTGAAAGGACAGCAAACTCACAGTTATTGGCAACCACACCTAAAACAAAAACAAACTAGGCATGCACCTAAAACAGGAGTGGAGCCACAGAAATGAAGATCACCTGGAGGGTTAGTGACAGGGGAGTGGGAGGAGGAGAGGGGGGAGAAGGTACAGAGACTAAGTAGCATAGATGGTAGGTAGAAAATAGACAGAGAGGAGAGCAAGAGTAGTGTGGGAAATGTAGAATCTAAAGAACTTGTGACACATGGACATAAACTAAAGGGGGGAACGTGGGCGGGAGGGGGTGTGCAGGGTGGAGGGGAATGAAGGGGTGGAAATGGGACAACTGTAATGAAATAATAAAGAGTACATTACAAAAAGGAAAAAAAAACTTCCAATGGCTTCATGTTGTTGGAGCATGACAGTTCAAACCCTTGGCCTGGCCACACCTGAGCTCTGTTCTTCTCGCCAATGGCTTGCAGTCACAGGCTTTCCCTCACCTCACCCTAGGCCTTGGCACTCATCGCTCATTTCACTGCAAGGGCTCTTCTCCAGCTTTTGCCTAGCTATGCCTTTCTCATCCTTTATGTCACAATTCATCTGGCACTTCTTTAATGAGCCACTCCTTGAATTCCAATTTTAAATTCAAGCTTCCTTCTAGAGAGTGTTCTAAATCCCTCTATTTTCTTTTCACAGGACTCAACACAATTTCATGATTGTTTGCTTAATATGAACTGCAGCCACTAGACTGTAAGCTCTGGAAGGACTGGGAACATGTCTGTTTTATATCCAAACTAACAGGGCCCCTTGCTGTATAAAGTTCTAGTAAATATTTGTTTAATGAATAACCTAAATGGCCTAATGGTCTAAAGTGAAATTTTTTACCTGTATAGACAAGCCACTGTTCATGAACCTAAGACACTAAAATCCTGAAGTGTGTTCAACCCTCCTATATTACAGATTACCATATCCACCACAAACATATACAAAGAAATCAGACCCACCTGCTATGGGACCAAAATTAATCATTTTATAGTTATTCATTATAAAGCAATCATCTTCACTAGAGGTCAGAATTAAAATAATAACCTAAACACTAATCTGCTCCTTAGTTTTAATTAATTTTCTTTACCATGATCATTAGGATTTAGAAACCTGCATAAATGAATGCTAATTTATATCACTGAAATAAAAAAGAAAAAGGCTTTTTGCTTAAAGTGCTTTACTAATTGTTTAACAAAATGAACACTCCTAAAAAAAATTTATGTTAAAATCATCTCTGCCAAGGTTCAAGTTAGTTTCCCTGACTGCACAAGTAAGTATACAGCTGCTGAGAATTAGGGCAAAATGACTTGTTAAATGAACAAAGACAGAGGCTGAAATACAAACATATTTGTGAAGTGTTCATATTTTATCGGCCAAACTGAACTATAGCAAATCATCACATGTCTAAAAAATATAGAGAATACCATGAGCTGCTCATTTCATATCGATTCAACCTTCTGTTCTTCTAATAACCTGATCTAAAATGACCTGGCAGGCTCAGCATCACCCCCAGCTCCATGTCGGCAAGAGGACCCACTCTGTACATCACTGACATGACCCAAACTCTCAGCTGCCACTCACCAACAGGGGGCACTGCACTGAGGTCTTTCTGCAGGCAAAACTGTCAAAAGCTGAAGATTGAGAAACATGTATTTTAGGAGACTAAATAATGTGTGCCGCCACCCCAGACAAATACATTGCTACACAATCAATAGGACATCTCCATGTGCACTTCAGTGGCAATATCCACTCTAGGTTATTCTGATTTCTGGTGTATATTGTAGAATGACAAATAAAATGGCACTGTGGTTGGTCGAAAACACCAAGTCTTTCTGGAACCCCTTCAGTGCATATGAACATTATAAAAGACAGTGTATCAAACCTTTCCTCATTAATATTACCATGGTTCATAGTTTATTGGGCCTAAATTATTCTCTAGGTAGGCTCAACTGTAAGCCAAGAAAATGCCCTAATCTAAGAAAATGATCCAACTCTCAGTATTTTTAACTCTAGCATATTCACCTGAGTCATATGTCACATTTATTATTACTAAAAAAGGATTATGAGATTTAAGGAAACTAATAAGTACTAGAATTTAAACATTGATATATGTTTTGTATTAGCAAAAGTGTTTTGCAGGAATAATCTTTAAACTTTAAAAGTTATAAAAGGAAAGGTTTAGAAATCATTATAGAATCCTGAAATCATAGGTGGTCTGTCACAATCCAGTGATATCTTTTCATAAAAGCAAGAACCTAGAAGAAAACTAGTTTTAAATGGTCACTTCCACAAATCACTCTGTGAAGAAACTAAATAAAATGAAACATTTCCCCCTAAACACAGACTTTTAAGATTGAAAAGGTACTGTATAAATTTTTTCTCACTTGGTACCTTTTGGTTGATGGGGGGAAAATGTGTAAACATGTTCTCCAAATATATAAATATACATTTATTTATTTATTATTTATAATATTGTGTTGATATATGGCATACATCATAAAACATGCAAAATAGAAATTGTTAAAAGGTAGCATAAGGACTTCCGGCCAAGATGGGGGCATAGGTAGAAACACTGTGCCTCCTCACACAATGTAATTTAAGGAAGATTTAGAAACAAAAACACAACTAGAATAGAAAGAAAATTGAACTGTATGGAAGTCCGACAATGAACTATTCATTCAGACCAGTAAGAGAGGTGGAGTCAGCAGCTGGTGGAGAGGGGTCCTGGAAGGAAATAAGCAGTGGTTGGCAGACCTGGATGTGTGGTTGAAACAAGCAGACCCAACCCAGTAAGGCACACAAGGCAGTTGGCTGACCTCAGACACACATTCACATGCAGATAAACCAGGTAAAAATGGGCAGTGAGACAGACCGTGCAACCTAGGGCCCCAGTGATGGGAAATGAAGCCTAAAAGCACTGATTAAAAAACTTGTGGGGGTTGAGGTGCTGGGAGAGACTCCTGGCCTCACAGGAGAGTTAGCTGGACAGAACCACAGGGTCCTAGAATGTACACAAGCCCACCCACCCAGGCACCAGCACCAAAAGGGCCCAATTTGCTTGTGGGAAGCAGCAGAGGGGACCAAAATCTGAGGGAACATGGAACAAGTGCCATTGCTTCCTCTCTGACCCCACCCCCACATATAGCATCACAATCCAGCAACTGGGTTGCCCCGACCCATTAAACACCTAAGGCTCTGCCACTCATATATGAGAGGTGCGACCTGACCAAAAATGGCTCAATCAGAAGAACAAATCAAAGCCCCAGAGCCAATACTTTTAAGTGACCAAGAGATAGTCAACCTATCAGATGCACAGTTCAAAACACTGGTGATCAGGATGCTCACAGAACTGGTTGATTTTGGTAGCAAATTAGAGAAACAAATGAAAGCTACACTAAATGAAATGAAGGAAAATGCACAGGGATCCAATAGTGATGGAAACAAATCTGGGATTCAAATCAATGGAGTGGACCAGAAGGAAGAAAGAAAGAAAGAAACAAACAAACAGTAAAGAATGACGAAACAAGAATTCCAAAAAATGAGGAGAGGCTTAGGAACATCCAAGATATCTTTAAACATTCCAACATTTAAATTATAGGGGTACTAGAAGGGGAAGAGGAACAGCAACAAGTGTAAAAGGTATCTGAACTAATAATAAAGGAGAACTTCCCCAATATGACAAAGCAAATAGACTCCCAGGAAGTCCAGGAAGCTCAGAGAGTCCCAAAGAAGTTGGACCCAAGGAGGAACACACCAAGGTACATCATAATTACACTACCCAAGATTAAAATGAAGGAGAGAATTCTAGAAGCAGCAAGAAATGAGGGAACTCACCTACCAAGGAGTCCCATCAGACTATCAGCTGATTTCTCAAAAGAGACCTTTACAGGCAAAAAGGGGCTGGAAAGAAGTATTCCAAGTCATGAAAGGCAAAGACCTACATCCAAGATTGCTCTATCTAGCTAAGCTTTCATTTAGAATGGAAGGGCAGATAAAGTGCTTCTCAGATTAAGGTCAAGTTGAAGGAGTTCATCATCACCAAGCCCTTACTATATGAAACTGTTAAAGGGACTTATCTAAGAAAAAGAAGATAAAAAACATGGCCAGTGAAAGGACAGCAAGCTCAGTTATTAACAACCACACCAAAAACAAAAGCAAACTAAGCAAACAACTAGAACAGGAGCAGAGCCAAAGAAATGGAGATCACATGGAAGATTAGCAACAGGGGAGTGGGAGAAGGAGAGGAGGGAGGGGATATGGGAAATAAGTAGCATAGATGATGGGGAGAAAATAGGGGGAGGGCAAGAGTAGTGTGGGAAATGTAGAAGCTAAAGAACTTATGACACATGGACATGAACTAAAGAGGGGGAATGTGGGTCGGAGGGGGCGGGCAGGGTGGAGAGGAATGAAGGGGGGAAATGGGACAACTGTAATGGCATAATCAATAAAATGTATTTAAACAGGTAGCAGAAGAAGAATAAAAAATAAGTTCTAAGACTTTTTCCTCACATCCCAAATGATCATCTTTTCTTGAGCTTTCTCTAGAATGTATATTCTGTACTCTAATTTGGGGAGAAGGAGGGCCCATAAGTTATGTACTTTCTGAATATATGAGAGACAAAATGGGAATTTTGTTGCATATAATATTAAAAAGACTATAATGGCTGGTGACAAAGCAGCATTTCATCAGTCATTTCCTCTCCACTGGATTATTCCCATGAGCATACATTTTTCCCCATCTCAAAAAAAATTTTTTGACCTATTTCAACCCCTAGTTAATACCCTGTTTTTCTTTTCCTCATAAGAGTTGCAGTGGACACACAATAAGGTGACCCCCACAATGACTTTACACCATCTGGATCACACCCTTCAACAATCCCCGCTTCACTGTGGGCAGACTATGGCTTGCTTCTAATCACCACTGTATAGCAAAGGTGATGGGACTCCCAGGATTACATCACATAATGTAAGACTTCCTCTTGCTATTAAACTCACTTAAAGACACTCTCTCCCTAGGTTGCTATGAAAAATAATTAGCCATCATGGGAGGCCCACATGGCTTTCCTGCCAAGATGGTGTAGGGCCTGAGGGTGGCCTCCAGCCAACAGCCAGCAAGAAGCTGAGGAAAGCAAGGAAATGAGCTCTGCCAACAACCTGTGTGAACTTGGAAGCAGTTTCACCCCCAATCATGTTTCCAGATAAGAACATAGTCCAGCCAGCTTTTTTATTGCAGCTCTATGAGGCCCAGCTAATCTGTGCCCAGACCCTTGTGAGACAACAAGTGTGTTTTCTTTTAAGTCCCTAGTTTGTGGTAACTTGTTATGCAGCTATGTTCAGAAGTTCCCAAGACCACCCCTCAGGTTCAATGATTTGCTACAAGGACACAGATAATTCACAGTAGAGCTATTACAATCACAGTTAAAATTTATTACAGTTAAGGGTACAGATTAAAATCAGCAACCAAAAAAGATGCATAGAGCAGTGTAGAAGTGACCAGGCTTAAGTGTCCAGTTGTCCTCTCCCAGTGGAGTCATGTGCACAGCACTTAATTCTTCCAGCAATGACGTGTGACAACTGGCACAGAGTATTATCAACCAAGGAGGCTCACTTAAGCCTTACTATCCAAGGTTTTATTGGAGCTTGGTTATGTAGGCATGGATGACTGGCCTCATGGCTGACCTTCAGTTTCTAGCCCCTCTAGAGGTCAAACACATATTGGGTAGCACAAAGCCCCCATCATAATTGACATTAGCCTAAACTCTCTGGTATGGCCCAAGGCATTGGGCAAACAAAAACACTCTTAACAGGCAGGATATTCCAAAGGACTGAAAGCTATTTCCCTTGAGTTAGGCCAAGACCAAACCTTGATTTGAAATGAACAAAGTTTGGACAACCAAGATCTGCTGAGTGAATCCTTTACAACCCAACAGCAACAGACAACTAATGAAGATTTTGTCACCAATTTTTTTTGTTACTACTAAAAATAAACTGGCAGTAGGGTGCTGCTATAAAAAAAAAAACCTGAAAATGTAGGAGTGGCTTTGGAACCAAGTATGAGTAGGGGCTGAAAGAACTTTGACAAGCATCATAAACAAAGCCTACATTGCATTAAACAGACAGTTAGTAGAAATCTGGCTTGGAGGGCACTGCTAGTGACAGCTCAGAAGGAAATGAGGAACATGTCATTGGAAAATGATGGGAGGGAGAGTCTGGTGATGAAGTGGCAGAACACTTAGTTAAACTGTCTCCTGCAGTTACGTAGAAAACTGAACTTGTAAATAATGAACATGGTTATTTAGCTAAGGAAATATCTGAGCAAATTATTAAAGGTGCTGCCTGGTTTATTTTTGCTGCTTATAATGAGATGTGAGAGGACAGAGATAAGTTAAGAGAATAATTATTCATCAAAAAGGAACTGGGGGATGGAGGAACCATGGTGGGGTGAAAATTGAGACAACAGTACTTGAACAATAATAAAAAAAATAAAAATAAATGAACAAAAAAAAACACAAGAAGGAATCAGAACTTCATTTTTAAATTCTCAGCCTTTTCAAATAGTAAATACTACAATACTAAATGACTTTAAATAATGTCAGGAAAGCATGCTCTACAGAAAAAGTTGAGCATGTGACTGTACAACCTTTTACTTAAGTCTCAGAAAGATCAAAAAGTCACAGCATTTCATGTCAGCCTAAAGGACTCCCTTTAGTATTTTTTTATAAAGCATGTCTGCTAGTGACAAAATCTTAATTTTTGTTTATCTGGAAATGTCTTAATTTCCCCTTTATCTTTGGCAGATAATTTTGCCACATAGGAGTTCTTGTATTACCATCTTTTTCTTTCAACTCTTTGAATATATTATCCCAATGCTTTTTGTCCTGGATGGTTTCTGATAAGAAATCAGCTGTTAATCTTAAATAGGATCCCCAGAACACAAGACACTTCTCTCACTACTTTAAATTCTCTTTGAAAGATGTCTTTAAATTGTAACAATTTGGTTATAATGTGCGTAGGTGTGAATATTTTAGTCATCTTATTTGAAGTTTGTTGAGCTCCTTCAATGTGTAGATTAATGTTTTTCACCAAATTTGGGGGAGGAGAGTTCTGCCATTATTTCTTCAAATACTCTTTCCTTCCTTTCCTCTCTCTCCTCTCCTTCTAGGATTTCACTATGCTTGTGCTTTCTGATGTTCTACAGGTTGCTGAAGCTCTGTTCATATTTATTCATTCTTTTTTTATTTCTGGTCCTCAGACTGGATGACTTCAGTTGACCTATCTTAACACTCACTAATTCTTCTCCCTCCTTAAATGTGCTGTTGAGTTATTCTGGTTAACTTTTAATATCAGATATTGTACTTTTGTACTCCAGAATTTCTATTTTGTTCTTTTTATAATTACTGTCTCTTTACTGTAATATAATTACTGTCTCTTTACTGTAACATAATATTCTTCATAACATAAAGAATATTATGTTGTGAGATAATTTTGATACTTTCCTTTAGTTCTTAAACATGGTTTCCTTTTGTTGTTTGAACATTTTTATATCTAAAATTATAATTAACTTTTATATTTTTAATTATAATTAAGAACCAATATGTGCTGTTTTATGTAATTTGTAATTCTAGTATGTAAAATTGATATTCCTAAATTTAAAAGACCTGATACAATTATTAAAATTGCTAGTAACTTCTAGAACCTTCAAGTTACAAGTAGTGATGTTTTTAACGCATTGAGCTAGTTATCTACAAACCTTTTTGAGAAATGTACAGTGTACCCTGAACTTTCATTTTATTTATTTTTTCCCCTCTACCTTCTTTCACCTCCACCCACTCCTCCCCACCATCCCCAGTCAGCACATGTTGTCTGTGTTCATGAGTTCTTTCTGGTTTTTTTTTTCCTGTTTTGCTCAGTTAACTTAAAGTCTTTTTATACTAATAACTGTCAGGGAGAGTTTCTATTGATGGCTTCTTTCCCCTGTGTATAGGCCATATGTTCTTATTTCTTTAAATGTTTCTCAACTTTTTTATTGAAAAGTAGACATTTTAAGTAAGGTACTGTGACAACTCTGAACATCAGATTCTCCCCTCTTCCCAAGGTTTGATATCGAAGCTCTTGGTTTTTATTTTTATTTGTTTAATGACTTCTGAACTGAAAAGTCTAAATTCATTGTTGTATTGTGGATATTGGAGTCTCTGCTTAGTTAAATATTTGGTCAAGATAGACAAATCATTAAATCCTGAAACCAATAAGTGTGCTAGTTTAGCTGAAGTGCTCTTTGTACATGTGCAGCATTCCTGCAACACTCAGTGAGGCAATCTGCAACTCTGCCTCAGTCCTCTCTTCCTGCTTACAAAGTCCTTAAAGTTAGCCAGAGATGAGGATATAAGGCCCTCGCAGGTTTTTCCTGAGCGTGTCCACATCCCTGAGCATGTGCATGGCCTGCTAGGTTCCCAGAAATATTCTGCAACTTTTCAAAGACCCAAAGTTTTCTTTTTATCATTTTGGCTAGCCTATTGTTTGCCCCAAATGTTGCCAACCACCTCATGCAGGCTCATTGTTAGACAGTTGCCATTCATTTTACACACACACCCAGAAAAAAGGCGTTTCTACTGTGCTCCCAGTCACATCCAAATCAAGACAGCTTTGCGAGTGAAGTCTTTAAAGGAATTACCAGATAAATCAAATAAGAAAATTCTTTGG
Source organism: Artibeus jamaicensis (assembly GCF_021234435.1). NCBI lineage: Eukaryota > Metazoa > Chordata > Mammalia > Chiroptera > Phyllostomidae > Artibeus > Artibeus jamaicensis. The sequence continues at coordinate 763,902 of NW_026521896.1, read as the reverse complement.
AAATAAAGCTTTTGAATCAGCTCCAACTCCATCAGCTCCCTCCGATGGCTGCCAACTACTGTTTTTCACCTTGATGGCAAACTGTTGGTTTTCAAAGTTACCATGGAGCAAGGAAGGAGGAATGGACCTGGGGCAACTTTCATCCTTACCATCAGTAACTGTTATTACTGATACTCAGCCATTTTCTTTAAAAAGTTAATGCTCTATAAACCTCCAGAGTTCTCAAAAGTTGGTTCTGACCATTTTTCCAGTCTTTTCATTGCTTTTTATGGAACATAGGGTTTTGGGGATGTCCTTACTCTGCCATTTTCACTGACATTGCCCCCTACCACTTCAGTGTAAAAGATGGTGAAGACCTGTCGCTTTATGGGGCCCTTTGCCCTCATTTCTGCTATCACTGTCATATGTGTTGCATTTACTTACAGTAAAAGCCCACCAGATAGTGTTATAACTTTTGCTTTTAAGCATCATCTCTATTTTAAAGAGCTTAAAGGGAGAGAAATTGTCTATAATATTTATCCAGATATTTCCCATTTACATTGTTCTTTTTTATTCTTAAAGTTTCGGGTTTTGCTCTGGCTTCATTTCCCTTCTGCCTACAGAACTTCTTTAAGTACTGCTTTAGAGCAGAACAGCTAGTAACAAATTCCCTTAGTTTTCATTAATCTAAAAATGTTATTATTTTATCTTCACTTATGAATAGCGCTTTCTCTGGATACAGAATTCTGGCTTAACAGTTCTTTTCTTTCAGCACTTTAAAACATATTCATTGTCTTCTGGCCCCTATGGTAGCTGATGAGAAATCTATGGTCTCTCACATCATTGTTACCCTATATATAATTATATTTCTCTGAATGTTTTTATAATTTTTCTTTCTCTTTTGCTTTCATTGGTTTAACTTTGATGTATGCAGATGTGGATGTCTTTGAACTTATACTGTTTGAGGTTCACTAAGCTTGAATGTGTAAGTTTATGTCTTTTATCAAATTTAGAAACTTTTAAGTCTGTTCCTTAGACTGCAAGGAGAGGGTTTCTCTTTCAGATATTTGTTTTTGTGTCCAGTGGACAGTTTCAGAAGTCAGATTGTCTTTGGGTCTATATAACCCTGTCTTTGGACAGGGTTATGGACAGGGTTATATAGGAGGAAAAATAAAAGAAACTCACCACTAGAGTAGTTGTACTTCATATTCTGGTTTTATTCCCCAATCTGCCTACTACCAATAACTTTTAAGAGTGCTTGGATATCTGCTTTATGTGCTATTCCCAGGGTTTTGGGTTGCATTCAGTTGGAGAGCAAGGTGGAATGTGCTTACTCTAACTTCTCAAGAATCAGAACCTCCATTTTTTCCTTACATACCCTGGTATCAGGCTTTGCTTCCACTGCTCTGCAGGAAGTACAAATCACAGAAATAAAATTAATTTTTTATATTGACCTTGACTGCATAGTCTTTCTAAATTCACCTATTAGATCTAGTAATTTTTATTGGATTCCTTATAGTTTTCTCTTTTTATTAAGATTTTATTTATTCGTTTTGAGAGAGGGGGAAGGAAGGGAGAAAGAGAGGGACAGAAACATCAATGTGTGGTTGCCTCTCAAGAGCCCCCTACTGGGGATCTGGTCCACAACCCAGGCATGTGCCCTAGACTGGGAATCAAACCGGCAACCCTGTGGTTGGCAGGCCAGCACTCAATCCACTGAGCCACACCAGCTAGGGCTGACTCCTTATCATTTTCTTTTTTTTTTTTAATTTTTAAATTTATTTATCTTTAGAGGGGAAGGGAAGGAGAGAGGGAGAGAAATATCAATGTATGGTTGCTTCTCATGTGTTCCTTGCTGGGAACTGACCTGCAGCCCAGGCATGTGCCCTGACTGGGAATCAAACCACAGTTGTTTGGTTCGCAGGCTCATGCTCAATCCACTGAGCTACACCAGCCAGGACTCCTTATTACTTTCCTACATGAAAAATATGTCATCTGTGAATAAAGCCAATTTTTAAAATTTTATTGATTATGCCATTACAGTTGTTCTATTCCCCCCCTTCATTCCCCTCCATCCTGTACCCCCCACCCCACCATTCCCCCCCCCCCGCTTTAGTTTATGACCGTGTCTCAAGTTCTTTAGATTCTATATTTCCCACACTATTCTTGCCCCCCCTTCTATTTTCTACCTACCATCTATGCTACTTATTCTCTATACCTTCTCCTCCTCCCACCCCCCTGTTGCTAACCCACCATGAGATCTTCATTTCTATGTTTCTGCTCCTGATCTAGCTGTCCTTTTAGTTTGATTTTGGTTTAGGTGTGGTTGTTAATAACTGTGAGTTTGCTGTCCTTTCACTGTTCATCTCTTTTATCTTCTTTTTCTTAGGTAAGTCCCTTTAACATTTCATATAATAAGGGCTTGGTGATGATGAACTCCTTGAATTTGATCTTATCTGAGAAGATCTTTATCTGTCCTTCCATTCTAAATGAAAGTTTCACAGAATAAAGCCAATTTTAATTCTTCTTCTTTTGATCTTAATAAATGTTATTTATTTATCCTGTCTTTTTTGTCTTTACTGCTACCCAAAACCTCCAGCTCACTGATGAATAGTAATGAGAACAGACTTAATAGTTTTTTCAATCTTAGGAGAAAACTTTTCAATATTTTACCATTAAGTATAATGTCAGCTGACCTTTATGAGATTTTTTACTTTCTAACCCTACTTGGCTGAAAGGCTTAATCTTGAATTGGTTCAGAAATTTCTCAAGTGCCTTTCAGTGTCTGTTGAGATAATCAGATCATTTTGCTCCTTTATTATCAATATGATGAAGTACATTGACCGGTTTTCAAGTGGTAAACCAACCACCTTACTCTCCTGGTTAAATTCTATTTGATCAGACACCTTTGACTAAATGCTTTTTTCTCTGATTCTTCTACTGCATTTATAGCCTCATTTATTCTGGTTTACTTTTTCCACCCACACAATTGATATGTACCAAAATTCAGCCAGTTGTACATGTAACACACAATAAACATGATAAAGTATTTTGGAGATCTTTCCCAGAAAGAAATCATAATTTATAGTGAATAATGTAAGCATTATGTGTTACAATAATTTACAAGATACTAACAATTTCTTAAAGATGCTTGAAAACAACACTGATTACTGCTGCAGCCAAGAAAATGGCATCTGACAAGCAAACTAAGACTTTTGAAATAGACTCTGTCAACAGTTCCATCCAAAATACAAAATTATAACTAATACTAACTTTAAGGCAGGTTTGGAACTCAAGCCCAGAATAAAACATGTATCATAAAAGTCTAAACCATGATGCTACTGAAAGTATCACAGTTAGTTAAAAAAGCAAAACTAAAATAAAGACAATGTGCAAGGAAGGAAATGGACAAGAATATAAAAAAGCAGAATGCTTCTTCTGCTTTAAATACGGGCATGTAGCACTGAATTGCGCTTTTTGTAGTAAATCACTGCAACATGATTGCCCCAAATGAAGCAAAACACACACAAATATTAATATGCGGTTTTATCACATTCTAAAAATCCTTTTTGTTTTTCCTCTTTCTTCATAAGAAAGCTCAGAACTTGCTACTCTCTCATCTGATGATCTGCTCTGCCAATACCTCTAGCATGAAAAAATAGCCAAGGATCTATTCCTAGAGAATGGGATGAGTCATTTCTATATAGATTGGGTCCCTGGGGTTCTTTTTAATAAAAAAAAAACACACACACAGACATGAATGGGGTTCCAGTCCTTTGAAAATGGGGTTCTTGTCCTTTGAAAATGGACAAAAGGAAGAGAAGTAAGATGGAAGAGATAACAGCATGGTTTTGTAATTTTCCCAAATCTCCTCTTAAAGCAGAGATCAAGCAGGAGAGCAAAAAACAAAACCTATGGATGATGTGAGCAACAAAACTGGGTCACCAAGAATCCCAGTAACCTTAAAATACAAGTGGGTGGGGCCAAACCACTGAAAGCAGTAAGACCCACAAAGGAATGACAGCAGGCCAGAAGCAAAGGGAAAAACTAAGATCCTAAGAGCTGGGGAACTGAGACTGCCAACAACTAGTCAGCCCAAAAGAAGGGGCTCCCACTGTGCTGTGGATTTCAGCACAATAGGAGAAACTGGGAGGGGGCTTCACTGCTGAGGATGAGGCCACAGGAAGGTTGAAAGGAGCCGAGGCAGCTAACCATCAGAACTTTCAGGAACACCTAGTGGAGCTCCCTGATAGAAAGGTAGAGCCCCGTGTTAAGGAGAAACAGCTGGGAGTAGGGCCTAAGTCAATCAGGGAAGAACACCTGAGCATGAAAAAGAGAAAACATTTAGACACTAGTGGAATGGGGAGAAGAGGAAGGAAGCAAATATCAGAAAGCACTGAAGGTTTTAGTGCATGAGAACCTATTTCTAAATACTGTGCAATAAAATCAGAAAAGAGAGAAGGACATTCAGGCTCATTCACATTTCTTACACATGAACTTCTTTCTAAAAATACAACTTGGGCTGTAAAAAAAGATTAAGATCAATTCCTCATTCAAAAATATCACAAAAAGAGAAAAATGACCCAAATAACATATAGTATTCAGAAAATAAATATTCACCAGGAAAATATGACTACAAAGCATATTAAAACAGTGAGCTAATATTTCAAAATGAAAGAGTAATTTTATGGCAGAGAAGCCTCCCAAACATCACCTTAATCATGTTTTAGAGTGTACATATCAGTATGGGACAAATTGAAATTGTGTGACAATGTGCTTGAGAAGAACACAGAATCGTTTTTGTGATATTCTTCTCCAAAAGGTATAACCTGAGTCTGATCATCAGATGGCACAGACAAATACAACGTAAGGGATAATCTACAAATTAACTGGTCCATAATCTTCAAAAGAATCAAGGTCTTCAAAATCAAAGACAGACTGAGGAACTGTTCCATACAGAAAGAGGCAGAGACATGAGCAGTAAATGTAGTACACAATCCTTGCTGGATCTAGGCTGGCTAACGTATATAAGACACTGTTGGAACAACTGCTGAGGTGAGTTGTGTCTGTGGATTACATGGTAGTAACATATCAATGCTATTTTCCTGATAATGAGCTCATGAAGGTAAATATTGTTGTTTGTAGGAATTATACACCAAAGTGTTCAAGGGTGACAAGGCACCCAGTAAGCAATTTATCTGTAAATGACTTGGACAGAAAAAATGTCTTTGTGGAGTACTTTTCTGTAAATGTGTGATTGTTTCAAAATAAATATTTATATATCATAAATATATGATCACATATTATAAAATTATATATATAAAAGGTTCAGGGACTATTCTTCTTGTGGGCCTTTCCTGAAGGCATCTACTAGAAAAAGAAACTTCAGACAACTTAGAAATGACTGGAGAGTGTTGACAAAGACATGTGGTGGCCACTGAGTCTTCCTCAGTTGTGGGGTAAGGCTGTAGAACTACGACTCAGTCATGGGGTAAGGCTGCCAGGACCCTAGAGTATAGTGACATGCTTGACTATGCAGATAAAATACAGCTATCAAAAATAAGAGAAGGGCCTTGGCTTGTGAGCTCAGTGGATTTAGCACAGGCTGTGAACCAAAGGGTCGCTGGTTTGATTCCCAGTCAGGGCACATGCCTGGGTTGCAGGCCAACTCCCTCATTGAGGGCCATGTGAGAGGCAACCACACATTGATGTTTCTCTCCCTTTCTCCCTTCCTCTCTCTCTCTCTCTCTAAAAATAAATAAATAAATTTTTAAAAAATAAGAGAAGGGAGGGGAGCATATGTAGAAGAATAAATTTGCTGATTGCCTTATCAATATTAACTAGGAGTGAGATTTTTTAAGTCAGATGCTGGAGGGAAGAGAAGAAATGAATAACAGTTACAAAGCTACTTAAAATATCACTCATGATAGGGGCCCAATACTCAATACCAAAAAAAGAGAGGGGGGCGATATTTAGGGTATTATGTAAAGACACAACTAAAAACAAATCACTATCAGTACAAGAAGACCAAGGATCTCTAAGTATCAAAGGAGAGAGTGTGGGGAGAGAAGCGGAGGCTGCAGAGGAAGTATCCATAGGAACACAGGGCTGCTGCACTCAGGGCAACGCCCTTCCTGGCTGGGGTACGACAACCACAAGCCATCTGCTCACACTCTTCCAGAACATGATTCCAAACATTCCGACACATGGCAAAGTCCAGAGCCTGTACCAAACAACCATGGTAAAGGGAGAAGGACAAAAGTCCACTTCTCTTTTCAGGAAACAGAGCAATACAAATCTTCAAAATCATGTCTTTAAAAAAGTCTGGTAAGGGCTTTCTATATAAATGCAATCTACTATTTTAGGAATAAACACCTTTTCCAGAGAATGCTTTTCCATGAAAGAAGCTGACAGAAAGGGAAGGAATACTCCTGGGATAAGGATTGCCAAGGGACTGCTATAAAAGGCTTTTAAAGAGAAATAGTGTTACCTTTTCTCCCACTGTAGCCACTAGGCTCCTGAGCTTGTGAGATGCTCCAGTCACCAGGGTTCACATACACAGCAGCCTCAGCAGGATGGAAAATTGAAAATCGTGTACCTAGTAAAGAAAAAATAGTAATCCTCAAAATACTGGTCGGACTGCTAATTGCTTAGGTTTATATAGCAAATCTGCTGCTTTTATATTTTCCGTTTCAGCTCTAAGATAAATCATTGCATACATAGAAATTCTCTTTGAAGTACTTAACAAATTACCTCTGGGGGGAAAAAGGAAAATAATTTCCTTCCACATTTGAGCAACCAGTATGTTCTTTTCCCCCTGTGGTGACCTCAAGGGACAGATGCTGTCAACAATATCTCCAAGGGAGCATCCCTGGCACAGACAGACTCATTTGCCATGATCTGGTATGACCTCACCACAGCAAAAGGCCTGAGCCTTCCTGTTCACACCTGTCTTTGGTCCCAGCTGGGCACAGACACAAAATGTAACAAGTACCCATCTAACCTCCTCTTTTCAGGCCCATAATCCAGTGCATTTGTGTCTGTCACCAACAGCCAATGCTCTCAACTCTTCTGTTCTCATCCAACTGTCATCATATCCCTGCTGGGGCCTGTCCTGAATGAATTCAACACAATCAGCACTGATCTAACACATACTTATGTATGTCAAGCCCTGGGTTAGGCACAGGGGACACAAAACCAGGTAAAACACACTGTTCCTGCCCAGAAAGAGCTCAGTTTAGTTGGTGAGAGAGATGTGAAATTCTTAATTATTTTATTTTATTTCCCTTTTATTAAAACCTCACCTGATAATATGTTTTTACTGATTTTAGAGAGAGAAGAAGGGGGAGAGCAAAAAAGATAGTGATACATTGATGTGAGAAAGAAACATTGGTGGCCTCCTATCCACATCCCAACCAGAGATCAAACCTGCAGTCCTTTGGTGCACAGGACGATGCTCCAATCCACTAAGTCACTTGGCCAGGACATTCTTAATTTTTAAACAAGTGGCCCCATGTTTTCATTTAGTACAGGCCTTGCAAGTTATGTAACTGGTACAGTCTTACCTCTAAGTGGGTGTCAAAATGGGGCCTATTATGACCAAGGGTTATTGGGAAGATTAAAATGGATGTAGAATGCACAATGTCTAGAACAAAACCCTCCATATGTGAAAGCCATTTTATTACTATTATTATAATTATACCCCCAAGAAGGATAGGAGGGAAATGAAATAAAAGGCCAGCAAAGGAGAATGGGAGAGGGAAAGCTGGGGACAGAATGGACAGGATGTCTCTCTGAAGGGTAGAGTAGGTGTGCAAGAGGCTGCAGGATGGCTAGCTGGGCAGGGTGCCCTCACCCAGGCCAAGACTGGCAGCAGATATATGACATGGAAAACAACCTGCAAATACTCAGAAGGCTATAAACTAAAGCACCTTTGACATTCACGACCAAACACAACTCTTCTGAATGTGAAGTCTCATTGCTCCCAGTTTTAGCAATTTTAGAACATAGTACAAGAAAGGGTAAAATATAGTACATGGCCTATGATTGTAAATAGTTAAAGGAGAGGGTAAGTCAAGAATACAATACTTCGAAGAAAGACAGCAACTTCATATAGCTTAACCCAACATTTCCTGAAAATATAGCTATTAAAAAGAAAACAATAGAGGACTTCTGGCCAAGATGGAGGTGTAGGTAGAAACACTGTGCCTCCTTGAACAAACAAAATAAGTACAACAATTTAGAAACAAAATAACAACCAAAACTGAGAGAAAAATTGAACTGTATGATAGTCCAACAACCAAGGAGTTAAAATACACATTCATCCAGACCGGTAGGCGGGGCAGAGTCAGCGGACAAGTGGAGAGGGGTCACAGCATAGGAAGCGGTGACACTGGGTGCGCAAGGCACCCTGGGTGCACAAGATGGCACCAGGCAGGCCCTGGGCACCCAGGCAGTGGCTGGCAGACCCCAGGTATGGGGTGGTAATGGGAAGACCCAATGAGGCGGTGATTGAGAAGCAGGACTCCATGAGCAAGGAGGCTGGCTGACCCAGCAGAGGTCCCACATTCGCACACAGATAACTGGGGAACAAGAAATATCACGCAACCCAGGGTCCTAGCACCAGGAAATAAAGCCTCAAAACACTGATTGAAAATACCTGTGGGGGGTTGAGGCACAGGGAGAGACTCCAGGCCTCACAGGAGAGTTCATTGGAGAGACCCACAGGGTCCTAGAATGCACACGAGCCCACCCACATGGAAATCAGCACCAGAAAGGCCTGGTTTGTTTGGGGGAAGTAGAGGAAGGGACTCAGGTGCAACAGAGAGCTGAGCAAAGCACCACTGTTCCCTCTCTGACTCTGCCCCCACATACAGCATCACAACCCAGCAACTTGGGTTGCCCCACCCTGGTGAACACCTAAGGTTCCACCCCTCACATGCAAGAGTTGTGACCAGACCCCCTCCCCCCCAAAAAAAGGCTCAAACAAAAGAACAGATCAAAGCCCCAGAGCCAATACATCTAAGCAACCAAGCGATAGCCAAACTATCAGATGCACAGTTCAAAACACTGGTGATCAGAATGCTCACTGAACTGGTTGATTTTTGTCATAAATTAGAGGAACAAATGAAGGCTAAACTAATTGAAATGAAGGAAAACGCACAGGGAACCAAGAGTGATGGGAAGGAAACTGGGACTCAAATCAATGGAGTGGACCAGAAGGAAGAAAGAAATATTCAGCCAGAACAAAATGAAGAAACAAGAATTTGTAAAAATGAGGAGAGGCTTAGGAGATGTCCTCCAGGACATCTTGAAACATTCCAACATCCGAATTATAGGGATACCAGAAGGGGAAGAGGAACAGCAACAAGTGGTAAACTTATTTGAACAAATAATAAAGGTGAACTTCCCCAACCTGGCAAAGGAAATAGACTTCCTGGAAGTCCAGGAAGCCCAGAGAGTCCCAAAGAAGTTGGACTCAAGGAGGAACACACCAAGGCACATCATAATTACACTAGCCAAGATTAAAATGAAGGAGAGAATCCTAGAAGCAGCAAGAGATAAGAGGACAGTCACCTACAAAGGAGCTCCCATCGAACTGTCAGCTGATTTCTCAAAAGACCTTACAGGTAAGAAGGGGCTGGAAAGAAGTATTCCAAGTCATGAAATCCAAAGACCTCCAACCAAGAGTGCTCTATCCAGCAAAGCTTTCATTTAGAATGGAAGGGCACATAAAGTGCTTCTCAGATAAGGTCAAGTTGAAGGAGTTCATCATCACCAAACCCTTATTATATGAAATGTTAAAGGGACTTATCTAAGAAAAAAAGATAAAAAAACATGAACAGTAAAATGACAACAAACACTTAAAACAAAAACAAAAACAAACTAAGCAAACAACTAGAACAGGAACAGAACCACAGAAATGGAGATCACATGGAGGGGTAGCAACAGGGGAGTGTGAGGAGGAGAGGGGGGGAAAGGTACAGAGAATAGATGGTAGGAAGAAAATAGAGGGAAGACAAAAATAGTATGGGAAATGTAAAAGCTAAAGAACTTAAGACACATGGACATGAACTAAAGGGGGGCAATCTGGGTAGGAGAGGGTGTGCAGGGTGAAGGGGAATGAAGGGGAGAGGTGGGACAACTGTAATAATCAATAAAATATATTTTTTAAAAAGAAAACAATAATCTAAAATATGACAGTAGTAAAAAGAACATTACACCTTTAAGAAAAAGCAAATTTAGGAATCTTTAAAAGGGCATCATTTATCACCCTATGATCAGAGAAAAATAGATATTAATTTTAAATGCCATAATTCAGGAAGAAAGAAAACATTTTACTAGAAGACATCATAAGAATGGGACCAGAGAAGCAATAAATGAACAAACATCCTGGCAAAAACTATAGCTAAAGTAAATATGTATGGGTAAAGAAATAAATACTATAATAAAAATAGTTTTATGCTTGAATTACAGGCATATTATAGCAAATGTTCACTAATACAGAAAATGGCAATTTATTAAAACACAAATTCTGCTTGATAAAAAAGCAAATTAGTGACTGGGTAATTCCTCTATTTATTATTTATTGAGCTAATAACAAATGCACAAAGAAATGAGACAGAAGGCTTTAAAACCTATTGGAACCCTCTTTGTGGAACTGGGCCAATCAGATCTTCCAGGCAGTTCTAACTCATTATATAAAAGCCCTCTAGAGCATTTGGATGGGCTTTTTAAAAATATACACAGCTGCTTGACACCAGGATGCCACTATGGGGTAGGTTAAATGGCTACCAACAGACACAAGGCTCCCAGCACTTTTTAATTCTTTAATCTTTTTCATCCTGGTCTAATGATATATTTTAAATGGCATGAGGGTTGTGGAGTGTATTTTGATGCCTTCCCCAAGAATATTAACAAATACTGAGGACTACAATTAATGTGTCAATTTATAGGGAAATCAAAGATAAAAAGTAACCAAAGGGTTCAGGTGATTTTGGTCTATTCTCAGAGTGCATCTTCATCCATCAGCAGCATGTGACACAGTGATTTTTCTTTCTTCTTAAAGTATTATTTCTGTGTAACTCCTGGCTCCATACTCTCCTGGTTTTATTTCTACTTTCACTAGCCTCCCTTTTCTGTTCCTAGATCCTCTTCCCCTTCCCAGCTTCTGCTAGAGTTCCACATGGCTCAGTCTCTCATTTCCCTCTAGGTCATCTGATACATGCCTGTGGCTTTAAATCTTATGACCCTAAATGTATCCTTCCATGCCCTCTTGCTTCCCTGAGCTCCCAACATGCATTAAGCAGCCCATTCCACATTTCTATTTGCATGTCTAATAGGTATTTCAGACTTAATATTGCCAAAACAACTCATGATTCCCCCAACTCCCTTGTTGTCCAGTCTTCCCCACTTCACTAGTGAGACTAAAAACTAGGAATAATTCTGTCACAGACCATAGTCCATCCATCAACAAGGTCTGTGAACTCTACATTCAGAGTATATCCTGAATTCCACCATTTTTTACCATTTCCACCAGTACTACCCCCATCCAAGGTACCGCTGTCTCTCACCCACATCATTACAATAGACTTGTAACTGTCCTCCTGCTTGCACTCCTACTTACCACCTTCAGGACCCCACAAAACAGTCAGAGTTACTTTTTTATTAACCAGATCAGACCATCCTCCCACTTAAGCTTTCCAAAGGCCTCCCAACACCCTTGGAACAAAGTGTAAACTCTACTACATCAAGACATAGAAGTACAAGTTGGTCAAATTACACTGAGTACAACCTGGCAATGGTTAGTCTACCTAGAGATAAGGACACCTGACCCAGGGATTCTTCATACTGGAGTCTCCCTGAGAAAAACTCTTGCAAACATTCTGTACAAAGTTGTTCATTGCAGAAGTGTTTCTAATAGCAAAAAAGTATAAAACATGTTAGTGGCCCTCAGTAGAGAAATTTATAAAATAAGTTGGGTTTTTTTCACAACAGAATGTTAGATATCAGATTAAATAAATAAACTATATGCTAGTTAAAATAAATTAGAGCTATGGTATAGTAATAAAAAATGACCATTTTTAATGTTTGACCACTCAAAGCACTGAGGCCCTACCAGTCTCCTTTTTTGCTCCACGTCTAGGCCAACTTGAGAAAGAATAGGCACTATCTTTTGGTACTGGTGGCACTTCTGGGAAAGCCCAAACCAGCATACCCCTTGCAGAACCCTCTCCTGCTACCTCACTTCCTGACCACAAGAAACCCCAGAGCCACCACCCCCACCTTCACTCTCTGACTCCAGACCAAACCCAAGTTCTTCTCCTTCCAGGAATAACTTTTCTTTAATCATTTCAATGTTTTATGTATTTTTTAGATTTATTGAGATATAATTTATATATATGTGTGTGCGCGTGTGTGTGTGTATATATATATATATATAAACATTGTGTAAGTTTAAGGTGTACAGTGTATTGATTTGATATTTTTCTATATTGCAAAATGATTACCACCACAGCATTAGCTAACCCCCCCACAGTATCACATAATTATCATCTCTTTTGTGATGAGAACATTTAAGATCTCTTCTCTTAACTTCTTTCAAGTATGTAATATAGTATTATTACTAACTATAATCACCATGTTGTACATTAGATCCTCAGAACATCTTAGTCTTGTACTAGAAGTTTGTACCCTTTGACCAACATCTCCCCATTCCACCCCTCTGCCCAGCCCCTGGTAACTAACCAACACTATTCTCTGTCTCTCTTTTGGCTTTTATAGAGTCCACATATAAGTGAGATTACATAGTATTTATCTTGTTTGGTCTGACTAAGCATGATGCCTTCAAAGTACATCTAGGTTGTCAAAAATGGCAAGATGTCCTTCTTTCTCAGGCTAAATAATATTCCACTATATATAATGTAATATTTTATATACATATATATTCTAAACACTTAGGTTGTTTCTTTATTTTGGCTATTGTGAACAATGCCACAATAAGCACGCGAGTGCAGATATCTCTTTGAGATCCTGTTTTCATTTCTTTTGCATGTACATATACCCAGTGTGAGATTGCTGGCTTGTATTACAGCAGTGAAACTAGATGTGCACAACAAAAGAGAATCCCCAAAAATTGACTCCTGGAGTAATTGACGGTTAAGTAATTCAAAACAATCCTCCAAGGACAACTAATAAAGCTGAATTATACATGATTTTTAAAAATCTTAAAAGCAGAGGACAGCTAAAAAGAGAACGAATAATTACTGAACCAAAATCTAGGAGGTTAGAACCCAGAAAAGTAACCCAGAATTTAATATACCTTTTATCTGGATGACAACAAATCATGAGGTAAAAATACAAAAACTAAGTTATAGATATAAAATGAGTCAGATAATAAATTGCAAGATCCATACAGAGCAGAAAGTCTGATAAACACTTCTCCACTTTAAGCTGGGATAATACCTCAAGGCTTTACTTTATCTAGGTGATTTTGGGAACTTCAAGCCTTGAACTTACTATAAAGCACTCCAAAACTAGTAGAGCCCCAGACTACTGGTATATAAGAAAAAAAAATTCTCTGGAGGAAGATTCAATAATTGTATGTCTCAAAATTTTCTTGCAAATAGGTTTTCAAATACAATGATCAGAACAGTCAAAGAACTAACTATACACTGAAGAAGAAGAAAAAAATACTATAAACAAGAACCAGCAAGAAAAAAAGATACAAAAGAAAGACTTCAACATAAGAACCTTAGATACTAGAATTTTCAGATCTAGACTATAAAATCACTATTTTTATTATTATCAAAGAAATAGAAGAAATGCTTGGAAACATCCTCAGGGAACTGCAAACTTTAAAAAGTGGTAATACAGAAGTGAATAGAAATCAAATGGCAGTTCTACAACTGAAAAGCAATAAACAAAATTAAAAGTTCAATGAACAGATTTAACAGCAAATTAGACACAGCTGAAGAGATCATTGACAAACAAAAAATAAGTCATAAAATACTCTCCAGAATAAAGAATGAAAAGGGAACTATATTTATATATATATATAAACATACCAGCCCTGGCTGGTGTAGCTCAGTGGATTGAGCGCGGGCCTGCGAACCACACGATTGCGGTTCAATTCCCAGTCAGGGCACATGCCTGGGTTGCAGGCCGGTTCCCTGCAGGCCAGTTCCCAGCAGGGGATGCACAGAAGGCAACCATACATTGATGTTTCTCTCCCTCTCTCCTTCCCCCCTTCCCCTCTAAAGATAAATAAATAAAATCTTTAAAAAAAAAAAAACCATACCTGGGCTGCTGTGGCTCAGTGTATTGAGCACTGACCTTCAAACCATGGGGTTGCCTGGTTCAATTCCCAATTAGGGCACATACCTGGGTTGCCCAGGTGGGTCAGGTCCCCGGTTGGGAGTACACCAGGGGCAACCAATTGATGTTTCTCACACTGATGTTTCTCTCCCTCTCTTTCTACCTCCATTCCCCTCTCTCCAAAAATAAATAAATAAAATCTTTTAAAAAACATATTTATTTCAATAGTAAAGATGGCATTTCCAATGACAGGGGAGGAAATGGAGTTTTTAATAAATGATACAAGAGGACTTTCCAATCAAGATGGTGGTGTTGGTAGACATAGCTCACCTCTTTGCACAACCACATCAAAATTATGACTAAAATATAGGACAACCATCACTCAGAACTGTCAGAAACTGAGTTGAATGGAAGTCTGACAACTACAGAATTAAAGACACCACATCCATTGAGACTGGTAGGGATGCAGATGAGGAACAGTCTGGTCTCTCACCCACATGTGGTGGATAAAAATTCAGGAGGGACATCCTGGGAGCAAAGAGTACCAGCCCCACACCAGACCCCCAGTCCAGGTTTCCAGTGCTAGGCAGATAGGTCCCCAAAACTTCTGGCTGCAAAAACCAATGGGGATTGAGTTGGTTTAAGAAACTGCTGGAGCCCTATGCAGTTCCTCTTAAAGAAACCAGGCACAGATTCAACTACTCAGACTCACTCCCTCTGAGCTCCAGTGCCGGGGTGGCAGCTTGAAGGGCACCAGTGGCATACTGGGAGAAACAAGTGTCTGGCATCAAAGTGAGCAGAAGTCATTATCACTTATCTGAGCCCTCCCCCCACGGAGCCAAGGAGGCAGCAGGCTGGTGCCAAATTTGAGACTCCATCAACCTAGCTAATACTGTTTGCATCACCCTGGAGATCCCCAGAAACTCAGCCTCATCCAACTTACAAACCCGCCCAAACTGCTTTTCCATATGAATAACTGGTCTTGGCTCATCTCAGATTGCTTTACAACTCAGACAGGGTGTCAGGGGCAAAACACAGGTTTGGGCTGACCTTGGCCTGCAACAGCCAGGAAACCCTGGGACCAGAGCACCCAGCAGACAGCTACAGACCACATCAGAGCACTGCCACCCTGCCCCTGCACAGCTGATCCACAAAGGGCAGAGGTTGATTCTAAGTGATCACAGCCAACCCTTACAACTGACTACCCAGGGTATATTACTCCCATTGATCTGCCAACAGTGACCAAGGCTACACTACAAAAGGCGCGTGTACTCAGCCCACATGAAGGGCACACCTGGAGCACCAAGCTTAGGTGATAGGGGAGGCTGTGCCACTGAATCCTACTACATTAAGCCACACTACCAAGACATGGAGTCAAATAAGCTTTACCTAATACATAGAAATATACACAGGGAGGCTGCCAAAATTAGGAGACAAAGAAACATGGCCCAAATGAAAGAACAGATCAAAACTCCAGAAAAAGAGCTAAATGAAATCAGATGCAGAGGTCAAAACACTGGTTATAAGGAGGCTCAAGGAATTTGGTGAGGACCTCAGCAGCATAAAAAAGATCGAGTCAAAAATGAAGAATTCACCAATTGAAATAAAGAACAATTTACAGAAAAACAACTATAGAGTGGATGAAGCCAAGAGTCAAATCAATGACTTGGAACATAAAGAAGCAAAACACAACCAATCAGAATGAGAAAAAAAAGAATACAAAAGAAGGAGACTTGTATAAGCAGCCTCTGGGACAACTTCAAGAAGTCCAACATTTGCAGGATAGGGGTGCCAGAAGAAGAAGACAAAGAAGAAGAAATTGGAAATGTATTTGGAAAAATAATGAAAGAAAACTTTTCTATTTGGTGAAGAAAATATACTTGCAAGTCCACGAAACACAGAGAATCCCAAACGAGATGGATGCAAAGAGGGCCACTTCAAGATACATCATAATTAAAATGCCAAGTGTTACAAATAAAGAGAGAATCTGGATGGAGGCATAGGAGTATGCACTTTGCCTCCATGCACAGCCAAAAGAAGGACAACACCAAATTTAAAAAACAAAAAATAACCAGAACTGCCAGAAAATTGAACTGTATGGGTGTCCAACAACCAAGGAGTTAAAGAAAAAACATCCATCCAGACTGGTAGGAGGTGCAGAGATGAGCAGCCAGGATGGAAAGGACTTGGACTCCTGGCAAGGTGGTGGTGGCGGACAGGGTGGTCCCACATTTGCATATGGATAAACCAGGAGGAACAACTGGGGAGCAAGACGGATCAGGCAACCCAGGGTTCCAGTGTGGGGAAATAAAGCCTCAAAACTTATGAACATAAAAACCTGTGGGAGTTGCAGCAGAGGGATAAGCTCCCAACCTCACAGGAGAGTTCATTAGAGAGAGCCACAGGGTACTAAAAAGAACACAAAATCGCCCACCTGAGAATCAGCACCAGAAGAACCCAATTTGCTTGTTGGTAGAGAAGAGACTGATTGAAAGCCAGCTGAGAGCCAAGCAAGCAGCATTGTTCCCTCTCAGAACCCTCTCTACATACAGTGCTATAACACAGCAATGTGGGTTGCCCTGCCCTGGCAAATATCTAAGGCTCCACCCCTTACTACATAAGAGATAACCAACCTATCAGATGCAGAGTTCAAAACACTGGTAATCAGGATGTTCACAGAAGTGGTTGAGTATGGTCACAAAATAGAGGAAGAAGTGAAGGCCATGGAGAGTGAAATAAAGGAAAATGTATAAGGAACCAATAGTGAAGGGAAGGACACTGAGACTCAAATATAAGATTTAGACCAGAAGGAAGAAATAAACAGTGAACCAGAACAGAATGAAGAAACTAGAATTCAGAAAAATGAGGAGAGGCTTAGGAACCTCCAGGACAACTTTAAACATTCCAACCTTTGAATCATAGGAATGCCCAAAGGAGAAGAACAAGAGCAAGCAATTGAAAACTTAACTGGAAACATAATGGAGTTCTTCCCTAATCTGGCAAAGGAAATAGACTTCCAGAAAATCCAGGAAACTCAGGGAGTCCCAAAGAAGTTGGACCCAAGGAGCACACATCAAGGCACATTATAATTACATTACCCAAGATTAAAGATAAGGAGAGAATCTTAAAAGCAGCTAGAAAAAAGAAGACAGTTACCTACAAAGGACTACCCATTAGGCCATCAGCAGATTTCTCAAAAGAAATTTTGCAGACAAGAAGGGGCTGGAAAGAAGTATTCCAAGTCATGAAAGACAAGGACCTACATCCAAGATTACTCTCTTCAGCAAACCTATCATTTAGAATAGGAGGGCAGATAAAATGCTTCCCATATAAAGTCAAGTTAAAGGAGTTCATCATCATCACACCCTAATTATATGAAATGTTAAAGGGACTTATCCAAGAAAAAGAACATCAAAATCATGAACTGTAAAATGAAAACAAACTCACAACTATCAACAACTGAACCTAAAAAATAAAAACAAAAACAAACTAAGCAAACAACCAGAACAGGAATAGAATCATAGGTATGGGGATCATTTGGAGGGTTATCAGCTGGGAGGGAGTGGGGAAGAAAGGGGGAAATGGTGTAGGGATCAAGAAGTGTAATTGGTAGGAATAAAACAGACAGGGGGATGTTAAGAACAGTATAGGAAAGGGAGAAGCCTAACAAGTTACAAGCACAACCCATGGACATGAAATAAGCGAGTGGGATTGTTGAAGGGAAGGGGAGTTTCAGGTGGAGGGAGGCAAAGGGAAAAAAATTGGAACAACTATAACAGCATAATCAATAAAATATACTTTTAAAAAACAATATATGACAATTAATTAACCAATTAGAAAAAATGAATTATATCTGTGTCCCACTCAAAAGACAAGAATGGGGGGGTTCAAGATGGCGGTGGACTAGGACGGAGCAGATACCAGTTCCTAGTACAAAAGAGACAGAAACCTATCCGATCGGAGGAGGTGAGGCCAGCAAGCCAGCAGTTGCCAAGCATATATGAAAATAAGAGACCAGAAACCTCATGGGTCACGGTGGAACCAGACGGTAGGGAGACAGCAGCGGTACAGTAGTCTCTGGGATGGAGCAGGGAGAAACAGCCAGTGCAGGGTAGGGGAACCAGCGCCCTGTGGCGAGAGCCCAACGGCTCCCTCCCTGGGATTTTTCTGCCAGGCAGGCTGAGTGGCCCAGGCAAAGAGGTGTGGAAGAAACTTCAGCCAGCGCGCAAGTTGGGGAACTAGTCGCTCCACACGCAGTGTGTCTGGGCAAGTGCCTGAGGGAGCCTAGGCCAACATTCAGCTCCCGGAAAGCTTCCTCCCTAGGATTTTTGGGCAGGGGACCTGCCAAGTGGCCCAACCACAGGGGAGCAGAGGTGATTTCAGTCTGCGCATAGCTCGGAGGTTCAGCGCCTGGTGGGAACTGTGTCTGGGAGAGTGCCTAAAGGTGCCTGGGACAGCGTTCAGCGCCTGGACGGCTCCCTCCCTGGGATTTTTCTGCCGGGCAGGACGAGTGGCCCAGGCAAAGAGGTGTGGAAGAAACTTCAGCCAGCGCGCAAGTTGGGGAACTAGTCGCTCCACACACAGTGTGTCTGGGCAAGTGCCTGAGGGCGCCTAGGCCAATGTTCAGCGCCCAGAAAGCTCCCTCCCTAGGATTTTTGGGCCCGGACCGGCCAAGAGACCCAACCAGAGGGGAGCAGAGGAGATTTCAGCCTGCACACAGTTCTGGGACCAGCACCCAGCGTGGTGCTGCTACATCCCTAGGGGTTTTTTTTTTTTTGCCAGAGGTTGGCCAGGGGACCCAGACAATCACAGGAGCAGAAGGGATACACACCACGCAGCATGCCATGACGAGCACACAGAGTTTCTAGGTCGGCGCCCAGTCCTCAGATCGGCTCCCGGCTTTCAGTCTACCCCCCTCAGACTATATGGAAGCCTGGGGTGCTGAGGGGTGCTGGGAAAAGAGCTGAGACCCTCAACCCCCTCCCTTTCTGGCCAAGCAAGGTGGGGGGCCAGGAGAGACCTGTTTGATAGAGTTTACAGAGAGGGTGAGGAGGACAAAGGGCCCCAACCAAAGACTCTGTGGTTGCCAGCCCAGGAGAACTCAGAGGTGCAGCCTGGGGCTCTGAATCCAGTAGACACGGCAGCCTGGTCTGCTTCACACCCAGCTTGGCAGCAAACCCAGGATTGGGCAGAGGGTCTGGGGCTTCTCAACTGAACAGGGGCAGGCCTGTGCTCAATCCCGAGGGAACCAGGCAACTAGGCCGGTGCAGGTGCCTGCAAACACAGCAAACCAGACTATGGCAGTAACCCCTGGGAGGGGAGCGCTGCGAGAAAGTCCTAGTTCCCAATTGTAGGGAGCTGGGGGATAGGCGCCAAGTGTCTGGATCCTGAGAGGGGCTGGCTGAAAAAAATCACAACAATCGACCCTCAGCCAATTGCAACCAGAAAAACCGGTTCGGCTAGTTTGAGGCCAACAAGTGACATTTCCTTTTCTGAGGTTGTTTTTGAGAGATTATTTTTGTTTGTGCATTTTTTGTTTTTTGTTTTTTTACTTTATTTTATTTTTATTCTTTTTTTTTACCTTTCTTCCTTCTCCATTCCTTTTCTTTATCTTTTTGCTTTTTTAAAGTAATCTGTTATTTCTTTTAAACTTTATTACTGTTTCATCTTTCCATACTTTTGTCCTCTTTTCCCGGATTTTCTGTTTTATTTCTTTTTCTTTTATTTCTAAACTTATTGCTCTTTCTTACATTCCCCTACCATTTTTTTCTTTCTTCCTTTTATTTCTTTCCTTACCATTTCTTTCTTTTACCCAAAAGAGTCACAATCAACTTGAAAATATAAAAAGACCAGAGCTGGACCCATAGAAGAGGCCTCCCAATAGTAGAGTCAGAGAGACAAATTGCACATTGTTGTAGGAGAGAAGCCACAAGTTGCTGCATATTTGAGTAGGTGGAAGCAGAGAACAACAGGATAACCAAAAGAGGCTGCACCATTGAAATTCACAGGCATTCCACCACAAAAGTTCATATCATAAACCCAGGGTGTCAAAACAGAATAATCTAAGAAGCTGAGGCTAACAAGAAGAGTCTCACAAACAATGGGAAGACAAAGAAACAATCCCCAAATGAAAGGAAAGGAGGAATCCTCAGAAAGAATGTTAGATGAAATAGAGGCAAGTCAACTAGCAGATACTGAATTCAAAGCACTGGTTATCAGGAAGTTCAAAGAGCTCACAATCAGCTACCAGAAACTACAGGGAAGCTACAATGATCTCACTGTGAACTATATCAACATGAAAAAGGAAATGGAAATTATTAGCAAGGGCCAAGAGGAAATGAAGAATGCAATTTCTGAATTAAAAAACACAGTGGAAAGCATTAAAAATAGGGTGGATGAAACAGAAGATCGGATTAGTGAATTGGAGGACAAAGTAGAAAGCATCTCACAGAAAGAACAGGAAAGGGAAAAGAGGCTCAGAAAGAATGAAGAGAGATTAAGAGAAATGCAAGACAATATGAAACATAATAATATCCGAATAATAGGGATACCAGAAGGAGAAGAAGAAGAACAAGGGATAGAAAACATATTTGAAAGAGTAATGAGAGAAAATTTCCCTAATTTGACAAAAGAAAAAGTCACACAAATCCAGGAATCTCACAGAGTCCCATTCAAGAGGAACCCAAAGAGGCCCACTTCAAGACACATCATCATTAAAATGGCAAAATTCCAAGACAAAGAGAGAATCTTAAAGGCAGCAAGGGAGAAAAAAGAAATAACATACAAGGGCATCCCAATAAGGTTAGCCACTGACTTCTCAATGGAAACAATCCAAGCAAGAAGAGATTGGCAAGAAATATTCCAAGTAATGAGAACCAGAGGCCTACAACCAAGGCTACTTTACCCAGCAAGGCTCTCAATCAAGATAGAAGGCCAAATAAAGGGCTTCCAAGACAAAAGAAGTCTAAAAGAATTTGCTGCCACCAAGCCAGCTCTACAAGAAATACTAAAAGGTCTGCTTTAAGGAAAGGAAGGAAAAGAGACAGACAGAGAGGAACACAGGTACAAAAATGGCAATGAATAAGTACCTATCAATAATAACCTTAAACCTAAATGGATTAAATGCTACAATCAAAAGACACAGAATAGCGTCATGGATAAGAAAGTATGACCCACACATATGCTGCCTACAAGAGACCCACCTCAGGACAAAAGACCATCACAGACTAAAAGTGAAAGGATGGAAACAAATTTTCCAAGCAAATGGACAAGAAAAAAAAGCTGGGGTAGCAATTCTCATATCAGACAAAATAGACTTCAAAAAGAGGGCCATAAAGAGTGACCCAGAAGGTCACTTCATAATACTCAAGGGAAGAATCCACCAAGAAGACATTAACATCATAAATATATATGCACCCAACATAGGAGCACCAAAATATATAAGGAAAATCTTAGAGGAATTCAAGAAAGATATAGACAGCAACACAATTATAGTGGGGGATTTTAACACTCCACTATCAAAAATAGACAGATCTTCCAAACAAAATATCAACAAAGACATTGCAGCATTAAACAACACCCTTGATGAAATGGACCTAACTGATATATACAGAGCTCTTCACCCCAAAGAAGCTAAATACACATTCTTTTCAAATGCACATGGAACATTCTCAAAGATAGACCACATGATAGGGCACAAAACAAGCCTCAACAAATTCAAGAATATTGAAATCATACCAAGCATTTTCTCTGACCATAAGGGACTGAAACTGGAAACCAACCCCAAAGGAAAAAACCCAAAACACCCAAAATCATGGAGACTGAACGGTATGCTATTAAACAATGAATGGGTCAAGAATGAAATTAGGGAAGAAATCAAAAAGTTTCTGGAAACAAATGAAAATTATCTCACAACAACCCAAAACTTATGGGATACAGCCAAGGCAGTCCTGAGAGGGAAGTTTATAGCAATACAGGCCTACCTAAAAAAAACAGAAACATTTCAAACAAATGACCTTACTCTACGCCTGCAAGAACTTGAGGAACAACAACAAAAACAGCCCAAAGCAAGTAGAAGGAAGGAAATAACTAAGATCAGAGCAGAATTAAATGACATAGAGACTAAAAGTACAATTCTAAAGATCAATGAATCCAGGAGTTGGTTCTTTGAAAACATAAACAAAATAGACAAGCCTTTAAGTAGGCTCATCAAGAAAAGAAGGGAATGGACACAAATAAACACAATCAGAAATAAAAGAGGAGAGATTACAACTGATACCACAGAAATAGAAGGGATTGTAAGAAATTACTATGAAGAACTGTATGCCAAGAAATTTGAGAACCTAGGGGAAATGGACACATTTCTAGAAAAATATAATCTCCCAAAACTCAATGAAAAAGAAGTAGAACACCTGAATAGACCAATAACAGCAAAAGAAATTGAAGCAGTAATCAAAAAACTCCCATCACACAAAAGCCCCGGACCAGATGGATTCACAGGAGAATTCTACAAAGCATTTAAGGAAGAGCTAACCCCAATTCTTCACAGACTATTCCAAAAAATCCAAAAGGATGGAAAACTCCCAAACTCCTTTTATGAAGCCAGCATCATCCTAATTCCAAAACCAGATAGAGATACAACAAAGAAAGAAAACTTCAGGCCAATATCGCTGATGAACATAGACACTAAAATCCTCAACAAAATATTGGGAAATCGCATCCAACAATATATCAAAAAGATTATACACCATGACCAAGTGGGATTCATCCCAGGGACGCAAGGATGGTTCAACATTCACAAAACAGTAAATGTAATTCATCACATAAACAAAAGCAAAGACAAAAACCACATGATCATATCAATAGACGCAGAAAAAGCTTTCAATAAGGTACAACACCCATTTATGATAAAAACACTCAGCAAAATGGGAATAGAGGGAACATTCCTCAATATAATAAAGGCCATTTATGAGAGACCTACAGCCAATATCATACTCAATGGGCAAAAACTAAAAGCTTTTCCACTAAGATCAGGAACAAGACAAGGATGTCCACTTACACCACTTCTATTCAATATAGTATTAGAAGTTTTGGCCACAGAGATCAGACAAGAAAAGGAAATAAAAGGCATCCAAATCAGAAAGGAGGAAACAAAACTGTCATTGTTTGCAGACAACATGATAGTGTACATGGAAAATCCTATAGACTCTACCCAAAAACTGCTCAAACTAATTAATGAATTTGGCAAAACAGCAGGATACAAAGTCAATATCCAGAAATCAAAGGCATTTTTTGTATACAAACAATGAATCAGCAGAAGCAGAAATCAAGGAAAAAATCCCATTCGATATAGCAAAAACAAAAATAAAATATATGGGAATAAACCTAACCAAAGAGGTAAAAGACCTGTATGCAGAAAACTACGCAGCACTGAGGAAAGAAATCAGGGAAGACACAAACAAATGGAAACATATACCGTGTTCATGGATTGGAAGAATTAACATCATCAAAATGTCCATACTACCCAAAGCAATATACAGATTCAATGCAATACCTATTAAAGTACCAATGGCGTATTTCACAGACATAGAACAAACACTTCAAAAATTTATATGGAATCATAAACGAGCCCGAATAGCAGCTGCTCTTTTGAGAAAGAAGAACAAAGTAGGAGGGATCACAATACCTGATATCAAACTGTATTACAAAGCCACTGTAATCAAAACAGCCTGGTACTGGCATAAAAACAGGCACATAGACCAATGGAACAGAACAGAGAGCCCAGAAATCAACCCAACTCTCTACAGTCAATTAATATTCGACAAAGGGGGCAGTAACATAAAATGGAGTAAAGATAGCCTCTTCAGCAAATGGTGTTGGGAGAACTGGACAGCTACGTGCAAAAAAAATGAAACTTGAGCACCAACTTACACCATACACCAAAATAAATTCAAGGTGGGTAAAAGACTTAAATATAAGCCATGACACCATTAAAGTCCTAGAGGAGAACATTGGCAAGAAAATCTCAGATATTTCACGCAGCAACATTTTTACCAATATGTCCCCTAGAGCAAGGAATATAAAGGAAAGAATAAATAAATGGGATCTCATCAAAATAAAAAGCTTCTGCATGGCTAAAGAAAACAGTATTAAATTAAAAAGACAACCAACTGTATGGGAAAACATATTTGCCAATGATACCTCAGACAAAGGTTTAATCTCCAAAATATACAAAGAACTTACAGGACTCCACTCTAGGAAGACATCAAACCCACTTAAAAAAATGGGAAAAGGACTTGAACAGACATTTCTCTAAAGAGGACATACAGAATATCCAGAGACACATGAAGAGATGCTCAATATCGTTAGCTATCAGAGAGATGCAAATTAAAACCACAATGAGATACCACTTTACACCAGTCAGGATGGCTATAATAGACAAAGCAACAAACAACAAATGCTGGAGAGGGTGTGGGGAAAAGGGGTCCTTAGTTCACTGTTGGTGGGATTGCAGACTGGTACAATCATTATGGAAAACAGTATGGAATTTTCTCAGAAAAATAAAAATTGACCTGCCTTTTGACCCAGCAATTCCACTGCTGGGATTATATCCTAAGAATCCTAAAACATCAATTTCAAAGAACCTATGCACCACAATGTTCATAGCAGCACAATTTACAATAGCCAAGAGTTGGAAGCAACCTAGGTGCCCATCAGTAAATGAATGGATCAAAAAATTGTGGTACATATACACCATGGAATTCTATGCAGCAGAGAGAAAGAAGGAGCTACTACCTTTTGCAACAACATGGATGGAACTGGAAAGCATTATGCTGAGTGAAATAGGCCAGGCATTGAAGGACAAATACCATATGATCTCACCTTTGACAGGAAGCTAAAGAATAAAACAAACAAGCAAACAGAATAAAAACAAAGACGCTGAAATAGAGAACAAGTGGGCAGCGACCAGAGGGGAGAGGGAAGGGAACTTAAGGGGAAAAAGGGGGAGGGATTTTGAGGAACAAGTATGAAAGACACAGAGATGAGGACTGGGGGGGGAATGGAAGGGAGGGGGGAGACCTGGCAGGGGGTGTGGTGGGATGGGAGAAATAGATTAAAAAAAAATGTACTTGAAAAGTAACTAAATAAAATTTAATATAAAAAAAGACAAGAATAAACTCTAAAAGAATTAGGAATTTAAACATAAAAATTAAACCACACAGGTCCTAGAAGAAAACATGGGTGAACTCTGCATGAACTTATGTTAAAGACTTTGTCATTATGGCCCCAAATCTGGATTCTACTGATAGTTAAACTTTTTTGATATAAGAATTTTTTTCAAAAGTCCTGCATGGTTTTACCATAAACAGAGTCAAGAGAACAAACTTGGGGGAAGTATCTGTAATATACAACAGATAAAGAAACAGTATCCCTAACACATAAAGGGCTCTTGAAAATTGAGGGAAATAACATCAATCCTAAAGTCTTTAATAAAATTTTTAAGAGGAGGAAACGCCCCTAACTCCTGGCAAAGAAAAGAAAACTACAGACCAATATTCCTTATACATATTGATGCAAAAGTCCTCAACAAAATATAGCAAGCTGAATTCAGAGGCACATTAAAAGAATTATAATTATGACCAAGTGGGATTTGTTCCCAGAATGCAAGGATGATTCAACATACATAAAATCAATCAGTGTAAGATATTACATTAACAGAATGAATGAAAAAAACACATGATCATTTTAATTAACTGCAATGTATTTTACACTTAAATGGTTAAAATAGAAAATTTTATGTTTTATATATGTGTGTATAAATAAAATTTTTAAATACTTTACCACAATTTTTAAAAAGTAAGTGAGTCTTCAAAGAATAATAGGTTTATGTCAAAGAACACAAAAACCAGGTTGGAGAGCTTCCTACTGGCCAAATCTGAGACAATTTGAGCACCAAAATAAATAACATTTATAATAAAGAATTATACCTATAAAAAATTCCATGAATATCGCCTCTCCACCTTTTGGCTAAGATCAAGTATAGTATCTGTTCTTCTCAGTTTAATATCTGATATGTCCTCTATCCAAGGGCAATATATTAAATGGATTTTTGGAATTAGAAGGTGGAATAGAGGCTTGCTCTATCCACTCCACACATTGACCTGATATTGCAGTACTTCCAGGAACAGAGCACACACACATAAAAACACCATAAAGGTAAATAAACAGTAGAAATGCAACTAATATATGTAGAAAGAATAATGGAATTGAAAAATCACTAGTGAGAGTCATTATAATAATAATAATTGATTCAGCCAAGAATGATCAATGGACTAAAACTAATAAGTTTGAGTAACAAGATATTTACATAGATTCAATGAATTTATTAATTGAAAAGGTTAAAACAGTGTGGCGGGAATACAGAGAGAGAGAGAGAGAGAGAGAGAAATGCAGACAGAGAGAAGGATAAAGCAAAGCAAAGGTGTTAATGCTACATTTGAAGAATCTGGGAAGGACAAGTCGAGCCCAGGTGGTGGTATAGTGGTGTAAAGGCTGGAGGAAACACCTGACTATGTGGAGTCCCAGTGCTGGGCAGCCAGGGCCAAATCCATATCCCCCTAATGTCAGGTACCCTGGGGTTCCAATCCTACCTTTTCTTCAGGCCTCTTTCCCACTCCCCCAAGAGCTCCCCAGGGAAACTCAGCTTCCTCCCCACCCCGTCGGGACCCTCATCCTGTGCCACAACTGGCATATCCAGAATGCCAACCATCAGGTCCCTACTCCCCTCCATACCCACCACCTGCCCCTGGAATACCTACTGTGAATCCATTGGCTCCTGGTATGGTAGGACCAGGAATGATGATGGACAAGATGCAGAATGAAGCTCATAAAAAGATGCATAAACATTATATGCATGGCAAGCATTCCTCTTCCCCCTCCCTCCTCCTCCTCTAGCACAAACTCTGACTGAATATAGGGTCTGGACCTTTCCCTCAAATCTCTCCAGTTCTGCTCTCCCACCAAGATTCAGATGCCATCTTGCATAGGGGAAAACTGGCCCTTGTGTCCCTCTACCAGTCTCCTGCAGTATGAGCCTCAGTCTACTGTTCAGCCCTAACTGGTTAGGGAAAATGGGAAAAGAATTGCCCTGGGTTAGCAAAAGCCATCTTCTCAGTGCTTGGATAGAACTTTTAGATGATAAGTTTTGTAGAACCGCTTTTTGAAGATGGTGAAACCTTTGAGTTAAATGCTAAAGATAAGTCTAACATCTAAAAAATGTGATTTTTTTTTACTTTCTTTTATAATTTTTGTGATGAGAGAGGTGTTGTGGAAACTTGACTATGGGAGAAAAAAAACAAAGAACAAAGTGTACCTTTTTTTGTAACTGTGGCACACTTGGTCATTTAATGGCAAATATATTTCCCAGCATGCCTTTATTTGGTTGCACTAACTGCAAGGCTGCTGTGGGGTAGAGTCCATTTGTTGATGAGTTCTGAATGCCATTTTGGAACCTAATCTCTACTCTGTAGCTCAGTATGCTATCTCAGGTCCTTGCCTCATTCTGCATCTCTCAGTCAAAATAAAGCTGTTTCTCTTGGTTTCTGTTCACCTGTGCCATTACCTTGGCTGAGCCCAGCACATTCTACTACTTTTGCTGCTCTTCCACAAACTCTTTAAAGTGTATCAGGATTATAGTAAGGAACCAGAGCAGCAGCTCATACTGTCTCTGTTTTTCTTAAGTGGGAAGAACCTTCGGAATTGACTCAGGTTTAGTGGCATGAATCTTAACTGAATTCCCTTTATTGAATGGCTATAGGTCTTTACCATAAGTTTTTGTATATGCTACAGAGGTTCTCAACCCTAGCTACCCATCGGCTATCACAATAATTTAGATCTTTGGCCCAAATCTATTGAATAAGACTGTTTAAGGATGAGATTCTACAAATTAGTATTTTTAAGAAACTGTGTGGGTGATTCTAATGTACAGCTAGAATCGAGGGTCACTGGTTCACTATGTGTCATGCATTGTACAACACATCAAGTTCTCTAAGGTTTATAGCGTAAACAGACATCAAGAGAACTGATTAATAAAGATGAATGCTACAAAATGCCAGAGAGATATAAACCTAGAAATAACTGGAAAGGAAAGGAGTCAAAGATGACTTCATAAGAAAAGTGGCATTGCAAGTACCTCTTGGGCCTTGAGTGTAGAAATATGAGTGGAGCCCTGGCTGGTGTAGCTCAGTGGATTGAGCAGGGGCCTGTGAACCAAAGGATTGCGGTTCAATTCCCAGTCAGAGCACATGCCTGGGTTGCAGGCCAGTTCCCAGCAGGGGATGCACAAGAGGCAACCACACATTGAAATTTCTCTCCATCTCTCCTTCCCTTCTACTCTAAAGATAAATAAATAAAATCTTAAAAATAAATAAATATGAAAATATGAGTGGAAAAATGAAAGAGAGGATTTACCAAGTAGATGGCAGAAAGGAGCTAGATAAGGAGTGTGCAGAGTCAGAAAGCTCCATAGTGCTTTCTGGAATTCCAG
Source organism: Artibeus jamaicensis (assembly GCF_021234435.1). NCBI lineage: Eukaryota > Metazoa > Chordata > Mammalia > Chiroptera > Phyllostomidae > Artibeus > Artibeus jamaicensis. The sequence goes on along the minus strand of NW_026521896.1, from coordinate 735,062 downwards.
AATGGTTTTCCAAAGGAATTTCCGAATGTTCTTTTAGAAATTTGTTTATTGAGTAAATATAGTGTTCTAGGGTGCTAAAGCAACGAAGGTGGATAATAGTCCCTGTCCTGTATAACTTGCAAGGTCTAATGGAGCAGACAGACATGTGACTGTGTGCATAGGTTATAGTACAGGGAAAAGGACCACAGTAGACACATGGGTCCAGCAGCGGGGGAGCAAAGGAACGAGTGACAGTGCCACTGAGAAATGAGCTGGGTCTGCGCTAGGCCTCAGGATTACAGAGTTTTTCAGTTGGTAAATAATATTGTTACAGAATGGAACTGTGAGGGGGAGGACAAAATACTATTACTGAATGGACCCCCCTTCTCCCAGGATCCCCCTGTACTAGGTTCACCTTGCCTGCTGCCAAGGAATTATAGCTCTCAATGCCAGAGACTGGTGAAAAGGAAAGGAATTATTCATTCAAAATTTACACATACTTAGAGTAATGACTTAATGTCTTTGTTAAAATCCTGGTCTCTTAAAACACCCACAAACACACACAGTCCTTCCCTCCCCACTTTACCCAGTCCAGGATGCTGCAACTCAGGAAAAGAAATAGAAGTCTGCAGCTCAGGTAGCCCTCAGTTCTTCCCAGTAATCTATGCTTGGCTGGCAGGCCTCCAGCAGTTCCCAGCACCACCAGCTGTGTTGCTGGAATCTCCAGTTCTCAATCCAAACCCAAGTGGCACCTTCTCCTGGCCCACCAGCAAGAGTCCTTTCACCCCTTTCCTTCCGACAGTGTCTCCTGCATTCTTCCAAGCTGCTAAGAAAGAGCTCTGCATCACTGCTACTCTTGCTTTCTGGCTTCCTAACCTGCATGGCAAAGGGAGCCCCAAAGCCACGTAGTTCTAAACATTGCCAAACCCACATGGTTCCAAAACCTTTCCATGACTGCTGTGCCTGGGTTTAAATCACAGCGCCATCTTCCTCTGCAGCCCCATTTCCAACTCCTCCCTCAATGGGCTATACCTGCCAGCATTCCTGTATTTTTTTCCAGCTTTTCTGGGCTGCCATTGTAAGTCCAGGCAGGCATGGCCCTATGGCATGGAGCCAATCATCTCCAAGCTCTCACACAGGCTCTATAACCAGGGAGAGTTGAAGTCACTCCCATCTCCCTGACTCAAAGCACAGCCACAGCTATTTAACATATCCATGAGACCAAGCAAAAGTTATAGATATGTTAAATGACCATTCCTGAGGTTATTTGCGAACCCATTGCTATGCAAAACAACTCTCAATGGCCCTGCTGCATATGTCCCCTCCCCCTTGTGGGGGTAAGGATATCCTATATTTTTAATATTTCCTGGACACCCTGAATTCTGGACCCCATTACAAATCCTTCTGGGGGGGCCTGGCTGTACCCTGTTACAATATCAGCTAACATGAGCATTTATTATGTGCTAGGTACTGAGTGCTTTACATTTATAACTTACATAACTTTCACCACAACTCTCTAAGTTAGGTATTATTAGTCCCATTTTGTAGATGAAGAAAAGTTGTCAGGATTCGAAATCAGGCAGTGTGGCTTGAGTCCGTGCTCTTAACCCAAAGGATTTCAGGCAGAAGAAGTAGTTTTACAGAGGCACAGAGTTGTGAAAAGGTGTAGGATGAAAGTTCGGAAGTTCCTGAACCTAGGTTCCTGTTGGGGAGCCTGAAAGCAGGAGAAAATAAAGCTGAAGGGGAGGGGGTGGGGCTAAAGAAGGGAGTGGACTTGAGAGATGTTTCTAAGGTGTGGTTCACGGGGCTTGAAGAGCAGGGAAGGAGTGTTTTTAGCTGGCTGTATTACATTTCCCACTGGTCCCTGGGGCAGGTTATATGAAATAAATGCTTGAGATCTTCCCAATAAAAAAGAAGAATCTGGAGAGAGGACTTTTGTAATTCTTTTTACCATTCCTAAAACTTTTCTATAAGTAAGAAATTATGCCAAGATAAAGAATTTTAAAAAAAGGCCCTGGCTGGTGTAGCTCAGTGGATTGAGTGCAGGCTATGAACCAAAGGGTCTCAGTTCGATTCCCAGTCAGGGCACATGCCTGGGTTGTGGGCCTGGTCCCCAGTGGGGGCCACATGAGAGGCAACCACACATTGATGTTTCTCTCCCTCTCTCCTTCCCTGCCCCTCTCTCTAAAAATTAAATAAAAATGAAATATTTTTTAAAAGAATCAAAATAAAGAATAAAGTTGAAATAAAGACATTTTAGGCAAACAAAAATGGGGAGAATTTGTGATTAGCAGACTTGAACCAAAGGAAAATTTTAAGTATAAGTTTTAGGCAGAAGAAAAATGATCCATGGAATGTCAGAGATGCAAGAATAGGTGGAGAATAAATAAAATGGTGAACATGAGGGTAAGGGTAACTGAGCACTGAATTCATAAAATAATTATAAAAATGCCTTGTGGGGTTTTAAAAATACAGATTCAAAATAAACAACAACAAAACATATAAGTCAGAATAGAAAATAAATAGAATTAGTGTGCTTGAAAGTAGTTCTGTTGTTCAGGTAGAGTATAAAGGTTTTGATTAACATCATAATTTAGTAAACTGCAGAATAATTTTAATTTTTAGGTAACCACAGTGGAAAATAGTCTATAATTTCCAATCTGGGTGCAGAAGAAAGGATGATGAAATTTTAAAAATTTATTTGATTGGAGTTACATTAGTCAGTAAAATTGTATAGGTTTCAATACACCATCTGCACATCCAAAAGAAGTCAGGAGAAGGAAAAAAATAGAGAAAATGGGTGACATGAACAGAAAGCCCAGATTTGAACCCACATATATGAGTATGAAACCACAGAATGGATTAAATAATAAAATCTAACCATACACTACTCATAACAAACAAAGATACAGGAATATTAAAAGCAAAAAATGGAAAAATATATAGCATTTAAAAAAAATCAAAAGGAAACTGAAATAATTATTGTATTACCAAACAATATAGAATTTAAGCAAAAATTGTAATTATAAGTAAAAGAGAGCACCTCAGAGAAAGCTTTCATATCCATGATTAAGTATGAGGTTTGCTGTTCCTTCATCTGACACAGATTATTATGAAGCTATAGGTAACATCAGGTTCAGTAATGAAAATGGCAAGTTTTCCTTTAAGGATCAAGAAGCAGTCGCTTAGCTGTCAGGATGGAGGCGTAGGTAAACACACTGTGCCTCCATGCACAACCACAGAAAGAATTACAACTAGACCTCAAAACAAATAACACCTCGAACCATCAAAAAAATTGAGCTGTATGGAAGTCCAGCAACCAAATATTTAAAAAAGCCACATTCATCCTGATGGGTAGGAGAGGCGGAGACACAGCAGCAGGCAGAGAGACACAGAGAGGTGGCAGAGAGGCGGCTGCAAAATGACAGTCCCACTTTCACATGTGGTGGATAAAAATCGAGGGGGCTATCTTGGGAGTGAGCAATCCCAGCCCCAGGCAAGACCACACATCAGAGTTCCAGCACCAGGAAGGTAAATTTTCATAATGTCTGTCTGTAAAAATCAGTGGGGGTTGGGGTGGTGAAGAAACTTCTGTATTCTCAGGAATCTCTGCTTACATGGCTCACACAGACTTAGAACATAATGCAGACCCACACCCTCTGGGTTCAGCACCAGGGCAACAGCTAGAAGGACACCAGTCACTTATGGGGAGTAAGTGACTGGAAACAGGGCTGGTGCCGGATAAATCTCCAGAAGTGAGGGAGAGTCACTGTGCCCTCTCTAAGCCCTCCCCCAACACAAAGCCACAAAGTGGGGAAATAAGTTGTCCTACCCTGGTGACTACCTAAGTCTCCACCCCACACAATTTAGAGGTGACTTTTCTACAAGTAGTAGGCAATACTACTAAGACAAGGAGTCAAAGAAGCTGTACCTAATAGATAGAAACAAACACAAGGAGTCTGCCAGGTTAAGGAGACAAAGAAATATGGCCAAAATGAAAGAACAGAACAAAACCCCAGAAAAAGAACTAAATGAAAAGAAGATAACCAACCTAACAGATGCAGAATTCAAGACACTAGTAATCAGGATGCTCAAAGAACTCAATGAATACAGCAACTACATTAAAAAGACCCAGGAAGAAATGAAGGTTACATTAAGTGAAATAAAGAATAGTCTGCAGCACAGGTGGCAAACACAAGGCCCATGGGCCAAATTTGGCCCTCCATCTTGTTTTACCTGGCCCAGTGTCTTGCTTCTACCCAGTGGCAGCACCAAGCTCCCTGCCCATAGTTAAGGAGTAGTTACATTTATACAATCCTAAAATTACATTCAGCCCTTTGAAGGCAACCTTGAGGCTGATGTGGCCCCTGGTGAAAATGAGTTTGACATCCCTGCTCTACAGGGAACCAGCAGTAGAGGGGATGAAGTTGGGATTCAAATCAATGATTTGGAACGTAAGAAAGAAATAAGCATCCAACCAGAACAACAAGAAAAAAAAAGAATTCAAAAAATTAGGATAGTACAAGGAGCCTCTGGGACATCTCCAAATATAACAACATCCAAATCATAGGAATGCCAAAAGGAGAAGAGAAAGAGAAAGAAATTGAAAATTTATTTGAAAAAATAATTAAAGAAAACTTTCCTAATTTGGTGGAGGAAATAGACATACAAGTCCAGGAAGCACAGAGTCCCAAACAAGTTAAACATAAAGAGGGACACACCAAGACACATCATAAGTGAAATGACAAAGGTTAAAGATGAAAAAAATCTTAAAAGCATCAAGAGAAAACCAGAGAGTTACCTACAAAAGGAATTCCCATAAGACTATCAGCTGATTTCTCACAATAAAAATTTCAGACAAGAAGGAACTGGCAAGAAATATTCTAAGTGATAAAAAGCAAAGACCTACATCCAAGATTGCTCTATCCAGTAAAGTTATCATTTAGAAGGAAAGGATAGATAAAGTGCTTCCGAGACAAGGTAAAGCTAAAGGAATTCATCATCACCAAACCATTATTACATGAAATGTTAAATGGACTTATTTAAGAAAAAGAAAATCAAAACTATGAACATTAATATGACAACAAATTCACAACTATCAATAACTGGATCTAAAAAAACAAATTAAGCAAATAAACAGGACAGGAACAGAATCATAGATATGGAGATCATTTGGAGGGTTATCAGCTGGGAGAAGGAAGGGGGAAGTTAGGGGGAAAGGTACAGGGATTAAGAAGCATAAATGGTAGATACAAAATAGACAAGGGAGATGTAAGAATAGTATAGGAAATGGAGAAGCCAAAGAACTTATATGTATGACCCATGTCCTTAGGGACATGAACTAAGTGAGGGGAATGCTGGAGGAAATGAGGGTACCTAGCAGAGGGGGACAAAGGGAGAAAATTGGGACAACTGTAATAGCATAATCAATAAAATGTATTTTTAAAAAATGAATCATTTATATAAAAGGAAAAATAGTACATGAGAATATTCTCAGCATCACTAATCATCAGGGAAATGCAAGTTGAAACAACATTGAGAGGTTTATGTTTCATTCCCTGCTCTAAATTCATAAGAGGCTCCTTTCCAGACGTAAAGCACAGGGATCACCACGTGGCCAGTGAGATATAGCCCCACTTAAATTCGGACCAAAGGTTAAATTATGGAGCAGTTTCCACATCCCTAATGGATATTTCTATTATCTACATGGCAGCACTGCATAGATATTTCCATTTACAGCCATAAGGAACTTGCTGCCTCTTCCCATGTCTATACCCCAAAGTTCACCAAAACAGAAGGCATTTTTTGTATTTGTTTCACTCTGTAATAATAATTGTTCCCTTTTCTTGATTTTAAACAGTGAATTTAAATACATTACCTTTCTCAAACAAAGAATACCCACAATGAGACCTGACCTCATGCCTGTTAGAATGGTTATCATTAAAGGGCAAGAGAGCAAGAGAGATCTAATGCTGGTGAGGATGTGGGGAAAAGGGAACCCTCTTGCACTGTTAGTGGGAATGTAGACTAGAACAGTGCCTATAAAAAACAGTATGGAGGCTCCTCAAAAAACTAAAAATGGAACTACTATATCACCCAGCAATTCCACTTCTGGGACTATATCCAAAGGACACAAAAACACTAACTTGAAAATATATCTGCACTTCTATGTTCATCGCAACATTATTTACCAAATATGGAAACAATTTAAGTGTCCATCATTGGATATAGGGATAAAAATGTTGCAGCACAAATATACAATAGAATGATCAATTTAGCCATCCATTGTGACATGATGGATGGACCTTGTAAAATAAGTCAGACAGAGAAAGACAACTACTGTATGATCTCACTTATATATGGAATCTAAAAGAAAAAGAGGTCAGATTTTTGGTTACCAGAGGAGGGGGGACTGGAGAAAGGTGATCAAAGATCCAAACTTCCAGTTACAAGATAAATTTTGAAGATACAATGTGCAACAGGATATCTATAGTTAGTACTGCTGTATACTATAGAAGAAAGTTGTTAAGAGACTAATTTCTAAGACTTCTCACAAGAAAAAAATTTTTGCTTTCTCTTTTTATTGTATTTATATGAGAGGATGAATGCTAACAAAACTTATTGCAGTAATCATTTCAGGAAATACATACGTCAAATCATTATGCTGAATATCTTGAAGTTATACAATGATGTGTGTCTAATATAGCTCAATTAAACTGGAAGAAAAAAAAGAATAAATCACTAATGTCCACCAATACCAGTTCTGCTCCACCCTGTACTCTTGCTGGCAGAGAAGGCATGAAGGGAAAAAAGCACAAAGATTAGAAAGGAAAAAACAAAACTGTCATTAACCATAGGTGGTCTATAGTTAGAAAACCCAAGGGCATTAGCATGGGGAATTTTAGCTCATAGCACTCTGGAAGGTTCCACAGCCACTTGACATAGCCCACCACTATCATTAGTCAAACTCTGTACATGCTCCTTGAGCAAGTCCTCAATACTATACATGGGTTTTTGTTAAAGCATCTATGTTCCAGTGAAGCATTTCTCAATCACCTGGGACAATGGTTAAAAATGCAGGTTTTGCTCTGGCTGGTGTGACTGTCAGTAGATTGAGTGCCAGCCTGCAAACCAAAGGGTCACTGATTCTACTTCCAGTCAGGGCATATGTCTGGGTTGCTGGCTAGGTCCCCAGGAGGGGGTATATAAGAGGCAAACACATATTGATGTTCTCTCTCTCTTTCTCCCTCCATTCCCTCTCTCTAAAAATAAATAAAACTTTTTTTAAAATTGCATACTTTTAAAAAATGCAGATTACAGGTCCCACCCAAGGTTATGGAATTAAAATGTTTCAACCAATCTATATAAAACCTAGGAATATTCATTCTTTAAATGTCCCAGTGATTCATTTGTCAACTAAACCATTAGGAAGGATTCCAGAGCTGTGCTACAATTCTGTTACTACGAACGATTTCTTATCAGTGCTACTAAATAATATTAGTACAACATTACAACCCAATAAGGTCCTCCCTTCAAATCCTAATCCATTTTATTTACAGCTTGTATTGACCCATCTGTTTTTGACATCTCTCTTACTTGATTAATTCCCCTTTTATTTCTTGTACATTTTGGGGTGAGAAAGTAATACTAGTTTCTCACCCCAAAACGTACAAGAAATAAAAAGAATATGCAATGTGACTGATTATGTTTTCTGATAATATAACATAAAAAACCCAAGTAGTAGAATATTTTTAGCAGAAAGGCAATTTAATGTTACACATTTCTTATTCTAGATGTAAAATATTTTAGTTCTTTCAAATAGTCCATCAAAGTTGCCTCAAAAAAACTACAATATAGTAGAAACTACTCGCTGCTAATCCTGATGTTTGGCCTAGACTAGAGATCAACTCCCAGTTTAAACATACAGGCAAATAATTAATAAAGAGATTTCAAAAGTATAGGCTATGTGATTTAACAACACCACAACCCTGACCTAGAGGGCAACATTATTGTAACTATTTCTAGAATTACAACACAGAGCTCATTTCATGTCCATCACATTAACAGTTTACAAATAGCTAACAATGGATTTGGCATTAACTTTACAATACATTTAATCATCAGCTCTACAGACAAGTATCTAATTTTACTGAACATGAAAGGAAAATATACATTGCTGTTCTCCTAAAGATCTAATGAAATTATTGAGAAAAAAAAGAGCTAGTGAACTTTGGGATTTAAATCTAAATTATTTTTAGAAAATCAATAAAATATTTTAAAAAATCATTTCCCATTGCACCCTACACTTGTGTCAGCTGAAGTATATATATAGCTAATTATCTCCCCCAAAGCATGCAAACACACACACAAACACATTCATTCATATTCTCTCTCCCTCTCTCCTTCTTTCTTTCCCTATATATATCTTCCACCCTTCCTCTATCCCTCCCTCCCTCTTTGTCTGTATTTTAACAGCCAAGATAAATATAAATGTAGCTACATTCTTGAAGGAAGTATCATCCGTCCTCCAAGGTTCATAGCCAGTGCTCTCATATCCACAATCTCTTAAACTGGATTCTTTCACTGATGGGTCAGTTCTCTGGCATTCTCTCTAGTCCATCTTGTATCTTGAGGTACTGAGGGCAGACACCAGATTTTATGTCACTTTGGATCATGCCTCACCTTCCCCACCTTCAGTGCTTTGCATAAAGGCATTTCTCAATAAATTACTCTTGGTTACCCTTTAAGCCAAATGTGCCAATTCATGAAATAAGTTTGGTTTTTTACCCAAATAGAGTAACTCATATTTCTGAAATATATTCTTCTTCACAAAAAGGATAAAAAGCCAGTTAAGAAAATACATTTTTTCCTGAAAGTGAGCATAATTACTTAAACTGTTAGAGAGATAAATCCACAGCCAAAAGCCATGCTGTTCCTGTTATGTGAACTACAGACCTAAGCTGTTGCCTTCCAGTTCATGCCAATGCCTCCAGCAGTGCCCCTGTTTGTGGAAAGGCAAGGCCAGACAGACGTCTTTTATGGAAATCACCAGGTCTTCTCAATCCAGGAAGAATATCTGAGCTACCCATAGTTGTCTTGGTATAAATTATAAAGAAACAAAGAACATTTAAAAATCAAGACTGGAGCATTCAATAACAGTGACCCAAACTTCAGTCTTGAGAAAAATCAAACAAAACTAAGCTATTTTAAAAGAACATAGAAATAAGTAATAATGAAAGAGGCAAGAATAAAACACTAAGAGCAAAATAAATTTATACATAAGACAACTATTTTTCAAAATTCTTGCTAGACTCTGGACGTTCCGTTTGCCTCCCAGCTATAGAAACATTCTTCTCACACGCTGAGAACGCTGCGGAAAACTAGTCAGCATTCGGAGGCTTAACACCGCTCCCCGTCTCAGCGTTGCGCCTGTGGGCTTCCGCATCAGACAGCCGTCCATCCTCCAGGGGAAAGTTAGGGGTTGAAATGCAAATATGCAAACATCAGAGTTCTCACTCTAAGATAGCTGGAGAAACATGATCCCTTTTGCTATTTTTTTTAAAGGAAAAGGGTTGGAGAGCTTGCCATCTTAGGGATTTGTTTAAGTACCTTAATATAATGCAATTTTGAGGGTGAAAACAATGAGAAGGAACAAACACACTGTCCTGGGTAAAACCTCTCCTCTGGAGAAAAGGTTGACATACGTGTGACAGTTGATTTACCAGACTCACTAAAGATTTGTTGATTTATCAATCAGTGCCTTGGGATAAAATTAACAACCCAACTAAATTAATAAATTCTATTATGAACGAAAATGAATGCGAGAATCAATCCTGTCACTTATACAATGACCAATTACCGAAGAACTATATCTACCCTTTTGGGGATACCTAAAATTAAAAGTTATTTAACAAAAGAAATCATATATTAAATAACCATCATTGAAACCAACAGACATTTTTAAAAGGTGGCTTTGACATGTTTTAAAGGAGATGAGGGAATCTCAGAGACATAATGGCATTACTGGATTAAGAACATGATTTTCTTTAAGTGAATTGACTTGCTGCCTTTTAATACATGTTTCTGGGTTTCTCTAAACCTTCGTTTTGGGGAGACACCATTTTCCTTAGGGAAATGAATAGTGATAATGAAAATAAAGCATTTGACACAGTAGCTGGCCTACAGTCTGTTCTCTATTAGGGCAGCTCCATTTTTATTACTGTCATTCTAAAATCATGTGAAGTATAATCCTGAGCACAGATGGGCATCAGAGCTGAAACACTTCAGAGTACAAAGTGCCTTTCAAGCCTTTGCAAGGGTCTTTCAGTGTCAACTGACTGAAAAGATTTACTAACTAATACTCATCTACATTAAACTTTCTTCAGTGTTACCCATTGATCAGAAAAAACAACATTTATGTGGATGTTCTAATGGAGGGGTCAGCAAACCATAGTTTGTGAGCCAAATTTAGTCCACCACCTGTTTTTATAAATAAAGTTTTATTGGAACACAGTCATACCCACTCACTCATACATCGCCCTGGCTGTTATGGCACACCTTGACAGAGTTGAGTAGCTATGACTAAAACCATAGCCTGCTGTTGAAACCTTATTACTTTGGGTTAGGTATAGTGAGGCCAGAATGAAGATCAAGAGAGAAACTGGAAAGAGTTTTACACTTCTGATACTCACAGTTCCCTGGGGGTAACGCAGAACACCACACAGTGCCACTCAGGAGAAGCAGTGGAGTCAATCACAAAGTGGAGGGACAAGGGGAACTGTGGACAAGAAACTTTATTTTAGGGGGCTCTAGAGCACTGGGGCTGTCAATGGTTGTGAAATATCTGGCCCTTGGTGGGTATACAGTGTGAACCTGGTAAGGAAGGTAATTGGAGACCTGGACTTAAACAGCTGCTTAAGATGAGAAACTGACCTACTTCTATGCAGGACCTCCAAATGGGTCAAGACAGCATTGTTTAAAAACTCTTGTTATACCTGCAAAGCCTAAAATACAGTGTCTGGCAGAAGTAAGGCTTGCTTGAAAGTGGTTGGTAGGAATGTCTTGCACGATATGCACAGCAATTTGAACTTTTTGCATAAAATGTCATTTGGTGTGCTTCAGTGTGATATTGTTATGTTACAGAATTAGACGCTTATGATTTTGTAGTAAAATATTTTGTAATAAAACAGCAGAGTCATTTGTGCCAGACCCTATATTTACTATGGGGCCCTTTATGAAAAGTCTGCCATTTACTGGTCTATAAAGGAAGTCTGGACATCCAGTTTAAGCTGGCGGTCACAACCTGTACCTTAGATGTGCTCCCCACAAATGCTTATAGAAATAATTCAGGGAATTTAAAATAGATAAAAGCTGATTTCATACTAAGAATGAGGGGAAAATGTCCTGAGAAGTCATGGGGTCAGTTCTCAGCCATACTCTCAGTTGCACAGGCCACAGCCAACCCCAAGACTTGGTTGCAGTTCACAATGGGCCCAAGGTAAGAGGGCTAGATTCTGTGGCTGTCACCACAGCAATGGAGTCCAGTGGTCAAGAACTCAGGCTCTGAAGCCTGAAAAACCAGTTCAAGTTTTCACTGCATCAATTATCAAGAGTATGCTCTTTTAAAATAATTTTTTATTTTTTAATTACAGTTGATATACAATATTATATCAGTTTCAGGTATAAAATGCAGTGATTAGACATTCGTATAACTTATGAAGTGAACACCCTGATCAATCTAATACCCATCTGATGCTATTCTAAGTTACTACAGTATTATTGATCATATTCCCTGTGCCATGTACTTTATATCACCATGACTATTCTATAACTACCAATTTGTACTTCTTAATTCCTTCATCTTTCTCACTTATCCAACCACCCCCTACCCCTCTGGCAACCGTCAAAATGTTCTCTGTATCCATGAGTTTGTGTTCTTCCTGTTCATTAATTTTGTTATATAGTTCCCACATTTAAGTGAAATCATATGGCATTTGTCTTTCTGTATGACTTATTTTACTGAGCATAGTACCCTCTAGGTCCATCCATGTTGATACAGATGGCAAGATTTCATTCTTTTTTATGGATGAGTCATATTTCATTTGTATATATGCACCACTTCTTTATTCATTCATCTTTTGATGGATGCTGAGACTGCTTTCATGCCTTGGCTATTGTAAATAATGCTGCAATGAACATATGGATCCATAAGTCTTTTCAATTCAGGGTTTTCTATTTCTTCAGATAAATACCTGGAGTGGAATTGTTGGGCCCTTCATCGTTTCTTGCTATAGCCTTTGTTTTAAAGTCTATTTTGTCTGGTATAAGAATTGCCACCCCCAATTTTTTTTATTTGTTTACATTTTCATAAAATATCTTTTTCTATGCCTTTACTTTGAGTCTGTGTGTCTTTCAATCTGGAGCAAGTCTCTTGTACAATACAATAGACAGTATATATAAGGGTCTTGTTTTCTTATAAATTCAGCTCCATGCATCTTTTGGTTGGAACATTTAATCCATTCGAATTTAAAGTAATTGTTGACAGTTATGTTTTTCTTGCCATTTTAATCATATTTTTTCTTCTCTTTAAAGAAGACCCTTTAGCACTTCTTATGATACTGGTTTGGTGGTGACTAACTCCTTTAGCTTTTTATCATCTGGGAAGATCCTTATATGTCCCTCAATTGTAAATGACAGCTATGCTGGTTAGAGTAATCTTGGTTGTAGGTCCTTACTTTTTATCACTTTGAATATTTCATGTCAATCCCTCCTGGTCTGCAAAGTTTCTGTTGAGAACCAAGTTGACAGTCTTATGGGAGCTCCCTTGTAGGTAACTGTTTTTCTGTTGCTGCTTTTAAGATTCTCTCTTTGTCTTTTAACCTTTGACATTTTAATTTTGATATGTCTTGGTGTGGGCCTCTTTGGGTTCATCTTGTTTAGGACTCTGTGGACTTCTTGGACTCATGTGTCTATTTCCTTCATCAGATCAGGGAAGTTTTCCATCATTATTTTTTCAAATAGATTTTTAATTTCTTGCTCTTACTCTTCTCCTTCTTGTATCTCCCATGATGTAAATGCTTGAAGTTGTCCCACATGCTCCTTAAACTATAATTTTTTTTTCTGTTCTGATGGTTATTTTCTGCTACCTTATCTTCCAAGTCACTGATTTGATCCTCTGCTTTATCTACTCTGTTGTGAATTCCCTGTAATGTAGTCTTCATTTCAGTTATTGTATTCTTCATTTATGACTTGTTCTTTTTTATGTTTTCCACCTACATTTTTATATTTCCTGTCTCAGATGAAGCTCTCACTAAGTTCATCTACTCTTCCCCTAAGTTCATTGAGCATCCTCATAAGCAGTGTTTTCAATTCTGCATCTGGTTAATTATGTGTAAAGAACTTTACTCAGTTCTTTTCTGGGGTTTTGAACTGTTGTTTCATTTGAAACATGTTTCTTTGTCTCCTTATTTTGACCACTTCCCTGTGTTTGTTTCTATGCATTGGGTAGAGCTGCTACAACTCCTGGACTTGGTCAAGTTGCTTTATGTTGTAGGTGTTCTATAGGGACTAATGGTACAGCATCTCCAGTCACCAACATTCAGTGTGGGTGGGCCTCATTACTGTAATTCAGCTTTGATTGCTGTTGGCATATCAATGGGATTTACCACCAGGCTGATTGGCTGTAAGGACTGGCTGAGACCACAGCACAGGATCTTCTGTGCAGGAACTGACCTCATGGAGGAGGACTCACTTTATCAGGGTTCTGGTGCCCAATGAGTCCTCCCTTTAAGTGTGTCACTAGTAGAGGTGATTGGGTGGTGCTTGATGTGGTCTAAAGCTGGCTCTGGCCTCTCTCAGGAGGTTCAGGCCAAGATCAACTGCCTCCTGTGCCCTGTCTGGGGCCCCCTTGCATGAGCTACAAAATGATCCACAGATGGCTGCTACTTATGCTGGCTTAGAGGTGCCCAGGAAAGGCCAAGCTGAAAACTAAGGCCAGTTTCCACTAGTTCCAGGTTCAGGGCCATTTAGCAAGAGATTCAGAGTATGCCAAGGTCAAATGCTGCTTTTTTTTAGGGTTTGTGGGGCTTTGAGATTTTGTGGTAGTCCCCAGCATGAGCCAAGACATACCATTTAGATGAAAAAGCCACTGGAAAGGCTTGGGTTGGCCCACAAGTTGGACAGGGTAGAGTCTCAGGGAATCACCAGGTTGGGGCTAATAGTATTAGCTAGGTTGATAGAGACTCAAATACGGGGCCTGCCTGTGTGGGGATGGCTCAGTTAAAAAAAAAAAACTGGCCTCTGCCAGTTCTTCTGTCTGGGAGAAAGCTTCTCCCTCAACTCTCACCCAAAGCCAGACAGTTAAGTTTCTCCCCATATGCCCTGGTGCCTTTCAAGCAGTTGTCCCAGTGCTAGAACTCCAAACTACCTCTACTTAAGTGAGTCAAAGTAAGTCCATGAACAGGCCTTTTAGGAGGAATGCCTATGAACCCAAAAGCCCTCCATCTCACTCAGCCACAATCCCCCCTGGTTTTCACAGCCAGAAGTTAGAGGGACTTTTCTTCCCAGCACTGAAATCCTGGGCTGGAGGCACCTGGTATGAGGCTGGGATCCCTGGATCCTCAGGGGGTGACCTCTGCAGCTGAGATATCCCTCCTGATTTTTAACTACCACATGGCTCCTTCTGCATATCCTTAGTTATAAGAGTTCTGTTCATCTAGACTTCAGGTATTCTGAATTATGGTTGTTCTGTACTTTAGTGGTTGTGGGAGGATGCTAGTACCACATTTACTTCCATTGCCATCTTGACCAGAATCCCCAAAAGTGTGCTTTTCAACAAATTACCTGTATTGGTTATCTACTGCTGCATAACACATTATGCCAAAACTCAGTAACTAAAAGTAATTACCATTCACTATTTCAAACAGTTTCTGAAAATCAATAATCCAGAAGCAGCCTAGCTGGGCAGTCTGGGCTCAGAAGAAAGAACCAGCAACAGTAAATATAGATAACTCAGGATTTGATCTATAAAAAATGCAGAAAAATGGGTGGTAGTTGGAGGAGAATTTGAGCAATGAAAGGATTTCACTCGACTTCCGCCAAGATGGAGGTATAGGTGGATGTGCCGTGCCTTCTCACACAACCAAGTTTAGGGACAACTAAATATTAGCAACACAAAACACAGCCAGAACACGGAAAATTGAACTTTTCGGAAGTCCGTTAACAACAAATTCTGCAGCCTGACCGGTAAGGGGAGAAACCAGTGGCTGGTGGAGCAGGATTGCACAGGTGTGGAATCCAGAAGCGGAATCCAGGCACAGGGTTGGACCTAGTGAGCGACCGAGCGAGTGACCAGGCGAGCGACCGCAGAGGAGACAGCGGGGAAGCGGTGCTGCGTGTTGACTGGGGTCGCCTATTTGTGCGCGAGCGGACAGGCCAGGGAGTGGGCAGTTCGACCGGGGCCCGGTGTCCCCGCGGCAAGTGGCAGTAGAGGGTGCCGCCATTTCCCCGCTCTGACCACGCCCCCACATACAGCATCCCAACCCAGCGACCTGGGAGTCCAAGGCACCGCTTCTCACACTTAAAGGGCCAGAACAGACCAAAAATGTCGCAAATTCTCAAAATCCCTGAGCCCATAGACCTAAGCGATGAAGAAACAGCAAAACTCTCAGACGCACAGTTTAAAACACTGGTCATCAGGATCCTCACAGAACTGGTTGATTATAGCCACAAATTAGAGAAACATATGAAGGCGAAACTAATTGAAATGAATGGAATTGCACAGGAAACCAATAGTGATGAAAAGGAAACTGGGACTCAAATCAATGGAGTGGACCAGAAGAAAGCAAATAATGGCCAAACAGAAAAGAGTCAAGAAGCAAGAATTCAAAGAAATGAGGAGAGTCTTAGGAACCTCCAGGATATCTTTAAACGCTCCAATATCCGAATTATAGGGGTACCAGAAAGGGGAAAGGCACAGCCACCAGTGGAAAACTTATTTGCACAAATAATAAAGGAAAATTTCCCCAATTTGGCAAAGGAAATAGACTTTCAGGAAATCCAGGAAGCTCAGAGAGTACCAAAGAAGTTGGACCCAAGAAGGAACACACCAAGGCACATCATAATTACATTAGCCAAAATTAAAATGAAGGAGTGAATCCTAGAAGCAGCAAGAGCTAAGGGGACAGTCACCTACAAAGGAGTCCCCATCAGACTGTCAGCAGATTTCTCAAAAGAGACCTTACAGGCAAGAAGGGGCTGGAAAGAGGTATTCCAAGTCATGAAATCCAAAGACCTACAACCAAGATTGCTCTATCCAGCAAAACTTTCATTTAGAATGGAAGGACAGATAAGGTGCTTCTCAGATAAGATCAAATTCAAGGAGTTCATCATCACCAAGCCCTTATTATATGAAATGTTAAAGGGACTTATCGAAGAAAAAGAAGTTAAAGAAACATGAACAGTGAAAGGACAACAAACTCACAGTTATTAACAACCACACCTAAAACGAAAGCAAACTAAAAAGACAGCTCGATCAGGAGTGGAAACATAGAAATGAAGATCTCAAGGAGGGTTAGCAACAGGGGAGTGGGAGGAGGAGAAGGGGGGAGAAGGTACAGAAAATAAGTAGCATAGACAGTAGAAAGAAAATAGATGGGGGGGCAAGAATAGCATGGGAAATATAGA
This sequence comes from Artibeus jamaicensis, assembly GCF_021234435.1. Lineage (NCBI taxonomy): Eukaryota > Metazoa > Chordata > Mammalia > Chiroptera > Phyllostomidae > Artibeus > Artibeus jamaicensis. Next base: position 718,400 of record NW_026521896.1, on the reverse strand, counting down.
ATCTAAAGGACTGGAGACACATGGTCATAAACTAAAGGGGGGTAATGATGGGGATGGGGGGGTAGGGTGGAGGGGAATGAAGGGGGGAATAGAACAACTGTAACAGCATAATCAATTAAAAAATAAAAATTAAAAAAAAGAACAAAAAAAAAAGAAAGAAAGGACTTCACTCACCATAATGAGAATAATTGGTAGAAAACAAAACTTTTATAATACAGGAAAGACAGAACTGCTGCAATAAGTCCTTGAGAAGATGAAAAGGGAAGGGATCACGTGCCCAGTAGAGGTCTGGCCTCAGACAAGCCCCCCCAAAGCCCATCCACAGTAATAGGAAAGACCGCAGAGTATACAACACAAGGGCAGGAAGCTGGTAGATGTGTCCCCTAGAGTTCTGCCTCTTCTTATTATACCACTGAGGAGGCAGAGTTGTAATGACCCCCCTCTTTGCCTGCATGCTTGTCTAAGACCCTGAGAGAGAAACTCTATTGACCCACATCATATCACCTGTGCCTAGAGCAAAGCTTGGCCCATAGTGGACACTCAACAGAAATATGAATGGCTCAATGGAAACAATGAGTGAATGTGGATTTTACTTTGCAGATATTAAAAAAGCTGTAAAGCTGGAAATTTTAATATGAAAGTGGTAGTGTCATAAAAAACTGATGGATCAATGGAACAGAATTTAAAAATCTAAAAACCAAACCCAAATCTAAGCATGTATACACATGTATCATATATGTACATATACATACAAATACAATAAAAGTGTCATTACCAATAACACTAATACTATCATAAAACACTTAATAACTGCTATTAACACAACCTATTGTTTAATATTAATCTAATGATATGTTTATAGATTTTAGAGAAAGAGAGAAAAGGAAGGCAGGAAAGAGGGAGAGAGGGGGAAAGCAGCCATATTGAAGAAGCTGGACCACAATGTAAATCTGTGACAATCTGAGTACCAAACTAGTAAATACAAATGAATTATAAACCATCAAAAATAGATATATATGAGTACATGTGGATGATAGATAGGTAAGTAACTAGGTAGGTAGGTAGGTATATAGGTAGATAGATGATAGATAGATAGATAGATAGATAGATAGATAGATAGATAGATAGATAGATGGCTGAAGAATGGAGAAGAGAGGGATAAGGGAGGAGGTAAAGAGGGAGAAGGTAGAATTCTTGCATACAGTATGAACTAGATGGTGAATACCAATTAGAAAACATGTGAGGGAGTGCTACAGTTGGAAGATCACTATTTTGCAACCATAGTAAAGATATGTTAGGCAAGGATCATCAGTGGATTCTAAATCCAGGGGGAAATTTTGATGAGCAGATATTTGCATAGTTTAAAGTGTCTCTTCATAGATGGCTTATTAGTATTAAAAGGAAAAAATAGTTACCATTTTAATATTTTCAACAGATTGATTAGATGATCAAAATTAATATCACCATTGTAGGGTTATGGATATGTTCAGGACACATATTGTATAAATAGTATTACAGTCAAGAATGCATTTCTAGGAGAGGAAGATGGCGATCGAGTAGGACGGAGCGGATTCCAGCTCCCATACTCGTGGGTGAAAACCCTGGCAGAGCTACTGAGAAATAGCGCTATCAACTAACAGATCCACAGCATTTATAAAATTGGGAGAGCAGCAATTGTGACGGACACTTAGGGTCCAGTGGCTAAGTGTGACGGACACTTAGGGTCCACTGACCAGCGGCAGGTCAGTGGCTATCGGGGAGTGGAGTGGAGACAGGAGTCGCAGGGCGGGCAGGCACCTGCGGCTGGGCACTCCAGTGCTGCTGCCCACGCAGCGGGCCTGGGCGCTGGAGGAATCATCCACCGGAGCTGGGACACTCAGTGGTGGTAGGCGACCAGCGCGGGGACCAGCACGGGTGAGCAGCTTTCTCTCTCCCCATCTGGGCAGCACCAGACAGAGGCATGTTTGCTTGATTTTACACAGAGAGAAACAAGAACAAAGGGCCGTGTCCGTCATTGGACTCTGTGGTCATCAGCCCAGGAGAACGGACTTGTCACCGGTCTGGCTGGGAATTGGGCTGGACTGAGAGGCAGGCTGTCGGGAGGTTTTTGTTTTTTCTTTCTTGAAAGTGGTCTGAGGTGCTCTCCCAGGATGGCTTGGCTTGCGCCCCACACAGCCTGGCAGAGAGGAAATACCTAGCCAGAGACCAAGGGGCCCAGGCTGCCTAGCGGGGGCGCTGGCGCCCGCATCCCAGTCTGGTAGCCTGGCTGGCGCACGCCGACAACCCAGACCACAGAGAGGTCCTGCTACAACCAGAAAAACCGGTTTGGACAGTTTAAAACCAACAAGGGAAGTTTTTGTTTTGTTTTGTTTTGAGGGGGTTGTTCGGGGTTTGGGGGGGTTATTAGTAATCTTATAGATTTTTAATTTTACTATTGCTTTATCTTTCAATACTTTGATCCTCTTCTTTTTTTTCCTGTTTTAGTCTTTCTTCTCTTCTTTGAAAACTTATCGCTTTCTCCTCCCTTCTCCTGCCTTTTTTGTGTTGTTTTCTTTTGTTTCTTTGTTGCTTTGTTTTCTTTTACCCACAAAAGACACAAACAACTGGAAACTGCGAAAAGACCAGAGTGGGACCAAAGGAGATGGCATCTCAACAATAGAGAAAGAGAGACAAAGTTCACTTTGCTATAGCAGAGAAGCCACAAGTTGCAGCATGCCTGTATTATTTTTTTCATCATTCTCACTTCTTTTATATTCTAATAGTATCTTTGCACTCCTCCTCCTTCTGTATAGGCTTCTTAGCCTTGGCTGGTTTTATTGTATTATTAGACAGGTTTCCTCTGTTCTTTCCTCCACAATGTATTTCTAATTTTCTATACCTCATGCCTCTTGTTTTCCGTTAGCACACTACCCGAAGCTCTACACCCCTATTCAGACAGATCTCATAGAGTCGGTCATGTGATTGTTGCTCTAATACTACTGTAAATAATAGCTGTTCTATATAACTGTAGCTGTTCTATATACTTCACAACAAATCTACCAGAATTTAGCCCACTTTACAAGTTCCTGAATTCTATTACTGGACTAATTAACTCTACTTGATTACACACTACACCTATTTACTATTCCTTACTCTCACCTTACCTCAAAATCTGACCGTCTGCAACCTCACTGCTTTCCAGTTCCAACTCACAAGCCTTCCCTCCCCAACAAGAGGCTTATCTTTTGTCCATTTCTTCGTAAAAGTGGCAAGTTGGGTTGAAGAATATGGTGAATACTATATATAGTCTAAAGATCGCCTATCTCCTCTCTACCGGCTGTGACTGTAAATATCATAAAATACTCTTCTGCTGTCATAAACTATTTTGCCTCCCCCTCCAACTGATAACAAACACATGAAAAAAGGAGTAGGTGGAGGGTGGAGATGGAGAACATCAAGATACCTGAAGGAGTCTGCACCACTGAAATTCACAGGTATTATACCACAGAGGTTCACAATATAAACCCAGAGAGTCAGGAAAGATCAATTTTAGAAGCTGAGGCTAACAAGAAGAGTCTCAAACAATGGGAAGACAAAGAAACAATCCCAAAATAAAAGAAAAAGCAGAAGCTTCAGAAGGAATGTTAGATGAAATAGAGGCTAATCAACTATCAGATAGTGAATTCAAAGCACTGGTTATCAAGAAGTTCAAAGAGCTCACAATGAGCTATCAGAAACTATAGGGGAGCTACAACAATCTCACTGAAAACTATATCAACATGAAAAAGGAAATAGAAACTATCAGCAAGGGACAAGAGGAAACGAAGAATACAATTTCCAAATTGAAGAACACAGTTGAAAGTTTCAAAAGTAGAATTGAAAAGGCGGAGGATCAGATTAGCGAGTTGGAAGACAAAAAAGAAAACATCTCACAGAAAGAGCAAGAAAATGAAAAGAGGCTCAGAAAGAATGAAAAGAATTAAGAGAAATGCAAGACAAGATGAAACGTATAATATCCAAATAATAGGAATACCAGAAGGAGGAGAAGAAGAACAAGGAATAGAAAACATATTTGAAAGAGTGATGAGAGAAAATTTCCCTAATTTGATGACAGAAAAAGTCACACAAATCCAGGAATCAGAGAGTCCCAATCAAGAGGAACCCAAAGAGGCACACTTCAAGACACATCATCATTAAAATGACAAAATTCCAAGACAAAAAGAGAATCTTAAAGGCAGCAAGGGAGAAAAAAAGAAGTAACATACAAGGGAGCCCCAATAAGGTTAGCTACTGACTTCTCAATGGAAACACTCTAAGCAAGAAGACAATGGCAAGAAATATTCCAAGTAATGAGAACTAGAGGCCTATAACCAAGGCTACTTTACCAAGAAAGGCTCTCAAATCAAGATAGAAGGCCAAATAAAGAGCTTCCAAGACAAAAGAAGTCTAAGAGAATATGCCTCTACAAAACCAGTCCTACAAGAAATACTAAAAGGACTGCTTTAAGGAAAGGAAGGAAAAGAGAGAGACAGAGAGGAACACAGGTACAAAAATGGCAATGAGTAAGTACCTATCAATAATAACCTTAAACCTAAATGGATTAAATGCTACAATCAAAAAACACAGAAAAGCTGCATGGATAAGAAAGCATGACCCACACATATGCTGCCTACAAGAGACCCACCTCAGGACAAAAGACCATCACAGACTAAAAGTGAAAGGCTGGAAACAAATTTACCAAGCAAATGGACAAGAAAAAAAGCTGGAGTAGCAATTCTCATATCAGACAAAATAGACTTCAAAAAGAGGGCCATAAAGACAGATCCAGAGGTCACTTCATAATATTCAAGGGAAGAATCCACCAAGAAGACATAAACGTTGTAACAACATAGGAGCACCCAAATATATAAAGAAAATCTTAGAGGACTTCAAGAAAGATATTGACAGCAACACAATTATAGTAGGGGATTTTAACACCCCACTATCAAAAATGGACAGATCTTCCAAACAAAATATCAACAAAGATATTGTGGCATCAAACAACACCCTAGAGGAAATGGACTTAACTGATATATATAGAGCCCTTCACCCCAAAGAAGCTAACTACACATTCTTTTCAAAAGCCCATGGAATATTTTCAAAGATAGACCACATGATAGGAACAAAATGAGCCTCAACAAATTCAAGAAAATTGAAATCATACCAAGCATCTTCTCTGACCATAAGGGACTGAAATTGGAAACCAACCCCAAAGGAAAAAACCCAAAGCACCCAAAATCATAAAGACTGAATGGTATGCTATTAAACAATGAATGGGTCAAGAATGAAATGGGGAAGAAATCAAAAAGTTTTTGGAAATAAATGAAAACAATCTCACAACAACCCAAAACTTATGGGACACAGCGAAGGCAGTCCTGAGAGGGAAATTTATAGCAATACAGGCCTACCTAAAGAAGATAGAAACATTTCAAACAAACAACCTAACCCTACGCCTGCAAGAACTCGAGGAGCAACAACAAAGACAGCCCAGAGCAAGCAGAAGGAAGGAAATAACTAAGATCAGAGTGGAACTAAATGACATAAAGACTAAAAGCACAATTCTAAGGATCAATGAATCCAGGAGTTGGTTCTTAGAAAAGATAAACAAAATAGACAAGCCTTTAAGTAGGCTCATCAAGAAAAGTTAGGACTCAAATAAACACAATCAGAAATGAAAGAGATTACAACTGATACCACAGAAATAGAAGGGATTGTAAGAAATTAGTATGAAGAACTGTACACCAAGAAATTTGAAAACCTAGGGGAAATGGACACATTTCTAGAAAAATATAATCTCCCAAAACTTAATGAAAAAGAAACAGAAAATTTGAACATGCAAATAACAGCAAAAGAAATTGAAGCAGTAATCAAAAAACTTCTATCACACAAAAGCCCTGGAACAGATGGTTTCACAGAAGAATTCTACAAAGCATTTAAGGAAGAGCTAACCCCTATTCTTCACAGACTATCCCCCCAAAATTCAGAAGGATGGAAAACTCTCAAATTCTTCTTATGAAGCCAGCATCATCCTAATTCCAAAACCAGATAGAGACACAACAAAGAAAGAGAATTTCAGGCCAATATCACTAATGAACATACACACTAAAATCCTCAATAAAATCTTGGCAAATGGCATCCAACAATATATCAAAAAGATCATACACCATGACCAAGTGGGATTCATCCCAGGGATGCAAGGATGATTTAATATCCACAAATCAGTAAATGTAATACATCACATAAACAAAAGCAAAGACAAAAACCACATGATCATATCAATAGATTCGGGAAAAGCTTTTGATAAGATACAACACCGATTTATGATAAAAACACTCAGCAAAGTGGGAATAGAGGGAGCATTCCTCAATATAATAAAGGCCATATATGAGAGACCTACAGCCAACATCATGCTCAGTGGGCAAAAACTAAAATTTTTTCCGCTAAGATCAGGAACAAGACAAGGATGTCCACTTTTACCACTTCTATTCAATATAGGATTGGAAGTTTTAGCCACAGAGATCAGGCAGGAAAAGGAATTAAAAGGCATCCAAATCAGAAAGGAGGAAACAAAACTGTCACTGCAGACAACATGATAGTGTACATGGAAAATCCTATAGACTCCACCCAAAAACTGCTTGACATAATGAATGAATTTGGCAAAACGGGATGTTACAAAGTCAATATACAGAAATCAAAGGCATTTTTTAAAATATTTTATTTATTTATCTTTAGAGGGGAATGGCAGGAGAGAGGGAGAGAAACAGCAATGTATGGTTGCCTTTTGTGCATCCCCTGCTGGGAACTGGCCTAGAGGGAACCAGCCTGCAACCCCGGTATGTGCCCTGACTGGGAATCGAACTGTGATTGTCTGGTTCGCAGGCTCGGGCTCAATCCACTGAGCTACACCAGCCAGGGATCAAAGGCATTTTTTATACTAACAATGAATCAGCAGAAGCAGAAATCAAGGAAAAAATCCCATTCGATATAGCAAAAACAAAAATAAAATATATGGGAATAAACCTAACCAAGGAGGTAAAAGACCTGTATGCAGAAAACTACACAGCACTGAAGAAAAAAATCAAGGAAAACATAAACAAATGGAAACATATACCATGTTCATGGACTGGAAGAATTAACATCATCAAAATGTCCATACTACCCAAAGCAATTTACAGATTCAATGCAATACCTATTAAAGTACCAATGGCATATTTCACAGACATAGAACAAACACTTCAAAAATTTATATGGAACCATAAATGACCCCAAATAGCAGCTGCAATTTTGAGAAAGAAGAACAAAGTAGGAGGGATCACAATACCTGATATCAAACTGTATTACAAGGCCACTGTAATCAAAACAGCCTGGTACTGGCATAAAAACAGGCACGTAAACCAATGGAACAGAACAAAGAGCCCAGAAATCAACCCAACTCTCTACAGTCAATTAATATTCGACAAAGGGGGCAGTAACATAAAATGGAGTAAAGATAGTCTCTTCAACAAATGGTGTTGAGAGAACTGGACAGCTATGTGCAAAAAAATGAAACTTGAGCACCAACTTACGCCACACACCAAAATAAATTCAAGGTGGATAAAAGACTTAAATATAAGCCTCGAAACCATTAAAGTCCTAGAGGAGAACATTGGCAGGGAAATCTCAGATATTTCACACAGCAACATTTTTACTGATATGTCCCCTAGAGCAAGGAATATAAAGGAAAGAATAAATAAATGGGATCTCATCAAAATTAAAATTTTCTGCATGGCTAAGAAAAACAGTATTAAATTAAAAAGACAACCAACTGTATAGGAAAACATGTTTGCCAATGATACCTCAGACAAAGGTTTAATCTCCAAAATATACAAAGAACTTACACGACTCCACTCTAAGAAGACAACCAACCCAATTAAAAAATGGAAAAAGGACTTGAACAGACACTTCTCCAAGGAGGACATACAGAATATCCAGAGACACATGAAGAGATGCTCAATATCGTTAGCTATCAGAGAGATGCAAATTAAAACCACAGTGAGATACCACTTTACACCAGTCAGGATGGCTATAATAGACAAAGCAACAAACAACAAATGTTGGAGAGGGTGTGGGGAAAAGGGGACCTTAGTTCACTGTTGGTGGGATTGCAGACTGGTACAACCATTATGGAAAACAGTATGGAATTTCCTCGGAAAACTAAAAACAGAAATGCCTTTTGACCCAGCAATTCCACTGCTAGGATTATATCCTAAGAACCCTAAAACATCAATTTCAAAGAACCTATGCACCACAATGTTTATAGCAGCACAATTTACAATAGCCAAGAGTTGGAAGCAACCTAGGTGCCCAGCAGTAAATGAATGGATCAAAAAACTGTGGTACATATACACAATGGAATTCTATGCAGCAGAGAGAAAGAAGGAGCTACTACCTTTTGCAACAACATGGATGGAACTGGAAAGCATTATGCTGAGTGAAATAGGCCAGGTGCTGAAAGACAAATATGATCTCACCTTTAACAGGAAGCTAAACAACAAAACAAACAAGCAAACACACACAGAAAAACAAGGACACTGAAATAGAGAACAAGGGGATAGTGACCAGAGGGGAGAAGGAAGGGAAGTTAAGGGGAAAAAGGGGGAGGGATTTGGAAGAACAAATAGGAAGGACACAGGAACGAGAAATAAGGGGGGTGGAAATGGGAGGGAGGTGGGGAGCAAGGGGTGGGGGAAGCTGGGAAGGGAAAAATAGACAAAAAAACTGTACTTGAAAAATAACTAAATAAAATTAATTTAAAAAAAATTGTGGCACATACACACAATGGAGTTCTATGCAACAGAGAGAAAGAGAGAGCTACTACTCTTTGCAACAGCATGGATGGAACTGGAAAGCATTACACTGAGTTAAATAAGCCAGGTGTTGAAAGACAAATACCATATGATCTCACCTTTAACAGGAAGCTAAACAACAAAACAAACAAGCAAGCAAAATCAAAACAAAGACACTGAAATGGAGAACAAGGGGACAGTGACCAGAGGGGAGAGGGGAAAGAATTTAAGGGGGAAAAGGGGAGGGATTTATAGGAACAAGTATAAAGGACACAGAAACAATAACTAAGGGGGTGGAAATGGGAGGGTGATGGGGAGCACGGGGCAGGGTGGGCTGCGATGGGAGAAATAAACAGAAAACTGTACTTGAAAAATAACTAACTAAAAAAGAAAGAAAAAAGAATGCATTTCTACTACGCTAAGTGAAATAAGCCAGGAGAGGGACAAATACCACATGATCCTACCTTTAACTGGAACATAATCAACAAAAGAAAAAAAGCAGAGGACTTCCGCCAAGATGGAGACATAGGTGGAGGAACCACCTGGCCTCTGTGCACAACCAAATCTAAGAACAACTATTTTTAACAACAATCACAACCAAGCCACAAGGAAAATCGATAATACGGAGTCCAAAGACAACTAAATGCTCAGCTAAACTGGTAAGAGAAGCGAAACCAGCAGCGGAGCAGGTTAGCAAGAAAAAATCCCCAGGTGGTGTGCGGTATGCGAGCAGCCGAAGGTGTGGATCGCGGGCTAGCTACGGGAGCGCACAGGGAAGAGGCGCGGCAGGCTGTCTCGGTTGGTCGCGCGTATCTGCGTGCGGAGAAACCAGTGAGAAGGGAAGCCTGCTCGGGGCAGCAGGCTCGCACAATTCCGATCAGATAAACAAGCCCGGGGCGAGTGGTGTGACTGGAAGGGCTGGACTAGCGGAGAGGACCGCCATTGCTCCCTCTCTGGCCATGCCCCCACACACAGCATCACAACCTGCGACCTGGGTCGCCCCGTCCTGGTAAACAACTAAGGCTTCGCTCCGCTTACTTAACAGCACGAATAGACCAAAAATGGCTCTAGGACAACTCAGAGCCCCAGAACCGATAGATCTAAGCGATGAAGAAATAGCCAGTCTTTCAGATGCACAGTTCAAAACACTGGTTATCAGGATCCTTACAGAACTGGTTGATTTTAGTCACAAATTAGAGAAACATATGGAAGCTAAACTAATTGAAATGAATGGTAATACAAAGGAAACCAATAGTAATGGAAAGAAAATTGGGACTCAAATCAAGGGAGTGGACCAGAAGGAAGAAAAAAATGATCAAACAGAAAAGAATGAAGAAATAAGAATTCAGAAAAATGAGGAGAAGCTTAGGAACCTCCAGGACATCTTTAAACGTTCCAACATCCGAATTATAGGGGTACCAGAAGGGGGAAAGGCACAGCCACCAGTGGAAAACTTATTTGAACAAATAATAAAGGAAAACTTCCCCAATCTGGCAAAGGAAATAGACTTCCAGGAAATCCAGGAAGCTCAGAGAGTCCCAAAGAAGTTGGACCCAAGAAGGAACACACCAAGGCACATCATCATTACATTAGCCAAGATTAAAATGAAGGAGAGAATCCTAGAAGCAGCAAGAGCTAAGGGGACAGTCACCTACAAAGGAGTTCCCATCAGACTGTCAGCTGATTTCTCAAAAGAGACCTTACAGGCAAGAAGGGGCTGGAAAGAGGTATTCCAAGTCATGAATACCAAAGACCTACAACCAAGATTGCTCTACCCAGCAAAGCTTTCATTTAGAATGGAAGGACAGATAAAGTGCTTCTCAGATAAGACCAAATTCAAGGAGTTCATCATCACCAAGCCCTTATTATATGAAATGTGCAAGAGACTTACCTAAGAAAAAGAAGATAAAAAAGATGAACAGTGAAAGGACAGCAAACTCACAGTTAGTAACAACCACACCTAAAACAAAAGCAAACTAAGAGGCCAGCTAGATCAGGAGCAGAACCATAGAAATGAAGATCTCATGGAGGGTTAGCAACAGGGAAGTGGGAGGAGGAGAAGGGGGGAGAAGGTACAGAAAATACGTAGCATAGACAGTAGATAGAAAATAGGGGGGAGGGTAAGAATAGTGGGGGAAATACAGAATCTAAAGAATTTGAGACACATGTTCATGAACTAAAGGGGAAAATGGTGGGGGAGGGGTATGCAGGGTGGAGGGGAATGGAGGGGGGGAATAGAGCAAATGTAATGGCATAATCAATTAAAAAAAAAGAAAAAGAAAAAAAGCAAACAAAATATAACCAGAGACATTGAAATTTAGACCAATCTGACAATACCCAGAGAGAACAATGATGGGAAGGATTTTCAGAAACTACTATAAAGGACACATGGACATAATCGAGGGGGAGGGTGAAAGCAAGGGAGGAAGGTAGGTTTGGCTGTGGTGGAGGGTAGTGATGGGAGGGAAATGCAGACAACTGTAATTGAACAACAATAAAATAATTTTTAAATAAAGTGAGAGGGAAAAAATAGAATATTTCTTTTCATGAGGAAACTTCAGAGACAACCAAAATGAGAAATATTCTAATAAACATAGTCAGGGATCATATTTGCTATGATCTGAATGTTTGTCTTTCCCCAAATTTCTGTTAGAAACTTAACCATCAAGGTGATGGTATTAGGAGATGGGCCTTTGGGAGGTGAGTGGATCATGAGTGCAGTGTCCTCCAGAATAAGATTAGCATCCTTATAAAAGAGGCCTGACAGAGCTCCCTTATCCGTTCCACCAAGTGAGGACACAGTGAAGAATTCTGCAACCTAGAAGAGGGCCTTCATCAGAACCCAGATATGCAGGCACCCAGTCTTGGATTTCCAGCTTCTAGACTGTGGGAAATAAATATCTGTTGTTTACAAGCCACCAGTCTGTGGTATTTTGTTAGAGCAGCCCAAATGAACTAAGACTACACTCTTTTAAAATGTCAATGTTGTAAAATACAAAAGCTGTGAAAATGTTTCAGATTAAAGGAGCCTAAAGAGACATAACAACTAAGTGCAATATCTGATCAAGAATGGATCTTGATTTGGAGGAGAACAATCTTATAAAAGATATTACTGGGTCCTTTATAATGAGAAAAATGAGTACAGGACATGAGCAGGCAATGGACATAAGAATAAGCATGTGAAAGAATGTTTAGCCTTAGTAAGAATAAAACTAAAAACTAATGTATCTCTCAATTCAATCAAATCTTTCAATGTCACATTTTCAATTTGGCTTACCCCTACTTGTCTAACTACAAGGCACCCTCTTTACTCCCACCCCCCTACCAGCTCTGTTTTATTTTTCCTTATGACAATTATTGCTTTCTAAATTACTAAATGACTTACTCTTTCATTACATTCAGTATGTATGTTTGTCTCCTCCCCTAGAACAAAGTTTCATGAGGGGAGTGATTGTTCTTTTTCATTAGTCTATTCCAAGCACTGAGAATAAGATCTGGAATTTGATTAGGAATCAATATACAAGTATTTGTTTAATTAATGGAGCAGATAAAAACATTTGGGGCTTTAAAAAATAATATCCACAATACATAAGTGTGAGAAAAATTCAGACTCTCTCATGCACTGCTAATAGGAAGGTAAACTGATTAAATTAACTATGGAGATTCATACTCAGTCTATAAAATACTAAGTAATCATTAAAAGTGATGATATGCAGGCAGTGAAGATAGAAGCTAAGAAGGTGTAAGCTGAGCCCACTAGCTTGCATCCCCAATGTGGATTTTTGGTTGATCTTCTGACAAGTGACATGAACTTTCAATAGAATCTCAGATGATATGAATTTTGTAAGCCAAGGAGTACAGAGGATTCTTTGCACTATCTGCACCTATACAACAGCATACAAGATGCGGTGGGTGGTGTGACTCAGTCAGCCAGCTGGAGAGAAGAACCCACCAAAGAATGACCTAACAAGCACAACCCAATTACAACAAGATAGCCCACATAAATGTCATAAAGGTCATCCCAAGACCATCCAGCTCAGTAGATCAAGGAAACTGCAACACTTTGTCTCACAGGTCTCCTACCACAAAAGACCGGTCCATGAAGACAGGGAGTCAAAGCAAATCAATCTATTTACACAGAAGCGAGAGAGAGAGAGTACCACCTAAAATGGGGAGAGAAAGAAGCGCACTCTGATAGAAAAAAAGGAAGAATCCCCAGAAAGCATGCTAAGTGAAATTGAGGCAAGCAATCTATCAGACATAGTTCAAAATAATGATAATAAGGATGCTCTAGGAACTCAGTAAGAACTACAAGGAATTCTATGGGAGCAACAAGAAACTTAGTGGAACTGTATCAGCATGAAAATGACACATAAACTATGAATAAGAGCCAGGAGGAAGTGAACAATACAATATCTGAAATGAATAATACACTAGAATGTATTAAAAGCAGGCTAGATGAAGTAGAGGATTGAATCAGTGAATTGGAAGTCAAGGGTGGAAAAAACACCCAGAAAAAGCAGTAACAAAAAAAGACTCAAAAAGAATGAAGATAGTTTAAGTGAGCTGCAGGAAGACATGACAGGTAATAATATTTGTATCACAGGGATACCAGAAAGAAAAGAAAAGGAGCAAGGGTTAGAAAACCTGTTTGAAAAAGTAATGACAGAAAACTTCCCTAACTTTAGTGAAGGAACAAAATCACACAAGTCCAAGAAGCACAGAGGGTCCCAACCAAAATGAACCCAAAAGGCCCTCTCCAAGACACATAATAATTAAAATGGCAAAGAGAAGATCTTAAAGGCAGCAAGGGAGAAAAAGCTAGTAACAAACAAGAGAGTTCCAATAAGGCTATCAGCTGATTTCTCAACAGAAACAATACAAGCCAGAACAGAATGGCACAAAATATTCCAAATAATAAAAAGCAAAGGACTTCAACCATGAATACTCTATCCAGCAAAACTCTCATTTAAAATGGAAGGCAAAATAAGGAGCTTCCTAGACCAAAAACAAAAAACAACAACAAAAAAACACTAAAAGAGTAATCTCCACCAAAACAGCATAGCACGAAGTTAAAGTGACTGCTTTAACAAAATGAAGAAAAAAAGACACCGTGAGGAACACAGGTACAAAGGGAAATACAGCAATATATTTAATGAACTATAACAATTAATTAAATGCTCCAATCAAAAACACAGGGTAGCTGAATGGATAAGAAAGCATGACCTGTATATATGCTGTCTATAAAAGACACACTTCAGAACAAAAGATCCATACAGGCTGAAAGTGAAGAGATGAAAAAAAATATTCCAAGCAAATGGGCCTGAAACAAAAAAAGCTGGGGTAGCAATACTCATATCAGACAGAATAAACTTCAAAACAAAGGCTATAACAAGAAATGAAGAAGGTCACTACATAATATTTAAGGGAGTAATCCAATAAGATGATATAACCCTTGTAAACATACCCACCATAGGAGCACCTAAATGTATTAAAAAATTGGAGTACTTCAAGAAAGAGATCAACAGCAATATGGTCATTGTATGTGATTTTAACCACCATTGTCAACAAACAAAGAATCAACTAGGATATTGTGGCATTGAATGGCACTCTAGATTAAATGGACTTAATTGATATTTACAGAACATTTCACCCCAAAGAAGCACAATATACATTCTTTTCAAATGCACAAGGAACATATTCAAAGATAGACCACATGGTAGGACACAAAACAGGCCTCAACAAATTCAAGAAAATTAATATCATATCAAGCAGCTTCTCAGATCACAATGGCTTGAAACTAGAAAACAACCTCAAGGGGAAAACTAAAAAACATTCAAATACATGGGGACTGATTAACATGTTACTAAGTAATGAGTAGATTAGCAATGATATCAAGGAGGAAACCAAAAAGTATCTGGAAATAAATGAAAATGAACACACAACAACCAAAAAAACTATGGGACATAGTGAAGGCAGTCCTGAGGGGAAGTTCATAGCAATACAGGCCTACCTAAAAAAAAAAAGAAAGAAAAAGAAATGACCTAAACCTACATCTAAAAGAACTAGCGGAACAACAACAAACAAAGGCCAGAGTGAGTAGGAGGGAGGAAATAATCAAGATCAGAGCAGAATTAAATGACATAGAGACTAAAAAACAATTAAAAGGATCAATGAATCCAGGAACTGGTTCTTGTGAAGATAAGCAAAATCAACAAAACTTTAACCAGATTCATCAAGAAAAAAGAAAGAGGACCCTATAAATAAGATCAGAAACAAAAGAGGATAAGTTACAACCAATGCCACAGAAATACAAAAGATTGCAAGATATTACTATGAACAACTATATGCCAAGAAATTGAACAACCTGGGTGAAATGGATGAATTTCTAGAAACATACAATCTTCCAAAACTGAATCAAGAAGAAGCAGAAAGCCTGAATAGACTGATATCAACTAGTGAAATTGAAGCACTAGTCAAAAAACTCCCAGCACACAAAAGCCCTAGATCAGATGGCTTCACAGGCAAATTTTACCAAACACTCAAAGAACCAACTCTAGTCCTTCTCAAAATATTCCAAAAAATCCAAGAAGAGGGGAGACCCCCCACCCTTTATATGAGGCCATTATTATCCTAATTCCAAAACCAGGTAAAGACACAACAAAGAAAGAAAACTAGAGGCCAATATCACTGATGATCTTAGATGCTAAAATCCACAACAAAATATTGGCAAACCACATCCAGCAATATGTTAAAAAGATTATACACCATGATCAAGTGGGATTCATCCCTCAGGGATGCAAGGATGGTACAATATTCAGAAATCAATAAACATAATATGCTACATAAACAAAGTGAAGGACAAAACCACATGATCATATCAATAGATGCCGAAAAAGCATTTGATGACATCCAGCACCCATTCATGATAAAAAAAACACTCAGCAAAGTAGAAATAAAGGGAGCATATCTCAATATAATAAAGGCCATGTATGAGAAACCTACTGCCAACATCATACTAAACAGGCAAAAACTAAAGGCTTTTTCCTTAAGATCAGAAACAACAATAACAATAACAAAAAGAAAATCACATACTGACCAAAGTCAAGTTCTGCTGAACTTGAATCCTTATTAATTTGCTTTATAAGCACTATAAGCACAAACAAGTTGAAGTACTAACAGCAGTGTTAGAATAAGACTTCTAAAATATGTTGTAATAAAATGATTTTGAGTTACAAAAAAAACGAAAGAAAGAAACAACAAAGCTGTCTGCTTTCACCACTCTTATCCTACATAGTACTGGAAGTTTTAGCCTCAGCAATCAGACAAGAAAAAAATACAAAAGGCATCCAGTTTGGAAAGGAAGAAGCAAGACTGTTATTATTGCAGACAACATGATAGTGTATGTAGAAAACCTTATAGTCTCCACCAAAAAACTACTTGACTTAATAAGAAAACTTGGCAAAATAGCAGAATCCATGGTCAATATCCAGAAATTGATGGCATTTTTATACAACAACAATGAACTATCAGAAAGAGAATCTAGGGGGGGAATCCAATTTACTATTGCAACAAGAAAAATAAAGTACCTAGGAATAAATTTAACCAAGGAAGTAAAAGACCTGTACTTAGAAAACTATAGAATTGAAGAAATAACTTGAAGAAGATACAAATAAATGGAAGCACATACCATGTTCCTGCATTAGAAGAATTAACATCATTAAAATGTCCAAAGTGATCTACAGATTCAATACAATTCTTATTAAAATACCAATGGCATATTTCACAGATCTGAAACAAATATTTCAAAAATGTATATGAAAACAAAAAAGACCTTGAATAGCCTCAACAATCTTGAGAAAGAAGAACAAAGTAAGAGGGATCACACCACCTGATATAAAACTACACTACAATCAAACACTGTAATAAAAAAAAGTCTGGTACTGGCATCAAAATAGACACATAGACCAGTGAAACAGAATAGAGATCCCAGAAACAAATCCATGTCACTATGGTCAACTAATATTTGACAAAGTGGGCATGAGCATACAATGAAGTAAAGATAGCCTCTTCAGTAAATGGTGAACTGAACTGGTACATGCAAGAAAATGAAAGTAGACCACCAACTTACACAATACACCAGAAGAAACTCAAAATGGGTACAAGACAGGTGTAATTCATGATACCATAAAAGTTCTAGAGGAAAACATAGGCAGAAAAACCTCAGATAACCCATGTAGCAATATTTTTGTCAATATGTATCTTCTAGGGCAAGGGAAATAAAGGGAAAAACAAATAAATGGGACTACATCAAATTTGAAAGCTTTACATGACTAAAGAAACCATCCTCAAAATGAAAAGGGAACTGACCATTTGGGAGAACATATTTGCCAATGAGCCATCGGACAAGGGTTTACCCTCAAAAATACATGAAGAACTCACACAACTCCACACCAGGAAGACAAACAATCCAATTAAAAAATGGGCAAATGAATAGACACTTCTCCAAGGAGGACATACAGAGGACCCAGAGAGATATCACCTCACTCCTGTCAGAATGGCCATCATTAATAAATCAACAAACAAGTATTTATGCAGATATGGAGAAAAGGGAACCCTAGTGCACTGTTGGTGGGAATGCAGACTGTGGAAAATAGTCTGGCATCTACTCAAAAAATGAAAAATGGAACTGCCTTTTAACCCAGTAATTCCACTGCTCGGAATATACTCTAAGAATACTGAAACACCAATTCAAAAAAACTTATGTACCCCAATGTTTATAGCAGTGCAATTTATAATAGCCAAGGGCTGGAAACAGCCTAAGTGTCCATCAGTAAATGAGTGGATCAAAAAGCTGTGGTACATTTACAGGATGGAATAGTATGCAGCAGAAAGAAGGAACTCCTATCTTTCACAACAGCAGGATGGAACTGGAGAGCATCATGCTAAATGAAATAAGCCCATCAATGAAATACCATATGACCTCATCTATAAAAGGAATCCCATGAACAAAATAAACTAGTGAACAAAATAGAACCAGAGACATGGAAACATGGAACAGACTGATAGCAGCCAGATGGGAGGGAGGAAGAGGATAATGGTAGAAAGCAGGGGAAGGGATTAGTCAAAGAACATGTATAAATGACCCGTGGATGGTGGACAGTGGTGTGGGGATTGACTGTGGGAATAGAGCATGGGCTGGGCAGAGGAGGGCAAAGGGGGAAAATTGGTACAACTATAATAGAATAAGAATAAAAAATGTTTTAAAAAATAATATGCAGTGTGGCAAAAATCTCATTACATTGCTATGTGAAAAATACAAATTACAAAATAGCATGTACAATGTTTCTGCTGCTTTTCAAAAAGAAATAAACTGGCCCTGACTGGTATAGCTCAGTGGGTTGGTCATCATCCCACAAACCAAAAGATTGCTCATTCCATTCTTGGTCAGGACACATGCCTAGGCTGCAGTTTTGGTCCCCAGGTGGAAGCACGCAAGAGGCAGCCCATCAATGTTTCTCTCCTTCTCTGTCCTTCCCTTCCCCTCTCTCTAAAAATAAAGAAATAAAATCTTTGTAATGAGGAAAGACATTGAGAAAAGCCGAGAGTACATATAACAAAAATTTTATTTATGAGATAAGAAGTGTTTTTTTAACTTTCTTCTTTTGCCATATTTATTCTCTATAATGAATATGCATTAGAAGTTTAGCAAGCAGAGAAAACCTTTTTAAAAGAAAGAAAATAGGAATTACCTAGTCAGTATAAATATGCTTTCCTGTTTTAATAAGAATACCAACGGAGTGTCAAAGTATTTTGAAATATTCAGTGTGTGACTATATTGAATGGAAGCTAGAAAATAAAAAAACAAGGGGGGACTAAATGTATACTGAAATGTCACCATTGTCTGATCTTTTTACACTGAAAAAAATGTTTAATGTGCATTAAATAAATTTTATAAAATGTCCTGGATAAAAAGGCCATTCTCTTCTCAGTAAGACCAGGATACTCTGCTAGAACAAAATTCAAAATTCTGACCATCCCTGAAGATAAACCAAGTTACCTTGGCAGGGCCAGGGGCAGGTTGTGTGGTGTGAAGGCCACCTTCCCTGCCAGCCTGACTAACCTCTGGAAACAGCACAGCTTAGTGTAAAATGGAATTCAGGGCGGTTTAACTCCAAATAACAAGATGTTTTCAAAAAAATCCTGCAGTTTATAAAATTCTAGATTCATTAAGAGATTCCCAGGACCAGGTGCATTATATGGCAAACACTAAACATACCTAAGACATCTTTTTTAATCCATCAGAGAATTATGCAGACAATGAGGACATTTTGGCAACTACTATAAAATGCTGCCCTCTGGTGTTAAGGTCATTCTGTATGTATTAACAAGGGGAAAAAAAGCTTATCTTAAGTGTAAGCACCACTATTTTCAGGAACTTGTGTTTCTAGCTTGCAAAAATCTGAACACAAAATCCCACAGGTATTACTGGAATATGTTGTGGACACCTTCCCACGGTGCCTGGAAAACACCACGTAATGTTATTCCATGCCATCTTAGCCCATTCACATTAGAGAATCTTCTCTCCAGAAACTACATTCAACTGTCTCTGAAAAATATACATACATATATTAAAATATATATATTCTCTTAAAATATATTTTATATAGGAAAACATATATATTATATATATACTTATATGTATGAAAATATGTTTCTTAAATATGTATACCTTAAAATATATATACAGCGTCTGATACATATAACACCCCTATTTTGTTACAAAACCATAAGCATATAATTCTGTAGCACAACCATATCACACTCAAGCACACCATATGACATTTTAGGTAAAATGTTCAAATTAAAACTATAAATTGTTACACCGATATCATTACCCCATCAACCACACTCCAGCAGGGATTACATCTCCTGGACCCTGTATTTTAAGAGTTTCTGCTATGAAAAAGTTTCTGGAAAATTAACCAAAGATTTTTTTCACAGGAAAATTTCTATTAGTTTTGGTAGGAAGAATAAAAATAGAAGTGATACAAAATATTATAGAAGTCTTTAAAAACAAGACAACAATTTTTATGGAAAACAAACAGCAACATTAACAAAGAGCTGGCAATGACTATCTCTATATTGATCATCTTATTCCTGCCTAAACATACTTCAAGAAGATAATTTGGGAAGAAGATGTTAATAGTTACACATACAAGAATTACTCAAGTAAAAAAAATCAGCAGAAATTTTTAAAATACAAATTAAATATAAGGAACACTGTGTTATCAAGCTAAAGTTTTTTCCCAAAACTTCCAGACTTTATTAAGAAGTTCTAACTATTTCCCTGGCTGGTGTAGCTCAGTGGATCAAGTTCAGGCTGTAAACGAAAGGGTCG
This sequence comes from Artibeus jamaicensis, assembly GCF_021234435.1. Classification (NCBI taxonomy): domain Eukaryota; kingdom Metazoa; phylum Chordata; class Mammalia; order Chiroptera; family Phyllostomidae; genus Artibeus; species Artibeus jamaicensis. The sequence continues at coordinate 698,156 of NW_026521896.1, read as the reverse complement.
AGGTTCGATTCCCAGTCAGGGCACATGCCTGGGTTGCGGGCCAGGTCCCCAGTGGGGGGCCATGTGAGAAGCAGCCACACATTAAGTTTTTGAGAGTTCACCAATGGGCTCTGTGTGTGTGTTTTAAAACATAAATTTAATTACATTTGTATACATACAACACATAGGCATACATCTACAAATACTTGTATGTTTAAAGATTTAAAGGAAAACTTTATCATAATAAAAATAAATATGTAAAAGAACCAAATGGAACATCTGTGGATAGAAATTATAATATCTGAAAGGTAAATTCACTTGGTAAACTCAAGAGCAGACTAGATACTTAGGAGAAAGGATCAGTAAATTTAAAGACAAAGCCATAGAAACTATCCAAACTGCCCTAGCTTGTGTACCTCACTGGATTGAGCACTAGCCTGCAAACCAAAGAGCTGCTGGTTCGATTCCCAGTTAGGGCACATATCTGGGTTGCAGGCCAGGTCCGCAGTAGGGGGTGCCCAAGAGACAACCACACATTGATGTTTCCCTCCCTCTCTTTTTCCTATCCTTTGTCTAAAAATAAATAGATAAAATTTTTAAAGAAAAAAGAAACTATCCAAACTGAAGCACAGAGAAATTTTAATAGCCAAAAGAGAAAAATTAACAGAGCCTCTGTGACCTTGTCAGGAGTTATGACATGTTCTGATATATCTGTAATTGAAAGGTGTAATGTGGGGAGGAAAATAAAAAATACAGGAAATTTTTCAGATTTTCTGAAACTATAAACTCACAAATACAAGAATCTCAACAAACCCTCAGTGTGAAAAACAGAGAAAATAATGCAAAGAATCATTGTGAACAAATTACTGAAAACCATTAAGAGCATACATATAGAGAGAACAGATTCATTAAGGTCAGAGAAATTGAGGTAAGAATATTATCTATTTGTCTTCAGAAACAATGCTAAGCTGAGAGACAATAGAAAAACACCTTTAAAGTGCTACAAATATTTCAAATTCCCCCAAAAAATCATTTTAAAAGGAAAACAAAACAATTATTTTTTCACACATACAAAGCTATGAGAATTGTTGACAGAAACCTACAATATGGAAAATAGCAAAGAGAGTTCTTTAGATTGAAGGAAAGTGATTCTAGATGGAAACTCAAATCTATAAGAATGGAGATAATAAAAAATAATTATTTGAATAAATAGAAAGACTTAACTTGTTCAGTTTCTTTAAAAGCTAACTTACCTTAAAAACAAAAGTAACAATATATTGTGGAGTTTATAAAATATGTAACATGTATAATAATAATAAAAACATACCAAAATGAGAGGTATGGCATAGAAGCATTGGTTTAAGATTCTTACATTATATACTAAGTGCTATAATATTTTATAAAGTAGACTATGATAAGTCAAAGATGTATACTCTCAAAGCAAACACTAAGAAACAAAGAGGTAGAGCTCATAACTCTATAGAGAAGTTAAAATGGAATTTTTTTTTAATTTATTGATTTTTAGAGTGAGAGAGAAAGGGGGAAGAGAGAGAAATCAATTTGTTTTCCCACTTATTTATGCGTTCATTTGGTATTCCTTGTATGTGTCCTGCCCAGGAATGGAACCTGCAACTGATGTAGGAAGCTTTGGAAGACCTTTTGTTCACCCAGACCCCAGGCACCCTGGGAGAATGATAAGGCCTTCTGGGAAAGGCAAATAGCAGGATAGTCATAAGGACTGGGGCTAGCACCCCTGCAGATAGAACTAATTTTCACATTTAGCCTTTGTACTCTGCTTCTGCCCCATAGATAGAACTAATTACCACATTCCACTTCTGTATCCCGCTTTGCTACATAGACAGGAAGACCCCTAGGCTATATAAACCCCAAGAATCCTTTGTTTGGGGCTCAGAATTTGGAGATTGACTCCTCTGAGCCCATGCACGTTCATAAACCTCGTACTCCAGAATCCCTCAGTGTCTGGTTGCTTCATTTTCCTATAACATTTGGTTCCCTGACCAGGAAGCTACCTTACACAAATTTGGGTTGACTGCCGCCGACTGGATATTCGGGGAAGCAGCCGGAGGTCCAACTGGGGAAGCGGGGGTGCACGTGCCCTGAGATTTCTCAGACCCCGTCCGGTTGGGGCGACAGCAGACGGCCCGCACTCCAGGCGGGAAGCAAGGGTTTTGGACTACGACCTGACCCGAGACCAGAGGCCCCAAATCAGTAAGAGCCCCAGGGACTTGACCCGAGACCGGAGAGAGGCTGATCACCTCAAATCAGAAATTTAGGTCGGATTCATGCTGAGTCCGACCACTTGACCCTCACTCAGGGAGGGACCTGAATTTGGGTTGGATTCATGCTGAGTCCGACCGCTTGACCCTCACCCGGGGAGGGATTGTTTAAACTCGGAGTGCTTGAGAGTGAAAGTGTGAGTGACTGTGTTTGTGGTTCCATGGGCTGGTCCTACGGAGCAAGAGTGGGCCCCAACCTGCAGTTCCTGTGTCAAGTCATACAGCGTAACAGTTGGCAGCTAACCCCAAATTCTGCTGGGGCAACCTTAGCCAAGACCGACTTCGTCCTGCAAGGGAGCAGGCCAGGTGGGTGAAATGAAACCCCCTTCCCTTTGTCTGCGTCGTTCTGGGAGGATCACCATGGGTGGGGCACCGTCCACTGTGTTAGTTGCATGCTGCAAAACTCTGACTGATTCCGGGGCCAGGAACTGAGCATAGATGCCGGTGAGTTAGAGATCTTTTGCACCTCTGAGTAGCCAACATTTGGAGTAGGCTGGCCCATTGAAGGAACACTAAACTTAGATATAATTAGGACAGTCCACCTCATAGTAGCAGTCAAGCCAGGACACCCCAATCAGTATGTTTATATAGACCGCTGGCAGTAATTAGTGCAGGACATGCTGTCAGGGTGCAGGTCAGAAGCCTAAGACAATGGGAAAGGCTGGCTGTAGGCAAAAAATGGTGCAATCCAGTGTTTTAGTCGCCTGGTCAAGAGGAACACACTGCCCCCCATTTTCAAAGGAGAGCCAGAGGAAGAGCCGCCTATCAGTCTGCCTCCCCTATATGCTCTGGAAACTCTCGGCCAGACCCGGGGAAGCAAAGACCCTCATCTGCGACCAAGATTCTGGCTCCTGCTGGTCTCTGGCAGCAGAGTAGAGACCCTGCTCAAAGGGGTCAGCCTCTCTAAAACATGCCCCAGTATAACAAAGCAGTGAGGCAGCAGGCAGTGACCCCCCCCTCCACTGGAGGGACAAGAGGTGGCTGAGGCCCACATGGCCCCCTGCACCTAGTCCTGCTAAAGGGGTTACCAGGAAGACAAGCAGGGCGGCCCCGGCCAAGCCCCGTGATTGAGCCAGGAGCAAGCTGTGAAAACCTCCTGGGCCTGTGCTGGCGGCCCTGGCAGTGGGTCCTTTAGGAAACCACATACCTCCCAGGAGCAGGGAGCCACCAGATTGCCTAAGAAAAGAAATAGACCGGCACACTGGAGCACAGAACGAGACTAGTGTGCCTACTACAGAGAGAAGGGGTACTAGAAAAGAGAGTGCCCCAAAAGGAAAGAAGAAAAGCCCACTGGCGGGCAACAAAGACCAGGATTACAGGTGCCTACAGTCCTCAGGTTAGCTGGCTTGGACCCAGACCAGACTGCCACAGAGCTTCAGAAACCCTCCCACTCCCCTAGGAGAGGCCCTGGCCAGAGATCTAAAATCATTTACCAAGAAGGAGACTGACCCAGTGTTATCGGTGTGTAGATAACCTCCTTTCAGCCACATCAACCTGAGACTGGTGCTGGGAGGGCCCTTGCCACCTGTTTGAACTGCTAATGAAGACAGGGTGCTGGGTGCCCATGAAGAAGGGGCGCAAGTCAGGGCAGGGTAGGCACACTGCATGCTGACCCTAGAGCTCGGGAAGGGTGGAGCGCATGGACTGGACTCTCAAGGAAGCTCTGGCTGGGTTCCACCAAGACGCTAGACTGCCTCGGACTGATTTGCTGCTGCTGGCACTGCTTAGGGTTGGGAGTGCCCCTAGTCCTTCGGGCTGTGCCCTGTGTAAATTAGTCTTTAGGAGACCTCCTCCCATTCTCAGAATAGACAATGGGGGAGCCCAGACAGCAGGAACTCTGGGTGGTGATGCTGCTTTCTGGGGAGGTGAGGCCCACTATGGCTTCTTTAGCCCTGCAAGTGAGAGAAGTCTCCACCACGGATTCGCAGCCTCTGCAAGTGAGCTCTGCTCACCCACCGCAGCAGGGGTTGCCAGGAGCTGCTTTGGCTCTCGAAAACGAGCTACAGAGCCCCCACCTTCACAGGTGGGCGGAGCCTGCTCTCCACCTGCATTGATGACTGCAGCCTCAGTGCAGCACCCCAGTGGATGGAGGGCAGCTCTGTGGTGCCCCCAGGCCTGCAGGTAGAAAGGGCCTTGGGGGCTTCCAGGGCTCCTGAAACTGGAGTCCTGAGACCTTCCCAGGTGAGTAGAACCAGAGTTGGGGTACTGCCATTGTAGATAAAATAGATGAGCCACATGAGTGCCCCACCTGGAGGACAGAGCATGCACGGGCCTTGCCATCTTGGACCTGGATAAGGCTTCTCTTTAGATTATAGGCTGCATGCTACTGCTGTGTGGGCACTGCAGCAGTCAGGTTCTCTATGTAATTGGTTCTAATAGTAATGGCTCTGGTTTTGAAAGTCATAACCTGAGGTCCAAGAGTGACCACCTGATTTATAGGGTATTCACAATGTCTAAGCTTCAGAAAGGTGCAAATGTCCCTGTGAATCTAGGGACTTTTAGTAGAAGATACCTATAGTGCTAGGGACTTTTAGCTGCCACATACTGAGTTTAAGCACTGAGTTTAAGTATAGTCTTTCCCAGTGTGGGAAAGGAACCAAGATTAAAAGAGAATGATAATTAAATCTAGATGAGTAGAAATATGTATAAAGGATATGAAAGTTTTAAACCTAGAATAAAGGAAATCTCAACTACTTGTTTTCTGGTCTTGTGGGAAAAGAGCAAATTTCTCTGCCATTGGTTGTTTCTGATCAGAAACCCTGTGTACCTGAAGACCTAGAAAAGGTCACTGTAGCCAGTTGGAGAGGATGCCTTTGCCACCCGAGACCAGGAAGGGTCATTTGGGGCTGATAAGTATTTCAGCCTGAGGCAAAGCAGCATGTCTCTGCCATGAGACCGGGCCTGAAGGAGCATGTCTCTGCCAGGCACCAGTGGACTCATTGGTGCAAGAGAGTGCCTCTACCTGTGCATTGTTTCAGAACTCTGTGTTTTGGGTTTTGCTCTGTATCTACTCTGAGAAAGGAAATTAAGGATTCCAGAAATGTTTGAAACTTCATACTCTATAAGAAAATGAACAATAGAAAGTATAAGATTTGTAAATAAAGAAGTATATGAAAGGATGTAAAAGTTTTTTGGATGTTGCTGAAGGTCTGTAGAAAGCTGTGCAGATAGAAGAGGGTGTGTAAGAGGTTATAAAAGTTTGTGAAAGTTTTGGAGAGAAATTATGTGGAGTTAGTAATGGAAGGTATAAGGCATGGAGATGCAATCTTAGTAGGTATCAGAAGGAAAAGGATTTTCCATCACGCTTTGTATTTTTTTCCCTACCTTATCCCTCCAGAATTTGGCATTCTGAAGGAATAATGATAATGTAAGGTTTATTTGCATAAAACCAGTAAGACCAGTTATTAATAGTAGTTTTGTTAACCAAGAGTTTGACTGGAATGTTGTACCTGAAGGAGGCATATATAAGTTCTGGTTGTTACCAGAAAGCTCAGAGGAACTGGGATTGACTTATGAAGCTAGTAAAAGCCCATGAGAAAAGCCTGGTACTTTGGTTGGTTGTGCGGTTCATGCCAGTCTTTCCAGGGAAGGAATGAAGGTTGCTTTCCTGAAAGATGGCTAAAAAGGAACCTGTAGGCACAATAGAGGCTCAAGGATTTGAGTGAAACAACTGGTAAGGTGAGGCCTGATGGTAGATGTGTGGCTCTGCTTCTGTGCCCTGAGGGGTGGACTGAGAAGTCAATCTAAGAGTTCCCTGTATGAGTTCCAGCAAAGCAGACTTAAGGATCACAAGTGATCCAGGCTGCTCTTGGTGTGTTTATGCAAACAAACAGCCAAAATCAAAAGCGGGACCCAAAGTAGTTCCTGTAATAACAGTGAGGGTGATCTTAAGGAGAAAAATTGTAGTTCAAAGAAAATCACAATGCTCAGTATTGGACATCAGAATGGTGCAGCTAACTGTCTTGAAAGTTTGTTTTCATTAAAGAGTTGAAACCAGGTTTGTGATATCACTAAAGATGTACAATTTACATTTGCAGAGGACCTTGCAATAGAATGTCTTCCCAAAAAGACAGTCTTGCAGGTGCAGAGACTGGTTTAGAGATTGTTGTTGTGTGAATTAACCTGTATGTTCTTCTGTTTTCATAGGGCGTATGCCTATGACTTGCCTATGCCTATGAGTAATTAGTAGCAATATAAGCCTCACTTAAAGAGCCCATCTTCGTCATTGCCCTCCTGAGAATCAATGGTTTGGTTGAACTAAGTAGTTAAGTTAATAAAAGGTTGGGGCAGTCTGTGGGCTTCACTTTAGAACTGATTTTCCCTTTTCTGTCTTGATAGCTTGGACAGAAAGGGCTCAGAAATCTGAAAGGAGGGAAATCCTAATGTATTCCCCTCAGCCTGAGTGAAGTATAGGAGGCCACAAGAGTCTTGGATAGGTATAGCATGCCTTGTATACCTTCCACTAGATAAGCCATTATTTACCGAAGTCCCTGCCTTTGTCAATTAATAGTTATAATTTAATTGTACTTCCAATTTCTTGCTTAATCTGTCATCTCCAGAATACAACCTGACCAGTATGCCAACAGTCCAGTAATACCAGCCTTTGGACACCAAGCCTGTGATGTCCAGGTGACAGCCAACTGACCATGACCCTGTAAGGTCTTTCCTCTTACAGGAAGGACTCTCTCCGTGCTGCACCCCCTTTTACAGCACCCCTGACCCAGGAGTAGGTAGGACAGTGTCCATTTCCAGCCAGAAGAAGTTACAAGAAGATGAGACCTTCATCCATTGTCCTGTATATAATTCCAGAAGGGAAAGAAACTTCATTAATACTCTGAAGCCAGGAAAAGGGGGGACTTGTTTATTCCTACAAGAAGAATATTGTTATGCTAAAACAAGCACTAGTGTTGTTTAGCATAAAAGGGGGGAATGATGTAGGAAGCTTTGGAAGACCTTTGTTCACCCAGACCCCAGGCACCCTGGGAGAATAAGGCCGTCTGGGAAAAGCAAATAGCAGGATAGTCACAAGGACTGGGGCTAGCACCCCCGCAGATAGAACTAATTTTCACATTTAACCTTTGTACTCTGCTTCTGCCCTGTAGATAGAACTAATTACCGCATTCCGCTTCTGTATCCCACTTTGCTACATAGACAGGAAGACCCCTAGGCTATATAAACCCCAAGAATCATTTGTTTGGGGCTCAGAATTTGGAGATTGACTCCTTTGAGTCCGTGCACATTAATAAACCTTGTACTCCAGAATCCCTCAGTGTCTGGTTGCTTCATTTTCCTATAATACAACCTTGGCATATCAGTACAACACTCTAACCAACTGAGTTACCCAGCCAGGGCAGGAATATTTAAAAATAATCCAAAAGACAGCAGAAAAGAGAACAAAAGAAAAAGGGTAAAAGAACAAATGAGATAAATGGAAAACTGTGGGGGCGACTACTTCATGAGAGGTCCCCCCAGTTCCATGGACACACGTGAATGAGTAAATATGGCCGAGACAAGATGAGATCTGTTTGGGCATTGAGGAGTGGGCTGTGGCCAGTTTCTCAGGGGAGACAAAGACCAGCAGCGGCCAGTTTCTCCGAGGAGAAAAAGGCCTTGAGCACCTTCTTCCATAGCCTTTCATTGGGTTATAATACACAGGAATACAGGGCAGCAAGGATCAAACAGTAGATAACATTTCAAAGAGGTCTGAGCATTTCATTCTGAGTGAGTGTCTGTCAGGAAGAGAGTTGCAGAAACTTTGGGAGACATACTCATTTCCTCTTGGACCTTTAGCATATGAATGAAAGCACTCTTAGCAGAGCAGATTTCACAGGTTTATCAGGAAGTCTTTGTGGTGCCAGATTTTTCCCCAGGGCATGCTCTAGCCAGGCAAGGAGCTGCACCTCTCCCCATCAGGTATTCAGGCTTAAGAGGATTAGAGCCAGGAAGTGCTTCTCCCAGAGAACATGGAGACTTGGGCTTTGACAAAGCCCGGGGGCGAGAGTCCATTGCTCTTTGTTGCAGCCCCCCCCCCCCAGTCCTTCCATGAAGGCCTCCCAAGTGATTGAGTCTGGCTTAGGTTGCCCCCCGCTGTGAGGGGTCTTACCTGTCATTGACTTCTGACCAAGCTCTGGGGGCAGGGAGAGGAAACTGAGGCAGCATTTGCTACCAGAGACAAGCTTTGTCTCCTGTGGCTGGCATTCCAAAGGTCAGTCTCTCACCCTTAGCCACAAAGGGTAGAGATACAATTTCTAAAATCAGGCAGAGCGGTCTACAACAGAAAACAATTAGAAAGATGGTATATTTAAGCCAATTTATCAGATGAAATGACATAAAGATGGAAATTATAAGTCTGAGAGTTTTAGAAGAGATAAAAAGCAATTATATACTATCCATAGGAAGCACTAAACATAAGAAAACTAGAAACAATATTACAGTCAGACAATGTAAAGATCAGAGCAAGAAATGTTACCAAAAATAAAGATTAATATTTCATAATGACTTCCAGCCAAGATGGAGGCATAGCCAGTCACTGTGCCTCCTCACACAATCAAAAGAAGGACAAAAACCAATTTAAAAACAACAAAAAAAATAAACAGAACTGTCAGAAAGTTGAACTGTATGGAAGTCTGACAACCAAGGAATTAAAGAAGAAACAGTCATGCAGACCTGTAGGAGGGATGGAGACAGGCAGCCAGGTAGAGGCAGTGACTGGCAAGGCAGGCAGCCCCACATTTGCATGCAGATAAACTGGGAGGAACAACTGGGGAGAGAGACAGACTACACAACCCAGGGTTCTAACGCAGGGAAATAAAGCCTCAAAACCTCTGATTGAAAAAACTTGTGAGGGTTGAGGTGGCTGGAAAAACTCCCAGTCTCACAGGAAACTTTGTTGGAGAGACCCACGGGGTCCTAAAATGTATGTAAAGCCACCCACGCAGGAATCAGCACCAGAATGGCCCAATTTGCTTGTGGGAAGCAGTGGAAATAAGTGAAAGCCAGCAGAGAGCTTAACTAGCTGCACTGTTCCCTCTCGAACCCCTCCCCCATAAACAGTGCCACAATGCAGCATCCTAGGTTCCTTCACCCTGGAATACCAAAGGCTCCACCCCTTACTATGTAACAAGTGCACTGACATGCACACACACAAAAATGGCCCAAATGAAAGAACAAACCAAAGCTCCAGAAAAAAAAATACAACTAAATGATGAAGAGATGGGCAACCTATTGGATGCACAGTTCAAAACACAGGTAATCAGGATGCTCGCAAAACTGGTTGAGTATAGTCACAAAATAGAAGAAACAGTGAAGGCTACAAGAAGTGAAATAAAAAAAAAAAGGTACAGGGAAACAACAGGGACAGAAAGGAAACCAGGACTCAAATCAATAATTTGGACCAGAAGGAAGAAATAAACAGTCAGCCAGAACAGAATGAAGAAACAAGGATTTAGAAAAATGAGGAGACTTAGGAACCTCTGGAATAACTTTAAACATTCCAGCATCCAAATCACAGGGGTGCCAGAAGCAGAAGATGAAGAATGAGAAATTGAAAACTTGTTTGAAAACATAATGAAGGAGTACTTCCCCAATCTGGCAAAGGAAATGGACTTCCAGGAAGTCCAGGAAGCTCAGAGAGTCCCAAAGAAGTTGGACCCAAGAAGCACACACCAAGGCACATCATAATTACATTACCCAAAATTAAAAGTAAAGAGAGGATACTGTTACTAATAAAGGAGTTCCCATTAGGCCATCAGCTGATTTTTCAAAAGAAACCTTACAGGCAAGAAGGGGCTGGAAAAAAGTATTCAAAGTCATGAAAGACAAGGACCTACATCCAAGATTACTCTCTCCAGCAAAGCTATCATCTAGAATGGAAGGTCAGGTAAAGTGTTTCCCAAATAAGATCAAGTTAAAGGAGTTCATCATTACCAAGCCCTAATTATATGAAATATTAAAGGGACTTATCTAAGAAAAAGAAGATCAAAATCATGAACTGCAAAATTACAACCATCTCACAACTATCAACAACTGAACCTAAAAATCAAAAATAAAAATAAACTAAAGAAACAACTAGAACAGAAACAGAATCACAGAAATGGAGATCACACAGAGGATTATCGGTGGGGAAGGAAAAGGGGGAAGAACAGGGGAAAAGGTACAGGAAATAAGAAGCATAATTGGTAGGTACAAAATAGACAGGGGGAAGTTAAGAATAGTATAGGAAATGAAGAAACAAAAAAACCCTACGTATATGACCCATGGACATGAACTAAGGTTGGGGAATGCTGGTGTGAGACAGGTACAAGGCAGAGGGGGATAAAGTGGAGGAAAAAATGGAACAACTATAATAGCATAATCAATAAAATATAAATCTTTTATATTATAAATCTTTTTTTAAAAGATTAGACTTCCAGTCAAGATGGAGGTGTAGGTAACATGGCTTGCCTCTGCACACACCCATGACAAAAATGATAACCAAACTACAAAACAAATATCACCCAGAATTGTCAGAATATTAACCTGTAAGGATAGGAAGCAAGAAGACATACCCTAGTAAATATATAAGCACCCAACATAGGAGCACCTAAATATGGGAAGCAAATCTTGATGGACATAAAGGAAGAGATCAACAGAAATACAGTTACAGTAGGGGATTTTAACACCACATTGACTTCAATGGATGTGGGAGCAACTTCCCTCTCAAGTCCCTCCATGTGCCATGGATGAAAATGAATATGACTGAGACATGATGTGATCTGCCTGGGGAGGAGAAGTGAGCAGGGGCCAGTTTCTCATGGAAAAAGGCCAGCTGTGGCCAGTGTCTCTGAGGAGAAAAAGGCCCCGAGCCCCCTCCTCCATGGCTTTTATTGGGTTCTAATACACAGGAATACAGGGCAGCAAGGACCAAACAGTAGATAACATTTCAAAGAAATCTGAGGGCTTACTATGAGTCCGAGTCTGTCAGGAACAGAGTTTTAGGGTTTCCTGCTCAAACCCTTAACATATGAATGAAAGCACTCTTAGCAGAGCAGATTTCACAGGTTTATCAGGAAGTCTTTGTGATGCCAGATTTTCCCCCAGGACATGCTCTAGCAAGGCAAGGAGCTGCACCTCTCCCCATCAGGTATTCAGGCTTAAGGGGATTAGAGCCAGGAAGTGCTTCTCCCAGAGAACATGGAGACTTGGGCTTTGACAAAGCCGGGGGGCGGGAGTCCATTGCTCTTTGTTGCAGCCCCCCCAGTCCTTCCATGAAGGCCTCCCAAGTGATTGAGTCTGGCTTAGGTTGCCCCCCGCTGTGAGGGGTCTTACCTGTCATTGACTTCTGACCAAGCTCTGGGGGCAGGGAGAGGAAACTGAGGCAGCGTTTGCTACCAGAGACAAGCTTTGTCTCCTGTGGCTGGCATTCCAAAGGTCAGTCTCTCACCCTTAGCCACAAAGGATAGAGATACAATTCCTAAAATCAGGCAGAGTGGTCTGCAACAAATGGATAGATCTTATAGACAGAAAATCAACAAGGAGACAGTGGCCTTAAATAACACACTAGATCCAGTAGATTTAACTCATATACAGAGAGCATTTCACTCCAAAGCATAGAGTATACATTTTATTCAAATGCACATGGAACGTTTTCTAGGATAGACCACATGTTAGAACACAAAACAAGTCTCAGTCAATTTAAGAAGATTGAAATCATACCAAGAATCTTCTCTGACCACAATGCTATGAAACTAAAAATCAATTGCGAGAAGGAAATTGAAAAATACACAATGACATGGAAGCAAAATAATATTTTATATAAAACTACTCGATGACGATATAAATGATAGGAGGCATGATGTTGATAGTTCTCTGAAGTCCTTATATTATTCTGTAGGCAAGTGTAGATAGTGCTTACTAAGCATGTTTTTTTAAATATTTATTTATTTTTAGAGAGAGGGGAAGGGAAGGAGAAAGAGTGGGAAAGAAATATCAATGTGTGGTTGCCTCTCATGTGTCCCCCAGTGGGGACCTGGCCTGCAACCCAGGCATGTGCCCTGACTGGGAATGGAACCGCAATACTCTGGTTCGCAGGCCCGTGCTCAATCCACTGAGCTACACCAGCCAGGGCTATGCATGTTTTTTTTTAAAGATAAAAATAACCTCAGAAGGAAGAGAAATAGAATATAAAACTTCCATCTATTGGCAGAGTAGGGAGAAAATAAAGCTAGATGAATAGAAGGCAGGAAATGAGCAGGAGAGAGACTAGCATCATTAAAGGGGAAAAGCATCACATGATAGAAATATGCCCAAATATATCAATATATTAGTTTGGGTTCCCCAAAACCATAACCTGAAACAAAGATCCAAGTGCAATGTAGTTTTGGGGAAGTAGTTTATTTGGGAAGTGATTCAGGAAACACTGGTTGGGGAACTGGAAAGTGAGACAGGAAAGGGACAGCAATCACAAAATGGTATACTTGTGAAGCCAGTTCCCATTTGGTTAACTAATTGTAGCTTAGTCCTGTTGGAGATTTCTGAGAGCTATGCAGAGTCCAGTGTAGAACTGGAGCCCAAGTAAAACAAGTGAAGAAGCTGCAATGAATATTAGTCAGTCATTGGTTGAGAGATACTGCTGGGTATTACCTCTCAGACACTCACCCTGAACTGTTTGTGGCTCACCAGACTCCTTCTGTGAGAGAAAAATCTCAGATGAAGAGAGAAAGATGCTACCATGCATGATGAAGGTGAGGCAAATTGTTCCAGAGCTTCTACTGCAATCAGTATTCATAATCAATGTAAACTGACTAAAATTGGCTATAAAAGAGAATCCTAATGGATGTGAAGGTGATCTGGCTGTGACATCTGTCATCCCATTGATCTCTAGGGTTGATTCGGCTGATCTGGCTGACTAGGCAGGTGTCTTCTTCCTTCCTCACAGATCCATGTACGGTCAGTCCCTCCCAAAACTGCATGCTCAATCGAAGAGGATGACATACCCAACTAGAGAACACAGGTCTTATGGTCAATGGTATATGAGTAGTTGCACTCCCCTGCTAGAGTCCTCAGATTAAATTTTTTTCTTTTTTTTTAGGTTCTCAATCTTTTTTTATAAGATTTTATTTATTTATCTTTAGAGGTGAAGGGAAGGAGCGGAGAGAAGGAGAAAAATATCACTGTATGCTTGTCTCTCATGTGTCCCTTGCTGGGAACTGGCCTGCAACCTAGTATGTGCCCTGACTGGGAATCGAACCACGATCTTTTGCTTCACAGGCCTGGGCTCAATCCACTGAGTTACACCAGCCAGGGTTCTATTTTTTAAATATATATTTTATTGATTATGCCATTACAGTTGTCCTACTTCCCCCCTTTATTCCCCTCTCCCCTGTGCACCCCCTCCCACCCACATTCCTCCCCTTTGGTTCATGCCCATGGGTCATACATATAATTCTTAGGCTTCTACATTTCCCACACTACTCTTGCCCTCCCCCTATTTTCTCCCCACCATCTATGCTACTTATTTTCTGTACCTTCTGCCCCCTCTTTCCTCCTCCCACTCCCCTGTTGCTAACCTTCCCTGTGATCTCCATTTCTGTGGCTCCACTCCTGTTTTAGGTGTCTGCTTAGTTTGCTTTTGTTTTAGGTGTGGTCGTTAATAACTGTGAGTTTGCTGTCCTTTCACTGTTCATCTTTTTTATCTTCTTTTTCTTAGATAAGTCCCTTTAACATTTCATATAATAAGGGCTTGGTGATGATGAACTCCTTGAACTTGACCTTATCTGAGAAGCACTTTATCTGCCCTTCAATTCTAAATGTAAGTTTTACTGGATAGAGCAATCTTGGAGGTAGGTCTTTGGATTTCACGACTTGGAATACCTCTTTCCAGCCCCTTCTTGCCTGTAAGGTCTCTTTTGAGAAATCAGCTGACAGTCTGGTGAGAACTCCTTTGTAAGTGACTGTCCCCTTACCTCTTGCTGCTCCTAGGATTCTCTCCTTCATTTTAATCTTGGGTAATGTAATTATGATGTGCCTTGGTGTGTTCCTCCTTGGGTCCAACTTCTTTGGGACTCTCTGAGCTTCCTGGACTTCCTGGAAGTCTATTTGCTTTGCCAGATTGGAAAAGTTCTCCTTTGTTATTTGTTCAAATAAGTTTTCCACTTGCTCTTCCTCTTCTCCTTCTGGTACCCCTATAATTCAGATGTTGGAACATTTAAAGATGTCCTGGAGGTTCCTAAGCCTCTCCTTATTTTTTTTTTAATTCTTGTTTCTTCATTTTGTTCTATTTGTTTGTTTCTTTCTTCCTTCTGGTCCACTCCATCGATTTGAGTCCCGGTTTACTTTCCATCACTATTGGTTCCCTGTGCATTTCCCTTCATTTCACTTAGTGTAGCCTTCATTTTTTCATCTAATTTGTGACCAAAATCAACCAGTTCTGTGAGCATCCTGATCAACAGTGTTTTGAACTGTGCATCTGATAGGTTGGCTATCCCTTGGTAGATTAAAAGTATTGGCTCTGGGGCTTTGATCTGTTCTTCTGATTGAGCCATTTTTGGTCAGATTGCACCTGTTAGGTATGAGGGGCGGAGCCTTAAGTGTTCACCAGGGCGGGGCAACCCAGTTGCTGGGTTGTGATTCTGTATGTAGGGGCGGGGGTCAGAGAGGGAACAATGGCGCTTGTTCTGCTTTCTCTCAGATTTCAGTCCCCTCTACTGCTTCCCACAAGCCAATATCTTTTCAATTGGTGCTTTTAGGCTTTATTTCCTGTTGCTGGGGCCCTGGGTTGCACTGTCTGTCTTGCCGCCCATTTTTGCCTTGTTTATTTGCATGGGAATGTGTGACAGCAGTCAGCCTCATACCACCTACACTCCTGGGTCTGGTTGCCACTGCCTTTTCCTGCTGAGACCCCTGCCCACCAGCTGCCAACTCCGCCCCTCTTACTGGTCTGGTTGAATGGTAGTCGGTCTTCCATACAGTTCAATTTTTTGTCTGTTCCGTTGTGTTTTTGTTTCTAAATCTTTGTTGTCCTTATCTTGTTGTCCACACAATCTTTGCTTGTGTGAGGAGGCACAGTGTTTCCACCTATGCCTCCATCTTGGCCAGAAGTAGATTAGATTTTTTTAAAGAAAATTTCGTTTATATGCTGCATAAAAAGAGACTTTTCCATCCACACACACATTTCCTTGCTCTGACAGCTGAAAGAGCCTGAGGCAATGACATCCCAGTAGCAATGACCACTTTTAGCACCCAGATCTTGGTTTCAAACCATTTTCCACAAAAGAAACCAGAATTCCTTGATGAAATGGCTGGTCCTGGAGCTAGTGCAGGGAGGGAGAAGGCCCACATTGATGGGAGCATATCAAAGGACACACAAAAGAAGAGAAAGAGCACCCAATGGCCAAAGCTAGAACCAATTGAACAACAAAATTAAGTAGATTGGATTATAACCCAAGGTATTAAATAAATATCCAGAAGTCCATACTGATATGAGGGAGTAGAGAGAACTCTCCCATGTAGAGGAAATTCATTTATGTACATACTTCACCCTCAAAGAAGTGGAACGTAAATCTCCACACTTCACTCCTGAGCTGCACAGAGTAACCTCCTTCTAAAGAGGACAATATGCAATGAATGGGGGTGGGGCAAGTAATTCCACAGTGGAAAATTCTGACAAACACCACCTCAGCCAGGTGATCAATACCAACAGTGGTAACTCATGTTGATAGTATAGGCCCTTGATATTATGTAATGAAAATGGCACTTCATCATCTTCCTCTTTAAAACCCACAATCCCAGTCTAATCAAGAAAAATAAAAGAAAAATCCCAATTGAATATTCTACAAAATACCTGACCAGAACTCCTCGAAATTGTCAAGGTCACCAAAAACAAGGAAAGTTTGAGAAATTGTCACAGCACAGTAATTACAATTAAATGTGATGTGGTATCCTGGGTGGTATTCTGGGCACAAAAAGGATATTAGTAAAAACTAAGGATAGCTGAATGAAGTACAGACATTAGTTAATAATATGCATAGGTATCATTCATTAATTTTAATACATGTACCATACTAATAATATAGGATGTTGATAATAGGGGAAACAGTACAGAGTATCTGGGAAATATCTATACTGTTTGTAATATTTCTATAAATCTAAATCTATACTAAAAAAATAAAGCTTAATTTTTTAAAAGAAAGATATGTCTAAGAATATAAAGAAAATGAAAGTAAAGGGACAGAAATGCCAACCAAAATACTTGCATAGTCCTATTATAACATAAGATAAAACAAGGTTTAAGGCAAAAAAAGCATTGTTAGAGATAAAGACAGTCATTACTTAACAATTCACCAGAAAAATGTTATGATCTTATAAACACCCATCAGCAGAGCCTCAAAATATGACTTGTATACTCTTTTCTGAAGTAGGCCCCCAAATAAAGCCTACAATGTTCTCACTTTTTCATTTTTTTTACCCATTTCCTGTCCTAAACTATACTGTGACATTCTGAAAAATATTCAGTTTTACTTTATACAACTTTAAGTGAAATTGTGAAATTGCAGTCATTCCTTTGGGCAATTAACATAGAGAATTATCAAGGATATTCCATGTTTAGACCTGAACTTCTGAGTTTATTATTTGCATCAGCCTTAAGTAAAAACCCCTCACTCAGTGGTTTAGCTGCTTACAGAGTCCAGACTCAGAGACGTTGCCTGAATCAGACTCCCATTTTATCAGGAGGGGCACTGTGCTTACTGCTTGGGGCTCTCAAAAACTTCCTGATGACTTCAAGACCAGCAGGGATCAACCCCCCAGAAAGCATCCAGATTTCAGCACCAGGCATCCAGAGAATGAAGGTAACAGAGAAACCAACACAAAAATGAGGGTTTGTTTTTTTTAAGGCTACAGAAAGAAAAGAGAGCCTGAGGTGGGTCAATTAGCAAGTAAGCAAATATATTTGCAGAATTTATCGTACATATGTCACCTTACTCTCATATGGGTTTATAAAAAAAGAAGTTTGATAAACTGGAAATTATGAAATGGTGACAAACATAGAAAAAACTGCTAAATACTCTGCCTCCACAGGCATCGAGGAAGTGTAAAACCATGAAGCCTGCCATGTAAGCATGCTAAGGTTTCCCTGTGCTACCAGGTTGCAAGTGACGATGAGATTCCTATTGAGGCCTGCATAAGTTTACTAAAACATTCAACCCCCCACTTTGTAAATGTATTCTGAATTATGTATAGTCAAAGGTACAGATTTTTTCTTTCACATGCTAAGCAAATATTGGCTAGATTAATCTGCAGTTTACAGAGCATTTTTATAATAATCACAAGCATAACATATATTTGAAAAATGAGTATTTGCAAATTATACTTTTTCATACAAAGGGATTTTCTAACCCAGAATAAATTAGAAGAGCTCCATTATGTAACACACCACACATGATGAGA
This sequence comes from Artibeus jamaicensis, assembly GCF_021234435.1. Classification (NCBI taxonomy): domain Eukaryota; kingdom Metazoa; phylum Chordata; class Mammalia; order Chiroptera; family Phyllostomidae; genus Artibeus; species Artibeus jamaicensis. Next base: position 680,457 of record NW_026521896.1, on the reverse strand, counting down.
TGTTTCTAAAGGCCTAAAAATTATTGAGAGCAAAGCTCGTTTAATGTAACTATTTTTTTAATATTGGTAAGTGGTCTAATGTTTAAATCTATAAAAAGAATAATTTTTAAAATTTGAAATATTTGGGGGGATAATGCCTGTTAAAAATCAAATGCTGTTTTATATATTTAACCCTTACAGCATCACATAAGTTACACATTATGAAGCCCACAACTCAAAACAGTTAAGTGATTTGCCCAAAGACACACCAGCTGGCAAGTGAAGAATTAGGTTTTGAGCCCACATCTTCCTGACTCCAGAACCTATACATACTGCCCCATGTACACACACACCTATAGGTGTTTAACGAACAAATATTTAAGGGCTTTAATTTTGAAATTTTGTGATTCCTCCACTCTTTCTCCATAGAGCAGGGCTTGCAAGCACATTTAACTTCCTTGGCACACTGCCAGCCTCTCAAGGGGAGAGTGGGGAGTATGCCCTCATTACCTATGCTCACCAATCATACTATGACTGAAATAAATCATAAGGAATCAAAACATATGGTTTAGCTGCTGTGATTTTAAACAAAGCCACAGAGAAGAGTGAAACAATAATCCCGTTTTTGACATCCACGGCATTTCTGGATGCTTTTGGAAATTTTTCTTTTGGGGTTATTTCATTGCAATTTAAGAAATTTTAGGAATTGAGTATAAATACATTGTCTTTCTTGTCAAATACAGCAAAATGGAATTAATGCATCAACATCCCACCCCTAACCAGCTACCCTTCCTGATTCCCCATCTTTCTACCCACCCAGTTCCTCAAATCAGAAGACCTGGGGTCAGGTCTGAATGCTGCACTAGGCACCGACTGTATGGGGCAGCAGACCTCTCCTGAGGAACAATCTGGGCTTTCTTCTGGCCTTACTGGACTCTCAGGCTTGGTCTCCTCTGCTGACTTATGATGCCCACCCCAAATGCTGACTAGGGCCTCTGTCTTTGCAGTACACATTCTCTCTTGTGGAGGACAATGCCCATGTCCCCTCAGATTCCTTCATACTGCTTCTTCACACACCATTAGTTGCAATGTGCCTTTGATCCTAATGGCATCTCCCCTGTCTCTTTAGAGAACTGTAATTGATCACCTGAGTCACCTGCCCACTACCACAGAGGGCCAGGAGGTCACATTGGAGCCTTCAATTATGACTGATGCAGATGTAAGAATGTCCCCCACTCCCTTACCTAAGGTATACACAACACAGGCAAATTAACATGCACAAATTTCCATGTCAAATCAGGCAAACTTCATTGTGGGACTCTGGCCTGAGACTGTACTCTTCATTTCCTTACCCCTCCCCTTCCACGTTCTACTTCCCACAATCCCTTATGAGCCTCCCCAGGAGCAATTCCTCAGTAACATTTCAGTGGTCTCAGGATCTGCTGCCAGAGAAGCCATCTGGGACCAAGAATGGAGTACCAGCAAGCAGATTTTCAGGTGGGATACTAGAGTTAGATCATTCACCCACCAAATGGCAATGGAGACCCCATTATTGTTGATAAGTGGATTACTGATAACACATGAAAAGCTGTTATGTGCTTAGCTTATAATCACTAGTGATGAATTGGATGAGATACAGGTGAAGGAAGCACTGGCTCGTGAGCTGTATTTCTAGCATTCGACAAACACAGCGGAAAAGTTAAACAGACAAAGAAGCTGATAGCTTAGCTTGTTGCTGAGTGCTACTGAAGTGCTGAAGAAAGAAAATGACAAGCCAGCCAATTATCAACTCACAGCATGGTGTGAAAGTCAGGCAGCCTCCATGACAGCATGTAATAGAGCCATTTTAGCTTTCGTTTTAATTGGTGTTACATGGTATATTTTTTTCCATCATTTTACTTTTAACCTATTTGTGACCTAATATTTAAAATGTGCTTCTTGCCCTGGCCAGGTGGGTCAGTTGGTTGGAGCATCATCCCATTCACCAAAAGAGCACAAACCTAGGTTGTGCATTTGATCCCCGAGTCAGGGCATGTATGGGAGGCAACCAGTTGATGTTTTTCACTCACATCAATGTTTCTCTCTCTCTCCCTTTCTCTCTCTATAAAATCAATCAATCAATAAGTATATATATAAGCTTATGAAAATAAAATGTGTTTCTTGTAAGCAGTATATAGTTGAGTCTTTTCATCTAGTCTGATAATCTCTGCTTTTTAATTAGGGTGTGTATAGCATTTACATTAAATCTGATTATTTGAAAAAGAGACCAAATAGTAATTTTAAACTTCCCACAAAGGAAAGCTCAAGATCCAATGGCTTCGCTGGCTCACTACTCAACATCTAAAGAATTAATATCAATTCTTCACAAATCTTCCCCAAAAATAGCAGAGAGGGAAACCTTCCCAATTCATTCTGTAAGTCCATTATTACACTGACACCAAAACTAGGCAAAGGCATCATAAATAAACATACATACAATCCTAATAAACAAAAACCTACTTATACAACTGATTATACATCATGACCAACTAGGATGTATTCCAGGAATGCAAAGTTGGTTTAATAACCAAAAATAAATCAGTGTAATATACCATATTGTTTCCAAACAGCATGTGGGGTCCTGCTGCCCACCTAGGCAAAATTTTGCCTCTAGGCAAAATTCCAGAGGCAATGGTTTGGTCATAAATAAAAGGAGTTTTTATTTAAAAACCACACAATTGTTTTTGTTGTTGTTTTCAATTTTCTTTTTGTTTAAATTTTATTTGACTTTATTGATTATGCCATTACCATTGTTCTATTCACCACCTTCATTCCCCTCCACCCTGCACCCCCACCCCCACCATTCCCACCTTTAGTTTATGACCACATGTCTCAAGTTCTTTACATTCTATATTTCCCATACTATTCTTGCCCTCCCCCTATCTATTTTCTTTTTTTTAATATTAAATTTTATTTAGTTACTTTTCAAGTACATTTTTTTTAATCTATTTCTCCCATCCCACCCCACCCCCCCACCCGGTCCCCCCCCCAGTCCCCCCCTTCCCAGCCCCCCCCAAGTCCTCATCTCTGCCTCCCTCATACTTGTTCCTCAAAATCCCTCCCCCTTTTTCCCCTTAAGTTCCCTTCCCTCTCCCCTCTGGTCGCTGCCCAGTTGTTCTCTATTTCAGTGTCTTTGTTTTTGTTCTGTTTGCTTGTTTGTTTTATTCTTTAGCTTCCTGTCAAAGGTGAGATCATATGGTATTTGTCCTTCAATGCCTGGCCTATTTCACTCAGCATAATGCTTTCCAGTTCCATCCATGTTGTTGCAAAGGGTAGTAGCTCCTTCTTTCTCTCTGCTGCATAGAATTCCATTGTGTATATGTACCACAATTTTTTGATCCATTCGTTTACTGCTGGGCACCTAGGTTGCTTCCAACTCTTGGCTATTGTAAATTGTGCTGCTATGAACATTGTGGTGCATAGGTTCTTTGAAATTGATGTTTTAGAATTCTTGGGATATAATCCTAGCAGTGGAATTGCTGGGTCAAAAGGCAGGTCCATTTTTATTTTTCTGAGAAAATTCCATACTGTTTTCCATAATGGTTGTACCAGTCTGCAATCCCACCAACAGTGAACTAAGGTCCCCTTTTCCCCACACCCTCTCCAACATTTGTTGTTTGTTGCTTTGTCTATTATAGCCATCCTGACTGGTGTAAAGTGGTATCTCATTGTGGTTTTAATTTGCATCTCTCTGATAGCTAACGATATTGAGCATCTCTTCATGTGTCTCTGGATATTCTGTATGTCCTCTTTAGAGAAGTGTCTGTTCAAGTCCTTTTCCCATTTTTTAATTGGGTTCGATGTCTTCCTAGAGTGGAGTCGTGTAAGTTCTTTGTATATTTTGGAGATTAAACCTTTGTCTGAGGTATCATTGGCAAATATGTTTTCCCATACAGTTGGTTGTCTTTTTAATTTAATACTGTTTTCTTTAGCCATGCAGAAGCTTTTTATTTTGATGAGATCCCATTTGTTTATTCTTTCCTTTATATTCCTTGCTCTAGGGGACATATCCGTAAAAATGTTGCTGCGTGGAATATCTGAGATTTTCTTGCCAATGTTCTCCTCTAGGACTTTAATGGTGTCACGGCTTATATTTAAGTCTTTTATCCACCTTGAATTTATTTTGGTGTATGGTGTAAGTTGGTGCTCAAGTTTCATTTTTTTTGCACATAGCTGTCCAGTTCTCCCAACACCATTTGCTGAAGAGGCTATCTTTACTCCATTTTATGTTACTGCCCCCTTTGTCAAATATTAATTGACTGTAGAGGGTTGGGTTGATTTCTGGGCTCTCTGTTCTGTTCCATTGGTCTATGTGCCTGTTTTTATGCCAGTACCAGGCTGTTTTGATTACAGTGGCTTTGTAATACAGTTTGATATCAGGTATTGTGATCCCTCCTACTTTGTTCTTCTTTCTCAAAAGAGCAGCTGCTATTCAGGCTCGTTTATGATTCCATATAAATTTTTGAAGTGTTTGTTCTATGTCTGTGAAATACGCCATTGGTACTTTAATAGGTATTGCATTGAATCTGTATATTGCTTTGGGTAGTATGGACATTTTGATGATGTTAATTCTTCCAATCCATGAACACGGTATATGTTTCCATTTGTTTGTGTCTTCCTTGATTTCTTTCTTCAGTGCTGTGTAGTTTTCTGCAAACAGGTCTTTTACCTCCTTGGTTAGGTTTATTCCCAGATATTTTATTTTTGTTTTTGCTATATTGAATGGGATTTTTTTCTTGATTTCTGCTTCTGCTGATTCATCATTGGTATACAAAAATGCCTTTGATTTCTGGATATTGACTTTGTAACCCGCTGTTTTGCCAAATTCATTAATTAGTTTGAGCAGTTTTGGGGTAGAGTCTATAGGATTTTCCATGTACACTATCATGTTGTCTGCAAACAATGACAGTTTTGTTTCCTCCTTTCTGATTTGGATGCCTTTTATTTCCTTTTCTTGTCTGATCTCTGTGGCTAAAACTTCCAATACTATATTGAATAGCAGTGGTGAAAGTGGACAACCTTGTCTTGTTTCTGATCTTAGTGGAAAAGCTTTTAGTTTTTGCCCATTGAGTATGATGTTGGCTGTAGGTCTCTCATATATGGCCTTTATTGTATTGAGGAATGCTCCCTCTATTCCCACTTTGCTGAGTGTTTTTATCATAAATGAGTGTTGTACATTACCAAAAGCTTTTTCCTCATCTATTGATGTGATCATGTTTTTGTCTTTTGTCTTTGCTTCTGTTTATGTGATGTATTACATTTACTGATTTGCAAATATTGAATCATCCTTGCATCCCTGGGATGAATCCCACTTGGTCATGGTGTATGATCTTTTTGATATATTGTTGGATGCGATTTCCCAATATTTTGTTGAGGATTTTAGCGTCTGTGTCCATCAACGATATTGGCCTGAAGTTTTCTTTCTTTGTTGTGTCTCTATCTGGTTTTGGAATTAGGATGATGCTGGCTTCATAATAAGAGTTTAGGAGTGCAAGCCTGAGAACCAGAGGATCACAGTTTGATTCCCAGTCAGGGCACATGCCTGGTGTGCAGGCTAGTTCCCTGCAGGCCATTTCCCAGCAGAGGATGCACTAGAGGCAACCATACATTGATGTTTCTCTCCCTCTTTCCTTCCCCTCTAAAAATAAATAAGCAAAATCTTTTTTAAAAAAAGAGTTTGGGAGTTTTTCATCCTTTTGGATTTTTTGAAATAGTCTGTGAAGAATGGTGGTTAGCTCTTCCTTAAATGCTTTGTAGAACTCTCCTGTGAAACCATCTGGTCCAGGGCTTTTGTGTGACAGGAGTTTTTTTATTACTGCTTCAATTTCATTTGCTGTTATTGGTGTGTTCAGGTTTTCTGCTTCTTTTTCAGTGAGTTTTGAAATATTATTAATTAAAAAGATAACCAACTGTATGGGAAAACATATTTGCCAATGATACCTCAGACAAAGGTTTAATCTCCAAAATATACAAAGAACTCACACGACTCCACTCTAAGAAGACAACCAACCCAGTTCAAAAATGGGAAAAGTATTTGAACAGACCTTCTCCAAGGAGGACATACAGAAGATCCAGAGACACATGAAAAGATGCTCAATATTGCTAGCCATCAGAGAGATGCAAATTAAAACCACAATGAGATACCACTTTACACCAGTCAGAATGGCCATCATAAACAAAGCAACAAACAACAAATGTTGGAGAGGTTGTGGGGAAAGGGGGACCCTAGTTCACTGTTTGTGGGATTGCAGACTGGTACAACCACTATGGAAAATGGTATGAAATTTCCTCAGAAAACTAAAAATGGACTTGCCTTTTGACCCAGCAATTCCACTGCTAGGATTATATTCTAAGAATCCTAAAACACCAATCTCAAAGAACCTATGTACCCCAATGTTCATAGCAGCACAATTTACAATAGCCAAGAGCTGGAAGCAACCTAGGTGCCCGCTAGTAAATGAATGGATCAAAACATTATGGTACATATACACAATGAAATTCTATGCAGCAGAAAGAAAGAGCTCCTACCATTTGCAACAGCATGGATGGAACTGGAAAGCATTATGCTGAGTGAAATAAGCCAAGTGTTGAAAGACAAATACCATATGATCTCACCTTTAACAGGAAGCTACACAACAAAACAAACAAGCAAGCAAAATAAAAACAAAGACACTGAAATAGACAATGGTGGGGGATACAGTGACCAGAGGAGAGAGGGGAGGGAATTTAAGGGGGAGGGATTTAGAGGAACCAGTATAAAGGACACAGGGACAATAACTAAGAAGGGTGGAAATGGGAGGGAGGTGGGGAGCACGGAGCAGGGTGGGCTGGGATGGGAGAAATAGACAGAAAACTGTACTTGAAAAATAATTTTAAAAAATAAAAGTAAAATAAATAAAAATGGGCAAAAAACTTGAATGGTAATATTACATATGACCAATAAGCACATTGCAAGATGCTCAGCATCTTCAGAATCAGGAAAATGCAAACCAAAACCACAATGAAATGCCACTTGACACCCACAATGGCTATAGAATGGCTATAATTAAAAAGGACATTAATAATAAGCATTTGTGAAGATGTGGAAAAACTTGGAACCCTCATACATTGCTGATGGGAATAAAAAGTGCTGCAGCTACCTTGGAAAATCAGTTTGGGAGTTTCTCAAAATGTTTAATGTGGACTACCCATGCACCACATGACCTAGCAATTCCTAAGCATATACCCAAGAGAAATAAAATTGTATCACAAAAACTTGTGCATGAGTGCTCAGCACTATTCATAATAGCTGAAAGGTAGGAACAACCCAAATTTCCATCAGCTGAAAAATGGATAAACAAATTGTAATGTATGTATACAGTGGAATATTATTGAACCATAAAAAGAAATGAAGAGCTGGTACATACTAACTACAACATGAATGAACCTTGAAAACTTTATGCTAAGTGAAAGAAACCTGTCACAAAAGACTACAATACATATTATATGATTCTGTTCATATAAGATGTCCAGAGCATGAAAATCTGAAGACACTGAGAGTAGATTAGGGGTTGCCTACAACTAGGGGAGGAGGCTGAAGGGTAGGGGGTGATAGCTGAAGGGTACAGAATTTCCTTTTGAGGTAATAAAAATGTTTCAAAATTGCATGTGGTGATTTGCATATATTTGTGAATATACTACAAACCAGTGTATTATATAAGTGAACCATATGCTATGTGAACTATATGTCAATGAAGCTTAAAAAGCATTTGATATCTGATATTAAAAGGTTAAAAAAAAGTGTCCTAATCACATCTGGGGTTTCTTTAAAGATTAAGTTGAAAGGTAATTACTGGAACAACTGTATCAACCTTCTTAAATAGTCAAATTTTAAATTTAAATAAAAAAGATCAAATAGAGAAATAAATATAATACAGCACATATAATACAAAAATAATTATAATATAACAGCATTGAGACCATTAATTAATGGGAATGGGCTGAAGTTCATTGAGAGGACTAATTAACTTGTTAAAAGAAAAAGACTTCCAATTTGGCTCACAAGGCAAGATTCAACTATATACTGTGTACATCTGTCACAGATGAATGAAGCAACTGAGAAAGGGTACAAATAAAGGGGTGGGCAAAGGTATAACAGGCAAATAGAAAGAATAAGAAAGCATTGGAGTGATAAGGCCCAATCCACATTTTACAAAGACAGTTCCGGTTTCTGTGTGCAGAATGGATTGAGGGGTGTACAGTTGTTTGTATGGAAAATAATGCAATAATTATGTGAGAATAAACTCACAACTACAAACCTACTTTGACCCACCCTGTAAGTGAGTCAAAGATGGCCTCTGTCCATTGGCCCCTTGGTTGTTTATTTCATCACTGTAGACTGAGACCTGTTAGCTCAAAAGCCAACTGGCACCAAGTTCGAATTTTTACACATCCAATAGTTTAAAGATAACCCAAACAAGCAGAATTTTAGCCATCTAGGGTCTCCCTGCCTTTCCTAGTTCCTAACACTATACCCAGTATCTGAAGTCCATGGATAAGAGAGAGCCTTGTGGTTACAAGACTTCAGGCTGCTCTGACCTGCACACCCACTGTGCTGCTGAAGGGCACAATCTAAGAATAGAAGCCCCTCCTCTTTGAGAGTCCCTCCCCCTCCACTTCCCCTTCTGAACTGAAATTCCTATGGTCTAGTCTCTGGTCAAAGTAGGCCGAGAGGGACTTCCTCAGCTGGGAACTGTTAACAACCCGTCCCAACAAAGCTTGTGGGTGCCACTGCCACCTTGTGGTCATATTGTTTTCCTTGCTCAGCCCACAAACCTAACCCCCCCACCCCAGCCCTCTGTCTCCTCTGTAGGAGACAGTCATCTCTCAGGTGGCCAATGACAATGACTTGACTAGAGAGGGTCAGTATGAACATGGAGAAAGGTGAGCAGGCCTGGAGCTCCAGAAGCAGATATATAAAGAATGATAACGTTAACACAGATTAAGACGATTAAGTAAAAGATGATAGTATCCCTCGAATAGCACTGTGTCAGTAGGACCTGCCCACCACAGGTTTCCATGATAAACATGGAAGTCCTACCCAGAGGGAGGGGCTTGACATGCAGGAGAAGCTCTTCACCCTTAAGCTAGTCTGCTTTTTGGACTTCTTTCACATCGCCCTCTGGTAAGAAATGTGTTGTATATCATGCTCATGCGTGTACACACACAGACACATATATAAAGATTCACAAAGTAATATGGTACTTACCTTCACTGTGCTGTGTATTTGTATTTTCTATTTGCTTCTGTTTTTTTAATGCAGGTCAAGAGCCTTGGAAATGACTTCATGGTCTACCAACAGTAACAGCCAGCAGTTGAGAAACACTGCGTATAGTGATGACTCTTCCTCTTTATTTCCTTGAATGAAAATGCAGGAAAAAGTGATTTTCAGAAGTTCCCCTTCTTTTTTATCCACATTGCTGGTCATCCCCAGATTTTCTAGGAAGCTATGGCTTCCAAATGCTGAATTAAAGAAGTGGCTAGAACTTCTTGGCTGCAATAGCCCTGAGCCAGAGAATAAGAAAAGACCTGAGCAAGTGTTACCTCCTGGTAACCAGCAGCACTCACAGTGCCCCACTGACTCCTCAGGCCCGTGACTCCTCACAGAGGAATCCACACTTTCTGCGAGTCTATTATAAGTAGAATTTAGGAAGAAGACAGGTTGCCAAAAAAATAGAGAAGTTTGAGATATATTCATATATCCTTTTATATGTATACAATAGCACATAAAAGAAATATATGTAAGAAGTCTATAAAAGTTCTTCAGTTAATAAAGATGAGAACCTCATTATTAAACTAATTAACATTACTAACAGAATAAACAAAGATCCAGATGCTTAAAATTTTCCCTTTACTTTTATTTAGAATATAAACATTACATAGAAAAAGAATATTCTATAAATAAGTATAGCAGAACATGGGATTTACAATTTGTCTTCTCTACAACCTGAAGTATTCACAGAATCATTTTTTGAATGCAATGTATTTTATGAATAAACTTCTCTACTTTTAAAATTGAGTTTTCTCTTTTTGAAGTACAGCTTCAAGCAACTACAAGTTTCTATCCTACTAACCCCAGGCAGCAGTTGCTTTTAACTTCTATCTTTTATTTAAAAAACTTAATTGGAAGCTTTTGTAGCCAGAAGGAGAACTTCAAAGAAAGGGGGAAAATGCCAGAAATTAATACTTTATGTCAGAGGTTAGTAGGGAAAGAAACAAAGATTACAGAAACAAGGGGTCAATGGTATATCAGAAAGCAGTGGAAGAAGGGAGGAAAGTAGGAATGGATGGACAAAAGAAGGGAAACCCACAACTGAGAACAAGATGTGAGGTTCCATTGTCCTCACTCTGAGCACAGAGAGAAAACATAAGGCCTAGAGAGCCAAAAGACTGTGCATGGATCCTGCCCCCACTCACATCATTTACCCCTGTTTACAATTACACATCAAGAGACCACAGCTCTCCTACACTTCAATTTCTAGACATTCCTGTCACTGCAAATTCTAAATCAACTCTAACAATAGTAAAACTATAAACATAATTTAGTGTTCTTCCTTTCAGGAGAATACAATAAAAGGAAGATGGTCCTGAACTAAGAAGATTAAGGGACCAGGGTCCTTGTCCCATCTCTTCCACAAGCCAGTGTGAGACTTTGGGCTGGCCCCTTCCCTTCAGTGGAGTTCAGTTATGTTATACTAAAGTGAGGGGGCTGAAGGACATTCCTGAAATCCTTCCAGCTCTAGTAACCTATGACTGTGTGAGTTAAGGTTGGTGGATCTCTCCTATCATTCACCAAGGATGCTGATAAACAGGTAAATGAGATGCATATACAAGACACTCTCAGATGTTCTTAACTTTGAAGTGAGATCCTACTATTTCAAATGGGGAGATTTTCCCATACTTGGACAGGTTCTCAAGATCAGAATAGCTATGAAATACGACTGCAGACCTCACTGGTCCCAGACAGGCAAGACTTCCCTTACATAAAATATCAAAAGAGTCTGTTTCCCATGCTTTGCTTCTTTTTTCTATTTTGCCCAGCAGTCAACTTCAGAACCATCTCCCAACGTGACTTTATAGGCTCCATTTGTAATAAAAGGAACATTGGGGCAGGTGACTGGAGTGATGGGGTGACTCAAACACCAGCCCACAGTGTCCACAGCGTCTGCAGCATTATGGATGAGATAAAATACATTCATACAGACTACCAAGTCCTGTGGAGGAAAAGAGATGGCACAGCTACTCTCTCAATGGAAGAGAACCTCGGAGAGGCCTAGCCACTCTCTCAAGAGGAGAGAGCTCCCACCCTTGCCCAGACAGGATTTTATTGGGTTCAATTTACACAGGAATACAGGTAAAGCTCATTAACCATTGTCAGGCTGTAAGGATTAAACAATAGATAGCATACAAAGAACTCTGATGGCTTATTCTGAGTCAGGGTCTGTTAGCTAAAGGGCTACAAAACTGGGAAACAAACTCATTTTCTGCTTGGACCCTTATCATTTAATTGAGAGCATTCTTAGGAAAGCAGGTTAAACAGAATTTTACATATTCTTTCTTAGACCTGATCACTTGGGGAACCCACCCTTTCCAGCACAGGGGTGCACCACCCTTTGTCATTGTTTCAGGTTTAAGTCAGGCAGGGGAAGTAAGGCAGCCAAGATATTAGAAGACTTCTTACAGACATAATGAGGACTCAGACTATGTCAAAGCCAAGGGGCAAGGGCCCATCACCCACTTTTGCTATAGCCCCTCAAGTCCACTCCTGGGGCCTCCCTGTGATCATGCCTGTCTTAGGTCATTCTCCCCTTGGGGAATCTTACCTGTCATTGGCTAACCAATCAAGCATTGGAGGCCAGTTAAGAATGAAGTAAAAGGAGCAGAAGTGGTGCTCCTGCCAGGGAGATGAGCTTTGTCTCCTCGGTGGTTTATGGTCTGAAGGTCACTCACTCAGCCTTAGCCATGGGGGGGTTACAGCTTCTGAAACTAGGCAGGGCAGTTCCCAACAATGGAGGAAAAGGCCTGATAAAGAATGCTGAGCTGGCTTGAGAGGCAAGGACACATTGATCAGTCTTCCATAAACATGAATTTTAAGTCTTCCTCAGAACCTAGCAAAAGGCCCTAGCTTCTATATGGGGCTCTGCCAGTGCAGTGAGGCATCATGTTGCACTGCAATGAGGAAGAAGATTCTGAACAGAGAGCTCTTTGCTACAGAAGCTGATGCTGACAACCAAACAAGGGCCAGTTCTTTAAGATCCCATAGACAAAAGTTTGCCATTCTATAGCCCTCTGATGTGAAACTGCCCAGTACACAGACCCAGCTGGATTAGGGATGATCACATGTCCCAATGGCAGCTAAATCATAGGTAGGCTACGTCTCCTAAGGTAGATCTGGAGCAAAATGAAAGCTGGACCAATCAGGGTCCCTTGCTGGAGAGTGTGAATGGGGAATTAAAAACAAAGAAGTTAGTGATGGGAGAGGAAGGTTAAGGGCCATGTAGCCAGATCCAGCAACCACAAACCACACGCACGCACGCATGCTAGACAAAATGGGAGGGAGAGTTTAATCTCTAATAGGGTTCAACAGAAAAAAAGGGGGGGTTCTACATACCAGAGAAAAAGAGGAAATCAGAGTGACTAGCACAAACTAAAGTTGAATAACCTGGAAGGCAAAAGAAATTATATAAAACAAAGCAGGTCACCACATAATAATAAAATATGCAGTATTAAACTTGTACACACCTAATAATGTGGCTTACAACACATAAAGCAAAAATGTTTAAATTACAAGGAAAACCAGGTGAATCCACAATCATAGTAAGAAAGTTTGACATGCATCTCTCAGCATTTAAAATCAGAAGTACAAAAATTAATAACAATTTAGAAAGAATATTTGACCCTGGATGTGTGGCTCAGTGGACTGACCACAGCCTGTGGATGGAAAGGTCACCAGTTTAGTTCCCAATCAGGGCACATGCCTCATTGTGGGCCAGGCCCCTGGTTTGGGATATGCAGGAGACAACCACTCAATTTTACTCTCCCTCTCTATCTCCTTCCATCCCCTCTCTCTAAAAATAAATAAATAAAATCTTTTTAAAAAAAGAATATTTGAATAACAACTTGATTTAAGGAACCAATAACTAGAGAATACATACTCTTTCCATTCACATACAGCATTTATACAAGCTGACCATTCAAAAATATAAGGTGAATGATAACAAATATTAAATACTATAAAGTTTACCTGCCTTAATGTCATCAAAAGGTAAATAAGTTAAAGATCAATAATTTAAAATAATATTTTCAATCTGTATATTTGGAAATTTTTACTATATTTTATTGATTATGCTATTACAGTTGTCCAATCCTCCCCTCTTTATTCCCCTCTGCCCTTCACACCCCCTTCCACCAGTATTCCTCCACCTTAGTTCATGTCCCTGGATCATACATGTAAGTTCTTTGGCTTCTCCATTTCCCATAATATTTTTAACCTCCCCCTATTTTGTACATACCCTTTATGCTTCTTTTTTTAAATTTTTATTTTGATTATGCCATTACAGTTGTTCTATTCCCCCCTTCATTCCCCTCCACCCTGCACCCCCCCATCATTTCCCCTCTTTAGTTCAGGTCCATGTATATCAAGTTCTTTAGATTCTATATTTCCCCTACTATTCTTATCCTCCCCCTATCTATTTTCTATCTACTGTCTATGCTATTTATTTTCTGTACCTTCTCCCCCCTTCTCCTCCTCCCACTCCCTTGTTGCTAACCCTCCATGTGATCTTCATTTCTATGGTTCTGCTCCTGATCTAGCTGTCCTCTTAGTTTGCTTTTGTTTTAGGTGTGGTTGTTACTAACTGTGAGTTTACTCTCCTTTCACTGTTCATCTTTTTTAAAGTTCTTTTTCTTAGGTAAGTACCTTGCACATTTCATATAATAAGGGCTTGGTGATGATGAACTCCTTGAATTTGATCTTATCTGAGAAGCACTTTATCTGTCCTTCCATTCAAATGAAAGTTTTGCTGAATAGAGTAATCTTGTTTGTAGGTCTTTGGATTTCATGACTTGGAATACGTCTTTCCAGTCCCTTCTTGCCTGTATGCTCTCTTTTGAGAAATCAGCTGACAGTCTGATAGGCACTCCTTTGTAGGTGACTATCCCCTTATCTCTTGCTGCTTCTAGGATTCTCTCCTTCATTTGAATCTTGGCTAATGTAATGATGATGTGCCTTGGTGTGTTCCTTCTTGGATCCAAATTCTTTGGGACTCTCTGGGCTTCCTGGATTTCCTGGAAGTCTATTTCCTTTGCCAGATTGGGGAATTCTCCTTTATTATTTGTTCAAATAAGTTTTCCACTTGTGGCTGTTCCTTTCCCCCTTCTGGTACCCCTATAATTTGGATGTTGGAGCGTTTAAAGGTGTCCTGGAGGTTCCTAAGTCTCTCCTCATTTTTTGAATTCTTTTTTCTTCATATTTTCCTGTTTGGTCATTTTTTCCTTCCTTCTGGTTCACTTCCTTGATTTGAGTCCCAGTTTCCTTTCCATCACTATTGGTTTTCTGTGCAATTCCCTTCACTTCAATTAGTTTAGCCTTCATATGTTCCTCTAATTTGTGATTAAAACCAACCAGTTCTGTGAGCATCCTGATCACCACCATTTATGCTTCTTATTCTCTGTATCTTTTCCTCCATTCTTCCCTCTCCCCCTCCCCACTGATAACCTTCCATGTGATCTCCATTTCTGTGATTCTGTTCCTGTTCTAGTTGTTTGCTTAGTTCATTTTCATTTTTGTATTTTAGGTTCAGTTGTTGGTAGTTGTGAGTTGGTTGTCATTTTACTGGTCATGGTTTTTTATCTTCTATTTCTTAGATGAGACCCTTTAACATTTCATATAATAAAAGCTTGGTGATGGTGAACTTCTTTAACTTTACCTTATCTGGGAAGCATTTTACCTGCCCTTCCATCCTAAATTATAGTTTTTCTGGATAGAGCAATCTTGGATGTAGGTCCTTGACTTTCATGACTTTGAATACTTCCTTCTATCTCCTTCTTGCCTGTAAGGTTTCTTTTGTGAAATCATCTGATAGTAAGTACTCCTTTGTAAGTTACTCTTTCCTTTCCTCTTGCTGCTTTTAGCATTCCCTCTTTATCTCTAATCTTGGGTAACTTAATGATGATGTGTCTTGGTGTTTTCCTCCTTGGATCTAACATCTTTGGGATTCCCTTGGCTTCCTGGACTTCCTGCAAGTCTATTTCTTTCACCAGATTGGTGAAGTTTTTCTTCATTATTTGTTCAAATAAGTTTTCAATTTCTTGCTGTTGTTCTTCTCCTTCTAGCACCCCTATGTTTCAGATGTTGGAACATTTAAAGTTGTCCCATAGGTTCCTAAGCCTCTTCTCATGTTTTTGAATTCTTGTGTCCTCATTCTGTAACAGTAGGATGCTTATTTTGTCCTTTTGTTCCAAATCATTTAATTGAGTCCTGGTTTCCTTCCCTTCACTATTGGTTTCCTGTGTATTTTTCTTTATTTCACTTTGAGTAGCCTTCATTTTTTCCTTTCTTTTGCAACTGAGCTCAATCAATTCTGTGGGCATCCTGATTACCAATGTTTTGAACACTGCATCTTTATGTTGCCTATCTCCTTGTCACTAAGCTCTTTTTATGAAGTTTCAATTTGTTCTTTCATTTGGGCCATATTTCTTTGTCTGGGTGCACCTGTTATGTTGTAAGAGGCTGAGCCTTAGGTATTCGCTATGGGGGGAAACCCTCTGCTGGTTGTGGTACTGTCTGTGGGGAAGGGGTCAGAGGAGGAACAATGCAGCTCACTTGATCTGCTTTAGCCTCACTTTCCAATGAACTCTCCTGTGAGACTGGGAGTTTCTCCCACTGTGGCAACCCCTGCAGTACTTTACAGCTAGCTTTGAGTCTTTAGTTTCCTACTCAGCCAGCCACTCCTCATCCTCTTGGTCTACTGCCTTGTGTCCTCTCTGCTCAGCTGCCCATCTCCTGTCTCTGCCCCTCCTACCAGTCTGGATGAATGTTTCTTTAACTCCTTAGTTGTCAGAGTTCTATGAAGTTTGATTTTTCTGGCACTTTTGTATGTTTACTGTTTTTAAATTGGTTGTTATCCTTCCTTCACTTCTGCAAGGAAGCAAGCCATTTCTACCTATGCCTCCATCTTGGCCAGAACTCCTGGAGAACATTTTTAAATGTAAATATAGCATGTCAAAATCTATAGCATGCTTCTACTCAGGATGTAGGAAGTTGTAGGATAATGATGTCCCCACCCTAACAAAAAGAAAAAGGTGGTTAACCCAATTATCATGGTCTTCTCAAGGCCATCAGAGAGCAGAGAATAAATTTAAACCTAATAAAATAAAATCCAAAAGCAGACACACATGGCTGCTTTCATCCTTGGTACAGTAAAGAAGGCAGAGGAGGCCTTCACAAATGGGTAAGAAAAGCGCTTAACTGCTTAGAAATGGTTGGCATCATCACCAAACCCTTATTATATGAAATGTTAAAGGGACTTATCTAAGAAAAAGAAGATTAAAAAGATGAACAGTGAAAGGACAGCAAACTCACAGTTACTAAGAACCACACCTAAAACAAAAGCAAACTAAAAGGGCAGCTAGATCAGGAGTAGAGACATAGAAATGAAGATCTCATGGAGGGTTAGCAACAGGAGAGTGGGAGGAGGAGAAGGGGGCAGAAGGTACAGAAAATAAGTAGCATAGACGGTAAGTACAAAATAGATAGGGGGAGGGTAAGAATAGTAGGGGAAATATAGAATCTAAAGAACTTGATATACATGGACATGAACTAAAGGGGGGAAATGATGAGGGGGTGCAGGGTGGAGGGGAATGAAGGGGGGAATAGAACAACTGTAATGGCATAATCAATAAAATAAAAATTAAAAAAATAATTAAAAAGTACGAAAGGAACTCCCTGTTTGTCCCAGGAATCAATAAAAAATATTTTTCAAAAAAAGAAAGAAAAACACTTGACTTCAATGAATTTCTAGAGACTAGACTAAGGTTAGCACAATGGTGTCTATCCCTAACAGCTCCCATATACAAAGAGTCTATTTTAATGGCCAAATCTATGCCATGGGCCTTTATTAAGTATGTGTGAAAAAAATTGGAGACAGAATAGGAATATTTCCAGGCACCCTTTCTGAGGCATAAGTGCTGAGACCTATGAAACAATTTTAAAAATATCTAGCATACATGTAATTAGGGGACCAGAAGCAAGGAGAAACAGAGTCAAAATAAATATTTGGCCCCGGCTATATAGCTTAGTAGATTGAGCACTGACCTGCAAACCAAAGGGTCAAATCGCCCTACTGGTTCGATTCCCAGTCAGGGCACATACTTGGGTTGCAAGCCAGGTCCCCAGTAGGGCATGTGCAAGAGGCAACCACACATTGATGTTTCTCACCCTCTTTTTCTCCCTCCCTTCCCCTCTATCTAAAAATAAATAAATCTTTTAGTAAACAAATAAATGTTTGAAGAAATAATGGTTGAAATGGTCCCAAATTCGGTAAAAGAAATAAATTCACATATTTGAGCAGGTCAGCAAAGCACAAGTAGAATAAAAACAAAACAAAACAAATCCCTACACATACCATGGACAAACTGGTGAAACCAATAATAAAGAGAAAATCTTGAAAGAAGCCAGAGAAAAAGAGGCACAATGACTCGAATTACCACTCACATCTCATCAGAAACTACAGAGGTCAGAAAACTGGAAGATGATCTTTAAAATGTTAGAAGAAAAATGAAACCTGCCATTCCAGCATTTAACATCCAGAGAAAAATGTCCTTAAAGAATAAATTTGAAAAAAAGCATGTTCAGATTAAATAACTTGATTATATAACAAAATGAAAAAGTTATAACAAAATAGGCAAAGATTTCTTAAAAGGACACATAAAACACTAAAGATAAAATAAAATAATAAACTGGATATCATAAAAATTAATAATCTCTGCTCTTCAAAATATATCATTAAAATAAAGAAAAAGCAAGGAGAAAGCTAAGATGGTGGCCTAGGTAAAAAAGGCTTGCCTCCTCCCACAACCACATCAAAATTACAACCAAACTAAAGAACAACCATTATTCAGAACCACCAGAAATTAAGCTGAATGAAATCCTACAACCATGGAATTAAAGAAGAAACTACATCATGACTGGTAAAAGGGGCAGAGATTCAAAACAGGCTGATCTCACACCCATTTGTGGCAGATAAAAATCAGGAGGGATATCTAAGGAGCAATTCATCCTAGCCCCATAATAGGGCCCCAAGCCCAGGATTCCAGTGCCAGGAAGACAAGTCTCCATAACTTCTGGCTGTAAAAACCAGCAGGGATGAAGGTTGTGGAAGACAGAAACTGCTGGATTTCCAGGCAGTTCCTCTTTAAGGGCCTCTGAATGGACTTACTTAGACTCACTCTCTCTGAGCTCCAACACTGGGGCAGTTGCTTGAAAGGCACCGAAGGCATACAGGGAGAAACTGTAGTGTCTGGCTTTAGAGCAAGAGCTTGGGACATCTTTCTCCAGAGAGAACTGCTAGCAGAGGCTATTGTTCCTTTCCTGAGCCCTTCCAACACAGAGACACAGAGCTGCCAGGTAAGCACCATATCTGAGACTCCATCAGCCTGGCTCACACAGTTTGATCCACCCTGGTTCTGGCCCACTCAACTTTCAGGCTCACCCAAGCTGTTTCCAGTGGCTTTTCCATACAAGTGGCCTTTCTTCGATCCTGCTTCAGATTTTTCTAAATCCTCTCAAACAAGCAGAATCTGGCCTCAGCAAGCCCTGTACCTCTTGCTAAGTGGCCCCAGGCCAGGCACTAGCAGCAGCTGGTTGGTTCATAGCTTGGGCTCATTGGGGCACCCCCAAGCCCAGCACAAGTAGCAGCCATCAGCAGATCACATTATAGCTTATGCCAGGTGGCCCAAAACAGAACACAGGTGGTGGCTGACCTTGGCCTGCAGCTCCCAAGTAGCCCCAGAGCCTGCGCACCCAGTGGACAGATACAAACCACATCAGAGCACTACCACCCAACCACCTCCACAAGAGATACCCTCAAGGGGTGGACTCAAAGGGACCAGATCCCTGCTGAATTAAGTCCTGCTCTGGAACAAGCCACTGCACAGCTGTTCCTCCATAGGTCAGAGGTGGGTGGTCAGTGGTCGCAGCCAGTCCTTGCAGCCAATCAACATAGGTAAATCCCTCCCATTGATCTGCCAACAGTATTCAAGGCTCAACTACAAGAGAAGGGGGTACTAGCCCATACAGTGGGTACACCTCAGGCACCCAGCTTTGGTGATAGGAGAGGCTGTGCCAGTAGACCCTACAGGACACCTACTACATTAGGCCACTCTACCAAGCCTGGGAGGCATAACAGCTCTACCTAATGCATAGAAACAAACACAGGGAGGCTGCCAAAAGGAGGAGGCAAAGAAACATGTACCAAATGAAAGAACAGAGCAAAATTCCTGATAAAGAACTAAACAAAGTGGAGACAAGCAAGCTACTAGGTGCAGAGTTCAAAAGACTGGTTATGCCCTTGCTGGTGTAGCTCAGTGGATTGAGCATGGGCCTGCAAACCAAACAACCGCAGTTCCATTCCCAGTCAGGATACATGCCTGGGTTGCAGGCCAGTTCCCAGCAGGGGATGCACAAGAGGCAACCATACATTGATATTTCTCTCCCTCTCTCCTTCCCTTCCCTTCTAAAAATAAATAAATAAAATCTTAAAAAAAAGACTGGCTATAAGGATGCTCAGAGAACTTAGGGGAAGAGTAAATGAACTCAGAGAGAACTTCAACAGCATGCAGAAGGAAATGGAAACCATAAAAAAGAACCAGTCAGAAATGAAGGATTCACTAAGTGAAGTAAAGAACAATTTTCAGGAAATCAACAGTAGAGTGGATGAAGCCAAAATCAAATCAGTGACTTGAAATATAATAAAACAAAAAACAAACAATTAGAACATAAAGAAGAAAAAAAATCCAAAAAATGAGCATAGTGTAAGGAGCCTCTAGGACAACTACAAGTATACCAACATTTGCAGCATAGTGGTGGCAGAAGAAGTGAGAGAGTAAGAAACTGAAAACGTTTTTGAAAAAAAATAATGACAGAAACCTTCCCTAATTTGGTGAAGGAAATAGATATACAAGTCCAGGAAGCTTAGAGACCCCCAAACAAGATGAACCCAAAGAGTCCCACACCAAAACATACCATAATTAAAATGCCAAAGATTAAAGATAAAGAGAGAATCTTAAAAGCAGCAAGAGAAAAGCAGTTAGTTATCTATAGGGGAATTCCCATAATACTGTCAGAAGATTTCTCAAAAGAAACTTCGCAGGCCAGAAGGGATTGGCAAGACAGTCAAAGTCATGAAAAGCAGGGACCTACAGACAAGAATGCTCTACCCAGCAAAGATATCACTTAAAATTGAAGGGCAGATAAAGAACATCCCAGACAAGAATAAACTAAAGGAGTTTATCATCACAAAACCATTATTATATGAAATGTTAAAAGGGACTTATTTAAGAAAAAGATTCAAACTATGAACAATAAAATGGCAATAAATGTATATCTATCAACAATTGAATCTAAAATATAAAATAAACAAACAAGCAGAACACAAACAGAATCGTAGATATAGAGAATGCTTTGATGGTTGCAAGATGGGATGGGGTTCAGGGGGATGAGCAAAAAAAATGAAGGGATTAGGAAGTACAAATTGGTAGTTACAGAATAGTCATGGGAATATAAAGTACAGCATAAGAAACAGAGTAGCCAAAGAACATATATGCAGGACCCATGGACATAAATAACAGTGTGGGGATTGCCTGAGGGGAGGGGGTTGTGTGGAGGGGGGTAATGGAACAAAAACTAGGACAATTGCAATAGCATAATCAATGAAATATAATTTTATTAAAAGAAAGAAAAAGCAAGCTACAGACTGGGAGAAAAATTTCATAACACACATATCTGACAAAGGACTTATATCCAGAAGATACATGAAAAACATCGTATATATCAAAAATAAAAAGACAACCCAATTGAAAAAAAATGAGCAAAAGACTTAACTAGTAGGCCAGTCCAGATCGGTAGGTAGCAGATTTAATGTTTAAACATTTTTCATTAATCCACAGGCCCCAAGGTCTCCCACTTGTGCCTCTGAGAGCATGTCTGGCAATTCTCCTGTTCTGTCTCCAATTTTTCTCACATATTTAGGGAACTTACAAGGCTTATCTCATGTGCTAAAAGACAAGATCTCCACATCCATTTCAGAATCTTAAAAGTTTATATTGAGGCCTTTACGGGGTTCAGTTACATATTCGTCCAGATGGTCTAAACAACTCTCTCAAGGCTGTGTCTTTGAACAGGCTCCAGCTGTAGGAACAGAGAGTGAAGCACACACTCCAAGGACTGGTGAAGGGGTGAGGAGCCTCCAATTCTCACAGGTCAAAGGTGGTCACAGCCTTCTGATGACCTCCTCTAAAACAGACACTTTACAAAAGAAGACATGAATAGCCAATGAGCACATGAAAAGGTACTTAACAATGAGATACCATTATTCCTCCCATTAGAATGGTAAAACTTTAAAATATAAAATAGGGTATGGAACAGAACTCTAATACATTGCCAGAAACAGTGTAAAATGCAAATACATTTTGAAAAATTGCTTAGTGGCTTCTTAAAAAGTCAGGAAAAAGCTATTCCTTTTTCAAGTTTTTCTATAATAGAGGAGAGAAATAAGTCCTCTAGAGAAGAATATAGAATAAAGAAGCTTTTTATCTTAAGATGGGTAATATTAAGACTTCTGACCACAATGGAGGTGTAGGTAGACACACTGTGCCTTCTTGCACAACCAAAATAAGGACAACAAAAATTTAGAAACAAAATAACAACCAGAACTGACAGAAAACTGAACTGTATAGAAGTCCAACAACCAAGGAGTTAAAGTAGACACATTCATCCAGACCAGTAGGAGGGGCAGAGTCAGGCAGCCAGGCAGAGAAGGGTCACAGCAAAAACAAAATGGTGGCTGGTGGACCCCAGGAATGCAAAGGAGCAGCTGGCAGACCCAGAGACGTGGTGGATTGTGGAGGGGTTTGAAGGGTCTTGGCGCACAAGGAGGTTGAGGAATGGGGCAGTCCCACATTTGTGCACAGATAAACTAGACAAAACTGGGGAGTGAAAGAGACCACGCAACCCCAGGGTCCCAGCACAGGGAAAGAAAGCCTCAAGCCACTGATTGAAAACACCTGTAGGGGTTGAGGTGCCAGTGGGAGAAACTCCCAGACTCACAAGAGAGATCTTTGGAGAGACCCACAGGGTCCTAGAATGTACACAAGCCCACCCACACAGGAATCAGCACCAGAAGGGCCCAATTTACTTGTGGGAAGTGGCTGAAGGGACTGAAATCCAGGAGAGAGCAAAGCAAGTGCCATTGTTCCCTCTCAGACCCTTGCCCCATGTACAGCATCACAACCCAGCAACACGGTAACGCCACCCTGATGAACACCTAAGCTCCCGCCCCTCACTACATAACCAGCATATCAAGACAAACAAAAATGTCCCAAATGAAAGAACAGATCAAAGCTCCAGAAAAAAAATACAACTAAGCAATGAAGAGATAACCAACCTATCAGATGCACAGTTCAAAACACTGGTAATCAGGATGCTTACAGAATTGGTTGAATTTGGTCACAAATTAGATGAAAAATTGAATGCTTCACTAAGTGAAATGAAGAAAAATGTAGAGGGAACCAACAGTGATGGGAAGGAAACTGGGACTCAAATAAATAGAGTAGACCAGAGGAAGAAATAAACAAGCAAACAGAAAAGAATGAGAAAACAAGAATTTAAAAAAGTGAGGAGAGGATTAGGAACTTCCAGGACACCTTCAAATGTTCCAACATCCAAATTATAGGGGTTCCAGAAGGAGAAGAGGAAGAGAAACAAGTGGAAAACTTATCTGAACAAATAATGAAGGAGAACTTCCCCAATCTAGCAAAGGCAATAGACTTCCAGGAAGTCCAGAAAGCTCAGAGAGTCCCAAAGAAGGTGGACCCAAAGAGGAACACACCAAGGCACATCATCATTAAGGCACCCAAGATTAAAATGGAGGAGAAAATTCTAGAAGCAGCAAGAGATAAGGAGACAGTTAACTACAAAGGAGTGCCCATAAAACTGTCAGTTGATTTCTCAAAAGAGACCTTACAGGCAAAAAGGGGCTGGAAAGAACTATTCCGAGTCTTGAAAGGCAAGGACCTACATCCAAGATTGCTCCATCCTGCAAAGCTTTCATTTAGGATTGAAGGGTAGATAAAGTGCTTCTCAGATAAGGTCAAGTTCAAGGAGTTCATCATCACTAAGCCCTTATTATATGAAATTTTAAAGGGACTTATCTAAGAAAAAGAAGATAAAAAAACATGTATAGTAAATGACAGCAAACTCACAATCATTAACAATCATACCTAAAACAAAAACAAAAGCAAACAACTAGAATAGGAACAGAACCACAGAAATAGAGATCTCATGGAGGGTTATAAACAGGGGAGTGGAGGGGGAGAGAGGGGGAAAAGATACAGAGAGTAAGTAGCATAGATGATAGGTAGAAAACAGACAGGGAGAGGGTAAGAATAGTATGGGAAATATAGAAGACAAAGAACTTATATGTACGACCCATGGACATGAACTAAAGGTGGGGAATGTGGGTGGGAGGGGGTGTGCAGGGCAAAGGGGAATAAAGGGGGGAAATGGGACAACTGTAATAGCATAATCAATAAAATATATTTTTAAAATAAAATGGGTAATATTATAGCCAACATATATGCTGGTGGGACTGTTCTAGTAGGTACAGGACACCTCATGATGCAAAAAAGGGAAAAACTGTTGGAGCAAGGTGCTTGAGAAGGCAAAGGAAGATGGCATCCAAACTAACAGCAGAGAAAGGCAAAGTATACCCAGGAGGACACAGCCATTGTGTAGATGTGCTGATGGAAAGTATGCAGATTCTCTCTGATGGTTGAAAGGGAGAATGAGGAAGAAGGTATAGGACGTTTCAATGATTAAAGTCTCATCTAGGAGAAATCTATTTCCCTCTTCCCATTTTAAGGGCCTGCTGCTCTCAGTACACTGTCTAACGAGAAGTATTCCTAAGGTGTTTATACATTAGACTTAATGTAGATACTTACTCTTCACCATGAGATAACAGAAGTAATGAACATTCCTTACATAAAGTAATTACACTGTACACCTCATTTGCTCTGTTCTCAACTGCATAGTTTAGGAGCTACTTATACTAAAATTATCCTTGTACACATCAAACCCATTACTTTAAGAAGCTAGTCTCTTTTATGGAAATGATGTAATGATCTGTAAGAAGGAAATCATGTTCCAACTTCTCTATAAAGTATATTAAGAGCAGAACTATGCTTTAATGCGAAGTACATCTTTAATATTACATTTTAAAATGCATTGTGTTCACATAAACAACAAGATAACAGCCTGGAAATTCAGGAGCAGATAACACAGCTTTCAAGCATCGATCATGAAGGTTCATTTCCTCTACGCCAGCCCTGTCTCTACAGCCCATTCATATACAATGTATGAACAGCATCCATAAATGTGATGCTTCTGAGTAGATTTTCCTCACCCCTGTTGGTGTTGAGGTAAAGGGACCAAGACACTAAGAGTCAAGAAACTATGTGACTCAACTTCCCTCCCCTACCATATACACACTCAGATTGTAAGTAAGTATACCTGCAGACAGAAACTTCACTAGACCAAGAACCAAGACCCCAGAACTCTGAGGATCCTGTCCCTCACCCCAACTATACACTTTCAGACACTAGGATCATGTCCAATATACCTGGAGATGTTGGGGTTCAAGGGCAACTATACTAGAGCAACAGCTAGCACTCCTAAGTGCTCATCCCAGTCTTGCCACTCAGGAGAAGAGGGCTTGATAAACTACAGTTGACATGGTTTTCACCACACTGTGATGTGAATTTTAGCTGTTTCTAACTAGCTCCCTAGGTCAGTCTCTTTAACCTAGAATATCTTTGGACCTAGAATATTAATTTCCACTCTGCAGGGGCGCTGGGACACAACAGAGATTCAATGAATGTAACTATTATCATTACTTTACCTCTTCATACCTGTTTCCTAATCTTTACAAATGCAGTGGCTCCTAATACCTGCTCCCCTTACTCTGAAGGGCTACTGAGAGGATCCAGTGAAATGGCATAGGTGAAGTATGGGCACACTATAAGATGGTCACCAAAACAAAAAATTGTCACTGTCACTGAGGCTGAAGGAGAGATGAAATGGTAGGAGTGATATGACCATTTGTTGAAGACAAATAAAGTGTTTCTATTTTGGAGAAGTACACTTTGTCAACAGAGAGCCTGGATTAAAGAGAGAGAGAGGATTAACTTAAAAGTGGATTATTGTTAGAGGAAGGCTAGAGAAAGCCTGCCTTAGCACACAGTGAAAAATAAGGCATAAATTCACATGTGCAGTCTATTCTTCCTAGAGCCTCCAAAGAATAATTTGTTAAGGTTGCCTATAGCCAAAAGTGGTGTTTCCCAAAGTATGGCCGTAAGGACCACCTTTTGACACCCTAATGAGATTTTTAAAAATACAGATGCCTGAGAACTAACCACAAGGATTCTGACCTTTAGACCTGAATTTAAAGCCAGAAATCTACATTTTAATAAATCTCCCAGGTGATTCTAATATCATCAAATATTGAGGACCACTAAAGGAGCCTATCTGGCTCAATGGGCAGCCCACTCTGGGCTCCTGCTTCCTCTGAGGACACCTAATGCTGAGCTCAACCCCAGCACTTCACAGGCTGGTGTCAGCAGTGGCATGGGTCTCCACTCACAGTCTGCAGTTCTGAAAATGGAGAGTTCACTTTATGGGAATATAAATATTATTAAATGATTACATCTTGCCCTGGCTAGTGTGGCTCAGTGGGCTGAGCACTGGCCTGCAAACCGAAAGGTCACCAGTTCGATTTCAGGTCAGAGCACATGCCTGCATTTTGGGCTGGTCCTCAACTGGGGACGTGCAAGAGGCAGACAGTTGAAGGTTCTCTCACACATTGATGTTCTTCTCCCTCCTTTTCCATTTCTCTAAATAAATAAATAAATAAAATCTTTTTTTAAAAAATAATTACACCTTGAGCAGGAATGTTAATATGCTGATACAAAACACTGCTAGAATCAGAGGAATGAGAGAAACTTCACACATCTGCATTTTTGGTCAGAGAGAGCAAAGTTTACAATGTGTATCAATGTTTTTAAAATGTGCAAACCTTTTGAGCCAGCAATGTGACTTCAAGAAAACTACCCTTAGAAAATACAGAAATGTGCACAAGGATGTATCTGCAAAGATATTCACTCGACCCTATATACAATAGAAAATAATTTAAACCAGTCATCCAAAAATTATAAACTAGCTAGAAAAACAATAGAACCATAAAACAAAGCACTATCTAATACTGCTACTATTACTTTTAGAACTCATGTTCTAAAAAATATTTACTGATATAAAAAAGATTCATAATACATTGCTATGTAAATAGCTGGTTACATTATAGCATTATCATATATAATAAATATTATATATACAATATATATAACACATATTTCTCAAACATGGGAAGGAGATGAAAGGATACTGACTAAACTACTTAGTTTTCTGTTACCCCACTCTCACTGCTGACAAAAATCCACCAATGAATTCTAAACATAGTGGACAAAAGTTTAAAGAAAAACAAGATTTGCAGTCTCAAAGATATTTAATACAAAGGGAAAGATATCAACATGACAGTAGAGAACCCCAGCAGACACCGCCAAGCAATCCAAATTAATAAATCTCATTAAGGCACATTGAGATCATGAACCCTTGGATATGATGCACTGAGAAAATCACATTCCTGTGGTATTCATGCCAACACTACATACTTCATTGAAATCATGTAGGAACAGCTAACAAACTCAAATCATTATATTCTACAAAATAACTAGTCAGCATTCATCAAAAATGTCAAGGCCAGGAAAGAACAGGGAACTGTCACAGATCAGAAGAGATTAAGGAGACATGATGATTAAATCACTGTTCAATCCTAGATAGGATTATGAAGCAGAAAAGGGACACTAGTGGAAACCAAACTAATTATTTGAAATTCAAATAAAGTCTGTAGTTTAGTTAGTAGTTCCAGCATCAACGTCTTGGTTTTGATCATTGTACTAAGTTATCTAAAATGCTAACATTAAGACCTTGACCAGTGTGGCTCAGTTGGTTGGGCATCATCTCACAAAATGAAAGATCACTGGTTCAACCCCCAGTCAGAGCATGTGCCTGGGTTGTAGGTCCCCCAGTAACTAGAGGCAACCAATCGATGTTTCTCTCTCACATCAATATTTCTCTCCCTCTCTTTCTCCCACCCCTCCCCTCTAAAAATAAATAAATACAATTTTAAAAATGTTAACATTAAGGAAAATTGAATGAAGGATATAGAGGAACTCTTTGTGCTGTTGTATGAGTCTTCTATTGCTGCATTAGTTACCACAATTTTCACAGCTTTTTTATTATTTGTATTAACTGTACTATCTCACAATTATGTAGGTCATAAGTCTGGCATGGCATGGCATGACATGGCTAGAGTTGCTGCTCAGGGTCTCACCAGCCTAAAATCAAAATATCCAGGGGGCTGTGGTTCTTATCTGGGACTCAGGGTCTTCTTATAAGCTCTCTCAGGTTGTTGGCAGGACTCAGGTTCTTACAGTTATAGGATGTTCCATTTCCTTGCTGGCTGTCAGCCAGGAGCCACCCTTATGTCCCAGAGGCCTTCCTCTAGTGTTGGAACATAGCCCCCTCCATCTCACAGCCAGTAAAAGCATATTGAATCTTCATGCTTTGAATCTCTCTGACTTCACCAAGAGGAAGTACTCCGCTTTTAAAGGCTCGAGTGATTAGATTGGACCTACCTGGATATTCCAGGCTATTTCCCTATTTTAAGGTTTGTAACCTCAAATATATCTGCAAAGTCTCCTTTACCATATAATATAGTATATCCAGAAGCTTGAGACTAGGGCATGAATATCTCTGGGGACCAATTTTTCCTACCACAACTATATTTGCAAATTATTTTTAAGGTTAAAATTATTTCAGAATTTTAAATTTCAAAAGAGTGATTATCTCCTGGTGTTGATATTTGGGAGGATTAATTTTTACTTTTTTGTAAGTCTTCTACATTGAGTATATAATATTTCTGCAGTCATAAGTGAGATTTCTCTGTTGTCTTAAGAATATGTACATGGCTCCTCCTGTTTCTCATCATGGCACAAGATCAAGGTGAAAAGGAGAACCCCATGAAACTTTACATCAGCAAGCTCTGCCTCAACATCTGTGTAAGGGAAAGTGAAGACAGATTGACCTAGGCAACCAAGTTCATAGAGTGGCGGACAGGCCAGACCCCTGTATTCCAAAGGCAGATATGCTGTCGGATCCTATGTCATCATGAGAAATGAATAGACTGCCATCACCGCACAGTCCATGGGGCAAAGGCAGAAGAAATATTGGAGACATGTCTAAAGGTGGGAGAGTACAAGTTACGAAGAAATAACTTTTAAGATACTGAAATCTTTGGTTTGGGTTCAGAAACACATCCCCCTGGGGATCCAAGCACTGGTATTTACAGCCTGGATTTCTGGGAGGTGCTGGGTGGGCCAGGTTTCAGCATCGCAGACAAGAAACACAGGACAGGGTGTTCTGAGCCCACACAGAATCAGCAAAGAGGAGGCCATGTGCTGGTTCCCACAGAAGTACGACGGGATCATCCTTCCTGGCAAATAAATTCCCATTTCCATCTAAAAGGCCAATGAAATGTTTTCAGTGAAATGTAAAAAAAAGAAAAGAGTATGCATATGCTTTTCTTTAAATACATTTTATTGATTATGCTATTATAGTTGTCCCTTTTTTTTCTCCCCTTTATTCCCCTCATCCCTTCACAACTCCTCCCACTAGCATTCCCCCACCTTAGTTCATGTCCATGGGTCATACATATAAGTTCTTTGGCTTCTCCATTTCCCATACGATTCCTAACCTCCCCTGCACCTCCTCCTGTACCAGGTCCATTTTGTACCTGCCATTTGTGCTTCTTACTCCCCGTACCTTTTCCTCCATTCTCCACCTCCCTCCCCACTGATAACCTTCCATAGATCTCCATTTCTGTGATTCTGTTTCTGTTCTAGCTATTTGCCTAGTTCGTTTTCATTTTTGTTTTAGGTTCAGCTGTTGATAGTTGTGAGTTTGTTGGCATTTTACTGTTCATAGTTCTGAACATCTTCTTTTTTCTTAGATAAATCCCTTTAACATTTCATATATTAAGGGCTTGGTGATGATGAACTCCTTTAACTTGACCTTATTTGGGAAGCACTTTACCTGCCCTTCCATTCTAAATGATAGTTTTGCTGCATAGCATAATCTTGAATGTAGGTCCTTGCCTTTCATGACTTTACTTCTTTCCAGTCCCGTCTTGCCTGCAAGGTTTCTTTTGAGAAATCAGCTGATAGTCTTATGGGAATTCCTTTGTAGGTAACTGTCAACTTTTCTCTTGCTGCTTTTAAGATTTTATCCTTATCTTTAATCTTGGGTAATGTAATTATGATGTGCCTTGGTGTGTACTTTTTTGGGTCCAAGATCTTCAGGACTCTCTGAGCTTCGTGGACTTCTTGGAAGTCTCTTTCCTTTGCCAGATTGGGGAAGTTGTCTTTCATTATGTTTTCAAATAAGTTTTCAATTTCTTGCCTTTCCCCTCCCCCCGGAGCCCTCATGATTCGGGTGTCGGAACATTTAAAGTTGTCCCAGAGGTTCCTAACCCTCTCCTCATTTTTCTGAATTCTTGTTTCTTCATTCTGTTCTGGCTGGATGTTTATGTCTTCCTTAGGGTCCAAATCATTGATCTGAGTCCTGGTTTCCTTTTCTTCACTGTTGCTTCCCTGTATATTTTTCTTTATTTCATTTTTCATAGCCTACACTTTTTCCTCTTTTGCAACCATCCTCAACCATTTTTGTCAGCACCCTGAACACTGTGTTCAGGGTGCATTTGTTAGTTTGGCTATCTCTTCATCACTTAGTTCTATTTTTTGAGTTTTGACCTGTTCTTTTATTTGGGTCATATTTCTTTGTCTGGGCACACTAGTTATGTTGTAAGGGGCAGAGCCTTAGGTATTTGGTGGGGTGGGGCAATCCACAGTACTGCCTTGTGGCACTGTATGTGGGGGAGGGGTCAGAGAGGGAACAGTGCCACTTGATCGGCTCTCAGCCATCTTTCAGTTATTTTCCCCACTACCTACAACCAAATTGGGCCCTTCTGATACTGGTTCAAATGTGGGATCACCTGGTCCACCAGCTGCCACTTGCGCATATCTTCTCACCCTGGCTGCCTGACTCTGCCCCTTCTACTAGTCTGAATGAATGTTTCTTTGTTAACTCCTTGGTTGTTGGACTTCCATACAGTTCAGTTTTCTGACAGTTCTGATTATTTTTTGTTTTTAAATTTGTTGTTGTCCTTTTGGTTGTGTGAGGAGGCAAAGTGTATCTACCTATGCCTTCATTTGGCTGGACATCCTTATACGCTTAAATAATGCTGTGTGAAGTCAAACTGCCTAAGAAAACTCTGCTGACTTCTTCACAACCAGAGTGGTTCAACAACTGCAAACAGAAATGCTGTCCCCCTGTAAATGATCAAACTCTATTCTCTTTCTCAGGAAAACACTGCTTAGAATGCAAATAGAATTTTAAAACTAATTTTTCCTGTCAAAGGAGCCACTTGTCACTTCATGTCAAGGTCTTACCTGTCACAGAGATCCTCCAACATATTTTCTCAAGATAACTTGTCACTTGAGAAGTTAAAGGCAGTTGAATTTCTTTTACTAATAAGTCAAAATGTTTGAACAGGTTGTTATAATCAGGCCTAGAAATGTCATTTTCACTGAACATTGGATCAATTTACATGTTGTTATTCATTGAATAATAACAGCATCATGCTGTCTTTCTAAAACTCCAACACAGAGTAATGAGACCAATTACTGGGTAAACTCAGCCCTCAGGAGGCCAAGAGGGTGAATATTCGTGGCAGCTATCCAATGTGGAGAGTCTGAAGGAACTCCAGATGTTGTCTGGAGGCTGCTGACAACACAGGGCTCGGCCAGGAAGCTCAAAGCATGAGGGAGAGGATAGATTTAAAGTATTTGCCAAATACAAAGCAATTTCAAACCCTTTAATAATTCTGCAAGGCATTAACTCTTAGTCATTTAATAAATAGCTATTGAGCATTGTTTCAGAGCTAGAGATACAGTAGTACAGAGCTTGCAGCCTAGTAGGAGAAGCAGATATTAAACTAATAACCACTCCAATTATTCCAAAACCATGACAAATGTTCCAAAGGAAAAGGACAGAGTTCAAGAAGAATATTAGTCTGGAGGGTCAGGAAAAAGGATGCTCTGAAAATTTGAAAAAATTTTTAATTAAACATTTTATTTTGAAATATTGTGGATTTATTTCATGCAGTTATAAAAATGATAGAGATCTCTTTTTTAACATGCAGTTTTGAGGGTTCTTTACATTTTGTAAGTATTATTGCTTTGTTGGGTATGTGTTTTGCAAATATTTTCTCCCAGTCTATAACTTTTCTTCTTATTCTATTCACCTGGGCTCTAGCAGAGCGAAAGTTTTTAATTTTCATTAAGTCCAATTTATCATTTTTGCTTCTGTGGATTATGCTTTTGGTATCAAGTCTAGAAACTCTGCCTAGTTCTAGGTCCTAAAGATTTTTCTCCAGTGGTTTTTCCCTAAAAGCTTTGTAGTTTCTCATTTTACATCATAGGTTGAGTTTCATTTTCTGCCTATGAATGTCATTTTGCTTCAACTCTGTGGAAAAGCTGTGCTTCCTGCATTGACTTGTTTTTGCACTTTTATCAGAAATAAGTTGGGTATATATTTGTCTGGTTCTATTTATGGGTCATCTATTCTGTCCCATTGACCTATGTGTCCATCCCTTCTCTGCTATCTCTCTGTC
Organism: Artibeus jamaicensis; assembly: GCF_021234435.1. NCBI lineage: Eukaryota > Metazoa > Chordata > Mammalia > Chiroptera > Phyllostomidae > Artibeus > Artibeus jamaicensis. Next base: position 648,283 of record NW_026521896.1, on the reverse strand, counting down.
TTGAATAGTGTAGATGTCTTCAATACATCTTAATGTTGGTTTGGGGTGATTCTTTTATTATTTTTTCAAATTGTTTTAGAGGGCCTATTTCAGTAGTTCAGTTGGTTAGAGTGCCATCTTGTACACCAAAAGATTGCTGGTTCAATACTCGGTCATGGCACATACCTAGGTTGCAGGTTCAACCCCTGGTTGGGGCACATACAGGAAATGACTGATCAATGTTTCTCTCTCACATTGATGTTTTTCTCTCCCTTCCTCTCTTTCCAAAATTAATAGAAATATCCTCAGGTAAGGTCTTTTTATTTAAAATTTTAAAAATTGTTTTAGCGATTTTACAGCCTGTGGCTTTCCACATAAATTTTAGAGTAAGAATAGCTGCATCTATAAAATACCTTGCTGGGATTGTATAGGAATTGCATTAACCCTATAGATTAATTTATGGAGAATAGATATCTCTACTATGTTCCAATCTATGAACACAGTATGTCTCTTCATTTATTTAGGTTGTCGTTGATTTATCTTATCAACATTTTGCAATTTTCAGTATTCAGATTCTGTACATGTTTTATTAAGTTTATACTAAGTGTTTCATTTTCTTTAGAGCAACTGTAAATATAACTGTGCTTTTAATTTTGGCTCCCACATTGTTAGTATATAGAAATGCGATTGATGTTTGTGTATTGATCTTGTACCTTATGATCTTCCTGAACTTATTTATTAGTTCTAGAAGGGTTTTTTTGTAGATTTCTTAAGACTGTCTATGTAGATAGCCATGTAATCTACAAAACAAAGACAATCTTCTTTTCAATCTATGTATATTTAACTTAATTTTCTTGCTTTATTGCAGTGGCTGGAACTTCTAGTACTGGCTTAATAAGAATGGTAAAAATACATATCTTTGCCTCACTCTTTATCTTAAAAAGAAACCATTCAGTCTTTTGCTATTAAGTATTTGTCAGCTGTAGGTTTTTGTACATGTGTTTATTGAGTAGAGGAAGTTCTCTTCTATTTCTAGCTTGCCAAAAGTTTCTATCATGAATAATTTTCATTTTGTCAGATACTTTTTGTGTCAGCTGATAGAAGCATATGATTTTTTTCTTTAGCTTGTTAACATGGTGGATTAAACTGACTGATTTTCAAATATTGAAGTAGCCTTCCATACCTGGAATAATTCCACTTGTCATCGTGAGCAATTCTCTTCACACATTGCTGGATTAAATTTCCTAGCATTTTGTAGAAGATTTTTACATTTAAGTTAATGAAAAATATTGGTCTGTGGAAGAACTTCATCCCATTGAGCTCTCCCAGCTGCCGCAGGTGAGAATAAGCTGTCCCAGACACAATCTTGCTGTTCTGGTGGGAAAGGGGGTGGCAATTCCCTCTAGTAGGGAATGCCCTGAGCCCTTCTCTGAAATGCCTTTTATTGGGAATGGTATGTGTAGGAGTTTACAGCATACATGCATAGGTCATCAATCAATGTCAAAAGGCTATAGTCAAACAAAAGCAGGTATTATTTATAGATCACAATTGAAGGAACACAGACATCTGCCTCAGGGTCTGTGTCTGTTAGTCATGCTGATGCCAGATGGTCTTTAAGACGTGTTTAATGAGATAAGGAGTTTACTCCTTATGCCTTGAATTTAAGCATCGGTTTATATCAACAGAGCTATACAAAGCAAAGCAAGCTTCAAAGGATACCATGTATTTATCAGGCCTGATTTTCCCACAGGAACCCTCAGTGTTAGTGTCATGTTGTGCCTGCCACCTGCATTTCCTGGTTTTGCAGCAAGACTTACTGGCCCCTTTTAAGGCTTGCTCTCATGGGGCTACAGTCTCTGAAACTACGCAGAGTGGTCCCCAACATTGGTCTATAGTTTACTTTTGGTAGTATCTGGTTTTGGAATAGGTAATCCTAGCCTCATAAAATGAGATAGAGGTATTTCCTTTTCTTCTATTCTCTGGAAAATATATAAACCTGATCAATTCTTTTTTAAGTGTTTGGTAGAATTCTCTATTGAAACCATCTGGAGATTTCTTTTGGGGAAGACTTTTAATTACAAATTTAATTTATTTAATGATTATAGGACTATCCAGATTGTCTATTTCATCTTGGTTGAGTTTTGGTAAATTGTGGTTTTTGAAGAATTGGTTCATCTATTCTAAGTAATTGAATTTGAGATTGTCTGTAGTATGCCCACATTATTCTTTACTGACTGCATAACTGGTAGTAATATCCCTATTTTATTCTTTATATTGGTGATTTGTGTCTTCTCTCTTTTCACCTTCTCAGTCTTCCTTGAGAATTATTAACTTTATGGATTTTTTTTGAAGAACCAGTTTTTTGTTTCATTGATTTTCCCCATAATTTCCTGTTTTCAACTCCACTGATTTCTGCTCTTTATTATTCCCTTAATTCTGCTTGCTTTGGGTTTATTTTGCTCTTTCTCTAGTTTTCCCATATAGAAACTTAGATTATTAATTTGAAATATTTCTCCAATGTTTAGTGCTATATTTTCCCCTCTCAGCACTGCTTTAGCTATAGTCTACATATTTTGATATATTGTATTTTTTCTTTATTTATTGTTGTTCCATTACAGCTATCCCCATCCCCCCCATTATTCTCCCCATGCCCTACCCACCCAACCTCCCATATTCAATCCTTACCCCTGCTGTTGTCTTTGTCCATGGGTCCTTTATACATGTTCCTTGACTTGATCCTTCCCCTTCTTCCCCCCATTATTCCCCTGCCCTCTGGTTACTGTCAGTTTGTTCTTTATTTCCATATCTCTCGTTCTGTTTTGCTCACATGTTTGTTTTGTTGATTATGTTCCACTTATAGGTGAGATCATATGGTATTTCTCTTTCACCACCTGGCTTATTTCACTTAGCACAATGCTCTCCAGTTCCATCCATGCTGTTGCAAAGGGTAGGAGTTTCTTCTTTCTTTTTGCTGTGCAGTATTCCATTGTGTAAATGTACCACAGTTTTGTAATCCACTCATATACTGATGGGCACTTAGGCTGTTTCCAGCACTTGGCTATTGTAAATTGTGCTGCTATAAACACTGGGGCACAAAGGTTCTTTTGAATTGATGATTCAGGATCCTTTCTTTGTTATTATTATTTTTCACATTTTTTAAATTTTGTTCAAATACAGTTGTCTCCATTCCCCCCCCACCTCTCCCTCCACCCCAGCTATCCCCACTTCCCACCCTTGATCCTACCCCACTTTGGTTTTGTCTATGTGTCCTTTATAGTTGTTCCTGATAACCCTTACCCCTTTTCTCCCCATTATCCCCTCCCACTTCCTCTCTGGTTACTGTCAGTTTGTTCTTAATTTTAATGTCTCTGGTTATATTTTGCTTGCTCGTTTGTTTTAATTATCAGAATTCTTAGATTATAATCCCAGCAGTGGAATTTCTGGGCCAAAAGGCAGTTCCATTTCTAGTTTTCTGAGGCAATTTCTTACTGTTTTCCACAGTGGCTGCACTAGTCTGCATTCCCATCAACAGTGCACTGGGGTTCCCTTTTCCCCGCAACCTTACCAGCACTTGTTGTTTATTGATTTGTTTATGATGGCCATTCTGATGGGCGTGAAGTGGTATCTCATTGTGGTTTTAATTTATATCTCTCTGAAGGCTAGTGATGCTGAGCATCCTCTCATATTTCTCTGGGCCCTCTGTATGTCCTCCTTGGAGAAGTGTCTGTTTAGGTCCTTTGCCCATTTTTTAATTGATTGTTTGTCTTCCTGGTGTGGTGTCATATGAGTTCTTTACATATTTTGGAGAGCAAACCCTTGTTCGAGGTATCATTGGCAACTACATTTTTCCACACAGTTCCTTCTCATTTTACTGTCTCCTTGTGTTTTCATATGTATTCAATGTCATGTACTTTTTCATCTGTCTTAAGATGATGATGTGAAATTTAAAATGCAACTTGAGTAATGAGTTAGCCAAGACAAGTGAAGGGTAAAAAAAGAAAGTATTAGGTTGGTGGATTGAAACTATAGCACCTAATCTTTCTCTCTCAATAACTAACAAAATAAATGAAAACTCCTAAAAACTAGTGATCATATTCTCCATACAGAAACAAATAGATATAGGTTCCTAATATCACATAATGCAGCCACCTTATACACCACAATAACTTCAAAAGCTGGTGGGCCATACACATGAAAAGCAGAATACCATTAGTCAGGACAGGCCAGTCCCTTATTCAACCCATATAGTCACAAAGGGCCCATGTTCAAAAGGGACCCAAGTTCAGTTTAATGCTCTGTTGTCACCATCTTGGAATTCTCAATAATTTTATCTTTGAAAGTGAAGGCAGATGGAACAATTGGGCATGCTCATGAACAGAAGACATAATGCAATATGCTTGACCCTCATTTCTTGCTCTTCTTTTGCAAATAGTGTTCATGATACTCCATAATGTTTGAGAATGCAATGAGAATCAAAGCAAGTACAAGATAAGTACATTCCTTCTATAACTGAGTAAGCAGGAACACTGATAACCCCAACTTTCCATTCAAAGCAGAACTTGCTTCAAATACAGAAAGAAGGCTATGTTGTTCTAAGAAGACACTAATGACCAAGAAACCTTACTGTAACCTTTTTCATCCATGTCATTGCACTGTATTAGCCAGCCGCTTATGCTAGAAATGATGACATAGAGGAGGAAGAAAATAAAGTAATCTAAAGCTCCTTTTTTTTCCATTTTTACTCATCAGTAACATGAAAGTTGATAGTGTGGGTGGAAAACTGCCGTGCACATATAAGTAAGTGAAACAAAAACAGTTCATTTAGTTTTGTGCGAGTATTCTGCTGTTCTGGTAAGAACAAAATACAGATACAGGCACAAGCTCTAAAATATGTATTGTATAATTTTGGTAATTATACATTAAATGCTTGTAGATATGCATTTAAAACTAGCATTATACAATGTAAAGATCAACAGTAAAATTCTTGCTAATAAGTTAAATTTTTAATTTTTTCTGTACTTAGTATGATATTAAGTAGCTAACAACAACAACAAAAACCACCATGACAAGTCAAGAGAGAGACCACCAAAGAAAAAAAGTGTTAAATATATATATATATATATTTTTTAGTGCTCTCAATGGTACTTTTATTCTACTATTTTTAACATAAATCCCCCTATTTTCATTTTTCACTGGGCCTTGCAAATTATGCAGCCAGTTCTAATTGTCACAGACTACAAATCTTCTTAACAGTTCTAGTAACCATGACATCAAAAAAAGTTCTTTCAAATTTTAAAATTATCAGAAATTATGATACCAAAATATTATTTTTGCAATTTGTGAGCTTATATTGTTATTCATTGACCACTATTGTCCTATTAAGTTTGATAAGTAATTGAAATACTGTTAAAGAAAAAACTTAATATTTTGGTACATGTTGTGGTAATTCTTCCTGTTTTTGAAGCAGAGCCCCACATTTCCTTTAACCCTTGGTCCCACAAATTATGTAGTTGGTTTTGTTTGCAGATCAAGCTCTCAACGGAGCAATCCCCCCAGCTCATACCTCCATGCCACCCTCCTCTGACATTCCTTTAGGGCACAGAAAAGTGAATAACATAGGAAATATACAGCCCTCTCATTTTGTAGTTCCTGAAGGAACACAAATTGCCCAGATACTATAGAAAGACTGTGAAGAAGTCACCTCAATAATGGCTAGATGGGCTTACCCACATGCTGAGCAGCCCAAGTATGAGCAGGCTAAAAGGAAACATGCAATATGCAAACAGAGCCCCAAGAACTCAGCATACAAAACTCACCCTGAGGAAAATTAACGCAAGCACACAGGAACACTTCCCCACAACTGCTTCTCACTATAGAAAGTCAAAAAGTACCTGAATGTAGTAAAGCTCAAAGACACAATGAAAAACAACAGAATGGCATAAAAAATTAAGATTGTAGACTTAAGGAAAATGTGAATTTGAGCAACATTGAAGAACTAATTAAGACATTAGAAATGGCAAGAAACAGACTAGAGCACAGCTGATGATCAAATCAGTGACAAGGGTGGGGTGGGGAAATTTTTTACAGGAACAGCAGTGAACAAAAATTTGAACATTAAAAAAAAAAAACCTAAAGCAATTACAAGGAAACACAGCTATGGAGGTCAGATGAACATGATCATGTGTTAGGATGATCAGTGTCCCTGGACAGAAAAACCCAACCAATGGGAAAGAAGTTTTCAAAGACAAAGCACAATATACTTTCCCTGAATCAGAAGAAGTCTATATATTGGAAGGATGTATCACATAACAAGAAATTTGATACAAAGAGCTCAATGTTCTATGAAGCTACTCAACTTCAATCATAAAGATTTCTTCCGGTACCAGGTAAAAGAATCAGGATAACCTCAGACTTCCCCACAGCAACATTCATAGCCAGAAGACACACAGAAATCTCCTACAAGTTGTAAAAGAAAGGATGTGTACACATGTACACATGTGTATCTGATATGATGCTCATTTAATGTTAATAAGGGTTATTTCTGAGGAGTAAGTATAGGAAGGGTTATATATTTTTCAAACTTTATCAGTGCAGTTTTCTGTATTATTTCAACTATTTAAAATGAACACATATCGGATTACTTCAAGACTTCCACCAAGATGGAGGCATAGGTGGAAGCACTGTGCCTTCTCACACAACCAAGTTTAAAAACAACAAAGTTTTAGCAACAGAAACACAGCCAAACCACAGAAAATTGAACTATACGGAAGTCTGACAACAACGAACCCTTCAGCCAAACCAGTAAGAGGGGCAGAGCCAGCAGCAGAGCGGGGTCAGGCAGGAAAGATCCACCAAACCAACCAGGGCGTCCAACCCAGGTGCGCCAGCAGCCGTGGGCAGATCCCAGGTGTGGAGTAGTGGGCAGACCCACTGAGGGTGCAAGGTGGTGGACTCACTGAGGGCTGACCAAAGTGACACAGTTGAGTGCAAATAAACCGGTGAAGGAGCGAGGGGTGAGACAGACCGTGCAGGCCCCCGTGGTGGAAAGTGGCAGAGAGGACCACCATTGTCCTTCTCTGACCCTGCCCCCACATACAGCATCACAAACCACCAACCTGGGTGGCCCCACCCTGGTGAACACCTCCTCTACGTAACAGGCACGAACATATCAAAACATGGCTCAAGAACAACTCAGAGCCCCAGAGGCAATAAATCTAAGTGATGAAGAAATAGCCAAACTTTCAGATGCACAGTTCAAAACACTGGTGATCAGGATGCTCACTGAACTGGTTGATTGTAGTCACAAATTAGAGGAACATATGAAGGCTAAACTAATGGAAATGCACAGGAAACCAATAGTAATGGAAAGGAAACTGGAACTCAAATCAAAGGAGTGGACCAGAAAGAGGAAAAAAATGACCAAACAGAAAAGGATGAAGAAACAAGAATTCAGAAAAATAAGGAGAGGCTTAGGAACCTCCAGGACATCTTTAAACATTCCAACATTCGAATTATAGAGGTACCAGATGGGGAAGAGGAACAGTTATGAGTGGAAAACTTATTTGAACAAATAATAAAAGAGAACTTCCCCATTCTGACAAAGAAAATAGACTTCCAGGAAATCCAGGAAGCTCAGAGAGTCCCAAAGAAGTTGGACCCAAGAAGGAACACACCAAGGCACATCATCATTACATTAGTCAAGATTAAAATGAAGGAGAGAATCCTAGAAGCAGCAAGAGATAAGGGGACAGTCACCTATAAAGGAGTTCCCATCAGACTGCCAGCTGATTTCTCAAAAGAGACCTTACAGGCAAGAAGGGGCTGGAAAGAAGTATTCCAAGTCATGAAAACCAAAGACCTAACAACCAAGATCGCTCTATCCAGCAAAGCTTTCATTTAAAATGGAAGGACAGATAAAGTGCTTCTCAGATAAGATCAAATTCAAGAAGTTCATCATCACCAAGCCCTTATTATATGAAATGTTAAAGGGACTTACCTAATAAAAAGAAGATAAAAAAGATGAACAGTGAAAGGACAGCAAACTCACAGTTATCAACAACCACACCTAAAACAAAAGAAAATTAAGAGGACAGCTAGATCAGGAGTGAACCATAGAAATGAAGATCACTCCTGAATGTAGAAATGAAGTGGAGGATTAGCAACAGGGGAGTGGGAGAAGGAGAAGGGTGGAGAAGGTACAGAAAATAAGTAGCATAGACAGTAGATAGAAAATAGATGGGGGGAGGGTAAGAATAGTAGGGGAAATACAGAATCTAGAGAACTTGAGACACGTGTTCATGAACTAAAGGGAAGGAATGGTGGGGAAGGGGTGTGCAGGATGGAGGGGAATGAAGGGGGGAAATAGAACTGTAATGACATAATCAATAAAATATATTAAAATAAAAAATAAAATAAAATGAACAGATATCATTATCAAGCTGATGGTGGTTATTTTTTTAACCCTGCAGAGGTCACAGTCAAAAAAATTACAGCGTAGGTCATGTGCTCCAAGAGATACATTCATTACTAACATGTGCTGAAATGCAAAAAAACAAATTTAAAACACTGCAAATGTGCATTTATTATATTTATATAATAAAACACATGATTTTTATTTAATTTTAGTTACAATCTAGAAATTATTAAACAAATATAAAAACATAAAAATAATTTTTTCTTTTCAAGTAATGGAAACATAGATATTGGTAAAAAATACAACCAAAAATGTTTTTAACGTTAATTAATCAGAATCTTCAATTGCTGGCTTTGCAAAGCATTTATAACAGTCATCACAAACAATATTGCTGTGCTCAAGGCCTAAATACTTTTCATGACACTTGCAAAAATATTTAGGTAAGTATATTGAGTAGCATTTGCTGAAGTTCTTCATCATCTCTTAGATTATCAAATTGATACATTTTTCTAGCCATTTTCCATGAAAAATGAGAAAAGAACAATACTGACTTTGAAGCTTGCAAAATAAGATATACCAACACTGACTTCAGAGTTCACAGTTTCTCTCAGATACAATTTACTATCAAATATCGCACACCCTTCCAAAACACATGTCAAAACCAAACTGATGGCTTAAACATTATGATTTAACATTAGTCATGTACAAGTGCACAGCTAGTCATGACCTTAAACCTATGCACCGGATATATGCAACAATAAGTTGTTTGTATGTCTCAGATTAGCCTCAACCCATTCAGGGTCATAAAAAAAATTGACTTCCAATCAAGATGGCAAGCCCTGGCTGGTGTGGCTCAGTGGGTTGAGGACTGGCTGAGAACCAAAAGGTCACCAGTTTGGTTCCCAGTCAGGGCTTATGCCTAGGTTGTGAGCTAGGTTCCTAGTAGAGGGCACATGAGAGGCAACCACACATTGATGTTTCTCTCCCTCTTTTTCTTCCACCCTTCCCCTCTGTATAAAAATAAATAAATAAAATATTTTTAAAGATGGCAGATATGTAAAATGTGGTATTTATATTCTTCCACAACCACATCAAAATCACAGCTAAATGCAGAACAACCATCATTAAGAACCACCTGAAATCTGGCTGAACAGAAGTTCTATAACTAAGGACATAAAAAGAAGCCACATGGAGACTGATGGAGGAGGGGCAGAGACACAAAACTGCCAGTCCTACACCCATGTGTGGTGGTTAAAAATCAGAAGGAATACCTTGGCTGCAGAGGTACCCCTGAGGAGCAAGGAGTCCCAGGCCCATACCAAGGCTCCCAGACCAGGGTTCCAGTGCCAGGGAAGAAAAGTCCCCATAACTCCTGGCTGTAAGAAAACCCAGCAGGGGTTGTGGCTGAATGAGAGGGAGGGCTTCTGGAGTCCCAGGCAGTTCCTCTTAAAGGGCCCACACACAGACTTACTCAGACTCACTCACACTGAGCTCCAGAACTGTGGCAAGCAGCTCAAAAGATGTTATCAGGGACATACAGGGGGAAACTGAATTGTCTGGCTTCAGGGTGAGAGCTGAGGGCCAAACTTTCTCTCAGGCAGAAGTGCTGACAAAGACCATTGTTCTTTGCTGAGCTCTCCCCAGACAGAGCCAGCAGGCTTTCACCATATCTGAGTCTCCATCAACCTGGCTAACAGTTCCCCCCTGCCCTGGTGATTCCCTGAGACCCTGCCCCACCCAACTTGCAAGTCCACCCCAGCCTTTTCCAGTGGCTTTTCCATACAAATACCCTCTGCTTACTCATGTTGAACTTCCCTAAAATCTCTCAAATATTTACAAAGCCCAAAAAAGTATCGTCTGGCCTCAATGTGCTCTGTACCTCTTGCTAAGTGGCCCCAGGCCCGGCATTAGTGGTATCCAGCCTCAGTTTGAAGCTTGGCCTATCCTGAGCACCTCCAAGCCAAGCACAAGTAGCAACCATCTACAGATCACTTTGTAGCTCATGCCAAATAGTCCCAGGCAGGGCACAGGTAGCAGCTGATCTTGGCCTGTGCCTCCCAGAAGGCCAAGAGTCAGCAAACCCGGTGGCCAGCTTCAGACCACACTGGAGCACTACCCAACCACCTCCACCAGCAATACACTCAAGGGGTGGACTCATCAGACACTAGAGCTTCACTGAACTGTTCCATAGGGTCCACCACTAGACAGCAGTTTCTCCACTATGGTCACAGCCAGTCCTTGAAGCAGATCAGCCTGAGGGTAAATCCATCCCAAGTTGCAGGCCCACCCAAGCCATTTCTAATGGCTTTTTCATACTAATGATCTACCTTGATTCATACTGCAAACTTTTCTAAAATCCCTCAAACAAGCAGCATCAAAGTGCCCCCTACCTCTTGCTAAGTGGCCCCAAGCCTGGCACTAGCCACAGCTGTCCTTGGTTCACAGTGTGGCCTCTCCTAGACATCTCTAAGCCCACCACAAGTAGCTTTCATCTGCGAAACACTCTGTAGCTTATGTTGAGTGGCCCCAGGCATGGCACAAGTGGCAGCTGACCTTGGCAGGCACCTACCAGGAGGTCTCAGGGCCAGGGCACCCTGTAGAAAACTTCAGAACACACCAAAGCACCACTCAACAACCTCCACAAATGACACATTCAAGGAGCAAACTCAGCAGGCATCAGAGTCCTGCTGAAGTAAGTCCTCTATGGAGTAGGTCCCTGCATAGCAGATCTACCACAATGGTAGCAGCCAGTCTTCACAGCCAATCAGATAGGGATAAATCCCTCCCATTGGCATGTCAACAGCAATCAAGGCTCACTATAACAGGAAGGTGCACACAGCCCACACAGGGTCATACCTGGAGCACCCAAATCAAGTGACTCGGTAGGCTATGCCACTGGGACACCTATTACCTAACAACACTCTACAAAGACCAGGAGACATAGCAGCTCTACCTAAGACATAGAAACAAACTTAGGGAGGCAGCCAATATGGGGAGACAAAAAAAAATGTCCTAAATGTCTTTCCAGAAAAACAACTAAACAAAATGGAAAAAAATCAACCTACAGAAGCAGAATTCAAAATACTGGTTGTAAACCAAAAAACTACTTGACATAATAAGTGAATTTGGCAAAACAGTGGCATACAAAGTCAAAATTCAGAAATCAAAATCATTCTTATACACCAACAGTGAAATATCAAAAACAGAAATCGGGGAAAAATCTCATTTGATACAGCATCAAGAAACATAAAGTAGCTAGGAGTAAACCTAACCAAGGAAGTAACACACCTATACTCTGAAAACTACAAACGCTGAAGAAAGAAATCAAGGAAGACACAAACAAATGGAAACATGTACCATGTTCATGCATTGGAAGAATTAACATCATCAAAATGTCCACACTGCCCACAGCAATTCATAGATTCAATGCAATTCCTATCAAAGTACCAAATACATATTTCACAGATATAGAACAAATGTTTCAACAATATATATGGAATCATGAATGACCCTGAATAGCTGCAGCAATTTTGAGAAAGAAGAACAAAGTAGATAGGATCACCATACCTGATATCAAACTGTATTACAAGGCCACTGTAATCAAAACAGCCTGGTACTGGCATAAGAACAGACACATAGACCAATAGAACAGATTAGAGAGCTCAGAAATAAATCCAAGTTTCTATGGTCAATTAATATTTAACAAAGGGGAAAAAAGCATTAAATGGAGTAAAAATAGCCTCTTCAACAAATGGCAGGACATCTGGACAGCTACATGCAAAAAAATGAAGCTTGATCACTAACTTATACCATACACAAAAATAAATTCAAGGTGAATAAAGACTTGAATATAAGTCATGACACCATGAGTCCTAGAGGAGAAGCTATGCAGAAAAACTCAGATATTCCATGCAGCGGTATTTTCACTGATAAGTCCCCTAGAGCAAGGGACATAAAGGAAAGGATAAACAAATGGGATCTCATCACAATAAAAAGCTTTTGCAGACTTCCGGCCAAGATGGAGATGTAGGTGGAAACACTATACCTCCTCGCACAACCAAGTTTATGAACAACAAATATTTAAAAACCAGAACGAATCCAATACAGAGAGAAAATTAAACTGTACGGAAGTTTGACAACAACTAACCATTCATCCAGACTGGTGAGAGGGGCGGGGTCAATGGCTGTTAGGGGCAGGGTCAATGGCTGTCAGAGACGGGTCATGCAGGAAAAAGCAGCCGGACCAACCCAGGTACACAGATAAGGTTAGCAAATGCCAGGCATGGGGTGGCAATGAGCAGACCTAGTGAGGGCACAGGGAGGCTGGCTGACCACAGTCACACATTCATGCACAGATAAACCAAGCAAAGGAGCAAGCAGTGAGACAGACCTTGCAACCCAGGGCCCCAGCGCCAGGAAATAAAGCCTAAAAGCACCAACTGGAAAAACTTTCAAGGGTCGAGGTGCCAGGAGAAGGCTCCCAGGCTCACAGAGATTTCACTGAAGAGACCCACAGGGTTCTGGAGGGTGCACAAGCCCACACATCTGGGAACTAGCACCAGAAGGGCCCAATTTGCTTGCGGTAAGCAGCACAGGGGACCAAAATCCAAGAGAGAGCAGAAAAAAAAAGCCATTGCCCCTCTCTGACCCTACCCCCACATACAGTGTTGCCCATCCCTGGTGAACACCTAAAGCTCAGCACCTCATACAAACACAAACAAACCAAAACATTATGGCTCAAACAGAAGAACAGCTCAAAGCCCCAGAGCCAATACTTCTAAGCAACCAAGAGATAGCCAACCTATCAGATCCACGGTTCAAAACACTGGCAACCAGGATGCTCACAGAACTGGTTGATTTTGGTCACAAATTAGATAAAAAAAATGAAGGCTTCACTAAGTGAAATGAAGCAAAATGCACAGGGAAGCAATAGTGATGGGAAGGAACCTGGGAGTAAAATCAATCGAGTGGACCAGAAGGAAGAAAAAAACAACCAAACAGAAAAGAATGACGAAACAAGAATTCAGAAAAATAAGAAGAGGTTTAGGAACCTCTAGGACATCTTCAAACGTTCCAACATCTGAATTATAGGGGTACCAGAAGGGGAAGAGGAACAGCCACGAGTGGAAAAATTATTTGAACAAACAATAAAGGAGAACTTCCTCCATCTGGAAAAGCAAATAGACTTTCAGGAAATCCAGGAAGCTCAGAGAGTCCCAAAGAAGTTGGACACAAGAAGGAACACACCAAGGCACATCATAATTGCCTTAGCCAAGATTAAAATGAAGGAGAGAATCCTAGAAGCAGCAAGAGATAAGGGGACAGTCACCTACAAAGGAGTGACCATCAGACTGTCAGCTGGTTTCTCAAAAGAGACCTTACAGGCAAGAAGGGGCTGGAAAGAAGTATTCCAAGTCATGAAATCCAAAGACCTACAAACAAGATTGCTCTATCCAGCAAAGCTTTCATTTAGATTGGAAGGGCAGATAAAGTACTTCTCAGATAAGATCAAATTCAAGGAGTTCATCATCACCAAGCCCTTATTATATGAAATGTTAAAGGACTTACCTAAGAAAAAGAAGATAAAAAATATGAACAGTGAAAGGACAGCAAACTCATAGTTATTAACAACCACACCTAAAACAAAAGCAAACTAAAAGGACAGCTAGATCAGGAGCAGAACCATAGAAATGGAGATCACATGGAGGGTTAGCAACAGGGGAGTGGGAGGAGACAGGGAGAAGGTACAGAGAATAAGTAGCATAGATGGTAGGTAGAAAATAAACAGGGGGGAGGACAAGAATAATATGGGAAACATAGAATCTAAAGAACTTGTGACACATGGACATGAACTAAAGAAGGGATGGGGAGTGGGTGTGCAGGGTAGAAGTGAATGAAGGGGGAAATGGGACAACTGTCATGGCATAATCAATAAAACATATTTTTTTAAAAACCTTTTGCACAGCTAAAGAAAACAGTATTAAAATGAAAAGATAACAAACCATATGGAAAAACGTATTCGTCAATGACACCTTGGGCAAGGTGCTGATCTCCAAAATATATAAAGAACTCACACAACTCCACTCCAGAAAAACAAACTACCCAATTAAAAATGGGCAAAAGATCTGAACAAACACTTCTCCAAGGAGGATATACAGAGGGCCCAGAGACTTATGAAAAGATACTCAATATCCCTAGCCATCAGAGAGATGCAAATTAAAACCACAATGAGATATCCACTTCACACTGGTGAGAATTGCCATCATAAACAAATCAACAAACAACAAGTGTTGGAGAGTATGTGGAGAAAAGGGAACCCTAGTGCACTGTTGGTGGGATTGCAGACTGGTGCAGCCACTGCGGAAAACAGTATGGAATTGTTTCAGAAAATAAAAATGGAACTGTCTTTTGACATAGAAACACCACTGCTTGGATTATACCATAAGAACACTGAAACACCAATCTGAAAGAACCTAAGCACAGCAATGTTCATAGCAGCACAATTTACAATAACCAAGTGCTGGAAGCAACCTAAGTGCCCATCAGCAAATGAATGGATCAAAAAACTACAGTACATTTACACGATGGAATACTATGCAGCAGAAAGAAAAAAGGAGCTTCTACCCTTTGCAACAGCATGGATAGAACTTATTTCACCTAAGTGAAATAAGCCAGGCAGTGAAAGACAAATACCATATGATCTCATAAGTGGAACCTAATCAACAAAACAAACAAGCAAGTGAAATATAACCAGAGACATTGAAATTAAGAACAAACTGACAGTAACCAGAGGGGAGGTGGGAGGGGATAATGGGGAGAAAAGGGGGAAGGGTTATCAGGAACCACTATAAAGTACACATGGACAAAACCAAAGTGGAATGGGATCAAGGGTTGGAAGTAGGGATGGCTGGGGTGGGGAGAGTAGTGAGGGAAAAATGGAGACAACTGTACTTGAACAACAGTTAAAAAAGAAACACTGGTTATAAGAACTTACAGGAAGAATAGATGATCTCAGTGAGAACTTCAAGAAAGAGATAGGAAACAAAATGGAGGTAGAAAACATAATAAGAACCAGCCAGAAATTAAAAATATACTAACTGAAATGAACTAGTGGCATCAAACTTTTATTAGCAATACCTAAGGAACTGCTGACGTGTGTGTGTGTGTGTGTGTGTGTGTGTGTGTGTGTGTGTGTGTGTGTGTGTGTGTGTGTCTGACAGCAGGGTTATTTCAATACTGCCAGCAGATTTTTCAACAGAAACTTGCAGGCCAGAAGGGATTGGCACAAAATATTCAAAGTGATGAAAAGCAAGGACCTACAACCAATATTACTCTACCCAGCAAAGCTATCATTTAGAATCAAAGGTCAGATATAGAGCTTCCCAGGCAAGAAAAAACTAAAGATGTTCAGCATCACCAAACCAGTATTACAAGAAATGTTAAAGGGTCTTCTTTAAGAAGAAGAAAATTTAAAACATGAATAACAAAATGGCAATAAATACACATCTATCAGCAATTACTTTAAATACAAATGGATTAAATGCTCCAATCAAAAGACATATGGTGGCTGAATGCATAACAAAACAATGCCCTTAAATATTCTGTCTACAAGAGACCCACTTCAGATCAAAAGAAACATGCATAAAGTAAATGGCTGAAAAAGATATATTATGAAAACGAAAACAAAAAAATTGGGGGCAGCAATACTTATACCAGACAAAATAGACTTTAAAGCAAAAGCTATGACAAGAAACAAAGAAGGGCCCAGGAATTTCATTTCTGGGTATTTATCTGAAGAAACCCAAAATACTAAATTGAAAAGGCATATGCACCCACATATTCATTGCAGCAGCCTAAGTGTCCAACAAGAGGTGAATAAATAAATACACACACACATACATACATACACACACATATACACACAATGGAATATTACCCAGCTATAAAAAAGAATGAAATATTGCTATCTGCATCAACATGGATGGACCTAGAGGGTACTATGCTGAGTGAGATAAGTTAGACAGAGAAAGACAAATGCCAGATGATTTCACTCACATGTGGAAGAGATATAAAACAAAATAAATAAACAAGCAGAATGGAAACAGACTCACAGATACAGAGAACATTTGGACAGTTGCCAGATGGGAGAGAGGGTAGAAGATAGGTGAAAAAGGTGAAGGGATTAAGAAATACAAGTTGGTAGTTACAAAAAAGTCATGGGGATGGGAAGTACAACCTAGGCAATACAATCAATAATATTGTAATAATTATGTGTGGTATGAGATGGGTACTAGATTTATTGGGGTGATCAATTTGTAAGTTTTATAAATATCTAATCATGGGGTTGTACAACTGAAACTACAATAATGTAGTACTATATGTCAACTATAATTGAAAAATTAAAAATTATTTAAGAAACAAAACAAAATAGCTGTGGCTGGTGTGGTTCAGTGGACTGAGTGCCAGCCTGCAAACCAAAGGATCACAGGTTTGATTCCCAGTCAGGGCACAGGCCTGGGTTGCAGGCCAGGTCCCCAGCTGGGGGCATGCCAGAGGCAACCACACATTGATGTTTTTCTCCTTCTCTTTCTCCCTCCCTTCCCCTCTTTCTAGAAATAAATAAGTAAAATCTTTTTTAAAAAAGAAACAAAACAAAATAAATAAACAAAAATAAAGATTTAAAGCAAGTGTAAAAATGTGAGCCATAGCTGATCCTAAGTGACAGCAATGCGGATGACTCATTTTCATCTTTGAATTTGCTGTGCATTTTTAATTTTCAAAAATTAACAAATAAATAAATATGAGCAGAATGCCCTGGTGAAAGAAGTGGTTTATATGCTGAACCTAAGGGCAGTAGGAGATTGGTATCACCTAGGAACAAAAAGGACAGTTGGAAAAAGAAGTCCCACACAATGAAGGAAAGGAAAGGA
The DNA here is from genome assembly GCF_021234435.1 of Artibeus jamaicensis. Taxonomy (NCBI): domain Eukaryota; kingdom Metazoa; phylum Chordata; class Mammalia; order Chiroptera; family Phyllostomidae; genus Artibeus; species Artibeus jamaicensis. Next base: position 630,961 of record NW_026521896.1, on the reverse strand, counting down.
AAATCACCGCCAGAGCTTGCCAGCCATGCTGGAGACTTGGAATATCATGTAACAGCTTTGCCCTGTTGAAAATTCAACCCACTCCAAAAACTGCACTTTCCACCCTCAGCCCACACTTTAGAATACTTTTTCAGTACTTAAAAATCGACAACAATATTCAGTTGTCTGCTCACCTCCATGACCAAAGCAGTGCACTTTGCAGACAGCTCTGTTGTTCAGTCCACGAATAGTTGTTCCTGTGTGCTGGAACAATTTGAGTGAAAAGGTTACACTAAAGATGTTAAACATGTCACATAGCTAAAATGTTACATCAGTGCCAACAAGCTGCAAATAAAACATTGGTTTTGTCCTAGGTCAGTCTCTGACTAGTGTTTCTGAAAGTTTCTCCAGCTTCACATCAAATGTCAGCAAAGATGATGATCAAACACATGAAACTACATGGCAGCATTTGCCTGCCTTTCCAGGTCACAAATGGAAGTCACACTGCTATCATTTTTCAAATGTCGAAAAAATCAGGAATCAAAAAAGATAATTCTGTGAGATGACACAGTTTAATTTTGTTTATAAATTCCAAAGAGTGTAAACATTACTACACAGTTAAGTGTTGGGGGATTCAGACTGTGTGCAGACTTGTGACTATGGGGACCAGCACCCCTCAGCCCCATGTTGTATTAGGGCCAATTGTGCACACTTTTTTTAACTACTATATTTACCTAAATTAAGTGTAAGTTCATGAGTTTTTAGCAGCCATACTCATTTAGATATGAGATAAAGAAAAGATCTACAGGGTCAGAAGGATTTTTATTAAAACCATCATGGATCCATAAGAGCCCAGAGCAGAAGACAGACACTAAATGAAGAATTAGTGGCTACTCTACTCCCATTGTGAAAATCCCCTCAACTTGACCTGTTTCCTGGCAGCTGACAGGCAGCTGCCTTCTCAGGAACAAATATCCACAGCTCTCCTAAGAACACCAGTAGTCCAGAAGCTCAAATGGCCCAGGTCTCTGCTTCAAGGTTCCGCCAAAGGGATTTGGCTTGCAACCATCATTAATGCATGAAATTCAAGCAGTCATTTGAGAAAAGGAGTAGCATCATATTTCTACAGCTCTTATTTTAAGTATAGTTGATATACAATCTTATACTGGTTACATTATTTTCATGTGTATAGTATAATGATTAGGCATTTTTATACCTTATAAGGTGATCACCCCACTAATTCTAGCAATCGATCATCTGTCACCCTGTAAACTTATCACAATATTATTGATTCTATTTCCCCTCCCTTTTTCACCCATTTTCCCACCCCCACTTCTGGTAACCATCCCTTAGGTCTGTGTTTCTATGAGTTTGTTTTTGGTTTGGTTTGGTTTGTTCAACTGTAGTTCTTTTTAGTTAACAAGCATTTCATGTGCACCATCTTATTTAATTTTCCCAACACCATATAAAGCAAATATTAATATCTTCATTTTACAAATGAGATACTACAGTTCAGAGATAGCGAGCATTTTACATGAGGTCACAGTGGCTAAGTTGGCTAGAGACCAGAACTTCTTGGCTGTAAAATCAGGGGTCTCTTCACCTCACAATATTGGACAAAGTAGTTGACCATCCTCTCCCTAAAGCAGACTCCTGGCTGCCATCCTTAGTTCTCATCACCCTTTTATTACCTCTAAAATTATTTTATATATTGTCTGTCTCCTTCTTCCTCCCTCAAGATCTAACAAAATGGACATGTGTTGACTTTGAACATATCCCCTAGAACATATGTTCCACCAGGGTATGGACTTTGTCTTGTCCACCACTGAATCACCAATACCTACAGCAGTGTCTGAAACATAGCAGGCATGCATTAAAAATGAAATGAATGGATGAGTGATTTCTGTACAAGTTATGTTCAGATGTCTTAGAGTCTATAGCATGCCTCAGACTCACAGTCATAAGGGACATTAGAAAGTAATGAACTTTGTGACTCTTGGTCAGATCAAGAAATTGACCCAATTACTGTCTTCCAATAAGACTGGTCTTCCAGAAGACATGGCATCCTCACTTCTGTGCATCATCATATCACGTCTGGCTCCAAGAAATCCAGTCTATTTTTCCTATGTTTTTTTCTTTTTTTTTCTTCTGGTTTAGTAAGATATCTTTGATGTTTGCTGGCATATAGTTTTATTTATCTTCATTTTTACTGTTGAATTATAACACACACATACATATACCTTTATTAAGGTCCTATTACTTACAAATCATTACCTTAATACAGTGAGATATAAAAAATAACCTGATTCTTTTTAAGTAACTTGATAGTAGGGACTTTGTTTTAAGGACTTCACAAATTAGTCAGGGAGGGAAACAATAAAGAGGTAAGCAAAGAGAAAAAGTTGTAAATAGCAGTCCAACAAAAAATATCACCTGGTGGCACAAGGTTAGTTGCCAAATTAAATATGAACAATTTTTTTGCTATAGAACTTCACAGAAAGAAAAACACATGAAGCTCTACTGAAAGGAAAAGTCTTCATGGAAGACAGAAAATAAATCTGAATCAGCCCTTGAAGACTGAGTAGGCTTTATAAAATCACAAAGAATTAAAAAGTTATGAAATCTCAAGTAACCTAGTTTTGCTAAAGAAGGCAGTACGGTTTTGTGAACAATCCAGAAAAAGGCTCAACAGAGTGAGGTTGACTCAGTGAGGGCCATTAATGCCAAAATGAGAAGTCTGAATTTTATTTTATATGCAATAAAAGTCACTTAAAGATTTAAGGTAGGGTCTTCTCATGATCAGTGTGGTATTAGGAAGATTACTCTGGCACAGAGTGAGACTAAAGGATGAGAGGAAGCTGTCACTAATCCCCTCAACCTCCCAGTAGAGAGAGATTATTTTTCTTACATAAGCATTGAGGAGAGTTATTCTCCAACAGCTGTTTCTGAATGAACATCTCTAGGATGTTCACTCCTGCACATACTTTATTTAATCAGAAGTGACCACAAATAACCAAAACAGAGGGTGACATATTTAAACTCTGCTTCACAATGAGGCTAAAGAAGATAAGTCACCTTCTTACACTGTATACAAGAATAAACTCAAAATGGATCAAAAACTTAAATGTTAGGTTCTAAACCATAAAAATTCTAGAAGAAAACACAATGAAATCTTATACATTTCTCATGGCAATATTTTTTTTAATATATCTCTTCAGGCAAGGGAAATGAAAGAAAGACTAATCAAATGGAATATATCAAACTGAAAGGTTTTCACATGGCAAAGGAAACCATCAAAAAATGTAAAGACAACCCACTGCATACATTCAACAACAATATATCTGATAAGTGGTTAATATCCTAAATTTATAAAGAACTTATATAACTCAACACCAAAAAAACAACAGTCCAATTTAAAAATGGGCGAAAGGCCTGAAAGACACTTCTCCAAAGAGGACATATCAATGGCCAATAAACAAATGAAAAGATTCTCAACATCACTAATCATCAGAGAAATGCAAATTAAAACCACAATGAGGACTTCCATCAAGATGGAGGCGTAGGTGAAAGCACTGCGCCTTCTCACACAACCAAATTTAAAAACAACAAAGTTTTAGCAACAGAAACACAGCCAAACCACAGAAAATTGAACTATACGGAAGTCTGACAACAACGAACCCTTCAGCCAAACCAGTAAGAGGGGCAGAGCCAGCAGCAGAGCGGGGTCAGGCAGGAAAGATCCACCAGACCAACCAGGGCGTCCAACCCAGGTGCGCTAGCAGCCGTGGGCGGATCACAGGTGTAGAGTAGTGGGCAGACCCACTGAGGGTGCAAGGTGGTGGACTCACTGAGGGCTGACCAAAGTGACACAGTTGAGTGCAAATAAACCGGTGAAGGAGCGAGGGGTGAGACAGACCGTGCAGGCCCCCGTGGTGGAAAGTGGCAGAGAGGACCACCATTGTCCTTCTCTGACCCTGCCCCCACATACAGCATCACAAACCACCAACCTGGGTGGCCCCACCCTGGTAAACACCTCCTCTACGTAACAGGCATGAACATATCAAAACATGGCTCAACAACAACTCAGAGCCCCAGAGGCAATAAATCTAAGTGATGAAGAAATAGCCAAACTTTCAGATACACAGTTCAAAACACTGGTGATCAGGATGCTCACAGAATTGGTTGATTATAGTCACAAATTAGAGGAACATATGAAGGCTAAACTAATTAAAATGAATGGAAATGCACAGGAAACCAATAGTAATGGAAAGGAAATTGGGCCTCAAATCAAAGGAGTGGACCACAAAGAAGAAAAAAAATGACCAAACAGAAAATGATGAAGAAACAAGAATTCGAAAAAAGGAGGAAGGCTTAGGAACCTCCAGGACATCGTTAAATGTTCCAGCATTTGAATTATAGGGGTACCAGAAGGGGAAGAGGAACCGCAACAAGTGGAAAACTTATTTGAACAATAATAAAGGAGAATTTCCCCAATCTGGCAAAGGAAATAGACTTCCAGGAAATCCAGGAAACTCAGAGAGTCCCAAAGAAGTTGGACCCAAAAAGAAACACACCAAGGCACATCGTAATTATATTAGCTAAGATTAAAATGAAGGAGAGAATTCTAGAAGCAGCAAGAGATAAGGGGACAGTCACCTACAAAGGAGTTCCCATCAGACTGTCAGCTGATTTCTCAAAAGAGACCTTACAGGCAAGAAGGGGCTAGAAAGAGGTCTTCCATGTGATGAAATCCAAAGACCTAAAACCAAGATTGCTCTATCCAGCAAAACTTTCATTTAGAATGGAAGGACAGATAAAGCGCTTCTCAGATAAGATCAAATTCAAGGAGTTCATCATCACAAAGCCCTTATTATATGAAATGTTAAAGAAACTTACCTAAGAAAAAGAAGATAAAAAATACAAACAGTGAAAGGACAGCAAACCCACAGTTATTAACAACCACTCCTAAAACAAAAGCAAACTAAGAGGACAGCTAGATCAGGAGCAGAACTATAGAAATGATCACATGGAGGGTTAGCAACAGGGGAGTGGGAGAAGGAGAAGGGGAGAGAAGGTACATAAAATAAGTAGCATAGCCAGTAGGTAGAAAATAGATAGGGGGAGGGCAAGAATAGTATGGGAAATATAGAATCTAAAGAACTTGAGACACGTAGTCATAAACTAAAGGGGGGGCTGGTGGGGGAGGGGATGTGCAGGGTGGAGGGGAATGAAGAGGGGAAATAGAACAACTGCAATGGCATAATCAACAAAATATATTTTAAGGAAAAAATAATAATAATGAATAACAAATGTGCACCATAAAAAAGAAATAGGAAGACAAATCTTGATTCAACCTGTGTCCACTGTGCAGGCAGGGTTTGCGTTCCACATGGCTTCCTCCTCCCCTACACCCACGCAAAACACAAACATCACCAAGCCACCTCATTTTGCTCCAATCAGGTCCACTTGTTAGTTTTTAAATGAGATCCATGAGTATAAGGTGAAGACCCAAACGCTGTCTCTTACCTTCTCCTTGTATCTGACATGAGTGCTTGTGCTATTTGGTCCTAAGACTATAGGGCTTCAGATCCTTCTGCTTAGCCTTTCTTTGGCTGTGACAGTAATGGTCATCTCTCTAAAGCTGAGACAAAGACCAATTATTTGCATCTTGATCTCTACCTTTTAGGCCTTTATGTTCTGGGGCAAATTTTACAGAAAGAAGAATGCAGAATGCTATTGCTATGTGATGCCAATAAATTGTTCTTATTCTTCAAAGCACTGTAAATATAGAAGCTAGTCTGTACATTCCACAAAACAGCATCTTGGGAAAGAAGCTTAAAACACCCGCCCCACCCTGTGGTTGGCATAAAATATACCCACCAGCAAAAAACTAGGAGACTGAAACTCCAACACTTCAGTCTCAGACTTATCTTTATTTTATTAAACACTTTAAAGGATATAACACTTAATAGTATATCTTCTGCTCAAATATTATCAATATCTCCTAATATCTCCAAATGAAATCCTTCAGAAAGAAGAAAGCTGATATTTTGGGAGGTGTCTCAGGTATCAGATCTTCTTCCAAGCAGTTTTCATACATTACTTATTTAACCTTCAAAACAACACTTGTGGGTGGGTATTATCCCCATTTTACAGATGAAAAAGCTAAGGCTGAAGAAAGTTAGATAACAGGGCCAAGGTGGCACAGAACATAAGAAGTGGACCCAGATTTAATCCATCCCCATCTTCATGGCAATCCCCAACCTACTTTGCCTTGATATGACATTCAGGCTCCAAACAGTGTAGTCCCAAACTGCCTCTCCAACCCAGTACACGTTTTCACATATTTTATTTTGCTATATAAATCAAAGTTGTTTCTCCATTCTAGTTTTATTATTTCAAAAAATAGCATTGTAGAAAGCCAAATAGCAATAGTTGCTAAAACTGAATATACACATACTTTACACATAGCAATTGTACTCCTAAGTAGATATCAATAGAAACAGGTATATGTTCATGAAAAGATAGGTACAATCCTCATAGCAGCACTACTCACATTCCCCAGTGTCATCAGAACACTGAAAACCCCAGTTTAGCAGAAAGAATAAGTATTTATACAGTAAATATAAACAGCAATGAGATGGAACAAACTGCCCAAAACACACCAATGTCTGCATCTCACAAACATGATGTTGAGTAAAAGAAGCTGAGTACTCAAAGTAAATACTCTGTGATTCCATTTATATGAAGTTCAAAAACAGGCAAAACTTGTTTATCTTATTAGAAGTCCGGGTAGAGGTTATCTGCCCTCGGGTGGAGGAGAACAGGTATGACCAGAAGGGAGCTGATAATATCTTAGCACAAATCAAGGCAGCGGCACCAAAGTGCCATTGCTTCACATGGGAGAAAAACAAGAAATATTTTTGAAGTTTCATTAAAAACTATTTTTTTAAATCCTCATCTGAGGATTAGTTTATTAATTTTAGAGAAGGAGGAAGGGAGGGAGAAACAAAAAATCAATGTGAGAGAGAAACAGTGATCAGTTGTCTCCCATATGCACCCCAACTGCAGATGAAACCCACAACCTAGGTATGTGCCCTATCCAGGAATCAAACCTGCAACCTTTTGATGTATTGGACAGTGCTCCAACCAACTGAGTCACACAGTGTTAAAGACTTTTCTTGATGAAGCATAGATACAATTAACTTTGTTAAATCTTGCCCTTGAATATACATGTTTTTAGCGAGAGAGGTGAAGGGAGGGAGAAAGAGAGGCAGAGAAACATCAGTATGAGAAACATTGATTGGCTGCCTCCTGCACATGACTGACCAGGGACTGAACCTGCAACCCAGGCATGTGCCTGGACCGGGAATCAAACTGGTGACCTTTTGGTTTATGGGACCATGCCCAACCAACTGAGCCACTCCAGTCAGAGCAGAATATACATCTTTTTAATATTTTGATATAATATGCAACACATGATAAAGAGGAAAGGATAGAAAGTACTTCTGTTACACATTGAGGTTCTTTGTCCCAAGAAAAAGCACTTGTAGACAATTTTCGTTACAAACTGACCCAGCCACTCTTTTGATGGAATGTCATTTTTAGTTAAAGAGCAACTGACAGATTACTCAGTCTTGAGTATATGGCACATATTTTCTCAAAAATAACTAAGTGGGCTTATCACTTCAAGGAAAACAACTGATAGTATTTGCTGGTAATAATAAAATTCAAGCTAACAGCAAAAATTATTTGGGAAAACTTATACCTGACAAAAATAGCTTGACAGCTTCCCATTACTGATAGATGAATGGAAAAGGCTTCAATTAATTAGTCATTGTAGGGTTCTCTTGCTTTGTTTTGCTTTGTTTTGTGTTTGTATAATGCAATGTGTCAACATTTGGAAGACCAGCAGAACTCAATGAGTGGAGTCAAGAATAAATAACCCTGAGAAACAGAGTAGTGTTGGCTTGGGGCCACAGCAAGTAGTGAGGTGGGAATGGAGAGTGACTGCTAACATGCATGGGGTTTCATTTCAAAGTGTTCAGAATATTCTAACATTATATTGTAGTGACATAAATATACTCAAAATCAATACTATATACTTTATTTGGGTGAATTGTATGGTATGTGAAATATATCTCAAAAATGAGTAAAATAAAAACTGTACCAAGTGCAATTTTATCATAACATCTGGAGTGTATTAAGAAACAAAACAGGTTGTCAAGGCACCCACTGAGGTGTGCTGACCCCTCTTTTACTCTAATAATATAGCATTATCTTTGAGTTTCTCATTCTAGAACATCGTTGGTGCCCAGTATTTCCTTTTTTTAATTTTTAAAAGAGTTTATTTCCTTATTTTTAGAGAGAGGGAGGGAGGGAGAAAGAGAAGGAGAAAAACATCAATGTGTGGTTACCTCTCGCATGCCCCAGCTGGGGACCTGGCCTGCCACCCAGGCATTTGCCCTGACTGGGAATCAAACCAATGACCCTTTGATTCACAAGCTGTCACTCAATCCACTAAGCCACACCAGCCAGGGCTGGTGCCCAGTATTTCAAAGTATATATTTAATTTACTATTATGTTATTCTCCCAACATGCCCTCCTTTTTATCTATACATTAAAATAATTTTCATTAAAGTTAGAATTGTTCTATTAGTGCAGTGTGCTTACTTCTAATACCCCACAAACAACACACACAAAAATAACAATAGAAGATATCAGATGAGGCTCTAATTGTCTGAACACTTCACTGGGGCTGAAGGATCATCAGAGCTCACTCACATGGCTCTTGGTGTGAGGCCGCATTTCCTCAATTCAAGGATTTCTCCCTTACTAGCCTGAGTTTCCTCACGACATGTCAGCTGACTTCCTCCAGAAAAGCAATCTGAGATAGGGCAAAGAAAAAGCTCAGTGCCTTTGATGACTTCATTTCTAAAATGTACAACATTACTTTAACTTTATTCTTTTGTAAAAAGTAGCCAATCTTGCCCACACTCAAGGAGAGAAGAATTAGTCTCAACTTCTTGAAGAGGGGAGTGTCAAAGAATTTGGGAACGTATCTTAAAACCACCACAGCCTCCTTGGTATTTTTTTTTAAGATTTTATTTATTTAGGACTTCTGGCCAAGGTGGAGGCATAGGTGGAAATACTGTACCTCCTCGCACAACCAAATTTAAGGACAACAAAGATTTAGAAACAAAAATGCAACCAAAACAGACAGAAAAATGAACTGTATCAAAGTCCAACAACCACAAACCATTCACCCAGACTGGTAAGAGGGGCAGAGTCAGTGGCCGATGGAGAGTGGTTCCAGCAGGAGGAGGCGGTGATTGGCGACCCAGGCAGGCACTAGATGAAAACCCAGTAAGGCTCGCAAGGTGGCTGGCTGACTGCAGACACACATTTGTGCACAGAGAAACCAGGCAGGTTTAAAAACAGTCAGTGAGACAGACCACACAACCCCAGGCCCCAGTGATGGGAAATAAAGCCTAAAAGCACCGATTGGAAAAACTTTCTGGGATTGAGGTGCCGGGAGAGGCTCCCAGCCTCACAGGAGAGTTCGTTGGGGAGACCCACAGAATCCTAGAATGAACACAAGCCCATCCACCCAGGAACCAGCACCAGAGGGGCCCGATTTGCTTGTGGGAAGCAGCACAAAGGACCAAAATCCAAGAGAGAGAAGAACAAACACCATTTCTCCCTCTCTGACCCTGCCTCCAGTCACAGTCCAGCAACTGGGCTGAGCTGCCCTGGTGAATGCCTAAACTTTTGCTCCTCACACATAACAAGTGCAAACAGACCAAAACATTATGGCTCAAACAGAAGAACAGTGCAAAGCCCCAGAGCCAATACTTCTAAGCAACCAAGAGATAGCCAACCTATCAGATGCATAGTTCAAAACACTGGTGACCAGGATGCTCACTGAACTGGTTGATTTTAGTTGCAAATTAGATGAAAAAAAATGAAGGCTACACTAAGTGAAATGAGGCAAAATGCACAGAAAACCAATAGTGATGGAAAGGAAACTGGAACTAAAATCAATAGAGTAGACCAGAAGGAAGAAAGAAATGACCAAACAGAAAAGAATGAGAAAACAAGAATTCAAAAAAATGAGGAGAGGCTTAGGAACCTCCAGGACATCTTTAAACGCTCCAACATCCGAATTATAGGGGTACCAGAAGGGGAAGAGGAACAGCAACAAGTGGAAACCTTATTTGCACAAATAATAAAGGAGAACTTCCCCAATCTGGCAAGGGAAATGGACTTCCAGGAAATCCAGGAAGCTCGGAGAGTCCCAAAGAAGTTGGACCCAAAAAGGAACACAGCAAGGCACATCATAATTACATTAGCCAAGATTCAAATGAAGGAGTGAATCCTAGAAGCAGCAAGAGATAAGGGGACAGTCACCTACAAAGGAGTTCCCATCATACTGTCAGCTGATTTCTCAAAAGAAACCTTACAGGCATGAAGGGGCTGGAAAGAGGTATTCCAAGTCATGAAATCCAAAGACCTACATCCAAGATTACTTTATCCAGCTAAGCTTTCATTTAGAATGGAAGGGCAGATAAAGTGCTTCTCAGATAAGATCAAGTTCAAGTTTATAATCACCAAGCCCTTATTATATGAAATGTTAAAGGGACTTATCTAAGAAAAAGAAGATTAAAAAAGATGAACAGTGAAATGACAGCAAACTCACAGTTATTAACAACCACTCCTAAAACAAAAGCAAACTAAGAGGACAGCTAGATGAGGAGCAGAACCACAGAAATGGAGATCACAAGGAGGGTTAATAACAGGGGAGTGGGAGGAGGAGAAGGGGGTAGAAGGTACAGAGAATAAGTAGCATAGACAGTAGGTAGAAAATAGATTAGAGGAGGGCAAGAGTAGTGTGGGAAATGTAGAAAGTAAAGAACTTGTGACACATGGACATGAACTAAAGGGGGAGAATGGGGGGAGGGGTGTGCAGGGTGGAAAGGAATGAAGGGGGAGAAATGGGACAACTGTAATGGCATAACGAATAAAAAATATTTTTAAAAGATTTTAGAGGGGAAGAGAAGGAGAAAGAGGAGAGAAATATCAATGTGCATTGCCTCTCACATGCCCCGTACTAGGGACCCAGCCCACAACCCAGGCATGTGCCCTGATTGGAAATCAAACTGGCAACCCTTTGGTTCACAGCACACCATCAATCCACTGAGCTACACCAGCCAGGGCCCTCCTTGGTATTACACAGACTCTCATATCCTATGGAAAGACAGAGAAACTGGGGATCAGGTCCAAAATTTAATGGTCAGAATATCCAAAGTTCAATGAAGGATAAGTTACTAATGAAGGCAGAGCTAGGCCCAGATGGGAAAAATGAGATGGAATGATCTGGATTATGTCTCTGAAAACTTTGAGTCCCCAGATTCATTTGAACCCTCTGAGCCTGTAGAAGTAACCCACTCCTTCTCAAGAAGAGCTAACCTCTCACTCCTCCTTGCTTGGAGATTATGCAGAGCCTGCTCTCCCACAATACACTTTACCCACCCACACCCATCCCTGCAGAGGTGTGGATCCTCAATGTCTGCTTTCTGGCTACCAAGATTTTAATCCCAAAATTTACTTACTCTCAAAATTGGAATTAAGTCACAGTTTAACCTGTTGGGACTGAGAAGGAGTGAAGGGACTATACCCTGCAGGAGTACCATAGAACATACCCAGCATGTATCAGCAAAAGCCAGGAGTGTACATATGAGATTGGATGCTAGAGTACTTGATCAGGAAGACTGGAACATAAATTGAAGAAGGAAGAGTTCATCCATTTGCAAGTGCTTTCCAAGGATACAGGATTTAACTTTCACTTCATTAAGAATAGGAATAAACAAGCTACAGATCAAGGGAAGTATTCTCAATATATGTGCATATCTGATGAGTGATTTGTATCTGGAATACATGAAGAACTTCTACAATTCAGTGATAAACAGACAACACAATTTTTTTAAAGAACTCAAGTGGATAGTTAACAAAAGATATGAATGGCCAGTGAGCACAGGGAAAAGGTCTCAACATCATAAATCATCAGCAAAATTTAAATTAACCACAATGAGCTACCCCTACATACCCATCAGAACAGCTAAAATGAAAAAGGCTGACAATACCAAGCATTGTTGAAGATGAGAAATAAGGGAAACACTCATATTTTTCAGGTGAAGTATAAAATGGAACAAACACTTTGAAAACTGTTAAGTACTTTTTAAATTTAAACCTAGCAATCCCACTTCTAAGTATTTATCCAAGAGAAATATAAATGTCCACAAAAAGCCTTGTATAAGAATGTTTGAAAAGTTTTATTTATATCAGCGTCAAAATTGAAACCAGCCCAGGTGTTCATAGGCAAAGAGATAAACTGTAGTATAGTCATATTAAGAGAAAAGTACTCAGCAATAAAACAGGATGAATTATTGATACACATAACAACATAGATTGATCTCAACATTATGCTGAGTGAAAAAAGCCAGGCCCAGAATAGTACCCAGTGCATCCTTCCATTCAGAAAGTCTAACACAGGCAAACTTAATCTATGGTGATAGAACTCAGAATAACAGTTGCTTCTGGAGAGGGGATTGACTGGGGAGGTGCACAAGAGAACTCTGAGGGTGAGAGAAATGCTCTATATCTTGATAGGGCTATGTGTTACATGAGTATATGCATTTATCAAAATTGACTGAACTGTACACTTAAGATCTATGCATTTCATTATATGATTAAGAAAAAGAATCAAACTCATCATTTTTCTTTTTAAACCTTTTCCTCCCACTTTTTATTTAGTTAACACATCACCATCTATTTAGTATTCTTCAAACCCAACACAACCTAGACTCTTCTCTCCCTCTTCCTGACACCCTCATCTACACTATCACCAAACCCTTTAGAGTGCAGCTCCTAAATAACTCTCCAATCTGTCTCCTCATTTCCATTACTAATGGCCTATGCTTAGTTCACACTCTGGACTAATGAATAGACTTATAATTGGGCCTAGCTTTTCCTAATTAATTCTCTACAATGCCTACAGAATGATCCTCTTAAAAGCCTTAATTTATTTTGTCACTCCCTCACTAAAATTCTTTAATAGATTTATGCTACCTGTAAAAGAATATCTGAACTCCTGGCAGAACAAGTCAAGAGCTACCTGATATTATCTCTGAACATGCAAAAGGGATTTTCATGTCTGAAGTCAACTAGTTCCCATTAGTCCATGGTTAGATTTTCAGCATCCTAGAGATTCCCATTTTCCCTGGGTATCACCATAACTGCTGCTTTATTTGAAATTTTATATTATAAACTTCAAAAAGATTAACTAAAAAATGAGGATTCTTTGTGATCACATCAACTGTCCATGTTTATGGTTCACTTTAAGTTCACACCAGAGGCTGGTCTAACACCATAACAAAGGCCTACTTTCATCTCTTTGAAAATGTTTGGGCAAATGTTCAACTGCTTTTCTTGGGGTTGTTATTTAGAAAAGCATCATCCAGAACATAGCAAGTTAAAAGACACTACCTCTGAGATTCCTTCTAATGAAGATATTTTTCTAATATTCAATGCAGTGGATTAAAGATGGTCATAAATTAACACTCCTCCCATTACAGGTGGGGTCTTTGTCACCTCCCCTTACATTCTAGCAGATTCCACAACTGCTTTGACCAACAGACTATCACAAGACTGAAGCCACGCCCAAGCCCTTAAGGGAAAACAGCATCCATTTCTTGTTGGAGCCCTCAGCCACTGCACGGGAATTCCAATGACCCTCAGGCCACCATGCTGTAGGGAGGTCCTGAAACTACAGGAATAGAGAGACTGCCAGCCATCTCCAAATGAGGGCGTCTCAGGACATCATGGAGCATCAATGAATCTTCCTCACTGTGTTTTATCTGAATTCCTGTCCCACAAAACTGTGAGAAAAATAACAAAATTATTGTTTTAACTCAATAAGTTGTGGGGTAGTTTGTTACCCAGAAATTGGTAACTGGTACCATAAAAACCTGATATCCTTAGAGGGTGTTGCTCAGTTGGTTGAAGCATTGTCCCATGGACTGAAGCATCACAGGTCAGGGCGCATACAAAAGGCAACCAAATCAATGTTTCCCTCACATTAATATTTCTCCCACTCTATCTATCCCCCTTCCTCTTTCCCTTCCTCCCTTCCTGTCTGTCTCTCTCCCTCTCTCTCTCTTTGCAATGAAAAAAATGCCCTCCAGTGAGGAATTAATTAATTAATTACTTTTAAAAAAACGAATGAATGAATGAAACCTGTAGAATTAGCCCTGGCTGGTGTGGCTCGGTGGATTGAGTGTTGCCTGTGGACCAAAGGATCACTGGTTTGATTCCCAGTCAGGTCACATGCCTGAGTTGCAGGCCGGGTCCCCAGCTGGGGACACAAGAAGCAACCACACACTGATGTTTCTCTCCCTCTCTTTCTCCCTCCCTTCTCCTCTCTCTCAAAAATAAACAAATATGATCTTTTCAAAAAACCTCATAAAATTAAAAGTTTTGAATGGAATTCTCATTCTACAGAAATATTTTGCTACTGAAAAGAATCTGGTCACATGACAATGCCTGCACTGACTGCAGAAACCTTTGCAGCACTCCAGAGTCTGCTGAAGGCTTCCTCCAAAGATGCTGTCAGACAGTTATGCCAAGAGAGCTTCTCCAGTTCAGTCCTTGACTTGAAAAATCTCTTGGATATCACATGTTCCAGCTTGTCTGTGACCAAGGAGGAGTCAGAGCAACTGCTCCAGGCTCTGCACCACCTCACCAGGCTGGCAGCGTTTAGTGACCTGACCTTCGCCAAGACAATTCTGGCTCTCTTTCCTGAAAACTTCCACCAGGACCTCAAAAATCTGCTGACAAAAGTCATCCTGGAACACATATCTGCTTGGAGACCTGAAACCCAAGCGAAGCTGATCTTTCAGCCATGCCTGGTCAACCTGGACTGGAGAGTGGACATCAAAACAGCCTCAACAGCATCAGCCACATGATTGTCCCCACCTGCCTGCTCCAGATGAAGATTCAAGAAGATCCCAGTCTATTCAAGGACAAACCCTTCGTCTCAGCTGTCACCACAGAGCTAAGTAAGGAAATGCTGGACACTATGTTGGACGGGCTGGGTTGCACCCTAGACCAGCTTTCTGCTATGGCCAACAAATGGCCCAGGCCAGCTACTAGTCCCAGCTGCTGTCAGCAGTGGAGTGCCTCAAGACACCTGGAAGGCTTCCCTGGTTTCAGCAGCTGCAGCAGAAAGCTGGTGCCAACAGCTGACAGGATGGTGGGGACAGAATGCGCCTGCCATCCGGAAGGCGCAGTTGCATTGGGAAGAAGCAACCATGCCCCCACACTGTTCTTCTCACTCATCTTCTCTGTCCTCTTTCCAGTGCTGTTGAGCAGAAGCCTCCATCTTTGAAAGGCTCCTGCATGTGACATAATTACCACAGTGGCAGGTGAGAGGGCCTTTGCTTTGTCCACTGCCTCAGCATGGCTGCTTGGAGAGCTTGTCTAATAAGTTTCTTTCCAGCTTTAGCTCAGAATAGTTCATTCCCAGCCCTGGAGCATGTGAAAGGAGTCAAGTGGGCAATGCCAGCAGCTTCTGCTTCTCTATGGGAGAAACCAGACAGACCCCAGAGAGCTGGGTCACCACAGTGTGGCCTGCCTGTCCTAAGTCCAGAGACTTCCCAGCTCCCTCAGCCCTGCTGGACCCCCTGTCAGGACAGGAAGTCCAAAAGGGGGGCCAATCCCTTTCTTTGTGAAGCTGGGGACCCCTTGGTAAATGCAGCCATTCCAGGGTGAAGAAATGGGAGTAACTGTAAATAAATAGCAGTTCTGCAAACTTCAAAAAAATCTGATTATAATCTTTATAAAATTATAAAGTAAATCAGAAATGAAACAAAGAGTGGAAAGTTTTTATGTGTGTGTGTGGTCTTGTTTTTTTAATGAGAAAATTAGAGGTTAATATTGGAATACTACCACACTTTGCAGTTTAAAATACATATCCTGGAGAACATAGCAAATTCCCCTTCTGAATTACTACTAAATTCACACTTTGACACACTCTTTTTCAAAACAAAGCATCTTATTCAATTATTTATCTAATGACTATGTATTGGATTCCTTCTATCTGTCAGGATTTGTTCTGATTTCTAGAGATACAATGATTAACAAAACTGACCATTTCTATCTTCTGGGAGCTTACAATGAGTAGTAAAATATAAAAAGAGAAAACCAACAAACCACAGCTGCACTCAGAATAAGAAAATTATCTCAGTGGACAACATACAAGTGTACACAGTGGTGACAGGAGCACACATTGGCTGCAGCCCATCACAGGAAGCCAGGAATCCAATTCCTATAGAGTAGAGGAGTTTTGCCTTCTGCAAGATTATAGTTCCAAGCCAGACTTGAAGATTGAGTTCCTTCCTCTTAATGAAAAACTGAAAAGGACAGCTACCAACTGGAGGAGGTGCCCTGACTTCACCGGAAGCTGCAGGCCTGGGAAGGTGAAGAACACAGACTCCAAGCCAAGCTGGACCCGAGAGTCCCAGATATGACCACAGAACAAGAACAGCAAAATATCATAAGATTTGTTTTTGAGCTGAGGGAGGAGAGGGAGCAGAGGACAACATATGATGGCAACTATAAAACCACTCAACAGGAGGGGAGGAAAAGACTCATCCCTAAAACTATGCATGTGTTCCTAACACACACAAACCATACACCACTGAAAATATCACCAGAATCTCTAAGGTCCACTTAAAATACTTGGCCACAATGAGATACCACTTTATACCAGTCAGAATGGCCATCATAAACAAAGCAACGAACAACAAGTGTAGGAGAGGTTGTGGGGAAGAGGGGACCCTAATCCATTGTTGGTGGGATTGCAGACTGGTACAACCACTGTGGAAAACAGTATGAAATTTTTCTCAGAAAACTAAAAATGGACCTGCCTTTGGACCCAGCAATTCCACTGCTAGGATTATATCCTAAGAACCCTACAACACCAATCCAAAAGAATCTATGCACCCCAATATTCATAGCAGCACAATTTACTATAGCCAAGAGCTGGAAGCAACCTAGGTGCCCATCAGCAAATGAATGGATCAAAAAATTATGGTACATATACACAATGGAATTCTATGCAGCAGAAAGAAAGAAGGAGCTCCTACCCTTTGCAACAACATGGATGGAACTGGAAAGCATTATGCTGAGTGAAATAGGCCAGGTGTTAAAAGACAAATACCATATGATCTCACCTTTAACAGGAAGCTAAACAACAAAACAAACAAGCGAGCAAAATAAAAAACAAAGACACTGAAATAGAGAAGGGGGGAGGGGGAAGACAGTGACCAGAGGGGAGAGGGGAGGGAATTTCAGGGGAAAAGGGGAAGGATTTACAACAAGTAGTATAAAGGTCACGTGGACAACAACTAAGAGGGATGGAATGGGAGGGAGGGAGGAAGCACGGGCGGGGGCGGGGACTGGGATGGGAGTAAAAGACAGAAAACTGTACTTAAACAATAACCAAATTTAAAAAATTAAAAAAACAAAAACATTTGGCCTACATGGCAGAAAAGCTGTAGTATTACTTCATAAGGGAAATTTGTGCTTTGGTTTATCATCTATCAAGAGTTTTTATTTTTGTTTCTAAAGTGTTCAGAAGTTGCCAGAGTGGGGAAGCAAAACTCAGCAGCCTGGCAGGCATCAAGAAAAGTCTGATGGCCGTTCAGCAGGCTAGCAGGAGCAGTGGTGCCCCTAGGGAAGGGTCTGGGCCAGCCCAAAGGATTGATAGGGAGAAGCTATAATGCTAAAGTCGAACAAAAGTTGCAAGTATCCTCACAGATTTGACTACTTTAAGACAAAAGTGAAATTACAATGTTTTGAATCATAAGTAAGTTTTTTATAACTTGATCTCAAGTAAAATAATTTCCTAACTAAGGTCTTTTAAATTCAGATATGAATGGAACATACCAGGTTACCCTGGATAACTTTTTCCCCATATACCAGTGAAACAAATTATTATCCAGGATCCAGGTTCCAGATTTTTTAAGCAAATGAGGTAAATATTTAGCCACAATTTGACAAGAAACTAGTCTGGAGGCAATGCTGAATGGTCAAGAAGAAAATAAGCTCTGGAGTCCAAATTTTGAGACCCTGACCTTGGCTCTGCCACACACTTAAGTGTCAAATGCCTGCAAGGTGCCTGTGCTCCACCGCACCTTGGTTTCCTCACACGCTCACCAACTGTATTGGCACTGACATTGTACATTTTAAGGTGACCTTCACAGAGCAAACTGAGTAGTAGAACAATAATAAGAATATATTTTATTTTGTTTTGCCTGAAGAAAAAATATGAAAACATACATTTTTGCAGCGATCTATATACCTTTATCACACGGGTCTAAATGAGCTGCTCCCTGAGACCTCTCTTTCATTTCCAGATGCGACTGGGGACTCTGTTTAAATTTTTAAATAGGTTATCTTTCACAATCTCCAAAAGGAACAACTATATTTAAACCTACAACTCCCCTCCCAGGAAGAAGCAAACCACCCAGGTGTTGCATATGTTTTACCATAGGGCACCTTAAGCTGGCGGGAGAACAGTGGAAGCACCACCGGAGTAGCTGTCCCACTACCGATGGGACTTGAAGGCTTGGACCTAATAAGAAGAGGGACCTGGGGAGGATTAAGGCGGCCCTGAGCTGCTGGCTCCCCGAGGCAGGCAGGGCGCGGGGCAGGGTCAGCAGGCCCGAAGGATCCGGGACTGAGGCACGCCCACTGAGCCTCGGGCGGAGCCCCCTCTGCCCACCTAGGGGCACGTTGGCTGGAGCTTCTCTGAGTGTTGGTTTTGCTGCCACTCCCATTCCGGCTCTCTAAGCCTCCCAGCCTCCCCAGCCCTCAATCCTGGACACCCCTGCTGCGCTCCTCAGTCTCCCTGCTTCGGATTTCGGATTTTGGATTTCGGATTTCGGCAACCAGCCGGAGTGTCCCCAGAGGAGTCCGTCTACCGCCCCCTGCTCTTTCCTAGAACACTAGGATGCTCGTCTCCTCACACGTACCTGGCACTGCACTAGTTACATACGTTGTGTCTTTCGATCCCTCTACAACTGAGACAATGACACAGAAAAGTTAAGGAACTTGCTTATAGTCACAGATTCAAAATGCACTAGAGCTTGAAGTTGATTGCAGGCTTCCTGCTTCCCTTCCGCCTTGCATATCACAAAAAAACTGAACGCCTAGCCAAGTTCCCACTATTGCCTCATAAAACCCTAAGTTTCCACTATTTCTTAAACCCTGAGAGGGCGGTATTATTTCTACAGCCCAGAGTCCTAAGTGACTTGTCCAAGAACACTAGCCCAGCTTTTCCTGATGGCAAAACATGAACAATTTACAATATCACACTGGCAGCTGTGTTTCTCCATACCTTTTTTTAAAAAACAGCTTTATTGGTGTGAACTCTGAAAGAAATATATTTACCATAAAGGACTGTTCATGTTTAACTGGGCACAAATTCATAACCAGAGTCTATCACTGTTGCTGGGGACTCTCCCACTCTGCATTTCAGGGGAAGTCCCAAGCTGAGCTGTCAGCATCCTGCGCCGCGTTTGTGCCACCTGACTCAACCCTTATTTGTGGAACCCAGGTTTCGTTTTTCCACCAATGAACTGAGACCTGCCCTGTACTATTGTATCAAAACTGGACAACTATATTCTCCTTTGCACCTATACTGACCAATCTGAAGACACAATGCTAACCAACCAGGACTGTAGATTCAGATTCCTCATTTGCATAAAAATGTATCAGTTGGGAACCAGGGTGGGACCTTTCTCCATAAAAGGTGCTCTCCCCCCTTGTCTTAGTGGCACATATTCTCAGTGTTCAACCGAAGCTGCATTTCCTCTCTTTGCAAACTGTTCATCTGAATAAAGTTCTCCTTTCCACACCTCAGATAGGGAATTATTGTAGACATTGATATGACATACAAAAACCTACACAGGTTTAAAGTGTATCATTTGATGTTACAATAATTATTGATTTTACATATATAAAAATCAAATAAGCCCCTGAAACCTTCAGCACAATCGAGATGTGAACATATCCATGAACCTCCCAGTTACAATCTACCACAACACCTCCTCATAAAACCAGAACTCTGCTTTTGGTCACTCTACATTAGTTAGTGTTTCATAGAATTGAACATAAATGGAATTGTATAATATGTGCTTTTGCAGGGAGGGGAGAATCGGGCTTAATTAATTTGAGATTCATCCACATTTCTGATTGTCTCTGCAGGTCATTTCTTTCTATTACTGAGCAGTAGTCCATTACATGGACACACCACTCCCTCTTCATCATCACACCATTGTCGAACTTTAGCTTGTCTCCAGTATCTGGCTCTCGCAAACATGGCCATCAACATTGATGTACAAGTCTTTTGTGCACACGCAGGCTTTATTTGGATTAATACCTAGGAGTGAAATAACTGTCATGTTATAGGTTTATGTTTAACTTTTTAAGAAACTACCAAACTATTTTTCAAAGTGGTTGTTCCATTATACATTCCCAGCAGTAAATTCTAAATTCTCCACATTCTCAAAGGTACCTGTTAAACAGTCTAAAATGTGTGTAGTGGCATCTCATGGTAGGTTTAATTCACATTTATATAATGATGAATGATGTTAAGCATCCTTTCATAAGCTTATTTGCCACCCAAATATCTTTTTTAATGATATGGCAATTCAAATCTTTTGCCCAGACTTCCAGCCAGGATGGAGGCGTAGGTGGAAACACTGTGCCTCCTCACACAACCAATTTTAAAGACAAAGTTTTAGTAAAAAAAAATGCAACCAAAACACAGAAAATTGAACTATATGGAAGTTAGACAACAATGAACCGTTCAGCCAGACCAGTAAGAGGGACGGAGCCAGTGGCAGAGCAGGGTTGCAGAGGAAAACTTTGCCAGACCCACCCAGGTGCACGGCAGCAGTTGGCAGATCCCAGATGTGGGGTTGCAACAGGCAGACCCAGTGAGGGCACAAGGCAGCAGGCTGACCACGGTCACACATTCATGCACAAATAAACCAGGCAAAGGAACAAGCAGTGAGACAGACCTCGAGGGCCCCAGCAGCGGGATGCAGCAACGGAACCAACACTGCCCCTCTTCGATCCCACCACGACATATGGCCTCAAAACCCAGCGGCTGAGTTGCCCCGCCCTGGTGAACACCTTGGGCTCTGCCACTCACACGCAACAGGTATGAACAGACCAAATCATTATGGCTCAAGAAGAACAGCTCAAAGCTCCAGAGCCAATAATTCTAAGCAACCAAAAGACAGCCAACCTATCAGATGCATACTTCAAAACACTGGTGATCAGGATGCTCACTGAACTGGTTGATTGTAGTCACAAATTAGAGGAACAAATGAAGGCTAAACTAATTGAAATGAAGGGAAATGCCCAGGAAACCAATAGTGATAGAAAGGAAACCGGGACTCAAATCAAGAGAGTGTACCAGAAGGAAGAATAAAATGACCAAATAGAAAAGGATGAAGAAACAAGAATTCAGAAAAATGAGGAGAGGCTTAGGAACCTCCAGGAAATCTTTAAACATTCCAAAATCCGAATTATAAAGGTACCAGAAGGGGAAGAGGAAAAGCAACAAGTGGAAAACTTATTTGAACAAATAATAAAGGAGAACTTCCCCAATCTGGAAAAGCAAATAGACTTCCAGGAAATCCAGGAAGCTCAGAGGGTCCCAAAGAAGTTGGACCCAAGAAGGAACACACCAAGGCACATCATCATTATATTAGCCAAGTTTCAAATGAAGGAGAGAATCCTAGAAGCAGCAAGAGATAAGGGGACAGTCACTTACAAAGGAGTTCCCATCAGACTGTCAGCTGATTTCTCAAAAGAGACCTTACAGGCAAGAAGGGGCTGGAAAGAAGTATTCCAAGTCATGAAATCCAAAGACCTACATTCAAGATTACTCTATCCAGCAAAACTTTCATTTAAAATGGAAGGACAGATAAAGCGCTTCTCAGATAAGATAAAATCCAAGGAGTTCATCATCACCAAGTCCTTATTATATGAAATGTGCAAGGGACTTATTTAAGAAAACGAAGATAAAAAAGATGAACAGTGAAAGGACAGCAAACTCACAGTTAGTAACAACCACACCTAAAACAAAAGCAAACTAAAAGGACAGCTAGATCAGGAGCAGAACCATAGAAATGAAGATCACATGGAGGATTAACAACAGAGGAGTGGGAGGAGGAGAAGGGGGTAGAAGGTACAGAGAATAAGTAACATAAATGGTAGGTAGAAAATAGGGGGAGGGCAAGAATAGTATGGGAAATATAGAATCTAAAGAACTTGAGACACATGGTCATAAACTAAAGGGGGGGATGGTGGAGGAGGGGTGTGCAGGGTGGAGGGGAATAAAGGGGGGAAATAGGACAACTGTAATGGCATAATCAATAAAATATATTTTAAAAAATCTTTTGCCCATTTTATAAAAGTAGGATCCTCATTCTCCCACTCTTTAGGTGTGGATGTTCTTTACATAATCTGAATATGCCTTTCAGATATGTGATTTGCAAATATTTTCTTCCAGTCTGTGGCTTGTACCTTCATTCCCTTATAAGCATGTTCCAAAAGCTGATATATTGGATACTATTTAATTTACAAATTTTTATTTGCAGATTGTGCTTGTAGTGTCATACGTAAGAAATCTTAGCCTAACCCAAGACCCCAAAGCTTATGTTTATTTTTTCCCTACAAGAGAAAATTTGTGTCTTATGTTCACAAATTTTAAATTTTTGCAATTTTAAATTTGGGGCTATGATCTATGCTACATTAATTTTTAAATTTTCTGTTCATTGATTTTAGAGAGAGAAAAGAAGGAAGAGACAGAAACATCAATTTCCTGTTACAGTTATTTATGCATTCATTGGTTGCTTTTTGTATGTGCTCTGACCAGATGGAACCTGCAAGCTTAGTATATCAGGACTACACTACAACCAGCAGAGCTATTTGGCCAGGTTTTATGCTACATTACTTTTAAATATACAATGTAAGATATAGGTTGATGTTAAATTTTTTCATTATAGATATCCAATTGTTTCAACCCTTTGTTGAAAACATTATCTTTTCCCCACTGAATTGCCACAGCTACTCAGTTCAAAATCAATTGGTCATATAAATGTGTTTACATAGGATCTCTTCTGTTCATTGATTTATATAGCTACCTTGATATTGATACCACATGATCTTGACTATCATAGCTTTATAATAAGTCTTGAAATCAGGTAATTTAAATTTTTCAACTTTGTTGTTTTTTTCCTCAAAGTTCTCATGACTATTCTACATCCTGTGCATTTAAAAATAAATTCTAAAATTAATTTTAGAATCAGTTTGTCAGTTGCAACAAAAAAAATCTGCTTTCCTTTTGATTTGGGATTGCAATGAATCTACAGATCAATTTAGTAAAACAAATTAACACTTTAAAATCTTTAAGTCTTCAACCCTGGTTGGTGTGGCTCAGTGGATTGAGTGCCAGCCTACCAACCAAAAGTTAGCCAGTTCTATTTCCAGTCACAGCTGCAGGCCAGCTCCCCACTGGGGGCAGGCAAGAGGCAACTGATTGATGTTTCTCTCATACATTAATGTTTCTCTCCTTCTTTCTCCCTTCCTTCCTAGTCTCCCTAAAAGATATATAAATCTTGTTTAATATATTTTATTGATTATGCTATTACAGTTGTCCCACTCCCCCATTCATTTCCCTCCACCTGCACACACCCTCCCCCACCATTCCCCCCTTTAGTTTATGACCATGTGTCTCAAGTTCTTTAGATTCTATATTTCCCATACTATTCTTGCCCTTCCCCCTGTCTATTTTCTACCTACCATCTATGCTACTTATTTTCTGTACCTTCTCCTCCCTTCTCCTCCTCTCACTCCCCTGTTGCTAACCCTCCATGTGATCTTCATTTCTATGGTTCTGCTCCTGATCTAGCTGTCCTCTTAGTTTGCTTTTGTTTTAGGTGTGGTTGTTACTAACTGTGAGTTTGCTGTCCTTTCACTGTTCATCTTTTTTATCTTCTTTTTCTTAGATAAGTCCCTTGCACATTTCATATAATAAGGGCTTTGTGATGATGAACTCCTTGAATTTGACCTTATCTGAGAAGCACTTTATCTGCCCTTCTATTCTAAATGAAAGCTTTGCTAGATAGAGCAATCTTGGATGTAGGTCTTTGGTTTTCATGACTTGGAATACCTCTTTCCAGCCCCTTCTTGCCTGTAAGGTCTCTTTTGAGAAATCAGCTGACAGTCTGATGGGAACTCCTTTGTAAGTGACTGTCCCTTTATCTCTTGCTGCTTCTAGGATTCTCTCCTTCATTTGAAACTTGGCTAATATAATGATGATGTGCCTTGGTGTGTTCCTTCTTGGGTCCAACTTCTTTGGGACCTTCTGAGCTTCCTGGATTTCCTGGAAGTCTATTTGCTTTTCCAGATTGGGGAAGTTCTCCTTTATTATTTGTTCAAATAACTTTTTCACTTGCTCTTCCTCTTCTCCTCTGGTACCCCTATAATTCAGATGTTGGAACATTGAAAGATGTCCTGGAAGTTCCTAGGCCTCTCCTCATTTTTTTTATTAGATTTTATTCATTTATCTTTAGAGGGGAAGGGAAGGAGGGAGAGAAATATCAATGTATGGTTGCCTCTCGTGGGTCCCCTGCTGGGATTTGGCCTGCAACCCAGGCATGTGCCCTGACTGGGAGTTGAGCTGCCATCATCTGGTTCGCAGGCTCGTGCTCAATCAACTGAGCTACACCAGTCAGGGCCCATTTTTTTTTTTAATTCTTGTTTCTTCATTCTTTCCTGTTTGATTGTTTCTTTCTTCTTTCTGGTCTACTCCATTGATTTGAGTCCCGGTTTCCTTCCCATCACTATTGATTCCCTATACATTTTCCTTTACTTCACTTAGTATAGTCTTCATTATTTCATCTAATTTCTCACCAAATTCAACCAATTCTGTGAGCATCCTGATTACCAGTGTTTTGAACTGTGCATCTGATATGTTGGCTATCTCTTCATTGCTTAATTGTATGTTTTCTGGAGCTTTGATCCATTCTTTTGTTTGAGCCATTTTTTGGTCTTGTCTTGCCTGTTATGTAGTGAGAGGCGGAGCCTTAGGTGTTCACCTGGGCAGGGTAACCCATGTGGCTGTGTTGTGGCACTGCATGTGGGGCAGGGGTCTGAGGAAAAAACAGTCCTTGCTCTGCTCTCTGGTGGATTTCAGTTACTTTCCCTGCTTCCTGCAAGCAATTAGGGCCCTTCTGGTGCTGATTCCCAAATGGGTGGAGAGACCCTCTGGGTCTCTCCAGTGAACTCTCCTGTGAGGCTGGGAGTCTCTCCCAGCACTTCAACCCCTACAGGTGTTTTCAATCGGTGTTTTGAGGCTTTGTTTCCCTGGGCTGGGACCCTGAGTTGTGCCATCTGTCTCACTCCCCAGTTTCACCTAGTTTATCTTCCTGTGATAGTGGGACTGGACACACTGTGCCCCTCTACAATCTGCCACCTCACTTAGTCTGCCAACTACCGCTTTGCACATCCACCAGCCATCCTGCCACGAGCCCTCTCCCTCCCGACTCCCCAACTCTGCCCCTCTTACCAGTCTGGATGAATGTGTCTACTTTAACTTCTTGGTTGTCACACTTCCATACAGTTTAATTTTTGTCATTACTGGGTTTTGTTTTGTTTTTTTAAATTGTTGTCCTTCTTTGATTGTGCAAGAAGGCACAGTGTGTCTACCTTCACCTCCATCTTGGTTGGAAGTCCCTAAATGAGTTTAATTTATATATTAATTAAATTAATAAAACTTCTGTTTATCAGAAGATACTATTAAGAAAGTGAAAAGTTAAGTGACAGGCTAGCAAAAGATATTTAAAAAACATGTATCTAACAAAAAATTCCCCTAGATTAGTAAGAAAACCTCTAAATGAATTTTAGGGGAGGAAGGGGGCAGAAGATTCACACTGACCTTCACCAAAGAAGATATCCAAATGCCCAATAAACAGTTGAAAAGGCATTTAACATCGTTAGTCACCATCACGGAAATTCAAATCAAAACCACAGTTGAGACACAATTGTGCATTCAAATTGTCATTTTGGTCAACAATGGACCATTTTGATGACAACAGTCCAATGAGATTATAATGGAACATCACACCTAGTGATGTTGTAGACATCCTAACCTAGTACACAAAAGTATTACTCCCGTGGTTGCAGTTATATGGGTGTCAACAAACCTATTGTGCTACCAGTGAGTGTAGCACAATTACAGTAGCAGACTGTACCATCTAGACTGCTGTGAACACGCTCTGTGGTGCTTCCACAATGACAAAGTTGCCTAATACCACATTTCTCAGAACGTGTCCCTGTCATCAACAGCACAAAACTGTAACACTACAAACCAACGCTCTCTACTGCCACCATGGTGCAACTGCTAAGGAAAATTGTCACTATCTACTAAAGCTAAACACACGTTTTTTTCTGTGACCCAGCAGTTCCATTTCTGGGTACATACCTGGCATAAATGAGTGCTTATGTCCACTGAAAGAATGCTTGAAGTAATTCTATTTGAGATGACAAAAAGCTGGAAACAACTCCAATGTCCATCAAAAACAGAATGAATAACTACGTTATAGTTATAAAATGGAATATCACAGCATGGAATGGAGTAGAGCAGCTTCTCAAGTAGTGTCATCCCATTCAATGTCCTTCAACTATAACATTGACAAATGTCTGAAGAGAAACCATAAGAACTTAACTCTTACTTATATTAATTAGTCTGTGTTAAACATTGGCTTCATTATGTCATTTAACTTAAAGTTGCAGAACCTATGGATAACAATAAGTAAGGACTTATTGTACTACAATGATGAAAAAGGACAAACTACTGTTACATGCAAACATATGGACAAGTATCAAAAATAAATGTTAATCAAAGTAAGCCAGCCCCAAAAGATTATATCTGCATGATTCTATTTATGTGAATTTCATAAGCCCTATGTCTACTTTTGATGGGGGGAGTGAAGGACTAAAAGAGTACAAGCAAAGCTATTGGGGTACCAAAAATGATTCATGTTTTGATCTGTGTGGTGGTTAACCACATATGTACATGGAAAAATTCATTGTGCTGTACATATAATAGTTATGTGTTTTATGTGTGTAAGGTGTATGGCATTAAAAAGAAAACTAAACAAAGTGTCCGTTTTTGAACATGATTATTCAGTTCAGTGGATATGTATGCCTATTTTCTGGGCCAAATCTATACTCTTAGTCACTAAACTTTCTAGTAGATTTGATGTCTACAAAATAAGTCTAATATTTTTGCACACCTATGCTTCCAGGTGAACTTTAGGATCAATTTTTCAAATTCCTCAGAAAAATGCTATTGGAATATTTATTGAGATTATGCCATATTTGTAGCTTATTTGAAGAGCACTTATGTCTCATATTAATTGACTTTTTCCATTCAATTAATATGGTTCATTTTATTCAGGAATTCTCAATCAAATATGAAACGATTTGTCAATGGGGCTTCAATATTTTTTTGCATATTATGTATATGATGTATATTAAGCAATATGGTTTCTGTTGCTACTTTTAAAAAATATTTATCCCATAACATTCTCTAATTATTGCTGATACATTAAAAGGGTTTTTTTTAAATCTTTTATTGATTATGCCATTACATTTGTTCTATTCCCCCCCTCCATTCCCCTCCACCCTGCATACCCCTCCCCCACCATCTCCCCTTTTAGTTCATGAACACGTGTCTCAAATTCTTTAGATTCTGTATTTCCCCTACTATTCTTATCCTCCCCCTATCTATTTTCTATCTACTGTCTATGCTACTTATTTTCTGTACCTTCTCCTCCCTTCTCCTCCTCCCACTCCCCTGTTGCTAACCCTCCATGTGATCTTCATTTCTATGGTTCTGCTCCTGATCTAGCTGTCCTCTTAGTTTGCTTTTGTTTTAGGTGTGGTTGTTACTAACTGTGAGTTTGCTGTCCGAAACTGTTCATCTTTTTTATCTTCTTTTTCTTAGGTAAGTCCCTTGCACATTTCATATAATAAGGGCTTGGTGATGATGAACTCCTTGAATTTGGTCTTATCTGAGAAGCACTTTATTTGCCCTTCCATTCTAAATGAAAACTTTGCTGTATAGAACAATCTTGGTTGTAGGTCTTTGGTTTTCATGACTTGGAATACTTCTTTCCAGCCCCTTCTTGCCTGTAAGGTCTCTTTTGAGAAATCAGCTGACAGTCTGATGGGAACTCCTTTGTAGGTGACAGTCCCCTTATCTCTTGCTGCTTCTAGGATTCTCTCCTTCATTTTAATCTTGGCTAATATAATGATGATGTGCCTTGGTGTGTTCCTTCTTGGGCCCAACTTCTTTGGGACTCTCTGAGCTTCCTGGATTTCCTGAAAGTCTATTTCCTTTGCCAGAATGGGGAAGTTCTCTTTTATTATTTGTTCAAATAAGGTTTCCACTGGTGACTGTTCCTCTTCCCCTTCTGGTACCCCTATAATTTGAATGTTGGAACGTTTAAAGATGTCCTGGAGGTTCCTAAGTCTTCTCCTCATTTTTTTGAATTCTTGTTTCTTCATTCTTTTCTGTTTGGTCATTTTTTCCTTCCTTCTGGTCTATTCCCTTGATTTGAGTCCCAGTCTCCTTTCCATTACTATTGGTTTCCTGTGCATTACCATTCATTTCAATTAGTTTAGCCTTCATATGTTTCTCTAATTTGTGACTAAAATCAACCAGTTCTGTGAGGATCCTGATCACCAGTGTTTTGAACTGTGCATCTGAAAGTTTGGCTATCTCTTCATCACTTAGGTTGATCGGCTCTGGGGCTCTGAGTTTTTCTTGAGCCATTTTTGGTCTGTTCACGCCGATAAGTAAGCGGAGTGAAACCTTAGTTCTTTACCAGGGTGGGGCCACCCAAGTCGCTGGTTTGTGACGCTGTGTGTGGGGACGTGATCAGAGAGGGAGCAATGGCGGTCCTCTCCGCTAGCCCACCACTCACCCCAGCCTGTTTATCCGATCGGAATTGTGCGAGCCTGCTGCCCCGCGCCTTGCGGTCTCAATGCTCACCTCTTCACTGGTTTATCTGCACGCAGATGCTTGACCTACCGCAGACAGCCAGCCACGCCTCTTCCCTGTGTGCTCCCGTAGCTAGCCCGCAATCCGCGCCTTCGGCTGCATGCGCACCACCAGGTCAGGGATCTTTTTGGTCAACCTGCTCTGCTGCTGGCTTTGCCCCTCTTACCAGTTTAGCTGAGCATTTCGTTTTTTTTCCAGACTCCGTATTGTCAATCTTCTGTGTGGTTTGGTTGTGTTTATTATTGTTAAAAATAGTTGTTCTTAGATTTGGTTGTGCACGGAAGCAAGGTGGTTCCACCTACGCCTCCATCTTGGCGGAAGTCTCTTAAAAGGGCTTTTAAAAAAATCTTGACCAAGAAAATCTCAGATATTTCACACAGCAACTTTTATACTGATATGTCCCCTAGAGCAAGGGACATAAAGAAAAGAATAAACAAATTGGATCTCATCAAAATTAAAAGCTTTTGCATGGCTAAAGAAAACAGTATTAAAATAAAAAGAGAACGAACTGTATGGGAAAACATATTTGCCAATGATACCTTACACAAGGGTTTAATCTCCAAAATATACCAAGAACTTACATGACTCCACTCTAAGACAAGCAACCCAATTAAAAAGTGGGCAAAGGACTTGAACAGACTTTTCTCCAAGGAGGACATACAGAGGATGCAGAGACACATGAAAAGATCTGAATGTCACTAGCTATCAAAGAGATGCAAATTAAAACCACAATGAGATACCACTGTACACCAGTCAGAATGGCCATCATAAACAAAGCAACAAACAACAAGTGTTGGAGAGGTTATGGAGAAGAGGGAACCCTAATCCATTGTTGGTAGGATTGCAGACTGGTACAACCAGTATGGAAAACAGTATGGAATTTTCTCAGAAAAATAAAAATAGACCTGCCTTTGGCCCCAGCAATTCCACTGCTGGGATTATATACTAAGAAATCTGAAACACCAATCCAAAAAACCTATGCAACCCAATGTTCATAGCAGCACAATTTACAATAACCAAAAGATGAAAACAACCTAGGTGCCTGTCAGTAAATGAATGGGTCCAAAAACTATGCTACATATACATAATGAAATTCTATGCAGCAGAAAGAAAGAAGGAGCTCCTACCCTTTGCAACAGCATGGATGGAACTGAAAAACATTATGCTGAATGAAATAAGCCAGGTGATGAAAGACAAATACCATATAATCTCACCTTTAACAGGAAGCTAAACAACAAAACAAACAAGCAAGCAAAATAAAAACAAAGACACTGAAATAGAGAACAAGGGGACAGGGACCAGAAGGGAGAGGGGAGGGAATTTCAGGGGAAAAGGGGGAGGATTTACAGTAACTAGTATAAAGAATACATGGACAACAACTAAGAGAGGTGGAAATGGGAGGGGGGTGGGAAGCACTGAGGGGGTGGGCTGGAATGGGAGTAAAAGAAAACTGTACTTGAACAATAATTAAATTAAAAAAAAATTTTTTTTAAATCTTCTGCCCTGGTGAACACCTAAGGCTCTGCTCCTCATATGAAATGGACACGAACAGACCAAAACATGGCTCAAGAAGAGCTCAAAGCCCCAGAGCCCATAACTCTAAGTGACCAAGAAATAGCCAACTTATGAGATGCACAGTTCAAAACACTGGTGATCAGGATGCTCACTGAACTGGTTGATTTTAGTCACAAATTAGAGGAATAAATGAAAGCTAAACTAATGGAAATGAAGGGAAATGCACAGGAAACCAATAGTGATGGAAAGGAAACTTGGACTCAAATCAATGGAATGGACTAGAAGGAAGAAAAAAATAACCAAACGGAAAAATATGAAGAAACGAGAATTCAGGACTTCCACCAAGATGGAGGCATAGGTGGAGATGCTTTGCTTTCTCACACAACCAAATTTAAAGACAACAAAATAATATCAACAGAAAACACAGCCAGAACACAGAAAATTGAACTTTTTGGAAGTCTGATAACAACGAATTCTTCAGCCTTACCGAGAAGAGGGGCAAAGCCAGCAGCTGGCAGAGCAAGACTGCAGAGGAAAACTCAGTCAAATGGACTCAGGCACGTGGATCCCAGGCATGGGGTTGCAACGGGTGGACCCACTGAGCAACCCAGTGAGTGACCGTCGGACCCAGCAAGGGTGCAGGGCGGTGTGTTGACTGTGGTCTCACATTCGTGCGCAGATAGACCAGCAAGGGAGTGGGTGGTGAGAGGGAACCGAGCAGCTCCCAGCAGCAACAGGCAGCAGAGGTGGGCCACCATTTCCCGGCTCTGACCCCGCCCCCAAATACAACGTCACAATACAGCAAACTGAGCAGCCCTACCCTGGTGAACACTTAAGGTTCCGCTCCTCACCCAGCAGCGGGAAGCAGGAGAGGGGGACACCATTTCCCTGCTCTGACCCCGCCCCCACATACAGCATCAAAACCTAGCCCTCCCCCCTGGATGGCCCCGCCCCCCCAAGGCTCCACTCCTCATACTTAGTAGGCGTGAACAGACCAAAAATGGCTCAAGAAGATCTCAAAGCCCCAGAGCCCATAACTCTAAGCAATGAAGAAATAGCAAAACTTTCAGATACACAGTTCAAAACACTGGTGATCAGGATGCTCACAGAACTGGTTGATTTTAGTCACAAATTAGAGGAACATATGAAGGCTAAACTAATTGAAGTGAAGGGAAGGGAAATGCCCAGGAAACCAGTAGTGATGGAAAGGAAACTGGGACTCAAATCAAAAAAGTGAACCAGAAGGAAGGAAAAAAATGATCAAACAGGAAATTATGAAGAAACAAGAATTCAAAAAAATGAGGAGAGACTTAGGAACCTCCAGGACATCTTTAAACGCTCCAACATCTGAATTATAGGGGTACCAGAAGGGGAAGAGGAACAGCCACCAGTGGAAAACTTATTTGAACAAATAATAAAGGAGAATTTCCCCAATCTGGAAAAGGAAATAGACTTCCAGGAAATCCAGGAAGCTCAGAGAGTCCCAAAGAAGTTGGACCCAAGAAGGAACACACCAAGGCACATCATCATTACATTAGCCAAGATTCAAATAAAGGAGAGAATTCTAGAAGCAGCAAGAGGTAAGGGAACAGTCACCTACAAAGGAGTTCCCATCAGACTGTCAGCTGATTTCTCAAAAGAGACCTTACAGGCAAGAAGAGGCTGGAAAGAAGTATTCCAAGTCATGAAATCCAAAGACCTACATCCAAGATTGCTCTACCCAGCAAAGCTTTCATTTAGAATAGAAGGGCAGATAAAGTGCTTTTCAGATAAGATCAAATTCAAGGAATTCATCATCACCAAGCCCTTATTATATGAAATGTTAAAAGGACTTATCTAAGAAAAAGAAGATAAAAAAGATGAACAGTGAAAGGACAGCAAACTCACAGTTATCAACAACCACACCTAAAACAAAAGCAAACTAAGAGGACAGCTAGATCAGGAGCAGAACCATAGAAATGAAGATCACATGGAGGGTTAGCAACAAGGGAGTGGGAGGAGGAGAAGGGGGGAGAAGATAGAGAATAAGTAGCATAGATGGTAGGTAGAAAATAGACGGGGAAGGGCAAGAATAGTATGGGAAATATAGAATCTAAAGAACTTGAGACACGTGGTCATAAACTAAAGGGGGAAAATGGGGGGAGGGGGTGTGCAGGGGGGAAGGAAATGAAAGGGGGAAATAGGACAACTGTACTGGCATAATCAATAAGATAAAATAAAAAAATCTTGCCCTGACTGGGCAGCTCACTTGTTTGTGTGTCATCCTGCTAAGTGAAAGGTTCCAGTTTAGTTCCTAGTCAGGGCACATGCCTGGGTTTCATGTTCAGTCCCCAGTCAGGGTGCTTACAATAGGCAGCCAAGAGTTAGATGCTTCTCTCACACATTGATGCTTCTCTTCCTCTTTTCCCTCATGTCCCCTCTTTCTAAAAATAAATAAAATCTTTTTTTTAATATGGCCATCTTGCTAAATTCCTTTATTCATTTTTGTAGTTTTTCATTTGATTCTCTTAATTTCCATGTCGTGAGTAAAATATTAAAATATTTCCTTCTTTGTATGAGAATCTGACTTCTGGTTAATTTTCTATGTTTTCCTTGAAACAGATAAAGATGGTATGTGTCAACTATGTTACTAGGCAACATTCCTTATAATAAAAGTGATTTCTGGTTCGTGAATTTTATTTGGACTGGGAATCACGGTAGACTTGGGTTCCTTTTCTCACCAACAAGTCCTTTTGGGGGACCCTGGAAGCCAGACCTATAGAGTTGTAACCAGAGACACTGTTTACTGGATGGCATGAAATCAGGGCAACTTGTGAACCTGCCCACTGTGGATCTTCTCTTCTTTTAAGTTCTTAGTTTATTGATCTTATCATGAAAAATCTGCACAGTCACCAGAAATAGTCACTGAAGAATCTTTACTCCTTCTGTTGTTCCATCTCCAGCTCACTTTTCTAAAGATTTTATTTATGCTTAGAGAGAGATAAAGGGAGGTAAAGAAAGAGGGAGAGAAACATCCATCAGTTCCCTCTCATACACCTGCAACCGAAGACCTGGCAGGCAACCCAGGAATGTCCTCACCAAGAATTGAACCAGTGACCTTTTGGTCCCTGAGGTGACACCCAACCCACTGTGCCACACCAGTCAGAGCTCCAGCTCACTTTTTGCCAGCACCAATACTGGCTTTTGCAGTTCCCCTGAGTTTCTTCATTCTGTTCTTGTGTTCCTTTCTATGATTTCTGGAGGTCTTCCTTTCATACAGGCCATGTCTTGCAAGTCTATACTTGGATTCTGTTTTCACTGTGTAGTCCAAAGAATCAAAAATCATAACAAAGCCAATGGTCTTGACACCACCCAAATAGGTTCTGAACCCAAATACAAAGATGAGCCCTAGCCGATGTTGCTCAGTTGGTGGGAGCATCATCCCTTAAACTGAAAGGTTAAAGGTTCAATTCTCAGCCAGGGGACATACGAGGTTGTGGGTTCAGTCTGCAGTTGGGACACATACAAGAGGCACTTTATCGATGTTTCTCTCACATTGGTGTTTCTTCCCTCTCTCTCCCTCTCCTTTCCCTTCTCTCTAAAATCAATAAGCATATCCTCAGGTAAGGATTGAAAAAAAAGATGATATCTGGTATAGTCTTATACATTTAGGCTAGTTTTTCCTGAATTTCTGTCTTAGGTATTGTTGCCTTCCCAGGGTGAAGGACATTGATGAGCATTTTTTCTGCAGAAGCAGTCTGTTGGTCATGAACTTCCTGTTCTGGATAGTTACTGTGTCATTCATGATGGCAGCTGGTCTTCAAGTAGCCAGGGGGGAAAAGGATCTTGTCTTCTTGCACCTGAGAAGTCTGCTGAGTAAACTACTACAAAGATTTCCACTGCCAGGAATATCTGACACTGCCTTGCTGGCCTATGTGCTTCCTGTTTTACGTCCTTCCAAATAGGCTAGGTCATGTGTGGCCTCCAGTAGTTTTGTGAGTCTGAAAGTCTAGTGGAATCTAAAAAGACCATCCTATAGCATTGCAGAGTGGTGGCAACGGTCGGGTAGACTTTCACACCCTCGATTCAATTTGACCAATGGACTATGAGATGAAGATATAAAGAATGTAATGTTGACGAGGCACCAAAAGCCTTGTCACTTACCCATTCTCTAACATTAAAAGCTCTGCAATATATAATAGGATCAATCATCCCCTTGCAGACAGAGCAGATTCCATGCTTGTGATGGGACTGCCACCTGTTAAAGCAGGTAGCTGACTAGACATGCAAAAATGTTTGAGAGCACCTAACAGAGTAGAGGACAAAAGCAGACAAATGGCTGTGTGGTGGCCAGCAGGTCCAAGAAGGGCTACAATAAAAACAGTTTAATAGGATTCCCAGGCACCAATAAAAGATTAAGGAAAGCTCTTCATGAGTGTTAATGCCAGACCACCCCAAGTCTGACAAAGGCTATGGACTGAGTGCTGAGTGTATGTAAAGCTATGTTGAAGCCTGACTGGTGTCCTCTGCTGCCACCTAGTGAAAAATTGATGGGAATGCAAAATTTCTAAAGTGCCAGATGAGATTTTTAAAGCAGTAATTTGTTATTTTAGAGACCTAAACTGTACAGTCAAACTAAATAAGACCTTTAATTTATACATGGTATATGGAAAAAGACATTTTTCCTAAAAAAGTTAAATATATTTTAGAAGTATTTTAGTTTTGCTAAAAACTATCATGTGATATCATTTGATGTAAAATGTATAAAATTCCCATAATAAAAATGCCACCATAAAGACAGATGACCAAAGAATATTTCAGTCACACAGTATATTGAGGAGACAGTCTTACACCACTGGGTAATACAAATTTTGGCGATCACAAAATTCCTTAACTTGTCATGTTTTTGTTAAAGCATTAATCAGGGGACTTCCAATCAAGATGGTGGCATAGATAAACACAATACTTAAATCCTCCCACAACAGCACCAAAATTACAACCAAACTACAGAACAACCATCATGCAGAACCACCTGAAATCTTGCTCAATAAAGGTCCTACAAGTAGGAATTTAAAGAAGCCCCATCAAAACTGATAGAATGGGTGGAGACACAGAATGGGCTTATCCCCCATCTACAATGTGGTGTTTTAAAATTGGGAAGGCTGTCTTGGCTACAAAGATACCCCTAGAGGAGCAAGGAGTCCCAGCACCACACCAGGCACCCCCAGCTCAGGGCTCTAGTGCCAGGAAGAGAAGTCCCCATAACTTCTGGCTATAAATACCAGTAGGGATTAAGGCCTAGGGAGACAGAGGGCTTCCAGAGTCCCAGGCAGTTCCTTTTAAAGGGCCCACACATGGACTTACTTGAACTGACTCCCTCTGAGTTCCAGTGCTCAGATAGAAGCTTGGAAAAAAAAAAAAACAAGGACATATGGAGGATATTGAATTGTTTGCATGAGGGGAAGAGTTGGGTGCCAGTTTTCCACCAGACACAAGTGCTGGTAGAGGCCATTGTTCCTTTTCTGAGAAACTCCTGCCACAGAGCCACCAGGCAGATGCCATGTCTGAGTCTCCATCAAGCTGGTTCACATTATTTGCCCCACCCTGGTATTTCCTAAGACCCCTTCCTCCCACCCCGCAAAACTTGCAGATCCACATGAACCATTCCCAGAGGCTTTTTCATTAAATTGGCCTCTCTTGCCTCATGCTTCAGACTTTCCTAAAATCTCTCAAACAAGCACCAGCTGGCTTCTGCATACCTTGTACCTCTAAGTGGCCCCAGGGCTAACACTAACAGCAGCTGGCCTTGAATCACAGCTTCACTTCTCCTGAACACCTCCAAGCCCAGCCCAAGTAACAGCCATCTGCAGATCATTCAATGGCTCATGTTGGCTGGCCTCAAGTAAGGCACAGGCAGTAGCTGACCTTGAACCTACTGGGAAGCCCCAGAACCAGTACACCTGGTGATCAGCTTCAGACTACAACTCAACAATCTCCATGAGTGACACACTCAAGGAGCAGAATCAGTGAGTACCAAAGCCCCACTGAGACATATGCTGCTCTACAAAGTTGATTCCTCCACAGCAGCTCCTCTGCTGTAGTTGAAGCCAGTCCTCCCAGCCAGTTAGCTTGGGAATCAATCCCTCCCATTGATACCAACAGCAATCAAGGCTCAACTACAACAGGACAGTGCACATAGTGGGCTATGTGCCCACAAGGGAGCACCAGAACACCCAGATCAAGTAACTGGGGCAGCTGTGCCACTGGGCCATATAGGACACCTACTACATAAGGCCACCCTACCAAGTCCAAGAGATGTGATAGCTCTATTTATTACATAGAAACAAACACAGGAAATCTGCCAAAATGAGGAGACAAAGAAAAAGGTCCCAAATGAAAACACAGGCAAATACTCCAAAGAAATAACTAGATGAAGGGAAGGCAAGCAAACCACCAGATACAGAGTTCAAAACAATGGTTATAAGGATGCTCAAAGAGCTTAATTAGAACTTCAAAAACATGAAAAAGGACATAGAAACCATAAAAAAGAACCAGTCAGAAATGAAGGATACACTGACTGAAATAAATCAATAGTAAAGCAGATGATGCCAAGAATCAAATCAGCAATTTGGAATGTAAGAAAGCAAAAAATGCCTAATCAAAACAGCAAATAGCAGAAAGAATCCAAAAAAATGAAGATAGTGTAAGGGGCCTCTGGGACAACTTCAAATGTACCAATATTCATATTATGGGGGTCCCAGAAGGAGAAGAGGTAGAGTAAGAAATTGAAAACCTACTTGAAAAAATAACTCCAGAACACTTTCCTAACCTGGTGAAGGAAATAGACACACAGGTCCAGGAAGCAGAAAGAGTCCCAAACTAGATGAACCCAAAGAGGCCCACACCAAGACACATCATAATTGAAATGCCAAAGGTTAAAGACAAAGAGAGAATCTTAAAAGCAGCAACAGAAAAACAGTTAGTTATCTTTAAGGTTACTCTCATAAGACCATGAAATGATTTCTCAACACAAACTCTGTAGGCCAGAAGCGATTGGCACAAAATATTCAAAGTGATGAAGAGCAAGGACTTTACAACCAAGATTACTCTACACAGCAAAGCTATCATTTAGAATCAAAGAAGAAATAAAGAGCTCCTCAGACAAGAAAAATCAAAAGGAGTTCATCACCACCAAATCAGTTTTTATGACATATTAAAAGGTCTTTTCTGAGAAAAAAAAAAAAGACAGCCAAGATGGAGGTGTAGGTCGATACACTTTGCTTCTCCACACAACCAAAAAGGATAATAACCAATTTAAAAACAAAAATCAATCAGAACTTCCAGAAAATCAAACTGTATGGAAGTCTGACAACCAAAGAGTTAAAGGAACACTCATCCAGACTGGTAGAAGGGCAGCTGAGGTAGTGAGGACTCATGCAACAAGGCTGTAGCTGGCAGATGGGGATAACCCATATTTGCATGTGGACAAGCTGGGAGGAACAACTGGGAAGTGAGACAGACAGAGCAACCCAGGGTTTCAGCATGGAGAAATAAGTCCTCAAAACTTCTGGCTGTAAAAACCTGTGTGGATTGTGGTGGTGGCAGAAATTCCCAGTCTCACAAGTGAGTCCGTTGGAGGGGCCTACAGGTTCCTAGAATGCACACCAGCCCACCCAACCAGGAATCAGCACCTGAAACAGCACAATCTGCTGTGGGAAGTGAGGGAAATGACTGAAAGAGGGCACGAGCCAAGAAAGTGTCACTGTTCTCTCTCTGACCCCTCCCCCACATACAGTGCCACAGTAGAGTAAAGTGGGTTTTCCTGCACTGGAAAATACCTAAAGCTCCACTGCTTACAACATAACAGGCATGCTGAGACAAAGATATTTGTTCCAGATGAAAGAGCAGATTAAAGCTCCAGAAAAAGAACTAAATTATGAGCACATAGACAACATATCAGACACAAAGTTCAAAACACTGGTAATCAGGATGCTCACAGAAGTAAATGATTGAGTATGGACACAAAATAGAGGAAGAAGTGAAGGCCATGCAAAGTGAAATAAGGAAAAATATACAGACTTCCAGCCAAGATGGAGGTGTAGGTGGAAACACTGTGCCTCCTTGCACAACCAAGTTTAAAGACAACATTTTAGTAACAAAAATGCAACCAAAACACAGAAAATTGAACTGTATGGAAGTCCGACAACAATCAAACCATTCAGCTAGACTGGTAAGAGGGGCGGAGCCAGCAGCTGGTGGAGTGAGGTCAAGCAGGAAAAGGTAACCAGCTGACCCAGGCACACAGGAGGAGGTTGGCGATTCCCAGGTGTGGGGTGGCAACAGGCAGACCCAGTGAGAGCACAACGCAGCTAACTCACCAAGGTCACACATTCACACACAGATAAACCAGGCAGAGGAGAGAGCAGTGACACAGACAGCACAAACCAGGGCCCCAGCACCAGGAAATAAAGCCAAAAAGCACTGGTTGGAAAAACTTTTGGGGTCGAGATGCTGGGAGAAGATCCCAGGCTCACAGAGAGTTCAGGGTCCTGGAGGGTGCACAAGCCTGGGGACCAGCACCAGCAGGACCCAATTTGTTTGCAGGAAGCAGCAGAAGGGACCAAAATCTGAGAGAGAGCAGAACAGACACCACTGACCCTCTCTGACATTGACCCTACATATAGCGTCATAACCCAGTGACTGGGCCGCCCCACCCTGGTGAACACCTAAGGCTCCGCCCTTCATGTGAAACAGGCACAAACAGACCAAAACATTATGGATCAAGAACACCTCAAAGCCCCAGAGCTAATACTTCTAAGCAACCAAGAGATAGCCAACCTATCACATGCACAGTTCAAAACACTGGTGATCAGGATGCTCACTGAACTAGTTGATTTTAGTCACAAATTAGAGGAACATATGAAGGCTAAACTAAGTGAAATTAATGGAAATGCCCAGGAAACCAATAGTGATGGAAAGCAAACTGGAACTCAAATCAATGGACTAGACCAGAAGGAAGGAAAAAATGACCAAACAGAAAAAAATGAAGAAACAAGAATTGAAAAAAATGAGGAGAGGCTTAGGAACCTCCAAAATATCTTTAAACGTTCCAACATCTGAATTATAGGGGTACCAGAAGGGGAAGAGGAAGAATAAGTGGAAAACTTATTTGAACAAATAATAAAGAAAAACTTCCCCAATCTGGCAAAGGCAATAGACTTCCAGGAAATCCAGGAAGCTCAAAGAGTCCTAAAGAAGGTGGACCCAAGAAGGAACACATCTAGGCACATCATTATTACATTAGCCAAGATTCAAATGAAGGAGAGAATCCTAGAAGCAGCAAGAGATAAGGGGACAGTCACCTACGAAGGAGTTCCCATCAGACTGTGAGCTGATTTCTCAAAAGGGGCCTTACAGGCAAGAAGGAGTTGGAAAGAAGTATTCCAAGTCATGAAATCCAAAGACCTACAACCGAGATTGCTCTATCCAGCAAAGCTTTCATTTAGAATGGAAGGGCAAATAAAGTGCTTCTCAGATAAGGTCAAGTTAAAGGAGTTCATCATCACAAAGCCCTTATTATATGAAATATTAAAGGGGCTTATCTAAGAAAAAAAGATAAAAAAGATGAACAGTGAAAGGACAGCAAACTCACAGTTAGTAACAACCACACCTAAAACAAAAGCAAACTAAGAGGACAGCTAGATCAGGAGCAGAACCACAAAAATGGAGATCACATGGAGGGTTAGCAACAGGGGAGTAGGAGGAGAAGGGGAAAGAAGGTACAGGAAATAAGTAGCATATATGGTAGGTAGAAAATAGACAGGGGGAGGGCAAGAATAGTATGGTAAATATAGAATCTAAAGAACTTGTGACATGTGGACATTAACTAAAGGGGGGGAGTGGTGGGGGAGGGGTGTGCAGGGTGGAGGGGAATGAAGGGGGGAATGGGACAACCGTAATGGCATAATCAATAAAATATATTTTTAAAAAAAGAAAGAAAGAAAAATATACAGGAAACCAACAGTGAAGGGAAGGAAACTGAGACTCATATCAAAGATTTGGGACAGGAGGAAGAAATAAACATTAAACCAAAACAAAATAAAGAAACAAGAATTCAGAAAAACGAGGAGAGGCTGAGGAATTACTGGGACAACATTAAATATTTCAATATCTGAATCATAGGGCTGCCAGAAGGAGAAAAAGAAGAGCAGAAATTGAAAACTTATTTGAAAAAATAATGAAGAAAAACTTCCCCAATCTGGCAAAGGAAATAGATGTACAAGTCCAGGAAGCTCAGAGAGTCTTTGGGATCCAGAGAGACATTGGATCCAAGGAGAAAGTCACCAAGACACATCATAATTACATTACCCAAGATTAAAGATAAGGAGAGAATCTTAACAGCAGCAAGAGAAAAGAAGACAGTTACCTACAAAGGAGTTCCCATAGACTATCAGCTGATTTCTCAAAAGAGACCTTGTAGGCAAGAAGGGGCTGGAAAGAAGTATTTTAAGTCATGAAAGGCAAGGATCTACACCCAAGATTACTCTCTCCAACAAAGTTATCATTTAGAATGGAAGAGCAGATAAAGTGTTCCCCAGATAAGATAAAGTTAAAGGAGTTCATTATCACCAAGCCCTTATTATATGAAATGTTGAAGGGACTTATCCAAGAAGAAGATGATGATCAAACTAAGAACAGTAAAATGACAAACTCACAACTTTCAACAACTGAGCCTAGGAAAAAACTAAGCAACCAACTAGAACAGGAACAGAATCACAGAAATGGAGATCACATGGAGGGTTATCAGCAGAGAGGGGGTGGGGGAAGAATGGGGGACAAGGTATGGAGAATAAGCAGCATAATTAATGTTTACAAAATAGACAGGGGGAGATTAAAAATAGTATGGGAAATGGAGCAGCCAATGAACTTATATGTCTGACCCATAGACATGAACTAAGTAAGGGACAGGAATGTGGGAGGGAAGGTGGTGTAGGGTGAAGGGGAATAAAGGAGAGGGGAATGGGACAACTTTAATAGCATAATCAATAAAATATACTTTTAAAAGGTCAAAATATGAACATTAAATGGCAATAAATATATATCTGTCAGCAATTGAATCTAAAAATCAAGAAGAACTGAAACGGATTCATAGATACAGGGAACATTGTGATGGTTATCAAATGGGAATGGGGTTTAGGGGATGGATGAAAAGGGTGAAGGGATTAAGAAGTACAAACTGGTTGTTACAGAATAGTCATTGGGATATAAAGCACAGCATAGAAAATAAAGTCAATAATCTTTTTTTAGTTTTTTTTAAATTTTTATTTATTTGTATTTAGCAGGAAGGGAAGAGAGGGAGAGAAACAACAATGTGTTGTTGCCTCTTATGCACCTTCAACTGGGGACCTGGCCCACAAGCCAGGCATGTGCCCTAACTGAGAATCAAACCAGGGACCCTTTGGTTCATAGGCCAGAGCTCAATCCACTGAGCCACACCAGCCAGGGCCAATAATTCTAATAACTATGTATGGTATCAGATATGTATGAGATTTATGGAGATATTCACTTAGTTATATGATGTGTAATTACTGGGGTACATCTGAAACTAATATTGTATATCAACTGTAATTTTAAAACAAAAATGATTAAAAATAAATGAATGGGCATCAAAAAAAGATTAACAATAACAAAGAAAGAACAGCCCTGACGGATGTGGCTTAGCTGGTTGGGTCTCAACCCACAAAGAAAAAGATAGCAAGTTCAATTCCCTCTAGGGCACATGCCTAGGTTGCAGGTTTGGTCCTTGGTCAGGGTGCATATGAGAGGCAATCAATCATTGTTTCTCTTTCACATCGATGTTTCTTTCCCTCTCTTTCTCCTGCCCTCCCTCTCACTCTAAAAATAAATAAATAAAAACAACTGGATATTCCTAAGGGAAAAGAACTTTGCCTCAACTCATTTCATACCACAAATAAAAATTTATTGAAAATGGAAAAATTATGAAAAGATTAATAAGCTTTAAAATGATTATGATATAATAAGATGAAAATGTATAAAATGATTATAATCATGTTAAAACACTTAAGCATTTTGACAAAGACTAGCAGAAATTAAAAATGAAAATAGATTAGGGAACTGGGCTCACAGATTACTTGTTTTTCCCTATTTTCCAAAACTTTGATTTTATTTGTTTTGTAATGCCTGGTCTGGAACATAATGAAGTTCAACATCAGCCAGCGCAAAGTTCCAGGATAACTAACCCCCAGTCCCTTAAGACTGAACAGTGCTTACTAAATTCTTCATGACACATCCAAATGGTAGAATGCTGTGCAGATAGTTTTGAATTTAGAAAAATATATAATGGAAGAGAGTAATATTGATAGCACATTATTATATATATGATTCCAATTTTACTTGGACAAACGATCGGCTGATTGATAGATAGACATGTGACAGAGCACTGTGACTGTTGGAATATGTACCAAAACTAATATTTCCAGGTGGTACAACTTCAGATAAGTTTAATTTTCTTTTGTGTGCTTTCTTATAGTTTCCAGAATTTCTACAATGAATGTATTTTATATTTGTAATTATAAACTATAAATATTATTTTTAAAACCAAAATACCTTCTCTGGCTGGTGCGGCTCAGTGGATTGAGTGCTGGCCTGTGAACCAAAAGGTCAAAGGCTTCCCTTGCAGAGACCTGGGAAGCTATGCCTGTGGAACTGTTGTAAGAATGTCTTCTTTGAGGCATGGGGCTTTTAAATCAGAGAAGCTATCATAAAGGCCTGATGTGGATCTCACCGTCTTATACCTACAGAGTGAACTGTGGCAAGGACCCTGCTGCAAAGAACACCTGAAGCTGCCCTACTGATAACTGTGGGCCCTGCCCTATATCTTTCTAAATAGACTGAATGTGGCTTGTGGTCACCTTGTAAGTCTCAATAAGCCTAAGAACACCTCTGATGGCCCTTGCATAGGTAACTACATCAGATGCCAAAAAATTTTTTTTCTTTTCCTTTCCATAACTATACTAATTTCCTTTTCATTTATTTGTTATAAATTGTTGAATTATGATGAACATAACTTGAGGGAGGAGTGAAGATGAGACAGGAAATGCCTTGTTCCCACATTTTATTTTTTCACTTTTTATTATGAAATAATTTTGAACTTGTAAAAAAAATTGCAAAAAGAATATAAAGAACTCCTAGAAAAACTTCACTAGCGGTTAACATTTTGCCCCATTTGCTTTATTTCATTTTCATTTTATCTCTACATAAATATGTATTATTACTACTATAGAGTAAGTAGCAGCCATCATATCCTTTTACCCTTAAACACTTTATTGTGTATTTTCTAAAAATAAGACATCTATTTACATTACCAGAGTATAATTCTCAAGATGGGAATTAACATTAATACCATGCTATTACCTAATTAACAGACCTTTGAAATTGTACCAGTTGTATCAATATTGTTTATTATAGCACATTTTTTCCTGGTCCCAGATGCAAACTTCTAGTCATTTCCTTGCTTTTAGTTGTCATGTCTCCTTAGTCCTCTTTAATTGGGAATAACTCCTCACCCCTTCTTGTGTCTTTCATGGCATGGGCATTTGTTATAACAAAATGTCCTTTAATTTCGATTTGTCTGATGTTTCCTAATGGTTGGATGCAAGTTTGGGGCCCCTAATTTAGGGAACTTCACTCTGGCAT
The DNA here is from genome assembly GCF_021234435.1 of Artibeus jamaicensis. Lineage (NCBI taxonomy): Eukaryota > Metazoa > Chordata > Mammalia > Chiroptera > Phyllostomidae > Artibeus > Artibeus jamaicensis. Next base: position 586,563 of record NW_026521896.1, on the reverse strand, counting down.
TCCCCTGCTGCATCCTTCAAGCCTGGAGCCAAAGAGGGCAAGCCCACGGAGCCTGCCACTCCCCTTTTAGAGCAGATGTCAGCAAACTTTTTCTTTAAATGGCCAGAGAGTAAATACTTTAGGCTTTGCAAGCCAAGTAATCTCTGTTGTAGCTGAGCCCTGATTGCTATTTATACGTCAATGGGAGAAATTAATTCCCATCTGATTGGCTGCAAAGATTGACTGCTACCACTATGGAGGATCAGCTGTGCACAGGCCAACTCCACAGAGTAGGACTTGCTTCAGTGGGGCTCTGGTGAGACCATCCCTTGAGTGTGTTGCTTGTGGAGGTGGTTGGCAGTGCTTCAGTGTGGTCTGAAGCTGTTCACTGGATCTGCTGACCCTGAGTGCTACTGGGTAATGCAAGCTAATGTCAACTGCTATTCATGCCTTATCTGGGGCCACCCAGCATGAGCTACTGAGAGATCCACAGATGGCTGCTACTTGTGCTGGGCTTAGGGGTGCCCAGTAAAGGCCAAGCTGTGAGCTAAGGGCAGCTGTAGCTAGTATGGGGCCTCAAGCCACTTAGGAAGAGGTACAAGGCACATGGAGGCCAGATGTTGCTTGTTTGAATGATTTTAGAAAAGTCCACAGCATGAGCCAAGACAGGCCATTTGTATGGAAAAACTGCTGGAAACAGCTTGGGTGAGGGAACAGTGTTAGCCAAATTGATGGAGACTCAGACATGGCAGCTGCCTGCCAGCTCTGTGGGGGCAGGGCTCAGTAAAGAAATAATGGTTTCTAACATCCAGCACTCCTATCTGAGAGAAAGCCACCCTTTTAGTCCTCACCCTGATGCCAAACTATTCATTTCCTCCCATATGCCCTGGTGCTTTTCCAGATGCTGCCCCAGTGCTGGAGCTCAGAGACTGTGAGTCCAAGTAAGTCCATGCATAGGCCCTTTAAGAGGAATGCCTGGAACTCCAGAAAACTGTCTCATTCAGCTACAGTCCCCACTGGTTTTTATAGCCAGAAGTAATGGGAGCTTCTCTTCCTGGCACTGGAACCCCCACTTGAAGGGCCTGATGTACAGCAGGGACCCCAGGATCCTCTCCACAGTAGAGATAGCCCTCCCATTTTAATTGACATATGTGGGTGTGCGACCAGCCCATTGCATGTCTCTTCCCCACCTACCAGTCTCCACGTGTCTTCTTTTTTTTTAATCCTTAGTTATAGGACTTCTGTTCAGTTAGACTTCAGTCATTTCTGAATGATGGTTGTTCTGTAGCTTGGTTGTTATCTTGATGTGGTTGTAGAAAATGCAAGTGCTGCATTTGTCTACTCTGCCCTCTTCTAAAAATTCTGTTTTTGCTCTACCTCAAATTCTAATTGTATGGTCTGATGCTTAATCTGACTTACTGAAATATAAGTAAGTAAATAATGAAAATAGAAATAACTATTGGCAAATAAAAGTGATAGAGTAAGTCACTGTATTATTACAAAACACTTTCATAAAAATTGCCTCTTTAAAAAAAGATTTCATTTATTTTTTTTTTTGAAAGAGTGGAAGGAAGAGAAAATGAGCGGGAGAGAAACATCAATGTGTGAGAGAAACAGTTCAAATGTGACTAACTGGGGAGGCTGTTCTACAGGGCCCTATAAGATACCTACTACACTAGAAGACTATGCTACCAAGAACAGGAGATGTAGGAGATCTACCTAATACACAGAAACAAACACAGGGAGGCAGCCAACATGAAGTAACAAAGAAGTGTATCCCAAATGAAAGACCAGAACAAAACTTCAGAAGAACTAAACAAAATGAAAACAAGCAATCTATAGACACAGAGTACAAAACACTGGTTATAAGGGTGTTCAATGAACTTAGAAGCACAGTAGAGGAACATAGTGAAAACTTGAACAAAAATGTAGAAAACATAAAAAATAACCAGTCAGAAATGAAGACTACTGAAGATTACTTCAGTTATTTCAAAAAATAACTGAAATGAAAAATTATTATAGGGAATCAAAAGTAGGGTAAGTATGGTGAAGGATTAAATGAGTGATTTCAAAGAGAAGAAAGGAGAAAACACCCAATAGAACATCAAAAATTAATCCAAAAATAGAGAGAATAGTGTAAGCAGCCTTGGGACAACTTCAAGCATATCAACATTTGCATCTTGGGAGTGACAGAAGGAGAAGAGAAAGAGCAAGAAATTGAAGACTTATTTTATAAAATAATAATGCAAATCTCCTGTAATCTGGTGAAGAAAATAGACACACAAGTCCAGGAATGCAGAGAATCCCAAACAAGATAAACCCAAAGAGGCCCACACCAAGACAGATCATAATTAAAATGCCAAAGATTAAAGACAGAGAAAGAATCTTAAAAGCAGCAAGAGGAAGCAGTTAGTTGCCTACCGGGGAATTCCTATAAGACTGTCAGCAGATTTTTTCAACAGAAACTTTTCAGGCCAGAAGAGATTGGCACAAAATATTCAGAGTGAGGAAAAGCAAGGGCCTACAACAAACATTACTCTACCAAGCAAAGCTGTCATTTACAATCAAAGGACAGAAAAAGAGCTTCCCAGACAATAAAAAGCTAAAGGAACGTCCAGCCAAGATGGAGGCATAGGTGGAAACACTGCCTCCTCGCACAACCAAATTTAAGAACAACAAAGATTCACAAACAAAAACACAACCAGAACAGACAGAAAATTGAACTGCATGGAAGTTCAACAATGAACCATTCATCCAGACCAGTAAGAGGGGTGGAGTCGGCCAGTGGAGAAGGGTCCTGGCAGGAAAAAGCAGTGGTTGGCAGACCTGGGTGCATGAAGGAAATGAGCAGACCCAACCCATAAGGCTCGATGACCTTGGACACACATTCGCATGCAGATAAACCAGGCAAAAATGGGCAGTAAGATAAGCCATGCAATCCAGGGCCCCAGTGATGGGAAACAAAGCCTGAAAGCACTGATTAAAAAACTTGTGGGGGTTGAGGTGCTGGGAGAGACTCCTATCCTCAGAGTAGTGTTTATTGAAGAGACTCACAGGGTCCTAGAATGTACACAAGCCCACCCACCCAGGGACCAGCACCAGAAGGGCCCAATTTACTTGTGAGAAGTGGCAGAGGGAACTGGAAATCTGAGAGACAGCAGAGCAAGTGCCATTGTTCCCTCTCTGACCCTGTCCCCACATACAGCATCACAACCCAGTGACTGGGTTGCCCCAACCTGGTGAATACCTAAGGCTCCACCCCTCATATGTAACAGGTATTACCAGACCAAAAAATTATGGTGCAAGTGCAAAAACAAATCAAAGCCCCAGAGCCAATATTTTTAAGTGACCAAGAGATAGCCAACCTATCAGATGCACAGTTCAAAACACTGGTGATAAGGATGCTCACTGAACTGGTTCATTTTGGTCACAAATTAGATGAAAAAAATGAAGGCTACCCTAAGTGAAATAAAAGAAAATGCAAAGGGAACCAATAGTGATGGAAAGGAAACTGGGACTCAAATCAAGGGAGTGGACTAGAAGGAAGAAAAAAATGACCAAACAGAAAAGAATGAAGAAACGAGAATGCAAAAAAAATGAGAAGAGGCTTAGGAACCTCCAGGACATCTTCGAATGTTCCAACATCTGAATTATAGGGGTACCAGAAGGGGAAAAGGAACAGCAACAAGTGGAAAACTTATTTGAACAAATAATAAAGGAGAACTTCCCCAAAGTGGCAAAGGAAATAGACTTCCAGAAAATCCAGGAAGCTCAGAGAATCCCAAAGAAGGTGGACCCAAGAAGGAACACATCAAGGCACATCATCATTACATTAGCCAAGATTCAAATGAAGGTGAGAATCCTAGAAGCAGCAAGAGATAAGGGGACAGTCACCTACAAAGAAGTTCCCATCAGACTGTCAGCTGACTTTTCAAAAGAGGTCTTACAGGCAAGAAGGGGCTGGAAAGAAGTATTCCAAGTCATGAAATCCAAAGACCTACATCCAAGATTGCTCTATCCAGCAAAGCTTTCATTTAGAATGGAAGGGAGATAAAGTGCTTCTCAGATAAGGTTGAGTTCAAGGAGTTCATCATCAGCAAGCCCTTATTTTATGATATGTTAAAGGGACTTATCTAAGAAAAAGAAGATAAAAAACATATACAGTAAAATGACAGCAAACTCATAATTATTAACAACCACACCTAAAACAAAAGGAAACTAAGAGGACAGCTAGATCAGGAGTGGAAACACAGAAATGAAGATCACATAGAGGGATAGCAACAGGGGTGTGGGAGGAGGAGAGTGGGAGAGAAGGTACAGAGATTAAGTAGCATAGATGGTGGAGAGAAAATACACAGGGGCAGCTCAAGAGTAGTATGGGAAATGTAGAAGCTAAAGAATTTATGACACGTGGACATGAACTAAGCAGGGGGGAATGTGGGTGGGAGGGGGTGTGCAGGGTGGAGGGGAATGAAGAGGGGAAATGGGACAACTGTAATGGCAGAATCAATAAAATATATTAAAAATATAAAAATACAACGCTAAAGGAATTCATGCCACAAAACCAGAATTTAAAGAAATGTTTAAGGGTTTTTTCATGAGGAATAAGAAAAAATAAAAATATGAATAATAAAATGGCAATAAATATATACCTACCAACAATTACTTTAAATACAAATGAATATGTTCTGTATGTCCTCTTTGGAGAAGTGTTTGTTCAAGTCCATTTCCCATTTTCTAATTGGGTTGGGTGTCTTCTTAGAGTGGAGTCGTGTAAGTTCTTTGTATATTTTGGAGATTAAACCTTTGTCTGAGGTATCATTGGCAAATATGTTTTCCCATACAGTTGGTTGTCTTGCTAATTTAATACTGTTTTCTTTAGCCATGCAGAAGCTTTTTATTTTGATAAAAATCGACCTGCCTTTTGACCCAGCAATTCCACTGCTGGGATCATATCCTAAGAATCCTAAAACATCAATATCAAAGAACCTATGCACCACAATGTTCATAGCAGCACAATTTACAATAGCCAAGAGTTGGAAGCAACCTAGGTGCCCAGCAGTAAATGAATGGATCCAAAAATTGTGGTACATATACACAATGGAATTCTATGCTGCAGAGAGAAAGAAGGAGCTACTACCTTTTGCAACAACATGGATGGAACTGGAAAGTATTATGCTGAGTGAAATAGGCCAGGTGCTGAAAGACAAATACCATATGATCTCACCTTTAACAGGAAGCTAAACAACAAAACAAACAAGCAAGCAGAAAAAAAACAAAACAAAACAAAGACACTGAAATAGAGAACAAGGGGATAGTGACCATAGGGGAGAAGGAAGGGAAGTTAAGGGGAAAAAGGGGGAGGGATTTGGAGGAACAAATAGGAAGGACACAGGGATGAGAACTAAGGGGGATGGAAATGGGAGGGAGGTGGGGAGCAAGGGGCGGGGGAGGCTGGGATGGGAAAAATAGACAAAAAAACTGTACTTGAAAAATAACTAAATAAAATAAAAAAAATAAAGTTAAAAGGTAAAATAAATAAATAAATAAATAAATAAATAAATAAATACATACAAATGAATAAATGGTGTAATAAAAAAAAACCTATGGTGGCTCAATGGATAACAAAACAAGACCCTTATATGTGCTGTACAGAAGAGACCCACTTCAGATCAAAAGACATACATAGAGTGAAAGTAAAGGGTTGGAAAAAGATATTTTATGAAAATGGAAACAAAAAACTGAGATAACAAATTTATACCAAATAGACTTTAAAACAAAAACTACAACAAGAGGTGAAGAAGGATCCAGCAATTTCAATTCTGTGTACTTATTTGAAAACCCCCAAAACAATGAATTGAAGACATATAGACCCATATGTTCATTTCAGCATTATTTATAATAGCCAAGATATAGAAGCAACCTATATGTCCATCAATAGATGAATGGCTGAAGAAATGGTACATATACACAATGGAATATGACTCAGCCATTAAAAAGAATGCAATCTTACCATCTGCAACAACATGGATGGACCTAGAGGGTAGTATGCTGAGTGAAATAAGTCAGACAGAGGACAAATGCCAGATGGTTTCACTTACATGCATAATCTATAAAATAAAATAGAACAGAAACAGACTCATAGATAGAGAGAACATTTTGACAGTTTCCATACAGGACAGGATTAGGAGGGGTGAGTGAAAAAGGTGAGGGTATTAAGAAGTACAAATTGGTAGTTATGAAATAGTCATAAGATGTAAAAGACAGTATAGGGAATACAATAATATTGTCATAGCTAAGTGTGGTGTCAACTAGGTACTAGATTTATCAATATGATCACTTGATCAGTTATATAAATGTCTAATATACCCGAAACTAATATAATATACTTCAACTGTAATTGAATTTTTTTTAAAAAAAGGAATTTTGCACATGATAAAGTAGAGCTGAAGTAGTTATTGAATAGATTACTTTCTCTTCTAGCTATAATAGAAAGAGCTAAGATTTGGACTGAAAAGACTTGAGTATAAGTCTTGGATAAATTATTGACCACCTAAAACCAAACCATCACCTTCCCTGGTCTTACTTTTCCACTCTAAAGAGAAGAGCATAATGATATTGTACTTACTCTCTACTCTACAACACTGGTCACATGAAAATCACAAATGATAAAGTGCTTTGGTTTTGTTTGTATTGTTTTTAACTTTTATTGTGTTTTTCCCATTACCATTTAGTTCCCTTATACCCCCTACCCTGCCCCCTTGCAATCACTGCACTGTTGTCTATGCTCGAGTCCTTTTTCCTTTTTGCTCAATCCCTCCATCCTCTAACCTCCCCCAACCTTAGCTGTCATCCTGCTCTCTATCTATGATTCTGTCTTTATTTCATTTGTCAATTCAGTTTGTTCCTTAGAGTCCACATATGAGTGAAATCATATAGTATTTGTCTTTCTCTAACTGGTTTATTTTACTTGACATAATGTTCTACAGGTCCATATATACAGTCATGAAGGGCAAAATTTTCTTCTTTTTTATAGCCAATTAGTATTCCACTGTTTAAATGTCCCACAGTTGTTTTATCCACTCATCTACTAATGGACATTTGGGCTGCTTCCACATCTTGGCAATTGTAAATAATACTGCAACAAACATAAGGGTGCTTAGGTTCTTTCAAATTAGTGTTTTGGGTTCTTTTGGATATATTCCCAGAAGTAGGATCACTGGGTCAAAAGGTAGATCCCTCTTTAATTTTTTGAAGTATCTCCATACTCCTTCCAGATAAAACACTTTGTTAATAGTACATTAATACGTTAGTTGTTATAATCTTGCAAATTGGAGATTTTAGCAGATATTGCAGATTTTAGCAAATCTTGCTAAAATCTGTTCATTGGATCATAATCCCTAATGCTGTAGTTGTACTGCTTTCCTTTGACAGATGACTTCCATAAACAGGTAACCATGTGCTGGAGAAGTCCTCTCTCTCTTTATTGGAGTTATACCTTGTCGATGAGTTCTTAAATTTTGTGCCCTAGGTGTTTACCTTACCTCACCCTAGCCTGGCCCTGATACCTTGGAGAGAGATGCTTACATAGCCTGCAGATGCAGGAATAAGCCATTGTAACTGTTTCCCGGCCCATTGTACTCTGATTACTCAAGTCCCATCATAGTGGGTATGGCTCTCTACATTCTGCATGGGGCTGACAGTGGGCCTAGAATTTTTTAAAATATTTTATTTGTTTTTAGAGAGGGGAAGGGAGGAGAAAAAAAAGGGAGAGAAACATCGATGCACTTGAGAGAAACACTGATTGCTTTCCTCTCACAGGCTCCCAACCAGGAACCTGGCCAGCAATCAAGGTGTATGCCCTAACCAGGAATTGAACCAGTGACCTTCTGGTTTGTGGAAGGACACACAACCCACTGAGCCACACCACTCGGGGCTAGAAATCATTGAATTTTAACTTCACATCCCCAGTGTAGCTGCCCACACAGACTATTTCCCTATGCAAACTTTACACCTGCACATACAGTTCAGGAAAAGTGCAGAAGCAGCTAGGAAGCCCTGCTGTAGACTCCCTTTTGATTCTTGGACATGTGGGTCCATGCATCTCATTGAATTTGGGGAATTTTGAGATGCTCATCTTTGAAATATTTTTTTCTGTTTCATCCTTTTCCCACTATTTTAGGACTCTAAATACATACGTATTAGAATACTTGATATTTTCCTGAAGGTCCCTGAGAATGTGCATCTTTTTCAATCACTTTCAATGCACTTGAGAGAAACGCTGATTGGTTGCCTCTTGCAGGCTCCCAACCAGGGACCCGGCCAGCAATCAAGGTATATGCCCTAACCAGGCATCAAACCAGTGACCTTTTGGTTTGTGGAAGGACACCCAACCCACTGAGCCATACCACAGGTAATTACTGAAGACAGGTAATGACCTGTCTTCAAGTTGAGTGTCCTGTATTCTACAGTTTGAGTCTGCAATTAAATCTGTACATGCATGTTTTGACTGCTGATAGATAACTCTTATCCCTGAGCTTCCTTGTAAGGCATGGCTGTTTTGGATTTCAATAGAAAGCTTTAGGAATTCACCAAGACCTTGCTATTTTTCAAAACTAAAACTTCAAACTTGTGTTGAAATTTCTGCCTAAAATTCTAGCTAAAACTTGCAGCCGGGTTTCCTGAGGTCTTGTCCTGAGCATATTTCTATTGGAGTCAGCCAGGGATTTAAAGGGAATTTATATGCATATTTTATAACTTCTCCCTATGGCTCCCTCCTTTCTGGGATGTCCCCCTACTCAATTTCCAGCTGCTTTGGCAACCCTAAAATCAAACTCCAGTCTCCAACTAATAAGACAACCACTTTGTATTTTAGCTCCACTTTCCCATGTATCATGTGTTGCTGATAACTGGAAGTACCCCCAGAGGAAAAGCCTGGTAAATTAGAGTTTCCTTTCCTTCTAACAAGACTCAGTCTCTTCAGTTCCTACCTGCATTAGATTGCTCACCATTGCCTTCAAGCAAAAGCATTTTTTTTTATCCTTGGTTAATCATTATTATCAGCAGGTAAATGGGTCCAATACAAGAAGATACTGTCATTTCCAGAATTAAATCCCCATCTTTCACAGCATTTCGAAGGAGCGACTTTCCATCAGACACTTGATTATATTAAAATAATGTACAGTAGAGATAGAAATCTTAAATATTTCTTTTCTTTAAAAATAGTTTTTATTGTGATAAAAATATGTATAACATAAAATTTACCATTTTAAGTATATGATGTAGTGGCATTAAGTGTATTCACCTTATTGTACAACTATCACCACCATCCCACATCCAGAACTTTTTTATCATCCCAAACTAAGATTCCATACCCTTGAAACAATAAAATTCCCTACAACTCCCTACTCCCAGCCTCTGGTAACCAACATTCTACTTTTTGTCTCTATAAATTTGACTATTCTAGATACCTCATATCACTGAAATCACATAGTACTAATCCTTTTGTTGGAATATTCCATTTTTGAAATGAGTCAATTCCTGCTAAATGATGGGTCTTTAACCCCAGACTCTTATTTCCAAGTCCTCCCCCTTCTAAAATAATATAAAGGAGATAAAAGTGCAAATCCACAAGAAATGGGCATTTCAACAGAAATCCAGAGATAAGAAATTTCAACAGGCTTACTAAAGATGTAAAGGGTAGACACAAAGAACAAATATTGTATGATTTCACTTACATGAGGTATCTAGAGTAGTCGAATTCATAGAGACACAAAGTAGAATGGTGATTTCCAGAAGCTGTAGGGAGGGGAAAACGGGGACAGAGTTTTGGTTTGAGTTGATGAAAAAGTTTTAGAGGTGGATGGTGGTGATGGCTGCACAACAATGTAAGTGTAGTTAATGCCACTAATATGTATATTTAAAAATAGTGAAAATTGTAAATTTTATGTTATGTATATTTTTCTAAACACACAAAAATGGGGAGTGGAGATAACTGATGAAGCCAAGTACAGGAGGCCAAGAATTGGAATACACAAGGTGGGGAGTGGAGGGGGAAGGAAACAACAGCCAAGCAGAAGCAAATTATCCTTTTATCCCTATTACAGCCCACTGTAGCAAAGGGCAGAAAAAGACATGGGGCTGAATCTTAAATGCAGTGCCCAGAAAAATTGCATAGGTAATTCTGTAAAAAATAATTGAACACCCCAAAACTTTCACAGTCAGTCTGACATTTAGAGGTTCACCAGTTAAACGTCTAGAGAGTTGCTTCCCACCTGATCACCTTAAGCAAAGTCTCTCAATCAATGAGAGTGATACATGGAGGCCTCATCACAGAGATGATTTATAATCTCCTTCTCATATATGCTCCAATGAAAGCATCCAACTTGAACAACCCTAAGATAAGCAAATAAAAAATATAACCAAGAAAGATGCATCTACATATATGGAACTGTCTGTATAGCAAAGGCCTTACACAATCAGAACAGGTGCCACCTGGGCCTAACAGGTGCACCTTACAATGCATACAACCTGAACCTCAGTCCTGCATGGATGAAATGAAAACAACTCAGGAGTGGAAAATAACTTTAAAATATCTCTAAGTACTTGCCCTTTGAAATAAACCTTCATTTATTATAGCTGAAAGTTAATACATAATGCTTAAAATGGACGAATCAAGAAATGATATAAGCATATTACTTAGACACAAAGATAACCACCAAAAGAAACAGCTGAAAGAGTTAAAAGTGGTTGTCTCTATAGGACCACAGTTGGGGAGAGGTAGGCTGGGAATAATTGTTATGCATCATAAGCCCTTCTACATGATTTCATGATTTAACCTTATGCATGTATTAGCAGCACTTTGGCTTTTTAAATAATTTTTTCAAATAAAATGACTGGGAGGTTTTTTCTTCTGTAGCATTGTCTCATTCTGGAATTTTCCAATTAAGCTTTTGGCTAAACACATACATATGATAATGATAATTATTCAGGAATGGGGGTTTTTCTAAAAACATTGTGTACCATTAGAGTAATCAAGCTCAGCTCTAACACATCTTGGCTTCTCAGAATAATTAGACCACACTGGAGGCCCAGATGGGGTGTTTTGAGAAAGCCATGTGTATCTTCCATAATAGTAACAAGAAAACATCACACAGAACTAATCAACTGACAATTGAAATTTGCATGTTAACTTAGTATACAAGAAATGAATAAAAATGCTTAGATTGGGGCAAAACATTTGTTTAAAACTAAACATAGAACATAGATGCAGCAATAAATGTTATAAACAACTTATTTTAAATCCACATGTATTAAGATACAATCTTTAAAGCTAGAAGTAGTTCTCTCTATACCTTCATTTTTAATATTTTATTTATTTTTAGAGCAAGGGAAAGGGAGAGAGAAAGAGAAACATACACTCAAGAGAGAAACATAGATCTGTTGCCTCTCATATGCACCCCAACCATGACCGAACCCACAACTCAGGCATGTGCCCTGACTGGAAATGAGACCTGTGACCTTTTGCTTTGCAGGAGAACACATAACCAACTGAATCACACTGGTCAAGGCATATATCTTCTATTTGCAATAAGGTCACCTCCTACAATGAACGTCTTTGTTGTAAATTCACAAAATTCTTAAAACATCATTAATCTGGGGACTTCTGGCCAAGATGGAAGCATAGGTGGACCCACTATGCCTCCTCACACAAAATAAGGACAACAAAAATTTAGAAATAAAAAACAACCAGTACTGACAGAAAATTGAACTGTATGGAAATCCAACAACCAAGGAGTTAAAATAGACACATTCATCCAGACTGGTAGGAGGGGCAGAGTCAGGCAGCCAAGCTGAGAGGGGTCCCTCCGATAAAAGCGTTGGCTGGCAGACCCTAGGTGCACAGGCAGTGGCAATGGGCAAACCCAGTGAGACGGCGGATTGTGGAGGGGCAGGGTGAGCAAGGAGATTGGTGGACTGGGTGGTTCTACATTGACGTGCAGATAAACCAGGTGAAATTAGGGAGCAAGACAAACCACAAAACCCAGGGTCCCAGCACAGGGAAATAAAGCCCCGAAACACTGATTGAAAACACCTGTGGGGCTTGAGGTGCCAGGAGGAACTCCCAGTCTCACAGGAGAGTTCACTGGAGAGACCCACAGAGTCCTAGAACATACAGAAGCCAATCCACATGGAAATCATCACCAAAAGGGCACAGTTTACTTTTAGGAAGTGGCAGAAGGGACTGAAATCCAGCAGAGAGCAGAGCAAGCGCCATTGCTCTCTCTCACACCCCTCCCCCACAAACGGCATCACCATGCAGCAATGTGGGTTGCCCCTCCCTGTTGAACACCCAAGGCTCTGCCCCTCATATGTAACAGGTGCAACCAGGCCAGAACATTATGGCTCAAACAGAAGAACAGTTCAAAGCCCCAGAGCCAATACTTCTAAGCAACCAAGAGATAGCCAAATTATCAGATGCACAGCTCAAAACACTGGTGATCAGGATGCTCACAGAACTGATTGATTTCAGTCGCAAATTAGATGAAAAAGTGAAGGCTACACTAAGTGAAATGAAGGGAAATGCCCAGAAAAACAACAGTGATGAAAAGAAAACGGGGACTCAAATCAAGGGACTGGACCAGAAGGAAGAAAAAAATGACCGGACAGAAAAGAATGAAAAAACAAGAATTCAAAAAAGTGAGGAGAGGCTTAGGAACCTCCAGGAAATCTTTAAACATTCCAACATCCGAATTATAGGGGTACCAGAAGGGGAAAAGGAACAGCAACAAGTGGAAAACTTATTTGAACAAATAATAAAGGAGAACTTCCCCAAAGTGGCAAAGGAAATGGACCTCCAGGAAGTCCAGGAAGCTCAGAAAGTCCCAAAGAAAGTGACTCAAGGAGGAACACACCAAGGCACATCATCATTACATTACCCAAGATTAAAATGAAGGAGAGAATTTTAGAAGCAGAAAGAGATAAGGGGAGAGTCACCTACAAAGGAGTTCCCATCAGACTGTCAGCTTATCTCTCAAAAGAGACCTTACAGGCAAGAAGGAGCTGGAAAGAAGTATTTCAAGTCATGAAATCCAAAGACCTACATTCAAGATTGCTCTATCCAGCAAAGCTTTCATTTAGAATGGAAGGGCAGATAAAGTGCTTCTCAGATAAGGTCAAGCTCAAGGAGTTCATCATCACCAAGCCCTTACTATATGAAATGTTAAAGGGACTTATGTAAGAAAAAGAAGATAAAAAATACAAACAATGAAAGGACAGCAAACTCACAGTTATTAACAACCACACCTAAAACAAAAGCAAACTAAGCAAACAACTAGAAAGGAGTGGAGCCACAGAAATGGAGACCACATGGAATGTTAGCAATGAGGGAGTGGAAGTAGGATAGGGGGAGAAGGTACAGAGAATAAGTAGCATAGATGGTGGGGAGAAAATAGGGGGAGGGTAAGAGTAGTGTGGGAAATGTAGAAGCTAAAGAACTTATGACACATGAACATGAACAAAAGAAGGGGAATGGGGGTTGGAGGGGGTGTGCAGAGTGGAGGGAAATGAAGGGGGGAATGGGACAACTGTAACAGTATAATCAATAAAATATATTAGAAAAAAAGCACTTGAAAGTTATTTTTCTGATTCATTTTCGTATGCTATCTGTTTTTTTAAATATATTTTACTGATTATGCCATTACAGTTGTCCTATTTCTCCCCCTTCATTTCCCTCCACCTGCACACCACCTCCCCCACCACTCCCCCCTTTAGTTTATGTCCACATGTCTCAAGTTCTTTAGATTCTATATTTCCCCTACTATTCTTGCCCTCCCCCATATATTTTCTACCTACCATCTATGCTACTTATTCTCTGTACCTTCTCCTCCCTTCTCCTCCTCCTGCTCCCTGTTGCTACCCCTCCATGTGATCTTCATTTCTAAGGTTCAACTCCTGATCTAGCTGTCCTCTTAGTTTGCTTTTGTTTTAGATGTGGTTATTAATACTGTGAGTCTGCTGTCCTTTCACTGTTCACATTTTTTATCTTCTTTTTCTTAGATAAGTCCCTTTAATATTTCATATAATAAGGGCTTTGTGATGATGAACTCCTTTAACTTGACCTTATCTGAGAAGCACTTTATTTGCCCTTCCATTCTAAATGAAAGCTTTGATGGATAGAGCAATCTTGGATGTAGGTCTTTGGATTTCATGACTCGGAATACTTCTTTCCAGCCCCTTCTTGCCTGTAAGGTAAGAAGATTTCTTTCTTACTTTGCCTGATTTCTTTCGAGAGATAAGCTGACAGTCTGATGGGAACTCCTTTGTAGGTGACTCTCCCCTTATCTCTTGTTCCTTCTAGGATTCTCTCCTTCATTTTCATCTTGGCTAATGTAATTATGATGTTCCTTGATGTGTTCCTTCTTGGGCCCAGCTTCTTTGGGACTCTCTGAGCTTCCTGGATTTTCTGGAAGTCCATTTCCTTTGCCAGATTGGGGAAGTTCTTCTTTATTTTTTGTTCAAATAAGTTTTCCACTTGTTGCTTTTCCTCTTTTCCCTTTGGTACCCCTATAATTCGAATGTTGAAATGTTTGAAGATGTCCTGAAGGTTCCTAAGCCTCTCCTCATTTTTTTGAATTCTTGTTTCTTCATTCTTTTCTGTCCGGTCATTTTTTTCTTCCTTCTGGTCCACTCCCTTGATTTGAGTTCCAGTTTCCTTTCCATCATTATTGGTTTCCTGTGCATTTTCCTTCATTTCAATTAGTTTAGCCTTCATTTATTCCTCTAATTTGTGACTAAAATCAACCAGTTCAGTGAGCATCCTGATCATCAGTGTTTTGAACTGTGCATTTTATAGGTTGGCTATATCTTAGTCACTTAGAGTTATTGGCTCTGGGGCTTTGAGTTCTTCTTGAGCCATAATGTTTTAGTCTGTTTGTGTCTGTTGTGTATGAGGGGCAGAGCCCTAGGTGTTCACCAGGGTGAGGCAACCCAGTCGCTGGGGTTTGACGACCCATCTGGGGGCATGGTCAAAGAGGGGCAACAGCCGTCCCCTCTGCTGCCTCCCGCTGCTGCAGCCTGCGCAGTCCACCTCACTGCTTGCTCCTTTGCCTGGTTTATCTGCACACGAATGTGTGACCATGGTCAGCCTGCCGCCTTGCGCCCTCACTGGGTCTGACCATTGCTATCCCACACCTGGGATCCACCCATGGCTGCCTGAGCACCTGGGTGGTGCCTGGATTGGTCCGGTGGATCTTTCCTGCCCGACCCCGCTCCGCCGCTGGCTCTGCCCCTCTTACCGGTCTAGTTGAATGGTTCGTTATTGTTGGACTTCCATAGAGTTCAATTTTCTGTGTTTTAGCTGTGCTTTTGTTGCTAAAACTTTGTCTTTAAACTTAGTTGTGCAAGGAGGCACAGTGTTTTCACCTACGCCTCCATCTTGACCGGAAGTCCCATCGCCTGTTTTTAAAAAAATCTTTTATACCCATATAATTTTGTATTTAGCTTTCTAATTTAAATATTATAAGCATAGGCCCATGTAGCTACATAACCTTGGTCATAATATAAGGAGACTTTGAATTTTTTATTGTCATGCAATTCACATTTCATATCAATGGAACTATGCAATATGTGGCCTTTGTGTCTAATTTCTTTCACTTAAAATGTTTTTAAAGTTCACACATGTTATAACATGTGGCAGCATGTCATTTCTTTTTATGGCTAAATAAGATCCCATTTATGAATATACCAGTATTTTGTTTATGCACTTACCATCTAGTAGATATTTGAGCTATTTTCACTTTGGTTATTATAAATCATGTTGCTATCAACATCTGTATAAAAGTTTTTGTGGAGGCACATGTTTCTCATTCTCCTAAGAATATACCTAGTAAATGGGAAAGTTGCATCATATGGTAACCCTACATTCAACTTTTTGAGGAACTGTCAAATTTTCTTCCATGGTGGCACAAGAAATGTGTGAGGGTTTTCACTTTGCCACATCCTAACACTTATGATTGTCTGTTTTTTTAATTATAGCCATCCTAGTAGGTATGAAGTGATTTTGATTTGCACTTCCTTAATGATAGATGGTATTAAGCATCTTCTTGTTTATTTAGACATTTACATGTCTTCTGTGATGGAATGTCTACACAAATCCTTTACCTATTTTTATTCTTTTAATATATTTTATTTTTATAAAAAGGGGAGCAGAGGGAGAAAAACAGGGAGAGAAACATCGGTGTTAGAAAACTATCAATGTCAGGGACTGACCCTGCAATGCAGGAATGTGCTTTGACCAGGAATGAAACCAAGGGCATCCTTTTGCATCATGGGACTATGCCCAAGCAACTGAGCCACATCAGCCAGGGTCCTTTATGCATTTTTAAATTGGGCAACTTAATTTATGTTTTTATTGTTGCTTGTAAGGATTCTTTATACATTCTGGACACAAGCCCTTACCAGATTTGCAAATCATGCTTGCTTTGGTTTGCAAATATTTTCTCCCATTTTATGGGTTATCTTTTCCATTTTCTATATAGTGTCCTTTGAAGCATAAAATTTCATATAAACTCCAATTTACCTATTTTTTCTTTGGTTATTTAAGCTTTTGGTGCTATATCTAGAAATCCACTGCCTAATCCAGGTCACAAAGATTTACTCCAATGTTTTCTTCTAAGAGTTTTGTAGTTTTAACTCATACATTTAGGTCTTTGGTCTATTCTGAGCTAATTTTTATCTCTAAAATCAGTGTGACTGTGTATTTTGCCTGTAACATGGAGCTAGGATAGAGTCTTTTATATTAACTTGCAGATTAAGGAATGAGTAAAGAAGAAAGAGTGAGATGTATGCTCGGGGAAGTAATTAATTCAGTGTGACCATAGCCTTAGACATGCAGAGGGTATGTTGGGAGTTACAGTGAATAACAGCAACCACACCAAAAGATGGTGAGGGACAGGAACATTGTTTCTCCTCTTTTCTTCATCAGCCACTCCCGTTTCATCGAGCAAAGACAAATAAGAAAAAAGTGTACTAGATAGAAAATTAGCTTTGGATAAGACTTCAATCCTCCCCATCGCTCCTCTCCTTAACCCCTCCAATGTAGAAATTCTAGAGCATCTTTTTCTGAAAACATTCAATGGGTGGGAGTTCTTTTTCTGTAGGCTACCAGAAGTCATTAATGGCTCTTAAGCTGGCAAGAAACACAGGATTTGGGTTTTAGGAAGCCATGTAGTGAAATGTGTCACAGTTCTCAACTTTCTTTCTAGCATATAAATTGAAAAGTCACATGGATGATACACGATGGCCTATTACACTGATTAGCTGCATGTGTGCATAGTTTCTGTTGCCATGGTGCAGGAAACCATGAATTACAAAACATAAAGTAGAATCAACAAGATTGGTGGTTGATTGATATAGGTAGATAGGGACTGTTGGTTTCAGGATTGGACACCCAGGTGAGTCCTTAGGCCAGTTAAGGGGATGGGGAGCATAGATAAAAAGCAGGTTTATGACTTCCAGTCAAGATGGTGGTATAGGCAGCCATGGCTCACCTCCTCACACAACCACATCAAAATTACAACTAACACATGGAACGACCATCACTCAGGAACATCAGAAATCAAGCTGAATGGAAGTCTGACAACAATGATTTCAAACAACTTATTATAGAAACCACATCCAACCAGACTGATAGGAGGGGTACAGATACAGAACGGGCTGGCCCCACACCCACATGGATAAAAATTTGAGAGGGATATCTCTGGAGTGAGGAGTCCCAGACCCACACCAGGCCCACCAACCCAGGATTACAGTGCCAGGAAATAAGTCCCCACAACTTCTGGCTGCAGAAAACAGTGTGGATTGAGTTGGTGGAAGGAACTGTGGGAACCCCAAGCAGTTCCTCATAAAGATCCCATACATGGACTCACCTACTCAGACTCACTCCCTCTCAGCTCCAGCAGTGTGATAACAGGTTGAAGGGCACCAGTTGTATACCGGGAGAGACTGAAGTGTCTGACCCAGTGAGGTGTGAATGATATACTATTACTCAATTGACCCCCCTTGTGCTCCTGAGGTTCCCCCCCCCATACTAGGTTTGTCTTGCCTGCTGCAAGGGAAAGATGTTTCTCAGTGGAGAAAGAGATTAGTGAAAAGGGAAGGAATTATTTATTTAAAAAGTTACACAGACTTAGAGTAATGACTTACGTCTTCATTAAAATACTAAAGTACTTTAGAATACCCACAAACACACAAAGTCCTTCCTTCTCCCTCTGCCCAGTCTGGGGTACCATATCTCAGAAAAAGAAGTAGAAGTCCACGGGGGCTCAGGTAGCCCCTCGGTTTCTGGCACCATCAGCTGTGTCGCCACTGCGATCTCCAGTTAATCCTAATCCATATGGCACCTTCTCATGGCAGACCAGCAAGAGTCCTTTCACCTCTTTCCTTCCCGGCAAGATCTTTCCTGCTTCCTAAGCCATGTGGCAACATGGAGCACCCCCAAGTTACATGGTCCCAGACATCCTGCATAGCTGCAGTGCCTGTGTTTTTTAATCCAACCACCAATCTTTCTCTGCAGCCCCATTTCTGACTCCTCCAATCAGCGACACTTGCCAGCATTCCCATATTTTTCCAGTTTTTCTGGGCTGCCATAGTAAGTCCAGGCAGGCATGGCTTTGTACTGGAAAGCCAGTCATCTCCAAGTTCTCATGCAGGTGCTGTAACCAGGGGGAGTTGCCTCCCAGTTACATCCTGGGTGGATGTCACTCCCATCCCCCTGGCTCAAGGAATGGCCATAATTATTTAACATACCCATGAAATCAGTTAAAATGTATAGATATGTTAAATGACCATGCCCATGATTATTTGCTAAACAACTCTCAATGGTTCTGCTCCATGTGTCCCATCCCCCAGTTCAGACCTATGGGAGTGAGACAGCCCATTATTTTTAATGTTTCCTGGACACCCTGAGTTCTGAACCCCATTACAAATCCTTCTTTGGAGGGCCCCTGGCTGCACTCTGTTACAAATAGAGGCCATGGTCCTTCTGCTGAGCCCTCCCCCCACAGAGCCAGTAGGTAGGTTAGTGCCTTAGTGCCATATCTGAGACTCCATCAATGTTGGGAACTGCCCTGCCTAGTTTCAGGAACCATAATCCCCGCATGGCTAAGGCTGAGTGAGCGACTTCAGACCACAAGCCACTAAGGAGACAAAGTTTATCTCCCTGGCAGGAGCACCGCTTCTGCTCTTTTTCATAACTGGCCCCCAGTGCTTGATCAGTTAGCCAATGACGGGTAAGATTCCCCAAGGGGGGAATGACCTAAGACAGGCATGATCACATGGAGGCCCCAGGGAAGAAATTGGGGGGCTATGGAGAAAGAGGGTGATAGACCCTCACCCCTCAGCTTTGAAGAAGCCTGAGTCCTTATTCTGTTTGCAAGAAGTCTCTGAAAATTCCTTGGCTATCTGCCTCCTCTGCCGGACTTAAGCCTGAAACAATGACAGAGGGCGGTGCAGCCCTGGGCTGGAAAGAGCAGGCTCCCCAGGTGAGCAGGCCTGAGAAAGGATGTGTAAAATCCTGTGAAGTCTGCTTTGCTAAGAATGTTCTTAGTTAAATGATAAAGGTCCAAGCAGGAAATGAGTTTGTTTCCCAAAGTTTTTTAGCCTTTTAGCTGATAGACCCTGACTCAGAAGAAGCCCTAATAGTTCCTTCTATGCTATCTACTATTCGATCCTTACTTCCTGACAATGATTAATGAGCTGTACCTGTATTCCTGCCCAAATTAAACCCAATAAAAGCCTGTCTAGGCAAGGGTCAGCATGCTCTTCCCTTGAGCGTGCTCAGGGTGGCCAAGCTGCCCTGAGGCACTCCGCCCTTGATGGAGTAGCTGTGCGGTCTCTTTTCCTCCACAGGACTCGGTAGTCCCTGTGAATTTGTCTCATGTCTCATCCATGATGCTGTGGGCACTGCGAGCTGGTGCCTGAGTCACATCAACCAGGCTAACACTGTGTGACCCACCTCGGAGGTCCACAGAGGCTCTACCCCACCCAACTTACCAGCCCACCCAAGATACTTTTCAAAAAAAATGGCTGGTCTTGGCTCCTAAATCCTATGAAACAAGCAACAGCTGGCTTCAGTGATCCCCAGTGGCAGCCAGATTAGACTCACAGCTTGGCTTCACCTGGGAATCTCCATACTCAGCACAAGTAGCAGCCATCTCAGATTGCTTTCCAGCTCAGGCAGGATGTCCCCCAGCAAAACACAGGTTGGGGCTGACCTTGGCCTGCACCACTGGGGACACCCCAGGGCCATTGCACCCAGTGGACAGCTACAGACCACATCACCACCACTGTGCCCCTGCACAGCTGATCCTCTGAGGATGGTGGAGGTGAGTGGTCAGTGGTCACAGCCAGTCCTTGCAGTTGACTGGCCTGGGTAAATCCCTCCCATTAATCTGCCAACAGCAACCAAGTTTCAACTACAAAAGGGGGGTGTATTCAGCCAACATGAAGGGCACACCTCAAATACCCTGCTTGGGTGATAGGGGAGGCTGTGCCACTGGACCCTACACGACACATACTACATTAGGCCACACTGCAACATACGGAGTCAAAGCAGCTCTACCTAATACATAGAAACAAACGCAGGGAGGCTGCCAAAACAAGGAGACAAAGAAACAGGGCCCAAATGAAAGAACAGATCTAAACTCCAGAAAAAGAGCTAAATGAAATAGAAATAAATAATCTATCAGATGCAGAATTCAAATCACTGTTTATAGGATGCTCAAGGAATTCAGCGAGAACCTCAACAGCATAAAAAAGATCCAGTCAGACCTGAAGGACACAGTAATTGAAGTAAAGAACAATTTATAGGGAAACAACAGTAGAATGTATGAAGCTAAGAATCAGATCAATGATTTGGAACATAAGAAACCAAAAAACAACCACATAAAACAAGAAGAAAAAAGAATCCAAAAAAGTAGCCTCTGGGACAAGTTTAAGAGACCCAACATTCACATCATAGCAGTGCCAGAAGCAGAAGAGAAGGAGCAAGAAATTGGGAATCTGTCTGAAAAAATAGTGAAAGAAAAATCCCCCAAGTTGGTAAAGGAAATAGACATGCGAGTCCAGAAAGTTTCAGTTATGTTGAATGCAAAAAGGCTCACTCCAAGACATATAATTAAAAGGCCAAAGGTTAAAGATAAATAGAGACTCTTAAAAGTAGGAAGAGAAAAGAAGTTAGTTACCAGATGATTGCCAGATGGGAGGAGGAAGGGAGAGAAGGGTTACAAAGTACAATAGAGGACATGGAGTGGTTAAAAAACTTATACACATGACCCATGGACATGAAGAATAGTGGGGGGATTGCCTGAGGAAGGAGGGGATGCTGGGGGGAGTAGGGTAAAGGGAGAAATCAGGACAACTCTAATAGCATAATCAATAAAGTATAACTTAAAAAAAATTTAAAGAATGTGTTCGTTTCGGAGAAGGAGGAAAGATGATGGAGATAATTTTTTAAATGTCAAGCTGGAACTGCTAGTGGGACACCCAAGCAATTGCATCTGGTAAATATGTAGTTTATGTGACTCTGGAAGTCAGGAGATCTGGAATGAAGATGTAAATTTAGAAACTGTCACCTTATTTCAATAGCTGGGGGGACAATTAGCTCACTTGGCAAGCACGAGAAGGTAAGCTAGGATCCAGGCCTGGAAGCAGGAGGAAGGAACAGAAATGAGAGTTCAACTCCCTGGCAGCAACATTGCACTTAAGCTCATATTTCCTCCTGAAGTCTTCCTTTGAAGCCACTGTGTATCAGCTCTAGCACAGCCTCTATTGCTTTCCTTTCTCTGCTGCTTCCCCATCACAGTGTTGCCAGGCTCTTCACCATTTGTTCACTCAGCTCACCAGACATCCTGCCTATGCTCTGCCTTCCTCTAACTGTTCATTCGTACAGCCATTTACTGAGCTGCTTCCCGGGGCCAGGGACTGGACTTGGTCCTGACCAAGTGACCAAAACAGTGACCAAAACAAAGTCCCTCCCTGAAAACATTTACTTTCCAGTGAAGAAAACAGATACACAGAAATAATTAAATAGACATGTTGGGGAGAGATAAATGCTTTGAAGAAGAAATAAGCAGAGTAAGAAGATAGAGTGATGCAGGTGTTTTTAAGTAGGACAGTAGAGAAAGTCATCCCTGGAGAAGACGTTTGAGCAGAGATCTGAATGAATTGTGAAAGCTCTGGGTAAAGAAGGAGTGGCTGAAACAAAATGGGAAAGTAGGGTAACCAGGGGCTAAATCATGCATACCTTTATAAGACAAACTAAGGAGTCTGGTTTTTCACTCTGTGGTGACATGGGATTATTGGGTAGAGGAGGGATATAATCTGACTTAGATTTTCACAATATCCTTCTGGCCGCTATGTTGAGAATAAACTACTGGGGGCAAGGGCAGAAGCTGAGGGACCTTTTAGGCCATTACAATAATCCTGACCAAAATAATGGTAGCATGTTACAAAGTAGTAGGGGTGGAGATGGCCGAGAAGTGGTTAGATTCAGGTGAGCAGTTCAAAGCAAAACTCCATTAGACAAGGATGAACATTCCGGATGGTGGGAGCTTCTCATCTGCTGAGTGTGGTGGTTTCTCATTTGCTAGGCTGTTACTGAACAAGGAGAAAAACCTTCTTTCCTCTTGCTGGGGTAGTAAAATAAACTTCATGCCCAAATTTGTAAGGTAAACCGTGACAGGTGGTACCTTCCAGAAATTTCCCGTTCAGGGCTTCCCCACTCCACTTTTAATTAGGTTTTCCTTTAATCATCTTCACACCTCAATGGAGAAAGGTTAGGTATAGGGAGGAAATCAGGATTAGGGCTTTGGACACACAAAGTTGCCAATTAAACATCCAATTAGAGTTTGAGTCTATTGTTTATATAAATCCAGAATTCACAGAGTAAATACTCGGGACTGGTATGTGCATAATGCCTTTGAAACTGTGGGCCTGAATGTGACCATTTGAAATTGTTGGAGAGTCCCTGCTTCAATAACCCGGGGCGGGGGACCAGACGGGAGCTCGTTGGCCTGTGGTTGCTGTAATGCAGCCATGAACCTCTGTAAAGTGCACAGTTGCCTCAACGGGTAAAGGACCGAGTCTTACACGAAATTGTCAGTTTAGAGGCAGGCCGGGCAGAGGGATCAGCATTTGCAAAGACATGGGACTCAGGACAAAACACAACGGGTATGGAAATGGTGAAGGCCACAGCTGAGGTCAACAGGGCCGCGCGCACCCACAGTGTCCAGAGGCCACTATACACTTGGCGTCTCCTCAAACTCTAAGCCGACCTAAGCAGGTTCCCGCTAGACCAGGTCAAGCGATGCGGCGTAAACAAACCAGTCGGTGAAGACAGGAGCTACCAGCTGCTGGTCGAGTCTCGCGAGAGCGCGGCCTCCCTGGCCCAGCATACCCCGCGCCGTCACCGCTGCTGCGGCTGCCGCCGCCACCGCCGCCGCGACGCGGCTTGAGGGCGGAAGGCTGGGGGAGGGTAGCGGAGCCGGCGCCGCCGCCATGTTGGGTCTGAGGCGGCTGCTGTAGGCACTGACGGAGCAAGCGGGCGTGCGGAGCCGGGGCCGTGGCGTGGGTTCTGCCTGTCTGCGAGCAGCCCAGAGCGGCGGCGCCGGCGCCATGAGTGGGGGCACCCCTTATATCGGCAGCAAGATCAGCCTTATCTCCAAGGCGGAGATCCGCTACGAGGGCATCCTCTACACCATCGACACGGAGAACTCCACTGTAGCCCTCGCCAAAGGTACTCCGGGGTGTGATGTCGGTCTGTGCGCTCCGCTCTCGGCTTGCGGCCTCCTCGCGCCCTCCCAGTCCCCTCCGTCTCCTCTGGGAGGCCGCTCCTTTCCCTCCCTCCCGGCCCAAGCTTGCGGGCCGGGCCGCGGCCTCCCCCAGAGCTCTTCCTGGCTTCCACTGCCGCGGTCCGCGCCTTCCATCCGGGAACTACACTGCCGAGAGCTGGGCGGGCGGGGCGACCCTGAAGTCCCAGAACGGGCCGGAGAACGCGGAGAGACGTGTCTTCCAACTCTGAAATTCGGTGGTCTGTCGTCTCACCACAAAACAAAGCCTGAGTAGTCAAAGAATTTTTCCGCTTCGCTTGAGTTTAATGCCGATTTCTTGATTCTACAGCTCCATTTTCTCACGCTCTTGATTTCAAATTGTGATATTCCTCAGGTGAACTGGAAGTAATGTGCTAAAACTTTGGGTTTGCTCTGCGGTGCAGATTACATCTCCCTTGTCTCCTATGTGGTATTTACCTGTTAAAGCCGAATCTTTCTTTTAAAAAATGCTTGCTGCACTCGCGTCAACCTTGCTTGTTTCTGGAAACCCGGTGGGGAGGAGGGGTCAGGCTTGAACCAGGACCCTCGTTCCAAAGGCAGCACTGACTGGCCCTTGTGAAGGCTCCCTGGGACAGGGAGTTCTGGGTGTTGAGAAGGAAGGTGTCGTACTCTAGTGTTTAGCGTCGCCACAGCCTGTGTGTAGGTTTCGTTTCCTTCCCGCACGCCCTGGGCCTTCCTTCCGCCAGGAAACCAAGCGTAAATAAACTTTTTAGGTCCTGCTCTTGAAAAATCTCCCAAGTTTGGCTTACTTATGAAAAGGAAGCACGCTAACTAAGGTAATTTTCCCAGCATATCTGGTAGATTTATGGAATAATTACCTTGATGGGGACAGAGGACCAGAGCGAGGAAGGAATTTTCTAATTCTGTTTAAAAAATTAATCTTTAACTGGTAAGAGAGTCATTTCACAGTGTAAAACAAGTATTTAATGACATTTTGGGAGTGCGCTGGTAAATCTTTTTCAATAGCCCTTCTGTTGGGACAAATTTTGACTTTTCTTTTTTTCCCAGATGGATGTTTAGCCATATAGTGTTTTAGTTTTAATAACTTTATGAAATTATGAAAAAGGTTCTCTGAAGTTCTTGGGGAGAGTCACATACAGATTGAAAACACTTTTCCTTAGTAAAGTGGCTTAATAATTTTTTTTAAACCACTTTTTAACCTAACCTGAATTTTAAGGTATCTTGTTAGTTTAGTGACTTGTCAGATAGTTGCTGTCACCTTCTCTGAAAGAAAAAACCCTATACATTTTAAAGATTTCTAATGTATTAACTCCAGTCTATTAACAATCTAGGAATATACTCTTCTATGCAAGAATCTAAAGCGTCTATATCTTGTTAATGGCCCACTTTTTAAAAAAATTGTCTTTTAAACAGCTTCTAGAGTTGATAAACATTTTTAATCTGTAATAGTTAAATTCATATGCCAAACATAATTTTTACCTTGTGTCATGACTTAGTAAATATGTGATATAAGGACAGCAATAAAATATTTTTTATCATTTAATTTATATGGCTTTAATATTTAATCACATACGTAACATACACTTTTTAAAAATTATTGTGAGTTATTTAATGTGTTTGGGGATTTGTGTTTGCAAAAAATTAAAGTTATCAAATCTTGTCATATGTATTCTACTTAGCAGTGTCTAATCTAAAATTGCTTTAAAGCCCTGGCTGGTATAGCTCAGTGGATTGAGCGCGGCCCTGTGAACCAGACAATCGCGGTTCGATTCCCAGTCAGGGCACATGCCTGGGTTGCAGGCAGGTCCCCTGCAGGCCAGTTCCCTGCAGGGGATGCACTAGAGGCAACCATACATTGATGTTTCTCCCCCCCCTCTCCTTCCCCTCTAAAGATAAATAAATAAAAGATTTAAAAGAAAAAGATTTTAGAATTTGCATGACTTCTTGAGTAATTTGATTATCGAAATTCCCCCTTTATTTGGATGAAGAATGACATTCTAATACTAAAGCTCAAAGTTTATTCATATAATTTAGAATACAGTATGTATTTAGATTTAGAGGTCCTGATTAGTTTCTTCAACTATAGCTCAAGTTGATCTCCTTAAGTAACATTCTTAGAATTCTCTTTAGGATGTTATTATTTTTTTAAGAATCCTCTCTGAGGAGAGTATTTTCCTTTTTTTATTGCAAAATATAACCACAGGTATTGAAAAGATACATAGCCCTGGCCAGGTGGCTCAGTTGATCATCATTCCCTACGCCTAAAGGTTGTGGGGTATGGGTTGGATCTCTGGTAAGGGCACATACCTAGGTTGTGGGTTTATGCCCCATTTGGGACTAATGGGAGGCAACCAGTTGTTTGTTTCTCCTTCTCCCTCCCCTTCCCCCCTCTCTACCCCTCCCTTCCTCCCTACCCTTTCCATGCTCTTTAAAAAAAATCAGTTAAAACATATCCTCAGGTAAGGATTAAAAAAAGGAGAAGAAACACAGGTAAAAGTGAAATATTTTAAAACAAAGATCCTTCTAAATACCACCCAGGTCAAAACAAACATTGCCAGAATCCCAGAAGCCTCTGACCCCCTGCATTTTCCCATCATGACTACTACCCTTTTAGGCTAGATGTAAACATCATTCTGACATTTATAGTTTTATCACTGAAGTTTACATCAGTAAATAATAGAGTTTAGTTTTGTCTACTTTTTAACTTTATATCAATGGAATCATCTTGTATATAAAAGGGTGGGCTAAAGTAGGTTTACAGTTATTCATATGGAAAATATATAACATAAGAATAAATAATACAAGAATAAACTCGTATTTCACATACAACTGTAAACTACTTTTTCTCACCTCTGTATTTCATTTTGGATTTCATCGTAGCATAGTATTCCATCATAAATATAACAAAGGTATTTATTCTGCAGTGGTTTTGGATATTCTGCATTCGATGTTTAAATTGCTTATATGTTTTGGCTGTTATGAACAGTGCCTTTATGAACATTGTGTTAAGTGCACTGGTGTACATTTATGTAAATTTTTGAGGGTATATTTGAATTGCAGGAACATGAAGAATGTGTATCTTTATTAGGTAATGTCAACTACTTTTCCAAAGTAGTTGTTTACTAGTTTTTGTTTCGGTTATTAGTACATGAGAATTCTAATTGTTCCACATCCCTCACCCATAATAATGCTTAGTATCAGATATTTTAATTTTAGTCAATCTGGTGGGCAGGTAGATGCACCTGGTTTTATTATCCCTTATTACTAATGAGGTGCACATCTTCTCATATCTTGGTCATTTGGATTTCATTTTTCATGAAATGCCTTTGAAATCTTTTGCCCATTTTCCTGTTGAAATGCATGTCTTTCTAGAGTTTGATCTTCTCACTATGAATATTTTGCTGGATTTAGCTGTTTCAAATAAATTTTCTCATTTAATGGTTTCTTTGGGTGAACAGAGAAGTTCATTTTGATGCAAAGGTGTTTATCACTCTTTATCTTTATGGCTAGTGTTTCTTTTCTTGTCTTTTTTTTTAAGGAATTTTTTTCTACCCCAAGATCATGGAGTTATTTTGATGGTCTTTTCAAAACTTTTTTTTTTTTGCTTTGTCTTCACATTTAGATCTATAATGCATCTGAAATTGATTTTGTGTATCGTGTGAGGTATTAAAATCTTTAAATTTAGTAAGGGATTTACTTGGTTTATATGGTCCAGATGAAAATTTAGATCCTTTACTTGGATATTACTTATAATTTAAATTCACCTGGAGCTGTCAAATACTCTTGAAATTTTGGGCTAGTCATATTTGTGATGCATAATTAAGGTGACCGTTGTGGCCTTGTTTGCCCTGGTAGAAAAAGTCCTTGGTTGTGCCTATGATCTGGCATAATTATTAGAACATCCCTTTTCTCTCTTGAAAGTATTTTAGCTTGGGTAATAAATTGCATGATCAAAAACCCTATCCCAAAGTTATTGCTAAATGGGTGATGCCCTTTATTTTCTGCTAGAAATTTTACAGATTAGCTCTTAATTCTGTTAAAGTGAAATCGAGGTAAGTTTGATAGGCTTTGGAGCTTAGAATCTTCTAAATGACTGTCAAGAAGTCTTTCAAGCAATCTCGAAAGACTTTGATGTGAGTCTGAATTGTACTTTGTTGTCACATTTCTGAGTTTCTTTTATTCCTAGATCATGACCTAAACATAATCTTCTTTGCTTATTTGCCTGCCTTTATTTTCTGTCTTTGCCTTCCCTCCCACATAGAGTGAGCTCCTGGGATAAACAAATGTTTATTTAATGAATTTGTAAAGGGAAATTATTTAGCATTTTAGTTTATTAATCTTGTAGAATTTTCTTGGGCATATCTCCAAATAATGCTTTTTTATATTCACAATTGTATTTCTCTTTAAAATTAAAATACCTAACATGTTTCTCCCTTCCCCCCAAAAAAGTAAGCAGTTTTGGAGAATTGGGATATAAGAGAGTAAAATCTTACAACAAAATTGATATTGTTGGGGAGACAGTTTTATTTTATGGCTCAAGCTCAATTGTAATTTTCAAGAATCAGTTCAGGATATTTAAGAGAAAGCTAAAGTTGTGACATGCATGAATAGTTTGTAGAATATTTCTAATTATGTATATGGATATGATGCCTAAGCACATAGTAGATCCTGGATACCAAGAGATTCCCCACAGAGTGGAAGCTCAGTGGAGTCAGGATTTTTATCTCATTCATCGCTTTATCTTTAGTACCTAGAACATTGCCTTGCAAGCACATTTCAGAGTCTTGGTAAATATTTGAATAGGATATTTGTGGTTATTAAAGGTTTCTAACTATGGGAATTTCAAAGTTTGGGGACTACACATTTCTTATAAGCAATATATAGATTTTAACACTGTTTGAATAAAACGAATGAAATATATATCTAACATTTAGTTAGATGTAACTATTTTAGTTAGATATAACTGGATAATTCACTTCTCAAGTGAAAATCATATTGCTATGGTATTAGGAAAAGAAACTTTGTGAAGAATGATTATATAAGGCACTTTAAAAATGGTTTGTCCTTAAAATCAAGAGATTGGTGGGAGAATATAAAAACAGGTAAATTGGTAATAGAATATTTCCTTAATTATCGTCGAAGTGTTGCCTATTGGCATTGCTTACCCACTTTTGATTGTTAATTAGCCACTGAGTCATAAACTCCAGTGGGAGAGCTTTGTATGATGAATGAAATACCGATGAAGTGCTATATTGATTTCTTGCAATTCTCACATTGGTTAAGGATCTAAAGTTAGCAATTTACAAAATTTCTATCTAGGATGTCAAAGATCTAGTGAAACTTCAAATTGTAATTTCTTTTGGTTGTCCTATTTAATCACGTTTTCAGAACTTGGAGTGTTGGTAATAGTTTATTCTTTCTGCGTAGTCCACAGAAATACTTGGTAATTATGGGAGTCTGAAGTCAGGTACCAAAAACTAACTGCATTTTCCAGTAGAGTAAGATGAGCCGTGATTTTCTGAATCAGAGTAGAGAAAACAGCAGAAAGGCTGAAGAAAATGATAGAAGGATGGAAATAGGAAGAATAAAGAAATCTTAATTTTGGTATGTGTGTGACATAATAGCAGTAAGTGCAGATGGTTTAATTTGAATTTGTTACTCCATGGTAGAAGATGCCCTCTATAGGGATAATTTACCTTTCATTTTGTCTATGATGCTTTAAAGTAATATTTCAATTAACCATTTTAAAATCTGGATGCAATAGAAGTAAAATTTTTAATGGGTAAAGTGTTCGTCTATAAAGTATTTTATGCTCAAGGTTCTTATTCTAATTTTGTAGGGTTGTGGGTTTTTTTTTTTTTTTTTTCCTGGAAGAAAATGTGATCCCAAAGGTCAGTTGAATATTTAGTGGTTCTTTGACATTGGAGAAATTATTTAACCTTATTAGATTTAACTTCTGTCTTTTAAATAAATATATAAATAATAAGTAAGTACATATAAAGTGGTTTATTGTAGCTTCTCAGTAGCATAGCTATCTCATTGTTATTCATATCAACATAGGATGCTGACCAGTTTCTCTCTAAATTTATGTTCACTAACACCATAGCATATATTTCCATAATTTATTCAATGTGTCTTTCTGCTTAACTATTCCATTACTTCTGTTTTCCTCCAACTTTCAACACTTCCTCCCTCAGCTTCAGTTTTAGTCTGTGAACTTGCTTCCTATTTGACTAAGAAAAGAAAGTAAACAGAAGAGAATTTTAATCACCTCATCCTGTACCTACCCAGTTAACTGCATCTGTGCCCCAAACCTTAACCTTTTTTCTCAATATAAATTATTCTTTCTTCTCTCTAAGGCCCTTTCACTTGTGCAGTAGGTTTTATCCTCTCTTAATAATTCAAGGCCACTCACTGTTCCATCAATTCTCTGTTCTCCTGCATACTCAGTTTTTCCTTCTCTAAAATTTTTCTGTTTAATTACAGGTAGGCTGTTGTTTCACCCATCTTAAGAACAGCAGCAACAGCAAAATACTACTCTTAACTGCATTTCCTCTTTTCTGCCTTTCATTTCTATCCTTCCTATATACCAAAACTCCTCCAAGGAGTTTTTTGCACCACCTGTTTCTTTTCTTTTCTTTTCTTTTTTTAAAGATTTTATTTATTTATTATTAGAAGGGAAGGGAAGGAGAAAGAGAAAGAGAGGGAGAGAACTATCAGTGTGTGGTAGCCTCTCACATGCCCCCTGCTGGGGATCTGGCCTGCAACCCAGGCATGTGCCCTGACTGGGAATAGAACTAGTGACCCTTTGGTTCCTAGCCCGCACTCAGTCTACTGAGCTACACCAGCCAGGGTTGTTTCTATTTTTTTAACCTACTTTATTTATGTTTTTATTCCCACAGATGAGAAGCTGTTCTTATCAAGGTTACCAAAAAGTTCTTTGTTGCTAAATCCAGTGATTGCTTCTTATCCTGAGACTGATCAACAATATACTGCACAATTTTACCCTGAAACACTTTCTTCACATGACATCATCCTGATTTTTGCTCATACCTCACTGGTTGCATCTCAGTCTCCTTTGTTGATTCTCCTAAACCTCTGAATGTTGGAGAGCTCCAAGGCTTAGTTCGCTCTTTGTCTTTTTTTTTTTTTTTTTTTTTAATTTATCTTTAGAAGGGAACGGAAGGAGAGAAATACCAATGTATGGTTGTTTCCGGTGCATCCCCTGCTGGGAACTGGCCCCTGCTGGGAACTGACCTGCAACCTGGGCATGTTGCCCTGACTCGCTCTCTTTCTTTTAAAATTTATTTACTTATTTTATCATCTGTACTCTTCTCTTGATGATCCCATCTAACTCATGGCTTCAGATACTGTCGATACATTATTATTATCTATAACCTGGACCTCTTCTCTTAACTCCTGACTTGTACAGTAAGTCCTCCCTTAAGTTTATTAGTGGGTTCTGGGACTTTAAGTGAAACAACACAATGAAACCAATTTTACCATAGGCTAGTTGATATAAAAAAGAGTTAAGTGCCTACAGCATCAGTGTTAAAATGAAAAGATGTTATTCTAGAACCTGCTACATATCCAACTGCCTCACTAACATCACCTTGGGGAATATCTGTTGGGCACCCTTCTGTGTGTCTCAAACCTGTTTCTCCATTAGGCTTCTCCATCTCATTGAATGACAGCTTATTCTTTTAGTTGGTAAGACTTCTGAGTCACCTTAATTCCTTTATTTGTCTCACTCTTCATGTGTTTCTGAACCTATCAGCTAGCTCTACTTTCAAAATATATCCAGAATTTGACCTTTTATCACCTCTGCAGCTCTACTTTGGTCCATTATCTCTCACCAGTCTATTTATGCCCAGGGGTTCCTGTTTCTTGTTTACAGTGTTGACCTCTCACTTGATCTTCTTTCCCTCCCAAAATTGCCTGAGTACGTCTTTGTCATGGCAAAATCAGAAAACATATAATGTGTGGGTCACAAATTTTCTTAGTGAACCTGTAGTTTTCTCAACTTGATTGATTGGTTGGCTATATTCTAAATTCAGAATCTTTTTCTTAAATATAACTTTGAAGTTATTGATTTGTGATTTTCTAACATTTTAGTGTTGTTGATACCAATGTGATTCGCAGTCATTTTTCTCTCCAGAAGTTTTATTCTTAGATTTCAGAAGTTTTGCAGCACTGGTGTATTTTTTTTAACTCAGTCGTTCTCTGGGACCATGTAAATCTGAAGACTTAGTCTTTTTAACCTAATAAATTCATTCTATCTTTGTGACTCTCAGATTAGTTTCTGTCGCACTTACCCCCTGTGTGTGTTTTGGTTTTTAATTCCTATTTACCTTCTTCTCTTATGTCATATTTTCTCTCTCTGTCCCTTGGTTTTATAGTTTGGGAGATTAAAATATACAACCAACTAGAAGGAAGAATGCCTAAATGAAAGCAGTTTAAGAGTCAAGTTTAAATTTAGCCTGTAGAGTGGGCATGCTTTTACTTTTCCTTCCTATTGATAAATCCTAATAAAACTATATGAGAGGGACTTCTTTTTTAAAAGGCATAAACCCAGTAAGGGCACACTCAGTTTTGAAAGGAGGCAATAGCAACAAAATTGTGGAGGCTGAAAAGCAAATGGATGAGTGTAAATGACTTCTTAGTAGAATTGAGGAATCTGAAATCTTAATAAGCAGTGGATAAAGCCAATAAATAACTGGATTTGCACCCAGTTTCCTAAAAGTTTTAAGAATTGGCATGACCAGGTGCTACACAAACTAGAAGACTGTGAAGTAATTAGGGGTAAAGATGGAACTAAACACTGGAAAATTAACTCAAAATTTGTTTCAACAGTGGTGATGTTTTCAATCCTCCTTTGCATTTCATACATTTGGATATTTATTCTACAATTCTGGTACTCTGTGGAGAGGATGAGATAAATGGCCCTGTGGGCCACATACATACAGCTCAGAATGGCTATGAATGCGGCCCAGTACAAAATAGTAAATTTACTCAAACATTATGGGACTTTTTGTGTGTGTGATTGCATGTCAATGTATTTAATGTGTTAGCCCAAAACAACTTGTCATCTTCCATTGTGACCCAGAGATGCCAAAGGGTTGGAATTTCCTGCAAGATAGCATGAAGCAAATGGGGCAAATAGAGGGGAAACTTGTATCTGTCTGGTGCTTATCATTTGATAAGCTATTAATTCAGGAGAAGTATGGAGTGCCTGCTATGACTACATGCTAGACACAATGCCAGGAAACAAAAGAGAGCAACACAGACAAGTTTTGTTTTGTTTTTTTTTTTAAGATTTTTATTTATTTATCTTTAGAGGGGAAGGGGGGAAGGAGAGAGAGAGAGAAACATCAATGTATGGTTGCCTTTCGCGCATCCCCTGCTGGGAACTGGCCTGCAGGGAACTGGCCTGCAACCCCAGGCATGTGCCCTGACTGGGAATCGAACCGCGATTGTCTGGTTCGCAGGCCCACATTCAATCCACTGAGCTACACCAGCCAGGGCACAGACAAGTTTTTTTGATAACACAGCATCTAAGCTAGGGCCTGACAGATAAGTCACAATTAGCCACATGAAGAGGATATCTAGAGAGGTGTTCAGTCCCAGGCCACAGAAAGTTTGCAGTCTATTGGGGAACATACAGACAACCACTAAGTCCAAAATTGTTATCCTGGCTCACAACACCTAGCAATTCATTTAAGGTGGGACTACACTAGCTGTCATTTAGGGAGGGCTTCAGGTCAGTCAAATTCCTTCAGATCTGGGATCTTTTTACAAGGTTCCCTTGAATTAGAATGTTCTTCCCCTACTCTTTACATGGCTCTGTTGAAGAACTGAATAGTGCAACTTGTTGAGATGGGAGTCACAAGGGAAAGAGAAGAACTAACAGCTCTGGAAGGTTCCAGTGCCAATGAAAATATGTCAAATAACAGACTCAGGACCACACCCTTGCTCATTCCCTTTTACTTAGCTTCTTTTGCTAAATTGATCTTAATTTATTCAGTTTATTATTTGAATGGCAGGCTAAGGGAAAAGAGGTCTTCAGTTTTCTTGGTGGATTGTGGGGAGCCATTGAAAGTCTTAGCCAATAAAGTGGCATTCCACAGTCCAGCTTTAGGAAGTTTATGCTGACAACACTGTAGAAAAAATTGACTGGGGGTGAGGGAAGAAACTGACAATAGTGAGGTCAGTTGGAATCGAGTTTGGAAAAGAGAAAAATGTAGGCCTAAACTAATCAAAGTAGTGAGGAAGGAACAGATACATGAGAAATTAGGAGAATGGGTTGGGCTTGTAAAAATTGCCGGGACAAGGAACAGGGAGGAAATAAGCAATGGTCCATATAGATTAGTTTCTATCAACCAAATTGGGTATGGATCAGGAGAGAATCAGGTTTATCCTTTTGGATTTTGCTTTAGTGTTAGCACTCCTGCAAAGCATTCCCTGATTGTCCTAGATAGAAATTGTTAGGTGCACCTGTGTTCTCACTTTATCTTCTCTTTTTTAGGGGTGTGCTTATCAAGCTTTTTTTATTGGTTCACTACTAGACATAAGCATTTTTTCCTTCCTTCTATCCCTTATACATAGCAAATTAACTATTCATTGATCACATGAAGGGTTGTTATTTCTGGAAATTTATCTTGTTCAGAAAAATCCATAGTTGAATAACAATATTTTATAGAAAAAGAGGGACAGTATTAAGGATAGTATATTCTTTCAGGCCGGCAGTAATAAACATAGATCAGTTTTATTTTGCTATCCTGTGACTTCCATTTCAAGACATTTCAAGATCTTACCTACAGTTTCAAAGAGGTTCTTGGAAATGGGTTTTGCATTATTATTATTATTTTTGTTTTTGTATTACCATCTAAATTTTTTTTAATAGCTTTCTTGGTTTTACAAATTCTCTTTTCATGCCACGCTCCCTAATTTTTTTTTTTTACTTTTATCTATCTTTTAAGGTAGATTTATTTTTTTAGAGAGAGGGGAAGGAAGGGGAAAAGAGAGGGAAAGAAATACCAGTGTGCAAAAGAAACATTGGTTGCATTTTGCATGCGCCCCGCCCCCCACACTTCCCCCCAGCTAGGGACCTGCCAGGCAACCAAGGTTTGTGCCCTAAGTGGAAATCGAACCTATAGCCTTTGGGTTCACCAGCACACTGAGCCACGCCAGCCAGAGTGACTCTCCCTAAATTCTTATTCTCACTAATAATTTTCCCCTTACATTCAGCCTGAAATTCTCATGGTCGAGGAAAGATACATCTAACTAAATCTACATATTCTAGTAATCCAAGTTGAAGAATCTGGCATGGAGGAAGCAAGTGAAGTTGCAAATGAGAGGAGCTAATTAACTGAGCAAGGTCTCAGTCTATAATTATGAGAGATGACTTTGGGTGAAAAGAAATAAGGGTTCTGCTGGCAGCAGCTCACAGTGGTGCAGGGAAGAGCTGGAGGCTCTGACTCATCCCCAAGGCCACCCACCAGAGCCTGGTGAGCCAGGGAGGGGAAACCTTTTAAGCTCCTAGGAATCTTAGATGTCAAGAACATTCCCTGTGCATGGAACATGGTATTATATATGGCTCGTTAGGATCTGTCCTGGCTGGCCTTGGACATTTTTTGTTGGTAGAACTAGAAGATCATGTGATGTTGGAGTAGGAGGATTTATCTTGGTGACTTCAGGATGTTGGTTCCATTGTAGGCATAATAATGCAAAGCTCAGAATCCAGGAAAGAATTGCCAGAGAAGAAATTAAAAATAAGATTTTATATGAAAATACCCACCTTGATCCTAAAAGAAAACAAACCATCAGCAACAGCAGCAGTTGAGCAGAGTCTCGAGCATAGAATCCCAAATACAACTTACTGAACTCAGTGTGAACAAAGTAGAGAACAACTATGTAAAACATTATATGTACCATAGATGTCTTTCAATCAAGTAAATAATGTATAAGTTGTAAAAATAAAAAGAAGAGAAGGAAAGAAATATAAGTGTCTTTCTTGCCCCCCAAGACTGTAAGAAAGCTTAAAGAACATTACTTCCACCTGGGAATATCACTGGCCGAGTAATACAATGGTACATTTTATGTCAGCTTGGCTGAGTCTTAGTGCCTAGATATTTGATCAGATATTCTGGATGTTTCTGTAACTGGTTTTTTGGATGAGATTAAGTCTGTGGGCTTTGAGTAAACGGATTATCCTGCATGGTGAGGGTGGGCCTCATCCAGTTGGTTGAGAGCCTTACTAGAACAAAGACCAACTTCCTCAGTAAAAAAATTCTGCCAGCAGACCACCTTTGGATTCCAACTACAACTCTCTCAGGTCTTCAGCCTGCCAGCCTGCTGTGCATATTGGGGTTTTCACTGCCAGTTGTTTAAAATAAATGTGTGTGTGCATGTGCATCGTGTTGGTTCTGTTTCTTTGGAGAACCCTGACAAATACAAGTAGTAAAGTATATCTAAGCTGAAATTTAGGATAGGTTGGATGTGGAGAGGAGCTATATATAGAGTTGGAGAGAAAACCTGTTCTGCGTATTGAGAATAATGAGCATGGTTGAAACTTAAGTTAGTATAGTGGGTTTGGACCAGGTCTTACAACTAATACTTGACAGGAATTTTAAATTTAAAACTACATCATAGATCTTCTCTAATTTTTTTACTTGAATTTAGCCTTAGTCTCCTTACTTTAGGGCATTTCTTCACTAATTCAGTCTTTTGTTTATTCTCATATACTGGTATTGGACAAACTTTTTTTCTCCTTTACCAGTTTATGTTAGAGTCTAATTTATAATTTCTAATATGTGTCAAAAAATGAAGGCTCTGGTGTGACTTGGTTCATTGGAGTGTCATCCCGTGCACTGAAGGGTTGCATGTTTGATTCCTGGTCAGGGCATATGCCTGGGTTGTGGTTTCAGTTGCTGGTCATTGTGCATGTGGGAGGTGGCCGCTAGATGTTTCTCACATCAGTGCCTCTCTGTCTGTCTCCTGTCCCCCTGCCCCCCACCAAAATCAGTAAATGTATCTTCAAGCAAGGGTTTCTTTAAGTCTAATAAAGAAAATTTCTTTCCCTGTTTCTCACTCTCTTTTATTATAGTTTGGCCTAAACCTATAACCTTTTCTAGTTTGGGGAATAAGAAAAACTAGAATACCATCCAGCTAAGATGGGGGCATAGGTAGACACACTGCACCTCCTTGCACGACCAAAATTAAGGACAACAAAAATTTAAAAACAAAAAAGCACCCAGAACTGACAGAAAATGGAACTGTACAGAAGTCCAGCAACCATTCATCCATACCAGTAAGAGGAGCGGAGTTGGTGGCCAGTGGAGAGGGGTCAAAGTAGGAAAAAGCAGTGGCTAGGGACCTGTGTGTGCAGGTGGTGGCTAGCAGACCCTGGGCAAGCAGGTGGCTCCACCAGACTCTGGGTGCCAGGTGGCAACGAGCAGACCCAGTGAGGCATGCAAGGCAGTTGGCTGACCAACCTTGATCACACATTCACGCACAGCTAAACCAGGCAAAAACAGGCAGCGAGACAGACTGTGCAACCCAGGCCTACAGCGCCAGGAAATAAAGCCTAAAAGCACCAATTGGGAAAAAAAAAAATTGTGGGTTGAGGTGCTAGAAGACTCCCAGCCTCACAGGATAGTTTGTTGGAGAGACCCACGGGGTCCTAGAACATACATAAGCCCACCCACCCAAGAACCAGCACCAGAAGGGGCCCTTGTGGGAAGTGGCAGAAGACTGATCCAGGAGAGAGTGGAGCAAGGTCCATTGTTTCTTCTCTGACCCCGCCCCCACATATAGCATCACAACCCAGTGACTGGGTTGCCCCTCCCTGGTGAACACCTAAGGCTCCGCCCCTCGTATGTAACAGGTGCAACCAGACAAAAACATTACGGCTCAAACAGAAAAACAGCTAAAAGCCCCAGAGCCAATACTTCTAAGCGACCAAGTGATAGCCAACCCATCAGATGCACAGTTCAAAGCACTGGTGATCAGAATGCTCCCAGAATTGGTTGATTTTGGTCACATGGGATGAAAAAATGAGGTGAGGGCTACCCTAAGTGAAATAAAGGAAAATGTACAAGGAACCAGTAGTGATGGGAAGGAAACTGGGACTAAAATCAATAGAGTGGACCGGAAGGAAGAAACAACCAACCAGAAAAGAATGAAGACATAAGGAAAAAAAAAAAAACCCAGAGGCTTAGGAACCTCCAGGGCATCTTTAAACATTTGACATCCGAATTATAGGGGTACCACAAGGGGAAGAGGAACAGCAACAAGTGGAAAATTTATTTGAACAAATAATAAAGAACTTCCTCAATCTGGCAAAGAAAATAGACTTCCAGGAAGTCCAGGAAGCTCAGAGTCCCGAAGAAGGTGGACCCAAGGCGGAACACACCAAGGCACATCATAATTACATTAGCCAAGATTCAAATGAAGGAGAGAATTCTAGAAGCAGCAAGAGATAAGGAGATAGTCACCTACAAAGGAGTTCCCTTCAGACTGTAAACTGATTTCTCAAAAGAGGCCTTACAGGCAAGAAGGAGCTGGGGAGAAGTATTCCAAGTCTTTAAATCCAAAGACCTACATTCAAGATTGCTCTATCCAGCAAAGCTTTCATTGAGAATGGAAGGGCAGATAAAGTGCTTCTCAGATAAGGTCAAGTTCAAGGAGTTCATTACCAAGCCCTTATTATATGAAATGTTAAAGGAACTTGTCTAAGAAAAAGAAGATAAAAAACATGTACAGTAAAATGACAACAAACTCATAATTATTAAAAATTGCATCTAAAGCAAAAGCAAACTAAGAGGACAGCTAGATCAGGAGCAGAACCATAGAAATGGAGATCACATGGAGAGATAGCAACAAGGGAATGGGAGGAAGAGAAAGGGGGAAAAGGTACAGAGTGAGTAGCATAGATGGTGGGGAGAAAATAGACATGGGCAGGACAAGAGTAGTATGGGAAATGTAGAAGCTAAAAACGTATGACACATGTACATGAACTAAAGAGGGAATGTGGGTGGGAGGGGGGTGTGCAGGGTAGAGGGGAATGAAGGGGGAAGTGGGACAGCTGTAATAGCATGATCAATAAAATATATTTTTTAAATATTTAAAAAATAATTTGTGTGTCATTTGTTAATGGGCATTTGGGTTGTTTCCACCTTTTGGATACTGTGAGCAATACTGTTTTAAACATTGATGTGCAAATTACTGTGTTTTCATATATTTGTAAGTGAAATTGATGAGTCATTTGGTAATTCTATGTTTAATTTTTTGAGGAGCCACCAAGCTGATTTCCGCAGCAGCTGCACCATTTTACATTTCCACCAGCAATGTGCAAGGATTCCTATTTCTCCATATCTTTCCCAGTATTATTTTCAGTTTTTATTATTGAAGCCATCTTAGTAGTAGTGAAGTGGTATTTAATCATAGCTTTGATTCATATTTCCATTTTGACCAAAAGATTAAACATTTTTTCATGAGGTTGGCTGTTTGCATAGTCTTTTTATGAGAAGTGTTTCCAAGTTTTTATACATCTTTAATTGTGTTGTGTTTTTGTTGTTAAGAATTCTTCATACATTCTAGATATTAAGCCCTTATATGTGGCTTACAGATACTTCTCCC
Organism: Artibeus jamaicensis; assembly: GCF_021234435.1. Lineage (NCBI taxonomy): Eukaryota > Metazoa > Chordata > Mammalia > Chiroptera > Phyllostomidae > Artibeus > Artibeus jamaicensis. The sequence goes on along the minus strand of NW_026521896.1, from coordinate 547,096 downwards.
ATTCCATAGCTTCTCTTTTAACATTCTTTTCTTTTTTAACACCCATTTCTTTTTTTTTAAATTTTTATTAGTTATTTTTCAAGTACAGTTTTTTGTTTATTAATCCCACCCCAGCCCACCCCTCCCCCATGCACTCCACCTCCCTCCCATTTCCACCCCCCTTAGTTATTGTCCCTGTGTCCTTTATACTTGTTCCTCCAAATCCCTCCCATTTTTTTCCCCTCAAATTCCCTCCCCTCTCTCCTCTGGTCGCTGTGCCCTGTTCTCTATTTCAGTGTCTTTGATTTTATTTTGCTTGCTTGTCTGTTTTGTTCTTTAGCTTCCTGTTAAAGGTGAGATCATATGGTATTTCTTTTTCAACCCCTGGCTTATTTCACTCAGCATAATGCTTTTCAGTTCCATCCATGTTGTTGCAAAGGGTAGTAGTTCCTTCTTTCTCTCTGCTGCATAGAATTCCATTGTGTGTATGTACCACAATTTTTTGATCCATTCACTTACTGATGGGCACCTAGGTTGCTTCCAGCTCTTGGCTATTGTAAATTGTGCTGCTGTGAACATTGTGGTGCATAGGTTCTTTGAAATTGATCTTTTAGGATTCTTGGGATATAATCCTAGCAGTGGAATTGCTGGGTCAAAAGGCAGGTCCATTTTTATTTTTCTGAGAAAATTCCATACTGTTTTCCATAATGGTTGTACCAGTCTGCAATCCCACCAACAGTGAACTAAGGTCCCCTTTTCCCCACACCCTCTCCAACATTTGTTGTTGGTTGCTTTGTTTATGATAGACATCCTGACTGGTGTAAAGTGGTATCTCACTGTGGTTTTAATTTGCATCTCTCTGATAGCTAACGATATTGAGCATCTCTTCATGTGTCTCTGAATATTCTGTATGTCCTCCTTGGAGGAGTGTCTGTTCAAGTCCTTTTCCCATTTTTTAATTGGGTTGGTTGTCTTCTTAGAGTGGAGTCGTGTAAGTTCTTTGTATATTTTGGAGATTAAACCTTTGTCTGAGGTATCACATTGGCAAATACGTTTTCCCATACAGTTGGTTGTCTTTTTAAATTTAATATTGTTTTCTTTAGCCACGCAAAAAATTATTTTGATGAGATCCCATTTGTTTATTCTTTCCTTTATATTCCTTGCTCTAGGGGACATATCAGTAAAAATGTTGCTGTGTGAAATATCTGAGATTTCCCTGCTAGTGTTCTCCTCTAGGACTTTAATGGTTTCAAGGCTTATATTTAAGTCTTTTATCCACCTTGAATTTATTTTGGTATATGGTGTAAGTCGGTGCTCAAGTTTCATTTTTTTGCACAGAGGTGTCCAGTTCTCCCAACACCATTTGTTGAACAGGCTATCTTTACTCCATTTTATGTTACTGCCCCCTTTGTCAGATATTAATTGACTGTAGAGAGTTGGGTTGATTTCTGGGCTCTCTGTTCTGTTCCGTTGGTCTGTGTGCCTGTTTTTATGCCAGTACCAGGCTGTTATGATTACAGTGGCCTTGTAATACAGTTTGATATCAGGTATTGTGATTCCTCCTACTTTGTTCTTCTTTCTCAAAATAGCAGTTGCTATTCGGGCTCGTTTATGGTTCCATATAAGTTTTTGAAGTGTTTGTTCTATGTCTGTGAAATACGCCATTGGTACTTTAATAGGTATTCCATTGAATCTGTAAATTGCTTTGGGTAGTGTGGACATTTTGATAGTGTTAATTCTTCCAATCCATGAACAAGGTATATGTTTCCATTTGTTTATGTCTTCCTTGATTTCTTTCTTCAGGGCTCTGTAGTTTTCTGCATACAGGTCTTTTACCTCCTTAGTTAAGTTTATTCCCAGATATTTTATTTTTCTTTTTGCTATATCGAATGAGATTTTTTCCTTGATTTCTGCTTCTGCTGATTCATCGTTAGTATACAAAAATGCCTTTGATTTCCGGATATTGACTTTGTAACCCTGTTTTGCCAAATTCATTAATTAGTTCGAGCAGTTTTTTGGTAGAGTCTATAGGATTTTCCATGTACACTATCATGTCATCTGCAAACAGTGACAGTTTTGTTTCCTCCTTTCCTATTTGGATGCCTTTTATTTCCTTTTCCTGCCTGATCGCTGTGGCTAAAACTTCCAATACTATATTGAATAGAAGTGGTGAAAGTGGACATCCTTGTCTTGTTTCTGATCTTAGTGGAAAAGCTTTTAGTTTTTGCCCATTGAGTATGATGTTGGCTGTAGGTCTCTCATATATGGCCTTTATTATATTGAGGAATGCTCCCTCTATTCCCACTTTGCTGAGTGTTTTTATTATAAATGGGTGTTGTACCTTATTGAAAGCTTTTTCCGCATCTATTGATATGATCATGTGGTTTTTGTCTTTGCTTTTGTTTATGTGATGTGTTACATTTACTGATTTGTGAATATTGAACCATCCTTGCATCCCTGGGATGAATCCCACTTTGTCATGGTGTATGATCTTTTTGATATATTGTTGGATGCAATTTGCCAATATTTTCTTGAGATTTTTAGCATCTATGTTCATCAGAGATATTGGCCTGAAATTTTCTTTCTTTGTTGTGTCTCTTATCTGGTTTTGTAATTAGGATGATGCTGGCTTCATAAAAAGAATTTGGGAGTTTTCCATCCTTCTGGATATTTTGGAATAGTCTGTGGAGAATAGGGGTTAGCTTTTAAATGCTTTGTAGAATTCTCCTGTGAAACCATCTGGTCCGGGGCTTTTGTGTGATGGGAGTTTTTTTATTACTGCTTCAATTTCATTTGCTGTTTTTGGTGTGTTCAGATTTTCTGTTTCTTTTTCATTAAGTTTTGGAAGATTGTATTTTTCTAGAAATGTGTCCACTTCCCCTAGGTTTTCAAATTTCTTGGCATATGGTTCTTCATAGTAATTTCTAACAATCCCTTCTATTTCTGTGGTATCAGTTGTAATCTCTCCTCTTTCATTTCTGATTGTGTTTATTTGAGTCCTCTCTCTTCTTTTCTTGATGAGCTTACTTAGAGGCTTGTCTATTTTGTTTATCTTTTCAAAGAACCCACTCCCGGATTCATTGATCCTTATTAGCATTGTGCTTTTAGTCTCAATGTCATTTAATTCTGCTCTGATCTTGGTTATTTTCTTCCTTCTGCTTGCTCTGGGCTGTCTTTGTTGTTGTTCCTCGAGTTCTTGCAGTCGTAGGGTTAGGTTGTTTGTTTGAAATGTTTCTATCTTCTTTAGGTAGGCCTCCATTGCTATAAACTTCCCTCTCAGGACTGCCTTCCCTGTGTCCCATAAGTTTTGGGTTGTTGTGAGATTGTTTTCATTTGTTTCCAGAAACGTTTTCATTTTTTCCCTAATTTCATTCTTGACCCATTGGTTGTTTAATAGCATACCATTCAGTCTCCATGATTTTGGGTGCTTTGGGTTTTTTCCTTTAGGGTTGGTTTCCAATTTCAGTCCCTTGTGATCAGATAAGATGCTTGGTATGATTTCACTTTTCTTGAATTTTTTGAGGCTTGTTTTGTGTCCTGTCATGTGGTCTATCTTTGAGAATGTTCCATGTGCATTTGAAAAGAATGTATATTTAGCTTATTTGGGATGAAGGGCTCTATATATATCACTTAAGTAAGTCCATTTCATCTAGGGTGTTGTTTAATCCTGCAATATCTTTGTTGATATTTTGTTTGGAAGATCTGTCCATTTTTGACAATGGGGTATTAAAATCCCCTACTATAATTGTGTTGCTGTCAGTATCTTTCTTGAAGTCCTCTAAGATTTTCTTGATATTTTTGGGTGCCTATATGTTTCGTGCATATATATTTATGATGTTAATGTCTTCTTGGTCGATTCTTCCCTTGAATATTATGAAGTGACCTTTTGGGTCTCTCTTTATGGCCCTTTTTTTGAAGTCTGTTTTGTCCGATATGAGAATTGCTACCCCAGCTTTTTTTTTTCTTGACTGTTTGCTTGGAAAATTTGTTTCCAGCCTTTCACTTTTAGTCTGTGATGGTCTTTTGTCCTGAGGTGGGTCTCTTGTAGGCAGCATATGGGTGGATCATGCTTTCTTATCCATTGAGCTATTCTGTGTCTTTTTATTGGAGCATTTAATCCATTTAGGTGTAAGGTTATTATTGATAGGTACTTATTCATTGCCATTTTTGTACCTGTTCCTCTGTCTCCCTCTTTTCCTTAAAGCAGTCCTTTTAGTATGTCTTGTAGAGCTGGTTTGGTGGAGGTGTATTCTTTTAGACTTCTTTTGTCTTGGAAGCTCTTTATTTGGCCTTCTATCTTGATTGAGAACCTTGCTGGGTAAAGTAGCCTTGGTTGTAGGCCTCTGTTTTTCATTACTTGGAATATATCTTGCCATTCTCTTCTTGCTTGGAGTGTTTCCATTGAGAAGTCAGTAGCTAACCTTATTGGGGCACCCTTGTATGTTACTTCTTTTTTCTCCCTTGCTGACTTTAAGATTCTCTGTCTTGGAATTTTGCCATTTTAATGATGATGTGATGTGTCTTGAAGTGGGCCTCTTTGGGTTCCTCTTGATTGGGACTCTCTGATTCCTGTATTTGTGTGACTTTTTCCTCTCATCAAATTAAGGAAATTTTCTCTCATTACTTTTTCAAATAGGTTTTCTATCCTTGTTCTTCTTCTACTTCTGGTATCCCTATTATTCGGATATTATTACGTTTCATCTTGTCTTGCATTTTTCTTAATCCCTCTTCATTCTTTCTGAGCCTCTTCATTTTCTTGCTCTTTCTGTGAGATGCTTTCTACTTTGTCCTCCAACTCGCTAGTCCCATCCCCAGCCTCATCTATTCTACTTTTGAAACTTCTGTGTTCTTCAATTCGGAAATTGTATTCTTCATTTCCTCTTGTCCCTTGCTGATATTTTCTATTTCCTTTTTCATGTTGATGTAGTTTTCAGAGAGATCATTGTAGCTCCCCTGTATTTTCTGGTAGCTCATTGTGAACTTTGTAATAACCAGTGCTTTGAATTCACTATCTGATAGTTGATTAGCCTCTATTTCATCTAACATTCTTTCTGAAGTTTCAGCTTTTTCTTTCATTTGGGGATTGTTTCTTTGTCTTCCCATTGTTTGAGACTCCTCTTGTTAGTCTCAGCTTCTAAAATTGATCTGTTCTGACTCCCTGGGTTTATGGTGTGAACTTCTGTGGTATAATACCTGTGAATTTCTGTGGTGCAGACTCCTTCATGTATCTTGATGTTCTCCATCTCCACCTACTCCCGCGCTGGTCCTCCCTGGTCCTCCCTCGAGCTGGTCGCCTACCACTGCTGAGCCTCCCGGCTCCTGTAGCCAACTCCTCTGGTGCCCAGGCCTGTCACTACGGCAGCAGCACAGGGGCTGCACGTATCCTAGCTCCTGTAGCTGACTCCTCTGGTGCCTAGGCTCGTCACAGGGGCCTTGAGTGCCCCGGCTCCTATAACTGACTCTCAGGCACCCAGTCCCGTCACTATGGCAGTGGCACAGGGGCCGCAAGTGTCCCTGCTCCCATAGTGGACTCCTTTGGCGCTCACGCCCGTCACAGGGGCCGCAAGTCTTAACATTCTTGATGTTGTTCTTTAAATCACAGGAGGTGTTAATTCTTATGAAGTTGAGTGTATTTATTTTTTCTTTTGTTGCTTGTGGTTTTAGTGTTAAATGTTAAGAATTTGAGGTCATAGACTTATTTGTATGCTTTCTTCTAATAGTTTTATAGTATTGGCTCTTGTTTAGGTCATTAAGCCACTAAAAGGAAAATACCTGTGGTTCCCCTCTACTCACCAATTTACTCTCAGTACATTTTGCCACTGACTGTGTGAGGGTTTTACCCTTATCAACTAATTCTCCAACTCTTGGATACCGCCTGAGTGCCCTATAGTTCGATTTAATTCTGACACTATTAGACAACCTTTTGGTGTATGGGATGACAATCCAATCCACCGAGCAATCCAGCCATGGCTAGATATTTTATCCTTTTGGATACTGTGGTAAGTGGAATTGTTTTCTTAATTTCCTTTTTGGATTTATAGTTAGTATGTAGAAACGCAGCTGATTTGTGTGTATTGGTGTTGTAACTAGTTCTTTTTAGTGAATTTTATGGGCGTTTTTTTCTACATATGATATCCTATTATCATCAAAGACAGATAGTTTTACTTCTTCCTCTCCAATTCAGATACATATTATTTCTCTTGCCTAATTGTGCTGGCTGGTACTTCTAATACATCGTTGAATAGCAGTGGTAAAAGTGGGCATCCTTGTCCTATTTCTGATCTTAGGTGAAAGCTTTCAGTCCTTCACTGTTGAATACATTAGCTGTAGGTTTTTCATATATGCCCTTCATGTTAAATTTCCTTCTATTCCAAGTTCACTAAGTATTTTTATCATGAAAGGGTGTTAGGTTTTGTCAAATGTTTTTTTTTCCTTCATGTTTTAAGGCGATCATGTGGGGTTCCCCCCTTTAGTCTATTAATATATATTACACTGAATTTTTTTATGTTGAACTACCCTTACATACTTAGCATAAAATCCCAATTGATCTTGGCATGTAACTTTTTAATGTATTGTAGGATTCAGTTTGTTAGTATTTTGTTGAGAATTTTTGCATCCATATTCATAAGAGAGGTCAATCTGTGGAATGCATTAGAAAGTGTTTCCTTTTTTTCCCCCTGTTTTTGGAGGCATTTTGAGTAATTTTTTTGTTATGCACAAGTGGCAAACACAAGGTCCAAGGGCAAAATCTGGCCTTCCCCCTTATTTTATCTGACCCAGCAGTGCCAAGTTTCTTGCCCCTAGTTAAGGGGTAGTTATATTTATACAGTCCTAAAATTACATTAAGCCTTTTGAAGACAACTGTGAGGCTGATGTGGCCCCCAGCAAAAATGAGTTTGATACCCCTGTTTTAATGGGAATTCACTAGGGAAACTGTCTGGTCCTAGTTCTTTTTCTTTTTTCTCTTTTTTGAGTTGACTTTTTAAAATTAAATTTACTAGGGTGACATTTTTTAATAGCGTCATATAGGTTTCAAGTGTACATTACTGTGCTACGTGATCTGTATATCATTTTGTGTACCTACCACCCGTAGTCAAATCATCTTTTATCACTATATGTTTGGCCCCCTTTACCACCTCCCCACCCCCTTTTCTCAGGTAACCACCATAGTGTTGTCTGTCTGGTCTCTTGAGTCTCAATTTTATATCCCACTTAAGAGTTTTGAAATCATATGGTTCTTAGCTTTTTTCGACTGACTTAACTTAGCATAATATCCTCAGGGTCCATCCATGTTGTCACAGATGGCAGTATTTCATGTTATGGCTGAGTAGTATTTTACTGTTTATATGTACCACATCTTCTTTATCCAGTCCTCTATCAAAGGACACCTTGGTTGTCTCACTGTCTCGGCCACTGTGAATAATGCTATAATTAACATAGGGTGTATATATCTTTCCAAATAAATGTTTTTGAGTTCTTTGGGTAGATACTCAGAAGAGGGGTTTTGGGGTCATATGAAAACTATTTTCAGTGTTTTTGAGGAACTGCCAAACTATTTTTCATACTGGCTGAACCAGTTTACATTCCCACCAGCAGTGAATGAGGGTTCCTTTTTTCTCTCCACAATGTCTTCAATACTTGTTATTACCTGTTTTGTTGATATAGCCATTATAATAGGTGTGAGGTAGTATCTGGTAGTTTTGATTTGCATTTCCCTAATAGCTAGTGAAGTTCAACATTTAATATATCTGATGGTCATTTGTGTGTCTTCTTGGGAGGGGTGTCTGTTCAGATCCTCTGCCCATTTCTTAATTGGATTGTTTTGTTTGGTGTTGAGTTTTATGAGTTCTCCATAAATTTTGGATATCAGCCCCTTTTCTGAGCTGCAAATAACATCTCCCATTCAGTTGGTTGTCTTTTTGTTTTTGTTGTTCATTTCTTTTGCTGTGCAGAAGCTTTAAATGGTCCTGGTTTTTTGGAGGTTTTTTATTACTTGTCCAATCTCCTGCTGTAGATCTGTTGAGATTTTCTGTTTCTTCTTGAGTCACTTTTGGTTAGCTAGGATTGGTCATTTGGATTTTAACATACAAGTTATTATATCTTATAAGCCTTTTTAAAAAAAATTTATCTATCTTTAGAGGGGAAGGGAAGGAGAGAGGGAAAGAAACATCAATGCATGGTTGCTCTTTGCGCATCCCCTGCTGGGAACTGGCCTGCAGGGAACCAGCCTGCAACCCAGGCGTGTGCCCTGACTGGGAATCAAACTGTGATTGTCTGGTTCTCAGGCCCGAGCTCAATCCATTGAGCTACACCAGCCAGGGCTTCTTATAAGCCTTTTAATTTCCATAAGGTTGGTAGTGGGTCCTTGTTTACATTTCTGATTTTACTTATTTACATCTTCTTACCTCTGTCCTTAGTCACTCTAGCTTAAAGGTTTGTCAATTTTGATGATCTTTTCAGAGAACTAACTTTTGGTTTTGTTGATTCTGGTTTTTTTTTTTCTTCTTCGTGTTTAATCTCTGCTCTAATCTGTTATTTCCTTCCTCTAGATTTGAGTTTAATTTGTTCTTTTTCTAGTTTCTTAAGGTGTAAAGTTGATTTATTTTTTTAAGATAGCATTCACAAATACAACTTTTCCTTCTTGAATATAGCATTCTCTGCATCCCATAATTTTTTTTTTTTTTGGTTTGGCTTTTTAAAAAATTTTTTATTATTTTTTATTGATTATGCCATTACAGTTGTTCTGTTCCCCCCCTTCGTTCCCCTCCACCCTACCCCCTTTTCCCCACCCTTACCCCCCCTTTAGTTTATCACCATGTGTCTCAAGTTCTTTAGATTCTATATTTCCCATACTATTCTTGCCCCACCATCTATTTTCTATCTACCATCTATGCTACTTATTTCCTGTACCTTCTCCCCCCTTCTCCTCCTCCCACTCCCCTGTTGCTAACCCTCCTTGAGATCTTCATTTCTATGTTTCCACTCCTGATCTAGCTGTCCTTTTAGTTTTCTTTTGTTTTAGGTGTGGTTGTTAACAACTATGAGTTTGCTGTCCTTTCACTGTTCATTTTTTTTAACTTTTTCTTAGATAAGTCCCTTTAACATTTCATATAATAAGGGCTTGGTGATGATGAACTCCTTGAATTTGATCTTATCTGAGAAGCACTTTATCTGTCCTTCCATTCTAAATGAAAGTTTTGCTGGATAGAGTAATCTTGGTTATAGGTCTTTGGATTTCATGACTTGGAATATTTCTTTCCAGCCCCTTCTTGCCTGTAAGGTCTCTTTTGAGAAATTCTCTGACAGTCTGATGGGAACTTTTTTGTAGGTGACTGTCCCCTTGGCTCTTGCTGCTTCTAGGATTCTCTCCTTCATTTTAATCTTGGCTAATGTAATGATGATGTGCCTTGGTGTATTTCTTCTTGGGTCCAACTTCTATGGGACTCTCTGAGCTTTCTGGATTTCCTGAAAGTCTATTTCCTTTGCCAGATCGGGGAAATTCTCCTTTGTTATTTGTTCAAATAAGTTTTCCACTGGTGGCTGTTCCTTTCCCCCTTCTGGTACCCCTATAATTTGGATGTTGGAGCGTTTAAAGATGTCCTGGAGGTTCCTAAGCCTCTCCTCATTTTTTTGAATTCTTGCTTCTTCACTCTTTTCTGTTTGGCCATTATTTGCTTTCTTCTGGTCCAGTCCATTGATTTGAGTCCCAGTTTCCTTTTCATTGCTATTGGTTTCCCGTGCAATTCCATTCATTTCCATTAGTTTCGCCTTCATATATTTGTCTAATTTGTGGCTATAATCAACCAGATCTGTGAGCGTCCTGATGACCAGTGTTTTAAACTGTGCGTCTGAGAGTTTTGCTATTTCTTCATCACTTAGATTTATAGGCTCTGGGGCTTTGGGATCTTCTTGAGCCATTTTTGATCTGTTCGCGCTCGTTAAGTATGAGGAGCGGAGCCTTGGACTCCCAGGTCGCTGTGTTGTGATGCTGTATGTGGGGGCGTGGTCAGAGCATGGAAATGGGGATCCCCTCTGCTGTTTCACGCTGCTGGGTGAGGAGCAAAGCCTTGGGTGGTTCATCAGGGTAGGGCCACTTAGGTCGCTGGGTTATGACCTGTATGTGGAGGCAGGGTCAGAGTGGGGACATGGCAGCGCCCTCTGCTGCCTCTTCCCGCTGGGGCCTGCTGGGTCCCGTCTAACCGCCCACTCCCTTGCTGGTCTATCTGCACACAAATGCACGACCACAGTCAAATCTCCGCCCTGCCCCCTCACTGGTTCCCCGAGGTCGCTCGCTGGGTTGCTCCCTAGGTCCACCTGTTGCAACCCTGCGCCTGGGTTCCGCACGCCTGAGTCTCTCTGACCGAGTTTTCCTGTGCAACCCCGAGCCACCAGCTGCTGGTTTCACCCCTCTTAACCGGTCAGGCTGAAGAATTTGTTTTTATCAGACTTCCGAAAAGTTCAATTTTCTGTGTTCTGACTGTGTTTTCTGTTGCTAATATTTAGTTGACTCTAAACTTGGTTGTGTGAGAAAACAAGGCATCTCCACCTATGCCTCCATCTTGGCGGAAGTCCTTGCATCCCATAATTTTGACATGTTATATTTTCTTCTTCATTTGCCTCAAAAAGATTTTATTTCCCTAGTGATTTTCTCTTTGACTAATTGGTTGTTTAAAAATGTGGTGTTTAACTTCCATGTACTTGTGAATTTCCCAGTATTCTTTCTATTATTGATTTCTAACTTTATTCGATTGTGGTCAGAGAAGAGACTATGTAAAATTTCTTTTTCAATTTGTTGAGGGCTTTGGTGTAACATGGTCTGTAAGACCAAAGCCATGGTCTTACTCCTGAAGAATGTTCCATGAGAATAATGTATATTCTACTGTTTTTGAGGGGGAACAAAAGAGTATTCTCTCTTAAATGCCTTCACCAACACTACGGGAGAAGCTGCTTTTGCCCTTGAGGGTTGATAAAACAACCATCCTCTGTGCTGGCCCCTCAGTGAATTGCCAAACAGGTCAAGTCATGCAGCCCCAATTTTTGGAGGACAAGATTTCTATTGCTCACCTCTCACCAGCACTCTGTACCTAGGAATACAGACTGCCATACCTGTAACTGCCTGTCATGGGGATAGGAGGTGATGAATGGTAACAGCCATCCACTATGCAAAATGTCATTATCAACCAAAAGTTACCAGGCTCTCTCTTTATGAAGTACTCCCATGGATGCTACAAGTATTTGACTAAACTCTATAATTCCAAAATGGTTTACAAACCGTGCTTGTCAGCTCAGTAGTTGTGTTTGATATTGCACCTAATGTATCTGTCTGTTATAGGGGTGTGTCGTGGAGGCGACCACTTTCTCGAGGTACCCTCGGTGCCACGGACACGCGTATATGGCCGAGACAAGATGAGATCTGTTTGAGAATGGAGGTGTGGGCTGTGGCCAGTTTCTCTGGGGAGAAAGAGGCCAGCAGCGGCTAGTTTCTCCGAGGAGAAAAAGGGCACGAGTGCCTTCTTCCGTAGCCTTTTATTGGGTTGTAATACACAGGAATACAGGGAGGCAAGGATCAAACAATAGATAACATTACAAAGAGATCTGAGGGATTCGGAGTCAGTGCCTGTCTGGAAGAGAGTTGCTGAAACTTTGGGAGACATACTCATTTCCTCTTGGACCCTTATCATATGAATTTTAGCAGATTTCACAGGTTAATCAGCAAGTCTTTGTGGTGCCAGATTTTCCCCGGGGCATGCTCTGGCCAGGCAAGGAGCTGCACTTCTCCCCATCAGCTATTCAGGCTTAAGGGAATTAGAGCCAGGAAGCCCTTCTCCCAGAGTACATGGGGACTCAGGCTTTGACAAAGCTGGGGTGTGAGAGTCCATTGCTGTCTGTTGCAGCCCCCTGAGTCCTTCCATGAAGGCCTCCCAGGTGATCGAATCTGGCTTTTAGGTTGCCCCCCCCCCCCCGCTGTGAGGGGTCTTACCAGGCATTGACGGGCACTGACTTCCGGCATTGACTTCCGACCAAGCTCTGGGGACAGGGAAAGGAACTGAGACAGTTTGCTATCAGAGACAGGCTTTGCCTCCTTTGGCTGGCATTCCAAAGGTTGTCTCTCACCCTTAGCTACAAGGGGTAGAGATACAATTCCTAAAATCAGGCAGAGCGGTCTACTACAGTGTGTGTGACCAGAGTTGTAGAATTTTAAGTAAGAAATTTTGTTCAGTAAGTTGTGTTATTTTGGTGAGCTTGAGTCCCTTTTAGACTGATCTCGAAGTACCTCTTCACCATCACTTGCACAGTTACTTCCAAACTAGTCTGCTTCCATTTACTTTCCATAGTTAACAAGACAAATACTGTTGTTGAATAGTGGTCGCCAGCGGCTGGAGGGAACAAAGAATTGTGGTTCAACAGGTATAAAGTTTCAATTAAGCAAGGTGATAAAGTTCTAGAGCTCTGCTTTTCAATATTTTGCTTATAGTTACGATACTTAAAAATTTAAGAGGGTAGATCTCATGTTATATATTATCGCAAAATTTTTTTAAATTTATTTATTTATTTTCAGAGAGAGGGGAAGGGAAGGAGAAAGAGAGGGAGAGAAACATCAGTGTGTGGCTGCCTCTCATGTGTCCCCCACTGGGAACTGGCCTGCAACCTAGGCATGTGCCCTGACTGGGAATCGAACCGCGATTGCATGGTTCGCAGGCCCGCGCTCAATCTACTGAGCTATACCAGCCAGGGCATATTATCGCAAATTTTAAAAAATAATCGAAATGAGAACATTAACAAAAATACTGGTGAAATATAAAATTTACCCAACAATTAAGTTGTTGGTCAGCTTAAAAGAAAAAAATTGAAGGTAGTCTGATGGAAAAGTGTATAAGAAGAGTTGAGGCCACTGCTGGAAGAGTGCATCAACATTAGAGAGAACCTAATTTTCTCCCTAAAGTGCAAGAAGTACTTTTAATGGATTGAGCACGGGCCTGCGAACCAGACAATCACGGTTCGATTCCCAGTCAGGGCACATTCCTGGGTTGCAGGCCAGTTCCCTGCAGGCCAGTTCCCAGCAGGGGATACACGAAAGGCAACCATACATTGATGTTTCTCTCCCTCTCTCCTTCCCTTTCCCTCTAAAGATAAATAAATAAATAAAATATTTAAAAAAAAAAAAAAGAAGTACTTTTAAGACTGAATATGTAGGCAGATTGAGCCAAGAGGAAATTTGGTGTGTGGGCATTTTACATTACTCTTTCATGGCTTGCTGTTACTAGCTACTGTTACCTACAAGTAAAAAAAAATAAACAGTGAGTTAGGTAAAATTGGGTGAAACAGTGATTTCTGACTGTACTGACATGATTTTTATCAAGTGACTCTCTATAAAAGATGAGAGTATTAGTTTTTGTATTACCTTTTGTGTTTTTGTCTTTGTTCCACTCACCCTCATCTCCCAATTCTTGTTAGAATATTATGTGATACTGTGATGTAGGATTCAGAAGTCTCCTAAGACTGTCCTGACTTACCTTGTCACACTTTGTAACTGTAGCCTTTTTCAGAACTATTAAAGTTACAGTTTGTTCTAGGATCATAGTAAATTGTCACATATGTTTATGTGCTTAAATGAACTTACTGTTCATCTCTCATCTTTTGGTACCACTGTTTCTCTGAGTTGTTGGTTTGGATATTGCAAAGGATGAGTCTACATATGTCTTATAGTGCACTATGTTTTTTTCTGGAAGTACAGTGAAACCTTGTGGTCAGATTTAGGTCTCATGTCAGGAAATTTCTGCTCTATCTTTCATTATATTTTTTCTTATTTATTCTCTTGTCTTTGTCAGAGATAGCAATTAACTGTTAGGTTTACCAAAAATTTATTTTCTAACTATTCAATTGCTGACTTTTTCTTTACATTTTGTTTGCTTCTCTCAACACCGTTAATGCATTGGTTTTACTGCTTTGACTGTTCTGTTGTTGATATGTACTTAGGAGTTATGCTGTTATATTTGTGTTGTCTGTTTTTCTCTTAACTCTGTATGCTACCTTTTTGTTTTAGTGTTATTTTGATCATAAAAGTTTCATTTTTCTTGAGAATATAAAGCGATGTTTTGAATATGTGGTTATAGTTTTGATAGGCTGTGGAAAACTAATGGAGCTCTATTATTTTGCAGAGGGGAAGTGCCTTTTGACTTCCTCTGCTTCGGGATGAGCTAATCAATTACTTTGGAGGGCTGGGACATTATACATTGGTGGTGGTGGTGCTGAGCTTTTGAGGGAGATTGATATATTTATAATCTTCTTAGTCATGCTTTTTTTTTTTAACTCTTTATTTAGCCTTCCTTTTGGATAAGGACAAAATGTAGAACCTTGTAATTTACTTATACCTCTACCCTGATAAGTAGTGTTTGGCAACTGGGGGAGGGGAGTTTCCACTCTTTATCCTTGTTTTCTGTGTAAGGGCATGCCACATACGGTTTCTAGGATTCATCTTCCATCTGAATCCTAGCATCTGGTGATACTTTTTAACAAAATTTCATGGTATGAGTGAGATCATTTCCTAGATTAGGGGTATTTTTAACTTTGTTTATTTTGTATAGTTTTCAGAAGGAATACTTTTCAGCAAACCTATACTTATGCTACCATCTTCCTTGGAAGTCTAGTAAGGACAAGACAGAATTTTTAGGATTAAAAAAAGGCATTATTTAAAATGAAATAATATTTACCTTAAATCTAGCTCTGGATCAGTTCTGTGGGAAAATGTATCCATTCTAAACTTTCCACAATGTTGAGGGGTTTACTACTCTAGAATGCTCTTTAAATGGACAATATATGATTTTTCAAACTTTTTTTTAATCTGGAACTACTTCTATGGAAACTTTCAGAAGTTTCCTAAGACAGTGAACATGCAAGTTTAATAGTCACAAGAAACTCTTGGGGAACTGTTCAGATTTGTAAACCCTCCATCTAAAAAATCTGATTCAGTGTATTTGAATAGGATCCCGGAAGTCTTTTTAGTTTACCCTGATACAGGTGGTCCACTATTTCACATTGAGTAATGCTATTAAGTGTTAAAATGATCACATTTAATTTTGAGATACATAATTTAGGTAGCCTGAGCATTTCAGGCTGTCCCAAGGAGCTGAATAGCTAGCTGATAGCTGCTTGGCTCAGCTTCCAGGCGACCTACTACTTACTCACCAATATAGACATTCCCTTCGTTGTCTTCTTTTAATCCCAAAGTTCAGTTTCTCAAACTTTGGGATTTAGTGGACTATTAAATCTTCATGCACTGCCCTCCTCCACACACGCACTCACATACACACACACACACACACACACACACAGGTTTCCAATTTTTTTATTTTGCTGAACATTAAAAACAAATCAACAGTGAAAGGACATTATAACACTTCCTCTTACCATGAGTATCAAAGATATGAATGAATGAATGAATGAATGAATGAATGAATGAAGTAGAATTTTTGTATTTTGCTGAACATTAAAAACAAATCAACAGTGAAAGAAAGGACATTATAACACTTCCTCTTACCATGAGTATCAAAGATATGAATGAATGAATGGATGGATGAATGAATGAATGAAGTAGAAAGAACACAACCTTGTAATACCTTCTTTTAAACAGTACATTTAGCTCTAGGCAAAGGCCACTCATTTTCCTCTTTAAAAAAATTATTTAGCTACAGATTAATGAATACTTTCTCATGGATGCCATTTAAGAACTGCTGCTTAGTACTTGGAACAGTATGCTTACAAGAGGCACTACGTGAATATGATAAGTAGGCACATGTCTCATATTCTCTATTTTTTTTTTTACCAGTGCGGTCCTTTGGTACAGAAGATAGACCAACAGATCGTCCAATACCACCTCGAGATGAAGTCTTTGAATATATTATTTTCCGTGGAAGTGATATTAAAGACCTCACTGTTTGTGAACCACCAAAACCACAATGTTCCTTGCCTCAAGACCCAGCTATTGTTCAGGTAACTCGTAGTAAATTTGTCTTGGAGTTCAAGTAAACTTAATACATACGTGGTTAGCCTTGGCTTTTGCCCCTCCCTGGGTTTTCAGGTTTTTAAATTTTCTCACTTGAATGCTTATATAATTTACCATTTTCTAGTTCCCTGGATACCTAAAATACCTGGATAATGTTTTCATCTAGGTTTTTCTCTTTAGATCATAAGGGACTAAATAAAGTAAGAAATAGCTGAGGAATTTATTTTTATCATAAAATATTTCCTTTAAAAACAGTTAAAGGAAACCCTCATTTATTGAGGTCTAATTATATGAGAAGTACTATCAATACCCTCTGAGTTTGGTATTATAATTATTCTCAGTGTTTACAAGTGAGATTACAGTAGAGCCACAATCTGAATGCACCCAGGCAGTCTGGCTCTGGAATCCAAGATCCACGCACTATATTAATTCTCATATGGTTCATAATACAAACCAGGGTGGTGATGACTACTCTTTGTTAAGAGTATTAGGTTTAAGGGGGTGGGAGAAGCTAAATCACTTTATATTGTGTATTTTATATGTATGTATGTATGTATGTATGTATGTATTATACACTATACTTGCGTTTTAGGAAATAACATTAAAAATGTTAACATACAGTCAAACAAAAAAATTTTAACATACGGCCATGTTCATTTTCCTAAATAAGACATTAAAAAAGAAGACTCTTAAGTGTTCTCAGTAAAAGAACTAAAAGAATTGTGTATTTTATTAAAAACAGAAGCACATGATGTCTAAAAGGTTTTAAATTAGGGATTAAAGAGGATGTCCATTATAGCACCTGTTTACATTTTAATTGGAAGTGTATAGAAATTGTCTGTCAGGGTTCAGAGACCCAGCTCTCTCTCTCTTGGATTCCTGCACAGAAGACACACACAGGATTCAGGTCTTATAACAGAATATACACTAGCTGCCCTTTGGCATTTGTGGTTTGGATAATGTAACCTTTAATTCCACGCAGTCTTATTTTCTATCAGTGGTCAATTTTTCCAAGTCAAGTATAAACTTGTTGAAGGCAGGACCACCTATACATAACAAGACCTAACTTTTTAGCTTAATCTTATTTTGTTTAATCTTTACAGCATCAAATGAATCACTTAATGAGATTTAAGTTATGAAGTCTTATGTTAAAATAGAATAATTAAAGTGTTTATGGATGAAAAAATTGTCAGCTATAACAGCAGAGAAAGCAGGTCCACATAAGAGTACCTTTTTTTGGACTGTAAGATGCAACCCCCACCCTCGCAAATTTGGGTGGAAATGGGGGTGTGTCTTATAGTTTAAATGTAGCTTGCTTGTCTCACTGTGGAGGGTGTGGTGGTGGCGCGGGGTCACAGGTTTTAAATATTTTGCCACATTTTTTTGCTTCAAAAATTTTTTTCTTATTTTCCTCCTCTAAAACCTAGGTGTGTCTTATGGTCCTAAAAATACAGTATTTTTATTTGAGGGCATAGCTGATTAAAAGCTTGTGACCCCCTTAGTTTCCCTCTGAATCCATTTCCTTCTCAACCTTTTTTCTTATTAGAAGTCTTTGCACTAAAATATGTCAATAATTTATCATTGTAATACTTTTGAATCAACTTCCCTGTTTTGTGTTGTGAATGATAAAATCTTAGTTTTCCACAAAACAGATTCTTAAGATATATACAGGGTAAGGCATGAATAACACCCCTTTTTTAATTACAAAACCATAAGCATGTAATTCTGTAACATAACAAAATCACATTCAAGCACACCATATGACATTTTAGGTGAAATGTTCAAAGTAAAACTATATATTATTATGCCAGTATTATTACCCTACCAACCACACTCAAGCATATGTTATTTCTGCTGGGCCCTGTATTAGCTTGCATAGGCTTTGTCTTCTAGTTATTAAAATATCTTATGAACTCTTCTAATATGAAATCAAAGAAGGAAAAAGACCTTTTAAAATTTATTTACTATTCATTTTTCCTGAATATAAGGTAAGCTTTAATAAGAAGTGTTGATTGTTGTGACATAAACTGGAGAAATTCTTTACTCTCGTTTATTCTCGTCTTTTTAACTCTTTCTTTTGAGGAAGTAAATGTGAAGGAATCCTGAGAAAACTGAACTTTTTAAATGGAAGTAGAAGAGACACATTCTAATAGAAATAGCCTATACCAGCGACTTTCAACCTGTGTGCCACAATAATTTTTAAAACTTGGTGATACTTGACTTAGGGACACTGACCTCTTTTTCCTAGTATTGTCAAATTTAAAAATGATAACAGTAGCTATTTATTGTGAATGGATGAAAATTGTACTTCTTTAGGGGGGGTCACATAAGCAAAAATTAGATATTTTTGGTGCACTGCAGAATTTTAGTAATTGGTTTATGTATTCCAGGAGATGAAAAAGGTTTAAAATCTCTATACTAAACCAAAAAAGTGGTGGTACCTGTCAGATAGATAGATAGATAGATAGTTGATTGATAGATAGATAGATAGATAGATAGATAGATAGATAGATAGATAGATATGCTAATTCTCCAGGGAACCAGTTATTTAAGTAATCAGCTTTATGGAATGAGAAAAATCAAGACCGAAGACCAAAATGATACCGATAACTGCTTCTAACTGACATATATTTTGATTCATCCTTTTGGTAGTATTTATTGAGCACCTAATACTAGTAGTGAATACAAATATAAGGTCTTGCCATCAATGAGCTTATGTCCCAGTAGTTATTAGTATACTTCATATTTATATTATGAAACATATTAAGATAAGTTTGTATGTACACTTTGTATATCTAAATATTAAATTATATTTCAGGTTCAGTAAGTTAAGGTCTTTCATTTTTTTCTTTAACTTAATGATAACTATGTTTAAAAATGTAAACTTTTATGTGGGGTAGTTTGTTTTTGCATCTCTTTCATGTAAACTTAGTAGTATACCTCAAATAATCAAGAGTAAGAGTAAAATCAAAAGTGAGATATCTTATTTGACAGCACCAGACTTAAAATGCATGATAACAAATTCAAATAACATTTCTTCAGTTCTTCTGAAATCTGCTATAAAAGGCTTTACTCGAAGAGTTTATTGTAGAAAAACGTTTTTATAAATCATATTGAGTATAATTAGACATACAGTAGACCCTTGAACAATACAGAACTCAGAGGCGCCAGTCCCCACACAGTCAAAAATCCACCTGTAACTTTTGACTCCCCCAAAACTTAAGTACAGTTGCCTGTCAGATTGCACAAGGGGTTGGTTCCAGGACCATCTATAGATACTAAAGTCCATGGGTGCTCCAGTCCTTTACATAAAATGTCTTAGAATGATGTATGTTGGCCCTCTCCATTTGTGGTTTCAAGCAACCAGAGATACGAAGGGCCAACTATATTTACTGAAAAAAATTTGTAAGTGAACCTTCACAGTTCAAACTCCTGTTGTTCGAGGGTCAACTGTATATATAAATTGTGAAATTAGAAGGTTATTCAACTGTTGTGATGTTAAATGTATCTTTTAAGTAATAATTGCTTTTGTATCTAGTAGTTATAATTTAATAGTTTTCTTAAAAATGTAAATATCCAGATTTCTCTCCATTATATGCATGTTGTTTAGAGCCTGGAAAAATAACCCACAATTTTTCTTCAGTCTTCACTAGGCTCGTCTACTTCGTCATTCCAGTCAGTGGGTTCCTATGGACCTTTTGGCAGGATGTCAACTTACAGTCAGTTCAGTCCAAGTTCATTAGTTGGGCAGCAGTTTGGTGCTGTTGGTGTTGGTACGTTTAGCTTTTATCTTTCTTCTTTTTTTTTTTTTCTTACCACAAATTTTCAAACATCTTGTTTGGTGTTCCTTTATGTTAAAGCCTATTGTATTAAAGGCTTTATTTAATGTCCTTATTGACCAGTGGTTCTAAAATGGTCATCTCTCAGTCCTGGCAACGAAACTCAGTTGGTTAGAGCATCTTTATGATATACCAACTTTATGACCACTGAATGCATAAATAAATGGAACAACAAAATTGATGTTTCTCTTTCAAATCGATAAATAAAACATCTCTCAGAATATACTTTTTAAAAGCTACATATATCCAATTATCAAATTTCACTGAATGTTTTTTAAAGTTTTTGTTAAAGGAATTTATTTATTTTTAGACGGGGGGCGGGAGGGAGAGAGGGGGAAATAATCAATGTATGGTTGCCTCTCGTGCACCCCAGGCATGTGTCCTGACTGGGAATCAAACTGGTGACGCTTTGGTTCATAGGCCAGTGCTCATTCCACTGAGCTGCTCCAACCACGGCATGGAGCTGGATTTTTTTTTTAAGTTGATAAAAAGAATGTCATGGGGACTACTGAGAAACTCTGAATACAGACTAAAAATTGAACGGTGTTATTGTTAATTTTCTTAGAGGAGACCATTTTTGTTTTAGACTAATGGTTTTGAAGTATTTAAGGGTGATTATACTCTATCCAGACAAAAGGAAAGTGTGTACTTCATGATATAAAGAAATGAAGAAACAGAATAGGCCTGTGGAGATGTTAGCAGTTGGTGAATCTAGAAAAGGAATATATCAGTATTCAAGTGCACACTTTCAATTTTGACATAGGTTTGACATGTTTCAAGTTAAAAATTGTAAATATTTAATTCCTTTTAGACTTATTCTTGAATAGGTGAAATAATGTAACTTTGGTTTATGTACCTCCCAAACCTATTTGAATAGTAAGACCAATGTTAATTATACATGTTAAATCTGTATATGCTCTATGTTAGCTATAACTGTTAAAACCCTATTCTTAGGATTCAAATAAGAGATAGTTGCAAATTATATTATCCTTTTGAAATTCCTTTCACTAAATTGCATAGTTGGCTAATGCTGGGATTGTTATTGTATTGAGATGGCCAAAGAGTTCATTTAGTTTTCTTCCATACAATGGCTTTAGTAGTGCTTAGTTGTCCATAACTTCATTCGAAACAATTTTGTTAGATTGTATTGTGACAGCTGTCACATCAGTGTGCATTTTTTTAAAAAACTTACCAAAATTGGTGAATTTTTGTGCAGCATTTTAATACTGAAGATGGAGGAAAATATGCAACATTTTCAGCATATTGTGCTTTCTTTCAAGAAAGGTGAAAACACAGCTAAAACACAAAAATTTGTGCAGTGTATGGAGAAGGTGCTGTGACTGATGGAACATGTCAAAAGTGGTTTGCAAAGTTTCTTGGTACTATTGACGTTTTGTCCAAATGGTTCTTTGCTGTGCGGCTGTCTTCTGCATTGGAAGGTGTTCAGCAGCACCCCTAGCCTCTACCTACTAGAAGCCAATAATGGGAAATAGCCAAAATACTCAGAATATCGAAATCAATAAAATATGTCTTTTATTTTATGGAAAAAACTAAATGGACTTTTTGGCTAAACCAATACTTAACCTCCTACATTACTGTGAAGTTTGCATGACATAATATGTCTAAGGCATTTGATCAGGGTCTAGCACATAGTGTCTGTATACTAAATACTGCTCTGCCATTCTTCAGAGCCTACCCCTCTAATTAAAGTATTTTGTGATGGTGAAATATATGTTCCTTATGAATGATTTTATCCAATTTTAATATTACTAGGGGTTGCTGGTTTAGTATTTTTTAGGTATCACAAAGGCAGAGGGTTTTAGTTGTGCTTTCTGTAGTAGTAGAGTAATTTTTGCAGTGGCAGATTCTTTTTAGATTGTGTGATTTCTGTATTGATAGGATAATTTGTGGAGCAGCTAATTTGAGAATATCTATTTAAAATTTGTTAAATGAGTAGGAAAACTAGTGTTGATTAACGCGGCAGATGTCTTACAGAAAAGGATTTGACTCTTGAGTTTGTGTTGGCACAAATTAAGCCAGATTTTAAACCATGTCTCTTGTTTTCATTTTTGGTTCCTAGTACTTTGATTTTTTTAAACATAGATTTGAGGGGAGGAGGTGTAGAAAAACATTGATTTGTTGTTCCACTTATTTATGCACTCATTGTTTGAATTCTTGTATGTGTCCTAACCAGGGGTCAAACCCACAACTTTGGCCTATCAGGACAATGCTCTAACCATCTGAGCTACCCAGCCAGGCCTAGTATTCTGATTTTAAATCAAAGTTGAACTAAATCAGGATTACACTATTGCTATTTGATTAGGAAAAATTTTTTTCCATTTTAATTTCCATATATTGTTATAGTCTTCCTACAGTTTTATTTGTAATTTATATCATGAAGGATTAATATCCTTATAGAGCTTTTAAAAATAAAGGACTACAACCCAACAGAACAATGAGAAAGGGTTAAGAACTAACTTTCCCTTTAAAAAAAGAAAAAGAAATACAGATAGCCCTTAAACGTGGGAAGATACTTAAATCTTGCTTATAATAAGAGAGATACAAATTAAATCTACATCAAGACACCATTTTTCACTGTCAGTCTGACAAAACCTTAAAGTTTGAGTATATTCTCTTTTGGCAAGATTATGGGGGAACAGTTATTATCATACATTGAAAGTAATGGTGTACCAAATAGAATTAAATCACTATTTTAAGCTAAAATAGTGGTTATATGCAAAGATTAGGTCATTGTTGACTTTGATAACTTATGGATGCTTAGGAAAAATTAATTATCTCACATTGTATCAAGCAGCAAAGCAACCATGGCATGCTAAGCCTCATAATACTGTTACAGCTGACCAAACAGATAGATGGGTACATTGTAGCTGGTTAAATACTCAAACCATATTGCACAGTGATTCTTTTAGGTCTCCAGTATTTTGTGCAAATTAATTTTTAATCACTGAGTTTGATTAATACTTAGGAGGCATGCTTATGAATTTTATAATTCATAAAACCAGGAGGGTATTTCATACATTATGGGTGACAGATTAAAGGATTTTTAAGGATGTATTTTAGTGGCTCTGGCTGGGTATCTCAGTTGGTTAGAGCACCATCCTGATGTGCCAAGGTTGCAGATTCAACTTGCCGTTAGGGCACATATAAGAATCAAACCATGAATGCATAAATAAGTGGAACAACAAGTTGATCTATCTCTCTTTTTTCTATCTCTCTCTAAAAGTTAATAAAATTTTATAAAAGTTTTTTTAAAAACATACTTTGGTAAAGGGTACAGTAATTAAACATTCTAGTTAAAAGGCAGAAGTTACCAAACTGAAATTTTTTTAAAAAATGACATCAGGCTATATGATACTTATAAGAGATGCACTGTTTATAAGAAAGAAAGTAAAATAAATAGGCGTGATATACTACACAAACACTCATGACAAGAGTCTGACATCCAACTATGGTTACATGTCTCTTGTTTTCAGTTTGGTTCCTAGTACTCCATCAACCTGTCTAACACTGTGTGGCCCACCTTGGAAATCCACAAAAGCTTATCTAACCCCACCCAATTTACAGGCCTGCCCAAGCTACTTTTCCAGAAGAATGGCTGGTCTTGGCTCCTAAATCCTATGAAACAAGCAACAGCTGGCTTCAGTGATCCCCAGTGGCAGCCAGATTAGACTCACAGCTTGGCTTCACCTGGGAATCTCCATACTCAGCACAAGTAGCAGCCATCTCAGATTGCTTTCCAGCTCAGGCAGGGTGCCCCATAGCAAAACACAGGTTGGGGCTGACCTTGGCCTGCACCACTGGGGACACCCCAGGGCCATTGCACCCAGTGGACAGCTACAGACCACATCACCACCACTGTGCCCCTGCACAGCTGATCCTCTGAGGATGGTGGAGGTGAGTGGTCAGTGGTCACAGCCAGTCCTTGCAGTTGACTGGCCTGGGTAAATCCCTCCCATTAATCTGCCAACAGCAACCAAGTTTCAACTACAAAAGGGGGTGTATTCAGCCAACATGAAGGGCACACCTCAAATACCCTGCTTGGGTGATAGGGGAGGCTGTGCCACTGGACCCTACACGACACATACTACATTAGGCCACACTGCAACATACGGAGTCAAAGCAGCTCTACCTAATACATAGAAACAAACGCAGGGAGGCTGCCAAAACAAGGAGACAAAGAAACAGGGCCCAAATGAAAGAACAGATCTAAACTCCAGAAAAAGAGCTAAATGAAATAGAAATAAATAATCTATCAGATGCAGAATTCAAATCACTGTTTATAGGATGCTCAAGGAATTCAGCGAGAACCTCAACAGCATAAAAAAGATCCAGTCAGACCTGAAGGACACAGTAATTGAAGTAAAGAACAATTTATAGGGAAACAACAGTAGAATGTATGAAGCTAAGAATCAGATCAATGATTTGGAACATAAGAAACCAAAAAACAACCACATAAAACAAGAAGAAAAAAGAATCCAAAAAAGTAGCCTCTGGGACAAGTTTAAGAGACCCAACATTCACATCATAGCAGTGCCAGAAGCAGAAGAGAAGGAGCAAGAAATTGAGAATCTGTCTGAAAAAATAGTGAAAGAAAAATTCCCCAAGTTGGTAAAGGAAATAGACATGCAAGTCCAGAAAGTTTCAGTTATGTTGAATGCAAAAAGGCTCACTCCAAGACATATAATTAAAAGGCCAAAGGTTAAAGATAAAGGGTCTTATTTTTTAATGTATTTTATTGATTATGCCATTACAGTTGTCCCATTCCCCCCCTTCATTTCCCTCCACACCCCCTCCCACCCACATTCCCCCCTTTAGTTCATGTCCATGTGTCATAAGTTCTTTAGCTTCTACATTTCCCACTCTACTCTTGCCCGCCCTGTATTTCCCCCCCACCGTCTATGCTACTTATTCTCTGTACCTTTTCCACCCCCTCTTCTCCTCCTACTCCCCTGTTGCTAATTCTCCATGTGATCTCCATTTCTGTGGCTCGACTCCAGTTCTAGCTGTTGCTTAATTAGTTTGCTTTTGTTTTAGGTGTGGTTGTTAATGATTGTGAGCTTGCTGTCCTTTCACTGCTCATATTTCTTATCTTTTTCTTAGGTAAGTCCCTTTAACATTTCATATAGTAAGGGCTTGGTGATAATGAACTTCTTGAACTTGACCTTATCTGAGAAGCACTTAATCTGCCCTTCCATTCTCAATGAAAGCTTTGCTGAACAGAGCAATCTTGAATGTAGGTCTTCGGATTTCATGACTTGGAATACTTCTTTCCAGCCCCTTCTTGCCTGTAAGGTCTCTTTTGAGAAATCAGCGGACAGTCTGATGGGAAGTCCTTTGTAGGTGACTGTCCCCTTATCTCTTGCTGCTTCTAGGATTCTCTCCATTTTAATCTTGGCTAATGTAATTATGATGTGCCTTGGTGTGTTCCTCTTTGGGTCCACCTTCTTTGGGACTCTCTGAGATTCTTGGACTACCTGGAGGTCTGTTTCCTTTGCCAGATTGGGTAAGTTCTCCTTTATTATTTGTTCAAATAAATTTTCCACTTGTTATTTTTCCTCTTCCCCTTCTGGTACCCCTATGATTCGGATGTTGGAATGTTTAAAGATGTCCTGGAGGTTCCTAAGCCTATCCTCTTTTTGTTTTGTTATTTTTTTCTTGTGTCTTTATTCTTTTCTGGTTGGTTGTTTCTACCTTCTGGTCCACTCCATTGATTTGAGTCCCAGTTTTCTTCCCATCACTATTGGTTCCCTGTGCATTTTGCCTCATTTCACTTAGTGTAGCCTTCACTTTTTCATCTAATTTGCCACTAAAATCAACCAATTCTGGGAGCATCCTAATCACCAGTGCTTTGAACTGTGCATCTGATAGGTTGGCTATCTCTTGATTGCTTAGAAGTATTGGCTCTGGGGCTTTGATCTGTTTTTCCATTTGAGCCATTTTTATGGTATTGTATTGTATTGTATATTTTTATTTTAATTTTTTTGTCTGGTTGCACCTGTTATGTATGAGTGGTGGAGCCTTAGGTGCTCACCGGGGAGGGGCAACCCCGTCACTGGGTTGTGAAGCTTGTATGTGGGGGCAAGGTCAGAGGGAACAATGGCACTTGCTCTGTTGTCTCTCATATTTCAGTCCCCTCTGCCGCTTCCCACAAGCAAATTGGGCCCTTCTGGTGTTGTTTCCCGGGTGTGTGGGCTTGCGTATGTTCTAGGACCCTCTTGGTCTCTCCAACAAACTCTCCTGTGAGGCTGGGAATCTCTCCCGGCACCTCAACCCTGCAAGTGTTTTCAGTTGGTGCTTTTAGGCTTTATTTCTGTTCCTGGGGGCCTGGGTTGCGCGGTTTGTTTCACTGCCTGTTGTTGCCAGGTTTATCTGCATGGGAATGTGTGTCCGCAGTCAGCCAACCACCTTGTGCGCCTTACTGGGTCTGCTCGTTTCCTCCCCGCACCCGGGGTCTATGAGTTTCACACCATTTGTTTGAGCTTTTTCCTGCTATGACCCTTGTCTGCCAGCCACTGACTCCTCCCCTCTTATGGGTCTGGATGAAAGGTTCATTGTAGGACTTCCGTACAGTCCAGTTTTCTGTCTGTTCTGGTTGTGTTTTTGTTTCTAAATCTTTGTTGTCCTAAATTTGGTTGTGGGAGGAGGCACAGTGTTTCCACCTGCGCCTTCATCTTGGCTGGAAGTCCAGAAAGGATCTCAGAAGCCACAAAAGACGTTAGTTGCCAGATGGGAGAAGGTAAAGGGAGAATGGGTGAAGAGGCAAAGGGATCAAGAAGTGCAAATAGGTAATTACAGAGTAGCCATGGGGGTATAAAGTACAGTATAGGAAATGGAGTAGCCAAAGAACTTGTACACATGACCCAAGGACTGGACAGTGGGGGGGGGGGGGGGGGGCATTTGCCTGAGGGAGTAGAGGGCGCTCATTGGAGAGGGGGACAGGAGAGAAAGTCAGGACAACTCTAATAGCATAATCAATAAAATATAATTTAAAAAAAGGATTGTGAATACAGTAATAGACCCACTTAAATACTCATTTAAAACAAAGGTGCCAGTTTAGTACAGTGGGGGGGGGGCGTTAGTTTAAGACAGTGCGAGAGAAACATCAGTTTGTACTGCTTATTTATGCATTCATAGGTTGCTTCTTGTATGTGCCCCGATTGGAAATCAAACCCTTAGCCTAGGCATATTGGGATGACACTCTAAGCAAACTGAGCTTCCCTGCCAGGGCCCTAGAGATGGGGATATTTGGCTTTTTTTTTTTTTTTTTTAAGAGAATAAAGATTTTATTCACTCTCCAGGAAAGGAGAGGGGCAGAGTGTAGAGAGATGTACCAGCTGGGGACATGTTTTTAACAAATGATGTTGCAGCAGCTGGATATCTATCTGGGGAAAAATTTTCATTGACCCTTCCTTAACACCATACATTAAAAGAACAATAATTTGAAATAATAGCAGAACTGGGGGAAGAGATGTAGGTGTGGTTTACCATCTCATAGACAAGATGGAGGATATAGAAAAGTTTGGTAACAGGGAGGCAAGCAGTAGGAAGTTGAGTCAAGTGAGGAAATACAGACAGCATGGGGATATATTATCAAAGTGGTTTATGTCTTGATCATTGCCCAAACATACTAGGAATAATGGGATGAATTCCGCTTCCTACAGAAATTACTAAGAGCACTGTCCCAACATTTCTGGGCATGTTGTGGGAGGTTATATTAGGCCTCTCTTGGGCTAGCCGGGGCTGCATCCTGACTGGATCACACTTGTAGGAGAGTTCCATTAGTTCTCATCTGAGATAGTGTGCTAGGCCCTGATACCCCATTTTAGGATGACTGTTCATTAACTTAGGAGACAAAGGATGGGGAGTAAATACCCTGTGAGGGTGAGTCATGGTTGAAGGAACAGGAGTTGCTTAGCTTAAACATGAGAAGACTGTGATGGGCATGATTATAGTCTTCAGATATTTTAGGAGTAGATGGATAAATCTGTGGAGTTGACTGGTGAAAATAAGGAAAGTGGTACAAGAAGAAGTAGGCATATAAGGGGAGATGTGTAGGTAGTTTGAACTTCTTATCTTGAGAGCAGTGGAAAGCTTTGAGCATTGTAGTAATATGCTTATACAATATTTGAGTGTCATAAAAGATTATTCTGGCTACCATCTTTAGATTGGATTTCGGGGAGGGAGAAGGGCTAGAGAAATAGTTCCTCCCAGAGAAAACCTACATAGATTAATAGTAAGTAAGAGGACAGCACAGCATACGAAAAGTCAATGATTCATAAGTACTGTAGGAACTTAAAGAAGATTGTCCTAACCTAACATAGCAAAACATTGAGCCCTTTCTAGGAATTTGTTACTTGCATTACCAACACTTTGTAGATGCTGTAGGCCAGGGGTGTCATACTCATTTTCACCAGGGGCCACATCAGCCTTGTGCTTGCCTTCAAAGGGTCAAATGTAATTTCAGCTCTTTAATAGTTCAGAAGTAGTTACATTTATACCGTTCTAAAATTATTTTGGCTCTTTGAAGGCAACCTCAAGGCTGATGTCCCAGTGAAAGTGAGTTGACAACCCTGCTGTAGGTAGAATGCAGCCCCACAGTGCCATCCTAAGTAGAAGCATTAAAATGGACCGGAGTCCATTGTCTTACCTTGGAAATACTGGGAAAGCACTTCATAGGCCTGTGCTGATTTGGCTATTTGTGCAGATAAAACAATTGAACTTTAATGTTGGTGTAGAATATACCGTTTCTGCTACTCTATCTGGTGTGGGTCCCTGCTGTCTTATCTGTATAACTGCTTAGAACAGTATGGCATATGTTAGAAACATTTTTGCATCTAGGATTCTAGAGAATATATTGGATTGCTCTTCTCCTATACAGTATTGTCAGAGACTTCTCAAATTAATTTTTAGTGCACTTCCATTAATTTCTAGGATGATTAATTTGTGTGAACAGAAGGGTGATGAAAATTATTAAAATGATATGTTACTATATATAATTGAAGGATTTAAAATTTTAAAAAAGATTTTTTTGTCATTAAAAAAATCTCTTAAAGCTGGAAGCTCCTTGACATCCTTTGGAACAGAAACATCAAACAGCGGTACCTTATCCCAAAGTAGTGCAGTTGGTTCAGCCTTTACACAGGACACAAGATCTGTAAAAACACAGTTATCTCAAGGTAAGCTGTTTTTTCCTTCAAATATTTTCATCCTAAACTTCTATAGTGGTTTTGTCTTTCTCTGAGTGTAAGAATTTTTGCAGCTTGCAAATCACATGTATAATTTTTATTTGGTTGTTTTAAAACTTTTCTTCTAACTGCTGTTGCAATACGTACATTACTGAATGATTTCCACTATTTAGACTTTACAATTCTTAGGTCATAAAACCGAAGGAGTGAACTTTCTGTAAGTTTGATATTTTTTTACAAAGCAAGCATAATATAAATTTTATAGTAATACTTAAGTATATCAGATTAACCCCAGAGTCATTGTTGAAGATGAACTCTCCTTAATGAATTTGAATTAACGGCTGAGAAAACAAACTATTCATTATGTCCTTGCATCTTTCCTACCATCCTCACAGAATTTAGAGCAGTGATTTTCAGCCAGTGTGCTACAAGAATTTTTAGGCCCTGGCTGGGTAGTTCAGTTGGTTAGAGTGTCCTGATATACCAAAGTTTCAGGGTTAATCACTGAACAGGGCATATACAAGAATCAACCAATGAAAGCATAAATAAAATGGAATGAGACAGTGATTCCATGTCTGTCTGTCTCTTTCTGTCTCTCATGCTCTCGCTCCATTCCTCTCAGTCACCAAAAAAAATCAGTTAAAAAGAATATTTTTTAGCCCTGGCTGGTATGGCTCAGTGGATTGAGCACAGGCCTGTGAGGCAAAGGGTCACTGGTTCCGTTCCTGGTCAGGGCGCATGCCTAGGTTGCAGGCCAGGTCCCCAGTGGTAGACATATGAGAGGCAACCATGCATTGATGTTTCTCTCCCTCTCTTTCTTCTTCCCTTTCCCTCTCTCTGAAAATAAATAAATAAGATATTTTTTAAAATTTTAGCATGCAATTCCAGACTGTTTAGTCAGGGGCACTGACCTCTTTTCCCTTAAATTGTCCAAAAAAGGGGGGACAACAACCAACACAATAGCTGTCCCAGGGTGAATAGTGAATAGATCAAAATTAAATGCATTTTTTTGTCAGATCAGCAAGAAATACATGTTTTTGGTATGCCAGAGTTTTGGTAATTAGTTTATGTGTGCCATGAGATGAAAAAGGCTGAAAGTTGCTGATCTAGAGAAGTAGTTCTCATTGTGGACCACCCATAACCAAATAGTCTAGAGTGCTTAAAAAGGTAGATTATGAGAACTGCTACAGCAGAATCCCTGGGGCTTGCGAGGTCTGCATTTAAATAAGTTTCATTTTTTTTTTAATATATTTTATTTATTTTTAGAGAGAGGGGACAGGAAAGAGAAAGAGTGGGAGAGAAACATCAATGTGTGGTTGCCTCTCCTATGTCCCCTACTGGGGATCTGGCCTGCAACCCAGGCATGTGCCCTGACTGGGAATTGAACCAGTGACCCTTTGCTTCACAGGCCCACACTCAATCCACTGAGCTATACCAGCTAGGGCTAAATAAGTTTCTTAAACTGTCCTATTTTTCTACCCCAACCCAGTCTTATAACCTTAAGTGGTCCCAAGATTTCATATTTATTTTTATCTACTGCCAAAGTGGATGTTATTAGCTCATTGCTTTATATAGATACTTACTTCTTTTAAAAGATTTTGTTTATTTTGAGAGAGAGGAGAAGGTAGGGAGGAGAGAGGGAGAGAAACATCAGTGTGTGGTTGCCTCTCATGTGCCCCACCCCACCTCCCCCCACTGGGGACCTGGCCTGTAACCTAGGCATGTGCCCTAACTGGGAATTGGCCCACTGACCTCTTGATTTGCAGGCAGGCACTCAGTACACTGAGCCAAACCAACCAGGGCAGATGTTTACTCCCCCCACCCCACCCCACCCCCCCAATATAAAGAGAGGGCAAGGGCAGGAGAAAGAGAGGGAGAGAAATAGCTGTGTGGGAAGCATTGATCCAACTGTGGATCTGGCCTGCAACCCAGGCATGTGCCCTGACTGGGAATTGAACTGACAACGTTTAGGTTCCTAAGCCAGTGCTTAATTCACTGAGCCACACCAGCCAGGGTGGATGTTTACTTTTAAATAAAAACAATGTGAAGTAACTTCAGTTACTGTAATCACAAGAC
Organism: Artibeus jamaicensis; assembly: GCF_021234435.1. Lineage (NCBI taxonomy): Eukaryota > Metazoa > Chordata > Mammalia > Chiroptera > Phyllostomidae > Artibeus > Artibeus jamaicensis. The sequence goes on along the minus strand of NW_026521896.1, from coordinate 515,993 downwards.
AATTATTTTTTAAAGCCATTGAGGGTAAAATCAAGCTAATGCTAAACATAATTTTGTCTACTTCACTTTTGAAATAGCTGTACTGTTACTTATATTGATTTAAAATAACTTTTAAAATATTCTAAAGATTTGTTATAGAAGAATTAGAAATACAGTATGCATAAGAAACAATTAAAATAAAGTCTCACTACCCAAAAATAAGAAATATTTATATTTTCTTGTGCATAAATTTTTAATTTATGCAGTGCCCTTAGCATAGTGCCTACCACATAGAACATGATCAGATGTTAGCTATCTTTAATCAATAACTGACATTAAGCTTAATATGAAAACACCAGAAGAACTCTTATTAAAACCATAAACAAGGATGTGTATTGTCAGTGTTGTTTTACAGCATTGTTCTGGAATTTTTAGCTTAATTAGAACACATGAAAAAGAAATTAAAATTAACACATATTAAAATTAACATTATTTATCAGTGCCATAACTTTCTACTTTGAATTAAGAATTCACTGAAAAGTGAATTCCTTAGAACTAATAAGGGACTTAAATTAGAGGGGAAAATGTAAAGTAAATGTACAAAGGTCAGTAGTTGTTCTAACCTAACCTACTAATTAAGATAAGGGGATAAAATATGATGTTCATAATAATGAGAAATAAGAACAACTTCTATGAAGAAAAATACAAATAGTAATAGAGGGACCTAATAAGATAATAATATATAAATAGAGAAACATCTTATTCCTAGATACAGAAATAAAGTATTGGGAAGGCTTTACTTGTCATATTAATTAAACTTACTGTACTTTCAATAAATCTAAATGGAATGATATGAGAATTTAAACTCATATATATACTATCTTACATATAAATGTGGATACCATGACCAGTGTGGCTTAGTTGGTTAGACGTCGTCACACAAAGCAAAACATTGCCAGTTTGATTCCTGGTGGACCATGCGCCTGGGTTGAGGGTTTTGTCCCCACTTGAGATGCATAGGAGAGGCAGATGCCAATTGATGCTTCTCTCCCTTTCTTTCTCCCTCCCTTCCTCTCTTTCTAAAAATAAATAAATAAAATATTTTAAAAAATAAACATGGAAGTATAACTAGATATAGTTTAAAAATAAAAAGTAATGAGGTAGTAATGATAAAGTATATATAAAGTAAAGCAATCAATGTAGGAATACATTGAGATGAATGAACAAAAGTCAGAAGCAGATCCAAGTATAATTAAGTAATTACTATATGATATAGATACTATTTTTAAATTAGAGGAAGGGTAGCTCTGGCTGGTGTAGCTCAATGGATTGAGTGCCAGCCTGCAAATCAAAGGGTCATTGGTTCAATTCCCATTCTAGGACACATGTCTGGGTTGCAGGCAGTGTCTCGCCAGTATGGAGAACATGGAAAGCAACCACACGTTGATGTTTCTCTCCCTCTCTTTCTCCTCTCTTCCCCTCTCTAAAAATAAGTAAATAAAATCTTTTTTTAAAGATTTTATTTATTTATCTTTAGAGGGGAAGGGAAGGGGAGAGGGAGAGAAATATCAATGTGTGGTTGTCTCTCATGCATCCCCTACTGGGAACTGGCCTGCAACCCGGGCGTGTGTCCTGACTGGGAATCGAACCATGATCTTTTGGTTCACAGGCCCGCACTCAATCCACTGAGCTACACCATCCAGGGCAGTAAATAAAATCTTTAAAAAATAAAATAAAAAAAGAAAAGCTAGCTGTTCAACAAATGATGTTGGGACAGACAAAACTGCCTGATCATTTGGGGGAAATAACTAGATTCCTTCTCTCATCGTTAGGACCAAACTAAACTTTAAATAAAATTTAAATACATATTTCTGTTTATTAGAAGAAAGGGGTATATTTACATAAAGAATGGCAGAGAAGGCCTGTGAATTTGCATTTTAATTTTGCCAAGTATAATTCTGAATTTTACAAAATTAAAACAGGTAGAATTTTTTTAAATCTGTGTTAAGAATGAGAAGAGCATAAGGGGTGTGTTTTTATTATACTAAAATAGCTATTGTGTTTATTCCTAATAATATGTCTAGTATGGCCTGTGTTTCCATATTCATAACAAATTACCATCATGACTAATAGACTAATTTCAATGGTTTTAAAGTACACAAAAAAGAGTTCTTACTTGCTGTGATTGCCCTATTGTGTGTGGTTCTGCAATACTTGCAGCAGGGTCTTCTCAAAGAAAAGCCTGATAAAGTAAGTTTTATAAACTTAGAAGATCATTTAATGTAGAATTATAAAACTTAACTGAACAATAGGATTTTCAAAAAACTTACTTAATACTTATCTTATAAATTAAACCCCTTTATAAGGTCATAAGTGATTATTAAATGTCTTCTCCTAGTCCAAAACTTACATAAACCCACCATGATTTTCCATTATACCCAATGGGAAAGTTACAGTGTTTCTATTAATGCTAGAGTAAACTTTGGCGATGACACATTTGCAGTTGCATACTTTAGATAACCATAAATTTTGACAGTATTACTGATAAGTGGTTCCTGAAGCATCTAGTGCATAACAACCAGTGCTTTGTTGCCACTCACCAGTTCACCAATTGTTGGGAGCCTGTGCAGACATGTACAGGTAGGTAGTGACATTTGCAGCGTATTTGGGTTTGTTTGTTTTTTTTAAATAAAATGAGCATAACTTATTTTAAGCAAAATATTTTCGTGCAGTATCATGGGATATGAGAGTACCTTGAACAGAGATTTATCACAAACATTATAGGAACAAATGTGATTGGCATCCTTCTGATCGTTTTGTAAATACAAACCTATATTAAGCAAAAACTTGAAAAGAGATCTTTGAAATGTCAAGGGATGAGTGTCACTGCTGTGTAATTATCCAAAGGGCAATTTTTAGTATTGATGTTTACGTAAGCCCCTAAGATGGTATTGAATAACCTCACCTAACTTTCTAGTTCTTTACTTCCTTTATGGAAGTAATTTATTGGAACTAGTACGTGTGAACATAAAGATATCACTTTAGACATATCTTCAGAAAGTACTAAAAATATCAAAACCTCTGGAAATAATAGCTAAAGTATCAATAGAATCTTGTGGTTGTGGTTACTGGGGGAAACTGGCATCTCACCTGCAACATGATCTTCAGTAATACTCCTAGGGAATCTTGTACTAGGCAGAAATTTTTGAAAAACTTACTTAAACCTTATTTCATTGGGTAGAAATACAGATAAAATTTGCAGTATTTTTGTTTTGGGGGTTTTTGTTTTGTTTGTACTTTTTTTTTTTAAGCGACCAGCCCACCAAAGAGAATCAGTTTTAAACTGTGGTTTAGTAAGTAAATGAATTCAAATTTGTGCTATGGATTTGAATTGGTAGAAGTAAAAGTAGGCTTTTTTTTAGGGTCTAGTCTATTTTGAAATCCCCGAAGGATAGGGTAGTTTCTTATCTTCTGGTTACATTTTAGGTCGTTCAAGTCCTCAGTTAGATCCTTTGAGAAAAAGCCCTACCATGGAACAAGCAGTACAGACCGCCTCGGCCCACTTACCTGCTCCGGCACCTGTTGGGAGAAGGAGCCCTGTATCAACCAGGCCTTTACCATCTACCAGCCAAAAAGCAATAGAGAATCAAGAGCACAGGCGAGGTAGAACTTTAGCTATTTACTAATTCCTTAATTGACTCATCGACATTTTCCATTCACCTTATTTTCATTAAAAAGATACACTTTATATGAATGATCTTAGAAGATTTAAACTGAACTTGATAGAATGTTCATTCTTTCAAATTTGGCTCAAAGTAGTGATGGTGGTGGGGGTGTAGATTCGAGGGTGGTTGTTTGGGGTTTTTTTTTCCTCATTTCTAACTTTACAGATGTTGTTGATTATGTGTCCTGAGTTAATTTTTTACTCTCTTCTGTTCTTTATAGTTGAAGTACACAAAGTTTCAAGACCAGAAAATGAGCAACTCAGAAATGATAACAAGAGACAAATAGGTAAGTTACTTGGATCTAAAATCCATATTTTATACTTCTCAACAGAAAGAACATTTGAAATGTGTAGTGAATAATTACAATTTAAAAAATGAATGGCAAGGATTGATGGCTATAAAGCAGTAGCTCAGTGGAGTTTCATTGTGTTAACAGTTTATCTTATTTTTTGGTGATAGTTATGTGGATCCATATGTATGGCAAAATATCATGTAATTGTACATAAAGACTACCAAAAAATGAGTGCATGCAATGTTGCTGAAAACTGAATGAGATCTGTAATGTGGTTAATTGTCAATTTCCTGGTTTTGATAATGTATAGTAGTTAACTAAAATGTTGGCTTAGAAGAGAAGCTGGGTGGTAGGGGTCTAGGACCACTCTGTACAATTTTTTAGGGTTTTTTTCCTAATTAGTTTAAAATAAAAGTTTCTTTTAAGCATCACTACATTTCTGGAATAAAACCCTATTTGATAGTAGGCATTTCTCTTTTGAGATATTCTTGAATGTTAGTCTGCTTGTAGGATTTGTACAGTTATATTTTCATTGTTGTATGGCTTTCTCTTTTGCATTCATTTTTTACAGTTTTGTGTCCATTTCATATTAGCATTATAAATTTTTTTCATTGTTTTCTATGCTTTTAAGGATGGAATTATCTATCTGTACTTTAAAAGTTTGATGTTTTCTCATTAAAATTATTTAAGCCCTGAGCCTTTTTTTGAAGTAATTATTTAAGAACTTTAACTTTCTCTCATGGTTACTGATTTAATAAGGTTGTATATTTTATCTGCTTTGTAATCTATATTATTTATTTCAATTTATCTATATTATTAATATTTTCTAATGTATTAGTATTGAATAAATTATAATTTAAAGCTCTTTCAAATTCAAAGATTAAGGCAATGTGTGATTGCCTTAGATAAGAATTGGAAAGTGATCTTTCACTTAAATTTTAGAAAGCTAGATGTATTTTAAATGTGTAAACATCTCATTTGTCCTGTACATTTTTATGTGTGTTTTTGTTTGTGCTATGTGCCATAGAATAGAGAGTTTGGGTTTGATTTATTATACTTTACTTTTTTTTTTTTTTTTTTTTTTTTGGAAAAAGAACACCTTCTCTCAAAATAAAATAATTACTGTACTTTCATCGTTTAAAAATTATATAAAATAGCCCTGGCCAGGTAGCTCAGTTGTTTGGAGCTTTGTCCCATGTACTGAAGGGTTACAGGTTCAGTCCCCTTTTGGGGCACATGTGGGAGGCAACCAGTCTATGTTTCTTGCATCAGTGCTTCCTTTTCTCCCCAACCCTGTTCCCTTCCTCTCTTAAAAAAAAAAAAAAAAAGATATATGATACACCCTGTCTGGGGTGGCTTGGTGGATTGAGCACTGGCCTGTGAACCAAAACATCGCAGATTCGACTCCTAGGCAGGGCACATGCTTGGGTTGCAGGCCCGGTCGCCAGTTGGGGGTGTGCAGGAGACAGCCAATTGATGTATCTCTCACACATCGATGTTTCTCTCCTCCTTTCCCATCTGTCTAAAATAAATAAAGAAAAAAATTTTAATTATATCAAATACTGAATAAAAGTATCTTTCATTCCTCTTCAAAACTTGCCATCCAGAGGCTCATTAACAGAGCAGTGGTTAATCTATTAGATTTTTTTCCTTACGATTTTACACATAAAGACTATATTAAAACCTTTTTTTGAAATTTTAAAGATTTTATTCATTTAATTTTTAGACAGAGGGGAAGAGAGGGAGAGAAACATCAGTGTGTGCTTGCCTCTTGGCACACTCCCAACTAGTGACCTGACCCTCAACCAACTCATGTGTCCTGACCAGAAATCAAACTGGCAACTCTATGGGTCACAGGCCCCTGCTCAGTCACTGAGTGACATCAGCCAGGGCTAAACTTGTTTGGTTTTGGTTTTGTTTTGTTTTGTTTTGTTTTGTTTGGAGACAGAAAGATCATGCTGTACTTAGGCATTTTGGGGGGTGGGAAGGGTGTGATTTGTTTTCTCAAGCTTGGGCAGTTTTCCAAACTTTAGTGAACATAAATCTGTCACTCTGTAGTCACTTCTGATCTTTGTCAGTATGTATTAAACATTATACATAACTAATCATTTAATTCATACTGCTTTGTGCTCTGTTTCTGTTAACTCACATCAAGTACTATTCCATGTTCCTGTTTTGCTTTGTTTCTTTCTTAACTATTTCTCTTACTTTGGGTATTTGAGTTCTCAAGTTTTCACTATAATTTGTGCTGCTTTGGTGTTGCTTTATTATATCTCATAAATCCTGTTACCATTATATTGCAGAAAAAGACTAGGTACAGGAAGACTTGAATAATATAGAGCCACTTAGAGAAAGAGACAATAAAGATGGAATAGGAAGTGGTTGGAGTGGTTGAGACCTGGTGCTTATCTTTGATGAAATCTGTGATAAAGAAATAGCACCTCCTACCTTGCAGTCTGTTCTTACTCATGTTCATTTATTTCTCTTCCTATAAATCTTGGTCCCTGTGATCCTGTCCACAAAAGGCCTATTAAATTTTGAGAACCCACTTCGTGTTTCATACTCCAAGTATTAGGGATATGAACAAAACATGGCCCCTACCCTCAAGGCGTATACAGTAATTTTGAACCAAATTGTTTGGCTATGCATTGTATCTGTTACATATATGAGTGTGGACCTCATAAATGTAAATTTCATGTGTGTCGTATGTTAAATATTAGTTCAAATTCATATTTATATAAAAATACAGTAATGTATAGAGACTTGTAAGCATTTCTGTTGACCATTTAATATAAAAACCACAATAATGACTTCCGTCTTAAACTGGCTTGTTTTTTCTTTATTAACATAGTTCCAGGTGCTCCTTCAGCTCCAAGGAGAGGGCGTGGGGGTCATCGAGGTGGCAGGGGAAGATTTGGTATTCGGCGAGATGGTCCTATGAAATTTGAAAAAGACTTTGACTTTGAAAGTGCAAATGCACAATTTAACAAGGAAGAAATTGACAGAGAGTTTCATAATAAACTTAAATTGAAAGGTGAATTTTTATTTTCTACTCAGGAAATACTCTTATTTGACTTGTGGATCATCGATGTTTAGTACAAGTCTTGACTTTTATGGTATGTGCCCTTTTTTTTCCAGTAGAAGATAAACTTGAGAAACAAGAGAAGCCTGTAAATGGTGAAGATAAAGGAGACTCAGGAGTTGATACTCAAAACAGTGAAGGAAATGCAGATGAAGAAGATCCACTCGGACCTAACTGCTATTATGACAAAACTAAATCCTTCTTTGATAATATTTCTTGTGATGATAATAGGTACAGTCTTTTAAGCTGCTCTTAAGTTCTTAGGAGATTGAAGTGTGAAGTAATTTCTTATAAATTCACAGTTTAATGACTACTTAAAAATACCTAATGACTGTTATTTTTTAATGTTTTATTTTGCTAAAAGAAAATAACCAGCCCTGGCTGGTGTGGCTCAGTGGATTGAGTGCAGGCCTGCGAACCAAAGAATCGCGCTTCAATTCCCAGTCAGAGCACATGCCTAGGTTGCAGGACAGTTCCCAGCAGGGGACGCACAAGAGGCAACCGTACATTGATATTTCTCTCCCTCTCTCCTTCCTTTCCCCTCTAAAGAGGAATAAATTTTAAAAATAAAAATAAAGAGAGAAAGAAAATAACCATACTAAAATTAAAATTAGTAATTAAAGAAGTGGTCATCTAACATCTAAGTAAAACCTTTTACTTTACCCCTCTACAGTGTAGTTCAAATAAAGCCAGAACCAAAAGTACCAGTGTTACTTTGACATTCGCTGATGTAGTAAAACTCTGCCACATTTCAGTCAATGTGGATCCAGAAAATTGCCAGGTTAATTAAAGGACGTAGCATAACAAACTAAAGAGTTTCAGGGTTTCCGTTGACCAATGCAAATTCTCCTGCTGGCTGCAATTTAGTGCCACCTGGTGGCAGTTGTCTACTTCACTTAAAACATGAATGGGGAGGATTCTGAGCCCTGTGATTGGGCTCTACAATAGGAGCAACAAGCAGCAATTCAGAGTCTTGCTTCAGGCATCAGGTCCAAGAATTGGACCAGGATGGTAGTGGGATTACAGGGACCTACCCTCCTGTTCCCAGATTCCTTAGATGGTTTCTTTTACTGGCTTTGCCTTCTCTTCCACTGAGGCCGAGTGGAGGGTAGAGTTAATTGCCAATCCCATTATATCAGTGCTGTTATTGTGTTCTTTTGTTTTATCAACTATATTTGCAAGAATCTAAATACTAGTCATATTTTCACATGAAATTTAACATAATATTAGGAGATATTGTCATGCACAGCTTGTGATGACTTATATAAGATGCTTGTTCTTACTTGATCTTTAGAAATTGCTTCAGCTTAATTTGGAAATTAGTGCTACTTAGTTTCGCTTGAAAATGTTTTTTAAAACTTGATATACACTAAAGATTACCTGTTCTTATCATAGAGAACGAAGACCAACCTGGGCTGAAGAAAGAAGATTAAATGCTGAAACATTTGGAATCCCACTTCGTCCAAACCGTGGCCGTGGGGGCTACAGAGGCAGAGGAGGTCTTGGTTTCCGTGGTAGCAGAGGGCGTGGTGGTGGCAGAGGTGGTATCTTTACCACCCCTCGAGGTTTTCGTGGTGGATTCAGAGGAGGTCGTGGAGGCAGGGAGTTTGCAGATTTTGAATATAGGGTAAATAATGCTTTTCATAAAAAACTATATGCCAAACAAACAGCATGCATTTCAGTGAAACTCAAAATGTTTTATTTATTTTGGGTGAACATTTTTAGGGCATTTGCATAACTTTTATTTTTAGCCGATTAGGATATTTATGTATAATTTTACAGAGCAGTAACTTCTTGGCTAATAAGTGGTTTTTTTTTCTGTTATGAAACTATGGTTTTAGATTTTTATGGACTGGTAAAATTTTCTCCTAAAATCTATTAGAGACTGACTTAGGATATTCTTTCTTTCTTTCTTTCTTTCTTTCTTTCCTTTCTTTCCTTTCTTTCCTTTCTTTTTACTTTTAAAACTGTTTTTTTGCTAGAGGGTCAGGAGATCATTAAAGGCATCATCCAAAAAAAATTATACCATCTACATTTCAGATTACAAAGTATGCTTTAATACCAAAAGAGTCTAGGAAGGGTGTACTTCACAATGGAAGACAAACCTATGCATTTAATAGCAACTAACATTTACATAGTATTTTTCATGTGTTAGCATTGTTCTAAATGTTTTTCCTACATTAACTTACTTAAACTTAACAGCATCTCTGTGGAGTAGGTTTTCTTTTTAATCCTCATTTTACAAATGAGGAAATAGGTATAGAGATATTAAATAATTTGCCCAAGGTCAGCTAGTAAGTGATGATGCTGTCTTGAACCTAGTAAATTTGTTTCTCAGTCAGTGCTCTTAATTTAGTTTTGTGGAAAACTCAACTATATTTTCTTATTTTGTCATGGTCTTGAAAATCTCATGTTATATTGACATTTGGGAACAGTTGCTAGAAAATTGTATAGTTTTATATAGTATATTTATATGTATTATTTATTTAAGAGAATCTATAAATCAGTTTCACTATCCTAGTTTATTGATTTTTAGGGATAGCAGAGAGGAAGGTATACAATCACAGAACGATCAAAATCCCTCTGTAAAGAAGTCTCAGGCTTGCCAAGGGCAGCTAGAAACAAAAATACCTAGCAGGAATTTCATAGTCTAATATTTAAAACTGACCGTTGTTGAGATCCTCCTTAAATGTTCAGTTTCAGTGGCTTTTGGGTCTGGTGTGTTAATCTTGATGCCTTTGGTATTGTCTCATCACAGCCAAGATGGCCTCTTCATTAGCTCAGTCTGTCCAGCCATGGTAGCCTAATGGATCTTAAGCACTGCTAACTTGCAAAATTTCCATTGCACCTGGGAGTCTAGAACATGTCTTTTACTTGTCACTGTTACTGCTCTTGCCAGTGATATTTTACTTACAGAATTCAGTAGGCTTTTCACAGATATTTGCCTTTAATTCCCCTTAAATGTACTTAAAAGTACATTTAAATTAGACGCGGGTTGGAATGAGAATTTTAGGAATTACTGCTAGTGTGACCACAGCTGAGTTGCTAAACCTTTCAGGCTCTCAGTGTTGACATTTGTGGAAAGAGAGTTGCATAGTCTTTATCTCAGATACATCTTTTAAAGGTCATTAAGTCTCAGAGTTGGAAAGTGAGAGGTATGACCTCCTGGCCATTTCTGTAGTAGCCCTTGAAGAAGCTGGGACCTTATTCTTCCCAAGGGCATCATTCCATTCCAGGGATGCTCTAATTGTTTGGGTTTCACAGACATACACACAGTCTGAGTGAAAATTTTTTTTCTGTATCTTCAAACTATTAGTTTAACTCTGTCCTTGTAAACCTGCAGAGTATATGTATATACCCTTCAAATTTTTTATATATTTCAAAGAATAGCTGTCATGTTGTCTGTAAGACTGACAATAGCTGTCAATCTGTAACAGATTTGACTATTACTTCACTATAACTAAACTTTGAGTAACTACTGTACGCATGATAAGTGCATGTGTAAATATCAGTGCAAACATGTTTTTGAAGCCATGGCTCACTGTGGAGTCATTTTGAGCCGTTAGTTAAAACCCCTATCACATACATGATGGGGCAAAATAGGTTTACAGTTGTTGAGTACACAAAGTTTATTCTTATTAATTATTGAATTATTTTCCATTTGAACAACTGTAAACTTACATTGCCCCACCCTGTATATTGCAGAATTACAATGCATTGTAGACGTAATCTTCAGGAGTCTTTATCTGCACTAGTGTATCCCTGACAGAATAATCTTATATGTTTCAAGGAGTGACAGTCACTGGACCCTAATGCATTGACCCAGTGGTTAAAAGATATTGTGACATTGCATTGTTTCCTCTTCTTACTGTGAGGGTCCCACTTGACATATCCAGCCCCATTTCTTATTACCCTTTAACTTATTCACACAAGTTGATTCATGGTCATTTTTATAAACACTGTACTTGATTCCAACTCTGACCTCATTGATAGACCAAATATATTGAATTCTTCATAGATACCAAGCCCTGAGCTGGACATTGGTGCAAAGCAGAGCAGACTTGGTCCTTGCCTTCTTGGTGTTTATAATACAGTGGGAAGTCAGACATAGCCAAAAGTCAGGGTCTCCGTTTCACTTACCCTTCACATTCTTGCCCAAGGTTTCCTCTATCCTTGGAAACTTCTCTTCCTTCTTCCACTGATTTCTTCTTTTCCTCACGTTCTTGTAATACTTGCTTTCATTAGCATACATTTTAAATAAATTCATGTTCCCTATTTCATGTGTTTTGTTCACCAGGGGCCACATCAGCCTTGTGGTTGCCTTCAAATGACCAAATAAGGAGTGGTTATATTTATACGGTCCTAAAATTATTTCTGCCCTTTGAAGGCAACTGCAAGGCTGATGTGGCCCCCAGTGAAAATGAGTTTGACACCCTTGGACTAGATACAAGCCTCTTGACATCATTGAATATGTATTCTACATTTTTTACCAAAACACTTGGTTCAGCATGGAGCATAATGAGCTTGAAGTAAATGCTTGGCATTTGTTATGGAGGAGTACACTACTTTAGCCTTTTAATAATGCTAAAGTGCAACTAGCTCTTGACTGTCCATTCCAAAGTTGAATCGCTCTTCTGTCTTCCAGGAAAGCCCTGGCCTTCTCAGCAGCCTATGCCTTCTAAATTCTATCATCTGGCACCTATAAAGGTAGAAATAGTGAGTGATGACTATTAGATAAAGGAGATTTACCTGCAGGGATTAAACTCATTTCTCAAGCATCTGACACTTCTCAGAAGTAGATATCGGTGGAATTTGCAGCAGTCTTCAAGTAATGGTTGACTTTGTTTTTTGTGGTATGAAGCATTACAGTTTTAGTGTGAGCATAAGCAAATCTGATTGTTTAATGAGAACATAGGTTTGATAGGATTATCAGGTTTTAGAACTCTTTTAAAATATCAGCAAGACTTGAACCTCTCTCCCACCCCACCCCAATACATGCTTAGGTAACCAAGGAACCAGAGAGGTTAACTCTTGATACAGGTACAAGCTAATATATACAGTAAAGCCAAAACTTAGCTGTCTTTGATTTCCAGCCTGATTTTCCTTAAGAATAACATTAGAAACATAAACTTGGAATGATTTTGGTCCTATGGTGTTTTCCTTTTATTTCTTTTTGGGGGGTGAAGAAATCAGGCCAAAGGTAATAGGAAGACAGACAGCTACTGTTTTATATGCTGCTATGAAGAGGTTAAGCCACCAGGGTAGATGAGACAGATTGCCTCCCATTTGAGTATGTTTTTCTTCAGAGTGTCCAGAGATAGCGGGGTATTCCAAATAACTCATCGTAGTTCTCTCCATCCCTTTCACCATTTTTTCCCCTTTATCCCTCTTCCTCTCTGTCTCTCCCTTTTTCCTTCTCTCCTGTTCTTTTTCTTTTCCCCCCTCCTTTCAGAAACCCACAGCTTTTGGACCTTAATGTCTGGATTAATCAAATAGCTTTCTGAAAGACTTAAAAAAAGAAATCAGGATATATGAAGGTTGGCTTTGGTGTGGAGTGGCAGGATCATTAGCAGGATCATCTTCAGCTTAATTCTTTCAGCACCAGCTTACACCATGCTATATGTATTTCAATTTACTAACATTGTACAAATGGTTTGGTGTTGTATGCAGAGATGAAGTTAGGTCCTTAACAGGATGCGCATATTTCTAATAATCAGGGTGAGAATCAGCAGTAAAAGCAAGGTATGTTGTAGCAACCTGTCCTGAGGAAAATGGAAGCCCCTGGTTCTGATACTGTGTGTGTACAGGCCTTTAGTTTAGGGTTAGTCTCACTGGAAAGCTGGAGGCTCCTTGAGATTTTTACTGCTTTTTCCCCTAGTTACTTTTTGACATTTCCCAGTCAACTCTGATTTTCAGAACTTACTTCAAATGTAAAGTTATCCTTTAAAATGCATTTTCAAATCACTGCTTTCTTCTCTCATGACCCTTTGACAAGAAATGTTATTTTACTGTCTGAATATTTTATTACTTAGTAAAGATGTCAAAGACTTAGATTTTATTAATCTTCTTCCAAAATATGTTGTTGGTTATATTTGATGAATTTGACTAGTATGCTGAAGGTTGAAGTTTTGTCATTGTTCTTAAAGATTATTAGGGTAGCAACCAAAGATAGTGGGGTACACCTTTATCTTGGAGGGGGGTGCTTCTTACTGGGACCAGCCCACAACACTGCTGCTTTACACTCTGCTAATGAGAAAATGTGGTTAACAAATAATGAGATCCTGCTGTGTGTAGAAGTTGTTCAAAGTATTTCCTGAAATTCAGTGGTACATATTTTTGTATATGAAAGTAAAAGGAGAGTATATTTAAAGTTAATATAAAATATACTTAAGCAAATTAGAAAGAAGTAATTATTAATAACCAGTACTTTGAAGCTTAAGCTGATTTTTTCTCTTTTTTTAGAAAGACAACAAAGTTGCTGCGTAGTCTACAAACAAGTCTTTGAAAATAGGTGAATTTCTAGTTCTTCATGGTCCTGAGAATTGGTTTCAGTCTTTACCAAGAATGAAGAAGTGAATTCGCTGTATATTTGTCACCAGCACTGGGTTTTTTTGTTTGTTTCTTTGTTTTTCTGCTTAATTTCAAAGATATAATAACAGTTATATTGGGCAAGGGGGGGCAGCTCATCTTTAAAAATGAGCATTAAATATATTTGAAATAGCAGAATGTTAAGTAATTTCTTATGTATAGTTAAACTAAAGCAGTACTTGGACTTATAAAGTATTTTTTCATCATTGAAAGGATTTTTCTTATCATTAAATTGTATTTGGCAATTATTGCAACTTGCCTGCAGATAGGGCCGTGATACTGTGTTTTGAGCCACAGAAGGGTGTGTGTGTGTGTGTGTGTGTCTGTGTGTCTTTTTCCCTTCCTTTTTTTTTTTTTTTTTTTTTTTTTTTTTCGGAAACCCTGTAACATCCTTTCTGAGGTAGCTTATTTCGTCAATTAATTAGGTTGCTGGGTGGTAGAGAATTTTGTCAGTCAATGTACACACAGTAAATACTGTTTCTTAGGCAAAGGTAACTTTTTTATATAGTTGTAAAATTCCATTATATTCCATTGCCAAAGAAACATTTAAGAACTTTGTATAGCTGTATAAAAAGCAACTAATTTTTTAAAGAATAAACATTTTAAAGTCAGCAAACATACTGTGTCCTTGCAGAAGTTGATGTTCCGAGGAGCAGAGTTATGGATGGGTCTTTTATTCATAGTTTTCCAGGCTTAAGATTTTTTATTTTCATTTTTAATGTTTGGAACACAAAGATTTGATACATTCTTTCTTTACATTAAATAAATTACTCATGCACATTGGAAGAACTTAATTTTATAGTGAATGGCACATCACAGGATTTGTCCAAATAATAGATATTTTCAGTACATCAATGTGAATAATCATAAATAAGTATGTACTTAGCTGTATTTTCAAATAAGTAACTCCCCTTCCTTTTTAAGACAATAAAACTAGGCATCACTTAACCTGTTCTTCTGATAATGCCTGGAATTTTGTTGTGATAAGTTGACTCATTCCATTATTCAAGAGGACTCAAAGTGTTAGAAATTACTTTGGCAACCCATGAGATACAATACTGGTGTTAGGCCTATAATCTACAAATGACTCAGAATAGAGTTCATTGCTAATACAAATTACTAATAAATCTTTTATGATATTTTAAGCTATAATGGGGGAAAATCTGGCCACTTTTGTGTTTTAAGGATGCCATGGAATGAAGGGATCTAAAGATTTAGATATTTTTATCTATTTTTATTTTATTTCTCCTTAAACTATTAAGTAGTGATGAAGATATGAGAAATGGCACTGTAGAAGAATTGGAATACTTAAAAATTATTGATATTTTTAATTTTATATCTTTCGTATAGCTGTACAAGAAAATGTTTTGTAATTTGGTTTCATTATTAATCTTTAGTACTTGACAGCCATAATTTAGATAATATTGCTTAATAGTGTTTGCTTGCGTGTTAACAAAACCTTCTGGAGGACCCACAAATCATGACATTGAACACATTTCTGAGTCTTTCTGAACATCAAAGCAACTGCTATGGCAATACCTGTAGACTGTTTCAGATGTCCTTGGCCGATTTCAAGAAGAAGAACAGTAAATACCAGTTTTACATGCTCTAAAAGTATGAATTCACACATTTTTCAAGTCCTCTGGGTCGCTGACTTAGGCACTTGGTGCCCCAATAATAACTGACAGCATGGACATACCTGCCATGCACGTTACAATATTAGAGCAAGGTTCTTAATCTGAGACAGAATGAAACTTTTCAATTAAAAATGTTTGTCAAAGTTCTTTCTCTTTGAACAGTAATATTCTCTTACATAGAAAGATAATGAAAAGGCATCTTTAAAGTGTCAGAGCAGAATTATGGTTGTGTTTATATTCTCTAACTAAATTAACTTCTCTTATTCTAAGATTTATTTATTGCTGTAGGAATTTAGGTAAAGGCAGAAGCCCAAGCCCCCTTTTCTCCCTCCAAAGTGGAGACCACACCTAAGTTCAAATCTGACAGGAGGAGTTAGCCAGCCAAGTGGAAAACCTCAGGATGGAATTTCCCCTCTGGGCAGGAAGGTGCAAAAGAGAGAGGAATGAATGGGCTGGCTCCTCCTAAAATCACCTATTGGACAGACCCTTTCTCCCTCCAAAAGTGGAACTTAATGTGAAGTGTAGGAGATAGGGATGTTAATCCAGCTCACTGACTCTCTATTGGGCTGAACTGACAATCCTGGGAGTTTGAGGAATATGAGGGAAGTGGTTTTGGTTGTCCCAATGACTAGGAAATACTGTTGTCATAAAAAGTCAAGGTCAGTCATGGTAAGTGTCCTACACTATGCTGGATAGCACCACATTATCATCCAGCCCAAAGTGCAGCCATGATCTGTTCACTCAGAGAAATACTAGCCAAATTCAGAAGACAGTTAGTGGGGAATTCACTCTGCCCCCTGCCCCAACTTTACATAGAACATGAAAAGACGGGTATAACAGAACCTTACTTCAGTAGCAGTGTCAACATTTTGGAAACCAATTATCACAACAGTTACCACTCCATCCAGTTTTCTCTTAACTGCTTCACAAATCTCTTACAAGAATCATCTGAGAAACGTTTTTAAAGTACAAATTTCCATGCTGTAGCTGGAGAGTCTGATTAGTAGAGCCTGGAAATCAGATAACCATATTTTTTCAGACCATAAGACACATCTAGATTTTAGGGGAGAAAAGTAGGGAAAAAATTTTTTGAAGCAAGAAAATGTGGTAAAATATTTAATAACATAAATAACAATATTTCACCAATGTAAATGTAAACAACTCAACAGCAGCATTAACAACCATTATTCCTTTCAAATTGGGGGTGGGGGGAGTGTGTCTTACGGTCTGAAAAATACGTAAGTCCCACAGGTAGTTCTGGTCAGCCAGGTATAGAAACACAGGAACAGGTTTTTGTGGGATGTTTTTTTTTTTAACTTTAAGTGATTGACCCTATTACAGATGTCCCCATTTTCCCCATCATGCTCATCTCCACCCAGCCCCCACTTCCCTCTGCCATCATCACCACATTGTCAGCATCTATGGGTTGTACATGTATTTTCTTTGGCTAATCCTGTCGCCTTTCATCTCGTCCACCCTGCTCCTTCCCCTCTGACAGCTGTCGGTCTGTTCCATGTACCCATGCCTGTTTCCATCCAGCTTCGCAGTTACTTTTATTCATTAGATTTCACATACAAGTGAGATCATATGGTATTTGTAGAAAGACAGTTTTAAAACATTACAGTTGGCTCATTTAATCTAGTCCTGTCACTTAAGAGCGTTGTTGAAGTTTTCTCATGATCAATAGAATTATTTTTTCATTTCCCCATCCTTACAAATCCAGTATATTCAGGATGTGACTTGGGCGTGAAAAATACTACATGCGGGGGGTGGTGGTGGGACCTATTTGCAGGACAGAATTTGGGGCAAACAGAGATTGAGACTTAAGTTTTCTCCAGGGTTTGGCTTCTTTGAGTACTGAGATTGAGTATTTTGTTCCTAGTTCACAGGAAGTGGGCGTGTGCAGTGTCTGTCTCAGATTTACATGTTGTCCCTGGGTTATCTGCCTGAAAACCTTTTCCTTCAGTAAGCCCCTGCATTAATAGTTCAGATCTAATATCTGGATTCAGTGTTGCAGAATATTCCTGGCCTATTAATTTAGAGACTGTAAGATGGTTTAAACTGACAACGGAGAGAGTGTCACAGTATAATCAAGATGAATAATCTCTTAAAAGAGCTCAGATGTCTCCAGTTTGCTTAGTTTACCTGCTTTGACTGTGTTTTTAAAAGATGACAAGTATTAGTACAGTTGGACTCAAACTTACTAAAGTACAGTAGCAGCATTTATCCCTGATTCTGAGGATGCTAAATAGGGATTTGCTCAGAGAGGCTGCCTTAGCTTCTCTTAAGATGGAGACACAGGGACAACAACTTAAAAGAGGTATCTCCTGGGTAGGAATTGATCAAGTGAGGGAAGTAAGGGAGAATGTAGCTTTGAGCAGCAGAGGCTTACAGAGACAGGTAGCCAACCAAAGTGCCCTAGGAAACTAGACATGGAGGTCGCAGTCACTGCTTTTGAGGTAATTCCAGCCTTTTGAGGAAGAGTGCTGCAAACATACTGTGTTTCCTAGAGCCAGTATTAGTGAAAGCAAGATTCTGGTTTTGGGACACTTATAAGTCTGGCTTAAAGATTAAAGAGCACATGGTGAGACTCTGAATGTCCTGTGGTTTCTGTTTTCAGTGGGGGTGTAGAGCTGTGAGCCAGTGGTATGGATGTCCTTTAAATTCCAGCTGTCCTCATATTTAATGAATTTGGCTGACTAGTAAAACCGCTCTTAGATTTAGCTCATAAACATCAAAATAGACCTCAATCTGATTCCAGTTCGTAATGAATGTTGGTTTTAAGATGCAGTGATGTCCAGTGTTGTGACACTGGACACTGCTTTGTTTATAAAGAAACAGAGCAGTTCAGTGAGACCAAAGCACATTTCAGTTCAAAAATGAGGCTTTCTTAGAGTGATTCGTGCTTTAGGTGTCCAGAGACAGCTGAGAGCAGCCAGCAAGGAGCTCGTGGCCCAGAAAGTCTTGCCTTTGCCTCCAGACTTGAAGAGCAGTTTGGGAATACAAGGGAGAAAGCAAAAAATGCCAAACCTGAGAAGCAGGCAAGATTGTAGTGATTGTAAATGGTTTACAGTTATCCTAGTACAGAGGGCATTAAATATGTTTACTAGATGTCTGGAGTGTGCTTGTATAATCCTGGTACTCACCTAATCCTGATAATCCTTGGGTGTTAGCTGCATATGGGATTGTTGAGAATGTAAATCCCAGAGTTGCACTTCAGGATTTTGCTTGGGCTGGAATTGTTCTGTAAAAAAAAATTTTATTTTTTTATGGTTGAGTGATGGTTAATCCCTTTCTATAGTATATAATTGCATTTTTTGTCCCAAAGTGGGTGTGGAGTTTTACATGTTGTAGTTCATAAAATGCAATTAGGTGTAGTTTTGTTTTCGTAAAAGTAAGACACTGTAGCCCCGGCCAGGTGGCTCAGTTGGTTGGAGCCCTCCTTATACTAAAACATTGCATATTTTGTATAGACGAGGCATCCGATCAATGTTTCTCTCTCCCTTACACTCTCTCAAAAATCAATTTAAAAACAATATCCTTGGGGGAGGATTTTAAAAAGAAAAAGTTTATACACTGTAAAAAGAATATGGGAAGTATGGAAGATTTTTTTTTTAATAGGTAAAGGAAAAGAAGGGAAAAAATCACCCAGAGCTAACCATTGTTAACACTATTTGAGTGTATATTCTGCCCAGCATTGTTCTGTACAGTCATGTGCTTTTCAACAAAAATGGATCTATGGTAAATGTATCATCGCGAAGTATGTACTTGCTTTTTTTTTTAACATATATTGAGTATCACTGTTTTGAAATATATGCATATAGGAAAGTACACATACTATAGTTAACCACCATAATAAGCACCCAGATTAGGAGTCAGAGTATCAACAATACTCCCATTCCATAAGCCATCCCAACATACATGCACAGGGAGCTTCCAGTAGCCCCCTGCATCCTCAAGGATAACTACTATTCTGACTTCTTATAGCACAGGTTGTTTTTTGTTCTTTATATAAATGGAATTATATAATACATACTTTTGTTGTGCTTTAGCTTCTTTGCTCAACATTGTGTTTTGAGGAGTTGACCATATTGTTGCATTTGGCTGTGGACTATTCATTTTCATTGCAGTGTAACATTCCGTTGTGTTAAGACCACAGTTTATCCATTCTGGTGATATCACATTTGGGTAATTTCTATCTTTTGGCTGTTAAAATAATACTGGCAATCTTTTCTTCCATGAGAGAATCCAAAGCTAAAGTGAGTGAGAGGAACATTGGTTTATACTTGAGGACTTAGAGTATAGTGAAAGGTTGTGCCCAGGCTACAGTGCCACTCCACACCAGCGTGCTCAGCAGGTAATTTGTTACCACAGAGTACAAAACAACCCTGATGTACTATCAAGGGATACATAGATAGATGTGTGTATTAGAGCAGATTCGGGGTTAATCCTCTATATGCCTACCTTTGACCCCTAAGATTACTGCTCCCACCAACCACCTTTCCTAGTAGTAATGCTGGAGTATTTCTTGACCTACAAACCTTTGTTCAGAATGTGGGCCTGATCTCCTTGCTTCCTTTTCTCTCCGGGTAAAAACCTCTGTTGCTCTGTTGAGACTTTGGTGATCCTCTCTCCTAATGTGATTATCTAATTACCTGATTACTACCCATCATCCTGAAAAACCCGATATCTGCCAGTCTCTTCCTCTACATTGCTATCCTTCTAAGTGATTTTAACTTCTGCATGGTTTACCCATGATAACCATACTCATGACTGATTTCTTATAGCAAAAAGATACAAAGCCCCTGGCTGGCATAGCTCAGTGGATTGAGCGCGGGCCTGTGAACCAGAGTATCGAGGTTCGATTCCCAGTCAGGGCACATGCCTGGGTTGCAGGCCAGTTCCCAGCAGGGGACGCATGAGAGGCAACCATACATTGATATTTCTCTCCTTCCCTTCCCCTCTCTCGAAAAATAAATAAATAAAAAATAAATAAAATATTTTTAAAAAAAGATACAAAGCAAAGTTAGCAAAGGGAAAGATGAATGGACAAAGTCTGGGGGAAGTTAGGCTCAGACTTTCAGGGGTCTTTGAAAGGAGTCACACAGGATATGCAAACAGTTTGGGCTCAGTGAGCCACTCTTAGTAGTTTGGGGAACGGTGGAAAACCTGAAATCCAAGTTTCTAGATGTCAGCCAAGGGCCAAATTTGAATGCAAGCCTTATAAAGCATAGTGTTCGAGCCTGCTATGTTAACTCTTCTGGACCCACCCTGGTTCTCTCGTTCCTTGTCCTGTGACTTCTTGCCTTTCATCCACTTCCACCCAAAACTGCATATATACCTGGACTTTGTCCATCAGCTTCAACTATATCACCTCTGATTCGTGGATTTAGACACCCCATACTTTGATCTTCCAAATGGCTTGCTCAAGGAAAAAAAAAAAAAACATTTAAAAAACAGAGCTTTCTCTTAGGATTCATTAGTTCCCTTTTTTTTTTTTTTTTTTTGTATATGAACATTTTTCATTAGTTCCCTTCTTTTGCTTTCCCCATGACTATATCCAGCCAGCCTAGACTACATGATCCTTCATCTATCATGTAAATACTCTTAAACTCCCTTGTACCTCTTTTGAGCTTCTTGTGCTCCTGCCAAGAGAGACTTCAACTCAGAAAGCATCTGCCCATCCACATTGTTACTATTCACCCAGAAGGCTGAGTCCTATGGAAGAGAATCACAAATGAGTAAATTAATACCACTGTAAATGTGATTACTACTCTTTACCTGCCCCTCAACATTGCCCACAAAACTTAGTACTTTTTTGTAATCACTTTTCTGCAGTCAGCAAATAGGTTTGCCATCTATTTTAAAGAGAACTAGAAGACTAAATGGAAACTGCATCATGCACTTACCATACTCTAATCAACCTGATCTGCAATCCAGCCTTTTCCTGATAGCCCAGTAAAAACAGAGAAAAAAACACTTAGCAAAAAATGGCTTGTGTTCTTGCTCCCTAATTCCCAGACTTAAAATACTGACATTTCTTTTTCTGCCTATATCTTCAACTTCCTTCTTGATAATGGATCCTTTCTATTCACATTTAATTTTTGTATACTATATAGTATACTAATGTGTTGATATATAATTGTAATGTGTCATATTTAGTGATTACACTGAATTTGAATCCTATTTGCTCCTACTTAGCTCTTTATCAAGATGCCTGATTTCCTTTTCACTTCTTAATGCTCTTGATCTGCTTCTTTTGATAAGGTCACCAGTGATGTCCAGTGAGCCTTCCAGTATTCTCTTGTTTGCTTTTTAGAAGCATTCCATACAGTTGACCTCTTCCTTAAAATACTCGTCTTCCTGGTTGCTATGTTTATCGGGTTTTCCTCTTCCCCGCTAGCTGCTCTTCCTCAGTTTGTTTACCTGATTTCTTCCACCTCCCCATCTTGAACTAATTGTGTTCCTCAGAATTCTACATTAGCTTTTTTTCTCCTTTTTTAGCTGTTACATTCTCTGGCATCAACCTCTATGGTCTTAACTATATGAAGTTATTTTCAGAGTCACATGTGTAGCACAGTTCTCTTTTCTGAATCTAGATCTGACTCTTTTTTTTTTTTTTTTTAATCCTCATCTGAGGATTGAACCTGCTATCTTTTGGTGCATGGAATGATGCTCCAACCAACTGAGCCACCCGGCCAGAGCTAGATCTGACTTTCTGATAATCTGTATTTGAAAGCCTCTGAAATGTAATGTTTCCCAAACTGAAGTTATCTCTCTACTTTCCTTTCAGTGTTCTTGATCCCAGTGTTTAGCAACTAACCTGAGTATGCCAGAAATATGGAAATCATTTTTGACACAGTTTATTTCAGTTTTGCACCAGCCTCACACCTGTTACCAAATTTCATCAATTCTACTCCCTAAATATATCTAATACCTATTTTTTAAAAATATTTTATTTATTTATTTATTTATTTATTTATTTATTTATTTTTAGAGAGCAGGGAAGGGAAGGAGAAAGAGTAGGAGAGAAACATCAATGTGTGGCCGCCTCTCATGTGTCCACTACTGGGGACCTGGCCGGCAACCCAGGCATGCGCCCTGACTGGGAATCAAACCTTCAACCCTTTGCTTCACAGGTCCATGCTCAATCTGCTGAGCTACACCAGCCAGGGCTCTAATACCTATTTTTATTAAAATTTTTAAAAATTAATTTTATAGGTATGTGTGCATGTATGTGTTTTAATTTAAATCCCTTGGAAAGGTGGTTTATTTTGTTTTAATCCTTACCAAAGGATTTCTTTTTTAAATTTATTTCAGAGGGGAAGGGAGAGAGAGAAAAACAACAGTGTGAGAGAAACATCGATCACAGGGCATCAAAACTGCAACCTAGGTATGTGCCCTGACCAGGTAGGGATTAATTCCACAACCTTTTGGTGTACAGGACAGTGCTCTAACTGAGCCACCCAGCCAGGGCCCTCAAAAAGGTTTATAAGGAAAGGCAGCAGTCATGGTAACAGTCTCACTCCTTCCTACCTCTACTATTCTGTTTTTAGTTTTGCTGATTTACTGTGAGAAAAGGGAAACAATTTATTCAACAAATATTTGAGTCTTTACTGTGGAAGAGGTAGAGTTCCAATTACAGGGTAAGCAACAGTGATTTTTAAAAAAAAAAACAGCCCTTACTAGAGCTTGTATTTTGGAGATAAAATAAATGAGTAAAATATGTATTATGTTAAGATGATTGGAGAAAAAGCCAGGAAGTGGGGGATAGAGGTGGGTTTGCTGCTTTCAATTTAAAATAGTTAGGATATACTCTGGTTTCTCTTCAGGAAGTATAAATCTTTCACCTTTTAAAATAGGTTAGGGAAGCTGAGATTCAAGAAATGACTCAAAAAGGTGATTGGACATTCAAGCAAAAGAAATTATATTGCAAAGATCCTGAAGCAGGAGTAAACCTAGTATGGCTGGAGAGAGGGAAGCAGGAGAGGTTGGTAGAACGTGGGGTTAGAGAGGGAACAGTGGGGACAACTGTAATGAGTCATTTATTCTGAGGTGGAAGCAATTTTAGGGTTTTGAACAGAGGAGTGACAGTATAGCTTAATTTAAAAAGAATTTGTGGCTGCCGTATTGAGAATAAGCTACATAGTGCAAGAAGCAGGAGGCCAGTGCAGTAATCCAGTGTGGTTCTCTGCTCACTTGCAGTTGGAACATGGCCTCAGACTCCCAATACTAAATCTGCTGCAGGGGCCCTGGTGGTGGAATCTTGTGGTATGGGGACCAGGGTAGTATCCTTAGCAGATGGTTCTTCTGGCAAGGATTTTAATGTATGTATTCACACCGTTCAAAAATAATAGGTTACGGTCAAAAGTCTTCCTCTTCTCGTTGTCCTTTAGACTTACAGTTAACCTCTCCATGTAGAGTGAGGTTGTTTCCAATTTTTGCTAGTACAAACAGTGCCATAATGAAGAACCTTCATGAATCATTTCATAAAAGGTGAATGGATCTGTAAAATAAATCCAATAACTGGAAATTCTGGATTGTAAGAGAATTTGTAGCTTTGTAATTCTAATAAATTTTCCTCTGTCCCTCTTAGTAGATACTATAGCAGTTTACACTTTAACCAGTTTTTGAGGATGTCTCTTACCCCATATTCAGTAGCATATTACCACACTTCAGAAAACTTTCTCAGTTCCCCATGCATTTCACTTTGGGTGAAATTGAACTTTTTTTTTTTTTTTTTTTTTCATAAGTTTAAGTACTTCTTTTTCTGTGAATGACATACAAATATTGTTTGATTTTTTTTTTCCCTTGGATAGTCTTGGTTCATCTTTTTCTTATTTATAGGAACTCTTTTTTTCAGTAGGGAAAAACTTTGTTTTTTGGGGTCTGTTCTAAAGATTTATTTATTTATATATATATATATATATATATATATATATATAGAGAGAGAGAGAGAGAGAGAGAGAGAGAGAGAGAGAGAGAGAGAAGGGAAAGGAGGGAGAGAAACATCAATGTGTGGTTGCCATTCATGCGCCCCCTCCTGAAGACCTGGCCTGCAACCCAGGCATGTGCCCTGACTCAGAATTGAACCACCAACCCTTTGGTTTGCAGGCCATACTCAATCCACTGAGCCACACCATTTAGACCAAAGAATTTTTTTAATTGAATAATACCTATACATAATTCCTGCAAATGAAACAAAATAGTATACATTCAGTTGACTTCTTTTTTTAAAGGCAAATACTGTTGTAGGAAGTGTTCCTCTCCAAATTGTGTGTGTACCACACCCATGTGTGTGAGAGAGAGATACCCATATCCCCCTTTTTACTAATAAATCAGTAGGAAGAGCCTGTATAAACTGTTCTTTATTTTGGTTTTTTCACCTGTTTGTCAACTACAGGCTTCCTGATGTGAAGATACACTGTTTTAACACCTCACACACTCAGATTTGCACATCATTGCTCTGTATTTTATTAAATATACTTACCATAATACTTGGTTATAGTTAGTACATATAACTTATTACCTAAGTAAACATAATTATAAATGATCCAGGTAGCATGAACTCTGCTTATATTTCCTTTCTTACAAATTGTTAGCCTTCCTATTATTAAAAATTGCCTTATATACACATGTTGGTCGACTTTAAAAGCTGAAAAGCAACAAACAGTATTCTGCTCTGACTTTATAAGAATCTTCAGCACAGCCAACTGGTATGCCTTCCCTATAGTTCTAATTATAAGTACTTTACCTTTTAAAAATATATTACCGTGATCAGCCCTGGCTGGTGTGGCTCAGTGGATTGAGTGCCAGCCTGCAAACCAATGGGTCACTGGTTAGATTCCCAGGCACATGCCTAGGTTATGGGCCAGGTCTGCAGTAGGGGACGTATGAGAGGCAACCATATATTGGTATTTCTCTCCCTCTCCCCTTCCCCTCTCTTTAAAAATAAAAAATCTTTTAAAAATAAAAATATATGTTACTATGATCAAGATTAAATGGATTGTCTTAGATTCAAAATCATCTAGATTTTAATTTCCTTCATGATTGGACTTTCTCCAACTTTTAAATTGTTTTTTTTTCTTTTGCACATTTAATAAATGCACCAAACTATGTGACCCATAATATGAAGAGTAACTGTGAACTTGTCACTTAACCCCAAAGCTAGAGTGTTTCCAACAACCTGCATCTATGTATTTACCTATCCTGTTTCTGCTTCACGAAAAAGGAAACCACTCTCCTGAATTTTGTATGTATTATTATCTTGATTTTTTTTAAAGATTTTATTTATTTATCTTTAGGGGGGAAAGGGGGAGGAGAGAGGGAGAGACACATCAATGTATGGTTGCCTTTTGTGCGTCCCCTGCTGGGAACTGGCCCACAGGGAACCGGCCCACAGGGAACCAGCCTGCAACCCAGGCATGTGCCCTGACTGGGAATCGAACCTCCATCGTGTGGTTCGCAGGCCCTCGCTCAATCCACTGAGCTACACCAGCCAGGGCTTGATTTTGTTTTTATTTACAAGATTTTTCTCTAGAATTTCCAATTGGCTCCTACACATATTTTCTTACTCTCATGCTCCCCTTCACATGAGTGTGTTTCCTTCCTCCCATCCTTTCCTCCTGTCATCTTTGTCTCACCTCTATATCTTTTCTTCATATTCTCTATTACTTGGAATCTGTTTCCTTCTTGAGCTCACCAGTTTTACGATCTAGACAATTTTTTCTTGGACTATTATTTTCTCTACATTTTTGTTCGTGTTTTCCTGCAATTTCTGAATTGTCTTTCTTTTTGCTTATATTTGTTTTTTTTTTAATCATATAATAAAGATTTCCCTAACCTTCAACCATACTATTTATTTAGTCTGTGAAGGCTCCTTTATTCCCTCAAGATGGTTGTCCTATAACCTTCCACCATCCTGCTAAAATCCAAACATACCACTTTTGAGATCGTCTGCAAAGTCAGTATCCTGGGATTTCTCTTCGTTGCTCTTGTAAGTTAGAGTCACATTTGCCTTGATGCTCGTTCTATTCCCTTTTTATAGTCCTTCCTTAGGAAGCTTTCTAAGAAAGTATCTATAGAGGGACAAATAGTACGATTTCTGACACATCATCATCTCCCTTTTACTTAACCCTTTAAAAATATAAAAAACAGCCCTGGCTGGCATAGCTTGGTGGATTGAGTGAGGGCCTGTGAAGCAAAGGATTGCGGTTCGATTCCCAGTCAGGGCACATGTCTGGGTTGTAGGCCAGTTCCCAGGAGGGGACATATGAGAGGCAACCATACATTGATATTTCTCTCTCTATCTCCTTCCCTTCCCCTCTAAAGATAAATAAATAAAAACCTTTAAAATATATAAAAAAACATTCTTAGCTCAATTGCCGATCCTTCGTCTAACATGCAGTGGTGCTGAATTCGATGCCAGTCTAATTCTTTTTTTTTTTTAAAGATTATTTCTCTCAGAACTGTCTTTTGTGTTAAAATTTTTTATAATGATTTCCTCTATGGGTCGTTTTTGTTTTAACCCAGTGTTATGCTGGATAGTTCAGAGACCCTTTGATTTAAAGATTTGTGTATTTCCTTTAGTTCGTTTTATTATTTCTTAGATAATTTATTTGATACCATCTACCATGTTCTTTTACTCAAATATAAGAGCTGTGGGATCCATCCGTTCTGTCTTAAGTCTTTTCTCATTTTCTTTCCTTATCCTTTGTTAATCTTGGTCTCCTTTCTGTAGGAGGCAGAAGAGTTAGTTGCCATTTTATAGAAACTATATATGGCCAAGATTTGTCATCTGGCAGGGTTTGCTTCGAGGTAGTGATCTTTATCCTTGAGATCTCTGAACATCAGAGGGCTTTGTTTAAAGGTGCCAGTATTTTCAGATCCCATTGATACCTGCCGAGAAGTCTTCCTTTTACTCGTTTGTGTTTCCCAGGAGTTTGTGGCCTAATTACAGTTCCTTCTAATTGCAGCAATAAGAAACAGGATTGTTCACTGCTTGTGCAGGCAGACCTTAGATTAGTATTCCTGTTTTCAAGCCTCCTTTTCATTCTGGCCCTCTGTCATATCTGCTGCCTCAAATCTGAAGCACTTCAAAGTTCCAGGCAAGTGGCTTCTGCACACTCGTACTCCGAGACCGGTCCAGGTGGCAGCTCCCTCTGCTTTGCCCTGGATCTCCATTCTGCCACCTCCTCTCATCAGTCTAGAAATTTGTTGGAAAATACTTCACAGATTCCTCTCTGCCCAATTCTATTTGTATTATAAATATAATTTTACTCATTTATTGACATTTTAATGTGGCCTTTAAAAAAAAAAGGTAAAACATTTGTAGTCATTTACCATCTTAAAGCAGCAATCTGTTTGCTTCTAGTGTGAAGCATCTTCAACTCTTGCCTGTACTGCTACCTCTCCATTGGTCACCTTCCATCTGTCCTGCACTCCATATCATTTTCTATGCAGTACCAGAATGAACCTTTGGGAACACAAATCTGACTGTCAAATTGTATCACATGTTTTAGAGAAGACATCTAATATGGAGACTTCAAGAGATGGTGTCCTATTGGAAGTTGTATCACTGCGACTGTGGTCTGATACAGATGTGAACATGGTGTCAAACAAGACCTGTACTCACAAGAGCCAGCCCCTGAACAGGGCCTCTTCTCTCTGTAAGACCTCAGCCCTGGTCTAGGCTTCTGAGTCAAAGATCTAAAAATACGTCACAGGGCTGTGAAAGCAGCAGGCAGCTGCACAACTCTGATGCCGTGGCTAGCTGCTGTTCAGCCACAGTGAGTACACAATGTCCGGCACTGCCACTGCCCAGCACATCCTGGAGATCTGGCTCAGCTTCTGACTAGGCCTCAGAGCTGCCCATAATCTGGTGCTGGGCTTATCTCTAGGTATAAATGATCAGAACCCCAGACCTATTCTCTGTCTAAAGAGCATCTTGACAAAGCAAGAAGTGCCAGGCTAACTGACTCTTAGTGTAACTTCTCCCTGGATATATCTCTGTGTCAGATACCTCTCTGAGTCTTGATTCCATACCATCAATGGATTTCCTCTGTACCTTTCCTTCATCCTAGGTCATGATTTCTCTTAAGTATACCTAGTGTCTGAGCCAGCTTTTCTCTTCCTACTTGGGCTGCTACTTGGTCTAAATCTGGAAATCTGAGAGTCTTCAGACTTCTGCTGAACTGAGATGGGAGCTGTCAGACATGCTCATTTTTGCATTATGCCAACTTGAATTTATCTTCTCACTTAAGGAGTCAAGGAAGTATAGAACCAGTTAGAGTGCAAGTAATGTCTGCCACAGCCAGCTACTGGAAAAGGATAGCCAGATGCCCTGGCAACGACAAGCCCACAGAGACTTGGTGGAAAGCCTGACAGTATGCCAACAATTGCTGGCATGAGCCCCAGGGTGCCTCTTGGAGTAGGCTGACATCTTTTCACATTTGATTGCCCCACTGCCACCAACATCAAATGAAGAAACTGGCTGTGCACAGTCTTCAGCCTTTCAAAACCAAAGGAGAGTAAGAAAACTCAGCAAGTTAGGAATGGGTGGAAATTTCTCTAATCTAGTAAAGGATATTACCCCCCAAATGTACAGCCAATGTTATATATAATGGTGAAATACTGAACTCTTTCCTCTTGAGACTGATGTCAAATCTACAAACTACTACAATTAATAAATGGACTGTCAACATACACAAAAATCACTTGTTTCTGTACAAGCAAAAAGTAATTGGAAAATGAAAAGTTGAAATATTACCATTTATTTTATTCTTTTTTTTTTAATTTTATTTTTTATTTCTTTAGAGGGGAAGGGAAGGAGAGAGGGAGAGAAAGATCAGTGTTTGGTTGCCTTTCTTGCATCCCCTGCTGGGAACTGGCCTGCTGCAACCCAGACATGTGCCCTGTCTGGGAATCGAACCGCGATCTTGTAGTTCGCAGGCCCGCACTCAATCCACTGAGCTACACCAGCCAGGGCCCATTTATTTTATTCTGAATAAAATACCTAGCAATCTAATGAAAGATATGGAAGATATCTACTCTGAAAACTACAAAACATTTCTCAGAGAAAGCATATCTTCAGGACCTTGGACTAGATAAACAACACAAAAAGGGATAACCATGAGTGACAAAAGAAAGCATTGATAAATGACTTCATTAAGTTTAAAAATTTGTTTATCAAAAGACATCAAGAGCATCAAGAGCTTCTCAGTGTGGCACAGTGGGTTAGGCAATGTCCCACAAACTGAAAGGTTGCTGGTTTGATTCCCAGTGAGAGCACATGCCTGGGTTGTGGGCCAAGTGCCAGGTTGGAGGCCTGCAAGAGGCAACCTGTTGATGTTTTTCTCACATCAGTGTTTCCCTTTCTCCTTCACTTCCCCTCTCTTAAATAAATATATTTTTTAAAGACATCAAGAGCCCTGCCTGGTGTGGCTCAGTGGATTGAGCGCGGGCCTGTGAACCAGAATATTGTGGTTCAATTCCCAGTCAGGGCACATGCCTGGGTTGCAGGCCAATTCCCGGCAGGGGACGCATGAGAGGCAACCACACATTGATGTTTCTCTCCCTCTCTCCTTCCCTTCCCCTCTCAAAAAATAAAGAAAATTTTTTTAAAAATTTTCATCAACCTGGCTGGTGTAGCTCAGTGCATTGAGCGCGGGCCTGCGAACCAGACAATCGCGGTTCGATTCCCAGTCAGGGCACATGCCAGGGCTGCAGGCAGGTTCCCTGCAGGCCGGTTCCCTGCAGGCCAGTTCCCAGCAGGGGATGCACGAAAGGCAACCATACATTGATGTTTCTCTCCTTCTCTCCTTCCCATCCCCTCTAAAGATAAATAAATAAAATATTAAAAAATAATAATAATAAAAGGCCAGGCAATTCTGCATTTCTTGTTAGAAAGCATATAGGCAAAATATTGAAAATAAAAAAGGGCAAATAAAGTTAGGAAGTGTCAAAAAAAAAAGTTAAATGACATAATCAATAAAATATATTTAAAAAAAATTTCATCAAGACATCAAGAGAACAAAAATGTGAGCTACAGCCTGTAAGAAGATATTTGCATTATGTAATATCAGCCACCAGAGAACTCATAACTCAGAATATATAAAAAACTATAAATTAGTTTTTTTAAAAAAGGACCAACAATTCAATTTTTTATTCTTTTAATATTTTATTTTTAGAGAGGAAGGGAGGAAGAAAGAGGGAGAGAAACATCAATGTGTGGTTTCCTTTCACTCGCCCCCCTACTACAGACCTGGCCTACACCCCAGGCATGTGCCCTGACTGGGAATCAAACCAGCTACTCTTTGGTTCACAAGCTGGCACTCAATCTATTGAGCCACATCATAAACGAAAATATTCAAGTATCTCAAACATAAGAAAGGTTCTTGACACTTTGTCATAAAGAAATGCAAATTAAAAGCACAAAGAGGTACCATTCAAAGAGGTATCATTCTAACCCTATGAAAGTGACAAACTTCAAAAGACTATGATATCAAGTGTTGGTGAGGAAGTGGGACTGAGGCTTATATCAACTTGTTCCACTTATTCACACATTCATTGGTTGATTCTTGTATGTGCCCTGAAGGGGAACAGAACCTACCACCTTGGTGTCTGAGGATGATGCTCTAAACAACTGAGCTGTCCGGCCAGAGCAAAACTGGGACTGACTTTAATGGTAGGAGTGTAAATAAGTACAGTTACTTTGGGAAATGAATGGGAAGTATCTACTAAAGCTAAAAAATTTATGGCCCAGCAGTTTTCCTGTTGGGTATATCCCTGATAGAAGTGATTGGCTTATGTCCACCAAAAGACTTGCACAAGAATGTTCGTAATATAATAGCCAAAATCTGGAAAATATTTGAATGCCCAACAACAGTAGAATGAATAAATATTGACATATTTATCAATGGAATACCAGTTAGGGGAGGGAGGAGACTTGTACTACACAACATGAGTGAATCTCAGACATCATTATGACCAGGAAGAAGCCAGACACACAAGAACTACATACTGTATGGTTCCATTTACATGAAACTCAAAACTGGCAAAACTAACCTATGGTGATAGAGATGAGCTAAGAATCATCTTCAGGGGAGGAGGGCCTGCTAAAGTATTTTCTGTCTTGATTGGGGTGGTGGGTATATTATGTATGTATACATAAGTGAAAATTTGAAGTGTGTATGTAAGATTTGTGCTTTATTTAAATTAAATGTCCATAAAAGATACATGGAGGGGGGGGCCTTGATTCTCTTCATTGCTCTGCCCCTGCGATACCACGCACAGACCCCTGAGTGCCTTGCTAACTCCCTCTGCTTTGCATCAACCTCTTCAGTGATTTTCTCTTACAAAAAGAGTTTCATGCTTCCCAGCTTTCCTTGTAAGATCTATTCCCTGGGGAACTCCCCTAGCCTTCCCACACGGCCTAAAATGAGCCAAATCCCTTCTTGCTTCAGGGTCTTTACATGGGCAGTTTCACCTGTGGGCAGTTTGTCCTCCCCAACACATAACTGCTTCTCATTCTACAAATGGCAATTTAATCATTCCTTTCTGAGGGATGCCTTCCAGGACCTTCCAGAGTGTTTTAAGTTCTTGCAAGCATCTAGTACTCTTTTTCTTCACTCAACACGTTCTAATTGGACTTGCACATTTATGTTACAATTATCTGCATCTTTTTGTTTGTTTAAATCTGTCTTTCGCCACCAAGTTAGTTTAAGAGTCACTTTTGTCTTATTCGCCACTTTATCGCCAGGACCTGGCACAGTGTCTGGTCCATAGTAGGTGCTCAGGAAATCACTTAGTGAATGCTTGCTATCTGCTATAGTCAACACCAGGTGCTGGAGATACAGTTGAGTATGGGATGGTTATTATTCAAGTTCACAGTGTAGAAGGGGCAGAACCTTTTTGTGAGAGAACTAGTATCACTAGGGAAGTATAATATTAGAGTTGGAAATTTTGGAGAAGGCTTCCTGGAGGAGGAGTCTCATGAGGTTGTATTTTTAAACAACTCAAAGAGCCCCCCCCCCCGCCAACCTACAGAAAACAGACTAATGGTTGTCAGAGGGGAAGGGGGTTGGGGACCGAGTGAGTGAAAAAGGTGAAGGGGTTGAGAGGTACAGATTGGTAGTTACAAAATAATCATGAGGATGTAAAGCACAGCATAGGAAATATAGTCAATAATATTGTAATCACTATATTGGGTATGGTACCAGGTAGGTACTGGAAATAGTGGGGAGACCACTTTATAAAATAAATGATTAGCCATTGTGCTGTGCACCTGAAACTAATAGAAAATAATATTAAATATGAATTGTAATTGAAAAAAGTGTAATGTAAAAAATAAAAAAGCCCTCCAACTAGAGGCCTGTTCTGGGAGGAGCCAAAACTGTGACAGCTTCTGGACTTGATTCTCTTGTTACCTGCCTGTGCCTGTGCCCGTGCAGACACACAAACAGCCTGACTTGCCAATTGTATGAGATCATAGGATTTTTAAGAAGTAATCTCACTTCTTACTGATCAATAGGCTTTATGTGAGGTGATGTTTTACGTTCAGGGTTTCTCCATATATTTTTAAGGCCACCTGGCTCCCTTTCAGTAAACCCAGTCTCCTTGGTGATTCTTGGGATGGCTGGTAGGAGGCTCAGAGAGAAGGCAAGTCAAAGGTGGCTTTTAGTTTTATCGGCCTCCTCTTGTATCCTCACTGTTAGAACTGGACAGTGTTCCACACATTTGTTGCACTATATAGTGATGCACTTTATTTTGGACTTTAACAGCAATGTTTCATGGTAGTGAAACCACTGTAGGTTAAGATCCAAATTTGAGTTTATAAACTCAGCCTTTCCTCAAATATTTCTAGTAACTTGGCTTTAAAATGTCATTAAGTTCTGCCCAGCTTTGCCCCTACGTGGAAGGCGTGAGTATGTGACAGCTCTGTGGGTTAAGGTTAAGGTTAGACACAACATTGTGGGGCAGTAAGAAGGCTACATAGAGAGCTGGGTCCTGAGCCCAGCTTTCTTTGTGGAGTGAGTGGGGAAAGAAGCCCCTTTCATCATGCACCACTCACACACACACTGCTCTCTGACCTAGCTGGAACACCGGGTTCCCCAGATTCCCCATCGGAGGCAGCCATCTGTTTGATGAAGGGGGAGTCTGTTGGTGTGGTCCCGCCATCCAATACCTACCTCAAACGTGTTGAGTAACACGGATCTCTTTGGAGGGAGTCCATGGTCTGTGACCAGTCCCCCAGGTTGTATGTCACCCAACCAGTGCCATCAGAAACTCAACTCTTGGTATCTGTTCCTGCCTGCTAGCAATTGAAGACCCAGGTGGGATGCTAAGTAGACTATAACTAGGGGCAAGCACATGTAAAGGTCTCTGATTTGGAGCTGTACAGCAACTTGATAAGTTGGGTTGGAGGACTCTGGCACTCTGTGTTGAAGAAATGAAGACCCAGCCCCTGAAGCCCTCCTTCCCACTGTACCCAGAGGGAGCAGTCGGGCAGCAGGGTGACAGTCCATAAGTTACTCCTAGACATCAGGACTGCAGCCAAGGACAGCCATTTTAGAGGTCACGGTGGTTTTGAGTTTTTTTGTTTGTTTGTTTGTTTGTTTGTTTTTGTTAGGGCTAATAAATCTCTTGTTTCCATGACAAGGTGTTGGAGTCATGACATTTTGATAACCAAAGGGAGAGTTGACCCACAGTCAGAAAAGAGAACAGAAGTCTAGTTTTTTCAACCAGATGACTTCAAGAAGGTTTCTCATGCCCCTTTTTTTTATACTAAGTATTTATTTGTATGCTGCTGCCAGTGTATATAAAATAATCATCCTTGTGAAATAGAAATTCATGAAAATTCAGAGAGGTAGATGTTAAGGACTGACAAAAGCAGAAGTTTGTATAGTGTGGCACGTGTTACAGGCATAAGCTTTTTGTACAGGCTTCAAATTTAGCTCTCTTCAAATATTCACTGGTTCATGAAAAGTGGTTTAGAACACCTTTAAAGATTCATTTCACTACAAAAAGGAACAGACTTTCTGGGGTCTGAAGGGGTTGGTACTTGAAGATACTCCAGTCAGCAAGGGGTCATGTTGAGCATTCTGCAGACAGAACTGTTTCAAATCTGCAGCTGCCTGGGAAACCTTCACGCGGTTGAGCCCAGCCTCCAGCCAGAGCTGTTGAACCACCTTCTTCATAGCGATGACACTGGAGGAACCAGACATGGTGCACACAAGCTGGGCCGATTTGTCGGTAGTCCGCTGGGCTAGACGGCGGGGGAGCGAGACCAGGGGCGGGGCTCGGAACTTTGTCTCTATCTCATGCCCCTTAATCTTGGCCCCCGGAGGGTTTGCAAATCTGAGGGATTGCTCATAAATTTAATTGCTCAGAACTCAACAAGTGTTCCAGTCTGAACTCTTTACAAGGCCACACAGAAAGGTACTCTGCAAGCTATCCTTTCACAATTCTTGGGAGGCACATTTTGCTGTGCCTCCTAAGACTACAGCATAGACACTGAGCTAGGGTGGTGCCCATGGCCACGTCCACATATTCAAATCTGAGGAAAGCAGGGTTTGGCTCTGTTGGCTGTGAAATGAACTGGAACTGCCCAGGTGTTCAGGGTATCATAACGTCAAGGTCACAGGCCCCAGCACCAGAACCTTGTCTGGTTTCTTCCCCAGCACACCTTTCTTTCCTTTTCTGGTTGTATCCCCTTGTACTTCTGATAGTCTAGGGGTCCTGGAAAATAATCCTTCTCTACTGTGTAGACCTTCCTAGCAGATAAATGGTGGGCATAGCCTCCAGGGTGGTCCCTAGTCCATTTGGCAGCTCCTCATGCATCCAGATACCTCTGCTTCATCTAGCTCTGGAGAGCCCTCAGGGAATCCCCCCAACAGTTTCTCCTGCCTGTATCTCGTGTTCCCTAAGGTGGTACCAGGCATCTTGTACTGGTTCCAGTGGAAGGGGCCTGAAGGTCCTGTAGTCCAGCCCACCCATCAGGGGTCTCCCAGGCCCTCGCCAACCCCAAACTCTCAGAATGATCAAAGGCAAATCTTGGAAGTAGGGTGAGACAGAAGCCAATGGCTCTGCCTGGCTAGGCCATCTTGGCCACAGCACAGCCATTTCCAGCCAAGAGAGGGTGGAGTGGAGAAAGGATAACAGGATGCTCAAATGGTTACATTCAGGGGAGATGGAAGGATAGGGAGTGGCTTCCTCAGGGAGGCAATCTGGACACGGGGAAGTTTCCTCTTCAGCACATGACCCACAGTGCCCTCACCCTCTTTCCTGCCTGAGCCACACCACTCGAGCTAGAGTGGACTGCCCTCACCCCAGTCTCTTCATACGCAGCAGACAGACAGCTACTCTGCATGCAGAACGTCTGGCCAACCCTCTCCAGATTTTCTCCCAAATCCTGTGGATTCTGGAACACAGCTACCCTTTCTGGGGCTCACAGCCCATCCTGCAGCTTCCACATGCTGCCCAAGGGAGACCAGTAAGGTAAAGTAGAAAAGTTAATCTCTCCACACTCAAGCCTATTGCCCCTTTCCCTCTCTCCCAAGAACACTTGATTGTGAAAACTCCTTCCCTGAAGGCTCTTCTTTCAGACAGGACCATTAAAAACTAATGTGTAAAAGTGCAGCCTGGAAGTCCTGGCTTTTATATCCATGAGGGCTGTGCAGGCCAACAGTAAGAACTTTGCTTGCTTAAGAAAATCGTTCTCATCCCTTATGAGCCCCTCTAGGTTTGTATTCTGCAGCCCTTTTGATGATAAGAATGTGAAGCCCTCATAAAAACTAGCCATAGCAAATCTGCTTTTATTTTCTAAGAGGAGGCATCTCATGCCAAGGTCAAGGTGTATCTCTGGCCCATCTCACTAATACAGGGCTCTTCAGTCACTGAGGAGCCTTTGAAACCTTTTTCTGCACCCCTTTCACGTGCAGGGACCTCGAAGACTCTCATCCCTTCCACAGGATCTAGCTTAAACACTGCACATAGCAGATACACAAGGCATCAGGTAGATTCAGGGAGAAACCCTGTTTCCTTGCCTGGGCCTGCTTGGTGTCCTAGGTGGTAAATTGAGGTGTTGGTCTGGTGATCTCTGGGGTGCCATCCCATCCCCATGTGCATGTTGAAGCACACAGAGGTCTATGAAGAGTCATAGACCTCTGTGAAGAGCTGGAGGATCACAGCTTGTCTGTGAAGACCAAGGCTCTAGGAGGGACCAGCTCCCATCTCTAGACCCTGTGGGCTCCATCCTTTTGTTGGCATGCTGGTGCAAGAGAGCTTGGAATAAAGGTGACATGAAGTGACAAATGTCTCCAACCTGTATGGTGGGTATGTGGGTGTTTTTTCCTCCTCCTGTACATGAATGTGTGTTTGATGAATGAAAACAAATAGTCCAAACTTTGAGGAGATAGATATGATAACTCTACCTACCTCCTAGGTAGGTATGTTCTATGCTCACAAAGAGGACTCAATATGTCCACAAGACAGAACACCCTCAGATAAGCTTGAGAGGTCAGAGCTTCAGAGAGGCCACCCATGGTTGGAGGTGTTCACAATGAGTTTGAATACTAACTGTACATATGGCTGAATGTGTCTCTGGAGCCTCCTGGCTCTGGATTGAAGTCTACAGAAGGGGCCCAAGTGGTTCCAGGCACGAGTGGTTTCTAGCACTTTACTCCGCAACCATGATGTTTGGAGTGAAGTGAGCAGCAGTGGCTGGGCACATGGGTCAGAGCCTGCCTCATGGGGAGGGAACCTCTTTTAAAGTCCCACTCACTGTTTAGCAGGTGCCTTTAGACATGGACACTGGAGGCTTCTGGAGCCTGGAGTAGGCGGTAGGAGGACCTCCACATAGATAAGCTTGTCCTGGGACTGCAGGAGCCACAGTTGGCCCTTTCAGAAGCCAGACACCATCATCTTTGAACCCTTTTCCAGCCTACATAAGTACAACGACACTAGCACCTAGGAACACTTTTTCCAACCCAGCTGTTCTCTTTCATCTCACATCCCTCCTCCCTTACCTTTGGTTCCATGGGCCATCATGTCAATAACACTCTTACCCTCTCTCTGCCATTCAACTCTCAGGTGAATCCTTGTTCCACCTTCTTCACCCTCTTCACTTTTACCTGAAAGCTGCTGGGACAAGCCACTTAATCACAAAGAAGGTTCTATTCTGAATTAATGGTTATCAACCTGAAATAGATCCTTCATTCAATTTAGAAATTCTACCACATTTCTACGGTCAATGCACCTTTCTGCTTTCCACTCTCCTCACGCCTCTGTCCCCAAGCTCCCCTCACTCTTTGCTGCAGCCAGAGGTAAGCCCATTGTCAAGCAGTTTTGATCCCCCTCCGGCATTTTCAGAATCACGAAATGAACCAGATCATCTCTCTCCTATATACTTAATTCTCTTACTGTCAACCAGATCTTCCTCTCTGATACTGAAATGTTTTAGTTGCTTCCACCATTAAAAAGCCAACCACAAAATAGCCTCCCCTAAATTTACACCCACCTGCAGCCCCTTCCCACAGTTCAATGAGCAACTAAACTCTAGGGACATCCCCAGCACTCTCCTAAGCTCCAGATCCCTGCCCCCAAGTGTCTACTTAGTATTTCCTCTTTGATGTCATATTCAAAATGACAGCCACGGTCTTTTCCCCATCTTCTCCCCCTCCAAACGTGGTCTTCTTCAGGAGCTGCCCACCACTATGAGTGTCACCACTACAATGGCTGGTTCCAGAAAACCAGGAGAGATTTAGGATCCCCTCTTCTTCCCAACCCTCTTTATCTATTTAATGATTGACTTTATTCCCCATTGCCACTATTAGTCCGTGAGTGGCTTTCAAACTGAGGTTCACATACCCACTAGTATAAGAAGGCAATCTACAGGGAAACAGGAAGAAACTATTAGAACTCTTATGTATACTGTTCTTTTTATTATTTGAAATTCTTTTTATGTATGTTTCATAATGTAAATATATTAGTGCATATTATAATTTATAAATAAAATCTAGGTGATAGTCAAACTTTTATCTGATGGATAAAAGAACAACAACAAAATGTGGGTGTCCTGGTCTAAATCAGGATCGCCTTTTGCTTGAACTATTGAAATAGCCTCCTGACTGATCTCTACATCTATTGATTGGTTAACTGTGGTAAAATATGGATAAAATGTACTATTATAACTGTTTTTAAATGTATAATTTTGTGGCATTAACTAAATTCACTTTTTTCTGCAACCATCACCATGTCCACCTCCAGAATGTTTTTACCTTCCCCACCTGAAATTCTGTACCCATTAAATACAAACTCCCTATGCTCCCCTACTCTGGCAAATAACATTCTACTTTCTATCTCTATAAACTTGACTATTCTAGATACCTCATATAAATGGAATTATAGAATATATGTTTTTTTGTGTGTGTGACTGGCCTTTTCACTTGTTTATGTCTTTAAGTTTATTAATTTATAGCATATGTCAGAATGTCTCCTTATTAAGGCTGAATAATATCCCATTGTATGGATATTCCACACTTTGTTTATCCATTCGTCCACTAGTGGACACTTGGGTTGCTTCTACCTTTTTGATTATGAATAATGCTATGAACATAGGCATACAAAT
The DNA here is from genome assembly GCF_021234435.1 of Artibeus jamaicensis. Lineage (NCBI taxonomy): Eukaryota > Metazoa > Chordata > Mammalia > Chiroptera > Phyllostomidae > Artibeus > Artibeus jamaicensis. The sequence continues at coordinate 477,064 of NW_026521896.1, read as the reverse complement.
CTACATCCACTTTTGCCTCCCACAATATAGTACAAGTAATCCCTTTACATCCACAAGTATGGTAAAATCACCCTTTCTTAAAACTCGGTTTTGCCAATGCTCTCAGGTAAGACCTTACCATCCTAGTTTCTTTCTTTTCTTTTCTTTTCTTTTCTTTTCTTTTCTTTTCTTTTCTTTTCTTTTCTTTTCTTTCCTTCCTTCCTTCCTTCCTTCCTTCCTTCCTTCCTTCCTTCCTTCCTTCCTTCCTTCTTTCTTTCTTTCCTTCTTTCCTTCCTTTCCTTCCTTTCCTTCCTTTCCTTCCTTCCTTCCTTCCTCCCTCCCTCCCTCCCTCCCTCTCCCCCTCCCTCCCTCTCTCCCTCCCTCCCTCTCCCTCCCTTCCAGAGGGAGGGGAAGGGAGGGAGAAGGAGGAGAGAAACAATGATGGGTTACCTCTCATAAGCCCCTGACCTGGGACCAAACCGGAAACCCAAGCATGTGCCCTGCGGAGGAATCAAACCAGCCACCTGTTGCTTTGCGGGATGACGCCCAACCAACTGACCCACACAGGTCAGGGAAACACCCTAGTTTATTGAATACAAAGCCCTTGAAGGCACCTGCTGTTTCTTCTGCTGAAATGTCTTTTCCTCCTAATTTCCCCAACTTTCGGGTTTTTCCCCCCTCCTTCTTCTTCTTTCCCTTAGGACCTTAACTCCTGCTCATTTCCTGGAAGAATTTCCGGATCAACAGCCTTCACTAACTAGGTCAGGGAACACTCTCCCTTCCTCCTCCACTTTCCCCTCCTACCACTTGTCACAATTGGCACTATATCACCACGGGTATTTGCGACAATTTTATTGTTTCCACCACCAGAGAATAAACCTTTGAAGGTGAGGGCATTAACCGGTCTTACAGTGCCTGTCAGGGCCTGGCATCTAGTAAGCGCTTAATATTTCAGTAATCTATTGCAATAATAAATCCGCAAGGACGCAGCTGACCCTTCTCGTCCTGAGGCCAAGATACCACAGAGGACGGGGGGACGCCTATCCTCATTCCCAGCCCGAAGTGTCCCACATGTAGGTCCTCAGTCTTCAAGGAAGGAGGCAAGGGGCAGCCTAGGTCCGGCTCGCGCAAGAGGTGCTCAGCTCCGAGTTGCTGGGTCGGTAGCCACACCGGCGTCGGCCGGGGGGCGGGGCCGGCCCGTAGACGTCACTTCCGGTGTACACAGCCGGTCAGGGCCGTGCGCTGGAGGCCGGGGCGCGTCGCAGGTGAGGAACAAGCGCAAGGGGGCTTTGCCTGGCGCAGGCGGGAGGGGTTAGGGGCGGCCGGTGACCGGTGGGTCGCGGGCGGGTCTGGAAAATGGAGGAGTTCGTGGGGCGCCGCTCCGCTGGGGACCACAAGGCGCAGATTCCTAGGCTCCCGCCCCTTGCCCGTCCGCTGTGGAGGACGCCGTGCTCTGGGGGCGCTGGCCAGGCGGACGGAAGCCTGAAGGGCCCTTTGGTCTCGTGCCCGGGCCCGGGGAGCTGCGGGGACCCCGCGGACACGGAGCTGGAGGGGCGGGGCGAGGAGCTCTCTCCGGCGGGCACGGAGACCGGCTCCGGAAGCCCTCGGAGTGGTCGGCGGAGGGACGGCGGCCTGTGGGAGGCCGGGGTCCGCCGGGACTGGCTGGAGACGTGGCCCTCTCGCCGCCCCGCGGCTGTCCGGCTGGCTGCACGCACCTTCCCTGCGGTGGGCCGCCCAAGAGCACGGTTTTCCGGCTCCGCTGAGCTCGCTGGCGCAGTCGGGCTGGGGGTGGTTCTGCGGGGACCCCTGAGGACCGGGCCTGAGGAGGATGAAGGACCTGCGCGCGTGCGGCCAGTGCAGGGTCAGGGGTGTGTCTTCCTGCTCCGCACCGGGCCGGGAAAGAAGCGTGCCTGCTTGGCATGATAAGAATTTTGTTTATAGTCCTCACAAAATTGGCCACATAAACACTTAGCTTGGGGAGGGGGTAATTTAGATATAGCTGGTTTTTGCCCCTCACCTCCATTATAAAAGCAATTCATTCTCTTCTCACATTCAAGACCACGCAAAAAGTATTGTGACAGTACTTTTTAAAATGAGTCATCTGCAAACCTATCAGTGACAACCATTGCTAACATTTTGGTGGTATCAATAAATACAAGCATGTATTATCATTTTAATAGTATACTGTTGTATGTCATAAATCTTACTAAGCTCTAGCTACAGGTGAACATTTAGATTGTTTCCCGTTTGTTACAATAAACAATTCAGCTAAAAGGATTTTTCTGATTGTTATAGGATACATGTACAAACGAAGGAAAAGGTAATATTCATTTAAAAAAATACATAGTATTTTCTTTCCCTCGTTGACATGTTTAAAAACTATTCTTCATCACTAGTACAAATAGGTAGTTACAGAATAGCCATGAAGTTGTGAAGTACAGCATAGGAAATGGAGAAGCCAAAGAACTTATATGTGTGACCCAAGGACATGAACAATGGAGGGGGGATTGTTTGAGGGAGTGAGAGGATCCTGGGTAGAGGAGGGCAAAGGGAGAAAAATCAGGATGACTGTAATAGCATAATCAATAAAATATAATTTAAAAAATAAAAATCTTTATCCCAATGTTAAATTCCATTCATGTTTACTTCTCATTTCACAGGGTTTTTTTCGTTTACTTTTAGCTGTTTACTTACAATTTGGTTTTGGTGTAAGATATAAAATATTTTCCAAATGGGTTAGTTGTCCCAATTTTACCAAAAAGTTATAATTGCCATTTTATTATATTTTAGATCTAAAATTCTAAGTATGTGTTTGTAAAAGGATTACTTACACATTGGATGTTTAGATTTTGTGTATGCTGTTTTTAAATTCTATTTACAGTATTTTAAAAAATTATGTTCCTTTACAAATCCAGGAAATATTTCATGTTTGAGTTTTTTCTCTGTTAAAGTAAATAGTTTATTGCTGTTTCATTTGTTTTCTTACTGACAAGATAACAACCCATATGAAGAGTTCAGATTTGTTGTGGCAACTTTTCAGTCTGGTATTTGAGATTCTAATCTTCCTCTATTTTTGCACACGAGTACGTAGGTTAGCATTGGAGACCAAGATAGAAAAGCTCTCAGATTCCCTTGGCAAGCCTAGATTTTTCAATCTAAAATTATCTCTGGATTTTTGGAAGACAGCATGTTTTAAGCATCTTTACAAAATTTTTTTAAAACAAGTTGCACATGATTCTGTTGAAAATTTTACTAAATATTTATTCTGTTGAAAACCTGACATCCAATAAACCGGCTTTAAGTGAGTCTTCAAAGTCTGTAGGAAAATAATTGCATCTGAGAGTTGGTAGGCTGGGGCATCAGATGAGTTGGATGTCCATTCTCTTTTCCCTCCTGTGATTTTGTCCTTAGTGGAAAATTATGATTTTCCTAGGTAGAAAAATGTTGGCTTGAACAAGGAATTGCTTCATTTTGGAGTTACTGAAAAGGCAGGATGCCATTTTCTCTTAGTACAAGTTCAGAGAGCCTGAATGTGTCAGGGGTTGTGCTTCAAATGTCTTTATCTCTACTGAAACTGCTCTCTTGAGGGTTCCCTGATTGGTAGATGCAGTGGCTGCTGCTTACTCATTTCTCTTGACCTTGACCATAAATTTTTGGCATTGTGAGCCATTCTTTCTTGCTGTTGTGAACCTCCTGTTGATTGGCCTTCTTGACTTGGAGCTGTTGTGGTCATTTTCTTAACCTTGTGCCTGTGTTTTTGCTGCTTCTCTTCCTGCCTCTGCCTGGGAGCATTTTCTAAGGCCCATCTTTATGCTTCTATCCCTGTTCCCCAATACATGCTCCTTCCCACTCATTCAGTACATGACTTCTAGATAGAGACTTCACCCCCTCACCCTGCCTCCACTCAGTCACCCCAACTCAGGCTTTGATGCAGGTGATTTCCTTTTCTCCCTATAACTGACCCTGGACTGGTTCCTGAGGCCATACTTTCTCCATATGATGGAGCCCTTCACTGCCTCCCACAATGGCCTGTCTTTCCTTACTTGGGTTCTTACTCACTGACATATCACATCTCTTTTTTCTTCTTGACTTGGGTTCTATTTGCCATGTTTTCTATCCCTACAATTTATAGGGCACAATTTGTACCTTTGTTCAGGGACTTCAGACATAATCTGGTTCCACCCTGGATGAGAAAGATGAAATTCAGTGAATTTAGTCAGCTTATATTTATGAAGTTTTGGCAGTATAGGGCAGTTACTATACTGGAAGATTGAAAGATCTAACTACAAGGCCCAGTCTGGGGAAGAAAACCAAATAAGTGATTGCCATAAAGTATCTTAAGTGCCTAGAAAAGCAGAAGACACATAAGCTCAACCAGGTTTTAGAGATCTTGCCTGTTCAGTGCTATTGTCTCCAGGGCCTACAACATAATGTTCTGGGAATAATTATGTTTTTGTTGAATGAATGAATCAATGATTATCTAAGAATTAAATCAGAATAATTTTTACACAAAACAGCTATCTATAGAAAACATATAAGCCAAGAGACATTTTATAAATGTAGTTTGAAGAATTTCAGGGAAAACTTTTAAGTTCAACCAAAATAACCCAGTTATAACCCCAGGAAAGCATGATTGGAATGCTTTGTAGCCTGAATGCTTAAACCTAATTTTGTATCCTCTGAAGAAAGACTGTTTCTAGAACAAGGGAGTTGAGACGGTGGGTCCAAGAGAGGAATTGGGTGATGTGTCTGTAGCACTGTGTGGGTGCCCTGAGCAGAGGAACTGTATAGTTCCCCACCCGGCCTCTGTACTACCACATGGGTGCATCCCTGTTGATGCCTTTAGCCAGGAGAACTTACCTTTGCTTTGATTCCATGCTCCTAATACCCTCTGGTTAGAACATGACTTCACATGAAGAGTTCCCAAAAAGGAGAGAATGTGAGATCTTTGCATCCAGACTACTTGGGTTATGTTCTGGGGAAGCTGGCTGATCTGTTTCCTCCTCTGTAGAATGGGAATAATAGTAATAACACCTCCTCCTTTCTGCCATGGCATCTGCTAAGGGGTCAGTAAGTATTAACTCTCATCGGTATATATAAACTTAGTAAGTGGCCTTCTGGTTAATGTATCAGTCATCTTTGAACTGAGATAGCTTGAATCAGTCCTGCTGAACCTGAGTGTACTGACAAAGCTGAGCACCAGAAGGTGGAAGTCATGACAGATAGGATCTTCCCAAACTCCTCCTTCAGAGAATCCAGCTGCATGCGGTTGTCAGGGAAGACTTTCTTAAGGGAAGGTTGTGCTTGAGCTGAGTGCTGTGGGAAAAAGTTAATGAGTCTAGCACCTCTGTAAGTGGAGAAAACTTAGGCAGGGTAATAATAGATACAAAAGTGTAGATGTGAGCAAGCATGAAGCATGTCATCTGCAGGAGATTTAGGGTGAAGGAAGGACAGGTATGAATGAATAGAGGAGTAAAGGGAAATACTGGAAAGTGGGGCCAGCTCTTGAAGAAATAGTAACAATAACTTGCCACTAACAGTGCCTCAGGTGTGATGTTAATCTCTTAGATTCACTGTGCTAGTCAGGTTTTGTGCTAAGTGCTTACGTTGGTTAGTCCTCGTAACAACCCTAGGATGTAGGTACTTCCTATTACTATCATAGGAGAAGTGACATGTTGAATATCTGGTAGGTCTCTCTTGATTCAGCATGCTCATTTCTGAAAGGCTAACTCTTGATGTCTTTTGTACATTAAAAAAGCTTTCATGATTTCTATTTCCTGATGAAGCCAAGCCCACCAAGACCCTCTGACTTCATGAAACTATCTTGGGTAAAGGTGTGAAAATATGTGTATCTTAAAATTGAGTAAAATAGCATGGGTGCAGATATGTATCAAGCTCAGAGAAATACTATTAAGTGAAAAAAGCAAGATACAGAACAACATGTATATATGCCCAACAACAACAAGCAAGCAAGCAAGCAAGCAAGCAAGCCCTGGCTCAAGTGGCTCAGTTGTTTGGAGCGTCATCCCATAGATCAAAAGTTTGCAGGTTCAATTCCCAGTGAGGACACATACCTAGGTTGCAGGTTCAATCCCCATTTGGGATGTATACAAGAAGGCAACCAATTGATGCTTCTGTATTTCTCTTTCCACCCCTACCCCACCTCTTTCTCTCTCTAAAAGCAATGATAAAATGTCCTCTGGTGAGGGAAAAAAAAAAGAAAGGAAGGCAGAGAGGGAATGAAGGAGTAAGAGAAAGATATCTAAAAGGTTTCTAAGTACACAAATTTCTAGAATAATATAAAAGAAACAGTTGTTGCCTTTGGGACGAGGACTCAGAAATCTAGGCTGTTAGACTGATCTAGCTTTTCTTTTATATATACCCTTTTGTAGTATGAATTTTTTCACTCTGTATGCATGTTATATTTCAATTAAAAACTAATACAAATAAAATTTGCTTATTTATTTTTAAGGATTTATTAATTTTTAGGGAGAGTGGAAGAGAGAGGGAGAGAAATATTAGTGTGTGGTTGCCTCTTGCATACCCCCTAACTGGGGACCTGGCCCATAACCCAGTCATGTGCCCTGACTGGGAATAGAACTGGCAACCCTTTGGTTTATAGCCTGTGCTCAATCCACTGAGCTACATAAGCCAGGGCTAATAAAAATAAAAAGTTAAATGTCTGCTGTGTAAATGAGAGACATTTAGAGAGAGAATGTAGCATAGAGGTTAAAAGTAAGGACTCTACCTAGATTGCTTGGGTTTGAGTCCTGCCTCTGCCATATATTAGTCACTAACCTCTAAGTTATGACCTTTATTTACCTCATTTTAACCTGTCTAAAAATGGGGAGGTAATAGTACCTACCTCCTGGGGTTATAGTGAGGGTTAAATGAGTTAATATTTGTGGAGTCTTTAAAACAGTTACTGATAGATGTAAGAGTTTTTGTGGTGGTGGTGGTGGTGGTGGTGGTCTATGCAACGCAGTGAATGCAAAGATGGGTTTCTCCTCTGTCTCTGTGTGCTTAGGATTCATTTGGAAAGGGAAGCCGTACAACGTTAAAAGGAGCAATGGCAGTGGAGGCTTTAGGAACTCAGGAAAGTCTCCATGGGCACTGAAGGGGCCCAAGATGGTTTCATTCAAACAGATCTTAAATAAGGATAAGTTCTAGAAAAAGTTAAAGGAGAGAGGAAGACACAAAGGGACTTGTTCCAAAGCAGATATGTATTCCAGATGAACTGAGGTAGAGAAATGAGGCAGGAAAGAGCCTTAAGGGAGACTGGAATTGGGACATGCCATGTGTCGTTGTTATATGGCAGATTTTTTTCTTAACATATATAAAATAATACAGTTTATGAATGATAAAATCTTGGACTTGTGAAATGTGGTTTTTACCTTGATCTTCCAGATGGTGAGGTGTTTCTGTGTAATTTATTTACTGACTCCTTAATGCAGGACCGCACAGGACTTCCAGGTTGATGCTTGTAGACAGGGCTGCCAGTGAGCTTCCATAATGCAGGTCCCATTATTTCCTGGGTTTATTTCTAGGATTCATTCCTAGATGTTACTGTGTTGTTTTTTTAAACCATTTGACTATGTTCCTTGTATCTGGGCCACCACTGTCAGATATGTGATTTTTTAAATTGGTAGTTGCAAAGAATCATAATGCAAAGGGGTTTTTGTTTGTTTTTTTTAAAGATTTCATCCATTATTTTTAGACAGAGGGGAAGGGAAAAAGAGGGAGAGAAACATCAATGTGTGACTGCCTCCCACACATCCCCCCACTGGGGACCTGGCCCACAACCCAGGCATGTGCCCCTATTGGGAATCAAACCAGTGATTCCCAATCCACAGGCCTGTGCCCAATCCACTGAGCCACACCAAGCCAGGGCTAGAAAAGTTTTTGATGCCCTGGTATGTATGGCTTACTGGATTGAGCACCAGCCTTCCAACCCAAAGGTCGCAGGTTTGATACCTAGTCAGGGCACATGCCTTGGTTGCAGGCCAGGTCCCCATTTGGGGGTGTGCGGGGGGGGGGACTGATTAATGTATCTCTTGTATATTGATGTTTCCTTCTCTTTCTCCCTCCCTTCCCCTCTCTCTAAAAATAAATACACTCAGTCAATCAATCATTAGAAGTTTTTGAGTATAGAAGTAAAGTTAAATATTACCTGGAAAAAATCTAATGTTCTATTAAAAATGATTTGAGGATTAGGTGCTAGTGAGGTAATAATTATGACTAGGGAACTTGGGGTTACATGAGTTTTCTTCCACCCAACTCCCAGGTCCCAGAAGTGGAGAACACAGGCAGAGGAAAACTGGCTTGGCTCCTAGACTTAAGTACTTGCTGTAGGCTGTTGTAACCTAGGCTGGGAGAGGCAAAAGTGGTCCCTCTCACCAGCTCAGAAGGATCCACCTATTCGGCCCTTGGGTTTCAATGCAGTAGAGAATACATACACCATATCCTAGTACTTAAAGTAACTTTGTAATTCCAGGGGGTCCCTTCCTCAGCAGTGTCCTTGTTCTTCTAGTCTGGGGCTGAAAGAGGAGGGAATAGAGCAGGGAAATGGAAGGAGCTGTGACCTCCTTTCCTTCTGGAGGACACAGGGCAGCACTCCTTTTAGTTTGTTTCCAGGACTTTGGGAGTTCAGACCAGAGTTGCAGGAAGGTAAGTAATATTTTTGAAAGTTGTTGTAACTATGCAATAGTTTGAAGCGAGTGGAGTATGTTTATTTATTTGTTTGTTTGTTTTACTAATGGTAGGTCAGAATGAGGAATTTCAGTAGAAGATAAAATGCTGCCCTCTGAGTAGTTCCTGCCCTGTTCAGAGCAATAGCTTCATTTACTGGGTGAGGTTTAGGGTTATGCCAAGTGCTGTCCTTTATAGACTTAATCCTAGCATACTACTGAGGGAATAGAGGCACAAGAGTTCAAGTAACTTGCCTAAGGTCGTAGAGTTAATAAGCGTCATTTTTCAACTGATAATTACTGAGAAAGGAATTCTTATCTAGGTCAGTCTGACTCTCAAACCCATAACCATAACTCCGACACTTTGGCAGTGCCTGTTTCTGTGAAATCTCTTAGTATTGGAGCATCTTACGTACAAGGTAAAAACATGAGTATTTTCTCTTTTTTTTCTTCATTAAGGGTGGAGGTAAGCTCCTAGGGAGCAATAATTGTGTGTCTTATTCACTACTGCATCTTCAGTGCCTGGAACAGTGCCATCCACATAGTAGGACCTAAGTGAATGTTCAAGTATGTTAAGGCTCTGGGCCTAGATGAGAGACAGATTCTGAAAACCAGTCTGGTGAGCCACTGCAGGACTGCTTTCTGAGGTTGTCATCCCTGCCTGTGGGAGTGGTGGGGAGGAGACTCCTTAAATGTACTCATCGCTAAATATTTGACCTGCTGGAATGTTTGTGGGGAAGAATGGGCTCCCTCGCTGTGACTAACTTGCTGTTCTTTTTCAGGAATGAGCAGGCTTGCTGGGTGTATAAAATTGGTGTCAGTGTTCCCAGCCTGGAGGAGGAATCTGCTACAGTTATTCATTGATAAAATTTTCTATGGATGCCTTAAATTTTCAGAAATGATCCTAGATCTGAAGTGTATTTATCTAAAATTTATATAATTCCTCTCCATAGTAAGATAATTTTGAAATTATAGTTTGACTTACCTATTTGTGTATATGCTTTTTTAAAGTATATTCTTTTTTAAAAATTTTTATTTAGTTATTTTTCAAGTACATTTTTTGTCTATTTCTCCCATCCCAGCCACCCCCCCCGCCCTGTCTCCCCCCTCTCTCCCATTCCCTTCCCCCAGTTTTCATCCCTGTGTCTTTAAAGTATATTCTATTGATTATACTTTTGTAGTTGTCCCAATTTTTTCCCCTTTGCCGCCCTCTGCTTGGTAGCCCCCTACCCTCCAGCAGTCCCCTCTTAGTTCATGTCCATGGGTTGTACATACAAGTTCTTTGGCTTCTCCATCTCCTATACTATTCTTAACCTCCCCTTGTCTATTCTGTACCTACCATTTATGCTGCTTAATACCTGTACTTTTCCCCCTCCCCCTCCCCTATCTCTGCTGATGACCCTCCAAATGATCTCCATTTGTGATTCTGTTCCTGTTCTAGTTATTTGCTTAGTTTATTTTTGTTTTTGTTTTTTTAGATTCAGTTGTTAATAGTTGTGAGTTTGTCATCATTTTACTGTTCATAGTTTTGATCTCCTTTTTCTTAATAAGTCCCTTTAACATTTCATGTAATTAAAGGTTTGGTGATGATGAACTCCTTTAGCTTAACCTTATCAGGGAAGCACTTCATCTGCCCTTCCATTCTAAATGATAGCTTTGCTGGAGAGAGTAATCATGGTTATAAGTCCTTGCTTTTTGTCCCTTTGAGTACTTCTTTCTAGCCCCTTCTTGCCTTCAAGGTTTCTTTTGGGAAATCAGCTGATAGTCTTATGGGAACTCCTCTGTAGGTAACTCTCTTCTGTTCTCTTGCTGCTTTTAAGATTCTCTCTTTAAGCCCTGGCTGGTGTAGCTTAGTGGACTGAGTGCGGGCTTGCAAACCAGACAATTGTGGTTCGATTCCCAGCAGGGTATGCACAAAAGGCAACCATACATTGATGTTTCTCTCCCTCTCTCCTTCCCTTCCCCTCTAAAGATAAATAAATAAAATCTTTAAAAAAAAATTCTCTCTTTAGCCCCTGGCTGGTGTGGCTCAGTGAAGCAAGCACTGACCTGGGAACCAAAGGGTCACTGGTTCAATTCCCAGTTAGGGCACATGCCTGGGTTACGGGCAGGCCCCCAGTAGGGAGAACAGGAGAAGCAACCACATATTAATGTTTCTCTTCCTCTCTGTCTCCCTCCCTTCTCCTCTCTCTAAAAATAAATAGATAAAGTCTTTAAAAAATGATTATTTTTAACCTTTGGCATTTTAACTGTGATGTGTCTTGGTGTGTCTTTTTTTTGGTCCCACTTGTTTGTAACTCTATGTGCTTCCTGGACTTGTAGATGAAATTCCCTTACCAAATTGGGGAAATTTTTTTTTATTATTTTTTCAGATAAGTTTTTAATTTCTTGCTCTTCCTCTTCTCCTTCTGGCAGCCCTATGATTTGGATGTTGGAACATTTGGAGATATCCCAGAGTCTTCTTATTCTCTCATTTTAAAAAAATTCTTTTTTCTTCATTCTGTACTAGTTGACTGTTTATTTCTTCTTTATGTTCCAAATTGTTGATTTTAACCCCAGCTTCCTTCCCTTCACTGTTGGTTCCCTGTGGATTTTTCTTTATTTCACTTATTGTAACCTTCATTTTTTCCCTTGTGCATTCGCCGTACTCACTGAGTTCTCTGAACATCCTCATCAACAGTGTTTTGAACTCTGCATCTGATAGGTTGGTTATCTCCGTTTTGCTTAGTTTCTTTTCTGGAGTTTTGATCTGTTCTTCCATTTGGGCCATATTTATTTGTCTCCTCAATTTGGCAGCCTCCCTAAGTTTGTTTCTGTGTATTAGGTAGAGCTGCTTTGACTCCTGTCTTGACACACCTGTTACCAGCAGAGCCTTAAGTATTGCCAGAGCAAGGCAATCTGCTTCACTGCTTTGTGGCACTGTATGTTGGGGAGGGGTCAGAGAGGGAACAATGCCCTTTGCTCAGCACTCACCCCTTTGCAGTCATTTCCCCTACTTCCTGTGTGTGACTGGTGCCCTTCTAGCTGCTGCCCTGGTGGTGAATACCAGAGTGGGTGGGTTTGCGTACGTTCCAGGACCATACAGGTCTTTTATTTTTATTTTTTTTTTTAAATATAATTTTTTAATTGATTATGCCATTACATTTGCTCTATTCCCCCCTCCTTTCCCCTCCACCCTGCATACCCCTCCCCCACCATTTCCCCCTTTAGTTCATGAACATGTGTCTCAATTTCTTTAGATTCTGTATTTCCCCTACTATTCTTACCCTCCCCCTATGTATTTTCTATCTACTATCTATGCTACTTATTTTCTGTACCTTCTCCCCCCTTCCCCTCCTCCCACTCCCCTATTGCTAACCCTCCCTGAGATCTTCATTTCTCTGGTTCTGCTCCTGATCTAGCTATCCTCTTAGTTTGCTTTTGTTTTAGGTGTGGTTCTTAATAACTGTGAGTTTGCTGTCCTTTCACTGTTCGTCTTTTTTATCTTCTTTTTCTTAGGTAAGTCCCTTTAACATTTCATATAATAAGGGTTTGGTGATGATGAACTCCTTGAATTTGGTCTTATCTGAGAAGCACTTTATCTGTCCTTCCATTCTAAATGAAAGTTTTGCTGGATAGAGCAATCTTGGATGTAGGTCTTTGGATTTCATGACTTGGAATACCTCTTTCCAGCCCCTTCTTGCCTGTAAGGTCTCTTTTGAGAAATCAGCTGACAGTCTGATGGGAACTCCTTTGTAGGTGACTGTCCCCTTAGCTCTTGCTGCTTCTAAGATTCTCTCCTTCATTTTAATCTTGGCTAATGTAATTATGATGTGCCTTGGTGTGTTCCTTCTTGAGTCCAACTTCTTTGGGACTCTCTGAGCTTCCTGGATTTCTCGGAAGTCTATTTCCTTTGCCATCTTGGGGAAATTCTCCTTTATTATTTGTTCAAATAATTTTTCAACTGGTGGTTGTGCCTTTCCCCCTTCTGGTACCCCTATAATTCGGATGTTGGAACGTTTAAAGATGTCCTGGAGGTTCCTAATCTTCTCCTCATTTTTCTGAATTCTTATTTCTTCATTCCTTTCTGTTTGACCATTTTTTTCTTCCTTCTGGTTCTCTCCCTTGATTTGAGTCCCAATTTTCTTTCCATTACTATTGGAATCTTTTGTATCCCCATTCATTTCAATTAATTTAGCTTCCATATGTTTCTCTAATTTGTGGCTAAAGTCAACCAGTTCTGTAAGGATCTTTATAACCAGTGTTTTGAACTGTGCATCTGAAAGACTGGCTATTTCTTCATCGCTTAGATCTATCGGTTCTGGGGCTCTGAGTTGTCCTAGAGCCATTTTTGGTCTGTTCGCGCTGTTAAGTGAGCGGAGCGAAGCCTTAGTTGTTTACCAGGACGGGGCGACCCAGGTCGCTGGTTTGTGACGCTGTGTGTGGGGGCGGGGTCAGAGAGGGAGCAATGGCGTTCCTCTCCGCTAGCCCAGCGTTTCCAGTCACTCCGCACGCATGGGGTTTATCCGATCGGTATTGCGCCGGCTTCCCTTCTCACTGGCTTCTCCGCACGTAAATGCGCGCGACTGAGCGACCCACCGCGCCCCTTCTTTGTGCGCTCCGGCAGCCAGCTCGCTCGCAATCGCGCCCTCGGTTCCCTGCGCGAACCGCGCACCGCCCCGGGAATTTTTTCTTGCTAACCTGCTCCGCTGCTGGCCTGGCTCCTCGTACCGGTCCAGCCGAGTATCTAGTTGTCCTTTGGACTCCGTATTGTCGATTTTCCGTGTGGCTTGGTTGTGACTGCTGTTAAAAATAGTTGTTCTTAGATTTGGTTGTGCACAGAGGCGAGGTGGACCCTCCACCTACTTCTCCATCTTGGCGGAAGTCCCATACAGGTCTTTTAAACAGACTCTCTTGAGAGACTGGCAGTTTATTCTGCTGCCCCACCCCACGCTGGTTTTTACAGCCAAAAGTCAGTAGACTTTATTTCCTGGCACTGGAATCCTGGGCTGCACAGTCTAGCCTGGGGCTGGATCACTCTCTCCCCAGGTGTCCATCACGGTTTTTATCTGCTGCATGTGAATGTGGGACTGCCCATTCCATCAGTTGCTGCTGCCACCTGCACTGCACTGTGTCCTTTCTGCCCCAGCTCCCCGTTTCCACCCCTCCTACCAGTCTGGATGAATATTTCTTCTTTAAATCCTTGGACTACCATACAGTTCAATTTTTTTGGCAGTTCTGGTTGTTTCTAGTTTTGAAGTTAGTTGTGATCCTTCTTATGGTTATTCGAGGCAGCAAAGCATATCTACCTATGCCACTGTCTTGGCTGGAAGTCTATATGCTTCTTGATAAATACTTGTTTTTCCCATTTGAAGTCAATTATGGGTAGGTTTCACAGTGCAAATTGTTAAGAACTAGTAGCACTATAGAATTTTAAGTTTACTGAAATAACTTTCTAATTGATATATTCTCACTAGTTCAGCTTGCTTTTACAAATTTGGAAACTTTTTGGATAACTGGGATAAAACTAGGCTTAAACAAAGCTCAGTGGCTTTTTTATACTGTAACACATTGTAACAAAAATAAACTACAGGTTTTTAATAGATGTCGATTTTTTGGAATTCTTAAAAATAAATTGGGATTAAAAAATTGCATCAGTGCTTTGTGGTTTTAAGAAATGATTTACTTTAAAGTAGTTAGTTATTCTCATTCTTGATATACCCTTGAATTTTCATCAAGGAGCACAATTTGTTGTTGGGAATGTTTTCATAGTGCTTGGGAGCATTTGATGTAAAAAAAATGTAAGATTTTGTTTATTTATTTTTAGAGAGGGAAAGGGAGAGAGAAAGAGGGAGAGAAACATCAGTGTGTGGGTGCCTGCAACGCAGGCATGTGCCCTGACTGGGAAACAAACCAGCAACCCCTTGGTTCTCAGGTCCACCTTCAAGTCACTGAGCCACATCAGCTAGGGCTGATGTAAAAATATTTAATGGTCCAAAGCCATTTTATGGACCAAAGATAAAAACTTCATTTTTCCTGAGCAAACTTTTTCAGAATTTTAAGAATCGATTTTGTTCACCCTTTTGTGATATGTGGTAGTTGTTTATAAGTAAATCTTTTCTTGGCCATGCTTTGTCTCCCAACCCCACTTTTGGTTTTCTTTTGAAAGTTTCTGTTTAACAAAGATATTTTAGACTCAGAGTGTTTTTCTAATAAAATTCTTTCAAAAGTTCTAGTATTTGTTTTGTTTTAAAGGCAGCAGACTTTGAGAGTTAGTCTTTTGACTTCATAAGAAGACTAAACATGAATCTTGGAATACAGTAAGTTGATTTAGTACAATAAGTCAGACAGATAGCTAGGTCTATCCTCAGCAGGGCCAAGTAATATTGGATTTAAAAAAATTAAATGTTCACAATTTTTTAATGAAACTGTATATATGGTGATTACCTTCCACTTCATTTACTTTTCTACTTATTTATATACTGACACTAGCCTTTGATCTTCCTCTTCCCCCCCACCCCACAAATACCCTCAGTTTTAACAAAATTAAACTGTTCTTCACTTATGTGACTGTTTAACACATTTGGCCTATTTTTTAAAAATCTGTATTATTTAGAAACTAAATTTCAACTCTATTGACTTGTGTTAGAAATTTTTTTCCTTCTGCTTAAATGGAATTATCAGTCATTTGTAGATTACCATTTGTAGATTACCAAATGTAAATGTAGATTTACATTTGTAGTCAAATGTAAAAGGTCTTCAGATCTGGTAATGACTTGCTTTGTCTTGTAGAGGAATGTCATATTTTCTGGTGACAAATTGTTATACAGCAAGTGACAACACAGGTGGCAATCAGGTGTCACATGAGGAGGCAGACCCGAAGCTCCTTGGCAGCAGACACTGGTAGCATCTGCATGCTGGGGTGCCTGAAGCATCCAGGCCCAACTCACAGGGTTGACTGTTGGTGGGGTGCAGGTGTGGAAGCGCCTTTATTTTAACTGGTAGATTCAAACTCTGATTAGAATTATTTAGAATTCTGTGATTAGAGTATTTATTTAGTAGTGTTGTTTCTACTTGAGTTTTCATAGCTCAACATAGGATAACATGGGCTTCAGATTTTTGTCAACCAGTTATTTATTAACTTTTTATTTTGTTTTGTTTTAACAGCAGTTTTAGTAGTAACTTCTTGACTAAAAGGAAAGAAAATAGTTTAATCTTGGTCTCCTTAAAACTTTTTCATTGATAAAGTCTTTTTTTAAAGATTTTATTTATTTATTATTAGAGAGAAGGGAAGGAAAGGAGAAAGAGAGGGAGAGAAATATCAGTGTGTGGTTGCCTCTCACATGGCCCTCAACTGGGGACCTGGCCTGCAACGCAGGCATGTGCCCTGACTGGGAATCAAAGCAGCGACTCTTCACTTTGCAGCCCGGGCTCAATCCACTGAGCTACACCAGCCAGGGCTCATTGATATTTTTTATTCTGATAAGACTTTAATGTTTCAGGAATTTGACATGATTCTTTAAATTAGCACGCTTTTAATTTATTTATTATTTAAATTAATTTCTTGGAAACTGTTTCTTTATAATAGAAACAGTGTCCAGTGTTGCATATTTTTTCTTTGGGCAAGTCTGGGTTTGGTGAACCCAGAAATGTTACTTCCTTTCCTCTGGCCTTGGCTCTCCATGCCTGCTTTTGGTTTTGATGTTTTAATGATATCCTCCCTGTTTAGTGATTTGTGTTCAGGAAGCTGGGCAGTGATTACTTTTGTTTCTGCTTTGTGAACTTCCTTCCCGACTTCCTATTTTTACCAAGCAGCTACAGGAAATGAGGCAGCTCCTGGATGGCTGCTGCTAAACACTGATTTTAGGTGGGAGAGGACAAGGCCTTAGGGCCTGAGCCATTTAAAGCATTTTTCCATGGGCACACCATTGGGTTAGTATGACAGCATGTCCTCCTCAACTTTGGTGGAGGGGCAGGTGCAGCTCAAATGGAGGGCAGAGCTTTTGTGAAGTAGGTGAGGGGTTTTTCAGTGGTAACAATAGGGGTGGGAGGTAGTGACCCTGTGGGCTAGCTGTTGTGGGTAAACAGTGTGGCAGGAACAGAGGGTCATTTGAAGGGACCTGTTATGAGGAAGTCTGGCAAGGTAGATTCTGGTTTCTTTGGGGGCCTTGAGTGGCAGGCCTGAGGTGAACTAAGGAGACCCATCTGCTCTCAGAGATCTCTGACCAGGCCTCAGCCTCTATGGCACTCTCCTTCCTCTAAACTCATTGCATTTGTTTCTAAAACACTTTAGCATTTACCCATCTCTTCCCAGTGATACCTCTTACTGCCTTATGGACCTGTTGTAGCTTAATTTATGTGGAAGTTTGTATCATCTTCCCAGGAAGATGTAACTTTTTTATACATTAGGTACTAGAATATGAAAGGAGCTTAAGGCATTTGTTTAGCAGTTCCTCAATAGCTGCACTTTTGACCTTTTGGGTGGATAATTCTTTGTCTTTAGGTGAACAGGGGGCTGTACTGTGCATTGTAGGATATTTAACAGCATTTCTGGCCTTACCCACTAGCACTCCCCCAGTTATGACAACTAAAATATGCTTCCAGACATTGCCAAATGTCCCCTGGGCATGTATGCATGTGTAATCATCTCCACTGTTGAGAACCACTGTGTTAATAGATTGAATTCTGATTTACTAATTTTGTGAAGTGGAATAAAATGGAATGTTTGGTTCCTTGGGATAGCCATTTGTTAGTTTCTAATTCTAGTATCTAACATTCTCATACATTTTTAGTTTGCTACTTAGATTTTGTTTTTGTCTATCAGCTAGTTTTGAGATATACCTTCTGTGTGTTTTCATTGAAAGAGCTGCAGCCTGAGAATCTAGCAGCCTATCTTCTGGTCCTCATAAATGGCATTCTCAGCCTTAAATGCTTGCTCTGGAAGGGTAGTTCCTTGGAAACTGAGTGGCAAGGGTGTAAAAGAGAGGATGAAAGGCATTTAGGATATCTGGTTCATGGGTGCCAAAAAGGTTGGGGACTGCAGTTCTAATAAGAGATAGATTACTTTTTAAAAAAGATTTTATTTTATTTTTAAACAGAAGGGAAGGAAGGAGAAAGAGGGAGAGAAACATCAATGTGTGGTTGCTACTCACATGCCTCTCACTGGGGACCTGGCCCGCCACCTAGGCATGTGTCCCAACCAGGAATTGAACCTGCTGTACTCTGGTTCACAGGCCAGCACATAATCCACTGAGCCACACCAGCTAGGGCAGATAACATTTCATCACTCTAGTTCAACTTCCTGTCAATTCCAAGAAGCCTACAGCTTTATTTAAATCATCTCCTAAGAGTGAGAAACAATGTTTTTGCTTAGGTATTGGACATAGGTGGAATAGTACAGTGATGGAGCACTCAGCCTCCTGTGGGCAGACTACTACGCCCCAAATTCAGCTCTGTTGGTGACTGCTACCTTGTCCAAGTGGCAAGAAGTTGAAGAACTCACTTAACCTCTTTAGGTGCCCCACCTACCTCACAGGGTCATTGTGAACATTAAATTAGGTAGCAGCGTGAAGTGCATAGCAAAATGCCTGGCACTTAGTACCCATTAAGTTAATGTTAGTTGTTTGTATTGTGTAGTTTTAGTGAGCATTAAATGAGATTATGTATTTAACGCTCCAGGTATAATGCTTGACCCAACGAAGGCATTTAGTGAATGGTTCATTTTATTGAAGAGTAGTTGTATAAACATGATATGTCATCAGTAGCTTTTTTTTCCTTATAAAGCAGAATTTTATATCTAGCATTTAACTGCTGCCTCTGTGGATGGCAAGGCTGTGTGAATGCTATAAAGAAATGGTCATTCAATAACACTAATAATGAACTAATCATTCAACAGATATCTATTGAATGTTTACAGTGTGCTTAGCACTCTTGAATATCTTGAATGAGCTCTGTGATATTAGGGGTTGGAGTTGGCAGGGAAACACAAAGGAAACTGGCAGTTGTAAACAGAATGGTACAGCAAAGATAATGTTAAGATAAGAGTAAAAACAGGGTCTTATGGTAGCATACAAAGTCACTCCTAACTCAGTGTTCCTCAGTGTGGCTTCCCAGAGGAGGTGATGTCTAACTTAGATATTCAGGAGGAGTGAGAGTAAGCCAGGAGGGCTTTCCAGGCAGAGGGAACTGAAGGTATAGATGGTGAGAGGGAAGATGGCTCAGCAAGAACCAGGCAGTATTAGGCAGAGACACTGGGGATCGTGGTTTAAGAAAGTTGGGAAATGTAGTGGAGAGCCATGTGGATTTTAAGCAGGAGAGTAGCATGATTGAATTGGCTCTAGAACAATCACACAACTACAAGAGGGGAGCAGTCCAGGCATTTGGAGAATCACTCAGGAAGCTCTCTGTAATTCAGGTAAGAGGTAAAGATGGTCTGAATTTTGGATTGGCAGTGAAGATATAGAGAAGAGGAAAGATGTGAAAGATACTATGACTAAATGATTAAGTGGATGTAAATGTGGCTTGTTCATGTAGGTAAGTGGTGATGTAGGTAAGTGCATTTATCAACACAAGGAAGGAACCCTGAAAGACAGGGAGAGTGGTTTTGGACATTTTACTTGGAGACCTGTTCAGTAGGGATCTGAAACACAGGAGAACGAGCTGGGTTAGAGAGATGGATTGGGGAACGCTGCCCAGAGAGAATATGTTGATTTTATACAGTACAGCATAGAGCTCTGAGGAACCACACAGCACTTAAGGACCATCAGAGGAGTCAGGGGTGGAGGGTGGGGAGTGTGTGGCTCATAGAGACAACTAAGAATGGCCAGAGGGCAGGAGAAGAGCTAGGAAAAGTACCATCTTTTTATATCACTCTTTTTAATGTGGTAACATAGAAGGAAAGCCAAAAAAGGATAGTCTTAAGAAGAGAGAAAACAGAATTATTCAGGCATTTTCTTTCTTGCCTGGGTAGGTATTTTTAATTTATGAATGTTGTGGATAAAAGTCTTCAAAGCATTTTTCTGGAGTGCATTTCTAAATATGGCTGTGTCATTCTGAACTGACCAAAAAAAACCCATAGACATGGTTAGGCTTTAAACTTCATAGACAAAACTTAAACCAATCTCCTAAAGAATTCCCTGTACTGTCTGTACATTATCAAGGGTAGATATTTAAATTTACATTGTTGTGGTCTAGAGAGGAAATAATTTTCTGTATTTTTTCTCTGAAGAGGGATTTGTCTATGAGGTCATTCATCTTTTTTTTTTTAAATAACAGCTTTATTGACATAGAGCTAATATAATTCACCCATTTAAAATGTATAATTCAGTAGTTTTTAGCATGGGTGCTTGATATTCACAGTTAAACAACTACCATTACGATTAATTTTAGAACATTTCATCGCTCTAAAAAAAAGTATTCATTAGCAGTCATTCCTCATTCTTTCCAGCCACCCCAGCCCTACACAACCATTAATCTACTTTCTGTTTCAGTGGATTTGCCTGGACCTTCCATATTACTGGACTCATACAATATGTGGCCTTTTATGTCTGTCTTCCTTCATTCAACATAATGTTTTTGAGGCTCACTTTATGTTACAGCATGTATCAGTACTTTATTCGGTTTGTTTTTTTTTTGTCTGAGTAATATTACTCCATTATATGCTTATATTACATTTTAGTTATCCATTTATCTGTTGTTTTTTTTTTTATTTTATTTATTTATCTTTAGAGAGGAAGGGAAGGAGAGAAGGAGAGAAACATCAGTGTGTGGTTGCCTCTCGTGAGTCCCCTGCTGGGAAACTGGCCTGCAACCCAGGCATGTGCCCTGACTGGGAATCGAACCGCGATCGTGTGGTTCGCAGGCCCGTGCTCAATCCACTGAGCTACACCAGCCAGGGCAGATTTGAGATTTGATCTGTATTTCATCATCAGTTTTCACAAGGTCAATTTAGTTGCAAAATTTGCAACTGTAGAAGAACGGATGAACATTTGACTAGAGAAATTACAGAAAAGTGTTTGTATATATGTGTGTGTAGTGAAAGATGCTGCAAACATATAAATCAGGGGTGTCAGACTCATTTTCATTGGGGGCCACATCAGCCTCACAGTTGCCTTCAAAGGTCTGAAATAATTTTAGGACTGTATAAATGTAACTACCTGTAACTGTTAAGGAGTTGAAATTTTGTACATTTAGCCCTTTGAAGGCAACCACAAGGGTGATGTGGCCCTTGGTGAAAATGAGTTTGACATCCTTGATATAAATGATGAAGGAAGGCTCCCCAGAGAAATAGCTGGCACTCTCCATCCAGATAAAGCCTGAGCTTGATTAAGAAACAGGGTGCTTGATCATCCTGTTACTTAGCTGTAACTCTGAAGTAGAAACTGTGATCTTTGCTTTCTTTCCCACAGCAACTATCCAAAGGCTACAGAAACTGCAGCCACTGCCAGGCTACTGCAAACCAGTGGCCTGGCAAGTAGAGCGGTAGTTTGCCACATAGATGAATGTAGGCCCATCCATACTGAAGCATGTATCAGAATTTCCTTCCTTTTGGGGCTAAATAACAGACCATTGTATCATTATACTGCATTTTATTTATCCATTCATTCGTTGATGGACATTTGGCTTATTTCCACTTTTTGGCCACTGTGAATAATTCTGCTGTGAGCCTTGGTGTACAAATAACTGTTTGAGTTCCTCCTTTCAGTTCTTTTGTGTACATACCCGGGATTGGAATTGCTGGATTTTATGGTAATTATATGATTTTTTGAGGAACTGCCATACTGTTTTCCACAGTGGTCATACCATTTTATATCCCCTCCAGCCATATAGTTAAAATTTCTTCACATCCTTGACAAAGTTTTACTGTATTTTTTCAGACTATAAGATGCACCCCCCAGATTTGGGAGGAAAGGGGATGCATCTTATAGTCCAAATGTAGTTTGCCTGGCTCTCTGTGTATGGGGGGGCAGTGATGGAGCGGGGGTCACAGGTTATTAAATATTTTACCACATTTTTTGCTTCAATTTTTTTCCCCTATTTTCTTCCTCTAAAACCTAGGTGCATCTTATGGTCCAGTATGCCTTATAGTCCTAAAATAACTATATTTTCTGTGTTTTTCCCCCTTTTGAAAAATATTTTATTTATTATTTATTTTTAGAGAGAGGGGAAGGGAAAGAGAAAGAGTAGGAGAGAAACATCAATGTATCCCCTACTGGGGACCTGGCCTGCAACCCAGGCATGTGCCCTGACTAGGAATCAAACCAGTGACCCTTTGCTTCACAGGCCTGTGCTAAATCCACTGAGCTACTCCAGCCAAGGCTTTTTCCTTTATTTATAATAGCCATCCTTAGGCTGTTATATGAAGTGGTATCTCATTGTGGTTTTGCATTGTGTTTCCCTAATGTTTAATGATGTTAAGCATCTTTTCATGTGCTTTTTGGCTCTTTGTCTATTTCTTTGGACATATTTCTATTCAAGTCCTTTACCCATTTTATAGTTGGACTGTTTGGTTTATTGATCAGTGGGCTGTGATCATGAGTTGTAGAAGTTCTTTATATAGTCTAGGTATTAGTTCCTTTTCAGATATATGATTTAGAGATAGTTTTCCCATTTTATGGGCTGCTTTTTTGGTCTATTAATAATTCTTTTGATGTACAGAAATTTTAATTTTGATGAAGTCTAATCAGCCTATTTTCTATTGCCTGTGCTTTTGATGTCTTATTCAAGAAATTGCCAAGTCCAAACTCATTAATTTTTATATGTTTAATTTTTTCTCTGGAAGAGTTATTGTTGATGCTTAAATTGTCTCGTTATTGGCCATTAATAGAGCTTTTTTTTTTTTAGGTTGACCCTGGGTCCTTTTGACATGAGCCGGGTAGTAGTAGATGGATTCCCTGCTTCTGGCATGATACAAATTTCTGGACTGTTCTGACCAGCTGGCTCAGTTGGTTGGAGTATCATCCTGTACACCAAAGGGTTGTGGGTTTGATTTCTAGTCAGGGCACATACCTAGGTTTCAGGTTTGATCCCCAGTGTGAACAGGGGACATCTAATTGATGTTTCTTTCTCACATCAGTGTTTGTTTCTCTCTCAAATCAGTAAACATATCCTCGGGTGAGGATTGCCAAAAAAAAAAGAAAGAAAGAAAGAAATCCTGTGTTTATCTTTTTGTTTCTGACTCCAGATCTAGAATCAGCCATTTCTGTAAGGAGCGCTGATTCTTTTTGGTGGGAAATTGTATTAGGAGCATTTGTTGCAATTGGGATGTGAATTCTAGGTC
Source organism: Artibeus jamaicensis (assembly GCF_021234435.1). Classification (NCBI taxonomy): domain Eukaryota; kingdom Metazoa; phylum Chordata; class Mammalia; order Chiroptera; family Phyllostomidae; genus Artibeus; species Artibeus jamaicensis. The sequence continues at coordinate 454,141 of NW_026521896.1, read as the reverse complement.
TTTTCTGTAAAGTCAGTATGCATTTTTCAGAAAGAAAAAGAGAAATAATGATTTCAGACTGATATTTCAAATTCAAATAGAGGGTTAAAGGATTTTTATTACTTTGAATTTTATATTCACGTCTCTTTTCCTTTGTTGACAGTAACACCAGAGAGGTACAGATGAAATAGTGTTTTAACTTGAAATAAACCTCTGTGTGGTTATGCCACCTACTTGATAGTTTGGGTTCATTTGTCTGTTTTTTATTTTTAAGGATTGTTTTCTTTTTTATTTACTTTTTTAAAGTTATTCCATATTTACATGGTTCTAAAGATATAACTATAAAGCAAGGTAGAGAGAAGTATGTCTTTCTTCCCTGCTTTTGTTCCTTTCTATACCTCAGAGGTAAACATTTTTTGTTGGTTTTTGGTTTATTCTTCCATTGCTTAATTTTAAAACTATGTCAGAAAATGTGTGTGTGTATGCTCCCTATGCCCTACTCTACTTTCCTTGTTTTTCATCTTGGCAATCATATTTCTTATTTCCAAGAATTCTTACCTGATTTCTGCTTCCTTTATGATTTACTTCCTTATGATTTTGCTTGCTTCTCAGATCTCTCTGCAGATACCAGAGTTTCTTTTCAAGAGTTTTTCTGGGACCAAAAAAGGTGTTTCTTCAGGGGTCTGATCTGCTTTTTTTAATTTAAAAATGTTTATTTTTTATAATATACATTGAGCATTTCCAAAAATACAATTACAGTGATTTCAAAATGCAATCACTGATTCAATAAATATCCTCTATAATTACCTTCAGTCAATACTTAGAAATATATGTAGACACTAAGCTAACAAAATAAATAATGATCTGCTTTTCATCTTAATTGTCCTTTTTGTCCTCTTCGTTTTCTTTTGCTATCTAGTGATCTGTGTCAATGAAGAACTGACCTGATTAAAAAGGTAATTGACAAAAGTTTCCTCTTCTGGCAGTCCTCTTGCCTTAATAGCAGTTTGCTGATTCATTGACCAGAGTGAGAAGTATGGAGGAGAGGTAGATGAACCTATTTCCCACTCCTGACTTCTGTACCTGCTTACTCAAAGGATTTTTATTACTTTGATTTCTGTATTCATGTCTCTTCTCCTTTGTTGACAGTAACATCAGAGAGGTACAGACAAAACACTGTTTTAACTTGAAATAAACCTTTTGTTAAAAAAGGTTTTATTTATCTTTTAGAGAATAAGGGAAGGAGAGAAGGAGAGAAATATCGATGTATGGTTGCCTCTCATGCATCCCCTGCTGGGAACTGGCCTGCAACCCAGGCATGTGTCCTGACTGGGAATCGAACTGCGATCCTTTGGTTCGCAGGCCCACGCTCAATCCACTGAGCTATATGAGCCAGGTAGAAATAAACCTTCTTTGTGTAGTAATGCCACCTACTTGATAAATAGTTCAGGTTCATTTGTCTGTTTTTTATTTTTAAGGATTATTTTCTTTTTTAAAGTTATGTACAATATTTACATGGTTCACTCAACGCTGGGCATTTATCCAGCTCCTCCAGGAAAAGGGGCTCTGCCTTTCTGCCCACTTTTGACTTCGCATGTTCTGGGAAGTGTCTAGCTCTGCTCTGGTCTGTCTTGTCACACAATTAACTGCTTCTCCTCCATCTTCTAGAAAGTGACCAGCATTAAAATAGACTATATCCCTTGGCCCTTCTCGTTACTGTTATGCTATGATTTCCTTTGTGAACGTCTTTACTATTATGTCATTGGGGTTTGAGGAGGATAGGGAGGTAAGTACATATGCTTTTTTATTTAGCTTGTCGTCTTGAAATGAAACTACTTTGTGCCATATCATTGCTGTCAACAGGACTTCTTTTCACTCTATTTTGTCTGTTGGGTTAATAAGTGAAATGGATTTAAAATTTGTTCTCTGTAATCACAAATTATAGCTATCACTTCACTGAAACATGATACTGCCCACCCTAGGATGCATAGATTTTTACTCTCTTCAGGGATTAGGTGATTTTACAAGACCTTTCTTGTTTGTCAGTAACTTTTTCCAGAAAAGCAGAGGTCATAGACCTTTATTGTATGGGAATAATAAGATAAAACATGGTGCTTAATATGTACCAGACATGATTCTAAGTGCTTTATATGTATGAATTTATTTAACTCAATAACAGTAGTTACTGTTACTATATCTATTTTGCAGACGATGAAACTGAGGCACAGAGAGGTTAAAGAACTTGCCCAAGGTCACATAGCTGGTAAGTGGCAGAGCCAGGATTTCACCCAGTTAGTCCACTCAAAGGCCACCTTTGTCCACGCTGCTCTCTAAGGGGAAGCTCTTCAGATTTTCTCAGGATGACAATTTTTATGTATTATCAGTTATGAGTATAAGAAGCTTTCTTAAACTTTATGTAATTTCAAGTGTGTTCTTTCTTATTGTTTTAAATAGAAATTGCTGATAACATTGATTGCAGAAAGGAGTGTTTTAAATGATGTGACCAGGTCTGAATTCAGTTTTAATCTACTGAGAACTTTTGCAAATTATTGTGGTCTTGAAAAGATACAACATCTACTAAAGTGTCATTTTCTGCTCTGTGTTTGATGATCTTAGGCAGCAGTAAAATTTAAGAACATGTTTTAGCCCTTCAGGCAGATAAACATGGGGCACGGGAAGCATTAAAAATAGTTAAGACAAGCATTGAGAATAATTTTACTTTAAAAAAAGTGATATATCTAGGTGATGGGATGCATGCTTGTATGCCTTTTAAACTTTTTATTACAGAAATGTTTGGTCAGCCTGGCTGGTGTGGCTCAGTGGATTGAGCATGGGCCTGTGAGCATGGGCTGGTTCGATTCCCAGTCAGGGCACATGCCTGGGTTGCAGGCCAGGTCCCCAGTGGGGTACATATGGGAGGCAGCCACACATTGATGTTTCTCTCCCACTCTTTCTCCTTCTCTTTCCCTGTCTCTAAAAATAAATAAATCAAATATTTAAAAAAAGAAATGTTTGGTCAAATACAACAGTTGAGCAAATAATATGATGAACCTCAGTTTTCAACACTATCTTGCCAGAGAATATTATGTTCACCTCTGTGAAGACTCCTTAGGTAGATGTCACTTCCTTCTCTGCATATAGTTTCTTGGCAAAATCTGATTTGAAAATGAAAGAACTCGAATGGTGTTTTATTGATAGTTCCATAACATTTCCTGCCTTGTTTGTTTGTTTGTTTGTTTGTTTTTTCCTTTCTCTCTCTTTCTTTCTTTCCTCCCCTTCCTCCCTTTCCTTTCCTTTTAAAGATTTTACTTATTTTCAGAGAGACTGGGGAAGGGAGGGAGAAAGAGAAGGAGAGAAACATTGACTGGTTGCCTCTTGCATGTCCCCAACCAGGACCTGGCTGGCAACCCAAGCATGTGCCCTGACTAGAAATCTATCAGGTGATCTTTCACTTTGCAGGGGTGATGCCCAACCTGCTGAGCCAAACCCATCAGTACTCAACACTGTCTAGTTGTGATTACACCAAAGATCAGCATAGGAATGCCAGATATGTTAAAAATAAATTAAAACCAATTTCCATCTTAAGGAATTTGTTTTCTCTGCCTGAAAGAGAACCCCAGGCTTGACTATGGTACCTAAATGGTTGTGTTAGAAGCAATTATAATACAAATGGAAATTTTCATTGAATTCTCCAGTGAGCCCCTTAGTTCTTGGAAATAGCCATTTATCACATGGGGGTAGCATGTTTCCTTCTGGATTCTTGAGTGAATAGGAATATTGCTGAAATACTTCAGTTGCATTAAGTGGTGTTCATGCAGTTAGCGTCTTCAGGTGTCCATGCTTAGGTGCCCTCAATCCTTTTCACTTTCAGCAAATTTTCAGCTGAGCATTTTGGTTCTCAAATTATAGCATGCATCAGAATCACTTGGGAAGCTTTTGAAAAAATGCATATTCTCTGCGAACCAGACAGTCTCGGTTCGATTCCCAGTCAGGGCACATACCTGGGTTGCAGGCCAGTTCCCTGCAGGCCAGTTCCCTGCAGGCCAATTCCCAGCAGGGGACGCACGAAAGGCAACCATACATTGATTTTTCTCTCCCACTCTCCTTCCCTTCCCCTCTAAAGATAAATAAATAAAATCTTTTAAAAAAATTCATATTCTCTGCTCCTACCCCCAAAGATTGATTCTTTACATTTGGATTGTGTCCAGGAATCTGCATTTTAGTAATCATTCCATTTAGAGTGGTTTTCTGATTCTAATATCAGCATAGGAAGCCCTTTAGCCATGTGTGGTTTTCATTGGCTGCTTCTTTCTTTCATCCTAGTCTTAATAACGTTAATGTTAATATAGCATCTTGCAAAAAAACTTGCTTAAAAAGTTTTCATTCTTTTTCTTAAAGATTTTATTTACTTATTTTTAGAGAGAAGAGGGAGGAAGAGAGGGAGAGAAGCATAGATCAGTGTGCAATAGATACTTCTATAAATCGTTTGCCTCTCTTATGCCCCCAGCTGGGGACCTGGCCCACAACCTAGACATGTGCCCTGACCAAGGATTGAACTAGTGACTTTTGGGTTTGCAGACCTGCACTCAATCCACTGGGCCACACCAGCTAGGGCAAACGTTTTCATTCTTAGTAACATATTTAGTGACCATTATGAATACCACTATACACTGATATGACCTATAGACAGACTTATCCTCATGCAGGTGCCCCTTTGGTCCTGGAAAATTCAATTCTGATGCTCATGGGTCTAAGAACCACACTTTGAGAACATATGGGTGTAGGTAGTGAGTGGTGCGGGTGCACAGGGTCCTAGGTGTATTTTTCTTTGGTTCCCTTTAATGCATTATCCTGAGCATTAGGACCAACACTAGATACAGAAAATGAGGCTCAGTTTTGAACAAGTTACCTATTGCTTGTAACTCAATGTAGGGGAAGGGAAGCTCAGGTAGTGTAGAGGGCAGGTGTTTCTTCACCTGGGGCTACGGTGCTAAAAATGAGTGGAAGCTTTGATGTTTTTGAATATGTGTTTGAATAAGGAGTATTCTTTTATCAACATCTTTAAGGAATCTGTAACCTTTTCCTCCCCCAACCTTCACTTCCTTACTCTGTGTAAAAAAATGCAACAACAACAAAAAACTCCTGGAGCAGCCTGTATAAGAATCACCTTGACCTCTGGAAAGCAACTGTGGGAACTGCACATTGTAATACTGCCTTTTCAGGGTGGAATCAGATTTGCTTTTGCCATCTGGTCAGAACTTTGCTATACACAGCTGAGCTGGATGGATAGCTATGACCAACTTGGAATGCTTTCTCATTATCCCAAGTCTCCCTACATTTCCCAGCCTACATTGGCACCAAGTGACTAATTCTGGCCAAAGGGCTTTCATGGGAAATGATGTGTGTCATTCCAGTGGGAAACAGTAAAGAATGGGTATGATTTTCTTTTCTTCATGCTGACATAACTCTGGAAAACACAGGTTCTAGTGATGTCCCTGTAAATTGAAGAAGGGCTGCCAGATGCACAGTGAACTTCATGTGAGCAAGAAATAAATCTTTATTAGGGTAGGCCTCTTGTTTAAGGGTTTGTGACTGCAGTGTAGCTTAATCTATCTCCAGTCTGGGTAGTTCAGAACAGAACATTTATTTATGTGCTTGGAATTCTGAGACTCAAGATACACAAGTTTGATACACTGTATGGGCTGTGTAAAACCTACAGTATCCTGGGATTTTTCCCCACTCATCTGTAAATTGAAGGGCTCAAATTAGGTGATCTTTAAGGGACAGGTTCTGGGTAGCACCATTTAAATACAGATTTCTGGTTGGAATATAAAAAGGACATTAAATGTGACATTAAAGGTATCCTGGGAAACTTATTTTTATGTACTTGTTTATAGTTACAAAAGGAATCACGTGTCTGTTAAATAAGATGTTACATAAAGAAAATGGCAATGAAAGATGAAATAATTTTTTTTAAATGACGGCTTTATGGAGATATAACTCACATACCATATGTGTTTTAGTATATTCAGAGTTGTGCAGCCATCACCACTCTCCAACTTCTGAATCTTGTCATCACCCTGCAAAAGGAAACCCATTAGCAGTTACTCCCCGTTCCACAAATCTTTCTGTTTCTGTGGATTTGCCTGTTCTGGCCATTTCATGTCAGTTGGATCATATAATATATGTGGCTTCACATATCCAGCTTCTTAAGAGTCCAATTGCTTGGTCATATGGCTCTTTTCTGTTTAACATTTTGAGGAACTGCCAAACTGCTTTTCACAGTGCCAGTATCATTTTGCATTTCCGCCAGCACCTCATGAAGGTTCCAGTTTCTCCACATTCTCGCCCACAGTTAGCTTCTGTTTCGTTTTGTGTTTGTTTTAATTGTAGTCATTTTAGTGTGTGAGGTGGTGTCTTACTGTGGTTTTGATTTGTATTTCCTTAATTACTAATTGTGCTAAACATTTTTCGTTTTTTTTTAATATTTTATTTATTTATTTTTAGAAAGAGAGAAAGGGAGGTAGAAAGAGAGGGAGAGAAACATCAATGTGTGGTTCCCTCTAGTGTGCCCCCTATTAGGGACCCGGCCCGCAACCCAGGCATGTGCCCTGACTGGGAATCAAACCCGCAACCCCTCGGTTTGCAGGCCAGTGCTTAATCCAATGAGCCACACCAGCCAGGGCTCTTATTTTTAAATCTATTTTATTGATTATGCTACTACAGTTGTCCCGTTTTTTTCTTCCCTTTATTCCCCTCCATCCTACACCTTCTCCCACCAGCATTCTAGCCTCTTAGTTCATGCCCGTGGGTCATACATACAAGTTCTTTAGCTTCTCCATTTCCTGTGCCGTTCTTAACCTCCTCCTGTCTATTTTGTACCTACCATTTATGCTTCTTATTCACTGTACTGTTTTTCCTCTATTCTCCCCCCACCCCTGCTGATAACTCTATATGTGATCTCCATTCTGTAATTCTGTTCCTGTCGTTTGTTTAGTTTGTTTTTGTTTTTGTTTTTAGGTTCAGTTGTTGGTAGTTGTTTGCTGTCATTTTACTGTTCATATTTTTTATCTTCTTTTTCTTAGATAAGTCCCATTAACATTTCATATAATAAGGGCTTGGTGATGATGAAGTCCTTCAACTTGACCTTATCTGAGAAGCACTTTATCTGCCCTTCCATTCTAAATAAAGGCTTTGCTGGATAGAGTAATCTTGGGTATAGGTCCTTGCCTTTCATGACTTTGAATACTTCTTTCCAGCCCCTTCTTGCCTGTAAGGTTTCTTTTGAGAAATCAGCCGACAGTCTGATGGGAACTCTTCTGTAGGTAACTGCCTCCTTTTCTCTTGCTGCTGTTAAGATTCTCTCCTTATCTTTAATCTTGGGTAATGTAATTATATGTGCCTTGGTGTGTGCTTCCTTACGTGCAGCTTCTTTGGGATTCTCTGAGCTTCCTGGACTTGCACATCTAGTTCCTTTGCCAGATTGGGGAAGTTTTTCTTCGATATTTTTTCAAATAAGTGTTCAGTTTCCATTCTTCCTCTTCTTTTCTGGCACCCCTATGATTCAGAAGTTGTCCCAGAGGTTCCTCAGCCTCTCCTAATTTTTTTTGAATTTTTATTTCTTCATTCTGTTCTGGTTGAATGTTTATTTCTTCCTTCTGGTTCAAACTGTTGATTTGAGTCCCGGTTTCCTTTTCTTCACTGTTGGTTCCCTGTATATTTTTTATATTTCACTTTGCATAACCTTCACTTTTTCCTTTATTTTACGACCCTGTTCAACCATTTCTGTGAGCATCCTGGTTACCAGTGTTTTGAACTCTGCATCTGATAGGTTGGCTGTCTCTTCATCACTTAGTTCTATTTTTGGAGTTTTGACCTGTTCTTTCACTTGGCCATATTTATTTGTCTTGGCGCAATGGTTATGTTGTAAGGGGCAGAGCCTTAGGCAACCCACATCACTGCCTTGTGGCACTGTGTGTAGGGGAGGGGTTAGAGGGGGAACAGTGGCACTTGCTCAGCTCTCAGCCATCTTTCAGTTACTTTCCCCACTACCCACAAGCAAATTGGGCCCTTCTGGTGCTGGTTATGGGGTGGGTGGGTTTGTGCATGTTCTAGGACCCCATGGGTCTCTCCAACCCATCAGGGTCCTAGAGAGTTTCTCCCACCACTGCAACCCTCATAGGCTGAGAATTTTTCCCACCACTGCAACCCCCACAGGTTTTTACACACAGAGGTTTTGAGGCTTTATTGCCCTGTGCTGGAATGCTGGGTTTCGCAGTCTGTCTTGCTCCCCAGTTGTTCATTCCGGTTTACTCACTGGCAAATGTGGGACTGCCCGCTTCTCCAGCTGCTGCCTGCCACTTGTCCTCTCCACCCTGGCTGCCTGTCTCCACCCCTCCTACCAGTCTGAATGAATATTTCCTTAACTCCTTGGTTGTGGGGCTTCCATATAGTTTGCTTTTCTGGCAATTCTGGTTAGTTTTGTTCTTAAATTTGTTTTTGCTCTACTTTAGTTGTATGAGGAGGTAAAGTATATCTATCTATGCCTCCATCTTGGCCAGAAGAGTGCTGAGCATTTTTTTCATTTGCTTATTGGTCAGTTTTATATGTTTGAAGAAATGTCTGTTCCAGTCCTTTGCCCACCTTTTAATTGGGTCATTTGTCATTTTATTGTTGAATTTTAAGAGTTCTTTATGTACTCTAGATACTAGACCCTTAGGAGATAGATGATTTTCAAATATTTTTGTCCATATTGTAGGTTGTCTCTTCACCTTGATCGTGATCTTTGCTGTACAAATATCTTTAATTTTGAAATTCAGTTGTCAATTTTTTCTTTCGTTGCTTGTACTTTAGATGTCATGTCCATGACACTATTGTGTAATGCAAGATCACAAAGCTTTACACATATTTTAGAAGAGTTTTGTAGTTTTAGCTCTTGTATTTTGGTCTTTCATTATTTGAGTTAATTTTTGTAAGATAGGGGTCCATATCCATTCTTTTGCTTGTGGATGTCTAGTTCTCCCAGCATCATTTATTGAAAATACTGTTCTTTCCCAGCCAAATAGTTTTGGCAGCCTTTTCTGAAATCAGTTGACCATGGATATATGGGTTTACTCTAAACTCTCAATTTTAAAGTATATATGTAAAATCTTTCCTTATGCCAGTATTCCACTATCTTGATTACTATAATTGTATGGTGGGTTTTACAATCAGGAAGTGTGAGTCCTCCACATATTCTTTTTACTATTTGTTTGGCCTTCTTGAGTCTCTTGCATTTTCATAAGATTTTTAAGATTAGCTTGCCCATTTCTATAAAAAACTTAATTCAGTTTGGTAGAGATTGCATTGAATTTGTAGATGAACTTGGTGATAATATTTTTAAGTTTTACAAATTTCATTTAAATAAATTTTGGAAGCATAAACTAAAATAAGTTTATGTTGCTTTTTAGAAAAAATTAGGTTACGTATATGGTTCTTTCTTGGCCTTTTGGGAATATCTGGCAGAGTAATGGCGTTGGACAAAGAAGGAGTCCTCAGGGCTGCTTAAGATTCACTATGGCCAACTCGAGGTGTGTTTCTCCTTCACAGACCACACAGTTTTTATGTAGACACCCTTCCTCCTTCAGCATTCCTGTAGAGCACTTCTATTGTACTTCAGAGTTTGTAAAGCTATGTTGATTATGATGGAGCACTTGGATAGGGATAGATACGATTGCCTTATTGCCATGAATTTGAAAAAAAACACTTGGGAACATATTTCTTACAAGTAACTATTTGATATTTTGTTTCTTGCAAAGTTTATGAGATTTTAGGAGTGAAGATTTTCTGGAACACAGAGCTACAATTGGTGGCCAGTTTCATTTAATTTATATGCTAGCTGGGTTAGGGTAGTTATACCTTTAGTGTTTGTATCCATTGCACTTTTCTCATCTCTTGCTCTTGTTTTATATATATTTAGCTTCCTAGATTCCTTATGCAATCACAGAACCATAAAGGAGGCATGGTGTCGTGGCCATGATAAGTGACAAAGTGTGACTTGTATTTATTATTATCTAAACATAGGGGAACTAGAAAGAAAACCCCAGTTATAATAAGTAGACCAAACTATATACAGACATCATACAAGTTGAAGTTTAATATACACTAAGTATAGCTCAGTAAAATATATTTGAACTATTGTTATGTTTGGGAGAACAGAGAGTTCAGACAAGAATGAGCCCTGATTAGCTATGAGAGAACTGTACTACTCCACTGTTGTGGGTATCAGGAACTACAACCAGAAACATCCAGACATTGTTATTTGAACCTATCCAGAGCCAGAGGTCCTACAGAAGGTACCTCATGGTATAAGGCCAGCACACTCTGCCAGGCTTTCATTTGAATATCCAGAGGGGAGATTGGTACCTGAGTGAGAATGGGAAGAATCATGTCTGCAAACTTCCTTCCAGCCACTCACTTCTCCAGGCTCTGTCTTTCTGTATGCTGCACTTCGGTTCAGCTGGGGATCCTGAAGAGACCATATGTCATCCTGCTTTAGGGCCTTTGCTGTGATGGTCCTTTAACCTGATGAGCTCCACCCATTGCTTTTACATTTGTCAAAACCTATCCTACAATCGAGGCTTACATCAAAGTAACATTTTCCTCATAACAACCTTCCTGATTTCTTTTAGTCTTTGCTTATCACTTCCTTTTCCAAATCCCCTTAAAGTTTTGTGGATGCTTTATTTGTCAACATGAATCCAAACCCTGCTCAATGTGTCAGTTACCAGCCTTGGCTTTAACTTGGCTTTAACTTGGAGTGGTTGGTGTGGAATCAAACTCTTTGTTGAATTATTTTTGTACTACAACCCAAGGAATTTTCTAGCAATCATCATGTCATAGTTCAAATTTCACTGTGGTACCTATTGTTGTAAGGTTATAATATGACTTCTTAGGTATTTATAGACCACCTTTGTGGATAATAGCATTTCAAGAATTAATGTTCCAGAAATATTCTTTGCTCTGTAACTTTCCTAACTTTATCTTGTTTTTCCCTCTTAACAGGATATGACTTAGAGGCCTTACAATTACATCTGTGCATTCTTGCTTCAGACTTCACAGTTGAAGGCCAACCCAGTCTGCAAGTACCTCTTCTTCTTAATGTTACAAGGAAACCGCTACCTCAGCAAACAAAAGGAAAGGAAAAGACTTATAATAACAAATGCCATTTTTTAAAAAACAAAACTTGTTTTCAGAAAATATTAAAGGAAATTTGGAAAAGATTTGCATTCAAAAGAAGTTTTTCAGGTAAATGGATTTGGCAGGCAGGCTCTGTCAAAATTCTGCAGAGGTTTGAGCTTCCTTCTTAAGGACTTAGTATAAAGTAATTCTGTACTGCTTTTTAAATTGCTGTTGATCAGCTTGTGGGTTTTGGGGTTCTAACTTTTCTGGTGTATTGGAAATACATTATATTACATTTTTTAAAGTTAAGTTATTTTTCTGCCATTGTAAATACAAGTAGCAAAATATTATGGCAAAGCAATTATAGGTAAGCATTTTTCTCAGCAAGCATATCTTTTTATTAAGAGAGTGGAATGATAACAGTTCTTATCCAGTATTTTGGACACACTTATTTTTTGTCAGAGGTCTTGCCTACACTGAAAATATTAATTATATAAACCTGTTGTCTTCTCATATCTACATTGGATCACATGGTCACCTGCCTCATGGAAATGCCTTTTTTAAAATTTAGATTTTCAGAACTCCACTATTTTTATACCTAGCTACAGTTTTAGGGAAAAGAAGACTCAGAACCCTGACTTACTCACAATCACTGGGACAGTTCTCTCTCCCGCATGTATTGCTGCAGTGCCCAGGACAGTAAAATGGACTACAAGAGGCGCTTCCTGCTTGGCGGGTCCAAGCAGAAGGTGCAGCAGCACCAGCAGTACCCGATGCCCGAGCTGGGCCGAGCACTGAGTGCTCCCCTGGCATCTACAGCCACCACTGCCCCTCTGGGCAGCCTGACCGCTGCGGGCAGCTGCCATCATGCCATGCCTCACTCCACTCCCATCGCTGACATCCAACAAGGCATCTCCAAGTACCTGGATGCTCTCAATGTCTTCTGCCGTGCCAGTACTTTCCTCACAGATCTCTTCAGCACTGTGTTCAGGAACTCTCACTACTCCAAGGCAGCCATGCAGCTCAAAGATGTGCAGGAGCATGTCATGGAAGCAGCCAGTCGGCTAACTTCAGCCATAAAGCCCGAGATTGCCAAGATGCTGATGGAACTTAGTGCTGGGGCTGCAAACTTTACAGATCAGAAGGAATTCAGTCTTCAGGACATTGAGGTAATGTATCTTCTGTGTCATAATTGGATAGGCAAAATGTGTTCCAGAGGTAAGTGACAATATGTTCTAGTTTTTTCCCAAATCACCATAATAATGGTCTTCATCCTCTTTCTATTGATACTCTCTTCTTATAAAAAAATTGTATATGCCAGGTTCTGAATTGCTTTCACTTCAAGTTAAGAAGGTTAAAAGATTACTAAACAAACAAAATCAACCTGTATTTTGTTCTTTAAATTTTCAAATTGTAACTGAATTTCCAGGTAACATACTATTAAAAGTACAGGGAGAGACTAAGAATTCTAAATGTGATTATGAACTTTATTTGTAAATTGTCATTACATAGAACCATTGGTTCAATATAGAAAATTCCACACGTTTAAATTATTTTTACAGTCCTAAATCCACAGCTGTTCACAACTGGATGCATTTGATTCTTATTCAGTACTTCTTAGGGTCTTTGGTAGTCAAAATGAAATGTTCTCCCTTTTTCAAGGCTCTAGACTCGAATGTCAGATTAGAATACAAATTTCATTCAGAATAAAGATGACCTTTTTCTATCCTTCATTTAGGAACTGATTTATTAAACCATGATCTGTTATATTAGTGTCACTGTTAGATTTCTGAAAATTATTGTCTGCACAGAGAGTTCTTTTGAGCTTGAGTTTTCTATTGTACATTTTAGCAGCATGTCATAGGTTAGGTTCCAGGTTGTTAGCAGGGAGAGTGTCTTTTTCCCCATCCTGAGAATGAATTTGATTTTAGGAAATCACCAATCTTCTGAGGCAAATCTGAAGGTTGAATTGGCTGAATAAGCTATTAAGCTGTCTTATACTGCAGTGGGTTTGGGGTCGGGGGGAAATAGCTATTAAGAAATACAACTGATTTTTATTGTGTTTGAAAGTGATTTTGATGAAATTTCCAAAAGGAATTGAAACTATTTTTGAAAAAGCATGATATTCTTGGTGTCATGCAGCAGTCATCAAACTTTTTCTGTAGAGGGGAAATAGTAAATTTTAGGCTTTGTGGGCCACATGTGGTCTCTGTTTCTTCTCCTTCTTTTCTTTTTTTAAATATATAACCCTTTAAAAATGTTAAAATGAGCCCTGGCTGGTGTGGCTCAGTGGATTCAGTGCCGGCCTGTAAACAAAGGTTACCAGTTCGATTCCCAGTCAGTGCATATGCCTGGGTTGCAGGCCATGTCCCCAGTTGTGTGTGAGAGGCAAATGATCAATGTATCTCTTGTACAGTGATGTTTCTCTCCCTATTTTCTCCTTCCCTTTCCATCCCCTCTGTCTAAAAATAAATAAAATCTTAAAAATAAATAAATAAAATGTTAAAACCAGTTTTATCCGAGCCTGTCTATTGAACTGGATTTGGCCCATTGGCTATACTTTGCTGAACCTGCTAGTATAAATGTAAAACTTCCTTGGGTGGTTCTGTTTTGAATCTATCTAAGTATATATGTAACTTCTGATTTCTATGATCACATTTTATAGTTAGGGAAATCATCATTTTGAAGTGTTTTTAAAATGGCTTGTCATAGTTTAAATTGCATAGTTTTTTTGTTTTGTTTTTTAAAGATTTTTATTTATTTATTTTTAGAGAGAGGGGAAGGGAGGGAGAAACAGAAGGAAAGAAACATCAGTGTGTGTTTGCTTCTCGCATCCCCTACTGGGGACTTGGCCCACAACCCAGGCATGTGCCCCAACTGGGAATTGAACCAGGGATCTTTGGTTCTCAGGCTGGTACACAGTCCACTGAGTCACACCACTCAGGGCGAAATTACATAATTTTTAAATCACACACACAAAACATATTTTTTTTAAAATGTACCTCTCAAGCATGAATGGAACTGGAGAGCATTATATTAAGTGAAATAAGCCAGGGGATGAAAGACAAATACCATACGATCTCACCATTAACAGGAACCTAATCAACAAAATGAACAAGCAAGCAAAGTATAGCCAAAGACATTGAAATTGAGAATAGGCCGACAATGGTCAGAAGGGAGAGGGGAGGGGATAAAGGGGAAAAAGGGTGAAGGGTTTACAGGAACAATTATAAAGGACATATAGACAACAACAAGGGGGGGATGGAAATGGGGAGGGAGGTCAGAAGGGGTGGAAAGGCAGAAAACTGTACTTGAAAAACAAAAAAGAAAAAAATTTACCTCTCGAAAGAAATTCAAGCAAAACTATTCTCTACTTTCCTATCCTTTTTCCCAGAAGTAACCACCATTAACTGGTTGGTGTATGCCATTCCAGGCTATTGTTTTTGCATGTATGGATTAAGTATTTGTGCATGTACAGGTATACAGCTTGAGCTTTTATTTGTTTTATATAAAGAATCAAGTTGTTCAGCCAACAGTGTGCGTTCAGAACACTTCTACAAAGAAGTGTTCTACACTTCTTTGTAGAAATGTGGCAAAAGCAGTTAAGGACTCTTTGCTTTCTGTTGAACAATATTAGATTTATACTGTTAACAGCTATTATCCTGTAATGACATAAGCACTTTTAGCTTGATTTAGAATTTTAGACAAGAGTAGTTTGTAAAATAAAGAAGCCTTTTATTTTAACCTGAACATTATTGTGTTCTTCAGACTGTGTCTCCAGTTGCTGGAGGAGACAGAGCTAAACATGTAAGGCCATTTGCCCTTCAGCCCTGTAGGCAAAGTGCTGTTGTTTTCTCAAGTCAAGACAACTATAGGATGAACCAACCATGAGGAGCTGAAGCACAATAGCACCTTCCTTGTCCCTTCTGCTTTCCTGGGGCCAGCATTGACCACTTGAGTTGAGAAGGGGAATATTATGTTATTGTTGTGGTTTGGAACTTTGACTTAGCTTTCGCCATTAAAATGTAATTAGGATAGCTAGAATGCTACCTTGCTTTTGTACATAATAGGGTAAACAGGTTTCAGAGCTAGACTGGAAACTAAGTGCTGTTGATGGGTTTTGGAATCTATGAGTATATTTTAAGTTTCAAATAGCTGACCTCTAAGTTAATTCTAAAATGTGATCGCCAAATGTAGACCTGCAGACTTAGCATTTTGCTTTTTCCACAGAGTAGTATTTGTTGTTTCTGGAATTTATGTACTGCCATGGGCCAGTCAGGCTCTCTCTCAAAATATTTATCAACTCATATGGACTGGCTAGGCATTTGTCCCTTTTTCCTGTTTTTATTAGGATTTTATTAGCAAGGTCCTGAGAGGGCTTTTTAACATTCATCCTTGGGGAAAAAGTCTATGGCCTAACATTGCTGAACTTGACTGGCTAGATGAGCACTACTCAAGAGCTGAGCCCAGGACTGTGGGTGAGAAAAGCCCCGAATTCAGTATTCAAATGCTTGACCATTTTAAACCTAAGACAAAGTACCAAACCCATTGTCCCACCCTGAAGGTGCCCCAGAGCATGCTTCTAATGCTTCCTTGTTTACAACCAGGTTTGGGATATGCTCATTGATTGACAGATCCTGAACTGCAGTTGCCTACTGTGTGTTCAGGGGCAAGGCTGGGTATATGTGAGTCCTTTCTTGTCTGTACTCATCAGTGACTTTGTCCCTTACCCTGGGTGGTTCACCCTCACAGTCTCACTGTTTGAGAAATGAGTTGTGACTCTGGTGTTTCACAAGTTAACTAGTGCCTGTGACTTTATATGGTGCATGGAGTCCGAAGATCTGGGTTTAAAATAAAACTGCTTCTTAATGACTGTGGACCTTTAGGAAATCTGACATCTCTAAGTCTCAGCTTGCCCCTCTATAACATGGAATTACCACCCACCTTCCAGGGTTCTTGTGAAGATCAGAAGCAATTGGTGTGTGTGAAACTCTGTACTCAGTTAGTTATCATCATCATTTATTATTATGGCTTCCATCATGGCCTGAAAAGTAGTATTAGCCCTTGTCTGAAGTGCAGAGCATATTATGTACACAACATCAGAACAGTGTGCAGCAAGTTACTCTCTTTTAAGTGCAAAAATCTACCACTCCCAGAGCGTTTGCTCTGCTGGCTTCTTTCCTGGTTCCTGAAATAGGCACCTACCTTCCTTTTCCCTCTGTGTTATCTATCTACTCTATTGGTGTTGTAAAGCAGCAGGAATATTACCTGCCTGATGTAGGAACTTTCAGAACCTTTTCAGTATAAAGGCGTGAGAGAACCTCTTCCACCAATAGTTAATTGCTCTATTCACTCTGCATCTAGAATGGGGTATGGGGAAAGGAGTATGTGGGGACGAGGGTAGTGCTTCACTGAATGAATACACTTGTAGTAGCTGAGAACCTTTGGACAAGCCAATTGACATTTTTCCCTCACTGGATTTATAACAAATGTGTAGTTTACATAGTATATGGACAGTTTTATCCAAAACGAGACATAGATCTTCAGTACTTCATGGGATTTCCTTTGTCTGAGTCTCACACTGTCAGTCCAGCCAAAAATGTGAATTCTAGGAAAAGATGCTTTATTGATTTTTTTTTCCTTTGTACAAAGCTTTGACATCCTACCCAAATGTTTTTCAGAGGTAGACTGCATGGGACCAGCTCTCTGTATCTTTTTGAGTCTAGAAGCATTTCCACCGGTGGTTTTTATGATTGTGTGAATTCCAGTGTTCCTGTAAAATGCCAGGCTAGCTGGATTGAGTGGCTTATTTCTCTTTGATTTTGTCTACCTCAATTTCATTTGTCCTAGAAACCTGTTATCTTAAGGATCATTTTCAATTAAAATATGTAGTTCATATTGAAGAAATATAGACAACCCTGAAACTTGGTTTTCTATTCACTAGAAAATCACAAATGTCCCTGTTTTTACAAATATCTGCCATTTATCTTAAGTAAAATTACTTTTTTAGTGCAAGTATAAATAAAAGAATGAAATGGACTTGTGATTTATGTGTTCATTCCATAAATATCCATTATACACTTTAATTGTGCCAGGTACTATTCCAGGCACAGAATATAGTGATGAACAAGATAGACATTTCTACCTTTGTATAGATAGAAGACAGCCGCAGTCTTAAATAATTAGAAGTCATTGCTAAGAAGGTGACACTTGAGTAAAGATCTAAAGGAGATGAAGGGGTAAGCCATGTTGATCCTTCCAGGCAGGGAGAACAGCTAATGTACCTTATAAATGGGCAGGCAATCTTTAAAGGAAATCTTTATGTAATTGAACCTTGGCTTTCAGTTTGATGCACTGACAGATGTCTTTTGTATACTATGTGATTACCTATGAAACTGAAATAATTTCTGAGCACTGACTGACTCTTAAGGACCTTAATTCAGCCATATTAACATTTATTTGGGATAGATATATGCCAAAATATTACAGAGTAACAGTAATGGAAAATATTAGAAGCTTGTTTCAAAATGTGTTTTTTTTCAACTTTAATGAAATTAAATCTGCATACTGTTTTTGTTGTTGTTTTGTTTGGTTTGGGGGGGTGTTGCCTAAAGGTAAGATTTCTTTTTTTTATTTTGTCTAGTAGATCTTCCACATCAGGTTACGGAGTAAATATTTCCTAACTACATGAATACCCAAATTGCTGCTTTTAGTGAAAAACTATACCTCACTTATAAAAAGCTTGTATAAATCCAATTTTCAGGCTGTTGCTAATTTCTACTCGTTCTTTTGGCTTATTCTTTTATTGAGGTGAATCCTCTGTTATTAAATTGTTTTCAGACTTTAGCCTTTGGAAGAAACTATAATGAATTAAGTAGTTGGAATTTGGGTGACTCTGAACTTCATTGTGAACAACAAAGATTCATTGTCTGCACAGCCCATTCTTGTGGGTAGAAGCCAGTGAAGCCAGAGGGCATATGCCATTCTCGGGGACTGGACCCTTTGACTTTGATTAGTCAAGACATGCTATGCAACCATCTTCTTTATATATGTGTGTATGTCTGTAATTATTTATATATATATTATATATTATATATTTTTTATTTATTTATTTATTTTTAGAGAGTGGGGAAGGGAAGGAGAAACAGGGGAGAGGAACATCAATGTGTGGTTGCCTCTCAGACGCCCCCCACACTGGGGACCCTGCCCACAACCCAGGCATGTGCCCTAACTGGGAATTTAACTGGCAACATTTTAGCTTGCAGGCTGGTACTCAATCCTCGAGCCCCACTAGCCAGGACTGCAACCAACTTCTTATCCTGAAAATTGCTAATTAAAAGGAGAAAAATAAGAAATTAAACAAATGTCTTGCTTTTCCAGTACAGATTGTTTTTCAGGATAACCATATAGCTCTAATGGATGAGATTCTGTTACTGAACAGCATGTAGGGTCCTGTTGCCTATTGCCGCCCTCTAGGCAAAATTCCAGAGGCAAAGGTTTGGTCATAAAAGAAAGGAATCTGTTCAAAAGCTTCACAGTTTTGGAATAACAGCTTTCCACATGCCTTAGTCACTTAAGCCTATCAATTAAGACTCAACTCTTTAACACCTGAGTTCTCCTGTTAGTTTTAATTCCCCTGTTAGTTTTAATTATCTTATTTCTATAGGGTTAGTTTACAAACTAAAACAACATAAGATACAAAAGCTATACAATTTTGGAAGAATGGCAGGCTTCTGCCTGGAAGGTTGTTCCCTCTAGAACAATGGTCCCCAAACTTTTTGGTACCACGGACTGATTTTCTGGAAGACGGTGTGGGGGTGGGGGGGTTGAGACAACAGGAGGTGAAGTTCAGGCAAGCTTTGCTTGCTACCTGGTTCCTAATAGGCCAAGGAGCCATATCAGGTTGTGGCCCAGAGGTTGGGGACCCCTGCTCTTGAACACCCAAAGAAGAATAACCCTGCCACCCTCTGCTAGGCCAGCCGGACCCTAGGCTGCTCCTGGAGTTTTTTCCCATTCCGAATATCATCCTTGGAAAACAGAGTCAGCTATAGCACGGATCATTGAGGCATCCTCAAGGAAGAAAGCCCAAGAGCTGGAGCCTGTGAGCCCAAGAGTGCTGCTTTTGTTTCCAGTTTTCTCCCCATAATTCCATGCCCTCTAGAGGCATTCAGGTTAAATCTAGTCCTAGGCTATTTACCATTGCCTTGGGCAACTTCATCCTAAAGTCCCTTCCTCCTCAGTGATCTTATCAGATTTCTCTATCAGTTCTTCTACTTAGAATCTATTATAGTGTATTCTGCAATATAGTATATAGTATACAAGGTCATGAAAAAGACATTTATTTATTTTTTTAATTATATTTTATTGGTTATGCTATTTTGGTTGTTCCCATTTCCCCCCTTTGCCCTGCTTTACCTAACACCCCCCATTCCCTCAGGGAATCCCCACACCATTGTTCCTGTCTGTGGGTCATACCTATGAGTTCTTTGGCTGCTCCATTTCCTATGCTGTACTTTACATCCCCGTGTTACTATCTATTTGTACTTCTTAATCCTCTCACTTCTTCACCTATTCCTCCACACTTCCCTTCCAAATGGCAACCATCAGAACACTCTCTGTGTCTATGATTCTGTGTTGCTCTTGTTTGCTTAGGTTGTTTTTTAGATTCAGTTGTTGATAGATACATATTTATTTCCATTTTATTTATAGTTTTGATCTTTTTCTTAAATAAGTCCCTTTAACTTTTCATATAATAATGAAACATTGTGCATAGGACAGTGTCACCTCAGTCCCTTCAAAGTAGGCACCTGGGGACTTCACACCGGTCTCCCAGTCTATCAGTTGCCCCATCCTATTTTCCTGAATCTCATCTATGGTCTAAAATCTCTTTCCTTTCAAAGGTGATTTCAGTTTTGGAAAAGCCAGAAGTCCCAGAGCACCACTTCTGGGTTGTAGAGGGGCTGAGTCACCTGGGTGATTTGATGTTTCACCAAAAAACTGCAGGGGATGTAGGTGTGTTGCCATGATGAAGCTGCCAATCACTCGTTGCCCATAGCTGTGGCCTTTTGAATCATCCAAATAGTTTCTATGGAGGAATGATCAAGCTTAATGCAAACTTTGCTGCAGATTCATTGCTCTCCTTGTTCAGTCATTTTGTATGTGATGGCCACACAGGACACATGCTTACTCAATGGTGTCTACCACCACCACTGACCAGTACAGTGAAGTTGTCATTGTTCATACATGCACATTCCAGTCCACTCTCCTTGGCTGCCAGGTTACGTCGATGTTTTGCAAACCGTTCTCATTATATTAACAATGGTTGGACTTTCTCTGGACAGACCTCATACAATATACAGAATATAGTATACCACTATAGTATACCACACAGAATAATTACTGAGATTCTTCTATTTAGAAGAGGAAGATAAAAACATTTGGTGAAAGGTCATAGGGGAATTTCAGAAGGAAGATATCAGCCCTTTTCCAGCCAAATCCATTGGTCAACCTTAGCATCACTGAATGTGATACAGCCAGGTGATCATGTCTCCTGATAAGAACTGCATAGCAACACCTACATAATATGTTCTTGTATTTCTCCTCCTCCTCTCCCCGCAGGGGGAAAGAAAACTAATTAAGCCTCTAGAATGAAATGTGAGGCCTAGTGGAACAAGTTATACAACACCACAAGGAAGCAATCAGATAAATCCAGAATGTGGCATATTTTACAGGCAGTTGACCTGATTTGTACAAGTCAAGTAGCATGAAAAAAATTAGGTAGAAGGCACCAAAATTAAAAAAGAGAAGACATACAATAACAACCAAATAAAATAAGCCTTTTGGTGTTGAGATTCACACAAAAATAAAAGACATTTTAAAGATAATTGTGAAATTTGAGTATGTACTAGGTATTGATTGATTTGAAGTCAAAACATTTCAGTGAAAAGTGGAGATGGGAGAAGGATAAAATATGACACAGCGTTGGTGGTTATTGAAGCTTTTCGATGGGTACATGGGGGTTTGTTATACTCTGCTTTTGTGTATGTTTGGACATTTTCCAAATTAAAAAAAAAAGGGAGAAAGAAACTTATGGCTCCATGATAGGAGTAATGTATCAGGAATATCTACTTAGTGGTTTAATTTCATGGAGGGATTTGTGCATGTGAAGTGGTTTTGTAATAGAAAGGGGAATGTTTAGAAAAACTTCCTTGTTTTCTGTCTACTCACAGAATACTCCACTTTTGGCAATTCTGATTACCAAATGTGTGGTGGAGATTTTCCCCAATACTAAGCAGTTCTGGGTCATTTCTGACATTGTTTATCCACAAATTAAGGGCTCACTACCACAAGACATCAGTCATAAGTCCAGGGTGTTATTACCTGTCCTTTCTATCAACTGGCTTTGAATCAGAGGTTCCCGTGACCCTTTTACAGATTTTATTTATTTACTAGGTTATGAAAGGATATAACTCAGGAGCAGCCAGGTGGAGGAAATGTATAGGGCAAGGTATGTGGAGCTTCCATGCCCTGTCCAGGCATGCCACCCTCCTAGCAACTCCATACGTTCACCAACTTGAATGTTCTCTGCACCCCTTTCTTTGGGCCTTTAGGTTTTTCTAGGCTTCATTACATAGGTGTGTTTGCTTAAATCATTGTCTGTGACTGATTGATTGCACTTCCTGCCCCTTGTCCTCCCCAGAGGAGTAGTCTGAAAGTTCCAAACCACTAGTCCTTTGGTTGGTTCCCCTGGCAACAAGTCATCAACACAAACTCTGGTTTGGATGAAAAAACTTTGCTATAAATAACAAAAGGTACTTTATTTCTCTTATTAGAAAATTCCAAGCATTTTAGGGAGCTTTGTGACACAAACCTTGGAAGGAGACCAAATTATTTTTCTATAAATCACAATATCACAATATCCCAGGGAATATTACAGAGTAAGGTAGAGTGATTAAAAGAAAAGCAGGACAATGAAGACAATAGTGAATCAAGCTTTTTTGGCATATTGGGATATGCGCTAACTAACTGAGCTACTTGGCCAAGGTATGAATCAAGCTTTGTTTAAAAAGCTTTCTCTGACTTATTTCACTTAGCATAGAACCATATGATTTCACTCACATGAGATATAAAACAAACTTGAAAAACCCTGGCTGGCATAGCTCAGTGGATTGAGCGCAAGCCTGTGAACCAAAGGATTGCGGTTTGATTCCCAGTCAGGGCACATGCCTGGGTTTTAGGCCAATACCCAGCAGGGGATACAGCCATACATTGATAGTTCTCTCCCTCTCTCCTTCCCTTCCCCTCTAAAGATAAATAAATAAAATCTGAAAAAAACAAAACAAAACAAAAAAAAACAAACTTGAAGGCACAGACAACAGTATGGTGGTTACCAGAGGGAAGATGTTTCAGGGGTGATAGAGGGTAAAGGGGTCCAAATATATGGTGACAGAAGATGATTCAACATTGGGTGGTGGGCACACAATGCAATATACAGATCACGTGTCATAGTAATGTACGTTTGAAACCTATATGACCTTATTAGTCAGTGTCACTCCAATAAATTTAAAAAGCTAATGGAATTTCTGTATTTTCTGTGGCAAATTAACAATACATATACCATCTTGAGTTCAGTATTGATTATATCAGTTTATAAAATCTGCCTGAGGTTTAAGTTAATGTCTTTAGCATCTTACTGGTCTGATACTTGCATTTCAGTTTGCTTTGGGAAACCATGCCTGGGTTAATTGAGTCATTATAGTTAAAGTTGGTAATAAATAATAATAGGAAATATTTGTCTGTTTAAATGCTGCCTTTAACCATTTTGAATTATTGAACCATCTAAATTTTTTAAAAAGTGAATCAAGGAAGAAAATGAGAACAGAGAAAAGATACCTCTGAAGGCAGAACCCCAGCAACAGGTAGAAATCAAGGAAAGAATGGTGTGGTCCTAAATCTGGTGACTAAAATGGCAATGATGCTTTCTTTTATGAGGATATGATTTAAAATTTCATAGTTGCTAAAGAGATTTGAGTAGACATAAGGAGAAAATTAGGTTTAAAATTTTATTCATTTTTAGAGAGAGGAAAGGAGGGAGAGAGAGAGAAATATTGATGTGTGAGAGATACATTGATCAGTTGCCTCTTGCACACTCTCAACTGGGGACCTGGTCTGCAACCCAGGCATGTGCCCTGACTGGGCATCGAACCAACGACCCTGTGGTTTGCAGGCCAGCACTCAATTCACTGAGCCAAATCGGCCAGGGCCTATTCTAAATTGTTATGGTTGCTGGTCAGTTTGTGAGATTTCACAGGATTCTTCGGCAGCCTTTTTCATCTTTACAAATCAGGAATCAGAGCATCTGAGAAACGACATTTGTCCAAAATCCTTCTGGGACCAGCATCACAGGAGTTGTATCCTATACCTTTCTGCTTCCTCAGACCCAAGCAGTTTTCCTGCAGAGGGGCTTGTTTTCAGTGTCCATGCCTACATGAGATTGGGATTTCTGACCTCTAACTAATGCTAAAACATTCAGAGTCGGCAAAATGGAAATATCCTAATATTGTGGAACCCCTGTGAGTCATTGGTCACTCCAGGACTTTTCCTGAGGTTCCATTAACTCCAGGAGTAGGCCCCAGTCATCTGGCCTGCTTTGCTCGTTACCTAGCTGCTTCCACATGGATAAAGTACAGATGAGCTGGCTGCACACTGGCAGAGATGAGTGAGAACAATCAAAAGTGTTCCAGACCTGGCGGGTGAGACAAATAAATAGACTGTGACACTAGTTATCGTGAGTGCTGTGATGCATTGGAAGATAGCCTCAAGTCTGACTGTAGATTGGTTCAGTGTTCCTCTACCCAGCTCAGTATGACAGGACTTCAGGGCCCATAGCAGAACCTCCGACCTACCTGGTAGGTAGGGTTAGGGCAGAGAACCTTGAAGGCCCTGGTAAAAGTTTAGGTTTTATACAGAATGAGATGGGATTTTTTTTTAAGGGGGATTTTGAACAAGAGACTGATATTTAAGCTGCTTTAAGAAATCACTAGAGCTGCCCTGACCAGTGTGGCTGTTTGGTTGGGCATCATTCTGCAAAGCAAAAGTTCAGTGGTTCAATCCCTAGTCAGGGCACATGCCTAATTGTGGGTTCAGTCCCCAGTGAGGCACATGGAAGAGGCAACCAGTTGATGTCTCTCTCACATCAACATTTCTCTCCCTCTCTTTCTCCCTCCCTTCCCCTCAAACAAACAAACAAACAAACAAGTAAATTTAAAAATCACTATGGCTACAAGTGACAGAAACCAAACTGAAAATACCTTAAACAACAAATAAAAGCAAAAAAATAGTTATGCTCTGTTCTGAGACTACACTTTTTTCCACATTTATTAAATTTATTGGGGTAACTTTGGTTAATAAGATTATATAGGTTTCAAGTATACAGTTCTGTAATACATCATCTGTATATTACATTGTGTATTCACCACCTAAAACTGTCTCCTCCTATCACCATATATTTTACAAGACTCTACACACTAACTCACTGAATTCTATTACGTAGTAAACATTATGAGTTAGATTCTCTTCGCATTGCCATTTTATCGATGTGGAGACTTAAATGGGAAGAAGTTACGCAAGTTCTCAAAAGACTCCTGGCAGATGCAGACTGTAGACCCAGACAGTCTGACTACAGAGTACAAACTTGACTGTAGCACTGGATTACCTCTAAACAAAACAATGTACAGTAGTTTCCCCTTATACATGATTTCACTTTCTGCAGTTTTAGTTACTTCTGATCCAATATATTACATGGAAAATTCTGGAAATAAATCACAAGTTTTAAATTGCACATCATTCTGGGTGGCATTATTAAATCTCATGCCTTCCTGCTCCATCCTGCCCAGTATGTGAATCATTCCTTTGTCCAGAGTATCCATGCTCTATGCGCCACCTGCCCATTAGTCACTTAGTAGCTGTGTTGCTTATCAGATGGACGGTACAGTGCTTGTGTTCACATCACCCTTATATTACTTAATAATGGCTCCAAAGCACAAGAGGAGTGATGCAGGCTCTTTGGGCATGCCAGAGAGAAGCTGTCAAGTGCTTGTCGTGTAGAGTCAGAGCGTCAGTTGTAGTTGTCACAACACCTTTGTCATTCACCTCACTTCTTCTTATCAGGTAGTTATTTTACCAGAAGTCACCCGAGTAGGAAGGAATTACACTCTGCTTTTTTTTTTTTTTATTGTAAGCATTTCAAAATTTATTCAAAACAGCATGATCTGGAACGATTGTGGTGGCTGCTCTCCGAACCAGTGCTGCTGACATCCAGTAAGTGGAGGCCAGGGCTGATGCTAAGGAGATCCTACAGTGCATAGGACAGCCCCGCCACCTACCATTCCCCCACACACACACACACACACACGCACACGCACAACAGGATTCTCTGGCTCCAAATGTCAGTAGTGCTGAAGTTAAGAAACCCTGAAGTAGTGGGCATTTGCTTGTGCGAAAGACTTGAGATGGAAGCCCTGGCTGGTGTAGCTCAGTGGATTGAGCGCGGGCCTGTGAACCAGAGTATGGCAGTTCGATTCCCAGTCAGGGCACATGCCTGGGTTTCAGGCCGGTTCCCAGCAAGGGACACATGAGAGACAACCACACATTGATATTTCTCTCCCTCTCTCCTTCCCTTCCCCTCTAAAGATAAATAAATAAAATCTTTAAAAAAAAAAGACTTGAGATGGGAACTGTTCTTTAAAAAAAATTTTTAAAGATTTTATTTATTTATTTTCAGACAGAGGGGAAGGGAGAAAGAAAGAGAGGGAGAGAAACATCAATGTGTGGTTGCATCTTTTACACCCCCAACTGGGACCTGGCCTGCAACCCAGACTGGGAATTTAACCAGTGACCCTTTGGTTTGCAGGCTGGTACTCAATCCAGTGAGGAGTTTGGATTATTGGGTGTTTTTTTTAATCTTTACCCGAGGATATGTTTATTGATGTTAGAGAGAGGGGAAGTAGGAGAGAAAACATCAATTTGTTGCCTCCCTTATGTGCCACGACCAGGAATCAAACCCACAACCTTTTTGATACATGGGAAGATGCTCCAACTGGCTGAGCCACCCACTGGGGCCAGGTTTTATTCTGATTGTAATGGGAAAGCACTGGAAGATTTTGGGTAGGAAGTGAAATCTGAGTCTTGTTTTATAAGGCTTCCTGTGTGGAAAGTAGCCTCTATGGGAGAGAGAAGAGACCCTGCTAATTTCCTCCAGTCTACCTTTCTTGTTTAGAAAAGCTAAGGAAAGCAGTGATTCAAGAAGGCCCTCTATCTCAGATGCTGCTGGGAGGAGGTGTGAGACCCCCTTCTCTACCTCAGCCCAAGACTTGCTACAGTTATCACCAATTGGAATACCATATGAATAAAAGTGGCTGTGAGTGTCCTTGTCAAATGGGGATGGCGATCCCTATTCAATGAAGTTAACACCTCTAAGGCATCTAGTATCATGTCACCTAAGATTCATGAGCCCCTCTCCTAAGTGATGAATATGTTTATGGAGTCAAATTTCCACTTAGAATTCCTTTTGCCTTTTACTCAGTTTATTAGCTGGGGTAATTTAGTATTTATTGGTTGAAGTGACAATTTTTAATAAATACATTCACATCAACAAAAAGAATGTTGTAGTCCATATGCTGTCTGAGTGTGACTTACATATAAGTTTATCCCTGCCCCATATAAACCCACAGTATTTGCTCGTCTACTATAATTAGTGTACACCTAGTTACTTTGTATTGCATTTAACTTTTTTGTATCCTGGATGATATTTTGTAATTATCCTTATGAGTTATGTTAAGATTTATAGCAATATTACTGAAATACAAGACTTCCTATGTGTGTTAATAAATTTTTGACCTATTTTATTTTGCAAAGCAGGCCATAAAACAGGACCCATAACATGATTTAATTTTTCCAAAAACCATCTACAGGTACAAATGTAGGCTGTATAGAAAACATGTAATCAGTAGTTACACTATTTAGTAATGTTTGTTACATTTATTTATTTATGTAGTTGGTCATTTTCCCCCTAATTTATCTGTGGTGAGTATGTATTACTGATGTGAAAGGTTTTGTGCACCCCAGTGCTTGGCACATTACTAGGAGTTCAGAAATTGTCTGTCGATATTTTCAACAACAGTAAAGCAGCATGTCCAGGAGCAGAGTAATTAGCATTTGGTGTTGCCTCAGCCACACTTAGGCATCTGTTAGCTTTTCTTCTTCCCTGGTTCTTCTGAACATAGAATGGCAGCTTCTTTATGCTCTAGGTTAATACTGACTACAGGGAAATTTTTGTTATTGTTTTGCTTGTTGTTTTTTATTTTTAAATATTTAAGCACTCACTATAGTCCAATTTTAGGTCAGACTATACATGTTAGTTTCTGTAAGCTTCTTTTTTACATTTTTACAATGTAATCTGATTTTCATAAGGTACTTTCCATAGGCCAAGGATGGTCTACTGCATTCTCTGTCTCTCTGGAGATGCTTTTTGGTCTTTGTATCACACTTTGGGTTTTTGGTTAGGTCATTAAGTAATGACTCTGGAATTGTCATAAGAACAAAAAAGCAAGGTTGAAGACACTTTGAAACAAATGTAATGTTTAAGGTATAATTAAGGTTTGAAGAGAAAGAAATGATTGAATGACATTGGAATTTCTAATAAAAGTAACCCATTCTAATTGACTTCATTTCATTCACTCTAGACTTTTAAACTGGTGAGAAACAAATGCTAGAATCCCTGGAAATTTTTGACACTATGGCACATGTGAAAAAGACAGATTGTTAAGTGAGATTGAGCAGAAGTACTGATGTGATGATCTCCAAGATGTGTTGGGAGATGGGGTAGTCTTGGGCACTCCAGGATTCCAACATACGGATATTAAGGGCTGAGTCAGGCCCCAACTCTAGGAGAGGAATAATGAAAAACAAATTTTGAAATAGTCTGGGAAGTAAAGTTGAACTTTTGGGGTTCAAAATAAGGTGACCTTAAACTAAAATCTGTTTTAATTAATGTAAAAATTACCAAAAAGAAAAGGTTTTCTGATTATATTCATGAACACATCACCCTTAGTAACTGGGTGTGGTACATATATAGGGGAATGGAAAAGTGAATCTGTACCCTTTCCCTCCACCATCAGGGATTCCCAAAAAAGACGGTTTCATTTTGGTAGATCCTTCATTACTGTTTATAATACAGAATGTTCCATGGAGGCACAAGTTACAAGGTCACTGATTGTCATAATTAGGAATTGGGCCTTTATGAGGAATTTGTCACACCAAAAGGTTTCTTTTAATGCAAAGTCTGATAATGGCCTGTTGCTACCTGAAATTTCGTCAACTAGGGATGCATTGGGGTGAGTGTTTTTTTTTTTTTTTCCAAAAATGCTAAGGGTAGGATTAAATCCAATTGCTTTCTTCATAATTTTTATATGAGACGGATATGCTGGAGGACTAGACAGATGCTTTGGGTTTGGCATTCCTCAGGAGGTAGAAGCTGCTCTTTCACCCAAGTCCTATGTGCCTTCCCCTTTGTGTATCATTGCTTTTTCCAGCCAGTCTTAGCAGCTGTTGTCTACAATGGAGATCATAAACGTTGGGACTCATGCCACACCACAGGAGTTCTGCAGGCCACCCCACTTGTTACTCTCGCCCCAGTCCCTTTCCCACTGTCAGAGAAGACTGATCCATGCCTTTCAGTCTCCATTCCCACCCCAAGGCCTGACATTGTGCAGAGGATGTCAGGGTTCCTTTCCTCTTAATGTCCACCCACTGTTGTAGCTGCATCTTGGATCTTGTCACAGAAAGTAAGCAGCCTTGTGGTTAGAAAGACAGCCTTTGGAGTCAAAACAGACCTGGTGTTGGACCTCTACTGTACCACTCCTTACCTGCTTTACATTGGATCAAGTTTCTCTCTGTAAGTCTCAGTGCTGTCATCTGTAAATGGGTGAATTGTCGTCACCCCATAGTTTCTTCATTGCATATAAAGTGCTTGGTACGGGTTAAACCCCCAATAAATGGTAGTTGTTGATAGAGCTGTAACTACACCTCCACTGGCATTTTAAACTCAAATGTTTCTCTGACCACTGCACTCGTTTGTTCCCCAGCTTGCCACATCTGTTCTGCAACCTCAGAGTCTCCCAGTCTGGCAAACTTTCTCCATGTGAAAACAGCTACCCACTGCCCTGGGGTCACACGCTTCCAAGTTTAAATTTCCTTCCAGGTTTCTCAGGAAGACCCCAAGGACTAGCCCATCCCTGCGTGGGTGGGGTCTGTTACTGGAGGGGGAGCATGGGCTAAGATAGAAGATTTGTGGAGAAAAAATGGATAGAGGCAAGAGGGAGGTTGATCTCTGTCCTCTCTCAGGAAAAGGTACTATTTATGCATCTGTTACTTCATGTAAAATTTTAGAGCAGATATTCTGTAAAATGGCTTTTTTGAGGTCCAGGGTAACCATTGGTTTGATTGGCTTTTAATGAATTGTTTACAACAAATATTTTGTCACAAACATTTGGATTGATACTCCATGCATCCCATAGATCGTGTGTAGGAAGAGGAAGGTGCTGAGTTCTTATTTTCATTGGTCCTTATGTAGAGAGAAGAAATTTAGATTAAATGATTCATCCAAGGTCAAACATGTAGTTGGTTAGTGGAGACAACATATGTAATGTCTGCCTTTTAAAACAGTGCAGCATCTTCCACACCCCTTACTCTTCCAGCAGCACCCTCCTCCTCTCATAATTCTGCCATTCAACAATAAGACCACACTCCCAACCCCATCCTGTCATTGCCTAGCACTGTCAGAAAATGTCCTATTCTGCACTGTGCATCAGGCTACAGGGCCCTTTTCATAAATTTTCTTTTTTAGAAGGGGGTGGGATGACTCTTCTCTTGGTCCTCTCTTTAGAGAGCCTTTTCTTTCC
The DNA here is from genome assembly GCF_021234435.1 of Artibeus jamaicensis. Classification (NCBI taxonomy): domain Eukaryota; kingdom Metazoa; phylum Chordata; class Mammalia; order Chiroptera; family Phyllostomidae; genus Artibeus; species Artibeus jamaicensis. The sequence continues at coordinate 424,043 of NW_026521896.1, read as the reverse complement.
CACCTCGCCTCTGAGTGTTCCTCCTCCAGTAGCCCCTAATTTTGCATATACGTATTCATTTGTTCCCCACCTTTTCCAGAGCCTACTGAGAAGCTGAGGAAGGAGGAGGAGGAAGAGTGTGTGTGCCTGAGGATTCAGCTCTGCTCCTCCTGTGTTTGCACTGTGTAGAGCTTTGGGACACACTCATTCTGGCACAAGCCAGTTAAGGTTGAGTTTCTGTCATGTCCCTGGTCTTAGTGCAACCAACCCACAGGTGTACGCAATTCTTTAGAGCCTGTTGAAGGCAGTGAGACACACTGGCTAACCACTCTGTCACATTTCTTGACAAAGTTTTATAACCTTTCTATGTCTTGGCCTTGTTGTCTGTTAAATGACAATGAACTTGTGAGGTTGTTCCTAGGATTATATGAGATGATCCATGTGAAATCTTTAGCGTAGGATAAATACATGCTGAATGTTCAATGAAATCTGGCTATTATGTACAACACTAAATAATTGCCATTTATTCTATTAATATCACATGTCTCAAAGTTGCAAAGTCCAGTTTCTCTGTGTCCTTCACCCTGCATCATCTGGCACAGATCATTCATTGATGGGGTGGCAGCTTTGAGGGAGGTGTGAGTACAAACCCAGGAAATCTGAATGAAGGTTTAGCCTGTAATTTTGATTGTACACTATAGAGGGTAGATGCTTTGGTGTGAGATTTCCCTGGGTTTGTTTGTTTGTTTTAGTTTGGTCCTGGTGGTTTCCACCGAGGAAGATAATTCAGAGGGGTTATGTGTCACACTGGGTGACACATAACTTGCCTGACTCCCTTTCTCCAGGAAGCATAACTCTGACCAGTGGGGATAGAAAAGGGCAGCATCTGAAATGTGCACTAGGAAATGAGCAGTCCATGGTTGAATCTTATTTTTGGCTGCTCCAAGGAACAGGGCTGGGCCAGAAGGTGGGCACTGGGGTCAGATTTTAGTTCCCTGGCCTTCACCACCTCCCCAGCCCACTGAGTGTTGGCAGTGGGTGGCCCTCTCAGTTGTGCTCCTACCAGTTAGATAAATTGCAAACTTAATAAATAAAGTAAATTTTTGTAAGTAACCTACTATATAAGCCAGTGAAATATGAAATACATTCCGTGAAAAAAAATGGAATGTCATGGAACATAAAAGTTGCAGAAAGTTTTTGTTGTTGTCAAATTTGGTATGAGCAAAACAACAGTAAAAGATTAGGGGAAGACAAATAGAGGACTTCCGCCAAGATGGAGGCATAGGTGGATGTGCCGTGCCTTCTCACACAACCAAGTTTAGAGACAACTAAATATTAGCAACAGAAAACACAGCCAGAACACGGAAAATTGAACTTTCCGGAAGTCCATTAACGACAAATTCTTCAGCCTGACCGGTAAGGGGCGAAGCCAGCGGCTGGTGAGGGGTTGCACAGGAGGACTCGGTCAGAGGGACTCAGGCTCGCGGAATCCAGGCGCGGAATCCAGGCTCAGGGTTGAACCTAGTGAGCGACCGCGGAGGAGACAGTGGGGAAGCGGTGCTGTGTGTTGACTGTGGTCGCCCATTTGTGCGCGAGCGGACAGGCGAGGGAGTGGGCAGTTGAACCGCCCCGGCGGGTCCCCGGGGCAAGCCGCAGTGGCGGGCACCGCCATTTCCCCGCTCTGACCACACCCCCACATACAGCGTCACAACCCAGTGACCTGGGAGTCCAAGGCACCGCTTCTCACACTTAAAGGGCCAGAACAGACCAAAAATGTCACAAGATCTCAAAGCCTCAGAGCCCATAGATCTAAGCGATGAAGAAATAGCAAAACTCTCAGACACACAGTTTAAAACACTGGTCATCAGGATCCTCACAGAACTGGTTGATTATAGCCACAAATTAGACAAATATATGAAGGCGAAACTTATTGAAGTGAATGGAATTGCACAGGACACCAATAGCAATGAAAAGGAAACTGGGACTCAAATCAATGGAGTGGACCAGAAGAAAGCAAATAATGGCCAAACAGAAAAGAGTCGGGAAGCAAGAATTCAAAGAAATGAGGAGAGTCTTAGGAACCTCCAGGACATCTTTAAACGCTCCAACATCCGAATTATAGGGGTACCAGAAGGGGGAAAGGAACAGCCACCAGTGGAAAACTTATTTGAACAAATAATAAAGAGAATTTCCCCAATTTGGCAAAGGAAATAGACTTCCAGGAAATCCAGGAAGCTCAGAGAGTACCAAACAAGTTGGACCCAAGAAGGAACACACCAAGGCACATCATCATTACATTAGCCAAGATTAAAATGAAGGAGAGAATTCTAGAAGCAGCAAGAGATAAGGGGACAGTCACCTACAAAGGAGTCCCCATGAGACTGTCAGCAGATTTCTCAAAAGAGACCTTACAGGGAAGAAGGGGCTGGAAAGAGGTATTCCAAGTCATGAAATCCAAAGACCTACAACCAAGATTGCTCTATCCAGCAAAACTTTCATTTAGAATGGAAGGACAGATAAGGTGCTTCTAAGATCAAATTCAAGGAGTTCATCATCACCAAGCCCTTATTATATGAAATGCTAAAGGGACTTATCTAAGAAAAAGAAGTTAAAGAAACATGAACAGTGAAAGGACAACAAACTCACAGTTAGTAACAACCACACCTAAAACAAAAGCAAACTAAAAGGACAGCTAGATCAGGAGCAGAGCCATAGAAATGAAGATCACATGGAGGGTTAGCAATACGGGAGTGGGAGAAGGAGAAGGGGGGAGAAGGTACAGAAAATAAGTAGCAGAGACAGTAGATAGAAAATAGATAGGGGGGAGGGTAAGAATAGTAGGGGAAATACAGAATCTAAAGAATTCGAGACACGTGTTCATGAACTAAAGGGGGAAATGGTGGGGGAGGGGTATGCAGGGTGGAGGGGAACGAAGGGGGGAATAGAACAAATGTAATGGCATAATCAATAAAAAAAAGTTTAAAAAAAAAGAAAAAAAAGATTAGGGGAAAATGTCAATAATCTGGAGGGTCTCTGCTCAGATTCCTTTTCAGGTGGCAAGTTCTTGCTTTCCTTTAAAGGAAAAGAAACAGTTAATAGAGAACACCTTGTAGCTGGGGTTAACAAGCAGGCAAGTGGGGACCAGCAAGGTCAGAGAAAGCTTTAGCCAGTGCCAGAAGCTCGCAAATAAATATGCGTTGTTATTTTTAAAATGTTTTTTCTCTCCCTCTCTTGCTCCTTCCCTCTCCCTCTTTCTAAAAATAAATAAAATATTTTAAAAATATTTTTATTGATTATGCCATTACAGTTCTATTTTCCCCTTCATTCCCCTCCACCCTGCACACCCTCTCCCCCACCATTCTCCCCCTTTAGTTTATGACCACCTGTCTCAAGTTCTTTAGATTCTATATTTCCCATACTATTCTTGCCCTCCCCCTATCTATTTTCTACCTACAGTCAGTGCTACTTATTTTCTGTACCTTCTCCCCCCTTCTCCTTCTCCCACTCCCCTGTTGCTAACCCTCCATGAGATCTTCATTTCTATGGTTCTGCTCCTGATCTAGCTGTCCTCTTAGTTTGCTTTTGTTTTAGGTTTGGTTCTTAGTAACTGTGAGTTTGCTGTCCTTTCACTGTTCATCTTTTTTATCTTCTTTTTCTTAGGTAAATCCCCTTAACATTTCATACAGTAAGGGCTTGGTGATGATGAACTCCTTGAATTTGATATTATCTGAGAAGCACTTTATCTGTCCTTCCATTCTAAATGAAAGCTTTGCTGGATAGAGTAATCTTGGATGTAGGTCTTTGGATTTCATGACTTGGAATACTTCTTTGCAGCCCCTTCTTGCCTGTAAGGTCTCTTTTGAGAAATCAGCTGACAGTCTGATGGGAACTCCTTTGTAGGTGACTGTCCCCTTATCTCTTGCTGCTTCTAGAATTCTCTCCTTCATTTTAATCTTGGCTAATGTAATGATGATGTGCCTTGGTGTGTTCCTTCTTGGGTCCAACTTGTTTGGTACTCTCTGAGCTTCCTGGATTTCCTGAAAGTCTATTTGCTTTTCCAGATTGGAGAAATTCTCTTTTATTATTTGTTCAAGTAATTTTTCCACTCATGGCTGTTCCTCTTCTCCTTCTGGTACCCCTATAATTCGAATGTTGCAACGTTTAAAGATGTCCTGGAGGTTTTTAAGCCTCTCCTCGTTTCTTTGAATTCTTGTTTCTTCATCCTTTTCTGTTTGATCATTTTTTTCTTCCTTCTGGTCCACTCCCTTGATTTGAGTCCCAATTTCCTTTCCATTACTATTGGTTTCCTGTGCAATTCCATTCATTTCAATTAGTTTAGCCTTCATATGTTCCTCTAATTTGTGACTAAAATTAACCAGTTCTGTGAGCATCCTGATCACCAGTGTTTTGAACTGTGCATCTGAAAGTTTGGCTGTTTCTTCATTGTTTAGATTTATTGGCTCTGGGACTCTGAGTTGTTCTTGAGCCATGTTTTGATCTGTTTGTGCCTGTTACGGATGAGGAGCGGAGCCTTAGGTGTTCACCAGGGCGAGGCTACCCAGGTGGCTGGTTTGTGATGCTGTATGTGGGGGTGGGGTCAGAGAGGGACAATGGCAGTCCCCTCTGCTGCTTCCTGTCACTGGTGCTTGCACGGTCTGTCTCACCGCTCGCTCCTTCACCCGTTTATCTGCTCTCGACTGTGTGACCGTGGTCAGCCCTCAGTGAGTCCACCGCCTTGCGGTCCACCTGCTACTCCACACCTGGGATCCACCCACTGCCTGCCCGCCTGGGTTGCACGCCCCAATAGGTCTGCGGAATCTTTCCTGCCCAACCCCACTCTGCTGCTGGCTCTGCCTCTCTTACCCGTTTGACTGAAGGGTTCGTTGTTGTCAGACCTCTGTATAGTTCAATTTTCTGTGGTTTGGCTGTGTTTTTGTTGCTAAAACTTTGTTGTTTTTAAACTTGGTTGTGTGAGAAGGTACAGTGCTTCCACCTACACCTCTATCTTGGCGGAAGTCCCTAAAAATAAATAAAATCTTAAAAAAAAAAAAAGGCCCAGGCTGGTGTGGTTCAGTGGATTGAGGACCAGCCTGTAAACTGAAAGGTCACTGGTTCAATTCTCAGTCAGTTGTATATGGCCTGGGTTTCAGGTCAGGTCCTCTGTTATGGGTGTGCAGGAGGCAACCAATCACGGTACCTCTCCCTTCCCCTCTCTCTAAAAATAAATAAATAGCTGTGGCTGGTGTGGCCCAGTGGATTGAGCACTGGCTAGTGAACCGAAAGGTCACCGGTTTTATTCCCAGTCAGGGTACATGCCTGGGTTGTGGGTGAGGTCCCCAGTAGGGGGTGCTTGAGAGGCAACCACACATTGATATTTCTCTCCCTCTCTTCTTCCCTCTTTCTCTAACAATAAAATAAATAAAATCTTTAAAAAAATAATATGTATATAATATTTTTTAAATGAATTTGCTACCTTAATGGACTACTCTAGCAACCACCCAATACTAATATGGATCAGGTGAGGGTTTCTATAGTACTAACAAATGGAATTGTCCAGTAGGTTTTTTTGACTCCTTTGGACAACTGAAAACTGGTTTGTCGGCTTTGTTTCGTAAGACTAGAAATGTGACTGACATGCAGCCATGTTAATAACTATGTTAATAACACTGTTACCAAAAGAACCTGTATCTTTGGATTCCATTTACAGTGGAATGTCTTCTTATAGCCAAACTGACTCCAGATTTTTAATCACGTGGCTTTTACTCTGACACAGTTGGATTTGTGGGTTGCTCTGGTTTAGTCAGAGGTCAGAGACAGGCAGGGCTGATGTGAAGCCAGAGTCCAGATGAGGGGAGTGAAGAACAGGAATGGAGGAGGCTGGGTGAGAAGTTTGAAGGCCCGTTTGGACCTTGGACCTCGATATTTGGTTGGCTTGTACGCATCAGGCACCCAAGTCCAAAGGTGAGAACAAAGGCAAACCGTTCAAAAGCATAGTGGCTTTTTAACGTCATATAATTTCACATTTTCAGTTAGTTGTTACCTTGTCCTCAAATTGATGGCTGAGGATATATTACACTAATGCAGTAGCAACCCATAAACTAAAACTGCCTGGCTCTCTTGTTTTCACAGGTGCTGGGACGATGTTTCATGACCGTGGTGCAGGTGCATTTCCAGTTTTTGACCCAGGCATTACAGAAGGTCCAGCCAGTGGCTCACTCTTGCTTTGCCGAGGTGGTTGTGCCTGAAAAAAAGAACAGCAGCAGTGGCAGCAGCTTATCTGGCATGAGTCACATACCTGAACTGGAGGAAGCTGTGCGATCCTGGCGGGGGGCTGCTGAGGTAACCCTGATTTTGGGGGAGATTGCTGCCCTGTGTTCAAACAGGAGAGGCCTTTGCCTGTTGGTTCTTAAAAGAGCTTTTTCATTTAGAAGTGTGAGTTTCAAACTGGTATCAGTAGTTTGTTCATTCGTTTAACAGTGAGTGTCTTTGTAAATGCCCACTTTGTGTCAGGCATGCACCAGGCACTGGAGTGACAGCTTCTACTCACAGCCTCCTTAAAGAAAGGGCCTAGAAAAACTAGTTAAGGGGCTATGATGGAGGTGTGTGGGAACCCAGAGGAAGGGGCCTGCCTCCCACTAGGATCAGTGCAGCAAAGCTTCTAGACAGAGGGACTAGGGAGAAGAGGATGGAACCTCAGTCTGTAAAAACAGCTAGAGCCAGCTACAGAGGGAAGTAGTCATCCTTGCAGCTCGGTGGGATGTAATTGGTGACAACACTTTTCTTGTAGGCATTTCAATATTCCTTTGTTTCCAAGGCAAGGGTAAAAAAGCCTTTTCAAATAAGTTGAAACTTTAACTAGCACTTAGTTTTATTTTACAGAGTAAAAGATAATTTATAGTTAAGCAGTAACATTGATTTAATATATAAAACTTAGTTTGAGAGACTTCTGCCAAGATGTAGACGTAGGTGGAGGAACCACCTTGCCTCTGTGCACAACCAAATCTAAGAACAACTATTTTTAACAACAATCACAACCAAGCCACACAGAAAATTGACAATACGGAGTCCAAAGACAACTAAATGCTCAGCTAAACCGGTAAGAGAAGCGAAACCAGCAGCGGAGCAGGTTAGCAAGAAAAAATTCCCGGGTGGTGCGCTGTGCGCAAGCAGCCGAAGGCGCTGATCGCTAGCTACGGGAGCGCACAGGGAAGAGGTGAGGCGGGCTGTCTGCGGTCTGTCGGTCGCGCATCTGCGTGCGGATAAACCAGTGAGAAGGGAAGCCTGCGCGGGGCAGCAGGCTCGCACAATTCCGATCGGATAAACAAGCCCGGGGCGAGTGGTGTGACTGGACGGACTGGGCTAGCGGAGAGGACCGCCATTGCTCCCTCTCTGACCACGCCCCCACACACAGCGTCACAAACCAGCGACCTGGGTCGCCCCGTCCTGGTAAACAGCTAAGGCTTCACTCCGCTTACTTAACAGCACGAATAGACCAAAAATGGCTCTAGGACAACTCAGAGCCCCAGAACCGATAGATCTAAGCCATGAAAAAATAGCCAGTCTTTCAGATGCACAGTTCAAAACACTGGTTATCAGAATCCTTACAGAACTGGTTGATTTTAGTCACAAATTAGAGAAACATATGGAAGCTAAACTAATTGAAATGAATGGTAATACAAAGGAAACCAATAGTAATGGAAAGAAAATTGGGACTCAAATCAAGGGAGTGGACCAGAAGGAAGAAAAAAATGATCAAACAGAAAAGAATGAAGAAATAAGAATTCAGAAAAATGAGGAGAAGCTTAGGAACCTCCAGGACATCTTTAAACGTTCCAACATCCGAATTATAGGGGTACCAGAAGGGGGAAAGGCACAGTCACCAGTGGAAAACTTATTTGAACAAATAATAAAGGAGAATTTCCCCAAGCTGGCAAAGGAAATAGACTTCCAAGAAATCCAGGAAGCTCAGAGAGTCCCAAAGAAGTTGGACTCAAGAAGGAACACACCAAGGCACATCATAATTACATTAGCCAAGATTAAAATGAAGGAGAGAATCCTAGAAGCAGCAAGAGCTAAGGGGACAGTCACCTACAAAGGAGTTCCCATCAGAGTGTCAGCTGATTTCTCACAAAAGAGACCTTACAGGCAAGAAGGGGCTGGAAAGAGGTATTCCAAGTCATGAAAACCAAAGATCTACAACCAAGATTGCTCTACCCAGCAAAACTTTCATTTAGAATGGAAGGACAGATAAAGTGCTTCTCAGATAAGACCAAATTCAAGGAGTTCATCATCACCAAGCCCTTATTATATGAAATGTTAAAGGGACTTACCTAAGAAAAAGAAGATAAAAAAGATGAACAGTGAAAGGACAGCAAACTCACAGTTATTAAGAACCACACCTAAAACAAAAGCAAACTAAGAGGACAGCTAGATCAGGAGCAGAACCATAGAAATGAAGATCTCATGGAGGGTTAGCAACAGGGGAGTGGGAGGAAGAGAAGGGGGGAGAAGGTACAGAAAATACGTAGCATAGACAGTAGATAGAAAATAGATAGGGGGGAGGGTAAGAATAGTAGGGGAAATACAGAATCTAAAGAATTTGAGACACGTGTTCATGAACTAAAGGGGGAAATGGTGGGGGAGGGGTATGCAGGGTGGAGGGGAATGGAGGGGGGGAATAGAGCAAATGTAATGGCATAATCAATAAAAAAAGTTAAAAAAAAAGAATTTGAGACACGTGTTCATGAACTAAAGGGGGAAATGGTGGGGGAGGGGTATGCAGTGTGGAGGGGAATGGAGCGGGGGAATAGAGCAAATGTAATGGCATAATCAATAAAAAAGTTAAAGAAAAAACTTAGTTTGAATCATTCCATAATTAAGTTGGTGAAGTATTTCATTTTACGTATTAGAAAAATTTTTAATCAAATTTTTAAGCATGATTTTTTTTGTTTTATATCTTAACATTTTACATTCTCTAATTTTCTTTTTTCTTGTTTGCTTGTTTGTTTTGGTCTCCTTTCATGCCAAAGGCTTTTCTTGCCTTTCTTGATGTTTATCTGAGCAGCCCTGAAATGCTGATTGGGGATCAAATTTGAGAGTGGGACTTGTTAACTTTATTGCAGGTGGCTGGGCAGTGGAATCCAGATCTTCAGCTTGTCATCTTACAACCTTGTGTGAGCCCTCCTGGCTACTGGACTTCAACCTTTCATGCAGCTCCCATTCATTCACTTAGTACCTAGCTCATCTATTCCACTCTATCTGCTGGCATCATTCATGCTGGGAATCCAGCCCACACGAAGCCTCCTGGTAGTCCCTTGACTTCCTCACCTTGACCTTTTCATTCACCCACTTCAATCTGTCTAGGTCTTTCTGCCTTTCTTACTTTACTTCCAGCCAGTGACGGTACTCCACAGTACACTAAAAAAATAGAATCTACCTGGTAACAGCCCCTCCTCTACACATCACCAAAATGGTACCCCTCTCCCCATTTAGACCCTTTTCTCTTCCTTCCCCTTTATTAAAGTGGAAGAGGTTCCCTCACCTTCTGTCCAGGGCCTGCCCTGTCCCTACTCTGCAAGATTTCTGTAGTGGAACCCTGTGTTTTCTCCCTTTCAGTATACTCCATTATCATGCCTACAAACTCAAAAGTCCCCCCTGCCCTACCCAGTGTCTCTGCTATTTTTCAAAGCCAACTTCTTAGAATTGTCCACCTCACCTTTGATTCATTCCAAAAAATATTACTGTGAAACATTTCAAGCATATAAGAAATGTCACTCATACCCATCTTTCTTTCTTTTAGCATTATCAAATGAAAATTTTAAAAAACTTATATTTTAGAGAGAGCCTTGGCTAGTGTGGCTCAGTGGATTGAGTGCCAGCCTGTGAACCAAAGGATCACCGGTTCCATTCGCAGTCAGGTCACATGCCTGGGTTGTGGTCCAGATCCCCAGTTAGGGGCATGTGAGAGGCAACTGATTGATATATCTCTCACACTTTGATGTTTCCCTCTCTTTCTCCCTTCCTCCCCCCTCTCTGAAAATAAAGTATTAAATAAATAAATTAGAGAGAAACAATCAATTGGTTGTCCCACTTATTTATATATTCATTGGCTATTTCTTATATGTGACCTGACCAGGGATGGAACCCACAACTTTGGCATATAAGGACAACGCTCTAACCAACTGAGCTACCTGGCCAGGACCTGTCAAATGAATCTTAACGTTTTGCCATAAAACTGACACAAAAATACCTTTTATTTTTCATAGAAAAATATTATTACAAATTCAAATGAATCTTCTTTGTAACCCTCTACTATCTTATTCACATTCTTTTCTCTCTAGAGATAACCTCTTTTGAATATGGAGTCTGACTCCTGTGCATATTTTTTTAAATATATTTGGAAAGCAGCCTTTTTAAAAAAATATTTTATTTATTTATTTTTAGAGAGAGGGGAAGGGAAGGAGAAAGAGTGGGAGAGAAACATCAATGTGTGATTGCCTCTTGTCAGTCCCCTGCTGTAAACTGGCCTGCAACCCAGGCATGTGCCCTGACTGGGAATCGAACCGCGATACTCTGGTTCGCAGGCCCATGCTCAAACCACTGAGCTATGCCAGCCAGGGCTCCTGTGCATATTTTTAATATTTTTACTCCATATTGCATGTATTCATAAATAGTATAAGGTATTATTTTATAAAGTATGGAACTTTATATGAATGACATCATTCAGCTCACTGAAATTTGACTTCCACTCCTACACAAGAAAGTGCCTTCTCTTGTCAAGGTCACTACTGCCTTCTGTGTTGCCAAATCCAGGGGATGCTTTGACTCCATCCAGCAGCTCACAGTAACACGAGTGCTTGGAAATCTTTGCTCCTGGTGGCATTTCTGAACCAAACATTCTTAGTTACCCTTTTGCCTCTCAGGCTGTTCCGTCCATCTACTTCGCTAGCTTCTCCTCTTTGACACAACTTATGAATGTAAGTTTCTCAAGGCTCGATTTCAGGTGCCTTTCCCATTAAGGAGTCTCCATCTAGTTTTGGGACTTTAAAAACTGCCTGTGTACTAGGGGCCCTCAAGTGTGTGTGAGCAGTCCACTTCTCTTTCCTGTGGGCTCATGGTCCCTATATTCAGCTTCTGTTTACCTCAGCTGTCCAGGTGGCACCAGCTTAACTTTTTTTTCTCTATAAACCTGTCCTGATCTTCCCCATGCTAGCAAGTGGTACCATCCCACACGGAGTCATTCATGCGAGAAGCCTGAGATTTATCCTCCAATTTTTCTGTTATGTTCACATCTAATCTATAAGAAAGGCTTACAGGTTCTACCCCCAAATATTATCCCGGATCTGTTCCTTTCTTTCCATGTGGACTATCAATACCCTAGTTCATTACTCCCTCCTGATATCTGGAAAGGCTGGACTCCTTTTTCCCCTTTCCTGTCTGGCTGTTCTTCATCTCTTTTCATTTAAAATTGGGTGCTGCTGCACATCAGTTTCCTAGGGTAAAGTGTGGACCTTTCTATGATTTGTCTAGTCCTGTACAGTCTGGCTTCTATGTTGCTCACCAGCCTTCCTATCCCCTTAATTCACTGGGTTCTAGTTTCTTTGCTGACATGTCTCCCTGTCCTATCGCTGCCCCCCACTTTTGTTGACTATCTTCTTCTTCTCCTTAAACTTTCAGCTTAAATGCTGATTTCTTAGTATCTAGAGTGCTTCTGTTACAGTTCTGTTTCCTTCCATGTGTGTTTATCCATTTTAATTTTTTAAAAGTTTTATTTGCCTTTTGGCCCATGAGGCGCTCAGCTCCAAGATGGTAGGGACCTAGTTTTGTGCTTCACTGTCTCTCCAGTGACACCCAACAAGGCCTTGTGGGCTAAATGTTTTCCTGAGAGGTCCTTGGAAAGAGACTGTTGGTAGGGTTCAGGGAATGGTTGGAGTGGTGTACATACATACCTCGCTCAGGTTTGGAACTTTATAGCATTATAGTTGCTAGTTACTTTCCCTTTATCCTGCAATTTTGGTAAATATTAAAACTACATTACCCTAGAAAAACAAGTATTAACTGTTTAAAAATGGTATTTGTTGCACAAATATTATTACAATAAAAATAGACATTGGAGAATTGAGAGTTCATTTTGAAGCTCTCGTCTTATCTAATAAATCAAACACATATTTTGCCATATTCTCTAATCCCGAACCATATATTAAATAACTTATATTTTATCATAAGACACAGATTGTTTTTTTCTTTTTTCTCTTGCTTATGTAATATATTTAATGATTGAACAATGAGTATTTAATTTTTCTATGCATTCTTCAAAAGCTCTGAACTAAACATTAAGGGAACATTTTCCTTTAATATTTCAGTGTTTTCTTTTTCTTATTCCTTATTGGTGCAGCTTTTAACTTTGGTATATAGGAACACCCAAACATGTATATTCTTTTTTTTTTTGTATATTCTTTTTTTAAAAAAAATTCTGGAAACTCCAAATGCCGATAATTCTAAGTTATCTGTCTTTAGAGTAATTTTAAATGCAAATATTTTTATATATAAAAATAAATAACAGATAGCGAAGTCTTCTTTTCCTAGGGTTTCTTAAATAAGGTAGTGCTATGTTAGGTTCTATTTCTCTTCAGGGTGCTTGACTTAGCTCTTTCAAAATTTCTGGCTGTCCACTTTGTAATATGAACAGTCCAGAATGTCTGGTTTATATCTAATGTTTAGATGATTTCTTGCCTTATTTCAGTTATTTTTGGTTTTGTTTTTTAATTTTGCTAGTATCTGTAGCATCTTATTTTGCCTACCAGTAACTATTTATGTTGCAGGCAACATCTCGACTAAGAGAAAGAGGCTGTGATGGCCGCCTGGCAGGAATTGAAGTTCAACAGCTCTTCTGTTCTCAAAGTGCAGCAATTCCTGAGCACCAGCTAAAAGAACTGAACATAAAAATTGACAGTGCTTTGCAAGTAAGTTTTCAGAACTGGCACAGTGATACCTGAGGGATAGGAACAAGGGAGGGAATTAAAGTTGTGATATTGAACCAGTTGGAAAGAGTGATAAGATAGTAATTGCCCATAAGTGTTTTAAAATGATAGAAACTTTCAATTTCTATTTCTATTACACTTTGTCATTCTATAATCTATGTAAGCTTGATGCTTGAAAACAATTTCTTTGCAGGCATATAAAATAGCTCTGGAAAGCTTAGGCCACTGTGAATATGCAATGAAAGCTGGTTTCCACTTGAATCCAAAGGCAATTGAAGCCAGTTTGCAGGTATGCTTTTCTTTCTGGGTGCTATGGCATGGTACTGTCTCTATACCAAGTGAAACAAGTGTCTTGACAGGTGAGCTGCGGGTCACCTCTTCTCTCTCCTCTGCATCTTTTCCAGGGCTGCTGCAGTGAGGCAGAAGCACAGCAAACAGGCCGGAGGCAGACACCCCCACAACCCATGCAGTGTGAGCTTCCCACTGTCCCTGTGCAGATTGGATCACACTTTCTGAAGGGTGTCTCCTTCAACGAGTCAGCCGCTGACAATCTGAAGCTTAAGACGGTAGTTTTCTATGGGGTTCCAACAACCCGGGTGTGAACTTGAAACTAGAGTTCTTTAGGAAACCTGAGGATTTGGAAAGAATATAGATTAAGCTCCTGTTGGTGTGACTCAGTTGGTTGAGGCATCATCCCATACCCCAAAAGGCTGGGAGTTTGATTCCCTGGCGGGGCATATACAAGAGCAACCAATCACTGTTTCTTTCTCACACTGATGTGTCTGTGTATGTATCTCTCTCTCTCTTCCTTCTTCCCCCTCTAAAATTAATATAAATTTTTTTAATTCAAAAAAAATTTTTTTAATTTATTTATCTTTTGAAGGGAAGGGAAGGAGAGAAGGAGAGAAATATCAATGTATGGTTGCTTCTGGTGCATCCCTTGCTGGGAACTGGCACCTGCTGGGAACTGGCCTGCAACCCAGGCATGTGCCCTGACGGGGAATCGAACCACGATCATCTGGTTCGCAGGCCCGCACTCAATCTACTGAGCTATGCGAGCCAGGGCTAATAGAAATATTTTTAAAAATTAGCCCTGGCTAGTGTGGCTCAGTAGATTGAGTGCCCGCCTGTGAACCAAATTTCCAGTCCTGGCTCGTGCCTGGGTTGTGGGCCAGGTCCCCATGTGGGGGCACCTGAGAGGCAACCACACATTGATGTTTCTCTACCTCTCTTTCTCCCTCCCTTACCCTCTGTAAAAATAAAATAATAAAAATCTTTTTTTTAAGATATTTAAAAAATTTTTTTAAATAATATAGATTAAAAAACAAAACTGAAGTTAAGACAGAAAGCATTAACCTTTCTCTGTAAACTGGTGTCTAAAAGCAGATTATGAGGGCTTTTAAAAAAATGTTTAGATAGAGGGGAAGAGATGGAGAGAAACATCTATGTGCAATAGATACATCGATTGGTTGCCTCCCATACACCCCCAACTAGGGACCTGGCCCAAAACCCAGGCATGTACCCTGATTGGGAATTGAACCTTTCTATTCACAGGCCAGTGCTCAGTCTACTAAGCCACACCAGCAAGGGCTCTGTTGACTTTTTAAATGAGACATTTGCCAAGTTAGTTTTATTTATAATTTTGTTCAAATGTTTAACAAAGGGTTTTGAAAGTACATTATAAAATACTGTTCATGGCCCTGGCTCAATGGATTGAGTGCCAGCCAGCAAACAGAAGGGTCACTGGTTTGATTCCCAGTTCAGGCACATGCCTTCGTTGCAGGCCAGGTCCCCATTAGAAGGTGCATGAGAGGTAACCACACATGGATGTTTCTCACTCTTCCTTTCTCACTCCCTTTCCCTCTCTGAAAAGAAATAAATGAAATCTTTAAAAGTAAAATAAAATACTGTTTACGATTAATGTTTTAGTGGACTTTCATGAAAAAAATAAAAGGAGAAATCTTTTTTTATATATATATATTTTTATTGATTATGCTGTTACAGTTGTTCTATTCCCCCCTTCATTCCCCTCCACCCTACCCCCCATCCCCACCATTACCCCCCCTTTAGTTTATGACCATGTGTCTCAAGTTCTTTAGATTCTATATTTCCCATGCTATTCTTGCCCCCCCATCTATTTCCTATCTACCATCTATGCTACTTATTTTCTGTACCTTCTCCCCCCTTCTCCTCCTCCCACTCCCCTGTTGCTAACCCTCCTTGAGATCTTCATTTCTATGTTTCCACTCCTGATCTAGCTGTCCTTTCATAATACAGCAGTAATTGTGACCATTTGTGGAGCATCATGTATGCCAGGCACCGTGCCAGGCGTTTCACATGCATTGTCTCCTTTAATGATCACCATGAGCACACCCTTTTTCTCCACTGTAGAGACAGAGGAACTATGGCCCAAGGTCACACAGCTAGAAAGTAGTAGTTGGAATTTGAGCTTATGCAGTCTGTTTCCAGAGCCTGCATACCTGACCACTTGGTCATCCAAAATAGAAGTTGAGGTTTTCATTGGTATTTACTTCTACCAGGCGATCTTGTTTCCTTATTTAGAGGGATTCAGAATTCAAAATTCCTCAACCAGTTTGCCTTAGCAGATTGCTCAGTAATGCTGTATTTTGTGCTAGTATAGAAATAGCCACATGTGTATTAATGCATGTGTATCCATGTCTAACCACTCACTTGACAGGATTAAGAAAAGTCTCTGAGTATGTTTGATGATAATTACTTAAGAAATTAAATTCCAGCTCTGGCCAGTGTGGCTCAGTTGGTTGGAGCGTCATCCCATTCCTGAAAGGTTGCGGGTTCAATTCCCCATCAAGGCACATACCTAGCTAGCAGGTTCAATTCTCAATCCCTGATCCCTGGTCTGGGTGTGTATGGAAGACAACCGATTAATGCTTCTTTTTTGCGTCAGTGTTTCTCTCTCTCCCTTTCTCTAAAAGCAATGAAAATAAAAATGTCCTCGGGTGAGGATGAAAAAAAGAAAAAATTAAATTCCATTGTTTGGGGTACTTAAAATGCTTTTCCTTTGAGGACTGTTGCATACCTGTAAATGCATTTTAGTCTACAAATTTTAGAACCTTGTGTGGCTTTATCATGAGCTATGAACTCTCTTGTTATCAATCTATAGCATACAATGTTACAGCTGATCAAGGAGGCAGGCTCCTATAACGGAATCTCACCAAGGGACGATTTTCCTGTAACGGAAGTTCTGAACCAGGTGTGCCCATCCACATGGCGAGGCGCCTGCAAGACTGCCGTACAGCTGCTGTTTGGCCAGGCTGGACTGGTGAGTGAATGTGTTGACAAATGGGACTGACAGAGTAGAGATAGATGGCGTTTCAGGCATGTGAGGATGTGGTACTGGCATGTGGGAAAATGCTGAATAATTTTAAAAGTTCTTTAGTACTACAGAGTTTAGACCAAATAGAAAAGGTAAAGAAAGAGCAGCATTAAAAAGCCTTTTTTCCCTTATTTTATAGATTGATAATATGTATTGTCAGGGAACTTAGATGCAAAATGATGTTGTAGGCTTTCCTATTTTAAGGAAGCCATTACATTAGTAATGATTTGATAGGGTCCTTGAACCTGACCTGACTACTCTGGAGCTATAGTGAACGTCTACGTGTTTCTCAAATACACCAAGGTACTACCTATCTTAGGCCTTTGCACTTGGTGCTCCTTTTACCTGAGAATATTTCTCTCTGACTACCACACGACTCACTTCTTCTTATCTTCCTGATGTGAGCTTCAATATCACCTCTGAGAGACCTCAGTGGTATCAGTAATGCCCCCATCCAGTCACTTCATCCAGGCTTTCTGTTTCCTTAGAAATAACAGTATCAAATCAGAAACAAGTGTATCACCTTTGGAGAGAAGAATAACTTTTGCCAAAATTAGATGGGGGCATTACTGATACCACCAAGGTCTCTTAGAAGTGATATTTAAGCTATCTGAAGTCCCCATAAATGGGAACTTTGTTTGACCCTGCTGTCTCCCACATAACCTTATGTATTTGATCCCACTTCTAGAATTAAATGACTGCTTTTTGAAAAGCTGCAGTATTTTAGTCAGAGGCTAAAGGAAGCTAATTAGAAATTAAGGAACTGTTTCTTAGTCTAATTCCTGCTTTGTGAAAGTAGTGTTGGGAGGGTGCTGTCCTTTCGTTTGATGTGGGTGAAGTCTGTGGTGGCTGAGCTCTGGATGGGGCTGCCTTGTAAAGCGGGCAGGAGGAGGGTCTGTCCACAGTGGTAAGTCACTTCCTCAGGATCTGTTCCTTAGTGTAGGGACCCCTCAGAGAGGCATAACTGGAGCACCCTGCCTTTAGGAGATGGAGCCGTGCTCCCAAAGACCTAAAGTAGGAGAACCATGTCAATAAGGTCTCCAGAAAGTAGTGTGCAAAATAAAGCAGGACACCCAGGCTGTTCTGAGAAACATTGTAGGCTTAAAAAAAATTGTTCTATGGTATTCAAAGATCAGAAACTAACTGGATCCCTGCCCTTTGATCCCAGGGCACCTTTGTTAAGTGGCTGACAAAGAACCTTTAGATTACGGTTCTGGGGATGGGAGGAGAGAGGAAACACCTGCCTGGTCCAACAATGGCTATTACTTGGACAGGAAGTCTTTCCAAAGGACGTTACAGACCAGCTGTGGGAACTGTGTTTACAACGATGGAAATTAGCTCCATTCCAGGTTGAATCAAAATATGCAACTCTGCATGGTTTTACCCCTTCTGATATGTTACAGATTTGATTTTAAAGTGTTTTATGATTGTTTTCTTAAAATTCATTTAGTCATTTGAAAATATAGCTAAAAGAATCACTTTGTCAAACTCTGTATAGAATACTGTACTATCTGATAAACAATATTGAAGACTGTCCTCCAAATAGGAAATCATTGAGAAAAGAGCTGGGTCTTTATCTTTCCTGAAGTGGTTCTGTTTTTATTGATGGTTGACAATAAATGGATGAAAAACAGTTTCATCCATTTCTGGCTCGTGATTTAGCCATTACAGATGGGCTTTTCCGAAGCATTAGTTTGATTTTTTTGGTGATATTTTTACTTCTTTCAAGTATATAAATTCAAAAAATACTGACAAAGGAAACAAAGTAATTCCTAACATTCATAGTTTAGAAGAAGTGCCACAAGTGCTTGCAAAGTTCAGCACATCCTGTACCCAGAAGTTGGTTTCTATTTATTGAAGTATTACTGTATTCAGTCATCTCTGTTACCTACTGTTGTCTCCATGGGCCTCCTGACTGGCCTCTGCATAACTGCCCTCCTGGAGCAATGGTTTTTGCCAGAGTCACTTAGCATCAGCAGGTTCATGTACTGGATTTGTGATTCATTTTTCTCTCTGAATGCTAATGGTTATTTTTGTTTCTCTCTTAGGTGGTAGTTGACACAGCACAAATAGAAAATAAAGAAGCCTATGCCCCTCAAATCAGTTTAGAAGGCTCCAGAATCGTGGTTCAAGTCCCCTCCACATGGTAATGTGACTCCTACATTAACACAAGCCTAAGCTCTGATAGAAGTATGCACATCTTTGGAAAGATTGCTGTGTTGTGGACAAACTCCATGGTGGCTGACAGAACACATGTTCTGCTTGTACAGGTTTATGGGTAGTGACGGTGTGTTAGTGCCATGTCATGATTACCGACCCATGATAAGGAAGCTAGTGTGCCTGAAGCCAAGTCTGATAGACTAATAATACAACTAAAATGTTATATACTCATGAATCATAATGAGCAGTATTATCTTTCCTTTGTTACTGTGTCCACAGCTTGTAAACAGTATATCATTTTTTCTAAGTCACCCAGTGTTTTTGAAAAGCTGAGTCCAGAACATAGAATTCCTTCTCCTTTGTCTGTTCCAGCAACAACCCTAATGATCTCAAGTTTGTGTCATTACGTACTCAGTGTTACTGCAAATCAGAAGACAGATTGAACCATTTTTATTTTTATTTTAGTCATTTTTTATGAGAGAGGGGAAGGGAGGAAGAAGGGGAGAGAAACATTGATTGGCTGCCTCTTATATGCACCTTGACCAGGGATTGAACCTGCAACTGAGGCATGCACCTCAACCAGAAATCAAACCTGTGACCTTTTGCCAACCAACTGAGCCACACTGGCCAGGGCTGAACCATTTTTATTTTTAATTATGTAACTATGTTTGTAAACTTATAATAGATAAAATATTCCCAATTTATTAAAACAAAAGCTCCTGCCCTGACTGATATGGCTCAGTGGGTTGGACATCGTCCCACAAACCAAAAGGTTGCCGGTTCATTTCCCAGTCAGGGCACATTCCTGGGTTGTGGGCCAGGTCCCTAGATGGAAGTGTGCAAGAGGTAAATGATCAGTGTTTCTCTTAGACATCAATGTTTCTCTCCCTCTCTTTCTCCCTAACATCCCCTCTCTCTAAAACTAAATAAATAATTTAAAACAAAAGCTCCTACAAATGAGTAAGAAAATGGGCATGGTATATGAACAGGTAAATCAGAAGACATGTGGTCAACAAATACATGAAGTAAATATGTAACCTCACCTAATAAAGAAAAGCAAAGTAAGGAAACAATATGATACCATCATGTCCATCATGTTATATTATTTTAGAATAAAAATAGTACATTTTGGACCAGACTATACAACAGTAGGCACAGAAGTTGTTGAATAAATTACACAGCCTTTCTGTATGGTTGTTTAATATATCATAGGCCTAAAATGTAAGATATTGACCTCAGCAGTTCTGCAATTCCTCCTGTAGGGATTTATCCTGGTGATCTCCATAAATTCAGCTGTAAGTATTAACATCATAGCTTTATCAGTAAGCAAATATTAAGCATATATTAGAAGACTTTTGCTATTAGAATTAGAATGTGAATGAATATTTAACTATATAGAATATATTTAGCCCTGGCTGGTATGGTTCAGTGGATTGAGTGCCAGTGCAGAACCAAAGGGTCACAGGTTCAATTCCTAGTCAGGGCACATGCCTACTTTGAGGACCAGGTCCCCAGTAGGGGGCACGCAGGAGGCAACCACACATTGAGGTTTTGCTCCCTTTCTTCTCCTCTCTCTAAAAATAAATAAATAAAATCTTAAAAAATACATTTAAAGCATGTAGGTAGGGATAGAGATAATGAACAATGGCCATGTTGGTGCCTGTGTGAACTAAAGTGAGAGCTGGGTAATGCAGGTCATATTTAATCATTTCTCCTTGAAATGTGAGGGTCCAGTGGTAGATCCTGCCCAGAGTTTTAGAACCAGTTGATATATCAAGTAGGAGTTGGCCATTTACTTTATGCCCCTAAATCTCCCATCTACAAGTTTCTCTACCATGAAAAATTTTGATCATTCAGATGGTATACCATTTCCTGAAATGAACAATTATTTATATACATGTTTTTATTCCTATCAAACAATGAATTTAAAGCTCACTTTTCTGTAAGATTTTTGTGTTCCCTAATTCTTAATTTGTTTTTCAATTCAAGTTCTTAGTGGAAAATATTTCATTTAACCCAGATTCTCATTTTGAAGAAAACTTTTGGATATCTGAGTGCATATAAATAGCTAGTACTGAAATGGTAATGTTGCCGAACAAGAGGTCTGAGGGAGAAGCAATACAATATTTGGCCCACCTAGGGATGCCCAAAACTGCTATAACAGGGGCCCCTCCCAAAAACAAAATGCTAAAATCTACTGGGCCCTTCTGTCTGCCGCCAATTGGAAAGACATCTCTTAATGCCAGAGATTTGTGAAAAGGAAACAAAATGTTTATTTAATGCTATTCAGGCCTAATGCCACTACTAAAATATCAAAGTCCTTTAGGGTATACACCTACACCCACACAGCGCTCCCTTCTCCCACTGTCCCAACTCCGGGTACCGTAAATGAGGAAAAGAGCACACGTCTGTATTGCAGGCTGGTGGCACCGTCAGCTGTGTCACTGTGCAGGATCTTGAGTTAATCCAAAGTACTGTGGTACCCTCTCATGGTCCACTGGCAAGAGTCCTTTGTACCCAGTTCCAATCAAAGTCTCTCTTGCTTTTCAGGCCCCGCGGCCAAAGGGGGCACCCCAAAGCCGCGTGGGCCTCTTCTACCAAAGCTGCAGGAGTCCACACTCCACCAAAAGCATGTGGCTGTCTTCTTCACCTGGCTGCAGGGATCTCCATTCTGGCAAAGCTGCGTGGTTTTTCCCTTTCACCTGGGAAAGAGGGGGTCCTCACCCTGCCAAAACCACGTGGCTCCCTCTTTCACTTCACCAAGAGGGAGTCCTCACTCTGCTGAAACCGCGTGGCTCTTTCTAACCTGGGCAGATATCCCCTCATGTCCTGGAGCCAGTCTTTTCCAAGCTCTCACACAGGCCTTCTCACTCAGGAGCGCAGCCCCTCATTCCATCCTGAGTCCAAGCCTTTCTCACTCAGGAGAGCAGCCCCTAGTTACATCCTCCTGAGTCCCAGTCCACTACCTTCTCCCTGCCTCCAAACTTGGCCACTGCTATTTAACATATCTATGAAACCAGTTAAGGTTATAGATATGTTAAATAATCATTCCAGAGGTTAGCTGCAAAACTGTTGCTATGCAAAATAGTTCTCAATGGCCCTGCTCCATTCATCCCTTCCCCCTGGGGGGGGGGGGGGTGGTGAGGACATCTTATATGTCTCTCCAATATTCCTATACACTTTGAATTCTGGACACTATTCCAAATCTTCCCCCCCCCCCCCGCCGCACCCTGTATCAGTAACACTTTAGCTTACTTTCAAAACTATTTTGTTGATTTCCTTTGTAATTCATTGTATCTCCATGAAAGACCTTCTGGTCTTTGATTCCTTAAGAGGCTCCCTCTGGTGGTTGCTTTTGGTAAAATACAGAGTTTTCTTTTGTTATTTCTTTCAAATTATGAAATACGTGCTTGTTGATACAGATGAAATCAAACAAGTGATTACTCCACCTTCAGGAAAATGAAATTGTTAGCAGTCAGTCAAGAATTTATTACATCTTTTGCTGCCAGGTTTTTTTTTCCAAATGAAGTATACTTTATTTAGATTTTTTTAACTGTCATACTTAAGCTATCCATTTTCTTTCAACAAATAACTTACTAAATACCTACTATGTGACAAACACTGCCTGGGCTCTGATAATTTCATCATGAGCAAGAAATACAGGGTCCCTGCTCCTAACTGATCTGACTTTGTAATGGGGACTAGGAGGAAAGAGCTACTAATAAGCATAAGAGTTAAGTTGAAAAACTGGCAAGTGTATGAAGGGAGTGAGAGTAAAATGATGTCATGTGATAGAGAATAACTGAGATAGAGATGGGTAAGGGAGGCTATTTTGGATGAGGAGATCAGTCATAAACGGCTGTTTTGAGGATGTGACATTTAAGAGGAGCTGGCCATGCAGAGAGCAGATGGGGAAATCATTCCAGGCAGAAGGAATGGCAGAGGCCTGAGGAACAGTCCAGCATGGCTGGGGAGATACAGTTGATGATGATGACGGCGGAGTGGGTGTTTGGGAGGGTGGGTAGGAGGCAATTTGTAGAACCCAGGACTTGCAAGGTCCCTAAGAGACTTGGGTTTTTATCTAAGAACAGGTAAATGGTTTTAAGCAAGTCTGAGGAATCTGTAAAGACAATAGGTTTAGCCTCTTAAAGGCACTGCTCTCAAGATCGATAAATAAAATAAAAGTGCTAACTTATTGGTTTTCAGGAAAAGAAATTATCATCATAGGAACTTTAGTACTCCTTTCTGCATGACCAGCAAATGCTCTCCTCGTGTGTGACAAAGCCAGATCGCAAAGCAGAAGTTGGCTTGGGAACACAGAGCAAGTGTTCCTAATTATAGCAATTTCAGGCTGAGGGAATTCGGTGCATGAACCTTGGCCAGGTCCACTGGCCAAGATTCTCTCCCAGGAGTTGAGGGGCTAGTGGGGTATGGTCAGAGTTGCCTTTTCCTGAAATTGGCCAGCTCACAGTCTCACAGATGTATTTCTCCAAAGTCATGTTAGAGAGTGCTGTTATCTTCTTAGGGTAGCTTCGGAAGTGTTGCTAAAATGGGAGCAGAGAATTGGGAAAGGATCTGAGGGGAATGTGGGGGGAAGAGAAGGTGGTTGGTGAGACTGGTTTGTTTGCCAAAGTGATTAACACAGGGGAGAGATCGGGTGATTGCATGAGAGAGAGGTCCTTGAGAAAGCCAGAGGATGGCCTACAGCATTGGGGAGGTCAACCTATGGTAAGAGCAGGGCCTGTGTTCTTCTGGGATGAGAGGGTTTTGCAGGGTGTGTGGGCAGGGGCACAGGTGAGGTGCTGGAATCATTGTGATGGGAGATGGAGTAGATCTCATGTTTATGTATTTCAGTTAAGTGACAGTTGAGATCAATGGAATGAGCAAGGTGGCAGGGATAGCAGAGCTTTGAGGAGAGACGGGGTGGGGGTGTGGAACAGTCATGTTGGAAAAGGAAAAAGTTAACTTATGGGAGGGTCATGTTTGTTGCTTACCCGAAATTTGCAGTGAATCCAGGTCACATACTGTGAGGGTTTTTTCCCCTCTGTTGACCCTCAGTTTCTTGAGTACAGGTAGGTGTGAAGTGCTATAGAGGAAGGGTGGGGCAGGGGTGTCACGGAAAGACTTTGGACAGGTGTAGATGTTGTACCAGACATCTTAGCAGGGTAGGGAAGAAAGGCAGGGCTAGAGCCAGTGTTGGACACTGAGAGGGCACTAGGAACTCTAAATTGTTAGAAATCTATGGATACTCCAGATCCTTTTGCTTCCCTCTCCTTTTTGCAGAGCAGCAATATTCAGTGTTAGCCCTGTCATTCTCTAAATGTTCTTATAATTACTAATTTTTATTCAGTGTAAAAGTACATAAAAATTGTAGCTTTTTGTATGAGGCCTGCTTGAAACACCTTTGTAGAGAAGTGCAGTCCAGACTAACTCAGCGTGGTCTGTGCCTAGGTGCCTGAAAGAAGACCCTGCTACCATGTCCCTGCTGCAAAGAAGCCTGGATCCCGAGAAGACCTTGGGTCTAGTGGATGTGCTGTACACGGCTGTGTTGGACCTCAGCCGCTGGAGGGCAGGGAGGTTGGTGTCCCTGCTGATCACTTGAATTGGTTTGCATTCAGGTCCACAGCAAGGGACAGTGTAACCACATGCAATTTAATGTGTGCTCATGTCACTGCTAGTATGTGAGTGCATAAGACGAGAAAGAAAAATTTTTGGTAACTTTATTTTGGAATAATTTCAAACTTACAGAAGACTTATAAGAATAGTCCAACGAATTGCTCTGCCCTTTACTCAGACTCTCCATTTTGTTAACATTTTTGCCTTCATTTGTTTTATCATTTGAGAATAAGTCTATCTAAAGGATTTTTAACCCAATTCATATTCTCTTTATGAACTAGGAGCAAAACAGTGTTTAGAAAATTTACTCATGTCCTGCATGAACTTTATTTATATGTGAAAGCAGCTGGCAGTTGCAAGATTATCTCTTTGTCATTTGTTAACCTTAGAATAGGTAGGGACCTTAAACATCTAGCCATGTGCCCTCTCCCTTTTCTTAACCCATGAACTCACAGAGGCCCAGAATAGTGTGGTGGTTTATCCATGGTTGCACCAGCCATCAGCCACCTAAGCTCCTACCCAGTGCCCTATCTCTAGGGCTCTCTTTCAGCCCTGGAAAATAATGCTCGGAAATCTTTGGAAGTAATAACCACATGTTCTTGGCACTGTCTATAAATTACTTCCTAGGACAACAGTGCTGCCTAGTGTCCCTGAGTCCTGCCCACCCACCCCTTTGTTGTGTAGCTTTGTCCATGGTCCCTCTGCTGGATCTGCCAGACTCAGTCTCTGTCCTCCAGGCACACTCAGGTCTCTGCCAGTTATGTCCCCGACTCTAGTCTAGCTGTGCTCTGCTTTCCTATTCTGCAGTGAGGGAGTTTTGCTCAAACTCCTCAGGCCAGAATCCTAATGTAGTTTTTACAGCACTATGTTGATTTCTTTGTAATAAATGTAGATAACAAGTACTTAAATTGTGTTCATGAAAACTCTCAGGTGTTCATTTATTTTTCTATAAAATAAGTGAACCTACTACCACCTAGTGAGGTCTTTTTTGTTCTTAAAGTCTTTCTAAGAGATCCATTTCATTGTCCAATTTGTAAATTTGTCTTTTTTTAAAATACATTTTTGTTTAAATAGGGAACAAGCTTTACCCTGCATTCAGATCCAGCTCCAAAGGGAGATCTGTGACTTTGGGAACCAAGCCGACCTGCCTTCTGGGAATGGAAACAAACCTTCAGGTGGTTTGCAGAAGACATTCTCCAAACTGACATCTCGGTTCACCAAGAAAGCTTCATGTACCAGCTCTAGCAGCAGCACAAATTATTCCATCCTAAATACA
Source organism: Artibeus jamaicensis (assembly GCF_021234435.1). NCBI lineage: Eukaryota > Metazoa > Chordata > Mammalia > Chiroptera > Phyllostomidae > Artibeus > Artibeus jamaicensis. Next base: position 398,677 of record NW_026521896.1, on the reverse strand, counting down.
CCTTCCAAAAATATCTTCATAGCTGGGTGTTCAGAAGAAAAAGCCAAAATGCCCAGTAATCTTGATTCAAGGTTACAAAGCATTTTGAACATTGGTAATTTCCCTAGAACTATAGACTCTTCACAGTCAGCTCAGAATTCCAATAATCAAATGGCCAATGGTTTTCTCATGGAGCGGCATGACAACTTTCTGCAAGGGGATGATGTCAAGGACGAGAAGGGTATGAACTTACCAACTGATCAAGAAATGCAGGAGGTTATAGATTTTCTCTCGGGCTTTAATATGGGCCAGTCACATCAGGGCTCCCCATTAGTGACAAGACGTAATTCTGCTGCTACAGCCATGGTGACTGAACAGAAGGCAGGAGCCATGCAGCCACAGCAGCCACCACTGCCCGTGCCCCCTCCACCACGGCCACCCCAGACTGGGACACACACACCTCTGACACCCCAGCCAGGCCTGGCACCTCAGCAGCAGTCCCCAAAGCAACAACAAGCCCAGGTCCAATACTACCAACACCTGCTCCAACCCATTGGACCACAACAGCCCCCGTCCCAGCCTCGGGCCCCTGGAAAATGGGTGCATGGCTCATCCCAGCAGCCAGCACAGCCTGTTGGAGCAGGTCTATCTCCTCTTGGCCAATGGCCTGGCATATCTGATCTCAGTTCTGACTTGTACAGCTTGGGTCTGGTGAGCAGCTATATGGATAATGTGATGTCAGAGGTTTTGGGACAGAAGCCACAGGGACCTAGAAATAATACCTGGCCAAACCGTGACCAAAGTGAAGGAGTCTTTGGAATGCTGGGAGAGATTCTGCCTTTTGATCCTGCAGGTATGTGAGCCCCACTTCCCACCTCAGGGTTTTAACATAAATGTAATCATTGAAGACTTCATAGGGCCACACTGCCACAGCCTTACTTGTAGGGAAAAGTGACTTTAGAGACGCTTGCTCACTGATTGATGGCAAATGTGGGGCAGATCCAGCAAGGAAGGAAGCAGTGAGAATGAGGCTGGGAAGGTAAGTAGAGCTCTTTTTCTCAATGTTACAGAGGACAGGATTGAAGCATAAGAAAAGTTACTTGAGTGGCTCAAAGTCCCATAGTGCAAGTGGGCCCCTATTTGGGCCCTCCCATTCATGGGAGCCAAGACAGCTGGCCTTTTGTGGGCTACTTTGTCTTGTTCTGTGATTCAGCTTTGCCTAAACTCTAGGACCTATGAAGGATGATAGGGTACCTTCTTACCTTCATAAAATACGGTTCTCCTGGCCTAGACAGTATGAAAATACCACCTGAGTTATCTTAGGAAATTAGAAAAAGAATTTAGAAACAAAACAAAAATAAATTAGGAGGCATTAATTAAGGATAAGAACCACAATTAACTAAATTTAAAAGAAAAACATAGTAAAAAGTATAAGTAAATCTCAAAGAAGGGTCTTTGGAGAACCAATAAAACAGATAAATCAATTTATTATAAACCTAAGAGAGAGCAAAGAGAAACAAGATTAGGAAAAAGGAAGGAGACATAACTACTATAGGTATAGGAGAGATTAAAAAAACTTTATGACATTACTACATGTGACTTGATGACAAAACATTTGAAAACTGAATGGAAAATGGATTCTTTCCTAGTAAAATATACATTAGCAAAATTGTACCAAGAAGTAGAAAACCTGCCTGTATCTATTTCAGTAGAAGAGATTGGGAAGGTAATTATGAAGCCAACATGATTTTTATCATAAACACTTTATGAGGAATTTACAAGGAGGAAATTATAGTGCATCTTACTTAATGAATATGGATGGATGTGAGAAAATCCAGCAGCGCATAAAAGAGTAGTGTGTTACTAAACCTGGTTTACTTGAGGGTGCAAGGCAGCTCAGGATAAGGAAACTTGCTACTGTCCAGTAATCTATTAGATCAGCCAGTTATGAGAAAAACTTACATAGCGATAGATGCCATGAAGACATTTAAAAGATAGCAGCAATGCTTAAAAAATAAATCCCTCAAAGTAAAACATGTTAAAAAGGAAATTCCTTGAATATATAAAAGACTACCAAAAACCAGTAGCAAATAGTACTTTGTACAGTAAAACAAAATTCCAGTTAAAATCAGATGGAGTGGCAGTGTCACTGCCAACAGCATGTAACTTTGTCTTGAACTTTCTAGCAAATACAGCAAGACAAAAAACAAGCGAAACAAGGTGTAAGCTTTATAAAAGGATAGATTATAAAGCACATCTCTTTGCCGGCAATAGAATTGGCAAAAAATAAAAATTAGAATGGCTCTGGCTGGTGTGGCTCAGTGGATTGACTGCGGGCCTGCGAACCACACGATCGAGGTTCGGTTCCGGTCAGGGCACATGCCTGGGTTGCGGGTCGGTTCCCTGCAGGCCGGATCCCAGCAGGGGATGCACGAGAGGCAACCATACATTGATGTTTCTCTCCCTCTCTCCTTCCCTTTCCCTCTAAAGATGGATAGGTAAAATCTTTTTAAAAAAAAATTAGAATGAATAAGCAAATCTGGTAAAGTGGGTAGATGCAAGGTAAATATATAGAAATTAATTAGTTTTTTCTCTAATCGAGCAAAGGGTATACAGAAATGGAAAATACACTTTACTCACAAGGAGAGCACTGTGAAATACTGTAAATAAGTATAGTAAATATTTACATAACCACCAGGTGAGTCCCTAATAAAACAACCCATCATTAACTGTTAAAGGGCAGAAATGTTTTATGTCTTATAAAAATTTCAAGCCACTGCTCATACTTTCTTGTTCTTGCTTTCCTTGGGTGGGTGGATGTGAAGAACCCTGTGCCCTGGGGCACAGGAACAGCAAACAGTTCCTACTGCTGTGGAGGAGCAAGCCCACCTTGGCACTTGCTGGACCAGGTGTGGCATATTTTCTTGATTGCCATAAACATCCTGTATGGGTTTTGATGGTCATGTAATTAAAACAAAGTATAGATGATATTTGGCAGAATTATATCACTGTTGATACTTGTTGAGGCTCAGACAGGCTTTATGTCCTTAGCCTGCGAATCCTACCAGCTTTTCCTTCTGGGTATTCCTTTCTAACCTTTTAAGTCTTTATTGGAGCTTTCTGTAGACCCTGCCCCAAGAGCACTCCACTGGACAGGCAGGCACACACAGGCCCTGGAGGCTTGGCTTGAGTCCTGGGATGACCTTGATTTCAGCCTCTACTGTCCAGTCCTGCAGGATGGCCTGGTTTCATGCAGTGCTCCCACGGTAGTGCCCTGAGAACAAGCTGACGATGGGATCGTGCTTTAGTGTCTTTCCCAACCTGAAGCTAAAATGTACACACTGTTGAGTCATACTCAGTTTGTAATCCATAGATATTTTTTCTGCCATAGCTTACTTGACTCTCTAAATACCTTCTGTGCTGTGTTTTTCTCCCACTTTTGCTTCCCTCCACATCCTTACTTAGCTCTGTCCAGTATGCTTCCAGCCATCTCTTAACATTTTCTGAAATTTCATGTTATTCTTTACCACTCTTACTATCTTCAGAGTAATGAGTAGGTTTCCACCCATTACCCAGGAAAATACTGGATCAGAGGTAGGCCCAAGTGGGAATGGCATATGTTCTCTATCTGACTGATCCTGATGCTTTGATAATTTCCAGGTTATCAGTTGGCTGAAGTCATCATCTGATTTTCCAAGTTGTTATATAAATAGCATTGGGGCTTAGAATTTTTGAAATATTTGTCTTTAATATTTAGTCATGGATAAAACACAGCTTTTGTGTTCTGTTTTTCTGTCTTCTGTTCACATTGAGCCTGCCTGTGTCCTGGGCGTCAGCCTTCCTGACAGTCCCTATGTGTACATCGTATGTGAACTTCAGATCTGTGTGCTGAAGGCCCCATCTCACCACTGCGGACTGCTAGGCACATCCTGCAGCCAACTCTGGGCCACAGGCCTGGCAGTTCCTCACCATTTTTCACTGTGCATGTGGCCAGCACATCCTCAGAAGGTAATAAAGGAAAAAAGGTAAATTTGGCTCCAAACCCTGTTAATCCTTTGTCTTAACACAGTGGGTTCAGACCCTGAGTTTGCACGCTACGTGGCTGGAGTGAGCCAGGCAATGCAGCAGAAGCGGCAGGTCCAACATGGTCGCCGCCCAGGCAACCCCCGGGGACACTGGCCACCCACGGACGATGCCCATAGGACCTGGCCTTTTCCAGAGTTCTTCACAGAAGGGTGAGTGTTGGGTGTGGCAGTAAAGCCGAGTTTGAGATCTGGGTGTTCCACAGGTGGCCTTTGTGCACCCTTATCAAGCAATTGAATTCTAAGCCTACATGTGAGAGTGACACATGGTCAGATCTTCAGGGGCCCAGTTTTGTGATTAACTGTAGGATGCCAGGTGGCATTGTGTCTCTGTAAATACGCCACTGGTGTAAAATTGATTTTCAAGACACACTCCTCTACCCCAGACAAGGATCTTATTTGATAGTATTCGTAAAGTAGTTGCATGTTTAACATAGTCTTTATGCTGAAATGAGCATAGCTGTGAATCCTGTGGGATTTATGAAATGTGACCCTTATAGCCTACAAAAGTCAACGGTCAATGGTTCAGTTCCAACATATGGGGAGAATTATGGATTTCCATCATTTAAGACAACTGGCTATTGATTTTGCACGTCTTTTATTGCCACCTGGTTGGTAAATCTGGACAGCTAAAGACCACTTCAACTTTGTTTGCTCTAAAACGAATTTCATATGTAAATCAGTCTTCTGAGAGGAATAAAGAAAGGGCAATGATGCAGATGTATTACAGTTGACCCTTGAACAACACAGGGGTTAGGAACATCAGCCCGCTGTGCATTTGAGAATCTGTGTATAGTTTAAGTCGACTCTCCATATGTATGGATTCCTAAGCATGGATTGAAAATACAGTTGGCCTTAAACAAGACAGGTTTGAACTGTGCAGATCCGCTTACATGCAGACCTGTTATAAGAGACAAGAAACCACTATTTGGTTGTGAGCTGAGTGCAGGGTAAAGACTGTTCTTTTACAGCTTGGGCAGGGGTTGGGGGATGGCCTCAGGCTGTCCAGCCAGTGTCCAGGCTGGCTAGAGGAGGCCTGGGACCACCTTCTCTCTTTGGCTTTCAGGGATGGTCTGCACAGTGGCTGGTCGGGTACTCAGGGAGACTCAGCCAGCTCGAGTGATGAGACGTCTTCTGCCAATGGAGACAGCTTGTTCTCCATGTTTTCAGGGCCTGACCTCGTTGCTGCTGTCAAGCAGAGAAGGTATGAAGAGATTCCTAAATCACAGGACAGAGGGGCACATGCATATGATCCACAGCTTATTCCTCTGGAAAGCTCAGGAGCCCCATTGTCCCCGGGCGGCCTTGTATGGGAAAGGCAGAGGGCTTTTTGTGGCAGTGTCTTGCTGAGGCCTCTCACCACATAGGCTTGTAGTCCAGGTGACTTAACATTAGGTTGAATTTTTGCTGGCAGAATAGGATCATGCTAGAAAAAAATGCCAATATGTCAGATAAGGGAGGGTTCTGAGACAGGGTCTGCTGATACTGGTCTGTGCCTTGGCAGCTCTTTGTGTGGGGGGAGCAGGACCATGACAACCCAGTTCTAATCAGGACTCACCAACAGGCTTTGTAGCCCCAAACAAAGACTTGGCCCAGACTGACCCTCAGTTGCTTTGTCAAAGGGGATCTGGATAAAATGACCTTTGAATGGTATTTCAAAGTTGAATAAAATAGCAATATGGTTTATTCAGATCTAGGAAGTTTTCAGAAGTAGTCACAAATTAAAATGGGCCCTGAAATAAGAGGAGAATTTTGTTACAAAGAAATAGAGAGACTTTGTAGGTGTGAGGAAGCTGAGGACCAAAGGTGGCAGTCTGAAGGATGTGGGCAGGCAGTAGCATGCAGGGCTGCGTGGGCATCAAGTCATGCTGTGGAGGGAAAAGGGAGGCCAGGTTACATGGCCTTTGTGTGACGGGGTCAGGCTTTGATGAATAAGTAGCGGGAAGTGGGTAGATGAAGAGGGAAGGGCACCTGAGTCAGGATGCATGGAGTAGTATCCAGTGTGACAGCAGCGACTGCTAATCAAGCTAGAGCGCTTTCTGAGTGCTGGGCCCTGGGTAAGCATTTATGTACAGTTGCTCACTCAGTTCTCACACCCACTATATTTATATTTATTAAATTTAAATTTATTTATATGCTAGGACTGCCGTAACAAGGTACCATAGACTAGTACTAAGTTTTTGTATTTAAACAACAAATATTTATTTTCTCACAGTTCTGGAAACTGGAAATCTAAGATTGACATGTCAGCAGGGCTGGTTTCCTTCAAGGCCTCTCTCCTTGGTTTGCAGATGGCCGTATTCTCCCTGTGTCCTCACATCACTGGCCCTCTGTGTGTGTGTGTGTGTGTGTGTGTGTGTGTGTGTGTGTGTGTGTGTGTGTGTCCTAATCTCTTTTTTTATAAGGACACCAGTTGTATCAGATTGGAACCCACCCTAATGACTCATTTTAACTTGTTTAAATGCCTTATCTCAGAATACACCCACAGTATGAGGTACTTACTGGGAGTTAGGAATTCAACATATGAATTGGGGGGGTCAACAGATGAATTGAGGAGGGGGTGACACAATTCAGCCCATAGCAACCACCTTATTATGTAAGTATTGTTTTACTCCCAATTCACAGGTGAAGAAACTGAGGCTCAGTTAAAATCATTTCATTCATCCATTCATTCATTCATTCATTGGCAACTATCCTATACCAGGGAGACATTGGTGATGTAGCAGCAAACAAAACAAAGTGCTCTTCCTTGTGGAACTTACATTCTATTGCAGGAAGGCAGATTTTTTTTTTTTAAGTCAGATTGGATTAGATGCTGTGAAGAAAAATAAAGCAGGGTGTGAGGGCAGAGATTGCAAGGGATAGGTAGATTTTCTGTTCAGAATGAGAGTCAGGGAGGCCTCTAGTGAGCAGAAAGCTGAACACAATGAGGGAGCAACTGATGAGACACTGGGAGAGAGAAGAATCAGGGATGATAGGCAAGTTTTTGTCCCAAGCATCATTCTGTGTGAAAGAGGACTCCATGAACCAAGACTGGGAGGACTGCAGGAGAAGCAAGGTGGAGCCAGGGGTGGAGTTTAAGACTTCTGTTTGAGACATGAGAAATTGTAAAGGCCGGTCAGACACCAAGAAGTCACCTGCAGCACCACCTCTGCAGAGACTGCTGTCCGCACGCAGGAAAGCTGACAGACTGACTGACCTGGCTCTAAGCCTACCACATCCTGCCCTTTTCATTCAACATTATAACAAATGTTTTCATGTCATTTGTGAAACTTAACAGCTTTTTAGTTTTTAGTCATATCCACTCTATGTGGTAAATAATAATCTGTTGAGTAAATTAGCAAAAGGCCAGAGCTGGTGGACTCAGGGCAGCTAATACAGCCAGTGCCTGTCCTCATGCCTAGCACCCCTACCCTGCCTGACCCCACCCCAGCCGTGCGATGGCTTGCAGGAGTGCAACACTTGGTGGTGACTCACCTTATGCCCCTGCACACTGTGTATCCAAGCGCCTACCCCTAGTGTACGACCAGTTTCCCAGATGCCAGGGCCAAGTGGATAGGGTGCCCCCTGGAGGTAAGCTGGGCAGGAGGCAGGATGCAGGATGCCAATCAGCCACTACACTGAGCTCTTGGTTCTTTCAGGAAACACAGCAGTGGAGAGCAGGAGACCAGCATGCTGTCCTCACCGCCTCTTCTTACCACAGTGGAGGATGTGAATCAGGTATTGTGGGCACTACTCTGGCCACAGAGGGTTGGCTCTGTGGGATAGAGACCATGAGCAGGATTCCGAAGCTGAAGTTTCAAAAGGACCTCAAAGAAATGATGGGTTCTTGCTTGTGGTGAACTACTATTTTCCCCATGATTCTGTCTCAGTGATTAGCCAGCTCGGCTGACTCAGAACCACATGTAGAGGAAGCTCTGGGACTATGCTGTTCAACAGGATAGCCACTAGCCACATGCAGCTGTTGGAAATGAAATTAAATATAAAAATTGAGTTCCTCAACTGCACTAGCATACCTGGGGAGTGGCTACTGTACTGAACATTGTGGGCAGAACATTTCTGTCACTACAAGCTCTGTGGGCCAGTGCTGTTCCAGGGCTGGGGGAGAGGGAGAGTCGGACCAGAGACTGGGGAGGTGGGAAGGATGATAAATTGCCAGAATGCCACTAAGAACCTTCTTCTGTCTCTCAGGATAACAAAACCAAAACGTGGCCACCCAAAGCACCCTGGCAACACCCTTCTGCACTGCCCAGCACACTGCCTAGCCCAAGTACACCGCTCTATGCAGTCGCCAGCCCTGGCAGCCAGTGGAACGACACCTTGCAGATGCTGCAGTCCCCGGTGTGGGCTGCGACCAGTGATTGCAGCGCCACCTCCTTCACCTATGTGCAGACCCCACCGCAGCCCCCACCCCCACCAGCACACAAGGCAGCACCCAAGGGCTTCAAAGCCTTCCCTGGGAAGGCTGAGCGCAGGCCAGCCTACTTGCCCCAGTACTGACCAGGCCAGCCTGCCTACCTGCCCAAAGCTGTTGGGGCCAATGTTCTCATCCCAGGGCTGACTGACTGGCACCATCCCCCCAGAGGACCAGTGCACCCCTGTCCCAGGCAGGGATCCTTGGGGATGGGGGTGGTTGGCAGCTCCAAGTCTTTAAGGCCTTGCTTCTCAAACTTTGGAAGCATCAGACCCCTGGAGGGCCAGCTGCAGACAGGTCTCTGACCCTCCTCAGGGAAATGCTGGGATCTTTGAGCTTAGTAAGCACTTCGGGTGATTCTGATGCAGTTGGGTCATAGGCCACACTCTGAGAACACGGCTGTCATGTTTGTAGACCCACTTTGTTTGCCACAGAGGCACCAGGCCTGACGACCAACTGCAGAACTGACCATTCTGCTGAAACCTTCCCCCTCCTAACATACTGAGTGATGACCACACTAGTCACTGTATTTTGTAGCTATTTTTCATGTAGGTTTTTAGTTAAAACATCTCCATAAAATGCATTGAAGTTTTTAAAATAACAAATATAGTAGCTGGAGGTTTGTTCAACACTATTTTTATTTAAGCATATACAAAATGGGCAACATAGAATATTTGTGATCAGAAGCAATCACCTGGGTTTTCTGTGCGTGTGGGTAGTCCTTCACCACCCCAGCAGCCCCAGGGGTTGCAGCCTGTATCAGATTTACAAAAGCAACATCACAAAACTGTTGGAGGTGCATTCCTGGTGGTGGTGCACAGAGAGGAGTCCGCTGGCTGCTGTCTGTGCAAGACAGACGTGCACCTGTCGCTCTCAGGTCCTGCCACAGACACTGATGGCCAGAGGCTTTGGCTCCGCTTCACGTGTGGCGTGTGGGCAGGGGGCTGCACAGAGACACCGGGTGTAAAACTGCAGTAACTTTTGTGAGCTGGCTCAAGACAAACCAATTAAGATGTAGCTAGGAATTAATTTAAAGTATTTTCTTTAAAAAAACCCACCTCATTTTTAGTTAACATGTGCCATTATATAGATAACATCCTGTGGATTTAGGGATATTTTCCAGCCAGAATGGATCCAGAAGAATTGAATGGTGCTTAAATTGAGAAATAATAATAAATACATCTATATAGAATAGCTACCCCACTGTATATTAATCGAGGTTACAGAAGTTCTTTATATAAAACTTATTTAAATTTTTCATATTTCATCTTTGAAAAAGTCTAATTGAGAAAAATCCATAATATTTTCTGGTATGAAAGTTTGACAGTATTAATATTTTTTTTATATTTTCTTAAATCATTAAACCATTTTAATATATGTTAACTACTAACAAATGGTTTATTCTTTCTAACTCCATATAACCTTTTCCAGCAAAGATTGTAATAACACATTTATGTTCTCATTTTTCTACAGATATAAGTAAATTTATATTTAAAAATACCAAAAAAGAAAATATATATATATGTACGTATACACACTAAGTATAGAGGGCCCTTAGGGTGTGTGAGCCCAGCCATCTGACTTTCTGGTACTGTGTTGCCAGGCTCTTTCCAGGCCTCGGGTGTTGTCTTGTGCTGTGTGGAGATGCCATTGCTGCCTGTACTTAACGATCCTTTCACCGTGGATTCTGAACATTCACCTCACCATGTTTACAGAGAACTATTTTGTACATAGACTTTTTTAGGCACGTGCTTTGCACCAACCCTGCGTGGCTCTTGTCTGTGTTAGCTGTCACAGTGTGTGCACTAATCTCTGTTGAAATTGTTTGTAGCTGTTCGACTTGTAAGGTAGTTTCCTATTTCCTTCGGTAATGTGTCCAGAGTACCCCGTATTTCGAGTTCTGTTAAACTGAAGTACCCTTGTTGTAATAGTGCCTCCCCAAGGCCTCTCCCTGGTAAGAGGTCAGTCCTTGATGCCCCAGCACAGCTGACATCAACATTGCTGATTGTCTCATTTAAGTCTGTTTTTCTTAAGACATTTGTAATTTACATCTCCATGGGCTGTGAGACTATGTAAAGCTGTTTGTGTGGTTTCCTGGTAGGTGCTGTGTTCTCAGCACCGCCTTGCTCTGAACACTGGTAATTCCAGGTGCTGCATTTGGCAGAGGAGTCTCTCCTAAGTGCATGTGTGCGTGTGAGTGAGTGTGTCCTTTGCGTGGCCGGGCATGGCTGCCTTGCTCAGGCATCAACAGGACATTGTGTGAATAGTTAACGCTTCCAAACTGGAACTCTACATTTTGTATCTTACTTTTAAAGCTCCTATAAGTAAATTAACTATTGGCTTTATTAAAAATATACATTTAATAATATATTTTGTGTGTCTGTTTAAAATGAACTGTGCAACAGACACGTCAAAAGCCCTGCCTGACTGATTACTTTGAAAAGCTGTCCCTGAGTTGGTTTTTATCAGCCTGTCATTTGACTCCGAGACCTTGAAAGGTAAAGACCCCTGAGGGTATAGGATGAACTGGGGTGGGTGAGCAGGAAGCAAGACAGCCTACCACACCTCTCCTACTGGCTTCCCTAAGGCCAACACTGAGGCCCCTGTGCAGGCAGAGCCAGTGTCTTCACCTAGAAGGATGTGAGCTCTCCCCATGGGTTGTGGTCTGTCAACACCCACACTCTACTGAGCGTGTGCTATCAGCTGCCCAGGCAGCCCTTCCAAGACAGACCCAGGGATGAGGTCTCCCACCATTCCGCCAATGACCCTGTATCTGGCAGACACCCTACCTCAAAGGGACAAGGAAGACTAGTCTCACTGGATGACCATCCTGCTAACCAGAAGAATAGACTGTACACTGGGACCACAGGTAGAGTCTGTAGTTACAAAGGAATTTCAACCCATTTTCATTTACAACAAGACAGCACTTGATTTAAACTTTTTTTCATGAACTTTGGAAAACAGTATGTGAGCAGTAATGTATAATCTAAGTACCACTCACACTTCTTTCTGCTGAGATTCCCAGAAGCTGAACATGTGGACCTGCACCAGAGGACAAGGTTGCTTAGTAACAGCTATGTTGCATGAGTGTGTTAAGGAAAGTTCATATTAAAAGCTAGCTGGAAAAACACATTCATCCAAGCACATTCCTATTTAACATGACTACCCAGTGCCAATTCACCACAGTGGTGAGAATAGGAGTCTTGTAGCCCTGGCATGGGCTGGATGGGTGGGGATGGATGCAGAACAGATGTTACATCTGAGTCCCTAGAGGGTCCTTGGAGGCCTCAGCCCAGCTGAGAAATAGAGGGAGACACAGGGCCGGTGAGATCCTTGTGAGGCTGTGATGGGGGACCCCAGAGAAGGGAGGAGAAGTGTCCAGCTATAGAAGTGTAGCTAAAATGCTGAATGTCTGCCATGGCCTTGGGAGGGGATGGCCCTCTCTGCTGTGGCTCTTGTTGTGATCTGCTTCCTGATCTGGAGAGAATGAGGAAATACACTATTCTGATGGCCAGCTCCTTAACTGCCTAAAAGCCCTGCATGTAGACAGTATGCCTAGCAGACTCCCAACCATGTGCCTAGGAGTAAGGAAACTCCAGATGCAAGATCCTGGAAGTAACACATAGCTAGCCTTGTGCTTCCACAAGGGTAGACTGGCTGGGCCCAGGCTTGTGTGCATCTCTGAAGGGACTGGATATGGCTTTTATTGGAAATGAGTTGGGGATGTGGGCTGAAAAGGAAGGATTGTTTCAGGAGTGTCATGTTCATTTCAAAGTTTATTTATGTCACCTAGGAGCCAAAGCTGCCAAGGACATACAGTCTCTGTCCTAAAACTCAGTCTTTTAAGGGAGACAACCCTGTCTTTCCATCAAATGTCCATCCACCCGGTTTCTTGGGCAGAAATCCTAGAAAACAGTTTTGATTTTCTTTAGTCTCATTCAATTAATCAGGAAGTCCTATAAGTGTAACTTTACATGCATTTAAATTCTACCGTGCTCTTATATGTCCATTGCCATCAACCTTGCCCTCACCCGGTTCCTGCTTTCCCTCTTTGGCCTCAGGTTTTCCTTACACCCCTACTACCTCCACATCACCTGGCTTCGTGGGGTGCCCCCCTGCCTGTTGCTCCCTGGACTACTCCCTGCTCAAAGCCTCCATCAGTTCCCTTGGGCCAGGGCCCTAGCCTCTACCGGGCTTTGTTTTTCATTACAGCAATTAGCACTCCCCTGGAACCATGGATTTGCATTTATTTGTCCCTCACCAGAACCAAGGCTTCTTGAGAGGAAGGAGCAAGTCATTCATGGCCCCATGTCCAGACTGCAAAACAGCAGGAAGTGACTCCGCACAAGCCAGATAAAAAGGAGGTGTTGCTGGCGCCAGAGGCAAAATTGTAACATGGAGCAAAAAAGTAGAGCTAGACTTAAGATGAAATTGTCTCTCATTTGAGACTAAAATACATGATGACCAGAGTGTGTACTAGGACCGCAAGGCCAGAATGACATTAGGAATTGTGGATAGGACTCTGTAGCCCTTTCGTAAGTATATATATTTATTTATTCTTGTAGAAGCCCACGCCAATGTGCTGCAGGGAAGTTTTTAAAACCTAACAATGAATTCACACAGGAAACCTGGGCCGACATCCCAACATTCCAAAGCATCGCGGTTACGCAAGACGAACTCCGCATCCCCCGAGGCCGCTGATGCCCCCAAGCGTATCACACCTCACAAGCGCTCGTCCATCCCCACGCGTAGTAAGCGCACGTGCGCACATACTCCCATCCCAAACGTGCGGACTGAGGCATTTACTGGAGTGCGATTTGGCAGCCTAGCTCGCAACTGGGCTGGGGACATGCGCACAAGTGCGTTCCGGACGTGCGAGCCCACACGCTGACGCGTGCGCACCCCCGCCCCTCACCTGCCCGGCTCCCGCCTCCCTGAAGTGTAGAGACGTGCGCAACGCCCCTCGCGAGAGTGGGTGCCCTGGCTCTCGCCTGTTTACTGTGACTCAGCATCCCCAGTGGTGCACCTATTCGGAACGGGAATGACTCAATCGGGGTGGATCCCATCGCGCTCGCCGGACATCCGCGGGCTTCTTCAACTCACACTGCAAAACCACCTCCCCTTCAGCTCCTCGCCCTCCGCCGCCACCTCACCCGGTGATCCCTTGGTCTCCAGGTCCTGCCTGTGTCCAGTAACCCTAAATTAAGGGCTAACTTACCTAAATGCCGATGCCTCGGTTTCCCCATCTGTACAACAAGGCTCTTGTTTGAAACATTGCCCACCACAGGCTTAGCAAGCTCTAATTTCTTAAATAATCGGTGGAAGCCAATTGGTTTTCCAAGACTGTGCTAGGCTCTGAAATTAATCCTTATCGAGAGTTAAGATTGTCCCTTGATTTCCTAATTTGCCCCTGCTTTCAGGTCCATCCTACCATCCACTCCTCTCTCCAGGACCAGACCTGCTGAAGAGAGGTGAAGGTGGCTGGAGCTGAAGCAAGGTCTCTTGAACTTTGTGAACTAGTTTCCCCTCCCCCCACCCCCCACCCCCATGTGGTTAGTAAACTCCTGGTCGGGGCACCTAAGACCGTTCGGAGCTTCACTGCCCTCAGGATTCCTGGGATCCTGAACTCCAAACTCTGAGGTTTTCAGACCTGGCTTTGCACAGTATGTGATGCTGATTGTGGTGATGGTGGTAGAAAACAGTAGGTTTCACTTTTGTCAGAATATGATTACCTCACTGATATTTTTGCAAGCTACAGATCGCACTCCACTTTCCAAGATTTGATCAGAGGTGCCACCCTCACACTCAAGTCAATGACTGATCACTCTCTCACATACTGCACCTTCCTTGGTGGGTTTCTCCTTACTTCCCTACACAGATGCCATGACCTGTGGCAAGGGGAGCAGTGTTGATGCAGTGGCCGGATTCTCCTACCTCTCTGCCTTTGCCAGGCTGTTGTTCTTTTTGTTTGAGATGCCATTCTTGGCCATTTCCACTTGTCAGTCAGAGCCCTAATTGATGTTAAAATTGGGATGATGGGGAATGGCACCCAGGACAGGGTTTCGTTTTATTTTTTTTTAAGATTTTCTTTGTTTTTAGAGAGAGGGAAGGGAGAAAGAGAGGGGAGAAACAATGTGTAGTTGTGTCTTGTGCTCCTCCTACCAGGGACCTAGCCTGCAACCCAGATATGTGTCATCGAACCTGTGACCCTTGGCTTCACAGTCCGCCACTCAGTCCACTGAGCCACACAGCTAGGGCAGACGGACAGGGTTGGATTAAGAACAGAGCTCAGTAATCAGGCAACTGTGGTTTAACTTTCTACTTAGTAGCAGAGTGGCTGTTTTCAGATTTCTTAACCCGTCTGTTGAATGGGGAGGACAAAAAGGGCTGCTTTGAAGGTTGCATAGGAAAAAATTTAGCACAGAGCTCTTGCACAGAGTAAACTGGCAGGAATAGTAACCATGTCAGCTCAAAACACGGCACCACTGAGAGAAATCACTGATTCATGTACCAGCTGCAGACAGAGGTGGCTCAGCCCAGAAACTTGGGCCCTGTGAGGTTCACTCTGGCATCTCTTAGGGGGTCATTCTCTCCATTGTTTTCTTTTTTTTAACATTTTTTAAATTGATTATGCCATTACATTTGTTCTATTCCCCCTGTTCCCCTCGCCCCTGCACACCCCTCCCCCACCATTCCCCCCCTTTAGTTCATGAACATGTGTCTCAAGTTCTTTAGATTCTGTATTTCCCCTACTATTCTTACCCTCCCCCTATCTATTTTCTATCTACTGTCTATGCTATTTATTTTCTGTACCTTCTCCCCCCTTCACCTTCTCCCACTCCCCTGTTGCTAATTCTCCATGAGATCTTCATTTCTATGGTTCACTCCTCATCTAGCTGTCCTCTTAGTTTGCTTTTGTTTTAGGTGTGGTTGTTGATAACTGTGAGTTTCCTGTCCTTTCACTGTTCATCTTTTTTATCTTCTTTTTCTTAGGTAAGTCCCTTTAACAGTTCATATAATAAGGGCTTGGTGATGATGAACTCCTTGAATTTGGTCTTATCTGAGAAGCACTTTATCTGTCCTTCCATTCTAAATGAAAACTTTGCTGGATAGAGCAATCTTGGATGTAGGTCTTTGGTTTTCATGACTTGAAATACCTCTTTCCAGCCCCTTCTTGCCTGTAAGGTCTCTTTTGAGAAATCCGCTGACAGTCTGATGGGAACTCCTTTGTAGGTGACAGTCCCCTTATCTCTTGCTGCTTCTAGGATTCTCTACTTAATTTTAATCTTGGCTAATGCAATGATGATGTGCCTTGGTGTGTTCCTTTTTGGGTCCAACTTCTTTGGGACTCTCTGAGCTTCCTGGATTTCCTGAAAGTCTATTTCCTTTGCCAGAATGGGGAAGTTCTCTTTTATTATTTGTTCAAATAAGGTTTCCACTCGTGACTGTTCCTCTTCCCCTTCTGGTACCCCTATAATTCGAATGTTGGAACGTTTAAAGATGTCCTGGAGGTTCCTAAGCTTCTCCTCATTTTTTTGAATTCTTGTTTCTTCATTCTTTTCTGTTTGGTCATTTTTTCCTTCCTTCTGGTCTATTCCCTTGATTTGAGTCCCAGTCTCCTTTCCATTACTATTGGTTTCCTGTGCATTACCATTCATTTCAATTAGTTTAGCCTTCATATGTTTCTCTAATTTGTGACTAAAATCAGCCAGTTCTGTGAGGATCCTGATCACCAGTGTTTTGAACTGTGCATCTGAAAGTTTGGCTATTTCTTCATCACTTAGATTTGTTGGCTCTGGGTTCTGAGTTGTTCTTGAGCCATTTTTGGTCTGTTCGAGCCCGTTAAGAATGAGGAGCAGAGCCTTAGTTGTTTACCAGGGCGGGGCCACCCAGGTCTCTGGTTTGTGATGCTATATGTGGGGGTGGGGTCAGAGAGGGAGCAATGGCAGTCCTCTCTGCTCGCCCAGTCCGTCCCACCGCTCGCCCCCGCCTGTTTATCTGAGCAGAAATATGCGAGCCCGCCACCCTGCAACATGCGGTCTCAATGCTCGCCTCTTCACTGGTTTATCTGCACGCAAATGCTCTACCAACCGCAGACAGCCAGCCGCGCCTCTTCCCTGTGTCCACCTGTAGCTAGCCCGCACCTGGTATCCACGCCTTAGGCTGCTAGCGCACCACCCGGTCAGGGATCTTTTTGGCCAAACCAAGAACTGCTGGCTTCGCCCCTCTTACCAGTTTAGCTGAGCATTTCGTTGTTTTCGGACTCCATATTGTCGATTTTCTGTGTGGTTTGATTGCGTTTATTATTGTTAAAACTCTTTTGTTTTTAGATTTGGTTGTGCACGGACGCAAGGTATTTCCACCTACACCTCCATCTTGGCGGAAGTCCTCCATTGTTTTCCTTAACACCAGGGATTGAACCTCAGGAAAAAGGCAACTTGAACTACATACATCTGGGAGTTATGCCGTGGCTAGGTTGTTCAGTTGCTTGGAGCGTCATCCTGCACATCCATAGGTCATAAGTTTGATTCCCAGTCAAGGCACATACCTGAGTGGTACATTTGATCCCTGGTCGGATCCCCAATCGGGGCACATACAAGAGGCAACCAACCAATTGATGTTTCTGTCTGAAATCAATGTTTCTCTCTGTCTCTTTTTCTCTCTAAAATCAATAAACAGCTCTAACTGGTGTGGCTCAGTGGGTTGGGCGTTATCCCACAAAACGAAAGGACATTGGTTCAATTCCCAGTCAGGGCACATGCCTGGGTTTCAAGCCAGGTCCTGGTTGGGGGCATGCAAGAGGGAACCAACCGATTGATAATTCTCTCACACATTGATGTTTCTCACCTCTCTTTCCCCCTCACTTCTCTTTCTCCAAAAATAAATAAATAAAATCTTTAAAAAATAAAATCAATAAACATCCTCAAGTGAGGATTAAAAAAAAAAAAAAGCTGGGAGTTTTGCCCTGGCTGATGTGGCTCAGTGGATTGAGCCTAGGGGTCACCAGTGGGATTCCCAGTGAGAGCACATGCTTGGGTCATAGGCCAGATCCTCAGTAGGGGCAAGCAAGAGGCAACCAATTGATGTATCCCTTGCACATTAATATTTCCCTCCCTTTCTCCTGCCTCCCCCCCTCTAAAAATAAAGTCCTTAAAAAATAAAAATAAATAAAATCTTTAAAAAATACAAATTAAAAGAAGCTGGGAGTTTCTGGGGCTGTCACCAGGGTCATAGAAAAAGACCTTGTTTGGCTGACTTAGGTCATGTGTTCATCTCTGATGCAATCAAGGAGTCAGGGGAAGAAACACAAGGGTGGAGGTAATGATTTTGGACAAAGACAAGTGATGTGCATCACAGTCACCAAAAACAGCCTACTAGGAAAAGGAGTCGGTGTGTTGGGCTAGAAGTCATTCAAGGAGTCATAAGGCAAGTAGATGATCTGCAGTGGCTACTGAGACTGGCTGTCCTATTGGATGAAGTTCTGTTCTGAAACAGATTTAGGGCTGGGAGTGCTGCTCTGTGCAGACAAGTAAAGCTGGCTTGGGTAGGAAACTCTGGTTGGATGTTTCTCATGCACTCTAGCAGAACAGATGCTACTGAGTGCTGTCACAGTTGTGCTGGATATGGGAAGCTCAGTTACATCTGAGAGTCAATAGCTGATCCAAAACTCCTCTCAGTAAATAAGGGTCATGTGGACAAGGCTGTTCCCTGCAAAGTCCTGTGACCACTCATTTCTTCAGTTTTTAACACCTCTCTATTTTTCTTCTTCATGTTTAGGACCCCAGATCATTCTGGGCAAGGTAAGAAAAGACATTTGCAGAGGCCAAAGGTGGCACCAACCACAGGGAGCTAGGAGGTGGGCGGGAAGAAGATCTACACTTGGGACTGCAGCAGAACAGGGCACACTCCTCGACTGCTGGCTTTTCTGGGGGAACCAGCAGTGAAGAAGCTCAACTTGAGTGCCCAGTTTTGGGACCCCTTTTCCTCTCTGATTATATTTACTCCCTCTCAAACTCTCACCTGCAGGGCGTAATTCAAATGTTCTCTATTCACTGATGACTCCCAAGTTCTTCCTCAAGCTGGAACCTTTTCTCCCCTGCACCCCAAACATAAACACTCAGCACCTCCACATAGATGTCAGATAGGTTTTGAAAATTCAACATGTCCGAAACTAAGGTTATGATCTTTCCCCCCAAACCTGCATCTCTGCAAGCTGTAATGGAAATTCCATTTTTCCAGGAATTCAGTTAGAAAACTGGTTGTCTCCCTTGATCAATTGCTCTCTCTTACCAGGAAATGGGTAGTTCTTCACTCACAATATGTCCAGATCACCATGCCTGACCCCTACTGTCTTGCCCCAAGCCATCTATGTTCCTGGCCAGCATTATTGCAGTGGTTTTTGATCTGTTGTCCTTCCTTCCTCTCCTGCTGAGTTGTAGGTCTGATCCTTTGTAAAACATGTGGGATGATGACCCTTCTCTGCTGTAAACACTCCAATGCTTTCCCATCTCTCTCAGAATAAAAACTCAAGTTCTCATAATGACTTTCAAGGTGTGTGCAATCATGTTGCCTTCCTTCTCTCCTTCTCTCCACTCTAGTCAGCTTGCCTCCTTCTGCTTGTGAAATATCTAAGCATGCTGCTTATGGGAATTCTGCAGTCGTTCTTCCCTTTGCCTGGGCACTTTCCCCCAAATATCCCATTGGTTCACTTTCTCACCGTCTTCAGGCTTTTGCTTAAATATCATCTCATTAGTGATTTTCCCTTGACCATTCCATTAAAAATGTCAACCCCCATTTCCAGCACTCTTTCAAAAGCTTTCCTTTTTTCCATGACACTTACCAGCATCTGACATACCATATATTTTACTTATTTAAATGTCACTTATGGCCCTGGCTGGTGTAGCTCAGTGGATTGAGCGCGGGCCTGCAAACCACACGATGGCGGCTCGATTCCCAGTCAGGGTACATGCCTGGGTTGCAGGCCAGTCCCCAGCAAGGGACTCAAGACAGGCAACCATACATTGATAGTTCTCTCCTTATCTCCTTTCCCTTCCCTCTAAAGATAAATAAATAAAATCTTTTTAAAAATGTCACTTATGTTTCTACAGCATCTGGAATACCACCTGTAACATGGGAATTGTTCAGAGTTGTGTTAAATGAATGAACGAATGAAGCCTGGGCGCGGAGAGCTGGGCCTCTGTCTCTCAGTCACACCCAGGCAGGGATCACTGCAGGGCAGCACAAGTAATCAACCACCCTGCTGTAGGGAGAGACCAGCCCCAGGCCCCAGAACCACGCTGCTGCCAAAGTCTTCCGTAGGGCGCTGAGGGCGTGGCCTGGTGGGCGGGGCGGGGCGGGTCCAGGCGCCTGCGCCATAAAGACCGCTGCTCCCAGACCCCGCTAGCTGCTTGCCGCCCGCTCTTCTCGTGCATCAGACCACGTCCCAGCCAGTGCTCCTAGCTCCTCTCTCCATGGCCGCGCTTACCAAGAATCCGCAGTTCCAGAAGCTGCAGGAATGGTACCGTGAGCATGGCTCTGACCTCAACTTGCGCCGCCTTTTCGAAGGGGACAAGGAACGCTTCAATCATTTCAGGTGCGCGCGGGCCACAGGCCGGCGGGGCGTGCAGGCCGTGATCCGTGCGCGCGGATCCGCCCCGCAGTACACCCGCTCAAGGTGTCCAGGGTGAGGGCCCGGGCCGGGGGCTGGACCGGCGGTCCATGGGGGCCGCAGGCCACGGATCAGGACTCAGGCCACACTTCGACCTTGACGCCTCCTTGGAAGCAGGTTCCGGGGCTCGCCGGTGGTACCGGGGCTGTTTGGTCCTGAGAAGTGGGCCCCTTGGAAATGTCCATGGAAAATTCCCCTCACCCTCCTTCTGTCGCCACCGTGCAGCCCCCGCGAGAAGGGACTCCTTTGGCTGTTGTGCGGAGGGCCTTTGCTGACGCGGCAGGCGGGGAAGGGCCATCCCTTCTCGCTCCTGGCTGAGAGCTTGGGACCATCTTCGGGGTGCGGTCGGGGTGGGGCAGGCCCGGGGGATTGCAGGGAGCCTGGTGGAATGGTGGAGATGTGAGGACGTGATTCTTGCAGTAGAGGCTAGGTCCAGAGACTTGTGAAGGACCAGGAAATGGAAATGCGCCTATTAGAGGACATCTTGGGGGGTGGCCGGAATGGGACCCAGCGTGCTCTTTTGCAGGTGTGTTGGGCAGATGTGGTCTGGGGCTGTAGGGTGGAAGTCCCTGATGGCCAGCCTTGTCATCTGGGCTCTTCGATGAGCATGCTGAGCTGCACAGTGGAAGCCTCGCTGGGGAGGGGGAGTGCACCTAGCTGTCTGTCTTCCCATCCCCCAGCCCAGTTAAGGGGAGGAATGGCTCCTCACCCAGAGACAGCATGCATCTTCATTCAAGGGGTGGCCCTTTTCAGTCTGCCGCTGCTGCCATTCAACCTGGTGGGCAGGCTGGTGACAGACACCACCTCTGTGCTGGGCAGCTGAGGCCTGTTTGGGGTGTGGCACAAGAAGGATTTTTTTTCCTAAGTAGTTCAGGTCTGGGAGCAGGCCGGAGTTGGGGAAACCTGGGGTGGTGATGAATGGCTTATGCCATCTTTCTGTAGCTTGACACTCAGTACCAACCGTGGACGTATTCTGGTGGATTACTCCAAGAACCTTGTGACGGAAGGTGTGATGCAGATGCTGGTGGACCTGGTAATGTTCTGCTGTGGGAGGCTTGGCCTGTGTCCCATGGAAGGGTGGGCAAGCTGGGTTCCTGGGAGCCCCACGTCCTTGAGCATCTGTACTTCCTTCTCAGTGGACCTCAGAAACTGCCCGTGTGTCAGTGCAGGGCTCCTAGCTCCTGGCCTGGGCTCAGGTTCTGAACAGACCCTTCCTAGGCAGTGGTGGCAGGGAGGGGGTGGTACCAGGCTGTGGGCATCTGCTGGCCCCACCTGGGGCTGCACCAGGTCTTATGCTTGGGAGCTTGTTGGTGAACATGGGTGGGACTAGACCTTAGTGTCTTCATTTTGCAGGCCAAGTCCAGGGGTGTGGAGGCTGCCCGGGAGCACATGTTCTCTGGTGAGAAGATCAACTTCACTGAGGTGAGCGGGCTTGGGTGGCACAAGATTTCTCAGGTTCTCCGGGGCCTCTTCCTTCCCTTTAGAGTTCACTTGACTGTTAGCCTCACTGACCGTTAGCCTCACTGTGTCTTCACCCCTCCTCTTAGGCAACACTTTTGCTTAACAAGGGCCTGAAGGCCTGTTTTCTCCAGCAAGTTACCCAGCTTTGGTGGGTGTCTTCCCCAGGACTGATGGTCTGGATCTGGGGAGTGTGGATGGGTCCCATGTCTGCCTGGGGAGAGCACATCTTAAGCCTGCAGGTAGAGGGCTTCTCAAGGCATACTTGGAGAACTTAACTTGGATGCAGCTTTGCTGCAAGTTTTACTAGTAAAAAGAAGAATCTTGTGGCAAAAGATCAACCTCCTCAGTGGTAGGAGTCATAAGAAGCAGTGGTAAGGTCAGGCTTTGGGGGCCTTGCGCCTGAATGGCTGTGGAAGCCTGGAGGCCTGATAATCACTGAGCACTCAGAGGCTAGACCTCAGAATATTATCCTGCTTTAACACAGGAGGAACCTGAGGCTCAGAGGTCAAGTTGCTTATCCAAGATGTCATATCTTTAAGAGGCAGAGCCAGGATTCAAACACAACCTGTCTTGCACTACTGGGCTAGGCTGAGAGAGGCTGAAATCTAGGAGGGCTTCCTGGACGGGTGCATTTGCCTTTTGAATGCGGGGCAGGGTAGCGAGCCTCTCCCTGGGTTGGAGTCCCCAGATCATCTTTTTCCTGCTTACCTGGTATTTTTAGATATGTTTCCCTCAAGGACTCCTCTGCTGGCTTCTGCTTGATGAGACTGTTGCTCTTACATGAGAAGGCAGCAGCTGCCTGGCACCTGTCACAGACTAGGGTCTGGTGTGTTTTTGGCATTTGGGGAGATGGGGCTGCTTGTTAAGGGGAGCTTGAGTTGCCACTGCCTTATATTCAAGGGGCTGGGGTCACTTTTCAAAAGATGCCAGCAAATACTGTGTACTCTCATCAGGAAGATGAGCCAGCATTAGGCTTTACGAGCCCATGTCCTCTGAAGCCATTGCTCATCTCTGCCCTGTGTTGTCACCTCTGTGTTCCTCTTTCCTTGGCTTTTCATGCACTGAATAACTGTGGTCCCTGGGGCCTATTCATGGCTGGTTCCAGTCTCTGTCCCCTAGTCACTGTTTGCAGCACATAAGGCAGTGGCACATGCCTTACCTTTCCGGGGCCTAGGGTAGCCTCCACTTCTGGAAGCACACAGTGGGTTCTCGGTATGAAACCATGGTGCTGACAGAAACCTCAGGGGACCAAACCAACTCTCGGGGCCACCCTGCTCCATGACCATCTGGGAGTATGGCTGCCCTGGGGTGGGGATCTTCTCACTCCGACTCTTGTCCCCAGAATCGGGCAGTGCTGCACGTGGCGTTGCGGAACCGGTCAAACACGCCCACTCTGGTGGATGGCAAGGATGTGATGCCAGAAGTCAACAGGGTCCTGGAGAAGATGAAGTCTTTCTGTCAGGTAAGGAACTTTGGGCTGGACTTGCCTTTAGCTGGATGTATACATATATCTGGGAATTTGGGGGCCCTGGTGGGCCACCCCTCCACTCTCCTTATAGAGCACTCAAGCCCTCATTGCAGCCCGAGGCGTGAGTGGTCTGTGAGATTGCTAGCCCTTGGGGTCTCTGCTGGTGCACAAATTTCCCTGACCCTGTTCTGAGGAAACCCCCCACTGGCAGCAGTAGAGCAGCTTTCTTCCTGAGCCATAGACGCCTGTGGGCGCGTGGTCAAACTGGCCAGCGGCTGAGATCTGAAAAGAAAAGTGAGGCTCCCGACGGATGGGAGAGTGGGGAACACACTGGCTGTTTGTAATCTCTTTAGTCATGGCCTTTATTGCCTACTCTAGAACTAGATAAAATGAATGTTTTCAGATTCCCTGTCCACACCCCTAGACAACTCTGCAGAGGCTTCCTCTGCATGTGCGTATACATCTGTCATCTCCTTTTGGAAATATGCGCATACCCACACAGACACACAGGTTCATTTTCACCTGCTGTGCTGCAGCTCACTTGTACTTTTAAATATGTAACGGATGTCCCTATGTCAGCGCTAATGTGCTGGGGGCGTAGAGGTGCAGCTCAGACCAGCGAGAGGTTTCACCACATCAGCACTCACCTTGGTGCCTTTCCCAGAAGTGATTCTTCAGTGGGTGGCAGACGTCCTCGAGCCTGGAGTACAAGGGCGACGTCTGTGGGCATATTGGTCTATGCACCTTCATTATGTGTGCTCTGGGAGCGATAATCTGGGCTCTGGTCAGCTTGTACCTGGCAGCAGTTGCCCACGTGTGGCTGGTCAAAGTCTGCTTGCTTTGGCTAAGAGCCATTTTCAGACCTGAAATGGCAGGAGGTCATCTGGACATCAGTCCTAGAGGCCTGGCAGCCGAATGGGTAGCACTTCCCGGGGTGAGGAAGGCTTGGGATCCTGATGGGAATCTGGTTTCCAGAATGTTCCTTAACAGTGGTTGGTATGTGTGAAGTCCCCTGGGTGTAAGGAAGGGCATTTCCACCTATCTGCTTGAGTGGCAGAGCTGACATGCCTGGGAAGCCTGCTACTCTAGAAGTTCAATCAATCATTGTGTGCTCAGGCCTAGCTGGTGTGGCTCAATTGGTTGGGCATGTGGCCTGAAAAGTGAAAGGTCTACAGGTCAATTCCCGATCAGGGCACATGCCTGGGTTGTGGGCCCAGTCCCAGGTTGGGGGCATACAAGAGGCAACCGATCAATGTTTCTCTCCCTCTCTTTCCCTCCCTTCCCCTCTCTCTAAAAAATAAAGAAAGAAAGCTCAGGAATGTCCTGTGGAGAATGTGCCACTGGCTGTCTGGGAAGCTGTTTCCAGGAAAGCCCTTCCTTACGGCTGGCTGCTGGAGTACCTGACTCAGACTGATGGCCTATTTGTAGTATAAAAAAGCTGCTAAATGGCAGCAATTCCATGCTGGGGAACGCTCCCCATGGCTGTGCTCTTAAACGTTTGCTGAGATTGGGTGAGGACGTTTGCCATGACTTTGATTGTCATGGCAAAAACTGGAAACAACCTGAGCTCATTTATCAGAGGGGACTGCTCAGTAAAATTGTATGTTCATATACTGTAGGACTTAGGGAGCACCATGAGGAATTAGGGAGCTACAGTGGCATTGACCTGCTGTGCTGTTCAGGATATACCCTGAAGTTTAAAGAGGAAGTTACAGAATTGGCACATGTTGTAAAATATCATCTGGTCAAATAAAGCATACGTGTGATTTTATTAAAGATACACACACTTCACCCTCTGAGACGCTTTATTATAACAGAACTGTAATGGTGAGATTGAAGGTTGAGAAAATGTGTGACTTACTACCTTTCTGTATTGATGGAAATTTTTCGTAGGTTGATGACTTTATTATTTAAAGCAAAAATAAAAGTTGCTGGGTCTTCTAATTACTCCAGAATTTAGCAGCTAAAAACAACAATGAACATCTGTGTGAATCAGGCATTTGCAGTGTCTCTGCCGGCTGATTCTGCCTCATTAGGCCTCATGAGGTTGTCAAGATGTTGGCCTAAGGTTACACTGATTGATTGAGTGAATTGATTTGAGAGATAGAGAAACATCAACTTTTTGTTCCACTTATTTATGCATTCATTGGTTGAATTCTCATATGTGCCCTGACCAGGGTTCAAATCCATAACCTTGGCACATCGGGACAATGCTCCAGCCAACTGAGCTACTGGCTAGGGCAAGGTTGCACTCATTTAAAGTCTGGGCCTGCAGGATCTGCTTCCAAGTGGCTCCCTAGCAATTACTGCTGGGTTTTGAGAGCCTTCGGTTCCTCAGCAGATAGACCTCTCCACAGGCTGTTTGAGGGTTCTCATGGCAAGGCAGCTGATTTTCCCCAGAGCGAATGATCCAGAGTGCCTCAAGGTTTTTTAAGAGCTGGCATATAAAATTGTACTCTTTGATTTCTGTGATACCCTCTTGGTTTTACCGGTCAGCTGTGATTAGTGGGAGGGGACCACATAAGGACATGAATGCAATGCCAGGAGGTAAAGATCATTGGAAACCAACTTGGAAATTGGCTACCACACTCTGCCCTCTGGCTCCCAGTGATTCGTCATGTTCCTTCCCCATGCAAAGTATCCCCTCTCACCTTCTGAGGTGATATCCCATTATAGTATCAGCTAGAAGTCAAGGACCTCATCACCTAAGTTAGGTACAGGTATATAATACCTGAATTTCTTTCAATACAGCATAAATATAGTTCCTTTTGATTTGAAGATGTGTGAATTAAAGAGACAAGTTATTTACCCCCTCACATACCCAAAATACAATAATGAGATAAGCATATGATAACTGTTAGGATAAGTCTTTTTCAAAAGGAGGGGGTGGGGAATGGGAGGCATACAGGAGCCATCGGTCCAAAGCAATTTTGCTAGGTTAGCTAAACTCAAGGTTTGGGAATCATTCCTTAGGGATTTTGGCTTTGCCTTCATTTATCCCTTTTACGTGAAAGGTACTTTGCAACTGCACAGTTCTCTCAGCCTGCTTATTGCCTGTAGAAATGTGAGTATCTAAAGGCTTCTTTTTCCTTTGTACCATCTCTGTCCCTTTTAGTCCAAGTTGAGTATCTTAAAAACTCTGGGTCTCCTATGAAAACTCCTATGAAGATTATGGGGGGAGTTCACTCCATTAGACAAAAGCAATACCCACAAATTTCTTCAAGATAAGTCCTTCTCAGCCCTGGCTGGTGTAGCTCAGTGGACTGAGCTTGGGCCTGCAAACCAAAAGATTGCGGTTCAATTCCCAGCCAGGGCACATGCCTGGGTTGCAGGCCAGTTCCCAGCAGGGGACACACCAGAAGCAACCATATATTGATATTTCTCCTCCTCTCTCCTTCCCTTCCCTTTTAAAGATAAATAAATTAAAAAAAAAAAAAGATAAGTCCTTCTCTTGAGACCACAGTGACAGTATTCTTGAGCTCCTTACAAGCCTTATCTTTGACCAAAAGGCTCTCCATGTTATAGCCTTAGCTTTTTCTGAGGTCTTAACAAAGGGTTTCACAGCTCCACTCTCAGATTTGTCTTTATAATGTGCTTTTGTGACAGTGCCCCACATTTGGTCTTTGCCAAGAAGCTGTCTCTTAACTTTAGCATCACTCGCTTGCTGGAGAGGCTGGGAATTTTCAACCCAGCAGTCCTGGCTTGTTTTTGTTTAGAAGTTTTTCCTTTACCTTACTTTTCTCCTCTTGTATTTTTACTCTGAGCACTGAAATCCAGGCAGTTCATTGAATACAGCAAAATCTCGGTAGCTAGATCATCCAGCTCGTACGTAGGAGCAGGCAGCTCTGCCACTGCACAACGAGGATTCCTCTGGTTTCCAATAATGTTTCCCCCTTGCAGCCTCTTTGAGGACTGTCAAACTTCCGCCAACTGTCTCTCCCAGTGTTTTTTTAGGCTTTCTCCAACTCTGTCCTCAAGGTTCTTTTAGCTTTCGCCCACATATTTTTGGGTTTTGTTACAGCAATATTCTACTTTGGTAGATTTCTGGTATCAAAGTGTGCATTAGTTATTTATTATTATATAACAAATTACACCAGACTTGGCTTAAAATAGCAGTAAACATTTATCTCACATAGTTTCTATGGGTCAGAAATTATAAAGTGGCTTAAGTGGTTGATCTTGATTTAGGGGTCTCTTGAGGGTGTGGTCGAGATGTTTGCCAAGGCTGCACTTATCTGAATGCTTGGCGGGTTCTGGAGGATCTTCTTCCAGGGTGGCTCTTGTTCATGGTTGGTGAATTTGCCCTGGCTGTTGGAAAAACACCTCAGTTCCTTGCCTCATGGGCTTCTTCCTGTGATGTCCTGTGTGTCCTTATAACAGAGTAGATGGCTTCACCAAAAGTGAGTGATACAGGAAAGAAAGGCTGAACCTGCGAGGCCTTTTATGCCCCAGCTTCTGAAGTCACGCTCCGTCATGTCCGCAGCATCCTAAGGGGTGCACAGGTCAGCCCTGTTCAGCACTGGGTTTCTGCTGGGGTGTGAATACCCAGGAGGCAAGAATCATGGAGGTCCATGCGGAGGTTGGCTACTGGTCCAATATTCTTTTTCCAGTACAGACCAGTCACAGTGGTTGGCATTTCACATCTCTTGGTCTTTGATGTATTGGGTTCTGTTGAAAGTACGTCCTTGTTTTATAAATCCCGATAATGTTTCTGCGAGGTGGGGATGTCATCCCACTTTGCTGGTGATGAAATAGCTGGGGTTGAGTGTGGCAGAGATCTGCCACTCAATAGGCCCCTGCAAGGGCCTGGAAGTTAGGACTGAGGTGTAAGGATGTAGAAGTAATGATGTTTCTGAGTAGCAGCTTATCCTGAGGGGTATGGGCTGATCACATCTCTTGCTCTGTACCAGCGCGTCCGCAGCGGTGAGTGGAAGGGTTACTCAGGCAAGTCCATCACAGACGTCATCAACATTGGCATCGGTGGCTCGGACCTGGTAAGGAGAGGACGGTTTTGGGATGGGGAGAGGGGTCCCATCTAGAGCCTTGGTTTTTCCAGTGATGTGACCTGGCTGTCCTTGCCTCTTGGCCCTGGAGTCTTGTTTTCTGATGCTGCATCTCCCCACAGGGACCCCTCATGGTGACTGAAGCCCTGAAGCCGTACTCTTCAGGAGGCCCCCGGGTCTGGTTTGTCTCCAACATTGATGGGACCCACATAGCCAAAACCCTGGCCAACCTGAACCCTGGGTCCTCCCTGTTCATCATTGCTTCCAAGGTACGGGCCTCAAACCTAGACTGGCTCTCCTGTGTGTGTGTATTGGGGTGGGGGCAGGGCGTGGGACCCTCCCCAGGACGTCTGAGTGAACTATGCTTTGTGAATCGGGTTAGTGCAGCTGCCCTCAGAAGGTTCCTTGTCTGGGAGCAAACTGTTTACCTGAAGAAAGCCTGGACTGATCAATTTGAATCTTGGTCTTCAGGCCATACCTACTCGCGCTGTGGGATCTGTGCTCAGCCTGGGACTGTTGTCATCCTTAGAGATCTGTCCCCAGTGTCTGCTCCTTTCTGATCCCAGAGCCATGCTCAGATAATGGAAGCGTTTTGTTCTTGTCATTTATGCTGTTCAGTCTCATTGATGCACACAACATAATAAGAATTTTATCTGGCTTCTGAGTTATAGCCTAGCCTGGGCTGAAGGGGGGTCCAGGTTTGGCTGTAGCCCCTCTCATGGAAGATGATCGGCCTTTGAGCTGTGGCAGGGATTGGGGGACGGAGGGTAGATTGTGGCTCCTACTAGGGTTGCCCTCCCTCTGGTTGTGAAGTCCTGGAATCACAGGGCGATGCTGCTACTTCCAGGCCCCTTTTAGCCCAGCACAGCCAGTCATCATGGCCTTGTGGATGTGTTGGGTAGAAGTTATGTGATGTCACGCACTGCTCCTTGTGACAACTGGGCACCTACATAGCCTCTGCTGCTGAGCCCTGGTTCAAGGCTGCACAGGCCCTGAGCTTGGGACCAACTGTTGTACTCTCTGGCTGCAGACTTTTACCACCCAGGAGACCATCACGAATGCAGAGACAGCAAAGGATTGGCTTCTCCAGTCGGCCAAGGATGTGAGTGGTGGGTGGGCAGTGGGCAGCTTGTAGGCCAGGAAGGACGTGTGGGAGGGGTTGCCCATCCACCTAAGTGGCTGAGTCCAGTCCTGTAGCCCCTTTTGTGTAACAGGAGGCAGCCTCTCTGGTGCCTGACTTTTCTGGTTAAGAAATTTGGCTTTGCCAGCTACAGACATACTAGATGTAGCAGAACCTGTTCTAATTGGCTGGGGGTTCTTTTAAGGCCCCTTGGTCCTGTGGGATCCTCTCTATCCCTGGCCACACCTACTTTATGGGGAGGGCCATTCCTGGGCCTTGTATGCTAGTGAGGTAATGTGGGCCGGCTGGCCTCTGGCCCCTGTGTCCTCTTGACCTTGAGGTGGGGCTCCTTGAACAGCCTCAGAAACACAAACTTGTTTTTTCTGGAGATGGGAGTATTCTGTCCCTTGGGAGGACCCCTGGAATGGGTTCTGTGTAACTTGGCTCTGTCTCTTGTAGCCTTCAGCTGTTGCGAAGCATTTTGTTGCCCTGTCTACCAACACGGTGAGTATCCATGTGGGTCCCCAGACTGCCTCCCAGGAAGGGCCTGCCTTGGCCAAGGGCGTGGCCTTTCAGAATATGTGTGCCAAGATGTGGCTCACAGGTTTGGGGATCTTGCTCGGCTGATGGGGTGTGAGGGTTAGTCACCTAAGAGGCACATGAGCCACAGACTATCCTTGTCTTTTCTACATTCTCCCATCAAGTCTCTGCAGCTCCAGTGAGGTTTGGTAGCCAATGAGATTGCGTCAACCCCATCTATCCCTGAGGCCTAACACTGTAGACATATGACCTCCCAGGCCTGTGCTGCCCTGCCACCAGCCTCTCCAAAAATGGGAATGCTGGCCAGGGATGGGGGTTGCATCTCATTTCTTACATAAGGGTGTTGGCCCCAATGAAGGGATGTGACTTTTTGCCCAGTAGTTTCTGGGATTAGAATGCGGGTCACCTGCCAGCCAGGTCTCACAGTCTGGCTGACCAAAGGTTATGCAAGGTAGGGTGGGCCAACTGGGGCCAGTAGGGGTAAGGGAGCTCCAGAAGGAACAACCGTGGCAAACCTTGCGAGCACTGGCTGTGCGATGGCCTTGGTACCGGGCTGTGACAAAGTTGGAACCACACCCAGGTCTTCCTCACTGCTCCCTTCTGTTCCTTCCACCTCTTCCTGCCTCCACTGCTGACCTGCCCACTGGGGGAGAGAGGAAGCCATCTTTAGGCTGGCTGACCGCAGCATGACTGTCTGGCTCCTGCAGGTGGAGCTCAGATCGCTTAGTAGGGCATTTCTGCCTGGGGGACTGGGGCACCTGAGGAATAGGATTGATCGTCCGCAGAAGCTTCGTTGGTAGAGTCACTACCCAGATTTTGGAAGGGCTGGGCAGGTGTCCTGGCTGTGTGGCCCTGGCCTGGGAGGTAGCCCCTGCCAGGGCTTCGGTTCCAGTCTTAGGTTTCATTTCCCAGATGTCCTCGGGGGTAAGTCTGGTACCCTGACAGGCGTGTAGGTAGGTCTTGCCAGAGCGGTGTGTAGGTCCAGTCCTCATACTGGGTGTGCAGTCCCCTCAGCAGGAAGTCCTCCCAGGTGCTGAGCCACTGGCGTGCTGGATTTGAGCTGGCTTCATGTCCAGCTTTGCAGGATGAAAGCTCTTGGTCCCTGTCCTGGACTCTTAGGCTATTGCAGCCCTGCCCAATCTGGGGTTCTTTGGAAGGTGGGGGTGCTCCCTGGCTTGGACTGCACAACCCTTTTTACCCTGGAGCTCCTGTTCTTGCCCAGCTAATACGTGCTTCCCTCTTTCCCTCTCCCTTTGTCCCTTTAGCCCAAAGTGAAGGAGTTTGGAATTGATCCTCAAAACATGTTCGAGTTCTGGGATGTAAGTAAAGGCACTTGATGCTGGGTTAATTATGTGTCCTTTGCTAAGTCATGACCAGTGAGCACAGCTAAGGGGCCCGTGGGGTCAGGGCAACATTTATTGAGTACCTGCTGCATGCTTGGCTTTGAGACGAGCCAAGAGGCTTGTGGGGCAGGAGCAGCCCAGTCAGGATGAGAGAGCTCCACTTCCACCAAGGGTGGGCCAAGTTTGCGAGGCCATGGTGACAGTCCCCTGGGTGCCTGCCAGCAGCACCCACAGTGGGGTAACTGGAGCTACCTCTACCAGCCTCAGGAAGCTCAGGTTTTGAGTTATTCTCAGTGATGACCTTTCTCAGGAACTACAGCCACAATCTGAAAAGGCCAAGGGCCAGGGCAGAGGCAGGGGGCATGGCCAGGCAGACCTGGAAAGATGCTGCCGGAGCAGCTGGAGGGCGGCAAAGAGGGGAGGCACCAGGCCTGGGTAGGGCCTGGCCAGGCAGCTTGCAGAGCAAACCTAGACTGAGTGATAGAGCTGCAGGCCACTCAAGTGACGGGTGGTCCCATGGACTCATCTCTGCTAGAGCCACAGCTGGTGCCAAGCAGTGGGCAGGAGCTGTCCTTGCATTGTGGTTGAGAGCAGCAGTGGTGTGAGAAGGACTCTGGCTGTGGAAAGCAGGGAAGGTTTGGGGTTCCGGGGTCCAGTGCAGGGTGTGGTGCTGTGAGTGCAGTGGGCATGACCCCGGCAGACGAGGTCATGACCAACGAGGGCTTGATCCCCCTGGGACTGTTTCCAGGCCTTTAGACTGGAAGCTCTTTGCACGGTGGCATTATTCACAAACGTAACCTTTGCAAGCTCTGAAAGCTGAGGAGTCTGGGAGAGAATTAAGCCCTAAGGCATCTGTTGTGTGTAATGAGTTAACTTCTTTCTGTAATGGAACTAGTTGTGTACCATGCTTGGAAGAATTGAGAAGTCACTCAAGTCATTTTCTGCATCCAGTGGCTCAGACAAGGAAGCCCTGTGGAGAAAGACTGCAGCTTCTAACAAACGCTGCATGCCTGACAAAGGAGGGGAGGCACCTTTCACCTCCGCCCCGGGACCTGGAGCCTGAATGAATGGTGGTCAGGGACGTGTGGGTGCTCCTGCTAGCCAGGGAGCCTAGCAGAGCAGCGTGTGTCCCAATCTGGGTTTTCAGTGCCCGTAATTACTCAGCACGCAGAGATGAGATGGGGTGTGGCTTAGGCAGAGGACTGTCTCTCTCAGGTAAGGCCTAGGAATGACACCTGGGCATAGAAACATGGGGCTCTGGCTGGCTAGTGAGTATCCAGGCACAGTGGAGGCCTCCTGGGCCTGTCTAGACAGTGGCCTGGTTCACTAAAAGTGTATAATGTTGAACTGAGATGTCGACGCCTGAGGAGCCAAGAACAGGGACGGGTGAAGTTTCTGGAGTTAGAGTGTCTCAGGTGAGGCAGAGAAGTCAGGACAGACATAGGGATATTGCGTTGGCTCTGAGGTAGGATTGGAAGAATCCAGTCTGGCAGAGGTATGGAAAGTGAGGCCCCATCTGTTGAGGTAAGTCATCGGGCAGCTTCGTATGTTGGGATCGGGCAGGA
Organism: Artibeus jamaicensis; assembly: GCF_021234435.1. NCBI lineage: Eukaryota > Metazoa > Chordata > Mammalia > Chiroptera > Phyllostomidae > Artibeus > Artibeus jamaicensis. Next base: position 366,034 of record NW_026521896.1, on the reverse strand, counting down.
GCATGGCAGTAAATTGTGTCAGGGATCAGCGAGTCAGCATGCGTTGAAGAGCTAATTTTTCCTGGTGAGGTCTGAAGAGGAACCAGTACAGGTACAGGTGAGTTCTAGGAGGTGCCAGGACAGGTAAAAGATACAGGTCTTTGAATTCTGGAGGAGACACAGGTATTTACAAATGGCTCTGTCAAGTGAGGTCTGAGCATCCCAAGTTGCATCGAGACATTTAAATCTGGATCTGTGAGTTGAGGTTTAGATCTGTGGCTTGGTACAGGTATGTGCATTGTGGCCTCTCTAATCAGTTCTGAGAAGTCAGCATCAGTGATTAGAGCTCCAGATAAAACAAACACAGGAAAGTGCCCTGAGCCGGGGCAGCCAAGTGGCTCTTTGACTGGCCGTACAGGGCAGAGCTCAAGGTTCCATAACCAGGCCAGGGCATGGCCTGTGGCACAGAATCTGGCTGGGGTGGGGTTTGAGGAGTCCACATGAGAGAGAGAGGTGGGAGTGCACCTGGTGGTAAAAGGTGAGGACCAGAGAGTTAGGTCTGGGAAAGAACAGGCAGGTAAACCAGCTGAGGAGCTACATCAGTATGTCATGGTCTAGGAGGCTCATGGTAGATCAAGGTCTAGAGACCGTTGTGTGCAAGATATGTCTGAGGTGCAAGTCCCTCAGACACTGTGGCATACCGGGCTCTCACCAGGTTTCTCTTAGGCCCAGGTAAGCAGCCAGGAATCTGTCAGTTCTGAGGGAATTGTCTGGTCAGGTTAGATTTGTGCCACAATCCTCCCTTTTCTAAAGGAATACGTTCCAAGACCTCCCGTGGATGCCTGAAACTGGATCGTACTGAACCCTATATATACTGTTTTTTCCTATACATACATACCTATGATAAAGTTTAATTTATAAATTAGGGAGAGTAAGAGATTAGTAACAGTAATTTTAGATTAATAACAATAATAAAATAGAACAGTTCTAACAGTATACTATACAAATGTTACGTGAATGTGGTCTCTCTCTCTCAAAATACCATATTGTACGACACTCACCCTTCACAATTGTTTTCTTCATCATAACTTCATGGATTAAAGATTTGGCCTTACCATAGCACTTAGTAACCTCAGAGCATGCATTTTTTTTTTTTAAGAGAAGAATTTTCTCCTTTTACTTACAGGAAGTACTTTATGGCTTTTTTGGCATACCTGAATTATAGGCATTACTCGCTTGCTTTGGGGGGTCATGTTAGGTAAAATAAGGGTGACTCGAACATAAGAACCCTGGTGCTATGACAGTCGATGTAGTAACCTAGATGGCTACAAGCGGCGAACAGGCAGGGAGCGTCTGCCATGTGGTTATGCTGGACAAAGGGATGCTTCACATCCTGGATAGGACAGAGCATGAGATCTCCTCACCCTACTCAGAACAGTGTGCAGTTAAAAACTTGTAAATTGTTTCTTTCTGGGATTTTCCATTTAATATTTTTGTTGTATGGTTGACCATGGGTAACTGAAATCGCAGGAAGCAAAACTGCGAATAAGGGATGACTGGCGTCTGCCAGGGGTGGTCTCTAGAGCCACATCTGTCTGAGGTCTCAGCAACTGGACTCAGTTGTGTGTGTAACTAGGTGTCTTAAAGAGGCCTGAGAAGCCAAGATTAGGCACATTTAGGTAGAACTGGATTGGTCAGGTGAGGACACTGGAGCCAAAGAGAGGCAGAGACAGAGGTGAGTCTGTCAGGTGGAGACCATGGTGAGGACGAGGTCAGAACTTTGTCCTCAGGTGAGGGCTGAGTAGTGTTGCACACCGAAGAGTTCAGCAGTCCCGGTTCCTTGGGGAAAGATCGAAAGCTGAAGTAAGGCAAAGGGATGTAGAACTAACATCCATGTGGAAGGATGTGAATTCTGGGTCTCACTCAGGTATGTGAAGTGGGTCTGTCAGGTAAGGTTGGAGGATTTGAGGTGAGATACATAGATTAGTATTTTTGGGGCTTGAACAGGTAAAGTCAAGGCCCTGGTTTGTATTATACTTCTGAGTAGCTGGGAAAAGCACAGCTGGGCGGAGCTGAGTCTTTCAAGTAATGTCTGTGAAACCAAGGGCAAGCAGAGGTAGGGTGACCTGAGAAGCCATGGCTGGGTTCATCCAACTCTGTCTCACAGGTGAGTTCAGGCACAGGAAGGTAGAGCAGATTTGTAGGTAAGGCCCTGTAGAGCCAGGGTTAGACTCATCTGCAAAAAACTGAATCTCTTAGATGACCTCTGAGAATATGAGCGAAGGCAGGTGGATAGAGCGAGGTCTGTCGGGTGAGGTGGCAGGAGCTGGGGGGTTGGGTTCAGTGAGTAGATCTGGATCTTTCAGGTAAGATTGAGATTGGCAGATAAAACTGCATCTCTGCCTGTCCTGTGAGGTTGAGGAGTTGGGGCCAGGTACAGGTATATAGAACTGAGTTTCTCTGGTGAGATCTGTGGAGTCTGCATCTGGCACAGGTTTGTATCTTTGGGTGAGTCAGCGTGAGTTAGGCACAGGTGGGTAGACCAGGATTTGCCAGGTGAGGTCTAGGGAGCCAGGATCAGGGCAAGTTAAACTGGGTTCGATGAGTAAAATTTTAAAAGTCAGTTAAGCTCAGGTAAGAACTGAATGCCTTTGATGAACTATAAGCAGATGAGGTACAGGTAGGCAAAGCTTGCCCACCATGTGGAGTCTTTGCAGCTAGTAGCAAGCACAAGCAGATAGAACTGGCCCACCAGATATGTTCCTTGCGAGCACTTGATACTCGCTTACCAGTATCAAACACAGGTAAGCAGCATTGTCCCAGCGGGTGAGGTCTGAGGAATGAGTGTCAAGTACAGGTAAGCAAAGCTGGCCTGCCATGAGTGTTCTGGAACCCAGGGTCAAGCACAGGTAGGTAGAGCTGGCCCATAAGCTACAATGTAAGTAGCCACGGTCATCTATAGATACAGCTGGCCTGCCAGGTTTGGTCTGAGGAAGCAGGGTTAAGCACAGGTAGGTAAAACTGGCTGTCATGTTGTCTGAGGATCTAAGGTCCAGCATGGGTAGGTAGAACTGTCCTACCCAATGTGGTTTGAGGAGCCAAAGTCAAGAAAAGGTAGGCAGAGATGGCCCACGAGGTAGAGTATGAGGAGCCAGGGTCATTTCCAGGTAAGTAGAGCTGGCTCACAGGTGTGGTCTGAAGAGCCAAGGTCAAGTACAGGTAGTAGGTAGAGCTGGCCCACCAGGTGAGCTCTGAGGAGCCAGGGTTAATCACAGGTAGGCAGAAATGACCACTAGGTACAGTATAAGGAGCCAGGGTCACATATAGGTAGGTAGAGCTGGACCACCAGTTGTGATTAGAGAAGCCTAGGTCAAGCACAGGCAGGCAAAGTTGGTCTGACAGGTGCTGTCTGAAGACCCAGGATCAAGCACAGGTAGGTAAAGCTGGCCGACCAGCTGCAGTGTAAGCAGCCAAGGTCAGTAGATTTATAGAACTGACCTGTCAGATGAGGTTGGAGAGCCTAGGGTCAAGCACAGGTAGGCAGAGCTGGTCTGACAGGTGCTATTTGAGGACCCAGGGTCAAGCACAGGTAGTAGAACTGGCCCACTACGTACAGTATAAGGAGCCTGTGTCATGTATAGGTAGGTAAAGCTGGCCCACCAGTTGTGGTTGGAGGAGCCTAAGTCCAGCAAAGGTAGGCAGAGCTGACATGCCAGGTGCCACCTGAGGATCCTGGGTCAGGCATAGGTAGGTAGAAGTATTCAACCAGGTGTGATCTGAGGAGCCAAGCACTGGCTCACTAGGTACAGTATAGGGAGCCAGGGTCAAACACAGCAAGGTAGAGCTGGATTATCAGGTGTAGTCTGAGGCCCCAGAATCAATCCATAAGTTGGGTGGAGCTGGCCTACCAAATGTGGTTTGAGGAACCAGAGTCAAAGGTAGGTAGACAAAGTGTAATCTGCCTACCTACCCATCTGCCAAGTGCAATGTCTTAATAGGCTTAAGGAGTTAGGGTTGAACACAGGGAAGTAGAGTTGACTATTTCAGGTGGTGGGTACTCCTGGTTCCTAGTAGTGAGGCCTCAAGCATTAGGGTACAGCGGCCTTCTAGGTCAGGCAGAGCATTGTGGGGCTTATAAGAGCCTCAGGGGCCAAAGTTAGACACAGGTAGGTAGATAGGCTCTCAAGCAAGAACTTGGGAGCTAGAGATAAGTATACTGGGATCCTGCAGGTGAAGTCCTTGGAGCATGGTTTTGGCTCAGGTGTGTTGGCCCAGGTCTTACAGGTTGGGCTTGAGGAGCATGTGCTAGTCACAGTAGGTAGAACTACGTCGCTCAGGTGGGGTCTGTGGAGCCCAGGTGTGCAGAGATGTTCATGTCTGATGAGGTCTGTGACTTCTCATTGAGGTATTGGTGCCCAAGTTAAGCAAGGGTTGTTAGTGTTGGTGGTATAGGATCTTTCTGGAAGATCATAGTCAAGTGTAGGATGTAGACTTGGGTCTCTCAGGATAGGCCTGGGAGCCCATGTAGATAAAGCTGGATCTCTCCAGAAAAGATGTGAGTAGTCTCAGTTGGGCTCAGGGAGGTGGACCTGGGTCTACAGCTTGAGATGCAGGCTGAAACAGGTACATGAAACTTGGTCCTTTAGCTGAGCTGTTTTGCTCCTGCCTCTGACAGGTGTAGAACCCTGCAGTATGAGGACTGCAGTAGAACACAGACAGAGCTAACCCCCCCAGGGGAAGCCATTGCACCCACGCCCAATCCTGGCTTTGTCAGTGAGTCCATGGATCTAGGGTCACGTGGGCAGAGGTGTAGAAATGTGATCTTTAGGTGGGTTCTTGCCACCTGGATTCAGGTGCAAAGTGGCATCCTTGGGCTTGTTGGGCAAAATGAGTGGGCAGGATCTGGCCCAGGAATGCATAATCGGTGTGGCTGATGAGGCCTGAGAAGGTGGAACCTTTAGTGGTAGGGTTGCTCATGGGTAGGTGGGTAGTATGGGGCTGCCATCAAGGAAGAGACAGTTGCTCTAGGTATGTGTACCTGGGCCTGCCTGGCAAGATCTCGAGAACCCTTAGGATCAGGTAAGAGATAGAACACTCTGAGCGGGGTCAGCATCCTGGTCAGGTGCCTTGGGAAGAGCTCAGGGTGTGGCAGAGGAGTAAGGATCTATGAAGAGTCTGAGGTGTGGTCTGTAGTGTTGGAGGCAAGGGTCTGACTTCTCAGGAGAGGAAAAGACAGGATTATACCTTGTCAGGTAAAGCGAGGTCTGGGGCACAGGTGAGGCACAGAATGTTGAACAGACTGAGGAGCTACATCTATAAGGTGTGGTCTACGAGGCCCACTGGAGGTATAGGTGGGCTCTAGAGATCTGCGTCTGCAGGTTGAGGTTTCAGAGGCTCAAATCAGTCACTGGCATTGTTGGGCTGTCCAAAAAAGTGAGATCTGATGACCTAGCTTCAGCCAAGGTCAGCAGCCTAGAATCTGTCTGTCTGAGTGCTGGCTGGCTGCTCAGTCTGGTTTCTGGACTGGAGTCTGGTGACATCTGAGAGCCTGTGTCAGGCATGGTGTGGCCAGCAGAACTGTGTCTGTGAGGTAAGTTTCCCCCACACTCGGACCCATTCCCAGTGAAGGCTCCCGCATTTACCTGATTACCTGAGGCAGAAACCTCCGGGCCACACTTGTTCTCGAATCCTCCGGACTCCTCCTGTTTGGTTGAACCCACTGAATCTGCACCCTGCGGGGCAGCATCATTCTCTGGGTGACCACTGGGGGTTGGGTGGTTTTCTGCTTCCATTCTCACCCCATTCTGACTTCTTTCTTCTCCAGCCTTGCCTCTCAGCTTCTCCCCTCCAGTCCCCATACCTTCCTTCATCTTCTAGATTGTTCTGTGCTTCCTCCTGGCCAGCTTCAGTGGATTTGGGTGGAGAATTAAGCTCTAGTGCCTTAAGGCACCCATCCACTGTAATCAAATTAGCATCTGTCCTTTGCATCTGGAATGGTACTAGCCTTGGACTGTCCTTGGAAGAGTGAGAAGTCACTCAAAGCATTTTCTGTGGAGATTCATTCTCTCACTATTGAGAAAAGGCTGCTCTTGCTACAGGACCTTTGCATCTGCTGTTTTGGCTGCTTGAATGCTTTTTCTCCCTGCTTCCCTGTATGATGCCTGTTCTTCAAATCTGTGCTTAGGCACCCCTCAGATTCCTTTCATAACTATCTGTACTGTGTTTTCTTTCTCCCACACTCTTGAATCTCTTTATCACGTTTATTAGCATGATTGTTTCATTTACCTCTTTCTCTCCCATGAACTATTTTCCATTTCCTATGCTAGGAATGTGCTAGGGGCTCCCTACATAGTTAGGAAGATGGGAACGGAGTTCTGAGGGTTCTGGTGATACAAAGTGGAGTCTGCAGTGGTACATGAAAAGGTACTCTGTGTGTCTTGGGGCTGAGGCTCAGGCAATCAGGGAAGTCCAGGTATGAGCCACGGGACCTGTCAGTATCTCGAGAATCAGTATCTTAACATGTGGGTCTGTTAGTTGTAAGAAGGGGCAAGGCCAGGCTCAGGTCTGAGGCATTGAGTCTCTCGGTATCTGAGAGATGGGGCCAAGGCCAGGTGTGGGCCTGTCATTGTTCAAGGAAGTGCGCTTGAGCCCAGGTATGAGGAGCTGAACCCGTTAGTCTGAGGATGCAGAGCACAGCACTGGTATAAGGTCGTGATCTGTCAGTGTCCGAGCAGGTGAGCTAAGTGTAGGGATGAGGTGCTGGGTCTGTCGGTGCTCACAGAGGCTAGACACAGGTGAGAGGCCCTGGGTCTGTTGGTGTCTGAGGAAGTGGGACCTGGCACAGGTATGAGACAGGGCCTGTCAGATTTTGAAGATGCCTTGCGCAGGTATGCAGCATTGGGTCTGGTGGTATCTCTGGAGGCACGACCAGGCACCGGGATGAGATTCTGATCTGTCAGTGTCCAAGGCACAGGTATGAGGCATGGGGTCTGTCTACATCTGAGGAGGCTGGGCCTGGCACAGGTAGGAGGGGCCAGGTCTGTCGGTGTCTAAGGAGGCCATGCCTGGCACAGGTATGAGGCACTGAGTCTGTCGGTGTCTGAGGAAACCAAATGGGGCACAGGTATGAGATTCTGGGTCTGGCGGTGTTGGAAGAGGCTGGACCTGGCACAGGTAAAAGGCACTGACTGGGTCTTTCGGTGTCTGAGAAGACAGTGCCAGTCATGGTAAGGTCTTGTGATTAGTCCCAGCACCTGGCCAGAGGCGGGGTGGGCCCAGTCTCTCTGAGCCGCACCTGAGGAAGAGCATTGCTCTAAGGGGGCATCAGGAGGGAGGGGGGCGGGTGTGCCAACCCTTCCTCAGCACTCTTTCCTGTCTCTCTTAGTGGGTAGGAGGACGCTACTCGCTGTGGTCAGCCATTGGACTCTCAATTGCTCTGCACGTGGGTGAGTGTGTTTACGGCTTGGAAGATGATGCTGAAAATCTCAGGTTGGATGGTCTCATATCACTGAGCATCTTCCTGCCCCCACAGGCTGCTGGCCTCGCCTCCCTTGGCCTGGTACATTTCTTTCAGGTCATGAAGGATGGACTGAGTTTTCTTTGGGGGTTGCAGGTTGGCCATGCTCTGTGCCCCTCACAACTGCAGTCCTGTTTGTTTCCCAGAGTAGGGTTTGGAAGACCTTGTTCCCACGTGACGCAGTTAGATCCACCTTTGCTCTCAGAGCTGGCTGTGGTTAGAGAGGCCCAGTTCCTTCCAGGTCCTCTTTCTTCTGGTCCCATATCCAGCCTTTCCCCGGTTCCAGAAGAAGCTGTGCCCACTGCCAGGAGAGCTTAGGGCACAGCCATTTCTGTTGACGCTGCTTTTGTGTCACAGGATTTGACAACTTCGAGCAGCTGCTCTCGGGGGCTCACTGGATGGTAAGTGCAGAGGCTCGTGTTCTTTGCCCAGGCTGGCCAGAGACAGACAGCTAGTCCAGCTCCCTCCCCTCCCCCTCCCCCCTCCCTCCCTGGCAGCTGCTCAGTGCTCACCCACCTGCTCTCGTTTCAGGACCAGCACTTCCGCACAGCACCCCTGGAGAAGAACGCCCCTGTCCTGCTGGCTTTGCTGGGTATCTGGTACATCAACTTCTTTGGGTGTGAGACACATGCCATGCTGCCCTATGACCAGTACCTACACCGCTTTGCCGCCTACTTCCAGCAGGTACCAGCTGCCAGACAGGCCTTGGGGGGGCCTGAGAGGCCCATGAGCCCAGTTACCCAGCTTCCTGTACCTCCAGTGGCTTTTTCCCCATTACCCTTGGGCATGACCAAGGCCTGCCTCTACTCCTCGTCTCATGGTGAATATTTGCATCCAGGATCTGTTTGATCTGAGGGTCAGCTGAGTTTGACTTGCATGGAAGGGGCATGACTGGTTATCACGGTGCTCTGGCTAGTCAGGCTTTGACATGGCTCTGGGCATATTTCTCAGCTGGGTCATTTCTTCCTTGGACATCACTCCGTGTGCCTGTATTCGGGTGGGGCCACATGTCAGGATGCCAATGGCTTATACTGCCTTTGTCCCCCCAGGAAAGCAAGTTCACCCCCAGTTTGTGGTGCCTCTTGTTCTCCTGGAGTCTCCAGAGCGCCCAGAGTGCCTCTCCTAGTTCAGCCTCTGCTGTGGGCAGCAGCCCTTCCCCATCTGTCCCTGCTTTCATTTAGCACAATCCCGGCCCCTGCCCTGCAGCCCTTGGGCAGCCACAGTGGACTTTCACCAACACCTGGAGGAGAGTCCTCTGCTTGAGGGCGGGGCAAAGACACCCTGAGGCCCAGACCTAGTTGGGGTGACAGCCCTCAAAGGCTCCACACTCTGAACGCTGGCCTGCTTCTCCCTTAAGAAATCAGTTGAAGATTTTGTGAACAATTTTACAAAATCTTTCTTCAAACTCAGGGACCTGGGTTTGAAGTCAGTACCTGCTCTTAAGGAGGTCTTCTAGAACTGTCATGTCCACCTTCTCCTGGTCACGGTTCCTCCCTGCAGAGTAGTCTAAGCTAGAAAGCTTGTGAGCTTGTGTCTTCACGGGTGAGAGAAGATAAAAAGATAATCTCACAGGGCCCGGGCAGGGCAGGTATGCCTGGTACGTTTCAGGCAGGAGTTGGGCACGGCGTGCAGAGGAGCACACTTGCAGATAGAGGGCTGGGTTTCTGTCCGTTCCAGGGTGACATGGAGTCCAATGGGAAGTACATCACCAAGTCCGGCACCCGTGTGGACCATCAGACAGGTCCCATTGTGTGGGGGGAGCCAGGGACCAATGGCCAGCATGCCTTCTACCAGCTCATCCACCAAGGTAGGGCCCACCTGGCCTGGGCACAGGTGCTGCTGGAAGGGAGAGGGAATGCCACCGCAGCCTGTCCATTAGGTCAGTGCTCTCCCCGGTGGGCTAGGGTAGACGCCTGGGTGACCACAGTGCCCTTCACAGGCACCAAGATGATACCCTGTGACTTCCTCATCCCAGTCCAGACTCAGCACCCAATAAGGAAGGGTCTGCATCACAAGGTAAGACCCCTCATGCCCCCATCCAGACCTTCCTCACACTTTCCTAGGCTCACGTTACACCCAACGCTCTTAAGACCTGATGGACTGGTCACCAGTGAGACTCGTTTTCTACTCCTGCCACAACAAATGATCGCAAACTTAGTGGTTTAAAACCACGCCCATTTGTTACCTCAGTTTCTATGGGTCCAAGTCCACCAGACTCTCCTGAGTCTCTGCTCGGGTTAGGACCGAGGTCCAGTTTCCTTGCTTGCTGGTGGCTGGGGTATCACTCTCAGCTTCTCAAAGCCACCTTGGCTTATAGTCCCCTCCATCTCAGAATTAGCAGTGGTGGGTTGAGTCCCACTCAAGTTTCAATCCTGCCGCCTCTGCTTCAGCATCTCTGACTGATTCATTTGCCTTCCTCTTCTGCTCGTTAAGAGCCCAGGTAATAAAAACATGTACAGTAAAATGACAGCACACTCACAATTATTAACAACCACACTGTAAAACAAAAACTAAGCAAACAACTAAAACAGGAACAGAACCACAGAAATGGAGATCACATGGAGGGTTAGCAACAGGGGAGTGGGAAGAGGAGAGAGGGGGAGAAGGTACAGAGAATAAGTAGCATAGATGGTAGGTGGAAAATAGGGGGAGGGTAAGAATAGTATGGGAAATGTAGAACCTAAGGAACTCATAAGTATGACACATGGACATGAACCAAAGTGGGGGAATGTGGGTGGGAGGGGGTGTGGAGGGAAGTGAAGGGGGGGGAAATGGGACAACTGTAATAGCATAATCAATAAAATATATATATATTTTAAAAGCCCATATAATTACATTGGTCCCACCTGCATAATCTCTATATCTTAAGGTCTGTAACCTTAATTCCATGTGTAAAATCCCTTTGCCACATAACATAACACACAGGTGTAACAGCAAGGGGCACCAATCATGGAACCAAGGTCTTGCCTACCACAGCAGCAAATGGCAAAATCATCCAGCTCTTCACCTGACAAAGTCCTTGAAGAAAACTGGTCACGCCTTGCCTCAGGTGTGCAGAGTAGCACGGGTCACCATGAGCACCACCTTTGGACTCAGGGACCTGGGTTTGAAGTCAGATTCCTCTCCTCCATACTTCTGCAAGGCAGTGCTGTTCACTTGAGGAAACTGAGGCTCAACTATGCGATGTGATGCCTTTCCTCCTCAAGATCTGAACATATGTCAGTGAAGCTCTTAGCAGGGCCCTTGGCAAGTAGTACCTGTTCCTTATACGGTAGTCAGCTACTTTCCAGTGTCATCAGATGTGCCTTGCTGCCCCCACCCATGATCCAGCGAGCTCTAGAGTGGGGGCCAGCGGTCTGTCCCTCTGCTTAAAGCTCAGGCAGCACTTCCAAACATAACTGGATGTCTCTCATCAGATCCTCCTGGCCAACTTCTTGGCCCAGACTGAGGCTCTGATGAAGGGGAAGTCGACGGAGGAGGCTCGGAAGGAGCTTCAGGCTGCAGGAAAGAGTCCGGAAGACTTGGAGAAGCTCTTGCCGCACAAGGTCAGCACGGGGCGTCAGGTGGCATCCTGGAGTGGGGGCCGAGGCAGGGACTCGTGGCTTGCCTGGATTGTCCTACACGGAAGGAGGGGCTGTCTTCAAAGACCTACCTATCCTAGCTTCTGGGGCAGGATGGGCTTCCCTTCTGAGGATTTAGGGATCACCACTAACTGGAGGATATCCCTGGGTGTTTTCTGAAGGTCTTTCAAGGAAATCGTCCAACCAACTCTATTGTGTTCACCAAGCTCACACCATTTATTCTTGGAGCCTTGATTGGTGAGTGGGGAAGGTCCTGCCGGCTTGGGGAAAGTTGTGCGGGGCTGGTAGGGCCCTAATGTGTACTGTCTGCCACCTCTGCAGCCATGTATGAGCACAAGATCTTCGTTCAGGGCATCATCTGGGACATCAACAGCTTCGACCAATGGGGGTGAGTTGTTGACTCAAGGAGAGGGTGGGGAATGCTTTTGCATTTTACTACCAATGCGAGAACCCTCCTCACCCCATTCTTTCTCCGCTTCCTGACAGAGTGGAGCTGGGAAAGCAGCTGGCTAAGAAAATTGAGCCTGAGCTTGATGGCAACAGCCCAGTGACCTCTCACGATTCTTCCACCAATGGGCTGATCAGCTTCATCAAGCAGGAGCGTGAAGCCATAATAAGCCAATAAACCCATGCTGGGCTGCAGTCCCCATTGTGACTGTCTTCCTTGTCCCTCTTCACCAGAGTCTGCACTGCATGGTCCTACCCAGAGCACCCTCTGGTCACAGTCTTAGACCACAAGTCCTTGGAGGAAGCTGGTCTGGAATTGCCACCCCACCCTCCGTGTCCTCGCCCCTGTGATTTACAATTAGCTGGAGTGTTTCAGTGCAAGTGATTTTTCTGACCCACGTTCACACTGTTCCTGTGCCAGGTAGAAAAATAAAGATGCCACAAAGGAGGTTGTAAGCTCAGCCTCTTGCTTCCTGAGATGGTGCTTTATGCAAGAGTTAGTAGGTGGGGTGATGTGCCTTGACTGAGGCCTGACTGTAGGTGGTGAGCAGGTCCAGAATGGAGGGTGGTCCCTTGAGAGGAGACTGAGTGAGGTGGGGCCCAATCAGAGTCACAAGGGCAACCTGGCCTCTGTAATCAAACCTCTTTGTCTTCCACTCCTCACCTCTGTGACTTTGGAGGAATTGTATACTTCTGTTCACTGGATGGTTTCAAAAACCAAATTGAGATCACCTCTGTTTTGTGGTGAATCCTGGAGCAAGGGTGACTGCCATCACCTGGCCAGAGGCCCAGGTAATTCTTTCCTTTTATAAAGCAGGAAAAAAGGATTTTTTAACAGACTACTCTTTTATCTTTTATTCATGTTATTAAATAATATTTCTGGCTCATTAAGCAGAAAAGGAGTTTTAAAGAGTGATGAGCAGAATTGATGAGAAGGCTAGACCTGAGTGTTCAGGACTTATCCCCTAGCCCAGAAAACAAAATCCACTCAGGGAACCTGCTGCCAGCCGGGGTGTGTGTAGCCCATTTTTTCCTGGATCCCCCATTTCTGAGCTGTCCTCTGGCTTGGTCACATACCTGCCATAAGACAGAAAACCAGGATTCATACTTTTTTGCTCCTATAAGAAGGCAAACTGCAGCCCCTTAGTCTCAGTGAATATTGTGGTTCTCGAAAGTGATTATATAGGTGCAGATGTCCACTTTAAATGATGCCTGGAAACTGTCAGCACTTCCCATCTTTCTATTGGTGAAGTAGGTTTACTTTTATTACTTACAGAAGGGAATGCCCACTTCTCATCCCACCTTTGCAGAGGTGATACATGTTCTTTGACAGCTGAGCTCTGTTTATGCTGCTACTGACCCACCTCCTTTCTTAATATAGCTGATGTAAAGTGAAAGTCTTTAGCCATCAGAACCGCTTCCTCTGTTACAAAAAAGTCTGCAGACAGGAAAAGTTTGAGGTGGCAGACCTTGCGGTTAACTTGGCTTCACAAAGATCTCTTAGCAGTGGGGCCACTGCTGGAGGCCAGCTGCCAGTTCTCATGTCTTATGCAGGAGCAAGTGGCACATGACAACTGGCCACAGGTCACTTTGCCCTTTCTTACTCTCCTGCCCTTCCTCAGTCTCACTGTCATCACTCGTGGCTTCCACTTAAGTGTCCCACGGCTGCCTGTCGTTTCTGCTGTACAACGTATGAATTTGAGTTCTTCGGAGAAACAGAACCAACGTGATATCTGTATAGTAATTTGAGATTTACTGTGGGAATTGGCTCATGTGATTATAGAGGCTGAAAAGTCCCATGATACCCTGTCCGCAAGCAGAAGAACCAGGGAAGCCAGGGTGCACCACAGTCTGAGTGAAAGCTTAAGAATTGGGGGAGCCGCTGGTGGTAATCGCAGAGTGAAGGTCTGAGAACCAGGAGCTCAGAGGTCCAAGGGCAACAGAAGGTGGATGTCCCAGCTCAAGGAGAATTTGTCCTTCGTCCTTTTTGTTCTATTCCAGCTCTTGATGCCCAGCCATACGGGGGAGGGCACTCATCCTTCCTCAGCCTGCTGATTCAAATGTTCTTCTGGAAACACCACAGACAATCCCAAAAATATTTTACTAGCTACCCGGGAATCCCTTAGCCCAGCTGACAGACACGAAAAGTTAACCATCACAAACAGGTAGCTAGCTCCTCAGTGTGAGATTAAAGCAGCTTTCGACATCTTTAATTTTGTATTTCCTCATATAAACTGTTGTAATTTGTTGATTTGTGTGAGTTTGTCAAGTAATCCAAACCCTAGAAAATCATGAATTAAGTTGGATCCCTCAAGTCACAAGCGTAAGCACTTTTTTGTTACATTGTTCCAAGGACTCTGCAATGATGTAATTGTTGATTTCGATGTTAAATTGCCTCTGGGATTCTAGAATGTGGCAGCAATTAACATCCTGAAAATTTATCTTACAAAGCAGGCCTTTGTGCTGCCCTCATGTAATAGGTAATGTTATGATGTAAACACGTGACCAATGTTGGAAAGTGATCAGTAATAGTTGGAGGCTGTTATTACTGTGGTAGCAAGAATAATAAGAATTTTCAAGTTTGATTCTTCTTGCTATAATTTACAAATATGTTATGGGAGCCCTAGCTGGTGTGGCTCTGTGTGGCCTGCAAGCTGAAGGGTTGCCGGTTTGATTCCATGTTGGGGCGTATGCCTGGGTTGTGGGCCAATTGATGTTTCTGTCTCTGTCGCACATCTCCCTCTTCCCCTTTCTGAAAATGAATAAATAAAATCTTTAAAATAAAATAAAACTAAATATATGTCATGGGAAACATGTCAAATCATCCAGCTCTTTGGATAGACCTGAAGTGAACACCAAGGTCAGATTTTATAGCCCTTTAAAACAATTTTTTTTGTACTTTCACCTGTGGACATTTTTTCATTGCTTTTGAAGAGAGAGGAAGGGAAAGAGAAAGAAACAACGACTGTTCACTTCCTGCACACGCCTACATGCTAGGCATGTACCCTGACTGGAAACAATCCGAACCCTCTAGTTGCAGGACAAAACTCCAAATGAGCCACACCAGCAAGGGTTCACTGCCCTTTTTAAAGCTAACAGATTGGCATTAATAAACCAGGAGTAAACTGGTTTTGAGGCAGGAGACAGCACAGGAAGAATTCCGAGACTGTGCTGCTCTTATTGGCCGGCATCTAGCATCCTGGTTGCCAGGAAATGCCTTTATCACTTAGGTGGAGTGAAGAGTAAATCAAGGCAGGGAGGAGGAAGGAGACATGTCTCACACACCCACTCAGTCCTGAGCCTGGTCCAATAATATTGTCAGGTGTTCCAACATCCCTAGAAACACTATAATAGCAAGGAAGAAGGGAGGTCCTTGAAATTCTATGTAACATTTCCACTATCTGGGAAAGAAAGCCTTGAAACTGCTTTCATCCCAGGGCCTGGAATGTGGGAGAGGATCCCTGATACCCAAAGAAGCCCATAAGAAAATTTTGGTTAATTGTCTACCTCTGGTCACTATCTGTTTTATGAGGGAGTCCCAAATGCTCACAGAAAGAGCCCATAAATAAATTTGGAAAGTGTCTCAACTTTAATTAAGTGCCTCCTGTTACGTAATTGTTTTACAAGGTGAACAAATGGAGTCTGGAACAAGATAAAGATTTGGGCTAACAGACCCCCACACATGCCTAAGTTTGGGTAGTCACCTCCCTGCACCCGGGAAAGCTTGCATCACATTTACCCTTTAATCAATAAGTAACTTTTTTCTCCTATTCCACCAACTATGTAAGTCCTGAGAACAAAAGATTTGCTCTCTCTCAGGGGCTTGCGGTGCTCTTGGTGTTCTTGGCTCTTGGGCCACCAGCCTCAGGCCATCCTGGGGGCTTACCACCCTGGTGTTCAGCCACTCTTACTTTTCCTACCCTGCTTTGCCTTGGAAACTATGCCTTTCACCCCCCACTCTAGCTAGTCCCATTTTCTCCCATGGGAAAGGATCACTAATAGACTGGTTACATGCTAATGGATGTGCTGATCTGTAATTTTTTACATGTGTCAGCAAGAAAAACCATGTCTCTCCCATCAACAGTTTCATCTCCAAATCCTCTCTGGGGCTGGAGCCAAACATTGAGTCACCTACATTTTTTGAGGTATTAGAGTGGACAAGTGTCTCAAGGTCTTTGCAGTTCTAAATGGTATTCTTGCTAAATGTTAACATGTAGCACAGTATTTTGCAATGCAGCTGTACACACGATGAGCTGATAGGAACTCAACCTGATGAAAGTAGCCAACTGCAAAGAAGATATCAATGTGTAATTGATCAAATAGTGTACATTAGTAATGGCTAAGTCCCCCTTCCAGGAGTCAGAGCTTTGGCTCTACAATCTTGTCTCTTTTACTTGCTACAAGTAAATAAAACTGTCTTGTGACAACCACATCTCATTTCTTAAGAAATATTTTATTTATTTATTTTTTAGAGAGAGGGGAAGGGAAGGAGAAAGTGGGAGAGGAACATCAATGTGTGGTTGCATCTCATGTGTCCCCTACTGGGAACCTGGCCTGCAACCCAGGTGTGTGCCCTGACTGGGAATCAAACTGGTGACCCTTTGCTTCACAGGCCCGTGCTCAATTCCACAACTCATTTTTTAATAGAACCCTCCAAATGGTGAACCTTTTGAGTTTGGTAGCAGTGTGTCCTCGAAAACACTCTTATTTTGCTCACTAGGTGTGAAGCCTGAAATAATGCTTTTGCAACATGCCTTTTTTGAGTCAGGTTTACTGAAACAAAATTTACATGTAGTAAAATTCACGTTCTTTTGGTGTACAGTTCTGAATTTTTGACAAATGTATGCAGTCATGTAACCACCACAGTTGAGATACCTAGCATTTTTATCACCCCCAAAAGTTACTGGCACCCTTTTGTGGTCAGTCCCTACCTCCAAAACCCCTTGATCTGATTTCTTCATCCTTTTTTAAAAAATACTTATAATTTATCTATCTTAAGAGGGAAAGAAGAGAAGGAGAGAAATATCAACGTACAGTTGTACTCTCATGCATACCCTGCTGGAAACTGGCCTGCAACCCAGGCATGTGCCCTGACTGGGAAGCCTGTGCTCAATCCACTAAGCTACATGAGCCAAGACTGATTTCTTCATCTTTTAAAGGTTACTCTGTTTCTACAATATGGCCTTTTGTGTCTGGCTTCTTGAATTTAGCATGTTTTTTTAAGTTCACCTATGTTGTGACACTGGCATTTGAAAAACTTTATTATGGGAAATCTCAAAACATACCACAAACAGTATAAAAAACCTCCATGTGCCTGACACCAAATCTCAGTAATTATTAACTCAAGGCCTTATTTTATCTACCCCTCCAACATGTTTTGGCAAGTCCTAGATATTTCATCTATAAGCATTTTGATGTGTAATCTCTAAAAGTTAAGGACTTTTTCCCCCTTATTAACAATAATGCTATCTTCCCGCTTATTTCAGGTAAAACTGCAGCGATACCACTTCATAGTAGACTGTGCGTACTCCTATTGCGGTGCTTCAGGAGGCACATGAAAGCCTGGGATCCCGGATTTTGAGGCCAGAACAGCGGAAGTTGCCTATATGGCTTCAGCACGCCACCCTAGGAATGGATTCCCGCCCCCCCTCCCCCGCCCCCGGCAAGCTTCCTGAGGTTAGAACCTTTATTTTAATTCTGGGAAAGGATCTCAAGGGGCAGGCCGGGCTCGCGGGAGTAGGAAGTGCGCTTGCGCAGAGGGGGGTACCAACTCGGCTCCCGTAGTTCGTCTTTTCACGTGGGCGCCGTGTCGTCATGGCGGCCCAGCGGAAACCCGTGCTGCTTGGCCTTCGAGACGTAGCGGTGCACGGCTGCCCTGGTGGGTCGGGCGCCTGGACTGCTAGCAAGCTTGGCGGCCTTCCGGTGAGGTGGGGTCTCGGAATCGGGGTCGGCGGTGCTAGTGAGGGCTGCGAGGTGAAAGAGTGGGCTCCGTTCCGCGGCACAGTCAGGTCTGAGCCCCTTCCCTTCCCTTAGGACGCCTTGCCCGCAGTAGCTGCGCCTAGGCCAGCGTGTGAACATTGCAGGCAGCCTCTCGCCTTGGTCGTGCAAGTGTACTGCCCGCTGGAAAGCTCCCCGTTTCATCGGCTCCTGCACGTGTTCGCTTGCCCCAGCCCTCTGTGTGGCAGCGGCGGGGCACGCAGGTAGGTGGGCGGGATGCAGAGCTCCCTCGGGGCGTTTTTGCGGAGTGGGCAAGAGTTAGGGGCGGTACCGGGCGCACCAGGGGAGGGGGGGGGGGCGGGCGGGCGGGCAGGCAGGCAAGTCCGCGTTGAGCCCGCTCAGCAGTTATGTTTACCTTTCAGCTGGAAGGTGTTCCGCTCCCAGTCCCTGCACATATCAGAGAAAGAAGCGCCGGACACTCAGGTAAAGCGGTTGATGTTAGCATTTGCTGTGATTTGAGGGTATTTGTCAGAATATCATTTAAGAAGTAGTTTAAGCTGTGTTCTTTGAAATATTTTGGAGTGATTTTTGCTCTTTTCTGAACCATAAAATGTTGTTTGTTTAAGGTTTCGTTAGTTTCTTTTAATATGCACCGACGGTCTTGAGACCCATAGCTTATTGATTTTTCTATTTGGGGAAAAAGTATGAGTATGTACATACACACGGTTGTGTACAATACGTACATGTGTTTATAGTAAATATTCTTTTTTTAATTTTTATTTTATTGATTATGCCATTACAGTTGTTCTATTCCCCCCTTCATTCCCCTCCGCCCTGCACCCCCCACGCCCACCATTCCCCCCTTTAGTTTATGACCATGTGTCTCAGGTTGTTTGTTTTTTTTTTTTTTGATTTTTTAAGAATTACATTTCATTGATTATGCTATAATAGTTTTCCCAATATTCCCCCTTTGCCCACCTCCATCCAGCACCCCCCATTCCATCAGGCAATCCCCACACCACTGTTCATGTCCATGGGTCATGTATATAAGCTCTTTGACTACTCCATTTCTTATACTGTACTTTATATCCCTATGGCTATTCTGTAATTACCTATTTGTTTTTCTTTTTTTTATGTTTTTTTTTATTGATTATGCCATTACAGTTTCTATTCCCCCCTTCATTCCCCTCCACCCTACCCCCGTCCCCACCATTACCCCCCCTTTAGTTTATGACCATGTGTCTCAAGTTCTTTAGATTCTATATTTCCCATACTATTCTTGCCCTCCCCCTGTCTATTTTCTACCTACCGTCTATGCTACTTATTTTCTGTACCTTCCCCCTTCTCCTCCCACTCCCCTGTTGCTAACCCTCCTTGAGATCTTCATTTCTATGGTTCTTCTCCTGATCTAGCTGTCCTCTTAGTTTGCTTTTGTTTTAGATGTGGTTGTTAATAACTGTGAGTTTGCTGAACTTTCACTGTTCATCTTTTTTATCTTCTTTTTCTTAGATAAGTCTCTTGAACATTTCATATGATAAGGGCTTGGTGATGATGAACTCCTTGAATTTGATCTTTTCTGAGAAGCACTTTATCTGCCCTTCCATTCTAAATGAAAGCTTTGCTGGATACAGCAATCTTGGATGTAGGTCTTTGGATTTCATCACTTGGAAGACCTCTTTCCAGCCCCTTCTGGCCTGTAAGGTCTCTTTTGAGAAATCAGCTGACAGTCTGATGGGAACTCCTTTGTAGGTGACTGTCCCCTTATCTCTTGCTGCTTCTAGGATTCTCTCCTTCATTTTAATCTTAGCTAATGTAATGATGATGTGCCTTGGTGTGTTCCTTTTTGGGTCCAACTTCTTTGGGACTCTCTGAGCTTCCTGGATTTCCTGGAAGTCTATTTCCTTTGCCAGATTGGGGAAATTCTCCTTTATTATTTGTTCAAATAAGTTTTCCACTTGTGGCTGTTCCTTTCCCCCTTCTGGTACCCCTATAATTCGGATATTGGAGTGTTTAAAGATGTCCTGGAGGTTCCTAAGTCTCTCATTTTTTTGAATTCTTGTTTCTTCATATTTTCCTGTTTGGTCATTTTTTCCTTCCTTCTGGTTCACTCCCTTGATTTGAGTCCCAGTTTTCTTTCCATCACTATTGGTTTCCTCTGCAATTCCCTTCATTTCAATTAGTTTAGCCTTCATATGTTCCTTTAATTTGTGACTAAAATCAACCAGTTCTGTGAGGATCCTGATCACCAGTGTTTTGAACTGTGCATCGGGAAGTTTTGCTATTTCTTCATTGCTTAATGGGTTCTGGGGCTTTGAGATCTTCTTGAGCTATCTTTGGTCTGTTTGCGCCAGGTATGAGGAGCAGAGTCTTAGGGGCGGGGCAGGGCCACCAGGGCGGGGTTGCTGGGTTATGATGCTGTATGTTGGGGTGGGGTCAGAGCGGGGAAATGGCGGCCCTCTCTGCTGCCTCTCCTCACCGGGGCCTGCTCAGTCCTGTCTCACTGCCTACTCCCTCGCCAGTCTATCGGCGCAGGAATGTACCACCACAGTCAACCTGCCGCCCTGTGGTCGCTCACTAGGTCGCTCACTGGGTTTGCCCTTTGCAACCCCATGCCTGGGATCTGCGTGCCTGAGTCCATCTGACAGAGTTTTCCTGTGCAACCCCACTCCACCAGCTGCTGGTTTCGCCCCTCTTACCAGTCAGGCTGAAGCAATCGTTGTTATCAGACTTCTGAAAAGTTCAATTTTCTGTGTTCTGGCTATGTTTTCTGTTGCTAATATTTTGTTGTTTCTAAACTTGGTTGTGTGAGAAAGCACAGTGTCTCCACCTATGCCTCCATCTTGGCGGAAGTCCCTGTTTATAGTAAATATTCTTACTGTGGTATGTGTTTCTGTACACATATAGTACACATTTAGTAAAATGTAATCTGAATTTAATAATCCAAAAGTTAGGCAAATTGGTAGCTTCAGAACAAAATTTAGCCTCCCTTTGCCTGTAAATATCGCTTTATGTATATGCTGAGTTCTTACATGTGCCAAGCATAGTACTAGCAGTACTGTGAATAAAAAGATGAGTGTGGTGTCTGCCTATATTTGTCAGGGTGCAATTGAAGGTAATAGAAAAGCACTTTGACTTACTCCCGGTGAGACACTTAAAATTAGGTTTTTGCCAACTTATTTGGACAACCTGGAGAAGGCAACTCCAGGAATGACCTCCAGAACCACACCTCAGAACTGGCCTGCCAGGGAGCTGGTGTTCCACCTCTGCTGCAGTCAGGAAGCAGAGGTGAACTGAAAGCTGCCCTTGTCAGAACTGTTGACCCCAGAGCCTTGCTGTGTCTCCATCTATAGACTGTTGCTTCGTAGCCTCACAAGTTGGTCTCTCCCGCTAGTGGACATGATTAGCAGAACCCCGATTATATCTGGATCACTTGCTGCCAAGGAGTCAGGAAAATGTAGTTCTTTCCTGCCAGATTCTCCATTACATGATGCACAACTCAGTTCGGAATGGGTGGTTGAAGACACTGTACTATGTCTGCTGTAGTGCCCCTAAAAAGGAAACACTATTTGATACCTCCAATGTGCTTTTGAGTAAATGGGGCCCAGGAAGTGAATCGGAGTGTGCCAGAGGGAAAATGGCTGGTGTGAAGTCTCCCTCAGTGGGGTGAAGGGATGAGTGGCTAAAGCCAAGGGAGTAGGTGAGATTACCTAAGTGTGCTTGGACCTCATTCACTGGATATTTTTCCAGAAACAGGAAAATGGCCTTGCAGCTGAGTATTGGTGTGAAGGTGCAGATGACTGGGGAAGTGATAATGAGGAGAGGCCTTCACCGCAGCTTACCTTGGATTTTGGAAACGATTCTAACAGTGCCAAAGACATAGACTGGATCGCCCAGCTCCAGGACCTACACTTTCAGGATACTGTACCAGGTGCTGCTGTTCCTGTGCTTCCTGGGGTGCCTTCTGTGGTGCCACATTTCCTGTCCTACTACATCAGTGTCGTAGATGAGGATGATTACAGTGGTGTTGTCAGTCTAGATCATGCTCATAGTCTTCTCAGGGAGTATCAACAGCGAGAAGGAGTTGATATGGAACAGTTGCTTTCCCAAAGGTGAGAATATGTGCAGCTGAGGTGAAGAAGTGACTTGATCAGAAAGCTGCCACACTAGATAGGTATCCTTTGATTTTACCCTAGTTCCTAGGAAAACTTTTTTAGGCAGAACTGTGTGTGTAGGACTTTTGTGTTTTAGTCCTCTTGGGCAAGAAAGGGAGGCAGAGACCAGGGGATCTTAGCCACCTTTGAGTTAGCTTGAAAACATTTTGTTTTATTTAGAAGCACCCTCAAGACAATGAACAAACAAGGTAGTGATGCCAACTACTTACAGAAGAAGTGTTCACTAGCTCTCTTAACTTCGTTTTCTGTTTCTAAGTGTATAACTGGAGCAGATAAGTTAGAAAAGTGCCATTTGTTCATTGACTGTTGGCCATGATTAAAAAAACTGGCCTAGGACCTGAGAGATCCTTCTAGAGCCTCAGTTCTGATCCGTGAAGTGGGAGTGATATTGATATCAATTGCCTGTCTCATCAGATGGTTTTGGGAGTCAAGTGAGAGAGTAGGTCCTGAAAGATTATATAAACCAAAGCCCTCTAAGCATAAGAATTATAATTTTTGCTATTATAATAAAATTACAATGGGATGTTTGGAGAGATGACTTGATTCTCTATCAGAGCTCTTTCAGTCATAAGCTTTTTCAGAATAATATTTGGTTCCATCAAGATATGTTGGTGTTTGATGCAAACCCCAATAAAGCTCTATACTGGAAAAAAAAAAGATATGTTGGTGTTTGAAAATAATGCATAAATGGAGAAAGAAATGGAGAATCAATGGGTATAATGACTTTTTATTTTTTATTTTATTTTGATTTTTAGAGAGAGGAAGAGAGAGAAACATTGATTTGTTATTCTGTTTACTCATGCATTGGTTGATTTTGTTTTTTAAGTATTTATTTACTTATTTATTTTTGAGAGAGAGGGAAGGGGTGGGAGAAGGAGAAAGAGAGGGAGAGGAACATTGATGTAAGAGAGAGATATCAGTCAGTTGCCTCTCATATGCACTCTGACCAGGGATGGAATCTGCCACCCAGGCATGTGCCCTGACCAGGAATCAAACCGGCCACTTTTGTGTGATGACGCCCAACCAACTGAGCTACACTGGTCCAGGGCCATTGGTTAATTTTTGTATGTGCCCTGACCAGGGATCAAATCCTCAGTCTTGGTATATTGGGACAGTGCTTTAACCAACTGAACTACCTGGCCAGGACCTATAATAATTTTTTAAATAGTAAGTAATTATCCCAGAGTTGAAAATGGCTAGAGAGTAGGACTTGGGAAAGGATGTGTAGGGGATTACTGTTATATATTAAATTTGTGATCTTTAAATTGTGTGCATATGCTAACTTTGGTTTAAATTTTTTTTTAATTATCTTGCCTTTTTGTACATACTGTAATTCTTTGGATATAGGCACTGAAAAGTATTTTCTGCTTCTCTTTTTAGTCTTTCTAGTGATGGTAATGAAAAATATGAGAAGACCATAACTAGAAGTGGAGATAAGGTATTTTACAAATTCATGAAGAGAATTGCTGCTTGTCAGGAGCAGATTTTGAGGTAAAGGTGCATTTTCTTCCATTGTTTCTCTTGCTTATCAAAGTAAAATATGTTAGTTTGGAAAACACAGGAAAGTAAAACAAGAAAACCAGAATCCACCGTTTTCCCCAAACTGAGAGGATAAGGTTTAGTGTATTTATGTTCACTTATTTTTTTATACATTTGGATGCGTGCAGGTAGGTAGGTATTGTGTATTTTTTAAAAATATAACTGAAATCAGCCCTGGCTGGTGTAGCTCAGTGATTGAGCTCGGGCCTGCGAACCAGGCAATCGCGATTCGATTCCCAGTCAGGGCACATGCCTGGGTTGCAGGCTGGTTCCCTGCAGGCCTGTTCCCAGCAGGGGATGCGCAAAGGGCAACCATACATTGATTCTCTCCCTTTCTCCTTCCCTTCCCCTCTAAAGATAAATAAATTAATTAAAAAAAATATATATATATAACTGAAATCATAGAATATTTATAATGTTTCCTTTGTAGTACATATTCATTGATATTGAGGGTTTTGTTGTATATTAAAAACTCTGCAAAATGTTTCTTCTTTTTTTTTAATTCCTCGTCTGAAGACATGTTTACTGATTGTAGAGAGAAGGGGAGGAAGAGGAAAAGAGAGGGAGAGAAACATTGATGTAAGAGAGAAATACTGAGCCCTGGCTAGTGTAGCTCAATGGATTGAGCACGGGCCTGCGAACCAGAGTATCGAGGTTCAATTCCCAGTCAGGGCACATGCCTGGGTTGCAGGCCAGTTCCCAACAGGGGATGCATGAGAGGCAACCATATATTGATATTTCTCTCCTTCTCTCCTTCCCTTCCCCTCTCTCAAAAAATAAAGAAAGAAAATGTTTTTTAAAAAAGAGAAAGAAACATTGATTGGTTGTTTTTTGTATGTGTCCTGACTGGGGACTGAACTGACCAGGGACAGAACCCACAACCCAGACATGTGCCCACCAGAAACTGAACCTGCGACCTTTCTGTCTGCAGGAGCACACCCAACCCACGAAACCTAGGGCTCTTTTTTTTTTTTTTTTTTTAGCTTAAATTTTAAATAGGTGATATATTACTAAATCTCAATATAAAAATGCACACATATTGGCCCTGGCTGGTGTGGCTCAGTGGATTGAGCGCGGGCCTGCAAACCAAAGGATCGCAGTTCAATTCCCGGTCAGGGCACATGCCTGGGTTGCAGGCCAGTTCCCAGAGGGGACACATGAGAGGCAACCACGCATTGATGCTTCTCTCCCTCTCTCCTTCCCTTTCCCTCTAAAGATAAACATAAAAAAATCATTAAAAATCTTTTAAAAAAATGCACACATATTGTATGTGCCCTGGCTGGTGGGTCAGTTGGTTGGAACATTGTCCCATACGTCAAAGGGTTTGATTCCTTTCCATGTCAGGACACGATTCCTAGGTTGCAGTTTCAGTCCCTAGTCAGGGCGTGTATTGATCATTTCTGTCTCACATTGGTGTTTCTCTTAAAATCAGTAAACATATCCTTGGATAAGGATTTTTTTTTTAAATGTGTGTCTGCTCTTACCGTCCCTAATCTACTGAGGTAACCACTGTTGTTAGTTCCCTGCGCGTGCTCAGTTTCTTTATGCATATATAAGCATATACAGTGATTACATGTTTCTTTCCTTTTTTGTACACAAAATGATGCATTCTAGCCACATTCTTGCTTTTTTCTAAAAATATTTTATTTATCTTTAGAGGGGAAGGGAAGGAGAGAGGGAGAGAAACATCAATGTATGGTTGCCTTTTGTGCGTCCCTTGCTGGGAACTGGCCTGCAGGGAACTGGTCTGCAACCCAGGCATGTGCCCTGACTGGGAATCGAACCTTGATTATCTGGTTCTCAGGCCGGCGACATTCTTGCTTTTTTAACTCTACACTATATCTAGGAGTACTGTATATTTTTACTACATTGAGAATTTTATTTAAAAAAATCTTGGAGACTTCCGCCAAGATGGAGGCATAGGTGGAGACGCTGTGCCTTATCACACAACCGAGTTTAAAGACAACAAAATTTTAGCAACAGAAAACACAGCCAAAACACAGAAAATTGAACTTTTCAGAAGTCTGATAACAACGAATTCTTCAGCTGGACCTGTAAAAGGGGCGAAACCAGCAGCTGGTAGAGCGGGGTTGTGCAGGAAAAGTCAGTCAGACGGACTCAGGCACGCAGATCCCAGGTGTGGGGTTGCAACGGGTGGACCCAGTGAGGGTGCAGGGCGGCAGGCTGACCGTGGTCACACATTCTCGCGCAGATAGACCAGCGGAAAAGTTAGCAGTGAGACAGACCAAGCAAGCCACAGCAGCGGGAAGCAGCAGAGGGGACCCCTATTGCCCTGGTCTGACCCTGCCCCCACATACAGCATCACAGCCCAGCTACTAGGTCACCCAGCCCCGGTGAACACCTAAGGCTCTGCTCCTCATACTTAATGGGCGCAAACAGACCAAAAATGGCTCAAGAAGATCTCAAAGCCCCAGAGCCTATAACTCTAAGTGATGAAGAAATAGCAAAACTTTCTAATGCACAGTTCAAAACACTGGTGATCAGGATGTTCACAGAACTGGTTGATTTTAGTCACAAATTAAAGGAACATATGAAGGCTAAACTAATTGAAATGAAGGGAATTGCAGAGGAAACCAATAGTGATGGAAAGAAAACTGGGACTCAAATCAAGGGAGTGAACCAGAAGGAAGGAAAAAATGACCAAACAGGAAAATATGAAGAAACAAGAATTCAAAAAAATGAGAGACTTAGGAACCTCCAGGACATCTTTAAACACTCCAATATCCGAATTATAGGGGTACCAGAAGGGGGAAAGGAACAGCCACAAGTGGAAAACTTATTTGAACAAATAATAAAGGAGAATTTCCCCAATCTGGCAAAGGAAATAGACTTCCAGGAAATCCAGGAAGCTCAGAGTCCAAAAGAATTTGGACCCAAGAAAGAATACACCAAGGCACATCATCATTACATTAGCTAAGATTAAAATGAAGGAGAGAATCCTAGAAGCAGCAAGAGATAAGGGGACAGTCACCTACAAAGGAGTTCCCATCAGACTGTTAGCTGATTTCTCAAAAGAGACCTTACAGGCCAGAAGGGGCTGGAAAGAGGTCTTCCAAGTGATGAAATCCAAAGACCTACATCCAAGATTGCTGTATCCAGCAAAGCTTTCATTTAGAATGGAAGGGCAGATAAAGTGCTTCTCAGAAAAGATCAAATTCAAGGAGTTCATCATCACCAAGCCCTTATCATATGAAATGTTAAAGGAACTTATCGAAGAAAAAGAAGTTAAAGAAACATGAACAGTGAAAGGACAGCAAACTCCCAGTTATTAACAACCACACCTAAAACAAAAGCAAACTAAAAGGACAGCTAGATCAGGAGCGGAAACATAGAAATGAAGATCTCATGGAGGGTTAGCAACAGGGGAGTGGGAGGAGGAGAAGGGGGAAGGAGGTACAGAAAATAAGTAGCATAGACAGTAGATAGAAAATAGATGGGGGGCAAGAATAGTATGGGAAATATAGAATCTAAAGGACTTGAGACACATGGTCATAAACTAAAGGGGGGAATCGTTGGGGCGAGGGGGAAGGGTGGAGGGGAATGAAGGGAATAGAACAACTGTAATGGCATAATCAATAAAATAAAAATTAAAAAATAAATAAAATTGGTAACCTAAAAAAATAAATTAAAAAATAATAAATCTTTATAGTACTCTAGCCCCATGTCAACATTTCTGTTTTTTTTTTTTAATTTTATTTTTATTCCATTACAGTTGTCTGCATTTTCCCCTCACCATTCCCCCCATCAGTACTTCTTTTTAATGGACATTTAATATTGTTTCCAAACTTTTGCTATTACCAGTTATGTTAATGAACAGTATTTCTCCTATGATATCCTGTGTCTGTGCAAGTATATTTGTGGGATACATTCCCTGAAGTGGGATAGTTAAGCAAAAGCCCTGTGCAGTTGTAGTTTTGATTGATACCACCAAATTGACTCCCACAGGACTTTAATTCCTCCTGGCAAAATATCAAACTTTTCATTCCTACTGACAGTCTGTAAGTGTCTGTTTTCCCATAACTTTACCCATAGTGGGAGCTTTATGCTTTCAGTTCGGGGGTGGGGGGATAGCATCTTGGTAATTTTACTTTGCTTTTTTTTCTTATTGTTATCTTTCTCTGTGTTTCGAATCATTTCTATCCATATTCTTTACTCATTTTTCCATAAGTTTTTGGTTCTTTTGATTTTTAGGAATTCATATATTACGAAGATTATTATGATTGATTTTCTTGATTTGCTTGTTTTTTTACTTTGCTTGCATATGTATTTATATATATCACTAGGTCTTTAAATGTTCCCATTCACTTTGTTTCAGTTTCTTGCTATATATTGTTTGGTGTAGTTTTTACTGCTTAGTACAAAGTCAGACTCTTGATTCCTGCATCTTAATTTTATTAGTGAAAATAAGTTTATTTTATTTCTCTTTATTTTAATTAGGTGTGGCAACTAGAGATCTCATAACACATACAACCTCATGGAAACATGCCCAAATTATGATACCTTCAACAGAACATGCATTTCAAACAATTTTTTAAGCATGTGGCACCTCAGTAGCAACCATGATTCTTAGCTGGAGATCATCCCCTGGGAGGGGTTACTTCACTCACTGCCCACAGTGAACCCCTGTTACTAAAGGAATGAGCTACTGTGTGCTGGGGTGGGAGAAAGACCAATAACTACTGTCCTTGGTGTTGATTGCAAAAGTACCCAGTCTGGTCAGGGAGGCAGACAATATTGTACGCTATGACAGGTGTTCACAATGGAGCTGTGAACAAGTGTGCAGGAAACGCAGAGGAGGGCTGAGAGAGGCTTCTGCCTTGGTGCCTCAGGGAAGGCATTGTGCAAAAGAGACGGGCTTGGGCCCTGAGCTCTGCTGTATGAAATAAAAGGCAAGAATGTTCCAAGTCAGAGAGGTCAGTGACTAAGGAAAAAGGTACCTAAATGCATAGTGGTGGGGATGTGCCAGTTCAGTGAGCTAGACATCACAGTGTTTGAAGTGAGAGCAGCTCCATACCTTGACTTCCTTTAGGACATACACCCTTGTTTTTCTTCTTGTCAGACTGGGTGCCCCCTATACTTGGTACCTAGTACTGGCGTGGATTGGGTGCTCTTCTGCTATGTTTTCACACCATTTCTTCCTAAAGAATTTGTTTATTACGTGGCTAGGGGATGCCAGGGAAGTATTGCGGTCACTCTGAGAGAAAGGAATCCAGGCGAGAAATGGTGAGAGGGTCTGGAGCATGCAGAGGATGTGAGGAGGAGATGAATTCGGAGATACATGGGTAATGGCAGATCTGGTGACCACTGAGTATGAGAGGAAAAGGTTGGACAACAACAGAAGTGGTTTTGAGGTGCCAGCTCGTGAGGTTGGACACGTGCTGAGCCTGTCATCTGGAGCCCAGGGGTCTTGATTTTTCTTGGACTACAAAGTGTGTTCTTGTCAGTTTGGTTTAAATCTTTATTAATTAAATCTTTGTTACTACTATGTATTTATTTTGTTAATGCATTCTACTATACAAGTTTTGTATGTTGAAGAAATACTACTTTTGTAGTAAGTAACAAGTGCTGTATAGGATATTGAATCCAAGTCCTTCTTAACCTTCTTATCCTCAGAGCCTTATCCCTAAAGTAAGGGTGATGATACAACTACCTATTTCATAGGATTCCCATGAGAATTAAATGAGGTGATAACTAGAAATACTCGGTAAAATACATATAAATACTAACTTTTGTTTGAAATCTATTCTACATTTTGGGGAAACATCTGTTAGGATCTCTTAGTAGTAGTGGCATACTTATGAATTCTTCATGATCTTAGGACAAGAGTCTACTGAATTACCTGATGTCTATAAATTCTTTGTTGGTGAGGACAGTATATAACTCTTGGGCAAAGTACAGTGCCCACATATAGTCGATACTTCACTGAGTCTTTGTTGGAGCAATGCCTTTTCAAACAAGGTGGGGGTGAAAAGAGCCTTGGTTTTGACATTAGAAGATTTTGCCTTGGGCAGATGACTTGACTTTTATTTTCTATTCTGTAAAGTGGGTTTAATCCCTGCTTTATAGGGAGGATTCAGTGCGGTGTAAACATGTTCATTCATGTAACAAATATTTATTGAGTCTGTTCTAGATGTAAGACACTGTAAGGTCTAGATGTAAGGTACTGCAGATACAGCAGGAAATGACACGAAGTTCCTGTTTTTTACAGATTAAAAAAAAGATTTTGTTAATTTGTGTTTAGACAGAGGGGAAGGGAGAGAGAAAGAGAGGGAGAGGAACATTAATGTGTGGTTGCCTCTCACACACCCCCTACTGGGGACCTGGCCGGCAACCCAGACATGCACCCTGATGGGGAATTGAACCAGTAACCCTTTGGTTCGTAGTCTGGAGCTCAGTCCACTGGGCCACACCAGCCAGGGCTAAGATTTTTTAAATTTATTTATCTTTAGAGGGGAAGGGAAAGAGAGAGGGAGAGAAGTACCAATGCATGGTTGCCTCTCATGCATCCCCCACTGGAAACTGGCCTGCAACTCAGGCATGTGCCCTGACTGGGAATCGAACCACAATCCTCTGGTTTGCAGGCCCGTGCTCAATCCATTGAGCTACACCAGCCAGGGCAGATTTTTATATTCTAGTATTTAAAACACATGTTTTACGATTTCCAGAAGTGATAAGTGAGGAAAATAAAAGCCTTTTTAAGTAGCATTGCCAGTGCGGCCTCAGAGGAAATGGTGTACCCAGTGGGTGCATATAATAATAATGACAGTGAAAACTTCTGAAAATGGATCTGGATAAAGTAGGCGTAGTGAAATCAAATGGTCTTTTTCCCCTAATACCTAACACAATAAATATAAAAGGTAAAAATCAGCTAAAAGTAAAATAGAAAAAAACAAATACAGTTAGTTGACTCTTGAACAACATGGATTTGAACTTCAGGGGTTCACTTACACATTTTTAAAAAAAATATGTAGTCATCCTTAGTATTGGGGATTTCACACCCTCAGATTCAGGCAGCCACAGATTGCAGGATAGTATTTATCCAAGTTTGGAAAACTGCAGGTGCAGAGGCCAGTTGTATGCATTATTCTACACCACTTTATATAAGGTACATAAGCATCCCTAGATTTTGGTAACTGGGAGTCCAGAAACTAGTCTGCCATGTATACCAAGGGATGACTGAGTTTTGGGGAGTCAGAAGTTATCCTTGGACTTTGGATTGAATGGGTGCCTCTGACCTCTCCACCCCCGACCTTATTGTTCAAGGACCAGCTATAAATATTAAAAAGAAAATCCCTTCCATCAGAAGTGAAATAAAAGCAATACCATAAAAGTCAAAAGTGGCAGCTCAGGATACAGTATCAAAATGTCTAATACTATTCTGTGTGTCATGTATTCATATATGTACTTGATTTACTCTTTATAGAGAAAGGCATAGAAATCTCTGGTATGGTTTAGTGCAGTTTCTAACCATGCATCCCTCTTGTCACAAAATTCTGAAAACTAATAATTTTGAATCTGGAAAGAAGAAAACAGGAAAATTGTATTTTCTGATGTAGGGGATAGTGGGACTGTCTCTTGAACAAAGAATTGGGTGTGATGGAGTGATGGTGTGTGGAATTAGGGATTACCTCTCAGAAACAAAATTTACTGGGTTCCATGAGTTAGAGCAATGATAGGTAAGTCAAGGCCAACTTCCCCATGTAAGTGGGCTCTCTCCCAACATAGGACTTTTTACCCTTTCTCAGAAATAAAACAAAGCCCAAGTGTTGCTAGTAACAATTGCATCCAGTCTTAGCAGAACTATATCCTACCCCACCCAATTCCTTGTCTTTTACCACCTACATAAAGGTAGAGGAAATGAAAATTGCACTTGGAAAAGAGAGAAAGAACAGACCTCAGATAGAAGATTGACAGGAAACCAGTAAGAAACCCTGCATACCATTTTGGAGTAAGTAGGTGGTCTGAATAGAGTTGCCCCATAGGTATGAGCTTGATGAAAAGTAGCATACCACTCATATAATTATACTGTGGGCAATAAAATTAAATGAATGGTGCATACAAAAATGAGTCAAGAACTATATCTGAAAGAAAACGATCTAAGGAACACCTAATTCCCAGCAGATTTTTTAAGATACAGAAGAGTGAATTCAGTGAAACCAAGAGATCAAAGGTGAGAAAATGAACCATGAGATGCCAAGGGGAATTGAATTGTTATGGAAACCAAGCCACACAATATGATATATCTAATAAATTTAGAATATAAATAACAATAGGCTTCACTAAAAATCAAAGTACTGATGTTGAGAAAGACTTAAGATAATTCAGTGAATGCAGGAGAAAAAGACAAAGCATTCACAGAGAAGGTATCTATGGAAGTCCTGGGTTGTGGGCCAGGTCCCTGGCTAGGGGTAGGTGAGAGGCAACCAATATCTCGAACAATGATGCTTCCCTCTGTCTGCCCCCTCTCCCAGCTTCCTCTCTAAATACAATCTTTAAAGGAAAAGGCAATTAAAAAAATAATCATTAAATAAAGTACATTGAGTACAAGACTAGTTGACAGACTTAGTATGGTCGTGGTTTTAAAAATATTGTCAGTCTTCAATTTTAACTGTTCTGGTAGGTGGTTAGTAGTATTCCATTGTGGTTCTAAATTTCACTTTCCTAATAATTAATGATACTGAGCATCTTTTCACATGCTTTTTTGGCATCTGTATATCTTCTGTAGTGGAGTGTGTGTTTATATCTATTTTTAAACACCTTTATTGAGGTACATTTGACAGAACAAAATGCCCGAATTTAAAAGGTATACTTTGCTAAGTTTTGACATATGTTCACACCCGTGAAACCACTGCCACAATCAAGGTAAGAAAAAAAATGCCACCCCTCCCCCCACTGAAGTTTCTTCATATTCCTTTGTAAGTTTTCTCTCTCATCCTGTTCCATGCCTCTTTCCTCTTCTCTAGGTAACCATTGATCTTCTGTGTATAAGTCTTTGTATGGGCATTTATGGTGTGTGTATGTTTAACGTTCTAAGAAGCAACCAGGCAGTTTCCCAAAGTGGTTATAACCACTTACATTGCCTTCAGCAGTGTTTTAAGAATTCTAGTTTCTCCACATCTTTGCCAGTAGTTCATACGTTCAGTGTTTAATATCAGCCACATAAGACTTGTAGTAGTAGTATATCCTTATGGTTTTAATTGGTATTTCCCTAATGACAAGTGATTTTTTAAAAGATTTTATTTATTTATCTTTAGAGAGGAAGGGAAGGAGAGAGGGAGAGAAATATCAATGTATGGTTGCCTCTCATGCATCCCCTTCTGGGAACTGGCCTGCAACCCAGGCATGGGCCACCACTGGGAATCGAACCCAGAACCACGAGCCCTGCAAGACAACGCCCAAGCAACTGAGCCACACTGGCTGATCAGGGCCATGTTTGTAATTTTAGAAGTCCTGTCCTTGGCAGCCTCCAAGATGGCGGAAAGAGGCTGGTGTTTTGCCACTAAAATAATAGGATTTTTCTTCTGTTTTCTTGTAGAAGTGTTTAGTTTCTGTTCTTACATTTAGGTCTGTGATCTCTTTTTAATTAATTTTTATATACGATGATCAAGGTTCATTTTTTTTTCCCATGTGAATATCTAATTGTTGTTGCTCCCGTTTTTATTTATTATTACTTTGGTCTTTTGCTTATCAATTATGCATAGCTTTTTCTCCTGTCAGATTTTTTCTCATGCATTTTGGTGCTGTTTAAAGATGTGTTTACTTGTAACATTATATTTATCTGATGAATTGATGTTATAATTATTTCTGCTCATATTCCTTCATTGGAATGTGTTTTGTCTGATTTAATTAATACAGCCATACTAGCCTTCTTTCGTTGTATCTTTGTGTGATCTTTTCTCACCCTTTTACTTTTAACCTCTTTCTTACTTTAAATATGAAGTGTATTGTTTTTACATAAATCACTCAATTTACTTACACTTAGAAAAAAACCAGTTCACCCATTTTGTCTATCTCCCAACCCCCACCTCTAGCAACGACCAATCTGTTCTTTTTATCTATAAGCCTGAATTTGGTTTTCCTTGGGTGTTTTTTTTAGATTGCAAAGGGAGACCATAGGGTATTTGTCTTTCTCTGCCTTATTTCACTTAGTGTAATGCCCTTAAGGTCAGTCAGTGTTTACACAAATGGGAAGATTTCTTTTTTCTTTTAATATATATAGTGTATTGTATATATATACCACAATTTCTTTATCCATTGATGGACACTTACATTGTTTCCATATCTTGGCTAGTATAAACAACACTGAAATGAGCCCTGGCTGGTGTGGCTCTGTGGATTGAGCACCGGCCTGCAAACCAAAGGGTCCGCCGATTTGCATTGGGGGCCAGGTCCCTGGTTGGGGGCATGTGAGAGGCAACCAATTTATGTCTCTCATATGTCTACGTTTCCCTCTCTTTCTCTGTCCCTACCCATCTCTCTAAAATAAATAAATAAAATCTTTAAAAAATAATGCTGCGGTAAACATGAGGTGCATATATCTTTTCAAGTTATTGTTTTCATTTTCTTTGGATAAATACCCAGAAGTGGAATTGCTGGATCATATGGTAGTTCTGTTTTTAATGTTTTTGGTGTTTCTAGGAACCACCAAACTTCCATTGGTTGCACCAATTTACATTCCCACCAATAGTGCACAGGGGTTCCCTCTTCTCCACGTCCTCGCCAACACTTGTTATTTCTATTATGTCTTTTTGGTAATAGCCATTCTAACAGGTATGAAGTAATATCTAAAATGTCTTTCTTTTTTTTTTTTAATTTTTTTATTGATTATGCTGTTACAGTTGTTCTATTCCCCCTTTCATTCCCCTCCACCCTACCCCCCCATCCCCACCATTACCCCCCCTTTAGTTTATGACCATGTGTCTCAAGTCCTTTAGATTCTATATTTCCCATACTATTCTTGCCCCCCCTTCTATTTTCTATCTACTGTCTATGCTACTTATTTTCTGTACCTTCTCCCCCCTTCTCCTCCTCCCACTCCCCTGTTGCTAACCCTCCTTGAGATCTTCATTTCTATGTTTCCACTCCTGATCTAGCTGTCCTTTTAGTTTGATTTTGTTTTAGGTGTGGTTGTTAATAACTGTGAGTTTGCTGTCCTTTCACTGTTCATGTTTCTTTAACTTCTTTTTCTTAGATAAGTCCCTTTAACATTTCATATAATAAGGGCTTGGTGATGATGAACTCCTTGAATTTGATCTTATCTGAGAAGCACTTTATCTGTCCTTCCATTCTAAATGAAAGTTTTGCTGGATAGAGCAATCTTGGTTTTAGGTCTTTGGATTTCATCACATGGAAGACCTCTTTCTAGCCCCTTCTTGCCTGTAAGGTCTCTTTTGAGAAATCAGCTGACAGTCTGATGGGGACTCCTTTGTAGGTGACTGTCCCCTTATCTCTTGCTGCTTCTAGGATTCTCTCCTTCATTTTAATATTGGCTAATTTGATGATGTGCCTTGGTGTGTTCCTTCTTGGGTCCAACTTCTTTGGTACTCTCTTGAGCTTCCTGGATTTCCTGGAAGTCTATTTCCTTTGCCAGTTTGGGGAAATTCTCCTTTATTATTTGTTCAAATAAGTTTTCCACTTGTGGCTGTTCCTTTCCCCCTTCTGGTACCCCTATAATTCGGATGTTGGAGCGTTTAAAGATGTCCTGGAGGTTCCTAAGACTCTCCTCATTTCTTTGAATTCTTGCTTCTTGACTCTTTTCTGTTTGGCCATTATTTGCTTTCTTCTGGTCCTCTCCATTGATTTGAGTCCCAGTTTCCTTTTCATTGCTATTGGTGTCCTGTGCAATTCCATTCATTTCAATTAGTTTCGCCTTCATATATTTGTGTAATTTGTGGCTATAATCAACCAGTTCTGTGAGGATCCTGATGACCAATGTTTTAAACTGTGTGTCTGAGAGTTTTGCTATTTCTTCATCGCTTAGATCTATGGGCTCTGGGGCTTTGAGATCTTGCGACATTTTTGGTCTGTTCTAGCCCTTTAAGTGTGAGAAGCGGTGCCTTGGACTCCCAGGTCGCTGGGTTGTGATGCTGTATGTGGGGGCGTGGTCAGAGCAGGGAAATGGTGGTGCCCTCCACTGCTGCTTGCCACGGGGACCCGCCCGGCCCGGTCCAACAGCCCACTCACTCGCCCCTCTGCCACAGTCAACACGCAGGACCGCTCCCCCGATGTCTCCCCCACGGTCGCTCGCCTGGTGGCTTGCTCGGTCGCTCACTAGGTCCAACCCTGCGCCTGGATTCTGCACGTCTGGATTCCGCGCCTGAGTCCGGCTGACCGAGACCTCCTGCGCAATCCCGCTTCACCAGCCGCTGGTTTCGCCCCTTACCGGTCAGGCTGAAGAATTTGTTGTTAACGGACTTCCAAAAAGTTCAATTTTCCATGTTCTGGCTGTGTTTTGTGTTGCTAATATTTAGTTGTCTCTAAACTTGGTTGTGTGAGAAGGCACGGCACATCCACCTATGCCTCCATCTTGGCGGAAGTAAAAAATGTCTTTCTTATACAGCTTAAATATACAGGTTTTTTTCATCCAGGCTGTTTGCCTTTTACATGGTTTTTAGTCTTTTAATGTAATTACTGGTGGTGGTAGGTTAATTTTAATGATTTTGTTATTGAGTTTTTCCCTTCTCTTTTTGTATTTACTTTCCCCATCTTTTCCATTTTGTTTGACCTTTTAAGTGACATGAGTGTTTTTAGTTTATGATTTTATCTTCTTTTGTAACTTTCTGTAATAGCTCTGTTGCCTTTGTGGCATTTACTTTAGTGATTATAATGCCACATGGATTATAAGGTAGTAAAGTACCAGTGTCCCTTCACATGGTAGTTTACTACTTTAAGAACTAAGAACCATCACAGATTCCCATTTTACCTTCCCCCTGCCTTTTGATCTTGTTTTCGTAGATCCAGTTCTGTACCTGCTGTATACCCCATGATACATTATTGTTTTTGCTTGAAATAATCAATAGTTTTTAAGGAATAGAAGTGGGTATATCTGTGTGTGTGTGTGTCAAAAGGTCTTTTATATTTACTCACCTGTTGATATTTACCCTTTTGGTGCTCTACATTCCTTCATGCAGATGGAAATTTCCATCTGGTATTTATTTCCCTTCAATCTGAAGAACTTATTTTATTTATTTATTTTTTGGAGTGCAGATGTGTTGGAGACAGTCTCTGTTTACGTCTGTCTAAAAATGTATTTAATTTGAGCATGGGCCTGCAAACCAAAGTGTTGCTAGTTCAATTCCCAGTCAGGGCACATGCCTAAGTTGCAGGCCAGGTCCACAGTAGGGGGTGTGCGAGAAGCAACCACACATTGATGTTTCTCTTCCTCTCTTTCTCCCTTCCTCTCTCCCTCCTCTCTAAAAATAAATAAATAAAATCTTAAAACAAAATGTATTTATTAATATTTTCAAGGGACATTTTATTGGGTATAAATGTTTTTTTTTCCTTTCAGCACTGTTGAAAGTACTATTGTCTTATTGTTCCCAGTAGAAATTAGCTATCATTCTTATTGTTCTGTTTGAATATATGTGTGTTATTTATGTACTTCAGAGTGTATCTGTGTGTTTTAATTTATCTTGCCTGGAATTTGCTCAGCTTTTTGGATTTGTGGGTTGATGTCTTCATTAATTTTGGAAAATTTTTGGCCATTATATTCTAATATTTTTCTATCTTTCCTTCTTCTAGGACTCCAGTTAATTGTATTCTAGATTATTTGAAATTGTCTCCTGGTTTTTAATGCCTTTTTTCTTTTTCCTATTTTCCTCAAATATATAGATTTTTGTTGTTATTGTTTCCAGTCTACTGTTACCTTTTACTGAATAAAATTACTTGTTTCTGGTGTCACATTTCTGTTTCAGTCTCTTGTAGGTTCCATTTCTGTGCCAAATTCCTTATTTGTTTATTCCTTATTGTTCATATTTTCTACTGTATTCTTTTACATATATATTATTTGTATTTTAAAGTCTGATAATTCTGTCATCTTCTCTGTGGTTCTCCTTGTGTTGACTTGCCTTATGAGTTAAAAATTTTCTGCTTTTTTGCATATTTAACAACTTAAAAAAATTGTTTACCAGAAAAATTGTTTACCAGTGAAATAAATATTTATTTAGAAGGGTATGCTAATAGTGAGGGGGTGTGAGTCCATTTAATCTGCAGTTGAACTGAGTCTGGGCTTTGTGACCTTTTTAGTTAGATTCAGTCCCACATTGGCTTTAGTGCCTTCATCCAAACTTTGAATCAAGGATTGATAAGACTTCAGATATCTTACCATGCTTTACCACAGGAATGTCAAATTCATTTTCACCAGGGGAGAGGGGGTGGGCACATCAGCCTGGTGGTTGCCTTCAAAGGGCAGAATGTAATTTTAGGACTGTATAAATGTAGCTACTCCTGAAAAGTACAGGGCCGGATAAAACAAGGTGGAGGGCCAGATTCAGCCTACAGGCCTTGTGTTTGCCACTTGTGCTTTGTAGGCTTGCTACTAGTGTTGTGGACCTTTGGATTTTCTTTTTCTCTAATTTATTCCTGGTACCCTGCAAGAAAGAAACAAAGTTCACAAAGTGAGCTCTTAGGTTTGGGAATATGCCTTGTATGTGGTCCTGACTCACAGTTCTTTGTTTTCTTGCCCTAGGTATTCCTGGAGTGGAGAACCACTTTTTTTGACCTGTCCTACATCAGAAGTCACTGAGCTCCCAGCCTGCAGCCACTGTGGAGCCCAAAGGACGTTTGAATTTCAGCTCATGCCAGCGCTGGTCAGCATGCTGAGAAGTGCTAATTCAGGTAATAAGCCCTTCATTAATTTGAGTTTGTGAGTTTACAGCAGTAATTTGGAATTATTTTTAAATGAAAGACTATTTCATTTTGTTTACTTATAAAATATAAGCATATTATAGAAAATTTGGGAAATTGAAATTATTTTAAGGAAATTTATAATCCACCAATCTAATGAATGCACCAATAACATTTTGGTTGATTTAAGGCATGCCATTTTCTGTCATTAAAATTATTTTCATCATATTACTATATAATAAAAATTTATTACTATTTTTTACTTTTAAATATATATATTTTATTGATTATGCCATTATGGTTATCCCATTTCCATCCCCTTCATCCCCCTCCCCCTGCACACCCCCTCCCCCACCGTTCCCCTTCCTTTAGTTTATGTCCACATGTCACAAGTTCTTTAGCTTCTATGTTTCCCATGCTATTCTTGCCCTGCCCCCTGTCTATTTTTTACGTACAGTCTATGCTACTTATTCTCTGTACCTTCTCTCCCCTTCTCGTCCTTCCACTCCCCTGTTGCTAACCCTCCATGAGATCTTCATGTCTATGTTTTCACTCCTGATCTAGCTGTCCTTTTAGTTTGATTTTGTTTTAGGTGTGGTTGTTAATAACTGTGAGTTTGCTGTCCTTTCACTGTTCATATTTTTTATCTTCTTTTTCTTCGATAAGTCCCTTTAACATTTCATATAATAAGGGCTTGGTGATGATGAACTCCTTGAATTTGATCTTATCTGAGAAGCACTTTATCTGTCCTTCCATTCTAAATGAAAGCTCTGCTGGATAGAGCAAGCTTGGTTGTAAGTCTTTGAATTTCATGACTTGGAATACTTCTTTCCAGCCCCTTCTTGCCTGTATGGTCTCTTTTGAGAAATCAGCTAACAGTCTGATGGGAACTCCTTTGTAGGTGACTATCCCCTTATTTCTTGCTGCTTCTAGGATTCTCTCCTTTATTTTAATCTTGGCTAATGTAATGATGATGTGCCTTGGTGTGTTCCTTCTTGGGTCCAACTTCTTTGGGACTCTCTGAGCTTCCTGGATTTCCTGGAAGTCTATTTCCTTTGCCAGATTGGGGAAATTCTCCTTTATTATTTGTTCAAATAAGTTTTCTACTTGTTGCTGTGCCTTTCCCCCTTCTGGTACCCCTATAATTCGGATATTGGAGCATTTAAAGATGTCCTGGAGGTTCCTAAGCCTCTCATGCATTTGAATTCTTGTTTCTTCATTCTTTTTTGTTCGGTCGTTTTTTTTCTTCCTTCTGGTCCACTCCCTTGATTTGAGTCCCAGTTTTCTTTCCATCGCTATTGGTTTCTTGTACATTTCCCTTCATTTCACTTAGTTCAGCGTTCATATGTTCCTCTAATTTGTGACTAAAATCAACCAGTTCTGTGAGCATCCTGATCACCAGTGTTTTGAACTGTGCATCTGATAGGTTGGCTATTTCTTGGTTGCTTAGAATTACTGGCTCTGGGGCTTTGAGCTGTTCTGGAGCCATAATGTTTTGGTCTGTTTGCTCTGGTTAAGCATGAGGGGCGGAGCCTTAGGTGTTCACCAGGGCTGGGTGACCCAGTTGCTGGGTTGTGATGCTGTATGTGGGGGCAGGGTCAAAGAGGGGCAATGGCGTTTGTACTCTCTCGGATTTTGGTCCCCTCTGCTACATCCCGCAAACAGATTGGGCCCTTCTGGTGCTGGTTCCCAATTGTGTGGGTTTGTGCTCCCTCCAGTACCCTGTGGGTCTCTCCAAAGGACTCTGTGATCCTGGATCTTCTCCTGGCACCTCGACCCCAAAAGTTTTTCCAATTGGTGCTCTTAGGCTTTATTTCCTGGCGCTGGGTCCCTGGTTTGTTCAGTTTGTCTCACTGCTTGCTGCTTTGCCTGGTTTATCTGTGCATGAATGTGTGACCTCGGTCAGCCAGCTGCCTTGCACCTGGGTTGGTCTGGCCACTTTCTCCTCCATGACCCTGCTCTGCCCACCGCTGTCTCTGCCCCTCTTCCTGGTCAGGCTGAATGGTTTGTTGACTTTTGTAGAGTTCAGTTTTCTGTGTTTTGGTTGTGTTTTTGTTACTAAAACTTTGTTGTCTTTAAACTTGGTTGTGCAAGGAGGCACAGTGTTTCTACCTACGCCTCCATCTTGGCCAGAAGTCCTGTTAGATTTTTTTTTAATAAGCCTGCCGAACTGCTTTCTAAAATGTTTGTACTCCTTACATGTCAACCAGCCATACATGACAGTTGCACATTCTTGATACCACTTTATATGTTGTTTTTTTTTTTTTTAATTTTAGCCAGTTTCACAGTTGTGGATGTTTCAAGGTTTTTTCCTGTATTTCTCTTTTTAACTGCTGATGATTTTGAGCATCTTTTCATACCACCATATGTTTTCTTTGATGAAGTGCCTGTTCTGATCATTTGTTTCTTTAAAAATGGGGTTGTTTCTTTACTTATTGAATTCTTGAGAGTTTTATGTATATTCTGGATACAGGTCCTTTATCTGATCATTATCCTCTTTACATAATCAATGAATATTTTTCCAAGACTGTGGCTTGCCTTTTTTATTTGTTTTTTTGGAACAGACTCAATATTTTTAGAAGCTTTACATTAATATGCTACTTTTGTTCGAATTAATGAACCAATGTTAATGTATCATTATTAACTAAAATGCATAGTTTATTTCGATTTGCTTAGTTTTTACCTAATGCCCAAGATCCCATCCTGGATGCTGCATTGCGTTTAGTTGTTATGTCTCTTGCCTATCGTGGATTTTAGACTTTCTGTATTTTGGGTGACTTCAACAGATTTGGGGAGTACTGGTCACTTACTTTGTAGGTGACCACCTGCTCCTACACCTAAACCTACTTTGTAGGACCCTCTATTAGAACTTGTCTGATGTTTTCACTTGTGATTAGAATGGGGCTGTGTTTGCTGAGAGGAATATCCCAGAAGTAAAGTACCATTTTCCTCCTGGCACATATGTCACAGGTGTATGCTGTAAACATGATTTATGACTGGTGATGTTGGCCTTGGTCACCTGGCTAAGGCAGTGTTTATCAGGTTTCTCCACTGGAAAGCCCCTCCTTTTTCTCTCCTTTAATAATATATTAGCTCGTCTTTTGATTTTCTAATCTGTGTCCTCAAAAAGTAGAAAATTTTTTGTTAACTAAAAAAGATTTTTTTTTGCCCTGGCTGGTGTGGCTCACCGCGACCCTTTAATTCCAGCCTGTGAATCAAAGGGTCGCCGGTTTGATTCCCAGTCAGGGAACATGCCTGGGAACATGCAGGCCAAGTCCCCAGGTGGGGGCACATGAGAGATAAGCACACACTGATGTGTCTCTCCCTCTCTTTTCCCCTCCCTTTCTCTCTCTCTCTCTCTCTCAAAAATAAATAAATAAATAAATAAATAATATTTTTTTAAAAAAAACAGACTTTTTAAGGCAGGATCAGAAACATCAGTGTGAGAAACATTGATTGGTTGGTTCCATCTTGTACAGGCCCCAACTGGGGACCAAACCCACCGCCCAGGCACATGCCCTGAGCAGAAATCAAACCTGCGACCTTTCATTTTGTCAACCACATGCCCAAGCAACTGAGCCATACCAATCAGGGCTCAAAAAGTAGAAGTTTTATTTTAAAGGACAATTTATCATTTTTTTTCTAGTGTGGATCATGCTCTTGATGTTTGGTCCAAGAAATATTTGTCTAAACCAAGGATGCAAAGATCATCTGCCAGGTTTTCTTTTAGTTTTAAATTTTACATTTAGATTTATATCCATTTTGAATTAACTTTTATGGTGTGAAGTGTGAATCACAGTTCATTCTCTTTGTATGAATAACCAGTTGTTTTCAGTACCGTTTATTGATAAAGCTGTCTTTTGTCTGCTGAATTGTCTTCTCACCTTTGTTGGAAATTGGTTGTCCATATACGTGTGAATTTACTTCTGCCCTTTGTAGTCTGCATTCTGTTTCATTAATCTGTTTTCTCTCTCAACACCACCGCCACAACTAT
The DNA here is from genome assembly GCF_021234435.1 of Artibeus jamaicensis. NCBI lineage: Eukaryota > Metazoa > Chordata > Mammalia > Chiroptera > Phyllostomidae > Artibeus > Artibeus jamaicensis. The sequence goes on along the minus strand of NW_026521896.1, from coordinate 324,004 downwards.
CTTGATTACTGTAGCTTTATAATAAGACTTGTAATCTGGTAGAGTTAGTCTTTCGGCTTTATTTTTCCTTTTCAAAGATGTTTTGACTCTTATGGGTCCTTTGCATTTCTATGTATATGTATTTTAGAATGTGATGGTCAATTTCCTTAAATGACTTTCTGGGATTTTTATTGGGATTGTAGTTTGGAGAAAACTGATATCTCAACATGTGCATATCTCAACACTGGGGAGTGGGAGGGGGAGAAAGGGGAAAAGGTATAGAGATAAGTGGCATAAATGGTAGGTGGAAAATAGGGGGAGGGTAAGAAAAGTATGGGAAATGTAGAACCTAAGGAACTCATAAGTATGATACATGATCGTGAACTAAAGTGGGGGAATGTGAGTGGGAGGGGGTGTGCAGGTCGGAGGGGAGTGAAGGGGGAAAAATGGGACAACTGTAATAGCGTACTCAATATATTTTTTAAAAAGAAGAGTTGATAGTTATTCCTCTTTAAATGTTTTTTGTAATATTTACTAGTTAAATTATCTAGTCCTTGGATTTTCTTTCTTGGGAAGTTTTTGATTACTGAGTCAGTCTCCTTATTAGTTATAGGTGTATTCAAATTTTCTTGAGACAATTTTGGTAGACCGTATGTTTCTAAGAGTTTGTCCATTTCATTTAGGTTATCCAATTTGTCAGTATACAATTGCTCATAGTATTTTTTAAAAATATTTCATTGATTATGCCATTACAGTTGTCCTGTTTGCCCCCCTTCATTCCCCTCCACCCTGTACCCCTGCAGACCCCTCCCCCACCATTCTCTCCCTTTCATTTATGTCCATGTGTCACAAGTTCTTTAGATGCTATATTTCCCATACTATTCTTGTCCTCTCCCCTATCTATTTTCTACCTACCATCTATGTTACTTATTCTCTGTACCTTCTCCCCCCTTCTCCTCCTCCTACTCACCCTGTTGCTAACTCTCCATGTGATCTCCATTTCTATTGTTCCTCTCCTGATCTAGCTGTCCTCTTAGTTTGCTTTTGTTTTAGATGTGGTTATTAATGACTGTGAGTTTGCTGTCCTTTCACTGTTCATCTTTTTTATCTTCTTTTTCTTAGATAAGTCCCTTAAACATTTCATACAGTAAGGGCTTGGTGATGATGAACTCCTTGAATTTGACCTTATCTGAGAAGCACTTTATCTGCCCTCCAATTCTAAATGGGAGCTTTTCTGGGTAGAGCAGTCTTGGCTGTGGGTCTCTGTTTTTCATGACTTTGAATATTCATTTCATTCATTCATTCATTCATTCATTCATTCATTTTAGAGAGACGGGAGGGGAGGGAGGGAGAAAGAGAAGAGAAACATCAGTGTATGGTTGCCTCTTCTACATCTGTAACTATGGACCTGGCCCACAATTTAGGCATGTTCCCTGACTGGAAATTGAACCAGTGACCCTTTTGTTCACAGGGTCGTGCTCAATCCACTGAGCCACACCACCCACGGCAGCATAGTTTCTTTTGAGAAATCAATTGACAGTCTTATGGGAACACCCCTGTAGGTAACTACTTTTGTTTTGCTGCTCTTAAGATGCCGTCTTTATCTTTAATCTTTGGCATTTTAATTTGGATATGTCTTAAAATGGTCCTTTTTGCACCCATCTTGTGTGGGAGTCTCTGTGCTTCCTGGACTTGCATGTCTATTTCCCTCACCAAATTAGGAAGTTTTATTTCATTATATTTTCAAGTAATTTTCTAGTTTCTTGCAGTTTCTCTTTTCTTTTTTGCCTTCTCTTCTCATTTGGATTTATGATGCCAGTGTTGGAATGCTTGAAGATGTCACGGAGGCTGCTTACAATATCCCCATTTGGGGGGATTCTTTTTTCTTGTTGTTTTGCGTGGGTTTTTTTGCTTCCGTATGTTCCAAATCATTGATTTGATTCTTGGCTTCATCCACTCTACTGTTGTTTCCCTGTAAATTGTTCTCTATCTTAATTAGTGTATTCTTCGTTTGTGACTGATATTTTTTATGCTGTTGAGGTCCTCACTAAGTTCCTGAAGCATCCTTGCAACTAGTGTATTGGGGTCTGTATCTAATAGATTGCTTATCTCCATTTTGTTTAGTTCTTTTTCTGGAGTCCATCGTTTGGGCCATGTTTTTTTGTTTTCTCATTTTGGCAGCCTCCCTGTGTTTGCTTCAATGTATTAGGTAGAACTGCTTTGACTCCGTCTCTTGGGTAGAGTGCCCTAATGTAGTAGGTGTCCTTCAGAGTCCAGTGGCACAGCCTCCCCTGCCCCCCAGCTGTGTACTCAAAAGGGTGCCCTTTGTATGGACTGCATACACCTTCCTCTTGTAGTGGAGCCTTGATTTTTGTTGGCAGATCAATGGGATGGAATTACCCTGGCCAGTCAGCTGCAAGGATTGGCTGTTTCCCTTACCACCAACCTCCACCCCCTGTGGAAGATCAGCTGTGTGGGGGGCAGGGTGTTGGTGCTCTGATGCAGTCTGTAGCTGTCCACTGGGTTGCAGGCTCTGTGCTTTCCCAGATGGTATAGGCTAAGGTCGGCCCTAACCTGCATTTTGCTCAGGGGCACCTGCCTGAGCTGTAGAGCAATCTGAGATGTCTGCTACTTGTGCTGGGCTTGGAGATTCCCAGGTGAAGCCAAGCTGTGAACCTAGGCTAGTTGTTGCTAGTGCCAGGCCTGGTGCCCTTTAGCAAGAGGTATGGGGGCTGGGTCCCACAGAGGCTGGCTGTTGACTGTTCAGAGGATGTGAGGCATGAACCAAGACCAGCCATTTATATGCAAAAGCTTCTTGGGTGGGTGGGACTATGTGGGACTGTCTCTGTGGATCTCAGGCAGGGTCAAACATTGTTAACCACGGAGATGGAATCCCAGATACTGCACTAGCCTGCTGCCTCTATGGCTGTGTGAGTTGAAATCATACGTGGTTCAGAAAAGGGGCAATGGTTTCTGCCCACATTTCTGTCCCCAGGCCCTCACCTTGATGCCAGACACTTCAGTTTCTCTCTGTATGACACTGGTGCCTTTCAAGCTGCTATCCTGGTGCTGGAGCTCAGAGAGAGTGAGTCCAAGTAAGTCTTTGTGTGGGTTAAGAGGAACTGCCTGGAACTCCAGAAGTTTCTTCTACCCACTCAATCCCCTGTGGTTTTTGCAACTAGAAGTTGTGGGGACTTTTCTTCCTGGCATTGGAACCCTGGGCTGGGAGGCCTGTTGTTGGGGTGGGGCTACTTACTCCCAAAATATTTCTCCTGAATTTTTATCTGCCACTCATGGATGGGGAACCAGCCCATTCCACATCTGTGCCCCTTCTAATAGTCTGGGTGGATGCGGTTTCTTTAATTCTGTAGTCGTCAGTCTTCCATTCAACATGATTTCTGACAGTTCTGAGAAATGGTGGTTCTCTGTGTTTGTTGTAATTTTGACGTAGTTGTGTGAGGAGGCGAGCCAAGTGAACCTATGCCACCATGTTGTGTTCTTTGTTTAATTTAGGTACTTGCATCTGTACATTTTCCTCTTAGCACGGCTCACTGCATCTTAAGGGTTTGTTGTGTTTTTGTCTCAAGGTGTTGTGTGATTTCCCTTGTGATGTCTTCTTTGATCTTTTGTTTGTTTTAAAGTGTTTTTATTTAATTTCCACATATTTGTGAATTTTCCAGTTTTTCTTGTTACTGATTTCTAGTTTTATTTCATTGTGATCAAAAAAGATACTTTGTACGATTTCAGCCTTTGGCCTAACATATGTTATATCCCAAAAAATATTCCATGTGCGTGTGAAAAGAATGTGTAGACTGCTGCATCTTGTACTTTTGAACCTTTTCACACTATACCATCCCTTTCTATTTCTTGTAACCATCTTTTGATTTGATATGTATTTTGTCTCAATAAATATAGCCATCCCAGATTTTTCTTGGTTACTATTTGCCTAGGATATTTTTTTCTAATCTATTGTTTTCCTCCTGCATCCCTGTATTTAAATTTTCCTCAAGTAATGGGAGAGCTTGAAAGGCACCAGTGTCATACAGAGAGAAAGTGAAATGTCTGGCATCAAGGTGAGGGTTGGGGGACAGAAACATGGGCAGAGACCACTGTCCCTTTTCTGTACCTCTAAAGAGGTACGCTACCTCTTTTCTGTACACTACCTCTTAATAGTGTGTATATGGACCTTGTTTTGTCTATCCAGTCTGCCAAAGCCTTTTTTAAAATAGAGTTTGATCCATTTACATTTTCATATTACTGCTGATAAAAGAATTACTTACGTTTGTCATTTGGCTATTTATTTCCTCTATTTTTTGTAAGGTTTTTGTCAATTCCTCCATTACTGCCCATTTTATATTTAGGTGATTTTTTTTTTTTGTAGTATGCCATTTAGATTCTCTTCTTTCATTTTCTGAATATTTTTTAGTTGTTTACTTAGTGGTTACTTTGGGGATTATAATTAACCTGTTAAAATTGTAACACTCTAGTTTGAATAACAAGAACTTTGTTTCAGTAGGATACAAATACTCTGCTTATGTATACACCTCTGTTCCCTTCCCTTTATACTGTTATTGTCACAGATTATATCTTTACGCCTTGTATGTCTGTTAACATAGATTAGTAATTATTGTTTTATGCATTCGCCTTTTTAATCACTTAGCAAAAAAATTAGAAAATTAGAACCAAAAGTATATAAAGTAGAGCTGGCTTTTTATGAAATTATTTTTGCTAGTGTTCTTTGTTTTTTTATCTTTGAGTTACATTCTTGTCTTTTTTTTTTTTCTTATGCATCAGTACTTTTAATATCGTACACATACAACTGTAGTAAAAAGGCGATGTAAACACGATGCAGCCCCTCCATTTTCATGGTCAGCTCACTGTATTACAGCAAACCTAGTTTATATTCCACCATAAAGTGTGGTTCTCCCATTAGTTCACTTTGTGATGGGTCATTAAGAATATCTTCAAATCCACTAGTTTCATCATTACCCCTCAAAATATCCAGTGAAAGGTTTGAGCTTGGAAGAAATGGAAGACGGACGCTGAACCTGTTGCACTCCCTTGAATTCCATTTGCAATTTTAGTGGAGCACACAGACCTTGGATGTTTCTCAGTGTGGAAAAATTCATTTTATCTTGGTTGAGCTGGAAATTTTTTTCTGATAATTCAAGAGGATGACTGGGCAAAAGTTCATTTTTCACACAAGTAAAACCTTTTCGAAGAAGATCATGACTTTCAAAAGGTCCACTTGCTGAAAGTTCCATAACCGGAATGCTGTCCTTTAGCTGAGATCCAAGTCCTCTGGTATTCATCTTCGGCTTGCTCTGTAACATTCTTGTCTTTTAATTTCAGCCTTAAGAATTCCTTTTAGCATTTCTAGTAATATCCTCCCTCAGTTTTTAAAAAATGTGATAATGTCTTAATTGTCCTTTACTTATGAAGGAAGTTTTGCAGGTATACAATTCTTTGTTGACACTTTTTCAGGACTTAAAAATTGTCAGCCCATTGCCTCCTAGTCTTAATGATTTTTGGGAAGTCAACTGTTGAATCTTTTGTATTTTTTTTTTAAGATTTCATGTCTTTACTTTTAGAGAGAGGGGAAGGGAGTGAGAAAGAGAAAGAAAAAATTAATCAGTTGCTTCTTGTACTTGCCCGGGGACCAAACCTACAACACAGGCGTGTGTCATGACCAGTAATGGAATCAGGAACCACATTAGCACTGCAGGATTACACCCAATCAGTTCAGCCAGGCCAGTCAGGGCAACCAGCTGTTAAATCTTAATGAGGATGTCTTTTATGTAACTGGTTACTTTTATCTTTCTGCTTTCAAAATTATCTCTTTGTCCTTGAGGTTTAACATTTTGACTATAATGTGTGGGTGTGGTGGGTCCCTTTCAGTTTTTCCTGGAAGTTTATTGAATCTCTTGGCTGTGGGTTAGTAGCTAGCTGCTAAAGGAAAATACCTGAAACTTACCATGTACTTAATCAGTTCTCCCCTCCCAGATGAGGGTTTGACCAGATTCCAGAGTTCCCCAGTAGTTGCTTCAAGTAGTTCCACCAGCTCAGTGGTGCTTGGTTGCAGAGTAAGATTCCTGGAGCATCCGATTCTGCCCCTTTCTTTTTTTTTTTTTGATTCTGCCCCTTTCTTGACGTTACTTCCACAGTTGGTTTTTGTCTATTGATTTTATGCTCTGCACAAGTTCTGTAGATATTTTGATTATATAAGGTTTTAAACGTAGACAGTTATTCATTTGGGAATGAAAATAGTTTTACTTCTTTTCTTAGCTGTTTATTTTTTTTTGCCTTACTGTACTGACTATAATCTGCAATACAGTGTTGAATATAAATAACTTGAGCAGACATTCTTGTCATATTTCTGACCATAGAAGTTAAGTAGTCAATCTTCAGTCATTATTAATCTGTTAACTCTAGGGTTTTTGTAAATGCTCTTTATCAGGTTGAAGAAGTTCCTGTCTATTCCTATTTTTTTTACATTCTTTTTAATATTCTTTGTGTATTATCTAAGTTATGCTGCTTAGGTCTGAACAATATCATGTTGCTGTAAGCCACACGGGAGATTATTGATATCTCATTATCTTTGGCAGTAGAAAATTTTGGAAAAGCTTAGTGAATATTGTTTAAAAAGGAGCAATTAGCCCTGGTTGGTATAGCTCAGTGGATTGAGCATGGGCTGTGAACCAACGGGTCACCAGTTCAATTCCCAGTCAGGGCACATGCCTGGATTGCAGGCCAGGTCCCCAGTGTAGGCCACATGAGAGGCAACCACATATTGATGTTTCTCTCTCTTTCTCCCTTCATTCCCCTCTGTCTAAAAATAAATAAATAAAATCTTTAAAAAAATAAAAATAAAAAGGAGCAATTACACTCCTAGGTATATACCAAGAAAATTGAAAACACTCATATCAGCATTGTTCAGAATGGCCAAAAAGTGGAAGTATCTCAAATGTCCATCTAGTAACCAATGTGTAAACAGAATGTGGGATCTCTATTGAATATTATTCAACCATAAAAGTAATGAAATACTATACATGCTCCAACATGGCTATACCTTGAAAACATGCTTAGTGAAAGAATCCACACACAAAAGACTACAAGTTGTATGATTCCATCAGTAGGAAATGTGAAAAATAGGCAAATCAGTTGAAGCAGGAAGTAGATGAGTGGTCTCCAAGTGCTAGGAGGGGAGAATGAGGAATGATTGCTAATGGATATGGGTATGGACTATCTTTTTGAGGTGATGAAAATGCTGTGGAAGTAGACCATAGAGATGTTTGTATACCTCTGCATATATAATAAAAAACACCACGTGAGCAGCCGCAGAATACCTTTGATGATTCTTATAAAAGCAACAGGAAGAGCTGTTACAACAGCAAAGCAATAGTTACAACAATCAGATTTAATGGAGGCAGTTAAACCAACTTAGGAACATTTATTCTTTAGAAACTATTAATTTTGCTCATTTGTGTATTAATATTTATTTTATTTATTTAAAAAATATAGAACACTTCATGAATTTGTGTATCATCCTTGTGCAGGGTCTATGCTAATTAATCTCTGTGTTGTTCCAGTTTTAGTGAATGTACTGCTAATGTGTGTACTGTATTAATATTTGAATACCACATGAGTCTTGAATTTATTCTGGTTTTATGTCTAGTTTATCATGTAGTTACATATGGAATCCTAAGCCATTAATAATTTGTTCCAGAATTTTTAAGGTATTATCCCATTCTTTTAGTATCCTGTGCTTTTGAAAAAGAACAGTGCCATCTGACTATCAGTTCCTTTCAATGTGGACTATTTTGAATCTGGGTCACTTTAAGAATTTTCACTTAAAAAAAAAAGAATTTTCACTTTATCCTTGATACTCTGAAATTTTATGTATTGGGCTGAGTTATAGGTGGGTGTTTTCAGTTCAAAAACTCATGTCCTTCAATTTCTTTGATTTTTCTTTTTTGGTTTTGTATTTACTACAACTTCTGTCAGTCAGATGTTTGATTTCCTAATTTAGTTCTGTATTTTTTCTTTTTTGTTGTTTGATTTTTGTTTTGCTTTCTAGAAATTTTCCCTAGCTTTATACTTTATTTACTTAAAATTGTAGTAAAAATAAATATAATAAAATTTCCACCTTAACGATTTTGAAGTATATAATCCAGTAATGTTAAATTTATTCATTGTCCTGCATCTAGAACTTTTCCTTTGCAAAACTGAAATTTTATAGCCATTAATAACTCCCCATTTCCCACTCTCCCCAGCCCCTAGCAATCACCCTGTACTTATGTTTCTATGAATTTGACTAGATACCTCATATACAGTATTACCTCATGTAAGTGGCATCATATAGTGTTTGTCCTTTTGTGACTGCTTTATTTTACTAAGTGTGATGTCCTTAGGTTCACCCATGTTGTAGCGTGTCAGAATTTTCTTCCTAAGACTGAATAATATTCTGTCATATGGGTATACCACATTTTGTTCATTTGTTCATAGACTCTTGGGTTGCTCCTACCTCTTTGCTTTTGTGATTAGTGGTGCTGTATACATGGGTGTATAAACACCTGTTCAGGATCCTGCTTTCAGTTCTTTTGGATATACATGTATATACCCAGAAGTGGAATTGCTGGATCATGTGATAGTTCTATTTTTTAATTTTTTGAGGAACCACCAACTGTTTTCTGTAGTGTCTATACCATTTTATATTCCCAACCAACAGCGCACGAGGGTTCCAGTTTCTCCACATCCTCACCTACAGTTAATTTTGTAGGGTTTTTTACTAGTAACCATCCTAACAGGTGTGTGAAGTAGTATTTTATTACAGTTTTGGTTTGCATTTTCCTGATTAGTGATATTGAACATCTTTTCATAGAAATGGCTTGTTAGCCATTTACATGTCACTTCAGGAGAAATGTTTACTCAAATCTGCTTCATTTATTTTTTTAAAGATTTTATATTTTTATCTTTAGAGGGGAAAGGAAGGAGAGAGGGAGAGAAATAACAATGTATAGTTGCCTCTTGTGTGTCCCCTGCTGGGAACTGGCCTGCAACCCAGGCATGTGCCCTGATTGGGAATCTAACCTCGATACTCTGGTTCACAGGCCCATGCTCAATCCACTGAGCTACACCAGCCAGGTCAAATCTGCTTTAAATCAGGCCATTTGTTTTCTTTATTTGTTGTTGAGTTGTAGGAGTTCTTTATATGTTCTATTATGGATGTTAATCCTTTACCACATATGATTTGCAGATATTTTCTTCCATTCTGTAGATTACTTTTTCATTGCTTATTGTGTCTTTTGATGCACGTAAGCTTTTAATTTTGAAATAGACTAGTTTGTCTATTTTTACTGTTGTTGTCTGTGCTTTTGATGTCATAACTAGGAAATCCTTGCCGTGTACAGGCCTACCTTAGAGATAATGTGGGTTTGGCTCCACGCACCACAATAAAGCAAATATAATAGAGCAAGTAGCATGAATTCTTTGGTTTCCCAGTGCGTATATAAAAGTTACATTTATACTGTATTTTCGTCTATTAAATGTGCAATAACATTATGTCTACAAAATAATATTTTAGTTAAAAAATACTTTATTGCCAAAAATTACTACCCATCATCTGAGCCTTCAGTTGAGTCCTAATCTTTATGTTGATGGAGGGTCTTTCCTTCAATTTGTAAAAAAAAACAAACAAACAAAAAAAAACCTCTATCTGCAAAGCACAATAAAGTAAAGCTCAAATAAAAAGAGATTGCCTATGCCTGTATTTCCTTTTAAAAAGAAAGCACATAGTAAAGTGCACTGATCTTAAGTGTCGGCTTGATGAATTTTTATGTATATACACACACATATACTGTTGTAATCACCTCCCAGATTAAGAAAGAGAATGCTTCTAGTGTCCCAAAATGACCCTTGTGTCCCCTTCCCAGTGAGCCCCTTCCTGTCTGAGGTCATTATTCTTCTCCTCTGTTCCCATATGAATTTGAATCTGTTCTGTAACTTAACACAGGTGGAATCATACAGAGCAATACTTTTTAGCCAGTGTGCTGCAAGAATTTTTAAAACATGCAGTCTTCCCTGGCTGGTGTGTCTCAGTAGATTGAGTGCTGGCCTGTGAACCAAAAGGTCAATAGTTTGATTCCTGGTCAGAGCACATGCCTGGGTTACAAACCAGGTCCCCAGTTGGGAGTGTGCGAGAGGCTATTGATTGTCTCTCTTGTATATCAATGTTTATTTCCCTCTCATTCTCGATCCCTTCCCTCTTTTCTAAAAATAAATAAAATATTTTATTTTAAAAAAGATTTTATTTAGTTATTTTTAAAGAGAGAGGGAGAGAAAAAGAGAGAGAAACATCAATGTGTGGTTGCCTCTCATGTCCCCCTCCCCCCTTGGGGTCTGGCCTGCAACCCAGGCATATGCCCCAGCTGGGAATTGAACCAATGACCCTTTGGTTCGCAGGATGGCACTCAATCCACTGAACCACTCCAGCCAGGGCTAAAAATAAATAAAATCCTTTTAAAATACCCAACTATGCAATATCTACTAGTTAGGGGCACTGACCTTTTTTCCTTTAGATTGTCACATAAATGACAGCAGCCAATACAACAATAGTCACCCAGTGTGAACGAATTATACCTATTTTTTGTTAAATTAGCAAAAAATATATTCTCTGGTGTGCTGCAAAATTTTAGTAATTTGTTTACATACGCTGTGAGATGAAAAAGGTTGAAAGTCACCAGTACAGTGTATGATGATTCAGCCTGGCTTCTTTTGTTTATTGTTATGTCTATTTTAACCCTTCTCTTCCTTTGTAGTTTAGCTGTCTTATTTTTACTCTTCAAAAGATCTTCCTTGTTATCTGAAACTTTTTCATTCCACTTTTATATTTTGTGAGTTTAATACCTTCCTTTATATCTTTCAGTAGTATGGTAGGTTTTTTTGTTTTTTTTTTAATTTTCACTTCTTACCTGCATTTTCTACTGCCTGTGATATGCCTTTTTTTTCTGTGCTTGTTTCAATCTCTGAATGTTATTTTGGAGATTTTTCTGTAAATGTCTGTGAACTTTCATTATTAATAACAATAGTAAGCATTATTTCATTCATCATTCTTGAAATAAATACACATGGAAAGTTGGATGGAACTTCCGCCAAGATGGAGGCATAGGTGGATGTGCTGTGCCTTCTCACACAACCAAGTTTAGAGACAACTAAATATTAGCAACAGAAAACACAGCCAGAACACGGAAAATTGAACTTTTCGGAAGTCCGTTAACAACAAATTCTTCAGCCTGACCGGTAAGGGGCGAAACCAGCTGCTGGTGAAACAGGGTTGCACAGGAAAACTCGGTCGGACAGACTCAAGCGAGCGGAATCCATTCACGCGGAATCCAGGCACAGGGTTGGACCTAGTGAGCGACCGCGGGGGAGACAGCGGGGGAGCGGTCCTGCGTGTTGACTGTGGTCGCGCATTTGTGTGCAGGCGGAAAGGCGAGGGAGTGGGCTGTTGGACCGGGCCGGGCGGGTCCCCGTGGCAAGCGGCAGGGAGAGCACCGCCATTTCCCCGCTCTGACCCCACCTCCACATACAGCGTCATAACCCAGTGACTCTGAGTGGCTCGGCCCAGGTGAACCACCTAATGCGCTGATCCTCGCCCAATTGTGAGAAACAGCAGAGGGGGTCGCCATTTCCCCGCTCTGACCACGCCCCCACATACAGCGTCACAACCCAGCGACCTGGGAGTCCAAGGCACTGCTTCTCACACTTAAAGGGCCAGAACAGACCAAAAATGTCGCAAGAAGATCTCAAAGCCCCAGAGCCCATAGATCTAAGCGATGAAGAAATAGCAAAACTCTCAGATGCACAGTTTAAAACACTGGTCATCAGGATCCTCACAGAACTGGTTGATTATAGCCACAAATTAGACAAATATATGAAGGCGAAACTAATTGAAATGAATGGAATTGCACAGGACACCAATAGCAATGAATAGGAAACTGGGACTCAAATCATTGGAGAGGACCAGAAGAAAGCAAATAATGGCCAAACAGAAAAGAGTCAAGAAGCAAGAATTCAAAGAAATGAGGAGAGTCTTAGGAACCTCCAGGACATCTTTAAACGCTCCAACATCCGAATTATAGGGGTACCAGAAGGGGGAAAGGCACAGCCACCAGTGGAAAACTTATTTGAACAAATAATAAAGGAGAATTTCCCCAATCTGGCAAAGGAAATAGACTTCCAGGAAATCCAGGAAGCTCAGAGAGTCCCAGAGAAGTTGGACCCAAGAAGGAACACACCAAGGCACATCATCATTACATTAGCCAAAATTAAAATGAAGGAGAGAATCCTAGAAGCAGCAAGAGCTAAGGGGACAGTCACCTACAAAGGAGTCCCCATCAGACTGTCAGCTGATTTCTCAAAAGAGACCTTACAGGCAAGAAGGGGCTGGAAAGAGGTATTCCAAGTGATGAAATCCAAAGACCTACAACCAAGATTGTTCTATCCAGAAAAACTTTCCTTTAGAATGGAAGGATAGATAAGGTGCTTCTCAGATAAGATCAAATTGAAGGAGTTCATCATCACCAAGCCCTTATCATATGAAATGTTAAAGGGACTTATCTAAGAAAAAGAAGTTAAAGAAACATGAACAGTGAAAGGACAACAAACTCACAGTTATTAACAACCACACCTAAAACAAAAGCAAACTAAAAGGACAGCTAGATCAGGAGTGGAAACATAGAAATGAAGATCTCAAGGAGGGTTAGCAACAGGGGAGTGGGAGGAGGAGAAGGGGGGAGAAGGTACAGAAAATAAGTAGCATAGACAGTAGATAGAATTAGATGGGGGGGGCAAGAATAGCATGGGAAATATAGAATCTAAAGGAATTGAGACACATGGTCATAAACTAAAGGGGGGTAATGGTGGGGATGGGGGGTAGGGTGGAGGGGAATGAAGGGGGGAATAGAACAACTGTAACAGCATAATCAATAAAAAAAATTAAAAAAAAAAGAAAGTTGGATGGATCGCATGAAAATTTTTAAAGTATATTTTATAGGTTATTCTATTACAATTGTCCTATTTTTTTCCTCGTTATCCCCCTCCACCCTGTACCCACCCTCCCACCAGCAGTCCCCTGCCCTTAATTCCTGTCCATGGGTCATACATATCAGTTCTTTCTCTTCTCCATTTCCTATACTATTCTTAACTTCCCCGGTCTATTTTGTACATACCAGTTATACTTATTCCCTGTACCATTCTCCCCCCTACACCTCCCTGCTGATAACCCTCTGTGCAATCTTCATTTCTGTGATTCTGTTCCTGTTCTAGTTGTTTTCTTACTTTGTTTTTGCCTTTGAGGTTCAGTTGTTGATATTTGTGAGTTTCTTGTCATTTTACTGTTCATATTTATATAATAACGGCTTGGTGGTGATGAACTTCTTTAACTTTATCTTATCTGGGAAGCATTTTATCTTCCCTCCCATTCTAAATGATAGCTTTGCTGGATAGAACCATCTTGGATGTAGGTTTTTGCCTTTCATGACTTTGAATACTTCTTCCTACCCCCGTCTTGCCTGCAAAGTTTATTTTGAGAAATCAGCTGATAGCTTACGGGAACTCCTTTGTAGGTGACTATCTTTTTTTTTGTTGCTGCTATTAAGCTTCTCTCCTTATCTTTAATCTTGAGTAATTTAATCATGATGTGTCTTGGTCTGTTCCTCCTTGGGTCCAATTTCTTTGGGACTCTCTGTACTTCTTGGACTTCCTGTAAGTTTATTTCCTTCACCAGACTGGGGAAGTTTTCCTTCATTATTTGTTCAAATAAGTTTTCAATTTCTTGCTCTTCCTCTCCTCTTTCTGGCATCCATGTGATTCAGATGTTGGAACGTTTAAAAGTGTCCTCCAGGAACTGAGAAGAGGTTCCCAAGCCTCTTCTCATTTTTTTGAATTCTTGTTTCTTCATTCTGTTCTGGTTGAATGTTTTTCTTCCTTCTGCTCCAAATGGTAGATTTGAGTCCTGGTTTCCTTCCCATCACTGTTGGTTCCCTGTAGATTTTTATTTATTTCACATAATGCAACCTTCATTGCTGCCTGGGTCTTTTTTTTTTTTTTGCTGTTGAAGTACCCAGTTTGTCCTGAAGCATCCTGAAAACCAGTGTTTTGAACTGTGCATCTGATGGGTTGACTATCTTTGTTGCTCAGTTGTATTTTTTCTGGTGCTTTGAACTGTTCTTTCATTTGGGCCTCTTTTTTTTTTTTTTTTTTTTGTCACAGCTTGCCTCTTATGTAGTAAGGGGTGGAGCCTTAGGCATCACCAGGGCAGCGCAACACATGTGGCTACGTTGTGACATTGTATGTAGGGGAGGGGTCTGAGAGGGAACAGTGCTGCTTGCTGTGCTCTGTGCCAGTTTTTAGTCACTTCACCTGCTGCCCACAATCAAATTGGGCCCTTCTGGTGCGCATTCGTGGGTGGGTGGGCTTGTGTACATTCTAGGACCCCCTGGGTCTCTCCAGCGAAGTAACTCTCCTGTGAAGTTGGGATTTTCTCCTGGTGCTGCCTCAGCCCCTGCTGAAAATCCCCAGGTGTTTTCAGTCAGAGGCTTTGAGGCTTTATTTCCCTGCTGGGACCCTGGGTTGCCCCGTCTGTCTCATTCCCTAGTTGTTCTTCCTGGTTTATCTGCACACAAATATGGGACTGCCCTGTCTGCCAGCTGCCGCCTTGCCCACCCCAGTCCTTTAGCAGCTGCCTTGCTTCGAGTTCTCTCTACCCGGATGCCCGTCTCGGCCCGTCTGGATGAATGTTTCTTCTTTAACTGCTTTGTTGTCGAACTTCATACAGTTCGATTCTGTCAGTTCTGATTGTTGTTTTTAAATTTGTTGTCCTTCTTTTGGTTGTGCGAGGAGGCACAGTGTTTCTACCTATGCCTCCATTTTGTCTGGAAGTCCCTCCATGTTTCATTTTTTTAAAATATTTTTTATTATCTTTCGAGGGAAAGGAGAGAGGGAGAGAAATATCAATGTATGGTTGCCTCTCGTGCATCCCCTGCTGGGAACTGGCCTGCAACCCAGGCATGTGCCCTGGCTGGGAATTGAACCTTGATGTTCTAGTTCACAGGCCGGAGCTCAATCCACTGAGCTACACTAGCCAGGGTCATGTTTCATTTTTTGATAGTATACATTTGTCTCCTTAGTATAAGGAAATTTAAAGCCTTCTTTTTCCAGAGAGGTCTGTTTTTGCAAGTGAGCTGTAATTTACCTATCCATTTAAACAAAATCTTAAGAGACCCTGTGCTTCATTGGTAAACTATTTGATCATTTTATGTTTCTATATTGGCATGCTAATTTTTGCTTTGATTTATGGACATTTCTGCTGAAAATGTATTCTAGGGAACATTTTAGTAATCCATAGTTCTTCAGTTAAAATCTCAATTCAATTATGTTATTGTAGAGAATTGCTCAGGAGTAATTACGTCATATGTAAAGAATTAAAAAAAGAAAAAAAGAATTCAAACCGGTAATATAATTTTTACCAAAGAAAATTTTTTTAAAGATTGTATATGTTTACTTTTAGAAAGTGGGGAGGGGGAGGGAAGCATCAATGTGAGATAGAAACATTGATGGGTTGCCTTTCCTATGCATCCTGACCAGGAACAAACCGATACGACCCAGGCATGTGCCCTGAGAATGAATTGAACCAGCAACCTTTCAATTTGTGGGCTGCATGCCCAACCAACTGCACCCCACTGTCAGGGCAAGAATAAGTTTTTTGAAAGCTACTTTTCACTTACTAGTTCTTCACAGAATCAATAAATATTATGTTCTAAAAATGACTGAAGTTGTAAAGATGCTTAAAATTCAGGAATTTCAAATACTGTTTCAAATAAGTGAGAAAAATTAGTCAAAGAAAATAAGAGTAGGAGAATTCAGGAGTAAAGTAGCATAAATAAAGTCGAAGTCATAAATACATAAAATACTTGTTGAAAATGGTTCATAAAGCTGGTTGTAAACGGTTTTTTAAAGGCTTTATTAGAGCCCTGGCTGGTATAGCTCAGTGGATTGAGCGCGGGCCTGCAAACCAGACAGTTGCAGTTCGATTCCCAGTCAGGGCACATGCCTGGGTTGCAGGCCAGTTCCCTGCAGGCCAGTTCCCAGCAGGGGACACACCAAAGGCAACCATACATTGATGTTTCTCTCCCTCTCTCCTTCCCTTCCTCTCTAAAGATAAATAAATAAAATCTTTAAAAATAAATAAAGTAAATTAAAAAAATAAAGGCTTTATTATTTAGGGATGGGGGAAAGGAGGGAATAACAGAAGAGGAACGTTCGTTGATTCTCACAGGCCCCTAATGCGGGACCTAGCCAGCAACCCAGGCATGTGCCCTGACTGGGAATCAACCAGTGACCTTTGGGTTCTTAGGCTGGTGCACAACCCACTGAGTCACATCAGCCAGTGCTTGTTGTAAACTTTGAATCGTGGTGTCTAAAAGGGAAAAGTAATCAGTTACAGGAGTCACAGAATCCATGAGGATAAAAGAAAAATTTATACCCTAGTCCTTCTCCAAATATTTTAGTATCATTTTTTACTTTATCAAGTAAAAAAGAATTCTCCACCAACTTAGCCTTAGTTTTATGTTTAAATGATTTTGGTGTTTGCACCAATGTACATTTTAGCTTTACTATACCTAAATCCTTTTCTTGGATTCTTCTCTGGAAGCTAGATTCTATCAAGTAATAGCTTCTAGGAGGGCTCATAGGTGTCATTCTTCAGAAAGTGTGTGCTAAGCCCTGGCCCAGTAAGTAGTTCAGTTGGTTAGAGGATCGTTCTGATAACACCCAAGTTGAGGATTCGATTCCCGGTCAGGGCACATATGGAAATCACCCAGTGAAGGCATAAGTTAAGTGGAACAACAAATCAATGTTTCTCTCTCTCTCTCTCTCTAAACAATAATTAAAAAAAAGAATGTGTGTGCTAGTCTGTCTTTGTATTTGAAGGACAACACATGTATAAAATTCTTGAACCCCAATTTCTGTAGAGCACTGTAGTCCTGGTGCTGTCGCTAGACAGGGAGCCAAGGGCCCACTGGCCCTTTACTTCTTACCTTTTGTCAACTCCATGTCTGGGTTTCACTGAGAAATACACTTCTCTGAAAATCCCTGAGATCTGGCACTTTTACTTAGGTATCTTTTGGCATTGAGTGTTGCCCTGTAGAAGTCTGATGGAAGCCTGTGTTCCCCACCTTGTAACTGACATTCATGCTGGGTTACTTGTAGAATTTTCATTATTCATGAAGTTAAGTCACTATACCAGGTACTTCTTTATGTCCCATTTTTTAATAAACCCTTTATCATGGGACAAGATTGGTTTTTGAACCAATATATTTAGTTTTTCTTCCTTTTAATTTCTGAAATTATTTTTGTTGTATTTGTAGCTTTTCCACCAGAACAACACAAGTTTCTTTAATCATCTTTCTCCTCTAAAATCCGTGTCAACATCTGTTTCCTTTACCTCTGCATTCATTGAGGTTCTCTCAGGTCTTTCCTTTCTGCCTATAATTAGGTTTCACCTGTCTTTTTCTATTCCTTGTGGTTTCTGATATTTTTCATTAGATGTGTAATGGGCCTGTCTTTACCTTCATATGGTTCCTTGTCTCCAAGCCCTCCTTCACCCCCCAGCTCTGACAGGTTTCTGACCTCGGGCTTCATGTGCACTCAGATACTTGGTATTTTATTTCTTGCACTGCCTTTTCCTGTATCCTGGTGGTTACTAGTTCCAAGGCTCCAGCCTTTTTCTACCCTTTTCCTGTTGCATATTCTTGTTAGAAATTATGTCAAATGCACCAGGCTGTTTCTCCCTAATCAGCTCTATTTTGGCCTTCTTTCTTCTGTTGTTGATCTTTTTTTTTTTCTATTATCCCTGTTTAAATTTTTTTTTTAAACATTTTTCCCTGACTGCTTCAAACCATCTACCTGTATCTCATCTTGTCCTGTCTACCTGTTCTTATGTTAGCAGGAGTTGCTGCTTATGTTTCCTTGGTACTATTCTTCATGGCTCCATGCATTGATACATTTCTGTAAACTCTTAGAATTTATTTTCTATATTTGGCTTGAATCCTTTCTTGGAGGTAGTGTGTTCTGTTAGAATGACTTATTTTTAAATGGTTTTTCACTGTCAGATTGTCTAGACAGCTGTAATGAAGACTTGTTTAGATCTGTTTTTATGTTTAAAGTATATTTTCCTGCCTTGGCTGGCATAACTCAGTGGATTGAGCATGGGCCTGTGAAACAAAGGGTTGCTGGTTTGATTCCCAGTCTATGGCACATGCCTGGGTTGTAGGCCAGGTCCCCATTGGGGGTGCATGTGAGAGGCAACTACACATTGATGTTTCTCTCCCTCTCTTTCTCCTTCCCTTCCTTTTTCTCTAAAAATAAGTAAATAAAATATTTTTTAAGTATGAGGATATAATAAAGATATTTTTAAAAAGAGTAACTTTTTAAATCTGCTTTTCAGATCCTGTTAAATCTGCTTTTCATCATCAGTGGTCATTTATTGTAGGAAAGAGTAACTGTATTGTGACTGAAAGTTAGTAAGCACTGATTTTGCTTTACATAACTATTTTTTCAGCTTGTAAGGTAAAGTGACTCCCTGTATCAACACTGGTTATCCTGATATTGAGCCATTTTTCTCCTTTCCTTCTGTTATCATCTAATTGCTTAGCCTCTTTGTTGGACAGTGAACATATAAGATGTGCCAGGCTCTGTCATAAGTATCGTCCATGAATTAGTGTGTTTAATCCCCCTCACAGCGTTCTTGCCATTGTGATGAGTAGAACCACCATTCCAGAGAGGTGAAGTCTCTTGCTCCATAGGCAGTAGAGCTGGAGCACCAGGCTAAGCAGGCTTGCTCCAGTGTCTGGCCTCTGTCCAATGAGCAAACTCAGATATCAAGCATTTCTCATAACACTTTCTCTTTGCTGGAATCCTGAATGTGTTATATTTTTCAGGTCTTTCTGTGGAATTTGGAACAGTTCTAATTTACACATGTGAGAAGAGTTGCTGGCCTCAAAATCAGCAGACTCCCATGGAAGAATTTTATATTGTGCAAGAAGACCCAGATGAATTATTATTGAAGTAGAATATTTCCCTTTATTTATATAAATGAAGACAAATTTTAATGTCCAAATTTGTGTTTTTACTTCATTTTGACTATAAGTTATTTTTTTTATTTTAAGATTTTATTTATTCATTTTCAGGGAGAGGGGAAGAGAAGAAGAAAAAGGGGGAGAAACATCAGTGTATGTTTGCCTCTTGAATACCCCGTAATGGGGATCTGGCCTGGAACCCAGTCATGTGCCCTGACTGGGAATCGAATCAGTGACCGTTTGGTTTGTAGCCCGTGCTCAATCCCCTGAGCCACACCAGCTTCACTCTCATCTATAAGTGTTGTCTATTTGGTACTATGCCGGGACTGAAGCGAGATTTAGAATGTCCTGGCTGTGGGTTTGTCTATCCTTCCAAGGTTAGTGGCCTTTCTCCCCAGTAGAAGCTTGGAATGAAGCTCCTCTATAGCCCAGAGGGCAGGCATTAGCTGCACATGCTGCCTGGTGGGCATCTAGAGGGGAGAGCAGCTGAAGAGCCCTGAGCAGTGGTCAGCATCTTATTATGCCTGCTGCTTCTGCACCTCCCTGAACTCTGTTGCAGTCCCTGGATGCCAACCGATCAAGCCACTCCACCTGCTCCAGCTGCTTTAGGCTCCCATTCTGTGACACCAGCTGTTTATATCTGCCCATGTTCTCCCCTGCCACACTCCCTACCCTCACCTATTCTGTGGACTAAAAAGGGCCACACACTAAACCTGACAAGCTTAGGGGAGTCCTACATGGCAGCCTCACAAACTCAAGGACTGAAAGTTAATCCCACAGGATGATCTGAACATAAAACTTCGTAACTAAAAGTGAGTCATGGTGGGTAGTCATGTCCTAGACCTTTAGCTTCCTTAACAAAGGTCACTCTTTACCTTAAGTAAACCTGTCTATTGTCCGTTTGCATCTAAGGTAATATACCTTTGAAATCTGAGACTAATCTTGTGCCAGACCTCTCAAGGCACAATCTTGGCACCAGAACTCCAGACCAGGGAACCCCGTACCATCTCCGTGTGCTGTAAATGTTAACTATTAACTATCCTGTACCACCAGTGTAAAAGAAGTATGTTTCTCTATTTTTCCTGACTTTGCAATGGATTTCATATAACCCTCTTTATGTCTCCTCTTTTTAGTCTGTGTATAAAATAAGCTCCAAAACTGCCATTCTCTGGAGAATTTTTTCAGTCTCTTGAGATTTTGTTTCTTGTTATTGTCAGGATGGGTGGGGTAGGACATAATGGCAGCTGAACTACAACCCAGAAAAGACAGCCGACGTCAAACCAGGAAGCCAAAGCAACAGGCTTTAGCAAAATGGATATCTGCATAGCAACCTGAGCCCAAGGAGAACCACCAATGCTATATTGCCGCTTTGTTCAAAGGGGACCGATCCTCAGCTCCCACAAAAATAACCAACCAGAATAAAACCCTGCCACATTCCCTGCTTATGTGTGGCTTTTGCAGACTGGAGAACCTCTCCTGGGTGCACAAACCCCAATAAAGCTCTATACTGCCTATCTTTGTGGCTGATTGGCATTTCTTCCGCAACAGAGCCTAAGAAAACCTTTCAGTTATCAATTTAAACTCATAAAAATTCTGTCCTGGCTGGTGTGGTTCAGTGCGTTGAGCACCAGACTGTGAAATGAAATGTTGCCAGTTCCATTCCCAGTCAGGGCCCATGCGGGAGTTGGGGGCCCGGTCCCTGCTTGCAGGTGTGTGAGAGGCAGCTTGTCATTTTCCTCTCACACATTGATAGGTGTTTCCTTCCCCCTTTCTCCCTCCCTTCTCCTCTCTCAAAAAAAAAATTCTTAAAAAATTTCTCTACAGGTTTGAACATCTCTTAAGCTGATACTACCTTCTGCCCTTGCATTATCACTGGGACGGGGCTCTTGCTGAATTCTGAACATTGTCCTTCCATCCAGCCATCTGCTTTTCCAGGTTCTCCTCCATGGGGGAACTCAAGAGTTGCCAGTTTTTTAGCTTTAGTTGTATAGTTAATAGGCTTGGTGATTAATGCATGTAGAAAGCTATTATTCCAGAAACGGGAATGTATGACTGGCCCTACCCTGACTCCAGGAGACCCACAAGCAGTTCTACCTTGGTACCCCAGGCAGACTACAAGCAATGAAGATGGTATCTGAGCCACTGTGCTCCAGGGAGGGAACATAGCAGAGGAGGGACACAGATAATCACCAGTCAGCAGATGAAAGGATGCAAGGGAAATGGAACAGCTGCAGCTTTTATCTGATTAACCTTTCCCACTGAATTCCAAACCTCTTACCTCTTTTTCCGTGAATTCTAAACCTTTTACCTACCCTCTTATAAAGAAAGGTCAGCTTGAGATGAGATGTAAGATGGTCTTTCAGGGTATATAACCTGCTGTCATCTCAGATTGCTGGCTATCTGAATAAAGCACCCATAAAGATCTAAATTTTGTCTCTACTTACTGGGTCCGGTAGTGACAGGCAGCATTAAGTTGACTTTCCTGGTTTTGTCACAGGTGGGCACAGGTAACCAGGTTCTTGGTGATCTGGACAAAGATTTGAACCGAACACCCAGAGTTTATAGCAGAGAACATGGGAGCAGGCCAACTCCAAGCAGGGATTGACCTCATGGGCTGGAGGGACTCTGTTCTTATAGGGCAGATCCTTCCTGGCTAGTGTTGGCAGGCTTTTACTGTGACAGGTAGTTGTAAAGCTACTGCACATGTGGTCTCCCATGGTTTTTCCGGATTGGCCACCAGGGAAGGGCGTCCCACAATGTTACCTAGTTGACCCCCCTTCTCCTGGGGTCCCCCTGTACTAGGTTCACCTTTCCCTTCACCAGAAAATTATAGCTCTCCATGTTAGAGATTGGTGACAAGGAAGGGAATTATTTATTCAAGTTATACAGACTTAAGAGTAATGACTTAATGTCTTCATCAAAATCCCAAAGTCCCTTAAAAGTACCCACAAACATACACAGTCCTTCTTTCCCCCTTTGTCCAGTCCAAGGTACTGTATCTCAGGAAAAGAAATAGAAAGCTGCATGATTCTTCTCATGGCTGTGTGTGGGGGGGGTCCCCCCCACTCTGGCCAAAGCCACATGGGTCTCTCTGCTAAAGCTACATGGTGATTCTCTCTCACATGGCTTCGACAGTTCCCATTCTGGCCAAAAGTGGGTGGGTCTCTCAATGGCTGCCGTGTCTGTGTTTAAATCCTCACGCCAATCTTCCTCTGCAGTCCCATTTCCGACTCTCCCCACAATCAGCTACACCCGCCAGGACTCCCATATCCTCCCAGTTTTACTGGGCTGCCATACTAAGTCCAGGCAGGAGTGGCCCCATGGCATGGAGCCAATCTTCTCCAAGCTCTCACACAGGCACTGTAACAAGGGCTGGGGAGCTGCCTCCCAGTTACATCTTGAGTGGAAGTCACTCCCTTCTCCCTGGCTCAAAGCAGCATGGAAGTCACTCCCTTTCCCCTGGCTCAAAGCAGCGCCACAGCTATTTAACATTATGAAACCAGTTAAAGGTTATAGATATGTTAAATGACCATTCTAGAGGTTATCTGCAAAGAAACTTGCTATGCAAAACAACTCAGTGGCGCTGCTCCATGTATCCCATCCCCCCCAGCTCAGACTTGTGGGGGTGAGGACATCCCATATTTTTAATATTTCCTGGATACCCTGAGTTCTGGATCCCACTGCAAATCCTTCTTTTGGGGACCCCCTGGCTGCACCCTCCTACAGTTTCATCCTCTCCATTTGGTTTTTGTTATTAACCCTTTTCATTCTGCTACCCCTTGACAGCAGTATAAAAACATACATACCAGTTGTGTACAGATTTGCTCTCTGCCTGCAGAGATGGGGAAACTGGGTGTATACAATTTGGTTTGCTGCTCTGCTAAATAACACATTAGGCCCAGATTATCATGAGGTGGGGTTTACCTGGTCAGTGTGTGTCTGGTTACAACCCTACCTGATCCTACCCTCTTGAGCACCTGAAGGAAAGTGGCTGGCTATGTGCAAACTGAAGGGGCTTCAGTAAGGCTTCAGGCATGTTGGGTTTTGTGGGAGAGGAAAAATGATTCTCCCTTTTACCCTTCTAGGTCCTTAGGTGAGACTCCCCCAATATAATAAAAGATTAACAGAAGAAAAACCGTTTAATAACATGTATGCCTCCTGGATATATGGGAGAGACCCAGGAAAACTGAGTAATTCCCAGAAATGGTCCAAGCCATTGAAAGGTTTTCTTAGGTTCCGCTGAGGAAGAAATGTCAATCAGACACAAAGTTAGGCAGTATAGAGTTTTATTGGGGTTTGCACACCCAGGCAAGGTTCTCCGGTCTACAGAGTGGGGGCCGAAGAAGCTGTGCCCAAGCAGGGATGTGGTGGGGTTTTATTTTGGTTGGCTGTCTTTGTGGGAGCTGGGGATTGGTCCCCTTTGAACAAAGCAGCAATATATCATTGGTGGCTTTCATCAGGCTCTGGTTACTATGTTGATATTTGTTTTGGCAAAGCCCATTGCTTCGGCTCCCTGGTTTGACGTCAGCTGTCTTTTCTGGGTTGTAGTTCAGCTGCCATTTTGTCCTATCCCGCCCATCCTGACATTCCGACCTCTTTGATAGGATAAGGGGCACCATGTTCAATCTGGCTACTTTCTGCTGTCAGGAGAACATAGAGGGGCTAGAGGTCGGCCATTCCTCATTTTTCAGGGAAGGGTGAGTAGGTTTGGGCCTACCGGCTAAGCCAAGACTCCAACCGCAACTCTCTGCCTCTTGTCTGTGAATAGATGGAAAGGGCGAGAGAGGTTGGGAAGACTAAGGGAGGGAGCTTGTAAGAAAGTGTCTTGCAGGACGGTAAAGGCTTTTTGCACTAGCTTGGGGGAGGTGAGGGGGCCAGTAGGAGTGTCTTTGGCCACTTCATACAGCAGCTTGGTGAGTAGGGCAAAGTTGGGGACCCAATGTCTGTCTGAAAGATCCAACTAGCCCCAAGAAAGAGAATTTGATCTCCTGTCATAGGTGGTTGGAGATTGCGGAGGAGTTGAGTGCGGTCCGCTGTAAGGCTGCACAAGGTAGGTGAGAGAGAGAGAGACCTAAGTAGGTGACTTGCTGGCTTGGCAACTGAGCCTTGTCAGGAGAGACTTGGTAGCCTTTTTGGGCAAGGAAGCTAAGGAGATCTGCAGTATGTTGTCTGGAGTCCCGTAAAGTGGGGCTGCAGAGAAAGAGGTCATCTATGTATTGGAGGACCTTACTGGAGCCTAGGTCACAGGAGGCTAAGTCCCAGGCTAAAGCCTGACCAAATAAACGGGGGCTATCTCTAAACCCTTGCGGCAAGACTGTCCACATGAGCTGTTGTGACAGAGCAGTGTCAGGGTCTGTCCATGTGAAGGCGAAAAGAAACTGAGACTCTGGGAGTCGTGGGATAGTGAAGAAGGCGTCTTTGAGGTCTAGGACTGAGAAGTGGGTTGTATTAGGAGGAATGGGAGAGAGAATAGTATAGGGGTCAGGGACTACCGGGTGGATAAGGACGACCACTTCGTCGATGAGTCTAAGGTCCTGGACCAGGCAGTAGGCTCCGGATGGTTTTGTCCTACTTGGACAGTTTTTTGACCAGGAGAATGAGAGTATTGCATGGAGGATTAACAGGGACAAGAAGTTTCTGGTCTATGAGGCAGGTGATAATAGGTTGTAATCCTTTTAAGTTTGCATGGGAAATAGGAAATTGGGGTTGGGATGGGAAAGCATCCGGCCGTTTTAGGCGGACAACGACTGGGAGGTGATGAGAAGCCACGGTTGGGGTAGAAGTGTCCCATACTTGTGGGTTGACAAGGGAAGGGGAAATGGGTGGAGCTGGAGGAGTTGGGTTTTCCAACAGCAGGAGGATAAGTAAGGGAGGAGGAAGGGGTTGGGTTTTGCGAGATCTGAAGAGTGGCACCTAATTATTGGAGAACATCCTGTCCTAGAAATGGAATAGGGCTGGAGGGTATGACAAGGAATGAATGGGAAAAGGGAAGGCCGTCCAGACTGTAGCTAAGCAGTGGGGTTTGCCATGGGCGAGTCGGGATCCCGTCAACCCCCATGACCGAGATCTGGAAAGGAGTAAAAGGTCCTGAAAAAATGGTAAAACAGAGTAGGTAGCCCCGTGTCCACTAGGAAAGAGATGGACTTACCTGCTACCTGCAGTGTTACCCTGGGCTTGGCGAGGGTGATGGGGGTCTTCGAGTCCGGGCTGCTTCAGTCATCTAGGAGTCCAAGAAGTTCCGGCGCAGCCAGGGAAGAGTCCACACCTTGATGGGCTGGTCCCCCATGTGGAGGCACCGGGGACGAGCCTCTAAGGGGACAGGCATCCCTCCAGTGGCCAAGCTGTCGGTAATCTGGGCAATGCTTTGTTGGTGGTCGAGGTTGAGGACACTGGCAGGCCCAGTGCCCTTCTTTGCCACACTTGAAACAGGCCCCCGGTGCGGTGTTCTTTGGCCTGGACTTAGGCTTTGCCCCCGGGCCGGTGTTTGCCGCTGGCTGCAGGGACAGGGACGCTAATGGCCTGGGTTTGCAGCGCTACCTTTTGCTGTAGGCGAGCCTGGCGGGCAGCCTCAGCCTCTGCTTCCCGGTTATTGAAAACCTTAAATGCTATGTTTACCAAATCTCAGATGGAGGATTGGGGGCCATCCAAGACCTTCTTCAGTTTCCATCTAATATCTGGGGCCAACTGGGAGATAAAGTACATTAGAAGCCGGGTCAAGGTGGGTATGAAGCACCATTGCCTGGGTTAGTCTGTTGAGAAACAGCGCCAGATTTTCTCCAGGGCCTTGGGTGAGCTCTCTAAGCTTATCTGGGCAGATTGGTGCATACCTGCTATCAGGCACTCGACCATTTGGTTGCGGCACCGCCGACCCGTCTGTCCTACCTGGTAGTCCTAGTCTGGTTCCACCTCTGGCATGGCTTCGGCCCCTACTGGCATGAGGGGATTGGTGGCGTGGGTTTGGTCTGCATGAGCCCTAGCTGCAGTCTGGATGTGGTTGCGCTCATCTGGGGTCATGGTGGAAGTTAAAATGATGTGCAGGTCATGCCATGTGAGGTCATAAGCCTGGACTAGGTACTGGAATTCCCTAATAAAATTAGTAGGGTTAGTAAAGAACGAGCCTAGGTGTTTTTCAATTGAAGAGAGGTCAGTTAGTGAAAAAGGGACGTGGACCCAAACGACACCTTCTGTTCCCGCCACTTCCCAGAGGGGGCCAATAGGGAAGTCTAGGGGCTCTAGATTCAGGCAGAAGCGAGTATGTTGAGCTAACCAGGGAAGAAAGGTCTTCAGAGGGAGGGGGAGAATCCGGTTGAGAGGGGAGGGCTGGGGCTGGAGTAGGGGTTGGTGGGAGCTGATAAGGAGGGGAAGCAAGATCTTCAGGGGTCTTAGAAAAGGAGGAGGGAGGTTCTGGGGCAGTAGGCTTAGGAGGCCACATGGGTTCAAGGTTCCCTTGGGCGAGGAGAACTTGGGCTGTGGAGCATTGGACACACGGATCTGGGCAGGAGCATTAGGTCCAAAAGCCCTGAATGTAGGGGACCTCAGACCACTTGCCAGTCTGTCTGCAAAAATTATCCAGGTCAGTAAGGGTAACCTAGATAATAAGGGAAAATGCCTTTAGGAGGCCAGGTTTCACAATTACCCATTTGATATAACGGCCAAGCCATAGTGGATAGAAAAATCAGCTGTTTTTGCTTAAGGCCAAGGTCAACTGCTGGCAAATTTTTCAGAAGGCTGCCTAGAGGTGACTTAGGATCTGGCTTGGACTCCTGTCCCCTTATTCCTAGTCCCACAAGGATCAGCAAATGGGAATGGGCATCCCTCAACCCAGTTTACTGATCCGGTCTGGTAAAAATGGGGGTCTGGGTCCAGGGACGTCTCCTCCGGTGCCCAGAACCTCTCAGCAGAGGGAGAGCAGCCTCTCCCGGAAGGGTCAGCCCAACACAGCGCTGCAGTTTTGGTGTGAGAGCAGTCTCTCCCAGCAGATGGGGGCCCGGAATCAGCGTTCGGGGACCAGAAACTTAAAGGCAACAGCACTTACCCTGGTTCTTCGTTTGTATTGGTGGGGCGGCCATGAGGCCTCCTCGGGAGTAGGGAGAGGAGCAGTCTTCAGCAGACAACTCCTCCCGGGTTTCGGCACCAAATAAAAGGTGTTCTTAGGCTTCACTGAGGAAGAAATGCCAGTCAGCCACAAAGGTAGGCAGTATAGAGCTTTATTGGGGTTTGCGCACCCGGGTGAGGTTTTCCAGTCCATAGATTGGGGGGCCAAAGAAGCTGCGCCCAAGCAGGGATGTGGTGGGGTTTTATTTTGGTTGGCTCTCTTTGTGGGAGCTGGGGATTGGTCCCCTTTGAACAAAGCAGCAATATATCATTGGTGGCTTTCCTCGGGCCCTGGTTGCTATGTGGATAGTTTTGGCAAAGCCCATTGCTTCGTCTCCCTGGTTTGACGTCAGCTGTCTTTTCTGGGTTGTAGTTCAGCTACCATTTGTCCTACCCCGCATATCCTGACAGCCATTACCTTAAATCCATTCTTCAGCTAAATAAAAAAGATATTGGGAGGCTAGGGGGAGCCATTTATGAGTGGTTATAAGGCACAGTAAATAAGGGTAGAGTTGTTATACATTGTTAAGGCAGAAAGGTAGTGCAAATAAGTTCAGTGTGAACCTGTTTAAATGTAAAATTGCATATTGCTATTTAAAAACCTAGATCTAGAAAGACAAAGACCAGGACAAGAGTAGGATTAGGGTATGCAGTGAGACTTTCAGCTTTTACTTCCTCTACTTATAACCTATTTGAACTTGTTGGGCACGTATTTTACACTTTATGCATATACACATTGACATATCAACAAAGGAAACCAAAGGCCTTCAGAGTTAGGTGCCCAGATCAGCCTAAGCCCAGGGAAAGAAGTTGGAGGCAGGAGGAAAGCCGAGGAAGGTGGCTCCCATTCACTGGGTTACTACAGAGAGAAGTAAGTTCAGTATCCTGTGGAGGGCCTCTGTTAGGTTTAGCTGCCAGGTTGGGGCCTTTGTGAGTGCCAGGCCAATAGTAGGAAAGGATCATCAGTAACCCACTATGAAGGTGCTCCCTACCCTGGTTGGGCACTCTAATGCTTTCTTTGCCCTACGCATCAGAGCAGCAGCCTAAGTATTCCTCACAAATCAGCTTGGTGTTTAGTAGGAGAATCAAGCAGTTGATGAGAAAGACCATAAAAGTCAAAAGTGTTTTTCTGTGTTTTCCATCTTTACCTTTATTCTAATAATTTTTAATTGATTTTAGAGAGAGAGAAGCATTGACTTGTTCCACTTATTTATGCATTCATTGGTTGATTCTTGTTATGTGTTCTGACTAGGCACGGATTGAACCCACAAACTTGGCTTATTGGGACAACAATCTAACTAACTGTTATTTGGCCAGGGCTAATAATTTTTTAAATAAATATATTTGCCATATAATATTGTGTAAATTTGGATTGCGGTTTGATATCCAGTCAAGGTACATGCCTGGGTTGCAGGACAGTTCCCAGCAGGGGACACACGAGAGGTAACCATACATTGATATTTCTCTCCCTCTCTCCTTCCCTTCTCCTCTAAAGATAAATAAATAAAATCTTTAAAGAAATATATTGTGGACTTCTGCCAAGATGGAGGCGTAGGTGGAAGCCCTGTGCCCTCTCCCACAACCAATTTTAAAAACAATAAAGTTTTAGGAACAAAAACGCAACCAAACCACAGAAAATTGAACTATACAGAAGACTGACAACAACGAACACTTCAGCCAAACTGGTAACAGGGGCAGAGCCAGCAGCAGAGCGGGGGTGGGCAGGAAAGATCCACCGGACCAACCCAGGCGTGCGACCCAGGTGTGCCTGCAGCTGCGGGCAGATCCCGGGTGTGGAGAAGTGGGCGGACTCACTGAGGGCTGACCGCGGTCACACATTCTCTCGCAGATAAACCGGTGAAGGAGCGAGCAGTGAGACAGACTGGAGCAGGCCCCAGTGATGGGAAGCAGCAGAGGGGACTGCTATTGTCCCTCTCTGATCCCGCCCCCACAAACAGCATTACAAACCAGTGACCTGGGGGGCCCTGCCCTGGTGAACAACTAAGGCTCTGCTCCTTATACGTAACAGGCACAAACAGATCAAAACATGGCTCAAGAACAACTCAGAGCCCCAGAGCCAATCAATCTAAGTGATGAAGAAATAGCCAAACTTTCAGATGCACAATTCAAAACACTGGTGATCAGGATGCTCACAGAACTGGTTGATTTTAGTCACAAATTAGAGGAACATATGAACGCTAAACTAATTAAAATGAATGGAAATGCACAGGAAACCAATAGTAATGGAAAGGAAACTGGGACTCAAATCAAAGGAGTGGACCAGAAAGAGAAAAAAAATGACCAAACAGAAAAGGATGAAGAAACAAGAATTCAAAAAAATGAGGAGAGGCTTAGGAACCTCCAGGACATCTTTAAATGTTCCAACATCCGAATTATAGGGGTACTGGAAGGGGAAGAGGAACAGCCACAAGTGGAAATCTTATCTGAATAAATAATAAAGGAGAATTTCCCCAATCTGGCAAAGGAAATAGACTTCCAGGAAATCCAGGAAGCTCAGAGAGTCCCAAAGAATTTGGACCCAAGAAGAAACACACCAAGGCACATCATCATTATATTAGCCAAGATGAAAATGAAGGAGAGAATCCTAGAAGCAGCAAGAGGTAAGGGGATAGTCACCTACAAAGGAGTTCCCATCAGACTGTCATCGGATTTCTCAAAAGAGACCCTACATGCAAGAAAGGGCTGGAAAGAATATTCCAAGTCATGAAATCCAAAGACCTACATCCAAGATTGCTCTATCCAGCAAAGCTTTCATTTAGAATGGAAGGACAGATAAAGTGCTTCTCAGATAAGATCAAATTCAAGGAGTTCATCATCACCAAGCCCTTATTATATGAAATGTTAAAGGGACTTATCTAAGAAAAAGAAGATAAAAAATATGAACAGTGAAAGGACAGCAAACTCACAGTTATTAACAACCACACCTAAAACAAAAGCAAACTAAGAGGACAGCTAGATCAGGAGCAGAACCATAGAAATGTAGATTATGTGGAGGGTTAGCAACAGGGGAGTGGGAGGAGGAGAAAGAGGGAGAAGGTACAGAAAATAAGTAGCATTGACTTTAGGTAGAAAATAGGGGGAGGGCAAGATTAGTATGGGAAATATAGAATCTAAAGAACTTGAGACACATGGTCATAAACTAAAGGGGGGAATGGTGGGGGAGGAGGTATGCAGGGTGGAGGGGAATGAAGGGGGGAAATATAACAACTGTAATGGCATAATCAATAAAATGTATTTAAAAATAAAAAATATATTGTGTAAATTTAAGATGTATAATGTGTTGATTTGATACACATACTGTTGACACATATGATTGCCATTGTAGTAATATTACCACCATTACACCATTACATACTCATCCTTTCTTGTCAGTGGTTGGGTAATAATTTTTTTCTGATTTTAAAACATTTTAAGGAACATGAGCATCGGAGAAATACACAAAATTTTAAAGAAGAGTGCTCGTTTTGGCAGCACATATACTAAACTGGAATACAGAAAAGATTAGCATGGTCCCTGCACAAGGGTAACACCCAAATTCATGAAGTGATCCATGTTTTTAGCTAAGTGTTGGAAACAGCTCATGTGCCCATCAGTAGATGAGTCGATTCAAAAACTGTGGTACATTTATGTGGGGGTGACTTTGCCCTCAAGTCCCCCCGTCTGCCACGGATGAAAGTAAACAGTACCAAGACATGATCTGCTTGGGGAAGAGAGGTGGCCATTTTCGCAGAGGAAAAAGGCCAGGAGCCTCTTCCTGCAGGGTCTTTTATGGGGTTGTAATACATAGGAATACAGGGCGGCAAGGATCAAACAGTAGATAACATTTCAAAGAAATCTGAGGGCTTAGTCTGAGTCAGTCTGTCAGGTAGGGGGTTTGCAGAAACTTTAGGGTTTTCTGCTCGGACCCTTAACATATGAATGAAAACACTCTTAGCAAAGCAGTTTTCACAGGATTTTTTAGGAATTCTTTCTTATGCCAGATTTCCCCAGATTCGCTCTAGCAAGGCTAGGAGCTGTACCCCTCCCCATCAAGTTTTCAGGCTTAAATGGATTAGAGCCAGGAAGTGCTTTTCCCAGAGGACTTGGGGAATCAGGCTGTGTGTGTCACATAGCCGGGGGGCAAGGGTCTATGGCTCGCTCTTTGTTGCAGCCCTCGGAGTCCTTCAATGATGGCCTCCCAAGTGATCGAGTCTGGCTTAGGTTTCCCCTCTGGGAGGAGACTTACCTGTCATTGACTTCCAACCATGCTTTGGGGGCAGGGAGGAAACTGAGGCAGCATTTGCTACCAGAGACAAGCTTTATCTCCTGTGGCTCACATTCCAAAGGTCACTCACTCATCCTTAGCCATGGGGGTTTACAGTTCCTGAAACCAGGCAGAGTGGTCCCCAACACATTTACATAATGGAATACTAATCAGCAGAAAGAAAGAAGAAAGTCCTACTTTTTGTGACAGCATGGATGGAACTGGAGACTATTATGCTAAGTGAAATAAGCCAGTTGGCAAAAGATAAATGCCATATAATCTCAACTAGTGATCTATTCATTAGATCATTAGAATCTAATGAATAAAATAAACTAATAAGAAAAACAGAACCAGAGACATGGGACAGACTAATAGCTGTAGGAGGGGAGGAGAGTGGGGGGGGGGAATGATGGAAAGAAGGGAAGGGACTAGTCAAGGAACATGTATGAATGACCTGTGGACATGGACAGACTGTGGGCTACAGGGGTGGGCTAGGTGGAGGGGGCAAAAGGGAAAAAAATCAAGATAACCATAATAAACAGTAAAAAAAAACTTTAAAGAAGAAATAAAATTATATAAAATTCTACCACACACAGGTACATACAAATATTAACTATGGTTTTCTTGTTTTTTAATTGCCAAATTAAATCCTAATTTAATCCTTATTTTAATCCTAATTGCCAAAGGTTCAGCCAAAGTAAAACCAATGAATCACAGAAGTAGTAATTAGTAAAAGTTTATTGTGCACACACTGAAAAGACAGTTTATAAACTGGGAGCACTCAAACTAGAACATGGAATGAGACTCAGGGATATATTTTACAAAGCAGCTTATACCGTGATAAAGTAGTGTCTTCATAGTGATCGGTAACTAAAACTAAATTATTGACTAAACTTGTTTTGTTTGCTCAGGGAAACTCCAAGACTTCTCTCCATTTGCTTTTGATTTTAACAAATATGTTTTTTGTTTTCACAAATATATTTTACATGCTTTATTCATGCTTGTTTACCCTATCCTTTGAAAAGTATTATACTTTTTTCTGCCATTTTAAGAAACATTTTTTCACTTACGGTTGACATACAATATTATATTAGTTTCATGTATACAACATAGTAATTAGACACTTATACACCTTACAAAGTGATCTCCAAAAACTCTAGTAGCATCTGGCACCATACATAGTTGTAATATTGTTGGCTATAATCCCTATGCTGTACTTTATTTACATCCTCATGACACTTTGCTACCAATTTGTACTTTCTTTTTTAAGATTTTATTTATTTTTGGAGAGAGGGGAAGGAAAGGAGAAAGAGGGGAAGGAAAGATGTCTCTCTGAAACATCAATGTGTGGTTGCCTCTCACACACCTGGTACTGGGGACCTGTTTGGAATCCAGACATGTGCCCTGACTAGGAATCCAGCCGGCAACTCTGTGGTTGGCAGCTCACGCCCAAACCACTGAGCTACTCCAGCCAGGGCTCCAATTTGTACTTCTTAATCACTTCTCCCTTCTTACCCAGACTTCCAGCCCCTCTCTCAACTTTTTGCTGATTTAACAGGTAAGAATAATTTACATACAACTTTGTATTTCTTTGATTAAATTTCAATATGCTTATTGATCGTATTGCCCATTTTCTTGATTGCCTGTTCACATCTTTTGCCTATATTGGCGGGGGGAGGGAGGAGTGGCATTCATTTTCTTCCTAATTTATAAAAGCTCTTTACATGTAGGGGTATCTGTTTTCTAACCTGTAAAGAAACCTTGGCCTTCAGGTTCAAACCACAGGCTACAAGGTGACCCTTAGGCTTCTTAAACTGGGCAGTGGGTCTGCGGATGTATGTAAAAACACGACCCATCCTGATCAGTGTGGCTCAGTACATTAGACATCCTCAGACGAAGTGGGTTGCAGGTCCAGGTCCCCGGCCCAGGGCGTACGAGAGGCAACCTAATTGATGTTTTTCTACCTCTTTCACCCTCCCTTCCTCTGCCTCTAAAAAAATAAACTAAAAAACAAAATAGGAACAACACGACCATGCAGAAGTACAGCCGCAAGTGTGAGACTCCCGCAGCTCGCAATCCAGCCTGAGAATGAGTGGCCCTCTCATCAAATCCTAAACGGTCCGCACCTGGAGCCAACCGGCGGCCGCAGTGCGCAGAAACGGAAGCCGGACCGCCCTTCCCCCACCCGCTTCCGGTCGCGGCTCAATTCTCCCGCCTCCGCCTTAGTCGCGCTCGTGGTCGTCCCGCAATGGCTCTCTCACGGGGGCTTCCCCGCGAGCTGGCGGAGGCCGTGGCTCGTGGCCGAGTGCTGGTGGTGGGCGCGGGTGGCATTGGCTGTGAGCTTCTCAAGAACCTCGTGCTTACCGGGTTCACCCACATCGACCTGGTGAGGGCCAGGCTTGCGCGCGGGCTGCATGGTGGGCCGAGGTACCCCGGCCCGGGGGTTGGGAACGGAGTCAGGGTGCTACGGCAGGCCAAGAGGCTGCGGGGTCCTGGCCGAACTGAGAAAGCTTTTCGGCGGAGACAGAGCAGGCTTCGCTGCTCCCTGGGCCTGCGCGGGATACCGAGGGGGCCGCGGGCCCGGGTCTTCCGGGCGTCCCTCGGCGGGACGGCCTCAGCTTCCAGGACAGCACCAATTTGTGGTGTCTCTAGGGTGTAGAAGTGGCCTCTCGCTGTAGAGCAGTTCTTAGCTTTAATGCAAGGCAGGAGGTGATTGAATTTATAGTGCACATTGTGACTTTAAATCAGAGGGCCCCCTGAACTCAGAAATGATCCAGAGCAGAGGGTGGCGGTGTTACTACCCAAATGAGCGCTTGTCCCGAGCCTTGGTGGAGTCCTGAGGGGTTTACTCGCATTAACGCAAGTAATCCTAACTTCTTATGTGTAGTTGCAAACACTATTTTAATCACTTTTTAAAAAACAGGTGTGAAGAAAAGTGAGGTGAACTGGGGTTTAGTAATTTATTTTACCTTGGCTCTTGAAGCAAGTGGCAGGACTCCTTTGGGGCGCGTACTTTTCTTTCTGTTCTGGGTACAATAAGTGTGACTGTTACTGCTATTAGCATAGATAATACACTTATTTCATTACAGATGTTGGTTGGATCTTAACTTTTGCATTAGTTTGCAGTGACTAGTTTGAAATTAAGTTATTCCTATTAAAGTAAACTCTTTAGAGATTAGAGATGTTTCCTGGAAATGGATGTGAGTTTAAAATGTCTTAATATGTAGTAGAATCACGAATTGGGGGGGGAGGGAGTAGAGATGTCTGACTGAGCTGATAAATGAGTGATTGGGGGGAACAACATACACATTTTTCCTTTGCCTTTTTATAGGGTCTCTCGTTCCATTGCCTTCGGTACCAAAAATTCAAAATGGTTGTGCCTCACCTGATAACTACCGATACTTGTTTAAAATAACCATTTTGTAATAGACTAGACGGTGAATTTGGGCACCTGGAAATAAGTGCTGATCCTATTTTATTTGGTTTAGTTTTTGTAGTAAAATTTTTAATTCAAATTTTTGTAGTAAATTTTGAAAATACAAAGAGAAAATGTTTAGGTGGTTGGTTATATGCTTTGATTTTCCCAAATTATAAGCAAAACTGTTAAGATCTTTCATAATTAGAAGATTTAATTACTCTGCACATAAATTTATTGAAATGGAATGAAAATTACTTTAGTCATTATTTTCTTGCCTTATATTTGCTTTTGAGCAGCAATAGATAAGACATAAAATATGACTTTTAAAATCTTGTGTAGAAACTTTTCTTTACAGCCCTCAAGATACAATTATAAATGAAATTGTTTTGAAGATTTTTGAATTAAAGAAGCGAAATTCAGTAAATTTGTTTGCCAGGTATTATTTAAGGAAGAAAAACAGGGCCCAGTTAAATCTTAATATGTAGATTGAAAGTTTAGATTGGTGGAGATGGGTTATATAATGCATTTTTTTTCTTTTTTAAAATATTTTATTTATTTTTAGGGAGAGGGGAAGGAAGGGAGAAGGAGAGGGGGAGAAACATCAGTGTGTGGTTGCCTTTCAAGAGGCCCCCAGTGGAGACCTGGCCGGCAACCCAGACATGTGCCCCAACTCGAAATCAAGCCAGGGACCCTTTTATTTGCAGCTCCCACTCAGTCCATTGAGCTACACCAGTCAGGACTGCATTTTCAATATGGAATTTATTTATTGATTTTATGTAGAGAGAAAAACTTTGATTTGTTGTTCCACTTACTTATGCATTCACTGGTTGATTTTCTTTCCTTTTTAAAGATTTTATTTATTTTAGAGAGGAGAAGGGAGGGAGTAAGAAAGGGAAAGAAACGACAGTAGATACATCAATAGATCTGTTGCCTCTCCCATACCCCAACTGGGGACTTGGCCAGCAACCCAGGCATGTGCCTTGAGTGGGAATGGAACCAATAACCTTTGGATTTGCAGACTGGTGCTCCTACTGAGCCACACTGGCCAGGGCAACTGGTTGATTTCTTACATGTGCCCTGATGTTGGCTCCCCCCTGAAACTGCGTGAGCTACCTGGCCAGGGCCAATATGGAATTTACTAACATATTTGCATTCTTTCTAAAAAAATAAGTTGTTAAAGATTTTATTTATTTATTTTTAGAGAGAGGGAGGGGAGGGAGAAAAACATTGATGTGTGAAAGAACCCTCTCACATGCCTCCCAACTGGGGACCTGGCCCACAGCCCAGGCCTGTGCCCTGACCGGGAATTGAACCAGTAACCTTTCCGGTTGCAGGGTGATGCTTAACCCACTGAGCCATACCAGTCAGGGCAAAAAAAAATTTTTTTTTCTTTTTTATCCAAAAAAATTTTTTGGGGGGTGGTAGTTATCTTGTTTTTTGTTTTTGTTTTTTAAGATTTTTGTCTCATTTTACCTTTCTTGGGGTAATTTATGACTGTTTTGGGTCTTTATCTTTTATTTGTTATTCTCTGTTTTATTTTCTGTTCATATTGTATATTTTTTCCCAACCCTGACCATACTAATTTTGAGAAATCAGTATGGGTCCTGTATTTTTTTTATATACATAATCTATTTAAGGATCTTGGCATTGGTCAAAAAGCATTTTCTCCACTAATGTGGCAAATATCAAAGGTTCTTGCTTATCAAAGGCCAAAAATAGTGCTATTGTTCAAAATTACCAGAAATTTTATGATTTATCTGGGTTTTATGTATTTGTAGATTGATCTGGATAC
Organism: Artibeus jamaicensis; assembly: GCF_021234435.1. NCBI lineage: Eukaryota > Metazoa > Chordata > Mammalia > Chiroptera > Phyllostomidae > Artibeus > Artibeus jamaicensis. The sequence goes on along the minus strand of NW_026521896.1, from coordinate 287,321 downwards.
TATTGATGTCAGCAACCTCAACAGACAGTTTTTATTTCAAAAGAAACATGTTGGAAGATCAAAGGCGCAGGTAACTATGTTTCTCATACCATTTCTATTCATTTATTTTTCTATTCTTTGATGGATCCTCTATTTATGATGTTAGGTTAATTAGATATATAGTAGGAAGGATGATATGGAGGAGCCATCTCTTTAGCTGAGGTATTGTGAAAAATAAAAAGGATATGTGGAGTAAAGGACTAAAGATACCTCCCTTTTTTGGTCTACTGAGGAAATGGAAGTGCTGTACCAAATCCTATAAATGGTTCCCCTTTCTTATTTAAATTTATGATTGTTTGCTTGTGATGAACCTTGTGTTCCTACATTCTCTAGAGATTGGCCGCTCCTCTATTTGGAGGCAAGAGAAGCTATAGTTTATGCAGTCCCTTTTTATTTTATTTTTTTAACCTTATTTATTTTAGAGAGAGGGTAAGGAAGGGAGAAAAAGAGGGAGGGGAATACTGATGTGAGAGAGAAACATAAACTTGTTTGCCTGTCATAAGTGGATCAGGCATCTAACTGGCAATCCAGACATGCACCCTGACTGGAAATCCAACCTGGGACCTTCTGCTTTGTGGAGCTACGCCCAGCTGAGCCACACCTGCCAGTGCTGTTGTGCCTTTTTAAAGGAGACAGCCTCCCCTGAGGTTCTAGCCACCCTGGCCTTTCTTTAGTTCTTTTTTTTTTTTCCCTTTTCTTTATTTATTGATTTTTTTTTTTTTAATTTAAGAGAAAGAGAAACATCGATTTGTTGTTCTACATATCCATGCATTCATTGGTTGATTCTTTTATGTCTGCCGACCAAGGATTGAACCTCCAACTTGATATAAACAGTTCTCTAACCAACACCTATCTGGCCAGGGCTTTTAGTTCCTTGAATGTTCCATTTTGATTGGGGCGTTAGGACATTTTTTCCCTTTGGTTTTTTCAGCCAGTCCTTATAGCAAACTCCCACCCAAGGTTTTTTCCATTAGGCTCCCTTCTCTGGGGGTACTGTCCCAAATCTCTTAGAATAAACCATATCTTCTCATAATAACCTCTGCTTTTTCTGGTTATCATTTCTCATAGTTTATAGTTACATTTATCTGGATGGTTATTAGATTAATGACACTTTTGCTTACCAAGTGCCTTCCTTATAAAGATCTTGGTACATAGAAGATGCTTAGTAAATATTTGTTGAATGAATGAATGACACTTCTGTGCTATATTTTATATTTTTAATGAAGCTTGTTTTTCTTGTAGAATTATATATGAGAGTAGGGTGACCCTCCTATTATTTTATAAATATGTATATATAGCTTACTTTTAATGAAATTTTGACATTTTTATATTTCTTTAGTTTTTAATAAGAACAAGATTATGTGAGTAGGTAAAACAGTAGTATTGTTTGCCATAAATGTATTTCAAATACAAATAGAAATGTTGTATTAATTTAGTAAATTAGTAATTTAGTGTTGCTTGTTTTTCCAGGTTGCCAAAGAAAGTGTACTGCAGTTTTACCCGAAAGCTAATATCATAGCCTACCATGACAGCATCATGAAGTATGCTCTTATTATTATGTTGAAAATTTTTTGTTGTAAATTTTTAATTAAAGTTTTAAAGTATAAGGTATTTTTATTAGCCAAGTATATGCACTTGAAGTCATCCTACTTTGTAAAAATGACTTTTCTAGTATAATTAAAATGTGGTAGTTTGTGCCCACATAAGTCAAGTGGCATTCTTGTAATAGCTTATATATGATTTGAGTGGTTTAGATAAGAGGTAAGATATTTTAATACTTTGAATAAATAAGTTACTTGAAAACTTATTAAAGGATCTTATATTCTTCTAAATAAAAAGATACTCTAAAACTATGAAAAATCCTTTTATGTGATGATTCAGATTTTTCTAAATTATTTGCTCTTGATTTCAGCTGTGGTCTTTTTCAGTTTTAAAGGTTCCTTTCCAAGGTAATTCATTTTTAGGACTGTGACTTTCTATAGGGTAACACTAGGAATTATGATGAGTCAGTGGTTTTGATAGTATGTGAATATGCTCTGATCCCAGTAAAGCTAGATAGAGTAAATATGTCATTTTGGAGGTGTTAGCACAGGGCTTCAATCATCCTAGAGTTGTTATGTAGCTCACAAGTAAATGGTATTAAAAATAATGGGTTCTTATTTGAGGTCTGAAATTAGAGGAAGTCTTATACTTTCTCAGAGAATTTGTATCTCCAGCTTCTTTTTAATGCTCTGGATGTTTGTTCTACAAGCCTGCCTACAGCCCTATAACCCCCTTATCCTGTGTTGCTTTCCCAGTGCTGCTAAAAGCAGGGACTCTTGGGACCTGAACCCTGTCTGATCCTAACCATGTGAGGTAAAGCCAGAGGGCAGGCAGATCCTGGGAATGTGTTCTTTGTGTGTTCCCAGGCACTTGCTGCCCACAGAAGGTCTGATGGGACCAGTGAAGTCATGCCATCTTTCTGCTAGTTGGAGATCTTGCTCTTGGCCCTAGGTAGCTGGCCACAAAGGATGTATAGCCTGTCATAGGGATTAGGGGAAAGTATTTCTTTAAAATTTGCTTATGGTGTTTAGAAAAAGTCAAATCTATGTCAGTGTAGAGACCCCTGATTATTTCAGTTATTTTTGTGTCATAATTATTGTAATGTACTTTTTAGGACCCTGTACTTTACTGTGAAGATCATGTGTAAGGATGGCTGTTTTATTGATCTTTTTTTGTTTTGCATTGTAGCCCTGACTATAATGTGGAATTTTTCCGACAATTTATATTGGTTATGAATGCTTTAGATAACAGAGGTGAGATTATTTTAATACTTAAAATTTCTAAGTATTTTTCTTTCCCCATAATAAGGCTGTTTACACATTTAAAATTAAATAAAATATTTCCTTATGAATTAGAACTTAAACAGATGTGTGATCAGGTTTAAATCTTGCCAAATGATTATGACTTTAAATAACACTGGTTCCAGGCAGGAATTTAGCTATCAAAGGTGTGAATATAAGGAAAAATACTAAAGAGAATGACCACATAGGGTATATACATGGATGTTTGATTCTGATTATCCCAGCACTTAAATGCTGTCACTCCCTTCATTTATGTGGAAATCTAAGAAGTATCAGTGTTCAGATCTTACCCAAGACTAGTTCAGCCAGACTTACAAGGTCATTTTTCCAAAGTTCCCCAGGTGATTTGAAAGTGCAATCAGGGCTTAAAAACCCCTGTTTTGCAAATGAGGCAACAGGATGCTGAAGTTGATAACAAGCTATGGCTCTTGAATTATATCTGGTGCTGTGAGATATTAGATTGGATTCTATTAGATGCATACATTATGGATGAACTAAAACTTCACAGTATGTGATGATGTTTCATATGATCCAGTGTTGTATAGTCAGTCATTGTTAACATGTGTTTCTGGAATGTAGGGTGAAAATACTTAATATTCCTTGCCTCTAATTACTTCCACATGTAAAATACATCTGTCAAATGAGTTTGTAACAATTTGGGATAGAAATAGGAAGAGAAAAAACATACAAAATCACATATAAAGGGTCAGAAAGAATCTTTTAACTGAACTCATTTTTTACCTAGCCTTAAACTGCCTTAATAGTTCCAAATTGATAGTCCACATGCTTCTAAACTTCACGTATTACCTGGAATTGTATTAGAATAATAGCAAGTTAAGAACTCAGAACACATTGAAACAATGTTTTAGTCAAGATTTATCGAGTAGGCACAGCAATAGAAGAAGATGGCACTTTGGATGTTAATTATTAACTATAGAGGTGCTTTTCCTGAGGTAAACAAATTTCTTACGTTGGAAATTATGCTAGTGAATGTTTCTTAAATGTCTGTAACAGTTATGTTGTGGTCACAGCTGTAAGTAAATTGCATGTAAAATAAAAAATAGTTTGTGTAAATGTCATCCTAATTAAAAGTTAACTAATTTCTTTCCCGCCCCCAAATAAAGTCCTGCTAACTATAATTTTTTTTCAGCTGCCCGAAACCATGTTAATAGAATGTGTCTGGCGGCTGATGTTCCTCTTATTGAGAGTGGAACTGCTGGGTATCTTGGGCAAGTGACTACTATTAAAAAGGTAAAGAACTTTTTTATATATTTTTTTGAAATACTTGAGACGCCAAGGAGAAGGAGGAATGACATAAACTTTGGATTTATGTGGTATGGGTGATTCAACATCCAGGACATAAAGAATTTTGTGCCCCTATAAAACTTAGGATACCATCAGGCACCCCAAAAGAGGGCAGGCAGAGATCCGTTATCTCTGTGCTACTTTGAGTCATTTAGCTCGTACCTTAAAACCCATAGACTGGTAAACATAATAAACCTGACTTCTAAAATTCTTTTTTTTTTTTTTAGATTTTATTTATCTTTAGAGGGAAAGGGGAAAAGAGAGGGAGAGAAACATCAGTGTATGGTTGCCTCTCGTGTGTTCCCTGCTGGGAACTGGCTTGCAACCCAGGCATGTATCCCAACTGGGAATTGAACTGTGATCTCTTAGGTCGCAGGCCTATGCTCAATCCACTGAGCTACACCAGCCAGGGCTGACTTTTAAAATTTTTTGTAGACATGAGACGTCATGGTATAGTTTGTATATGGTGAACAAGGATTCTAAAAAAGTTACACTTTGGGTAAAGAAGTCTGGAGAAAGCTAAGACGGCCTAGGTAAACACAGCTTTCCTCTCATACAACCACATCAAAATTACAACTAAACTAGAACAACCATTGTTCAGAACTGCTAGAAATCAAGCTGAATGAAAGTCCTACAACTATGGAATTAAAGAGGAAACCACATCAAGACTGGTAAGGATGGAGATATGGAATGTCCTGATCCCACACCCACATGTGGCAGATAAAAATTGGGAGGGACATCTTGGGAGTGAGGAGTCCCACCCCCACACCGGGCTCCCTAGCCCATGGTTTCAGTGCCAGGAAAATAAGTGCACATACCTCCTGGTAGTAAAAACCAGTGAGAATTGAGGCTGTGGCAGACAGAAACTGCTAAATTCCCTGGCAGTTCTCTTAAAAGGCTCATGTACATACTTAATCAGACTCACTCCTTCTCAGCTCCAGCGTGGGAGAAGCAGATTGAAAGGCACACAGGGAGGAGCTGAATTGTCTGGCATCAGGACGAGAGCCTGGGGGCAGCTTTCTCCCAGAGAGAAGTGGTGGCAGAAGCCAATGTTCCTTTTATGAGCTCCCCCCCCAAAACCATAGAGCCACAGAACTGGTGGGTGAGCAACAACATATCTTGAAGACTCCATCTACCTGGCTCACACTGTTTGACCCACCCCTGCTGGTTCCCTGAGGCTCTGTCCCACCTAACATTAGGGCCCACCCAAGCTGTTCCCAAAGGCTTTTCTGTACAAATGGCTTGTTTTCGCTCATGCTTCAAATTTTTATAAATCCTCTCAAACAAGCAGCATCTGGCCTCAGTGAGCCCTGTGGGCTGACTGGCTGGAGGCCTGGCACTAGCAGCATCTGGCTTCACTTTGGGCACTTCTAAGCCCAGCACAATAGACACCATCCACAGATTGCTTTGTAGGTTATGCTCTTGGCCCCAGACAGAACAGAGGCAGTGGTTAACCTTCATCTGCCACCTTCCGTGACGCCCCAGAGCCAGTGCACCTGGTGGACAGCAACAGACCATGTTGGAGTACTACCACCCTACTACCTCCACAAGCAACACATTGAAGGGGAAGACTCCGAAGGCACCAGAACCTTGCTGAATTAAGTCCTGTTCTGTGGAGTGGGTCCTTCCACAGCTGTTGTTGTAAGTGGTCAATGGTGACAGCCAGTCCTTGTGACTGATTGACCTGGGTAAATTCTTCCCATTGGCTTGTCAGCAGCAATCAAGACTCAACTACAAGAGGGGAGGGTGTACACAGCCCACATGGTGGGCACACCTCAAGTACCTAGCTTGGGTGATAGGGGAGGCTGTTCCTCTGGACACGTACTGTATTAGGCCCCTCTTTTAAGCAAGGGAGTAGTAGCAGCTCTACCTAATACATAGAAACAAACACAAGGAGGCTGCCAGGGCCCTGGCTGGCGTAGCTCAGTGGATTGAGCACGGGCCTGTGAACCAAAGGTTCGCGGTTTGATTTCCAGTCAGGGCACATTGCCTGGGTTGCAGGCAAGTTCCCAGCAGAGGACACATGAGAGGCAACCATACATTGATGTTTCTCTCCCTCTCTCCTCTTCCCCTCTAAAGATAAAATAAATAAAATCGTAAAAAAAAAGAAACACAAGGAGACTGCCAAATTGAGAAGACAAAGAAACACGGCCCAAACGAAAGAACAAAACTATACAAAAAGAAGTGAAATGGAGACAAGCAATCTACTAGGTAAAGAGTTCAAAACACTATAAGTTTGCTGAATGAACTTAGGAGAAGAGTGGGTGAATTCAGAACTTCAATAGCATAAAAATGGACGTGGAAACCATAAAGAACCATTCAGAAATGAAGCCATACACTGAAATGAAGATTACAGGGAATCAACTATAGAGTGGGTGAAGCTGAGAATCAAATCAGTCATTTGGAATATAAGGAAGCAAAGAACCCCAAAACACCTAATCAGAGTAGCAAGAAGGAAAAAGAATCCCCCAAAATGAGGATAGTTGAAGGAAACTTTGTGACAACTTCAGGTATACCAACATTTGTATCAAGGATGTGTGGAAGGGAGGAGAGAGCAAGAAATTGGAAGCCTATTGGAGAAAATAATGAAAACCTGCCTAACTTGGTGAAGAAAATAGACATACAAGTCTAGGAAGCGCAGAGAATCCCAAACAAGATGAACCAAGGGAGGCTCGCACCAAGACATGTTATAATGAAAATGCCAAAGGTTAAAGGCAGAGAGAATCTTAAAAACAGAAAGAGAAAAGTGCTTAGTTACCTACAAGGGAGTTCCCCTAAGACCGTCAACTGATGTCTCTAAAGAAATTGCAGGTTAGAAGGGAATAGCAAGAAATATTCCAAGTGATGAAAAGCGAGGACTTACAACCAAGATTACTCTATCCAGCAAAGCTATCATTTAGAATCAGGATAGCTAGAGCTTCTTAAATAAGAAAAACAAAGGAGTCCACAAAACCAGTATTAGATGAAATATTAAAGGGTCATCTTTAAGAAGTAGATAAACATGAACAATAAAATTTGAATAAATATATATCAACAATTGTGTCTGAAAAAGCAAACAAGCAGAACAGGAACAGTCATAAATACAGAGAACATTTTGATGGTTGCCAGATGGGAGGGGCCTCGGGGATAGGCGGGAGAAGGTAGAGGAATTAAGTAAAAATTTGTTGTTGCAGAATAGTCATGGGAATGTAAAGGACAGTATAGGAAATGTAGTAGCCAAAGCATATATATGCATGACCCATGGACATGGTCCACGGTGTGGGGATTGCCTAAGTGAGTGGGCAGTGTGTGGAGGGGGTAAAAGGGTAAAAATTGGGACAACTGTAAAAGCATAAATAACAAAATAAAAGTTTAAAAAGTTTGGATGGATACATCTGAAGAATATGTTGGAAAATATTTTTGGTGTATTTATTAAGTTTCCCAAAAGTTTGGATAGAGAATAATAGAGTGAATATCTGTGTGCTCGTAACCCAATTATAAAAATCTTAGCATTGTGATTCATTTCCTGTTCACATCTTTTTTTTCTAATTCTTTCAAGAAACTGTACAGATTTTGAAACTAAAAGGAGTGACACTGTACTTGAAATTTGCCCTTTTGTTTAGCAGTTTATGCATCTTGAAAATTTTGTTTCTGCTTTAACTGTCAAAATACTTTGGGAAGCTTATGGAGGATCATTCTATAAAGATGTATAAATATCAAAGTGTGGTCAATTTAATTAAATCAGTGGAGGCCTTCAGGATCTGTCGATAGGTTAAGGCACCTGCTCTTTTTTTTTCCTACTGTGATATGAGGAATAACTGCTGGCCATATATGATTGCCTCCAAGAAAACATACTGGAAGGACCCCCAGAAATGGTATCATGGGGAAAACTCTCAATCTGCTAGTTTATGTCAAAGCAGTATTTACAGGTTTTGGTTCTTTAACCATTATTAGAAAGATAATTCTCATTGTGATCCTAAGATACTGGCGTGTATTAAGACTGAGGTTGAGAGAGTCTAAGAGGAAAAGAAAAATTGATAGTTTTGAAAAATTGTCTCAAGTACTATAGACTTTGGGACTTTTTACAGTGTAACTTGAAAGGTAACACTCAGCAAAATGAACAATATTTGGTTTGATACTATGAAGTATTTTTATAAGGTATCTAGATTGCTCTTGAAATCAGTAATTTTAGTTCACTTAGTCTTTAGGAGAATAAGGCGAGGCTATGAATAATACTTAAATAACAGTTTCACAACTTTGAGATAGTCGGAAAACTATTTCTGCTTCTAGTAGTTTTTTTTTTTTTTTCCGGTGTGATCAGGGTAAACTTCTCATGTTTGATATTAAGGTGCTGTAATTATTATTTGCTTGGTATAAGTGGTGTTCCCTGGGTCAGGGTTCAGAGGAGTCCTGGGTTAGCCTTAGCTGTGACTAAAGTTGATTCAGTTAGCTTTTATATTGTAGTTCCTTCTCTGTAAAGTAAAAGTATAAGGGTTTTGGAGTCACATTTTAAAATTTTGTTGATCGTACATACAACCCAGTCAGAATGGAGAGGAATTAATGAAATGCTTATGATAATATCTCATTGAGAAACCATTCTCGTGGGGTAAATTTTTTTTCTCACATTTTGACTTTGCAGGGTGTGACTGAGTGTTACGAATGTCATCCCAAACCAACTCAGCGAACTTTTCCTGGCTGTACAATTCGTAACACACCTTCAGAACCTATTCATTGCATCGTTTGGGCAAAATATTTGTTCAAGTAAGAAGAGTACATATATATATATATATTTCTGGGCATATTTTTAGTGGTGATGATAGAAAATGAGGTGATTTTTATTTAAAGTCTTGGAGGGATTATAGTTAATGATGTATGTTATTTTAAATATAGTGAAGGGACACTTTAGTAGCTTTCTTGTGATAGTGTTTGGATTAAATTAAATTCAGCCAATGTTTATTTGCATGCCTATTGTATGCAGTGAACTATTTAGGAAGCTTAGTGTGGAGACAGGCATGTAACTAAATGAGTACAACTCTATGTATTTTGGGGATATAAGAACATACTTAAAATAACTCATTGATTAAAAAATAAATGGAAGGTTAAAGTATTTTGTAATGATAGTGAAGATACTACATGTGAAACTTGTAGGTTGCTTTGAATGTGGTAGTGGGAAGAAAAGTTACAGGCTTACATACATGGAGAAGGGTGAATGTTAATGTGCAAACTTACATTAGAAAAGAACCACGGAATAAACTCAATAAAATTAGAAGGAAGGATATAATTGAGATAAGAGCAAAAAAAATCAGCAAGTTTGATCATGAAAGAGATAAATGAATAAATGGGGAATTAATCTCAGCCCAGAATAAAAACAACAATAAAGAATACCATGTCAATACCTTTAAAATTGTAATGATATGGATACATTTTTTTTTCCCCATGTGCCCCCATTCACAATACAGACCAGGCAAAGGGCTTGGGCTGAGGTGTATGTGGGGGTTGTTTACTCTGCCTCCTCTTTCTGTACAGGCAGTGTAAGAACATAACCTGTGGTAAGCACCAGGAGGCCTGGATACATTTTTAAAAAATTATAAAACCAACTGAAATAGGAAGTCCAGATAACATTAAGTACTATGCCTTAGAGAAATTTAATCATTTGTTTCAGGTTTTCTGAAAATGCACCAAATATCTGTAAATTTACTGGTCATTTCCATTAAATTTGCAAGGAATATATTATTCTAATCTTACATAAATTCTTCCAGAGAAATTTTAAAAAATTGAATACTTAGTCCATATTATGGGGCTATGGTGTCTTTAATAGCAAAACTAGTTAAGGCCATTGTGGGATAAAAGGAATATTACAAGGCATTCTCATTCATAAATACAGATGCAAAAATCTTGCACAAAATATTAGCATACAAGTTAGACTTGCAAGCTGTACTTATTTTAGTAATGCAAGCATAGTTTAACACTAGAAAAAATAATCTGTGTCATTTACTTCATTAAAAATTTAAAGAGAAACTAGATAATCCTCATAGATGTAGGAAAGGCATGTGGTAAAATTTAGCATACATCTTTTTATGACAAAAGTTCTCAGTAAGCCCTGGCTGGTTAGCTCAGTGGATTGAGCGCGGGCCTGTGAAGCAAAGGGTCGCCGGTTCGATTCCCGGTCAGGGCACATGCCTGGGTTGCGGGCCAGGTCCCCAGTGAGGGCCACGTGAGAGGCAACCACACATTGATGTTTCTCTCCCACTCTTTCTCCCTCCCTTCCCTTCTTTCTAAAAATAAATAAATAAAATATTTAAAAAAAAAAAAAGTTCTCAGTAAGAGAAGAGACTTGACCAAAAGATATTATCTAGAAACCTACAGCAGACACTGTTGCATTTTGTTTTGATGAAAGTATAATATAGTACACTCAGAAAAGTAAACATACAATTGTATAACAGTGAAATATTTTAAAAACACTTGCAAACTTTATTTGGCAAACTTCTTTTTAGTAGACATTACTTTTTAGAATAGTTTTAGAGTTACTAAAAAATTGAAAGAATAGTGTAGGTTCTCACACCCAGTTCCCTCTAGTATTAATAAGATACATGTATAACAATTAGTGAACCAGTATGGTATATTTATTAACCAAAGTCATATTTGTTTAAATTTCCTTAGTTTTTACCTGATGTCCTTTTTCTTTTTTGGGATGCCATATTACCTTGAGTTGTCATGTCTTTTTAGAACCCCTTGGCTATGAAAATTTCTCACTTGTTTCCGATGACCTTGATGGGTTAAGGAGTACTGGTCAGATATTTTGTAGAATGTCCACTGTTAGAATTGGTCTGATTTTTTTCCTCATAATAATACTGTGGTTACAGGTTATTGGATGAACACCACAGAGGTAGAGTTGCCATTTTTTTTTTAAATATTTTATTATTTATTTATCTTTAGAGGGGAAGGGGGGAAGGAGAGAGGGAGAGAAACATCAATGTATGGTTGCCTTTTGTGCGTCCCCTGCTGGGAACTGGCCTGCAGGGAACCGGCCTGCAACCCAGGCATGTGCCCTGACTGGGAATCGAACCGCGATCGTGTGGTTCGCAGGCCCGTGCTCAATCCACTGAGCTACACCAGCCAGGGCTTAGAGTTGCCATTTTTATCATATATGCAGGGTACATATTCTTGACATAATTAATTATCGTTTAATGTTGGCCTCGATCACTTAGTGTTTGTCAGGTTTCTTCACTATAAAGTTACTCCCCCTGCCCCCCACTTACTATGCTGTACTGCCTACTTTGAAAGGACTTCCCTGTGTGTAGCCCAAACCTAAGGAATGGGGAGTTATGTTCCACCTCCTTGAGGACGAGTATCCACATAAATTATTTGAAGTTCTGCCTGCAAAATTTCTCTTCTCAACATAAAAAAAATTTTTTTAATTAATTAATTTAAAGCCTTTATTTATTTATTTAGAGGGGAAGGGAAGGAGAAAGAATGGGAGAGAAACATCAATGTGTGGTTGCCTCTCATGTGTCCCCCACCAGGGACCCTTTGCTTCACAGGCCCGTGCTCAGTCCACTGAGCCACGCCAGCCAGGGCCAAATACTGCTTTATGTTGTTTTGCTCAAATTGTTCCAGCTTTGGCCATTAGCTCTTTAAGGTGACTCTGTTTTTTAATGTACTACCTTTAATGTCTTGAGTTTGTTTGTATTTTGGGGGGGGTTAAAGATTTTATTTATTTATTTTTAGACAGAGGGCAAGGGAGGGAGGAAGAAAAGGAGAGAAACATCAATGTGTGGTTGCCTCTCACACACACCCACCTGGAGACCTGCCCTGAAACCCCGGCATGTGCTGTGACTGGGAATCAAACCAACAACTGTTTGATTTGCAGGATGGTGCTCAATCCACAGAGCCACACCAGCTAGGGCATGTTTTTATTTTTGTTTTGATTTAAGCAATTCCTTACTTCTGGTACCGCAAAGTGCTCCAGGCTCATCTCATATACACAGCATTTCCTGCCCCATCCTAGAACACATTTCTCGAAGGAGCCCTGGTTCCTTTTATTGAAGAATGGTATTAGATGCCCACATCTGAGTGTTTAGGTATTCTATTGGAGTGTTGATTCTTTTAGCTGACAGATCAAAAAAGTACATTTACTAACTTGTATTTTTTTCCGTATACAAATCTATAAATATTTCTGTGTCTAACCATCCATATCTATATTAAACTAAACACGAATTCATACTGTCTTCAACTCTAACCCCTTACTATTTGCATCATTCTAGCTCACTGCCTACCCTTGCTTATCTGTAAACTCCCACTCCAAAGGTCAGAAACCAGGCTCCCATTATTTGCTATCCATATACTTAATACAACAATTACTTTTAATGATAAAAATTTTAAAGCATTAATTTTGAAATTATGGACAACATGAGGATACCCAGTGCTACTTTAAAAAAATACGTATTTATTTTTAGAGATAGGCTAAGGGAGGGAGAAAGAAAGGGAGAGAAACATTGATGGGTTGCATCCCGTGTGCTCCCATCTGGGTCCAACCTGCAACCCAGTCCAGTACCCTGCCCAGAAATTCAACTGATGACCCTTGAGTGTACTGGACAATATCCAACCCACTGAGGCACCCCAGCCAGGGCAGTGCTTCTTCTCTGTGCTGTTGTACTCAAGTTCCTAGCCAGCATAATAAACAAGAAGAAGAAAATACAGGCTTAAGAATTGGGAAATGAAGAAATAAAACTGTTGTAGTTTGCATACAATATAGGTAACTTACATAAAAAATTCCAAAGAATTACAGACAAATTATAGAAATAGTGAAATTCAGCAACATGGTTAACTAAAAGATTGTTAAAAATCAATTGCATTTCTAATCACATCAGGCAGGTATAAAGTATAATATAAAAGTAGATAACTTGCTAGAAAAGCATATAGCTAATTATAAAAGATAACTAAATGTGAAGTGTTGAAAAGTATGAATTACCTGGGAATAAATCTTAAGACACAGAGGCCTCAATATAGAAAGTTAGTGATTGTTAGAACATAAGAAGCACCAACTAAAAAGAGAGAGTGTATTTGTGTATTGTAAATTCCAGTATTGTCAGTATGTCTCCATATTGATCTGTAGGTTCATTACAGTTCTAATTAAAACCTCATCAGGAATTTTTTTCCCTTAGATTTTATTTATTATTTTTAGACAGGGATAGGGAAGGAGAAAGAAGAGGGAGAGAAATAACAATGTATGGTTGCTTCTTGTGCACCCCCAACTGGGGACATGGCCCGCAACCTAGGCATGTGTCCTGACCGGCGACCCTTTGATTCCCAGGCTGGCACCCAACCCACTGAGCCACACCATCCAGGGCTCATCAGGGATTTTATTAGAACTTGTCCAGCTGATTCTAAAGTTTATATGGAATTTATGTGGAAGAATAAGGCCTAAGAGGAACCAAAACATTCCTGGAGAAGAATAACTTAAGATTACTTGCTCTGACAGCTGTCATGAGTTAATATAAGCTAAAAATAATTTAGGGTGTTGCTGGGGCAGGGGTAGAGAAACAACTTTGGGACAATGCAGAGCTCATAGCTGAGGCTGCATAATGGGTCCCAGGTGAAAAAAAGGGATTAAATAAAAGGTAAATTAGTTCATTATCAGTGTGGGAAATTTTGTGTTTTCTACTTCAAACAAAATGTAGGAATTAAGTACAGATTAAATACTTAGTTGTGAAAGACAAAACTTAAAATTTTTCTAATACTGGAGGAAGTCTTTATCTTCAGGGTTAGGGAAAATTTCTCAAGACACAAAAATTGCCAACCTAAAGGATTGATACATTCAAATCCATCAAATATCTCATCATCAAAAGATGTTAAATGATGTATAAATGTTAAGCCATTATATGTGACAAAATATTTGCAACATATAAGCAAGTAAAAGTTGATTTGTTATGTACTCTTGTAATCAGTAAGAAAAAAACAACCTAAAAAAAAGATAAAGACAGTCTGATAAAATAATACAAACAGGCATTTTTTTCACTTAGAGAGAAACCCAAATAGGCAGTAAACAAATGATAGGTTTAGCTTTATGACTAACTTGGAAAAAATAAAACCACAGCAAGATATACTGTATTACACCAGTAGTTTGGCAAACATTAAGTCGGGAGAGGAAGAGAATCAGTAGGAATTCTTACATGCCATTGTGGGGCATAAATTGGTACAACAACTTTAAGACACAAATGGGCATTTTCTTGTGAAATATATTAGGGGCTTTGAGATAATAGCTTTTGAGTTTGGTGTTTTTTTTGTATTGTTTTATTTATTTTAACCACAAAGGATTCCTTTAAGATAACTTTCTTTGTGTCATGTGCTTGAGGAAAGGTTGGAAAACTGTATTCCCATAAGTATTGTTAATTAAACAGCTTTTAGTGTTGCCTGAATTAACAAAAGAGAATTTCAGCTTACAATTTTTTATATTGCTTCTTAAGACCCTTCAGTATTTCCTGGTGGTATGGCTCAGTAGAGTGAGCACCAGCCTGTGAACTTGTGAACCAAACATTTGCTGGCTTGATTACCAGTGAGGACACATGCCTAGGTCGCAGGCCCCATACCGGGTTGTGGTCATGTGAGAGGTAACCCTTTGATGTGTGACATCGATGTTTCTCTCCACTCTCCCCTCCTCTAAAAATAACTAAAATCTTTTTTTTTTTTTTTTTAAGATTCTTTAGTGATACATACTATCATGAAAAAAGTCTTATTCACTGCTGAGTATTCCTGCACCTAAAGCAGTGCCTGGTACAGGGCAGATGTGTGATAATGTTTGTTGAATGCTGGCTGCAGGTGTACTCCACCAACATTTTTCTGACGTTAGAATGTTAAGCAGGTTAGAATGTAAAGATTGCTCACCTGTCTCTTGATCAGAGACTTCTAACATAAGATAGGCAGCGCATGGATGATAGGAATGAATATAGGTCTACTAAAATTTAGCTTTCCTTGTGTTGTAATTGAGATTAGGATGCAAGCTACCAACAGATGAGTTTAATATTTTTAAGTTTATGGAGTATTTATCAGTTGTTTGTTCTCATCCTCACTAAAGATTAGGGTTATTCTAAATTAGCTGTTTGTGAGGAAAGTTGGAAAAGTAAATATTTCTTCAGAATATTTTGTTGTACATAAATATTTACTACTTTTAAATTATAGCCAGTTGTTTGGGGAAGAAGATGCTGATCAAGAAGTATCTCCTGACAGAGCTGACCCTGAAGCTTCCTGTGAGTTAAACTCCTTAGGATATATTTTCTTATTAGTGAGCACTACTTTTATTTTGTCAATTTAATATTGATAGCTCAAGGGGGGAAATGCTGTCGTGTGCTAGATGCTGTATTATATGCTTCAGACCTATTTTTGATCTTTAAAACAATGTTTTTTTTAAAAATGGGTAGCTTCCTTTTACTGGTGAGAAAATTAAGGTGCAGAGAAATTTCACAAATCTAATAAATACGGCTGGGAGTTACCAGATGTGGTTTATACTCTGAATTATTCTACATGTGGCCTTCAGAAACTGACCTGTAATGAAGATGCTGATGAGCATGTTATTTTTCTTTATCCTTGAACTCGGAATGGGTCGTGCGCAGGTGACTTGCATGAGTAACCTTTTTCCTCCTAAAGGTGGAAGAGACCTTAGTTCTATATTTATTACAGTTGAAAATAAGTGTTTGTTTTGTAGGGGAACCAATGGAAGCTGAAGCCAGAGCCAGAGCATCAAATGAAGATGGTGACATTAAACGTATTTCCACAAAGGAATGGGCAAAATCAACTGGATATGATCCAATTAAACTTTTTACCAAGGTTAGGTTTACTTTATAATTGTGGATTCAGTTTGTTTTAAAATAGTACGTGAAATTGAATTATGCTTCTTAATGCCTAATACTCTCTCAACAAACTGATGTAGTCAAGATAAGTTGGTTTCAAAACTGGCATCTCTCTAAATCAGTATAGCATCTTGATAGGTAAAAAACAGAAGCTGATATACTCTTGGTTTTTTTCCCTTCTCACTTTCAATGAAAATGGATTTTCCTTATAACTGGCCTTTGGTTCTTGCTGTTTCCCATCTTATATCCATTTCTTGTTTAAATATTTTATTGGCAGTTGGAAATGTGTTCTGAAATGTTTTTGAATTATGAAGCCTGTTGTTCTTAGCTGAATCCATTTTCTTTCTTTTTTTTTTTTAAGATTTTATTTAGCCCTGGCTGGCGTGGCTCAGTGGATTGAGTGCTGGCCTATGAACCAAAAGGTCGGCGGTTCGGTTCCCAATCAGGGCACATGCCTGGGTTCTGGGCCGGGTCCCCAGTAGGGAGCATGTGAGAGGCAACTGTACACTGATATTTCTCTCCCTCTCTTTCTCCCTCCCGCCCTCCCTAAAAGTAAATAAATAAAGTCTAAAAAAAAAAAGATTTTATTTATTTATCTTTAGAGAGGAAGGGAAGGAGAGAAGGAGAGAAATATCAATGTGTGGTTGCCTCTTGTGAGTCCCCTACTGGGAACTTGTCTGCAACCCAGGCATGTGCCCTGACTGGGCATCGAACCGCAATACTCTGGTTCACAGGCCTGCACTCAATCCACTGAGCTATACCAGCCAGGCTGAATCCATTTTCATTAGTACATATTATTTGTCATTCTCTTGTAGAGAATCACTCAAGATTGTTTTAATTGGGTATACCTAATTATAGATCAGGCCCTCTGATATGTGTTTTAAAGTCTTAATTTCTTCTGCCTTTGCTTGATAGCAAGTTCATCATAACAGATACTTGAAACTTGCTCAGCTCTTCTTAAATTGCCTAATTACTCTTGCCACTCTCACTAACCAGATGATCTAAAGACATATAACAGGTTTGAACACATTGGACATAATTTACTTGCTAAAAGAATGTCCTATTTAACTGCAAAATCTTTTTTCTATTCTCTTTTGTTTAAGAGAAATCTCTGAGGAAAGGCTAACTCTTCTGTCTGCTATTTTCCTTTCTCCTTGTACTTTATTCTTCCAACAGTGTTTTCTCTGCCCTGCATCTTTCTTGACCCCTTCTGTCTGCTTTCTAACATACCAAGTCCTGCTGTCCTGAGTAAATGGCCTACTGCTTAATGCTGTTTATAGTTCAACTCTTTTCTCACTGTCAACAGATGTCACAGGTTGACTGTAGTAAACCAATGCATTTATTTTTTCTCCATTGCCTTTTCCTTTTAAAAAAATGGCTTTTGTTTTGGTTGTACTTAAAATTATCTTAACTCTGATACGGATAGTGACAGTATTGTCCAGACTGATAGCCGTATACCTATTTCCATTCCAGTCCGAGCAACAGTTGAATGCCAGGATAATCTGAAGTACATCTCCAATCTTATTCAGTAGGTAACTTTAAGCGTCTGCTGTGTGTCAAGTACCACTTTAAAGACAGGAGATTTAGCAGGAGAACAAGACAGAAAATAGGGTCCCCACTATTTGTAGGGAACTCAAGGTTTAGAGGGGAAGTCAAATATTGAACAAGTAATTTCAGATTCAGTGTTAAGATATTAAGTTCAGTTGCATTGGAATCCTTTAATAGTAAGTAGACTTAACCTACTTATTATATTTAGTGTAAGGGTTCAAGAGAGGTTTTCCAGAAGAAGTGACATTTCACCCTGTAACAGATTTAAAGAATAAGGGTGGGGACCAGAATGGACCATATACAAATGAAATCTTAGGTGGCAGTATTGAAATCATTCTCATTAAAGGGGAGAGTGGAAAGAGAAATGGAGAGGTAAGTTGAGGCTGGATCAGGAAGGGCTTTCTAGATTATAAGGATGTGATACGAAGATAGTATTAACCTAGCCCTGGCTGGTGTAGCTCAGTGAACTGAGCACGGGCCTGCGAACCACACGATCGCGGTTCAATTCCCAGGCAGGGCACATGCCTGGGTTTTAGGCCAGTTCCCAGCAGGGGACTCATGAGAGGCAACCATACATTGATATTTCTCTCCTTCTTTCCTTCCCTTCCCCGCTAAAGATAAATAAATGAAATCTTTTTAAAAAAAGATAGTGTTAATCTATTAAAAGATAGTAGTGTCACAATAAGGATATAGAGGGGGTGCAGTGCACCAATCTAGCACTTGATGCTTCTGCTGCGAGCAATATGGAACAGTGCCTTCTGGGTTTGTGCGGTCCCACAGTAGTCTGAAGGACAGCCTCTCTATTCCCTATATTCCCAGTGGAGCATGAAGTAGACTAACAGGACTTAGGATGTGTGAGGTGAGGAATCAATACCTGGTTTCCTGCTGGGCAGCAGGATGAACAGAGGAAGCAGATAGGATTCCTGTGGAATATGAGATGACAAGTGATTTTATAGATGAGTAGAGGGGTATCCCTAGGCGTGTATTTGGGGTTTATAGAAAAAGAAGAGTGTGGAGATACTTCAGTTAAAGAACTCTCAGAGACTCCTGGCATTTAATAATGGGGTAAAGAAGGATATGGAACTTGTGCTGGGGGAAACCATGCTAATTGCTCATTGCCTGGAAGACTTCTCAGGCAAGTGCTGAAGGTCCTCTACAAAACGTCTCCAGGCACATTTGCAAGTCATACCAGACTTCTCATTCCTTGTCTGGGTACCCATTTCAGATGTTACCTTCTCCTTGAATTCTCGTTTTTTAGGTAGATACAACAAAATTCCTAATAGTATTCTAAGCTATGTGATTTTCACCCTAAATTGAATTCTAATTATTTGTATATTTGGCTGTTTTCCAAAGATTAAGGATGCTTAACAAATACTGAATTGAATAGATTTTGATAGAAATACCTCTTTTTTGCCCTGGCTGGTCTGGCTCAGTGTATTGAGTTCTGGCCTGTGAACCAAAGGGTCACAGATTTGATTCCCAGTGAGGGCACATGCCTGGGTTGTGAGGTCAGGTCCCCAGTTGGGGACACATGAAAGGCAACCACACACTGATGCTTCTCTCCCTCTCTTTCTTCCTCCCTTCTCTTCTCTCTAAAAACTAAATAAAATCTTTTTTTTAATCTGTTTTTTTATTTAAGCCAAATCTGTGGAATTTATAAATTTATAGCAGATTGATGTAACAAATATGTTGGATAATTCAGTTAGCAATAGAAAATGGGACTAAGGATATTAAAGTCATTAAGAATTCTACCACTTAGGAGATAGTGTGATTCATGTGATAGTATCTCAATTTACATGAGGTAATGTTTACATTTTTGAAATAGTCATTGTTTTTTGTGTGTGTGTGTGTGTGTTTATTTGGGGGGTACACATTTCAAAGATACTGGTAACTGGTATCTCTAGGCTTAATGATTGTGTCCAATTCTTGTATAATTGGTATATGTTTACTTAGCCTCTTGATTGGTATGATAGTGCTTCAGATGCTCTTCGGGACCTCTGGAGAGCTGTTAGGGAGGTAGGTGAGTTGGGAGGGTGGGGTCAGTCAGCACAGAGTTTCCTTACAGCACCTCCGTTTATAAGTGTCTCAAATGTAGGGGTTCTATGTCAAATTTCCTTTTACAAAAGGTTTGAGCTTCTTTTAAAAATTGTTCATCTAGTCCTGGCTGGGTAGCTCAGTTTTTTAGGGTGTTGCTGGATTCACCGAAGTTTGTGGGTTTGATCTTTGGTCAGAGCACATACAAGAGCCAACCAGAGATAGGCATAAAATAGATGGGGGGAGGTTAAGAATAGTATAGGAAACAAAGAAGCCGAAGAACTTTTATGTACTACCCATGGACATGAACTAAGTTTGGGGGGAATGCTGGAGGGTGGGGGGTAAAGGGGGAAAAATTGGGACAATTGTAACAGCACAATCAGTAAAATACACTTTAAAAAAGAGTCATCCAGTGAATACATTAAGTGGAATGACAAATCAATGTTTTTTCTCTCTCTCTGTTAAATCAATAAAAAAATTTTTTATTGTTAATCTACTGCTATATGGCATGTCTTAAACCAGAAGATATATAGTACATTTATAATAAATCAGCAGTGAAACTTTGTTGTATTTTATCAGCAGAAGGACTGTCGGGTTCATAGAATTGCTTTTTTTTTTTTTTTAAGCTTTTTAAAGATGATATCAGGTATTTGTTGACAATGGACAAATTATGGCGAAAAAGGAAACCTCCAGTTCCATTGGACTGGGCTGAAGTACAGAGTCAAGGTAAAGGGTACATTTTTAGTCTTGGGGATACATTGGGATATTCCCTCTGTCTTTCCCTGTTATTTCTTGACAGTGGTATATAAGTTTATGGTAAGAAGTTTAAACAGTTCAGAAAAGTACGAAGAAGGGAAAATCACTGGAAATCTTACCACCTAGAGAAATAGTAACTGCTAATAATGTTTTAGGGAATGTCTGGTCGTCAGATCTATGTACATAGACACAGCAGTTGTGTATGCACTTTAGATTATGGAATCATGTAAGTTCACATGCTCTGACCTATTCTTTTAGTAAATAATATTTAGTCCCTTACAGTTAATATTTTGTGGTTTCATATTTTCCCTAAGACAGTATAGCAATGAGGACATGTGTACATAGATCTCTGTACCTTCGTGTGATTATCTCTTTAAGATTTAAATTAGGAACATATTTAACACTTTTAAATGTGAGTAAAACTATTGCAGTAGTGACAACTCCCTTATCTTACTCCCCCCTCAACACATTATCTCTGCCGTATCTGAATTGTATTGTAATTGGGGTATGCATAGCAGTGGTCAGCACATTGGAACTTAAAGGGTCCCAGGAGATTAGGGGATGTCAATTGAGAGCAGTTTTCTGTAGTAATGAATACTTGAATTTACAGACCAATTTAAGAATGAGTCTAATAGTGTCCACTTATCGAGTATTTACTATAGATATAATGTTTACCATCTTACCTGTATTAATTATATTCTTGAATCCTCCAATAACATTGTGAGGTTCTGAAACAGTCTTGTACCTTTCTTATCTCAGTATTAGCTAATATATGTATCTTGTACAAATATATGTTTCATAGTGATAATTACTAAGCAGAATTTCTTCTATATTATTTTCTTACTGGTCAGGCATTGAATTGTTAAAATAGTAGAGGAATGATGTTTAATAGTGAAATTTCTAATTTGTTTCCTCTTAGGGGAAGAAATCAATGCAGCAGCAGATCAACAAAATGAACCCCAGTTAGGTCTGAAAGACCAGCAGGTTCTGGATGTAAAGAGTTATGCCCGTCTTTTTTCAAAGAGCATTGAGACTTTGAGAGTTCATTTAGCAGAAAAAGGGGATGGAGCTGAGCTCATATGGGACAAGGTTCGTTTTGAAGTAGTGTGGCAATTACTCACATGTCAAATTGTGTATTTTAGTTCAGTTGTAATCAGAATCTAGTAAATATTTGAATATTGTTTATTCTGCCAGATTTTAAGGATATAGTATTGCTTTTGTTTGGATGTTTTTATCTTTAGTTACTACATTGAACTATGAGTTTTCTGTACATTAATTCAGGTAATATCATAAAACTTTGTGGTTTATAATTATGTTGGCTAGAGAAATATTGTGCATGTTTTGGAATAAAATACTTTATAGACTTAAGAAAACTTCCTGTGTGGTAGACATTTGTAACTAAAAGTCAAAATCCTTTTGGAGATGTGAGCATTATAAATATTTTGGAGTTGTGGCACCTCTCAGAACAAAAACGAGACATAATTATCCTTACGAGTTAATATATAATAGTATTTTGCAATTAGATGTGATTATTTTGAGGTTTAATTAGTTTTACTTATTTTTAATTATAGGCAATATTTTCTATGGCTACAAGTGATAATCTATACAAAGTTTATGTGTTTCTCTGATGGTAAAGATTTGCTATGAGTTTTAAAGTGAGAGAAAAAGTTTAGTCAGTTTTAGCAAACCAAGATGATAGATAACTTTGTGCAAATTTTGAAATTATGGTTGAATCAGACATCTAAAAGTGAAACTAGTAAATTTAGGTGTTAGGGATTCTTATAAATATTAGTCTCTTGGGTATATGTATTATAAGGAGTAAGTATTTTTAAAAATATTTTCATTGTTATTTTAATAGGGATTTGGGAAGTTTTCATTGGTACACAGGGACTAGATAACTTGGAATAGGAATTGTTACCCTCAGAATAAAATCTACACCTAATGTGAACATGATTAGCCAGCCAATTGCCTAGGGAAGTAATTTATGGACACTGCATTGGGTACTGTTAAATATTTCAACTTAATTCTAACTACAACCTTATGAGATGTTTATATAATTTCCCTATTTAACATATTAAGGAATTTTGGGTCAAGGAGGTTGATTTGCTTGAAGTTACACAGCCAGCCAGTAAATTATATAGAGAATCCACATCCTGTCAGTACTTTTTCTTCTTACTTTGGTGCTTCTGAATTGTAGGGTAGGATACTATCTTCTCAGGAAAGCAGGAAACCTTGCCAAAATCTAATTAAAGAGACTAGGATATAGTCACAGAAAGAATATAGATTGTGAGGGGGAAACTTTGCCATGCAGTTCAGGTATTGCCATATCTGAAAAGAAATAGCAAATGTAGGAGAGTGGTGTATATATGAAGGGAATTAGGAGAAGGAAAGCTAAAAGGAGTTGTCCAAGTATTTCTGAGGCTTTAATAAACAGCTTTCTCAAAAAAGCCTCTTTTTCTTTGCCTGAAATCTGTGCTTGTCAAACACTCTTATCATTACAAGCATACCTCATTTTATTGTATTTTGCTTTGTTGCATTTCATGGGTGTTGTGTTTTTTAACAAACTGAAGGCAGGACCCTCAACCAGCAAAAGGATTATGACTTGCTTTATTATGATACTTGCTTTATTACGGTGGTCTGGAACTGAACTGGCAGTATCTGTGAGATATGCCTATACTGAATGATGGACCCAGGAAAGGATTGCCATTGTCAATGAATGGAACTGGTGTTTGGATCTGTACACTTAGTTTACAGTCCATTTGTTTAAGCAGGATGAGTTCCTATAAACCTGGTGGCTCATGGCATTCTTGTCAGATTACTTCCCCGGTCAGCTGATGATGAGACCTTTGCCCTCTACTCATCCAGTCTCCCCACTACTGTGAGGTTTTACCTCTCCCTGAAGGTCATCTCTTGTTCTGGTTCACTGACTGCAATGTTAACAAACATGTGAAAGTATTGTTCTGAAAGTATAACTAGGTAATTAGTAAGTTTGTGGGGAGACTTTAAGTTATTTAACTTATTGGCAGGATGACCCATCTGCAATGGATTTTGTCACCTCTGCTGCAAACCTCAGGATGCATATTTTCAGTATGAATATGAAGAGCAGATTTGATATAAAATGTAAGTTGCTTTGTACTTCACTTGTATCTTCTAAAATGCTAAATTATTCTTCTTTTTTAGCAGTTAAACATATTTATCTTTTTTTTAATTTTTAATTTTTTTAGCAATGGCAGGGAACATTATTCCTGCTATCGCTACTACTAATGCAGTGATTGCTGGGTTAATAGTATTGGAAGGATTGAAGATTTTATCAGGAAAAATAGACCAGTGTAGAACAGTGAGTATTTCTATTTGTGTTATTTTTAATTCAACCTCTTTGTAAAGTAATATTTGCAGAGGAAAAAAGTAATTTATAAAGAAACACATTAAACTGACAATTAAAAAATTAAATCAATAAAACTGGTTTAAAGCAGTGGAAAAATAATTGTTCCAATTACCTTGTGAGTGCTGAGGTCTCTGGTTTTTAAATTTTGTTTGGTTTGTAGTGCCCTCCTTTTTTTTCAATTACAGTTTACATTTAGTACTGTTTTTTTTTTTTTCCTTAGTTTCAGGTGTACAGCATAGTGATTAGATAGTCGTAATCTTTACATAGTGTTCTCTCCAGTATTTCCAGTACCTACCAGACACCATACATAGTTATTACAATATTATTGACTATATTCCCTATGCTGTACTTTACATCCCTGTGGACATTCCTGCTTTTAAGTTATTTTACTTTAAATTTGTTTTATATTCTTTGATAATGTTAATGTCGGCAGTCTTATGAATGAATCTACGGTTATGTCTGCCACATCTCAGTATATTGTTTGCTTGTATAGTGCATGATTTTTTAACTGACTTAGTATTTGTTAAAATTGTATCTTTGATAATTCTTTAAGGACCCATTGAAGGTGTATTTCTTCAAAGAGGATTTATGTTTACTTATATCTGAGTGCCTGGGGTCCTGCCAATCTGGGACCATTTTACAATTCTTTAGCTTTTCAATCCACATACATATTCAGCCAGCAAATCTGCATGGGCCCTATATTATTGTAATTAATTATAAGGAAGTTCCCCCACTCCTTGAAGCACCAAGGTCAAGGTAATTTTTCTTGTTATTTCTGTGGGGAAGATATTTTGCTATTACTTTCTCTTCTCCCCTTGCAGGTTCTTGTTTTATTTAATTGTCTCCTTAGGTGTACCTCAAGATTAAAGCCACTTGGATATTCTCTTTGAATTCCTGCTTTCATTCTGTGTTGAGTTTGTGTGTCTGAAGATGCTTTTCCTCCCTTACCAGCATAGGAATTTAAAAAACTCCTTAAAAATGTTGTTAGGTGCCTTGACCAGGTGGCTCAGTTGTTTGGACCATTGTCCTCTGCACCAGAAGGTCACGGGTTTGATTTCCAATTAGGGCACATACCTGGGTTGCAGGTTTCATCCTTGGTTGGGTGTGTGGGGGAGGCAACCAGTTGGTGTTTCTCACATCCATGTCTGTCTATTTCCCTCTCCCTCACTGACCCCTGTCTGTCCCTTCCTCTCTCCCTCTAAAATCAATAAACATATCTTCAGGTGAGGATTAAAAAGATGTATGTATGTTGTAGCCAATATTTTTGCTATTTACGTTCCCCTTTTTACTATAATGTTGAAATAAAAGGACCAATTTACTTTCAGGAATTTATTATTTTTTTTCAAAGAAACCTAGTCTGCAGCAGTACTCTTGTTTTTCAGTGCCATTATTGATGCAGTCTTAAAATACCTTATTGTTTTCATAAAATTTCAGGGTGAAGGAGTATAGAATCATATTGCCATTTTTCAGTCTGCCATCTTTCATTAATTTTTTGCTAATGTCCTGGCTGGTGTAGCTCAGTGGTTGAGTGCGGGCCTGCGAACCACATGATCGCGGTTCGATTCCCAGTCAGGCACATGCATGGGTTGCAGGCCAGTTCCCAGCAGGGGACTCACAAGGGGGCAACCATACATTGATATTTCTCTCCTTCTCTCCTTTCCTTCCTCTCTAAAGATAAATAAAATATTTAAAAAAAATTTTTTTTTGCTAATGTATCTTTAATTTCTAAGAACTTCATTTTTTGATTTCTACCTTTTTATAGCAGCCTTAATTTATCCTGTGCCCACCTTATGCCTTTGAGCTCACAAACATTTCTAATTGTTAAATTTATTAAAATGTCCGCTATTTCTTACAATATCCTTCTTGGTTTTTCGCCGTCTCAGCTCTGTTCCTCTCAGGTTAATGATATTATCTCTGGCTTTTATTTGTTTATAATGAATTTCAGGAAGGGTTGATAGTGTTAACTTGGGTATTAGCAGTGTTAGTGATTGTTTTTATTACTTTTAGTTTGCTAAGGCACAATTACCTTTCCAGTGATGTCCAAGATCAAACAAATCTATTCCCCATTATATGCTGCTTCCAGACCCGCCTGTACAATGGGTAGTACTGGTAATACTGTTCATACAGGAGGTCTCTTCCTACCACTTAACTGCCTCCCAAGGAATTTACTTCTTTAAGCTTGGGGGAATCTGTGTAGTTTTTATCTTTAGAACTAATTAATCTTAGCAAATACCATACTACATGTTAGTCACAAATGACAATTTGTGTATCAGCTTTTAGTATCGACTTGACATTTGTATTAATCTGGCTAGTGTTTCAAAACTTTATAGTAGTATGAGGTTAGGGCCCTTTTAAAATTTTTATTTATTTTAATATATTTTATTGATTATGCTACTATAGTTGTCCCATTTTCACACCCCTCCACCCTACATATCCCCTCTCACCCACATTCCCCCCCTTTAGTTCATGTCCATGGGTTGCACATATAAGTTCTTTGGCTTCTACATTTCCTATACTGTTCTTAACCTCCCCCTGTCTATTTTCTACCTACCATCTTTGCTACTTATTCTCTGTACCTTTTTCCCCTCTGTCCCCCTTCCCTGTTCATAATCTTACATGTGATCTCTATGGAGGTCTGTGGTTCTCCTGTTCTAGTTGTTTGCTTTGTTTTGTTGTTGTTTTTGTTTTATGGTGTGGTGGTTAATAATTGTGAGTTTGCTATTATTTTACTGTTCATATTTTCTGTTCATCTCCTTTTCTTAGATAAATTCCTTTAATATTTCATATAATAGGGCTTGGTGATGATGAACTCCTTTAACTAGACCTTATCTGAGAATCACTTTATCTGCCCTTTCATTCTAAATGAAAGCTTTGCTGGGTACCTCAATCTTGGTTGTAGGTCTTTGGTTTTCATGACTTGGAATACTTCTTCTCAGCCCCTTCTTGCCTGTAAGATCTCTTTTGAGAAATCTGCTGACAGTCTGATGGGCACTCCTTTGTAGGTAACTCTCCTTTTCTCTTGCTGCTTCTAGGATTCTCTCCTTCATTTTTATCATGGATAATGTAATTATGATGTGCCTTGGTGTGTTCCTCCTTGGGTCCAACTTCTTTGGGACTCTCTGAGCTTTCCTGGATTTCCTGGAAGTCTATTGCCTTTGCCAGATTGGGAAAGTTCTCCTTTATTATTTGTTCAAATAAGTTTTCCACTTGTTCTTCCTCTTCCCCTTCTGGTACCCCTATAATCTGGATATTGGAACGTTTAAAGATGTCCTGGAGGTTCCTAAGCCTCTCCTCATTTTTTTGAATTTTTGTTTCTTCATTCTCTTCTGGTTGGATATTTTTTTCTTCCTTCTGGTCCACTCCATTGATTTGAGTCCCAGTTTTCTTTCCATCAGTATTGGTTCCCCATACATATTCCTTCATTTCACTTAGTATAGCCTTCATTTTTCCATCTAATTTGCCACCAAATTCAACCAATTCTGTGAGCATATTGATTACCAATGTTTTGAACTATGTATCTGATAGGTCGGCTACCTTTTCATCGCTTAGTTGTATTTTTTCCTGGAGCTTTGATCTCTTCTTTCATTTGGGCCTTTTATGGTGTCTTGACACGCCTGTTACTTAGTGAGGGGCAGAGCCATAGGTCTTCACCAGAGCGTGGTAACCCACATCTCTGGGTTGTAATGCTGCATGTCGGGAAGGGGTCTGTGAGGGAACAGTGGTGCTTGCTCTGCTCTCTGCCGGATTTCAGTCACTTCCCCTGCTCCTCACCAGCGAACTGGGCCCTTCTGGTGCTGATTACTGGTAAGTGGGCTTGTGTGCACTCTAGGACCCTGTGGGTCTCTCCAACGAACTTACCTGTGAGGCTGGGAGTTTCTCCCGCTGCCTCCTCAACACCCACAGGTGTTTTCAGTCAGTGGTTTGAGGCTTTACTTTTCCCTCCTGCCGGGGCCCTGGGTTGAGCAGACTGTCCAGCTCCCCAGTTGTTTCTTCCGGTTATCTGCACAGAAATGTGGGACCACCCTCTCTACTAGCCGCCTCCTCGCTGGGTCCGCTGGCCACTGCCTTGCCACTAGTCCTCTCTGCCTGGCTGCCCGTTTCTGCCCCACCTGCCGATCTGGACGAGTGTGTCTTCTTTACCTCCTTGGTTGTCGGACTTTCTTACAGTTCAGTTTTCTGTTGGTTCTGGTTGGTTTAGTTTTTAAATTGTTGTCCTTCTTTTGGTTGTGCGAGGAGGCACAGTGTGTCTACCTATGCCTTCATCTTGGCTGGAAGTCTGGGCCTTTTTTAAATTAAAGTGTAGTTTTAAATTTTTCCTTGGTTCTTAATATTTTATGTTCGGGTATTAGGGAGATGGTAAATAGGTGCCTGCATAAAGTGCCAGAGGTACATTATTTTTCTCATAATTATGTAAATGTTAATGTTGTAGTTGCAGATTTGAAAAGAAAGGCCAAGCACATTGGTTCCATACATTTATGAAAACATTATCATTAGTTGGAGGTATTAATGTATTGGTCTTGTTGATAAGTTGGCTTTAAATTGATAAGAATAACTAACTACCAGGAAGGCACCTAAAAGCTGATTTAAAGACACCAGAGATGAGTATGGCTAAGTCCTTAGTGTTGCTGAGTTACTTTGCAAGATAGCCTAGTGTCTTCAGTACAGGGAGATTTCTTTTCAGTAAGCTCAGCCTTTCACATAGCTGGTAATTTGAAAAGTAGTTTGGAAAATCGGGCTCTTATGGTCATGATTTTCCTTACCCAACTTCAAATTGTATGATGTATAAAATTGACTTGAATTTGATTTCTGCTTATGTTTTTTCTTCCTCCAAAGATTTTTTTGAATAAACAACCAAACCCAAGAAAGAAGCTCCTTGTGCCTTGTGCACTGGATCCTCCCAACCCCAATTGTTACGTATGTGCCAGCAAGCCAGAGGTGACTGTGCGACTGAATGTCCATAAAGTAACTGTTCTCACATTACAAGATAAGGTGAGTGCAGAGGCTAGTTCTCTCACCCAAGTTTGTTCTTTTTCCTTTTTCTTAAAAACAAAACAACAACAACAAAACTCCTCAAGTTTTCTTTTGCCTTTTACTGTGTTGCTGCAATAACAAACTAAAAGCCACATAATTACTCTTTGAAAGCCTCTGGCTACTGAAGTGTGATGCTCTGATAGCCTTGGTCACTTGACCATATGGGATCCTGCTGGCTTTCTTTCTCTGTGGTTCCAGAATATGTGTTTCACATCCCAGAAAGGAATGAGCTGTATATGTAGAAAATGTACCACAAGTACTACAGAAGTGGTACAGTATCTTGGCAGGCAAGAGACTCTCTGCATGCTCTGTTTCCCAGTTGGTGTATAAATTCTGTATTTTTGGCAGACAGGGCGTATCCTTAAACAGTTTGGTGACGGTCCTGATTCTGGTGTGTTAAACTAATCCCTGAGAAGATCAGCATTTATAGACCTGCATTCACCTATATTGCTCTATAGTGTTGCTGGGGGTTATGATGTGGTCCTGTTCTGTGGCCTGGTTTTCAGGTTCCTCCTAAACTGGCTAGTTTAGTTCCTTTATTAGGGAAGATGTCAAAAATGTCCTGGTGGGTATCACATCCCACTTTTGGGATCACTTCAGATGGTTCTCTGATTATATCCATCATCATGTTATATATTTACATACCTCCTAGACCTTGATGGTCGTCCTAAAGGTTTCCTAAGAGGGAATGGCCTTTCCCCCAGAAATGGACATAAGAGCAGGTTAATTAGATCTTATGTTTTGGATGGCGAAATAGCAGGACTTAGAATGCTGGTTGGCAGAGGGTCGTTCTCCTACCTTCTTTCTTAGGAAATAATTGTAGTTGGCATCTACTCATTCTTGAGCTTACAGGCCATTCCACTATTTGTAGAATAAAGGGACCTTCAGAGAATTCCCCCATTTTCTTTTTTTTTTTTTTTTTTTTAGGAGCAGGTAGATTTGACAGAATATTACCAATTTTGATTCATCTTCAAATTTAAAGTGAAATGGAAGGGCAAGACCATCTGAGAATCAGGTTAATGAGAACATTTCTGTTTGTAAAACATCTGCCAATACAGGATTGTCATAGAGTAAGGAACTATGTAATATATCTAGTTCAGTACCTGATCTGCAGGGAAGAACAAAGTACCAAGAGCCAGTCAAGGAATTCTCAGTCCCCCATATGGAGGAAGTTGTTTCTGATCTTATCAGTGGTCAAATATGAGGGTGGAACATGAGTGTGAGATCATTGTGTGCATTCCCACTGCTTTCCTACTTGTCATCAGGTATCTTATGAGCAACTTTGCCCCTCTCTGGTAGAAGGGGAAAGTAAGACCTTTTAAGGAAAAAAGTGTCTATTTTTAGGGTCTTTAATTACACATATTAATATTTTGAATCTTCTTTTCTGTAGATTGTGAAAGAAAAATTTGCTATGGTAGCACCAGATGTCCAAATTGAAGATGGGAAAGGAACAATCCTGATATCTTCAGAAGAGGGAGAGACAGAAGGTGTGATGCATTGCATTTATTCACTTCCTTCATTTTGGTTGAGATGCCTAAAGGAAGGGTGCACATTAGTTTAACCATTTGCTATATATGTTACTCAGTATCACAGCTGAAAGGTGCAACATGTGGTCAAGAAGGTGCCCTTTTCAAGACAGCATTGCCTTGGTGGGATCATAGCAGTTCTGGTTTTGGGAACTCTGTGTTGTCAGAGTATCTCAGTAACTTTTTCTGAGATACAAGTGCATAGCCACCATTTTTTAGTGACCTCAGTGTTCTTGTCCACTTCAAAGGAACTGCCTTGTGTGTATCATGGATCCTGAGAGGTAATTTGGTAATGAGCAGATTATTCTGGCTGTTAGATCAAAGTACCTAATCAAAGGCTATTAAGTGTTTGGTACAGGAGTGGGGAAGCCTTAATAGCCAGTCCCACTATAGAGTAAAAGATAGTGCTGAAAATTAGTGCCTAGTTTGGGCATTTTAGACTTTTTTTGAAGTTCTCAAGAAAGCCATCTCTTTTGTCATTGCATTTGTCATATAAGGTTCAGTGCATTCAATTGTGTTTAAGCTTTCGTAGTTGAAGATTGGTTCTGGTTGTGCCTCCTTCATCCTTCACTAGTCAGTTCGATTGGACGCACAAGTTCTCTCCCAGCTCTTCTGTCACTTTGGCATCTTAGAATCTCTTGGGTTACCATTTTAGTTGATTTCTTCATATGACATATCTTGCCAGTATATTATTACTTTTAAAACCTGGGGCTTTTTTTTTTTTCTATATTGACTTATTTACCTATGTCTTTACTGGTTAAGTGTTGTCTTGGCTGTAGTTCCTTGTCAAACTGTTTGGGCTGTTAGGTCATGAGTAATTGGAGGCCATGTTTTGGCTGGGTAGTAATCTATTTTAAGAGTCTAGTTGAATTTTTGGGCCCTATCCTAGCCAGCTGTCTTTACAAAAAAAGCAAACAAACAAACAAAAAAAACAAACTTTGTTCATGACTGTCCTCTTAGTTCTAGCCAGTTCTTTTTATGCTGGGACCTTAAAAATAGAAACTGACCAGGAATCTAAGTGGCTTAAATGTGGCTGTTCTCCACCAAATACAGGTGCTGAGGGTGAGATGGCATTTATTTAAATCACACATGGAGTCCTGTGCTATAGGCAGAGTCATACATATTTATAATTCAAGGATGAAAACAACAGTAGTCTGGTTTGAATTAATTTATAGCCTGGAGGAGAGGAGAGATTATCAGCTAGTAGATTTATTGCAGTTTAAGAAATACTAAGGGAAAAAATGTATGAATTGAAACTGGGGAAGGTTAAAGGGGAGATCACAGGAAAAAGAATTCTTGGGCCAGTTCTTGAAGTAAGAACCCTCTGGGCAGAGAAGGGAGTGTGTGCATTTGGGCAGAATGAGTAACTTCTACAAAGGCATGACTTAAAAACAACATAAAAGCCTTTGGGAATGACCAGTTATTTTGTATCACTACAAGGTGGTGTGCTCTGGGTGGCAGTGCTGGCTCACCAGAGGTGCACTGGAGACTTACTGTGGCTGCACGTAATGTGCTTATCTTCTTCCCCCAGTGTCTTACTTCCACCAGGTTTAAGTGGAGCAGTGAATGTGTTTACCAACTAGTGTAATCTGTGGAAGGCGAGTTAAGGGTGTGAGAGTGGAGGCAGGAGCCAGTTAGGGAGGAAAAGAAATGAGGGGAGTGAGGGATTTTTAACTAAGGTAGAAACAGATGATAAACCTTGATATTTGCAAGGTCAGAATTTAGGGCAGTTCTGGTGAATTCAGGTGAAGAAGAGTAGCATTGTTGGGCCTGTACAGGATTGTTGCCCGGACTCCGGCTTTACAGATGATGTTCATTAAACAGGATGGCATGCACAGTAACTGTTTTGAATATGTTTGGGTCTGAGGAATTTGTAGTGAGTGGGGAATGTGTGAAAAGCCTTGGGATTGGAAGTATGGGTAAGAATTACTGTTTTCTGAAGATATTTCAGATAGAATAAAGAGTTAAAATAAATTTATAAAAGAACTAGAAACTGTCAGTTTTTCAGAGTTAGATACTTTCTAAGCATTTTACTTGTAAGCAATGAAAGAAATAATAAAAAAGAAATGACATAAATTTAAATATGATAACTAGGATTAAGATATAGTTTACTCAGTGCACGTCAGGAACTGTAGATACAGTTCTGTATAGTCTGCACCCCTACAGAACAAATATGCAGTAAAGTAGACTGAGAGTTTCAAGGAGAGTGTATATAGGGAGCAAGATGGAGGCGCAGGGTTTTGTTTTCCTTTTCTGAAGACTTTATTATTTTTTTATTAAAAATTTTTTTGCTCTGCTAGTATGGCTCAGTTGGTTGAAGCATCATCCCAGACTTGGAAAGGTCACAGGTTGAATTCTGGGTGAGGGCACATACTTAGGTTGCTGTTCTGATCCTTCTTTGGGGCACATACAGGAGGCAACCAATTTATGTTTTTCTCTTCCTTTCTCTAAAAGCAATGAAAAAATGTCCTTAGGTGAGGGGTCTTTTTGTTTGTTTGTTTGTTTGTTTGTTTGTTTGCATTACAGCTTTACATTCAATATCATATTAGTTTCAGTTGTACAGCATAGTGGTTAGAGAATTATACAGTTTACAAAGTGATCAGTCACCCTGTAAGTCTAGTACCCACCCCTCACTACATGTAGTTATTACAGTATTATTTACTAATTCCCTCTAGCAGGGATGTCCAGCCTACAGCCCGCAGGCCACATCTCATAATGGCTGTGAATGTGGCCCAACACAAAATCATAAATTTATTTAAAACATTATGAGATTTTTTTTTTAATGTTTACATGTTGCAGTGTATTTAATGTGTGGCCCAAAACAATTATTCTTCCAGTGTGGCCCAGAGATGCCAAAAGGCTGGACACCCCTACTAGAGGAAGCAGTTTTGTAGATGAGGCTTGAGTGCATTTACAGGTCAGGAGAGTGAAGCATTTTTTAAAAAATATTTATTTATTTATCTTTAGAGGGGAATTTAAAGAGATAAACTTAATATTTATCTTTAGAGAAACATCAATGTATGGTTGCCTCTCATGTGTCCCCTGCTGGGAACTGGCCTGCAGGGAACTGGCTTGCAACCCAGGCATATGCCCTGACTGGGAATTGAACCGTGATCCTCTGGTTTGGAGGCCTGCGCTCAATCCACTGAGCTACACCAGCCAGGGCCAGGAGAGTGAAGCATTTTAACTTGTAGGAGAGGAAGCATAATTAAGGCAGAAAGGCTCTAGAACAGGTGACACTAAGAGTTTGGTTGGGGGGATTATTCTTCCTCGGAGTATTTACAATTTATGCAGGAAAATTTTATTGAGTGCTAACTGGGTGCTAAGCACATTCTGTATACTGGGGGTATTCAGATGAAGTAGAAATGACATGTGGAAGATAGGAATAGGTCGGAATACTTATTTTGGGGTGGCCACTACTAGCTCTTCATTGAGAGATGTTGAAAATGAAATTTTTATTTAAAAGTTTCTCCTATTTCTGAATTGTAAAGTTTGCTAAAAAGTTCTGTCATGGAAAACCTGTTTGCATCACAGAATATCTTTTGGGCCCTGGTCTGGGTAGCTCAGTTGGTTAGAGCATCTTCCTAATAACATCCAGGTTTTGGTTTTAATCTCTGGTCAGGGTGCATAAAAAAAGCAACCAACGAATGCATAAATAAGATGAACAACAAACTGGTGTTTCTTTCTCTTGCTCTTTCAAAAATGTGCGCGCGCGCGCGTGTGTGTGTGTGTGTGTGTGTGTGTGTGTGTGTGTGTGTGTGTGTGGTTGGTTGTCTTTGATTCCTCGGGATTCCAGATTAATTCGGTTTGAATGGGAGAGGGTTCTCATTTCTTAGTTTGGCACCTTTGAAGTAGTTTTAGCAGTTGATTGTTCAAGGATGAATTTCTGAATGCCTAATATTTTAGTGGATTAGTTTGCTGGGGCTGCCATACCAAAATATGCAGATAGGTTGAATTAAATAACAGAAATTTACTTTCTCATACTTCTGGGGCTAGAGGTCTTAAAGTGCCTGCCTACAGGTTTGTTTTCTCCTGAGGTTTCTCTCCTTGGCTTCTCAAGAGGATACCAGTTAGACTGGATCAGGGCCCACCCTAACAGCCTACTTCTAATCACTTTAAAAAGTGCTAACCAAATACATTCATGTTCTGAGGTTGGGGTTAGGGCTTCAACATATAAATTGGAGGGACACAATTTAGCCTAGAGTAGGGGGTTCAACTTTTTAAAACTAACATGACTGCTCCATAGAGATATAACTAAAGTATCTAAATGTCTTTAAAATTTTGTAGCTAATAATTACAAGAAGTTGTCAGAATTTGGGATTAGAAATGGGAGCCGGCTTCAAGCAGACGACTTCCTTCAGGACTACACTTTATTGATCAACATCCTTCATAGGTAGGAATTATTAATATTTTAACTATAAGAAATTGTTTGCATATATACACTTAAGGTAAAGTATAGATGGATTAAAAATACCTTTAAACCCTACTATTCATTTGAGCACAGTATATTTGCTCGAGTTGGCCACAAAATTCCTTGAGGTTTGACCTACAGAAAAACTTGGGTATTCGGAAATAAAAGGGATAGACAAGAAATGATTAAGGATAACTTGTCAAAGGTGGCTGATCAGAAAAAGGGGAGAAGTCGAGGCATTCAAATAGTTATAATCAGAGGTGAGTTCATTTTAATAATTGAAAAAGAATAATTTCTATTTTTAAAGATTTACTAGAAGAAAGGGAGACATACTTCATTTGTGATCTGTCAAAAGAGCAAGAGAATATTAAAAATTATTCTGTATAGATTCCTGGGTTATAGATTTTTTAAATTTGATTTTACATTCTTTAAAGCCATTCAAAATAATTGCATTATAGAATATTTGCATATATATGGCACAGTTAAAGTATAGATGGTCCTCAACTTTGGTCATTTTATCTGTTGAACAAGATGCAATTTTTGTGCATGCTCATCAGTACTCCTAAACTGCATCCTGACTTAGGACTTTTGGGTACCATCTAACCAACAGCTGTGTCCAGTTGTTTTGCTGGCATCTCTATCTTCATACAAACATACAGTTTGCCTGGTTTGGAGAACATGGTATTTTCTATATTTGGTTTATAAAAAGCATAAAATAACAGGAAAAACTGAATGTGAGTTGTTAGAAATAAGTTTTACAAAGTCAGACATTTGAGTCCAAGATAATGCTAGGAACGATCTCTGGCCTCGGTTAGACACCAGTTGGATGTCAGTGGTGTGCTTGAGTTCAATTGTGAAAGAAAAGACCATGAAAGGACATACACAGTAAAATGGAAATATATCAGATGGTGTCTAAAAGAGGCACAAGTATGGTATTTTTAATCATACATTTTAGCTCTCTGGAACATAACCCCCTTTATAACATGCAAGTCTTTTGTTTGACTTTCATGCATTACACTTTCATACATGTTTTTGGAAACACAAAAGCAGGGTACTGCCTGTAAAAATAGGTGGAAACCCAGAATCCATATATCCTAGTCCTAAAATACCAAATTGTTTTTGTCAAGATCAGAGTAGAGTGTCTAGAATCTTTTCACAAAGTAGCTACAGAAATAATGCCCAAGTTACATTAGGCCATAGAGTTTTAGACTCAATGTTCTGCTTTGGCAGAAAAAAATTCTTATAACTTTTTTTTTTAAACCCTTTCCTTGACCCTGGCCAGATAGCTCAGTTGGTTAGAGTGTCATCCCAATATATCAAGGTTGTAGGCTCAATCTCTAGTCTGGGCACATAAAGAAGCAACCAATAAATGCATAAATACGTGGAACAACAAATCCATGTTTCTTTCTGTGTGTCTCTTTCTAATACTATTTTTTTTTATATAAATTGAAAAATCTCTGATTTGGAGGTATAGTGGTATTACCATTGGAGTTAGATTTTGAATTATCACAAAAATACGTTTTGTATAGTTTTGTTTTTATTTTAGCTCTTTGAAAAATCAGAATCCAAATGCTGGGTGTGTACATATCATACACTCGAAGTTGAGGGAACAGTATCTCTCTGGTGTGTCTTTGCTTTGTAAATATTCATAGCACTGGTCCAGTTTTATCATGTGTGTTCTCTTATAGTGAAGACCTGGGGAAGGATGTTGAATTTGAAGTTGTTGGTGATGCCCCAGAAAAAGTGGGGCCCAAACAAGCTGAAGGTGCTGCCAAAAGCATAACTAATGGCAGTGATGATGGAGCTCAGCCCTCCACGTCCACAGGTGAGTCATGGCCCCAGCCAGCAGGTTATTAATTACCTAACAAGCAAGACTATCTAACAACAAACTATGATTATTACATGAATGTTGATCATAAAGTAGAAATCCATAGGACCACTAGAGGTATGTATTGGTTTGGCATTGATTGTTTTAATGGAGTTTTGAATGTATGACCCATGAAACCATTTAAGGCTGGAAACACTTTGTTTTTTTGTTAGTGGATTTTTACAACTGGAAATATCTGAGTTTACTATTAAATAAAGACCATTCATTCTTAGTAATAGTAGTAGTAGTGGTGGTGGTGGTGGTAGTAATGTTGGATTTTGTATCCCTGTGTTACTTAGGGGTGACAGATCAATGCATCTGTTTTGAGTGTGCAGATGTTTAGTGAGTGTAGAATTGTAGCATTTCACAGTTTTCTCAGAACCAGTATGACTTTGGGGAAATGCATCAGAGGCTCTTTTTCCTTGGGTTTTCAGTGCTGATGCTTGGTGCCTTATTGTGCTGGATTTGGCTATTTAGTAACACACACACACCCTCTTCATTCTGTAAGTTGGGAAAGTAAAAGTTACCAATTTTTTTACTTGTTTCCATTTCTTTGATCCTGGGTCTTTGGTGTTCTTTGGAATGTGTTTCTCAGTTCTGATGTTCTCTAGAGTTTTAAAGATGGACTTTGAGAATATCTAGAGAGTTTGGTCCACTTGTGGACCATGGGTTCATGACCTTTTTTCCCCTCTGAAAATCCATCACCCATTGAAGGAAGGACTATGGTAGTTTTTTAAAAATCATAACTTGAAATGTGCATTTATTGATCTTCTGTGGGTAGGTTTTTGGAGGCTGTAGCACTAAGATCAATCCTCTGCTTTTGATTGTTTTTCTGGGCGGGGGCACAAAACCAACTGTGGTGTAAGGTTAAAACCATGTACTATAGAGTCCCCACTCTGGGTTTGTATCCTGACCTCACCCTCTACTGTTGTGTGACCTTGGGCAAGTCAGTCTCTTTGTGCCTCAGTTTTCTTTTCTGGAAAACAGATAATAATATTATCTTCTTTATAGGGTTGTTGTGATGATTAAATGAGTTGTTATATGCAAAGTGCTCAGAACAGTTCCTGGCACATTGTAAGTGCTATATATATGTACACATATATATATATTTGTTGTTTTGTTGCTGTTGTTTATAATTATTACTGCCATTACCAGTATTAGGAATTATACCCTTCCATTTTCTGTTGGAGAAATAAATAGAAACAAGGAACTGGAATAATTTCTCCGAGTTACATAATGTTTGTTACAAGTTTTTGTTTTGATTGGAAAAGGAATAGGTGCTTGTTACAGAAAACATTAAAACAGTACAGGAATATGTAAAGTATAAAGTGAAGGTTCCCTAAGGGTAGTCGTTCTTAAGTCTGGTGTATATCAGCAGAATTAGCTTTTCATTTATATGAAATAGTGATGAGCCACTAGTAACTCCCATACTTTTAACCATGTTTTCATTTTTCTTTCTCGGAAATAAGCACAAGAGCAAGATGATGTGCTCATAGTTGATTCAGATGAAGAAGGCCCTTCAAATAATGCTGATGACATAAGTGAAGAAGAGAGAAGTCGCAAGAGGAAATTGGATGAGAAAGAGAGTATCAGTACAAAGAGGTCACGCACAGAACAGACAAAAGAGCTTGATGATGTTATAGCATTAGATTGAACAGCAATGCCTCTAACAGAACCCTCTTATTGCATTAGGTCACCTGGGCAGATCCAGGTTGCTATGTCCTTTGTTCCAAAGGTAAAAGGTTGACACCAGTGACTTGAAGATGATTCTGCCGCGTTTAAAAGCATTCATTTTGCTAGAACTGTTAGACACATTGCAGTATGCTGTTTGGAAAGTAGGAATATAGTTCTAAAACCCTTTGAACAAAGCATTTATGTAACCAGTCATGAGATGAAACAACAGAATGCATGTTGCCTTTTCAATGTAAATACCCTTAGATATCATTTAATAGTTTAAAATATTGTGGTTTAGTAAAGTTGATACCTGGTTATAAATATTATGCCTTTATTTTTGGTTAGAAAAAGAATTATTTTTAGCCTAGATCTAACCATTTTCATACTCTTAAACAGATTCAAAAAGTATCAAGTGCTATGCATTGAAACTTGTTTTTAAATATTAATTGGCACTATGTATATTGATGTAAAACAATGTTACTTTACTCAAGTTATCAGCTTGTACTGCCTGGTATGTCTGTGTAAGAAGCCAATTTTTGTGTATTGTTACAGTTTCAGGTTATTTATATTTGATGTTTTGTAAAACTCAAATACAACTATGCTGTACTATGGACCAAATAAATGGCCTCTGCATACTTGTTACACATGCCTGCACAGTTCACATGTCTGCTGCCTTGTTGGGTTTATCCATTGTGTTTACTGCAGGCATGCAAAATTTTTTCCTTTTAAAGAGATAACTTGTAATGGATGTGATGGTTAAAAGATCTTCACTGTTTGCCACAGATGCATACTTTCTCAAATAAAGCTTTTAATGGCGATGTTGCTTTCTAAATTTGAGTTGTAAACAGTTGGCCTTTTGTTGAGAGCATTTAACATCTTTGGTCAGCCCCAGTAACTTGTAGCCTTGGATTTGAGGTTACAGAGGGTGAGAGTCTTGCCTTGATTCTGCATTCTTCTTTGAGTTGTTCCCTCACTTCATCAGAGTTCTTCTTGAGGGTACCAGACATTTTGGGCCCAACTCCAGCCTGCAGATGTGTCCAGAGCAGCTATGGATGGATCAGCACTCACACCTCTGCCTGGACCCCAGAGGGCCATTAGAATATCTCCTCACACAGATCTGCCTTGAGTTTTCAGATAACAAACTCAGGAAGCTGTTTCCCTATTCTCCATGTTTGCCTTTGGATTTTTGGCCTCAGTCAACTAAATTTCAAATTGATAACTTACTGTCTCACTTTGTATAATTCTTGCCACCCAGTTTATTAACTCTTATTCCTTGTTTTGTATAATTTTAAATTCAGCATACAATGAAAACCTTTGGGAAAATATATTGAACAACACAGCCCTCAGGAGCATACCACTTAAAGTTTCCAAGATGGACTGACTTCAGCCTTCTGATAGCAACTGCAAGCAGTCTGGATCCCTGCTCACAATTCTGAGCCTGTGAGGTTCACTTTGCTTTCAGAGTTTTAGGAACTTCATTTTCCTCCAT
This sequence comes from Artibeus jamaicensis, assembly GCF_021234435.1. Classification (NCBI taxonomy): domain Eukaryota; kingdom Metazoa; phylum Chordata; class Mammalia; order Chiroptera; family Phyllostomidae; genus Artibeus; species Artibeus jamaicensis. The sequence continues at coordinate 247,588 of NW_026521896.1, read as the reverse complement.
AAAAACACTTCAAAGTCACAGAACTAAGTAACAGATAAAAGAAATATCCTGAAATACCACCTCTCAGAATAATTTTTGGTTAACTGGTTGGTTACTGAGAATCTTTGTTTCGAAATTTGAATTCTGAAAAACTCAGAAATTTGCATTTTGAAATCCTCTTAATTACTTAAAACCTTGACCTGCCTTTTTAGATATAGTTGACAGCAGTGTTTCTGGCATTTCTGTATATGTTCTTTTTTTTCCCATTTGAAAGTATATGGAAGTGTGTGTCAGTTTGATCTATGGAGGTATGTTTCTATTTTGGCAGAGCATAATTTTCATTTTTTCAACAACTCTATATTTTTTCAGCAGTTTCTGTTCATTTTCTACCTGTTTTTAAATAAACTCTATCAGCAAGGCAGGTCTGACTCCCGGGGTCCTGCTCAACTAGACTTAACCAAACCCAAGCTGCATCCTCTCCCCTGGAGTGGGGAGACACTTTAGATCTGGTTGTATTTCTGGTTTTCGCCTGTGAGTTATCTTCTCTGGGAGAGCCTGGAGCAGGGCTCCTGAAGTGTTTCCCCTGCAGCTCCAGCTTCAAGTACAGGCTGGCAGACTATCTTCCAGCCTAATTGGAAGCACTCTGAGGACTGAAGTTGACCAAGACAGTCAGTCCGTGGTCCCAAAGGTCAATCTGCATTACTGAAGGCTCAAATGAAAGAATTCTTCATGGTACCACAAGGCTAGAGCCTGAATCCTTAATAACTAATAAGGCAAAGATCATCAATTGATGCCAAAATCTTTAGTAAAAGAACCTTTGCTCAGTACTCCAATGCTGTACAGGTAACTTGTGAAAGGAGACAGTCTTGACAATGGACTGATGTCTGTCTGGCACTAGTAGTCAAGTGATAAAACCCGGCATCACTAATGGGACAACCTGATAACATGCTTCCTGATCAAATAAAAACTAAAACAGCATCTAGGCAAAAAAAAAACACCTGAATCTAAACCAGTATCTAGACTTAAGTTGTAGCTGACAGAAAATAAAGGGGTAAGAGGAACAGGTGAAAATTGGGAGCAAATGATGGGACAAGTACAGGATGTAGGTCAATCTAGAACTCAAGCGCAAAAAAAGAATCTTGTGACAATTGGAAATTTGAAAATGGGATAAATTAGGTGATAATAGAATTATTTTCTTAGGTATGATAATCTTGTAGTTATGTCAGACAGCATCCTGAAATTGGAAATATTAGGGATGAAACTTTGTAATACAACTTAAATGGCTTGGCAAAAGGTATAATACAGGAAGAGAAAAAGCAAATTAACCTTGGCAATTGGTGGAGCCTATATATATTGTTCATTGTACTATCCAACTTATCTCTGAAAACTCAGCAAAGTGGGGATTTATATATGGTCTACTTTCCTTTTGTGCCTATGTGTGACTTTAAAGTTTTGTATTGAGTATATTCTATGATTGAAATCAGAAGGCAATAAAAATTATTAAAAGAAAAAGTTGGCGTGAGAGCATTACAGACAGGGATTCCTGGGTTCATTGATCAAGTCAGTTTTACTCATCCTTGTTGCTAGGCTGTGACTTAGGAAGAATTCTTTCATTTGAGCCTTAAGAAACTTAGGAAAAGTTAAGTTGTCACTAGTAGACTAATTAGAAGCTGCCAGAAAGCATTTGGTTCATAATAAATGTTCCTGTTACTGAAAATAGCCCATTGGTGGCACATGTCTTAAGTGTACTTTCCCTATGGAACATGGGCAAATTTAAGCCTTTACTAATAGCCTTTTTTTTTAATATACAGAAAAAGAAAACAATTAAAAATAAGCAATCCGGAGAAAAAGGTCAGATGTTTCTAGTTACTGTGACTTGTAGAGGTGGCAAAGTCCTTCCATTTCCTTGCACCTTAACAGTAATGTTCCTGAGGTCCAGAACCTCCACTGGAGCATTTTGCAGGAGGATATATTTAGAGAAGTATTTTTATAGGCACTTTCATACTGGGAATACATTATTAGCATTCTGCACACAGAAGGAACTTCCTCCTGCCCCGCCCCCAATATCTAATTTTAAAATCCAGCCAAAAATGAGAAATTTTTGAACTGTTCACTGAATCAACTGAATTGAATTATAGGGCTATGATGCTGCTCTGCAGTTTGGTTGTATTTTGAAGACTATTATCTCCTATTTTTGGAAATTTTGCTGTCTAAATCTTGCAACAATTTAAATCTTGCAACAATTAATGATTTTACTACATAGGGAAAGGCTGTGAGCAAAAATTGTACTAGAATGTGTATACAATGCACCAAGAAGGCCCTCGGGCATTAAATCTTCAATTTGGTTTCCAGAAGATCAGTTGGTCTTAGAAAGATACAGACATTGTGCACACGCTGTGCTTTTCACTCATTCTGTGAACATGTATTACATTTCTGCTCTGCCCTATGCTGCACTGCACTTGGGAAATCTCGCCAACTTTGCCAGCCTAGGTGGAAACCTCTGAAAGCTGTAAGACACTATAAGAGCTGGTGCACAAAAGAAACCCAACTTCTTGCAGCAATAATTGGTGGGAAGGGGAGGATATGGGCCCCACATCCTCTACGTTGCCAAGCTTCTCAGTTAGACCTAGCAACAGCTCCTAGCATCACTGAACCTCATGAACACTAACCCCAAGTTAAAAAATGTACCTAAACTAGCAATCTGGGCTTCCCAAATAGCTCCCTCCATGAGACTGCAGACTGGCTGGGCTCTTTGCTTTATACAAAATTCGGGCATAAATTCCCAATCCTGAATGCAGAGTGAGCTCTCAGCACGAGAAAGTGAGGGTCCTTCCAAGATGGCCACTTAGGTCAGTTGGTTAGAGCATGGTCTAATACACTAAGGTTCTGTGTTTGATCTCCAGTCACACAGAAGAAGCAACCAATGAAGCATGGGTGAGTGGAACAATGGGGTTGATGTCTCATTTTAAATAAATAAAGATGGTCAATTGCTTCCTGTAATTGTTGGATCCTAACCCTAATTCTTAGATTGGGGAACTAACCTGTCATCGCTTCAGCTATCAATGCTTTGAAATTTCTGTGCTCTGTGAGAGTCCTAAGGAGGATACCATGGCCAGGGAAGTTGAGCTCAATCTGGTTGAAAGAGTTGGGCCTCAGAAAAGGGACAAGCAAATCTCTAATGGACTGCCTCCCAGTGGTTCAGGCAGAAGAGGCACCCTGGGCCTGGGGTTCTGCGTATATAGGATGATCAGCCCCTAGGAGCTGTGGTGGGAGAGGTACAAAGTGTGCTTTGGGTGAAAGATTCATGCTCCTCTCCCAGGAAAACTTGTTACGGTAGACTGCTGCTGGCTTCAGGGAGAGAAAGTGTGGATCCAAGTAATTCCTCCCTGTGGAGTTCAAAGGCCATGACCCTTCTGTAGTTAACGGAAGTTATCCAGTCTGACATCTAAGTATATCCCAAGACTTTAGGAAAACCCTGGAACTGTATCCATAATTGGGGACAGACACTATACGGGGCTGGTGGAAGCATTACAAGGGGCGATTTTAAAGATTTTATTTATTTATCTTTAGAGGGGACGGGAAGGAGAGAGGGAGAGAAATATCAATGTATGGTTGCTTCTCATGCATCCCCTGCTGGGAACTGGCCTGCAACAAAGGTGTGTGCCCTGACTGGGAATCAAACCTCGGTTGTTTGGTTTGCAGGTCCGCGCTCAATTCACCAGCCAGGGCATTAAGCAACTCTTTAAAAAATCCCTCACCGTTAGTGCCCTGACTGGTGTGGCTCAGGTGGGCATCATCCTGCAAAGTGAAGGGTTGATGGTTCAATTTCTTGTTGGGACATATGTCCGGGTTGTGGGTTTGTTTCCCAGTTGGGTGTATATAAGAGGCAACTAGTTGATGTTTCTCAGTGTTTCTCTCCCTCACTCCTCCCTCTCTCTAAAAATAAATAAATAAATAAAATATTTTAAAAAATCACCATTAGTGTGGGCAGAGCCTGGGTAGGACAAGCCTCTGCAGCCTTAAAAGGAAAAGATGGTGGGTTCAGGACTTGGTGTGAGACTATTTAGAACATGTTCTGTTCCAGCCTCTGAGTGTATCCATTTGCCTAGACAAAGAAGATTCTGGTTAACTTGCGAGTATGATAGATCTAAAGGTCCAGCAATTTTGTTGGGAAAAAATTTTTTTCTCCAATGGTGGGACCCAGGCAGTGGTAGCTGGAGCCAGCTCCTACTAGCTTTTCCGAGCTGATTATACTAATTTCTTCCCAACTCTACTCAGTGATACCGTATTGGTAGTTTAAATTGACTGGTGGTATTGGCAAATGCTATAAATAGGACTCCTGATTGGTACAAATCTCCCCCAAAGCACTGATTGTTTTTTTTTCTCCAGATCGTGTTTATTTATTTTATTTTTCGACAGAGAGGAAGGAAGGGAGAGAGAGAGAGGTAGAGAAACATCAATGCGTGGCCAGGTCCCCTACTGGGGACCTGGCCCGCAACCCAGGCAGGTGCCCTGACTGGGGGTCCAGCTGGTGACCAGGGTGCGCACACTGGTTGTTAAACAATTACCAGTATACCACTGGACCCAGGAAGAAAAGGGCCTGAGAGAGGTGAGCATGGGGAACACCTCTGTGTCAGTGGAGGACAGAGAAGGCATCAGTGGAGGCTGGGCAGTAAGTCCATGGGCAGTGCTTCAAATCCCACAAGTTGGCTCCTGTTCTTTTCTTTCTCTGCTATTATGCTTCACAGACAGAAAAAGCCAGCAAGCTGTGATCAAACACTGAACAAGCCCTTAGTGAGGCTACAGAGGAAGGTGAGGTCTGGGACACATTCAGGTAATGTATAGATGAGACCACACAATTTTGAATGCTACTTTGTATCTATTCAGCATGACAATGGTATGATTGCCATACCATTAACTATTTTTAATATATTTACAAATCATTGCTTAATGTACTTCCCACTTTATGGAAGTACTTTGCTCTAATATTGAACAATTAACATTTTATTTATTTAAATGAGTTCTGGCCAATTTTATTAAAGACAAATTTTGCATAATTTACTTTTCTCCAGTCCACTTTGTCATGCTTCTAATTACATCAGAATTACCTGGATCAATGACAGCCAGTTGCATGTAATAGTGGAAAATTGTAATGGTGGGAAATTGTAACCCACCCCATTATTCTTTTGGTATTGTTTCTGTAAGTGCTAACTCTGACTAATGTGTAGCTTGTAGATCAACAGCATGTTTATGTAAGAATCCTAGAAACTGCCCTGGATGGTGTGGATCAGTGGTTTGAGCACCAGCCTGTGAACCAAAGGTTGCAGATCCGATTCCCAGTCAAGGCACATGCCTGGGTTGTGGGCCAGACCCTCAGTAGGGGGCACGTGAGAGGCAACCACACACTGATGTTTCTCTCCCTCTCTTTCTCCTTCCCTTCCCCTCTCTCTAAAAACAAATAAAATCTAAAAAAAAGAAAAAAGAATCATAGGAACTAACTTGAAAAGATACAGGCTTTGACCTTCAGTCATCCCAGCTCCAGGAGATTTGCTGACCTTCATTTGTGAAGCTGGGATGATGTGACACTAGGATGACTAGACCAGGATGACGCATGCTGGCCGGATCACTTGCCTTAGAATGGACTGTGCTCGTCTGCACATAGAGAACTTCTTAATCCTCTCCCTTAATCTCTGTTCTGTTCCCCTTTCCCTCCTTATAAAAACCTGGGCCTCCACTGAGGGGTAGAGATGGGCTTCATGACATGAGCCCCCCATCTTCCAGGTGGCCAGCCTCTGCAAATAAATCACATTCCTTTACATTAGCACCTGCCTCTCAAGTATTGGCTTCCGTAGTGGCTGGCAGCTGGACCTGTATATCAGTTGCGTGCATACTCTGTAGTATTTTCTATACACTGTGCCCGAGTCAGTATTATTGTCATGCTTATGATGGACACTAGTTTTGGACAATATGGGCTAATGCTCTATTTCAGATTCCCTCAAGGCAGGGTAGATATTATCGAGCCTGACTAGGTTGGATCTGGTCAAAGCTTTGTCTTGTCTGATCATCACAGTCTGCTTGTACCCCAGCAGTACACTTTCATAACCAGATGGAGCCTAGAGCTTATCGACTCCTGTGTTTTCATCTTCTTTGCAGCGGCCATTTTCCTGTTTTAGACGTGGGATGGCCCCCAACCCGGAACAGCCACCAAGATGGTCAGAAGAAAGAAAGCAAACTATTTCAGGTTGTTTCTGTTTCTGACTTTGGGTTATTGTTGTTATTATTAGAGTAATGTGGTTTAGCTGACCCTGGGCTTTAATATATTGTTTAAATCTCGGAAGCTTTAAATGGTGCATGTGGGGATGGAACAGTTATTTAAGAACTATATTTGAGGGCAGAGAGCTCCTTCTGATCTCCTTTTCAAAAGACTGGATATCATAGGATTGCATTGATTACATAAATAATGCAATAAACACTTTTTGCTTATACTGTTACCTGCATTTTGCATTACTTCCATAGAATAGATTCTTGGAGCACTACTACTTATAAGAGTTTTCACTTGTGAGGATGTTAATACAACCAAACTGCTTTCTGACAGGATATACCAACCTACACTCCTACCAGTAAAATATACTCATGTTTCACCAGTCTTGTCAAAATTTCCATTTTTTAAAAGATTTATTTTTAGAGAGAAGGGATGGGAGGGAGAAAGAGAAATATCAATGTGTGGTTGCCTCTTGCACACCCCTATTGGGGACCTGGCCCACAACCCAGGCATGTGCCCTGATTGGGAATCGAATCTGCAACCTTTAGTTCACAGGCTGGTGCTCAAACCATTAAGCCACACCAACCAGGGTAAAATTTCCACTATTCAAATGGGAGATGATGTGAAATGTGGTATCTCACTGTTTATTTAATTTGTTTTTCCTTTCTCAGATAATTTTTCATTAGATAGCTTCTCTGGATAATTACTCCCCCAGAGCATGAGGGCTGCAAGGCAGTTTTGGGATTCTGCAAACTGACAGGGACTGGGGAGGGGCTGCTCGGTCAGACACTGCCAGCTGAGGGGAATGGGCCACAGCCGGCTCCTCGCAATGTTCAGGCCCCACATCCTGGTCATTCCGCACCCAAACAACTTCTAGTCCAGGCTCCCTGCTCCCAGAGACACTGTGGGTGCCTTGCTGGAAGTCTCTGGGAGGCAGCTGGGAAAGAGAACTCATCCACTCAAGGTTGTTTTCCTGGATCCACCAGGTCCTGACCAGGTAATAAATGGTTTGCTTCTCTTCCTGACAAGTTGTTTGAAATGTATGACAAGGGCTTTGTAGCTTGTGTGTTTTGGGACAAAGCCCTAGTCACTTCTCTTCCATCCTCCACACCATGTGGTCCCCAAGGCCCCACCTCATCCCAGGACCTGTGGTGGCCAAAGTGATTTCAGGAGCATCCCCTCGGCACCTAACTCAACACCCTGAGGGCAGATGCTGGAAAAACAGGGAACCCTCACATCTCTTGGTGACCGCAAGCGGTGGTCACAGCCGAGGCTCACCAGTCCACTGGCTCAGCCTGAAGTATGTTTCGGCCTGGCTTGGTCTCGAGGCCTGCGCACAGTGACTAAGCTCAAGGAATGGTCCTAATCAACCCCGGCTCCTAGCACTAAGCGCCTTCCCTATCTTGTAAGATAGGTGCGGTGTCCTGAAACCTGTGAGCTGGGGGTCGTGGGCTCATGCGAAGTCCTGGGGACACATTTGCTCCAGACGTTCTCCAAAGTCCTGGATCCGGCGCTGCGCTTCAGCCGAAGACCAAGAGCCTGAAAGTGTGGCGGCACTGGGAAGTAAGATGGGGGAGGATGTGGGAAACTTTTTGTCAGCTCTCCTATTTCTCTGGCCCGGACTGCGGGAGCCGCCTCCGGCGCAGCCCGCGTGGATCTTTCCGCAGGCCGGACCGTCTGGGCACAGGAGAGCGGCCAGCCAGCCCCGATCCACCTCCGAGAAGCGTAGCGGTCGCGCCTCCGCGCCCCTCCACTCTCCGGGCACCGCGGCGGCAGCCACCGCCACTCCCCCACATTCCAGAGGCCGCAGCGCCGTCTCCTTCCTCGCATTCCTGCTCCCACAAAGGAGTCCCTCCGCCCCCGCGCGGCCGCGGGAGGAGGGGGCGCGGCCCGGAGCCTCAGAGCGCACATTCCTCCGCTTCGCGCGCCAGTGAACGGAGCGCAGCGGCCCCCGGACTGCGTGGCCAGCGGAGCGACCCCGGCCCGGCGCCGGCCCCGCCCCGCGCCTAGGGGTCCCGGGGCGGGCTCCGGGTTCGGGCGGACGATGCAGCGGCGCAGCCGGAGCGGCGGCGGGAAGCCGAGGCGGAGGTGACCTGCGGGGGCCGGCGGGCCGGGCCATGCAGCGCTCCCGGGCGGCCGCAGACGAGGCGGCTCTGCTTCTGGCCGGGCTGGCCCTGCGGGACCTGCAGCCAGGCGGTGACTCTCCGGGTCGGGGTCGGCAAGGGCCGCGGCCGGGGCCTGGAGAGGAGGTGGCGCCGGTGCTGGGCCGCCGAGGGAAGGGCGGCGCCGGCGGCCCCGAGGCCGGAGTGGACGGACCGAGTCGTGGGGAGCGCGGCCCGCGGCGCGCCGGGGCCCCCGAGCTGAGCGCGCAGCCGGCGGGCAGCCCGCGGGCCAGCCTGGCGGGCTCTGACGGCGGCGGCGGCGGCGGCAGCGCCCGCTCCAGCGGCATCAGCCTGGGCTACGACCAGCGCCACGGCAGTCCACGCTCCGGCAGCTCGGACCCGCGTCCCGGCCCCGGACCGCCGTCGGTGGGCAGCGCCCGCTCCAGCGTATCCAGTCTGGGCTCCCGCGGCTCGGCCGGCGCCTACGGCGACGCGCTCCTGCCCGGCGCCGGTCCCGCGCCGACTCGCTCCCCGGAGCCTGCGGGGCCGGCCGCCTTCCCTCTGCCTTCGCTCCCGCTGTCCCTGGGCCGGGAGGCCGGCCCGAGCGCGGCGGAGCGGCGGCTGGAGGCGTTGACGCGAGAGCTGGAGCGGGCGCTGGAAGCGCGAACGGCGCGGGACTACTTCGGTGAGCGGGTCCTGACGGCGGCGGAGTGGCGGCCGCATCGGCGGAGGACAGGCTTGGGTGGCCCGCGGCTGGCGCTGTCGAGGGGCTGGGATGAGGAGGGGGATCCGGCGGCGTGTTCCGTGGGTGTGTAAGGGTGAATCGCCGGCCTCTTCTCTAGATCGTGCGGCGGGAGAGGGGTTCTGAGGAAATGAGTTGAAGCCCTTATCCTAACTGGGAGAAAAAGTCATGTTAATAGGCTGAGCAAGCCATTTCCGTTTATTTTTTCTTAATCCTTGGCTCTCCCCTCTGTTCATCCTGCTTGATGATTTGTGACCAGGATTGGCCTAAACTGTGTAGGGCCCCAGCCCTCTTGCTGTTCCCCCCACGCCAGCAGTATAGGTTTTGGAGACCGGGTGGTGGAGTGGTTCAGGTACCAGCAGACCCCGCCTGACCTGAGGCCCTGCCTGGTCTGACGTGAGACGGTAGCTGTTGGAAGTAGAGTGGTGAGGGAGGAAGAGTCCAGCATTAGGGGGAGGGGAAGGGGAAGGGAGGGGGACCAAGCCTGTCACGCTGGGCTTTCCTCTCTACGGGCTGCGCTTTGTATATGGGATGTTTCCAAAGGGAATCCTGCTTGACAGCATTTGCAAAGATCACTGGTTTGTGACAGTCTCATTTTTCCAGTCTGAGCCTGGCCCGCACTGATCTCCCTTAGACCTTTGGACAATTCTTAGGACTCTTAAAGCTTGAGGTTCCTAGAAGAGGTCTGGGGAGGGGGTTTCCCTCCCTCCCTCACTGATAAGTAGGAAAGCGGAGGAACCCAGTTTTGGGGTGGGGGCAGAGCTGGCTGGTGGTTATCCTGGCCAGGGACTGAGTCCGTGGCTGGGTTTCACGCATTCATTCCTCCTAGCAGCTCAGGACGCCCTGAACTGGACCGTGAGGGGGGAGGAGGCTGTATGTGACAGGTCAGATGGGGGCATTTCAGAGGAAATAATGTGGGCAAAAGGAGGCAGGATGTGGATTGTCCCACCACATTCTCCGGGGTTGCAGCCCAGGAGGGACCAGGGGGTCAAGGGAGTGTGTGGGCCTGCTTTCGGAAGGGGAGATGCAGAAGGGTTTCAGGCTCATCTGGGAGCGATAGGGTGAGAATGTCTGGTGTGACTGCTGTGGCCTGGCCTGGGAGCAGGGTGATGAGTTAGAGAGCTGCTGCCTCTTGTGCCTGCCTGGTGCAGGAGCAAACACTGTCTTCTGAAGAGAAAGACTTTTCATTGCTCCGCACACAAAAGGCTGTTCATTTTCCTGCCCCTACCTACTGCAGAACCTGCTGGGGGTGTGTTCTGTGGGTCTGCGCAGCTCCAAATGAATCTTTGTGTGAAGATTAAGTGGCCAGACCCAGGCAGATAATGGGAGAAGTGAAGGGGCTCAAGGCACAAGACCACAGTGGGGAGGGAGTGGGTCAGCCTTTGTAGTCAAGGGAGCTGCTGCCTGGTTCCAGCCCATTGAAGCAGTGGGAAGGGGAGGTGAGTGATGATAGACCTTTGTTTTCAAGAGAAGCCAGATTTAGGTAACAGTTTTCTGATTTTAAAAATACAGGCAAGTATTTGCTTGAATGGCTGACATTTTACTGCTGATATTTGATGGTTTGGAACTATAAAAGTGGCAATTTCATGTGATTCAACCTGAAAAATACAGCATTTTACACAAGAAGGTCTGCAGGTAACCTGAGTCCAAGTGATGTGTAGTAAACTTCATCTCAGGGTGGGCATCTTCCTCTCTGTGCCATTCCTTCCTCTCCTTGACTCTGGCACCAGCTGACTTCCTGCTCCCTCTGCCATTCATCCATGTCTCGGGAACTTTCCCATTGCTTCTCACCAAGTTCCATTGTCATTAGCCAGCCAGCAGCCTCAGGTTTCCAGAACCTCTTTAAGTTTGGTGACCTGTCTGCCCTGTCCTCAGCCACTGAGTCCCAGAGCCATACTCTGTTTTTGTTGCCCTTATGCAGTCTACAGTTCTGACCGTGGCCTCTGTCTCACTCGTACCTGTGATTCCTCTCATTGCTGTCTGCCCTGTGGAACTTGGCCCCAAGTCAGTGCTGCAGCCCCTAGTTCTGCCGCACACCAGGGGCCAGGGTGATGGTCTTCTGTTCTTCTGGGTGCCATCTACCACCCTAAGCCTTGGTCAGTTCCCTCTTGTGTTCCTTCAGCAACATTCCTCTGTCCTCCAGCCCTGCCTTTTCTACTTGTCTGAGAAAGTTGAGGTCAACAGCTGTCTTGCCCAGTGGCTTCCTGTTCTTTTCCCCATGGGTTCTTAAGTCCACATCCAGATCTGAGGACAAGGGTCCTTCTGTCCCCAACCCTACCTTCAGCTTCCCTCTTTCCACTGCCCTTGTCCTTTGGTTATAAGTATGTACAAGGATCTTCCGTTAAAAAAAGAAAACCCACAAAAAACGCCTTAAAGCTGCATGGCCACAAGGTCTCCTTGGCCCTTTCATCCATCTTCTCATCAGGTGTCTGGTGGGCATCGCCTTTGCTTATCTGCCTCTGGTCTCCCCTCCCCGGCTGCCCCAGCTCTTGCACAGGACCCTGGTGCTGCCCCTGCCCCAGCGGGTGTTTGCCCGGCCTTGCTGTTCTAGCCCTCATGGCTACATCCCCCAGCTGGAGTCAGCTCTCCTTGAAACGCTCTGCCCCCTGAATTTCTGAAGTGCCTCTTGCTTCTCATTTTCCTTCTTCAGTGTATTTTTGTCAAAGTGACACAGGCACATTTTTAGGGAAACATCAAAGAGAACCAAAAACCTAATGGTGCGAGGGCATAGCCGGTCCTCCTGTCCTGGGTCCCACAGGCAACGGACTGCTCTCTTCTCTTTTTCACCACACAGTCCGGTAACTTAGAGAAGTGACTAGGTTAGGCTTTCAAAATAGAAAGGCGGGAGTGGAGGCGTGAGAGTGGATTGTTTTCATTTTAGAAAGATAAGTCTGGCTGCAGTTTTGGGTATGCGTTATTGGGGGCCAGGCTGGGGCACCATGAGGAGGCTATTGAAGTAACCATTGGGATAAGAATTGGTAATGATCAGTCAGTCAGGCTAGCGAGAGTGTGGGGAGGGAACGGAGTCAAGATAAGGAAACAGGAGTCCAGATTCAGAGTTGGAGGTGAGAGGTGGACCTGGCCACTCCCTAAAACCTAGCTACGCAAAAGAGCCATTTCCTGAGCAGGAGTCCAGAGGCACGAGAAGGCTCCCAGGGGACCCTGGAGAGGTCTGGGGGCCCTGTAGGAGGTGGAGGAGGTGGAGGAGTGACTCAGGAGAGAGAGGTCCGGGCTGGCAGAGCCCTCTGCAGGTAGCAGTTGAGAGGGGCTGGGACTGCCCAGGGAGACCTACAGACATGGTGTGTTTGGATTCTGCCTTTTCAAAACATTTAAGTTAGTGATGAACTTCAGTATGGAAAGATTTCACATACAAATCTAGGTATCTAACTTTTCTTGAAAAATTAGAATCTTTAGCAGTGCTGGGCCTACATTCATACCCTGTAGCTCAGAGGTGGCGGACACAAGGCCCTCAGGCCCAATCGGTTGTCTGCTTTGTTTTATCCGGCCTGGCACCTTGTTTCTACCCAGTGGCAGTGCCAAGCTCCTTGCCCCTAGCTAAAGAGTAGTTACATTTATACAGTCCTAAAATTACATTTGGCCCTTTGAAGACAACGGCAAGGCTGATGTGGCCCCTGGTGAAAAAGAGTTTGACACCCCTGCAGTTGTTAGCGCAGCTGAGGCATGGCTGCAACTTCTGGCGGTCATGGCTCTCTTCTCCATTCACCTGGGTCACCATCAGTCACCTTTACCTTCCTCCCTAGTTTGACAGTGAATGAACTGGTCCTCCCAAGCCCTGGGAGAATAGTCATGGGTGACTCACAACAGAGTGGGAGAAAATCTTGGAAGGGTGAGGAACCAGGTGCGGGTCATGTCCTGGAAACCAAAGAGGAGAGGTCCCCTTGTGGCAATATTAAATGGCAAGTCATGGAATTGCAGTTAGGAGATGACTGAGTGTGGACTATGCTTGCTTTCCTGACTGAGGGAAGGAGGGAAATGGGGTGGCTAATGGAGAGAGGGGCTCTTTAAGATGGAAGAGGCTCAGCCGCGGTTAAATGTTATGGAGAGAGTGAGGGGGCCGGCCCTGGAGCTGGAGCAGCCAGATTCGGGTCCAGCAGGCAGGTGGAGTGCATCTTCGTGCCCTTGGGGCCTGGGACTCCTGGGTAGCTCTGAGAAGGGCATTTCTGATGTGTGACGTGGCCACTTATGGTCTGGGTATCCAGGAGCACTGGTCAGGGAGTCCTCTAGGGCCAGTGCCAAATTTTGCTGTGGCATTCCTTGTTACGCCTCTTCTTACCACCCCTCCTCCCCTGTCTGCTGGGCACCCCAGCCTGTGCTACCAGGGGTGGTCACTGATTCCACCTAGCAATCCCAGATGCATTACTTAAAAATCACATACTCAGACATGTTTTTAATCAGCTTCATTTTCCTCCATAGCACTTGCTTCCTCCTGAGGTGCTATGTGTTTTCTGTCTCCTTCCACTGGAATACAGGCCCCTGAGGGCGGGGACTTGATTGATGCGTTGTAGACTCTCCTGCACCTAAGTGTGCAGAGGACGTGTGGCAGGCCATGGCTGTTGATATGCTGACTAACAAGACAGTAAATGAACCGTAGGGTACAGATGAGAACAGTGTGGCTGGGACAGGTCAGTGGCTCTGCCCTGTCTGTGCCTGTGTGGTCTTCCGTCCTTCTGGGTCATAGACAGAAGAAAGGAGTTTTCCTTAGTCTAAGAGCAGGTCATGAGGGAAGGGGTTCAGAATGACTTTCTAGGTAAAAACAGTCATAATGATTTTGATCATGAGGATGACTCTGCTGGGCACTTTGCTAAACAACAACAGCAACAAACCCTACGTAGTGGGTACCCTTATTGTCCTGTGTTAGACATTAGTAACTGCGTGCTGGAGGCCTAGAGAAGTTCACTTGCCCAAGGTCAGGTGCATGGGCAGCATTAGGACTGGGAGTTGGATGCGTGTCTCTCCACCCCCACGTTCATGATGCTGACCACTGCTCTCTCCTGCCTCTCCCACCCATAGGCATTTGCATCAAGTGTGGGCTTGGCATCTATGGAGCAAGGCAAGCGTGCCAGGCAATGGGGAGCCTATATCACACCGACTGCTTCACGTGTGACTCCTGTGGTAGGTAACCTTTTTGTGGCCCCTTTGGCACCATGAACTGCCTTGTACCTAAGTTCCAAGTAGATGGACTTCCAGATCTGACCTAGGCTGAGCGTGGAGGAGGCTAAGTTGTGGCCCCTTTCTCTCTGGGCCTGGCCTGTTTGAGAGGCCCAAAGCCCTGGGAAGATGTGTGGGGCCAGGGAGGAGCCTTTTGCTGGCAGTAGAGAAAGGCTCCGTCTCCCTCTCTGGGCCAGGGCTTTGAAGCCTTACTGCTGTTCAGGGTACTGATGGCTCCTGGCTGCCTAGGTGCTGTGCCTTCTTTCTGCCTGGGTATGGGACTGATATTTCTTTTCCATGAAATTCTTTTTTGTGTGAATTTTGCACACAGTATAAACTATAAATGTTGTAATTGAATCTAGACAAAGTTACAAAAAGAGAAAAGTAACTATAACCCAACTAGCATATATCCACTCTTGATTTTCCTGCTGTCCTTTCAGGCTTTGCCCCAAAGCAGACATCTTTCATTCATTTACACTAAACATTTAATATTTTATTTTATTAAAGTATAGTACAGGCCCAGTGTTAAATCATATCATTCTGAGAAGCGTTTTTCCTATAGCAGAAAAACACTTATTTTTCCATTATTGTAGGAATTCTTCACATATCTTGGATAAAGTTCTTTGTTGGATATATGTATTGTAAATTCTTATTTACTTTATTTTATTTTAAAGATTTTATTTATTTATCTTCAGAGAGGGGAAGGGAGGGAGAAAGAGAGGGAGAAAAACATCAATGTGTGGTTGCCTCTTAGGTGCCCCCCACTGGGGCCCTGCCCAAAACCCAGGCATGTGCCCTGACTGGGAATTGAACTGAAGACCTTTTTGTTTGCAGACCAGCACTCAATTCACTGAGCCACACCAGCCAGGGCTGTAAATTCTTCCTAACTGATTTTTGCTTCATTACTTTCAAAATGAAGTCTTTGGATGAAAAGACATCTTTAATGAAGTCCAATTAATCTTTGTTGATAGTTATTTCTTTTAATGTCCTCTCCCTGAGGACATTACAATCTTTGTAGTCTCATGTTTTAGATGTTAGTAGTTACTTTGTAAGCATATTAAAGACACATACTCTGTATTCTGTGTCTAATATTCCCAGTCTCTGATGTCTTCTCAAACCCTACTTCTCTGGTTTACTGTTTACTCTTGGTCATGATGCCTTGTTTTGTCACGTGTGTTTTGTAACTTTGGCAGGATACCTGAGGGAGTTCGTTGAGGTCTGTATTGAAGGTTCATTTTCCTAGGGAATGTTTGAAAGCTTTCTGTAACAGAAAGTTTTAAACTTGAATGGGGGAGAATGTATTTTTTTACTTTTATGACTATTCTTATATACTCATGGACTTTAATTCATGCAATATACTGCAATAGAGTCATTCTTTTTCATGTGCAAATTTTCTCAAACTTGGCCAGAGGAAGTCCCTTCCAATTGGCTTCTGTGCCCTTCGATGTGTTCCCATCATTCTTTGAGCACTTCTTTACTCTGGCACAAGATGTTCTAGGTTTATCTTTGTTTTTAATTGAGTGCAATTTATATATAGTACAGCAAACAGATCTAAGTATATGGTAAAACGATTTGGATAAGTGTATCTATTTTTATGTAACCCTAACAAAGATATAGAAAAATTTTTTTAAATCTTTCCCAAGGACATTTTTTCATTGCTTTTAGGGAGAGAAGAAAGGGTGGGGAGAGGGAGGGAGGAAGAGAGGGAAGGATGGAGAGAGAGACAGAGAGAGAGAGAGACAAAGAAACATCGATTGGTTGCCTCCTGTATATGCCCCGACTGGGGATCGAACCTGCAACCTCGGTATGTGCTCTGACCAGAAATTGAACCCACAGCCTTTCAGTGCACAGGATGACCCTCATACAAACTGAGCCACACCAGCCAGAGATTGAAAATTTTAAACACCCTGGAAACTTCTCTCTTGCCCTTTGTAATTACTCTGTATACTCCCTAGTCAGTCCACATAAACAGTGTCGTTTCCCCCACCATAGGTTAGTTTTGTCAGTCCTAGAACTTTATAAAAATACCAGCATATAGTATGTACTATTTTGTGGTTGATTTTTTTTTTGCTAAGCATATCAATTTTTTTTGTCCATGTTACTGCATAGACTCAAGGAGTTGTAGCTCACTCCTTTTTTGTAGCTCAGTAGGAGTCTATTGTATGAATACACCACATTTATATATCACAATTAATTTATCCATTTGACTCTTGCTAGATACTAGATTGTGCTATAAACATTCTTGTGCCGGTCATTTGTGGACAAATGTTTTCATTTCTCTTGGGTAAGTTACAAGAAGTGGAATTTCTGGGTCATGGGCTAAGTGTATGTTTAACTTCATAAGAAACTGGCAGACTATTTCCAAAGGGCTTGTACCATTTTATACTCCTACTAGAAAATATGAGAAAGTTGGGTTAGTCTATGTGTCAGCCAGCAGTTGGTATTTTAGTCTTTTCAGTTTTAGCCATTCTAAATAGATATGGCACAGTATCTCCTTGTGATTTTTATTTGTATTTCCCTGAGAACTAATGAAGTTGAGCATCTTTTTGTCTGCTTCTTGGTCATTTGTATCATCTTTTGTGCAGTCTGTTCAAGTCTTCAGTTTTTAAATTGGGAGTTATTTGTTCTTACTGTTGTAGGAAAAAATATGTATCTTCTGAGTACAAGTTGTTTTCATGTGTGTTTTGTATTTTTTCCTAGTGTGATTTAAAAATATTTTAAATTTATTTTAAACCAGATTTTACATTTTGATGAAATCCAGTTTGTCAGTGTTCTTGTTGTTTTATAGTTACTATTTTTTATGATTTAAATTTTTTTGTCTCCCTTTAAGTCATGAAGATAGTTTCCTGTATTTTCTTCTAGAAGCTTTAGGTTTCTCATTTTTACGTTTAGGTTGATAACCCATTTCACATTAATTTTTATGTATGGTATGAAGTATGAAATTCAATGTTTTATTATTATTATTATTTTAGAGAGAGGGGATGGGGCAGGGAGAAAGAGAGAGAGAAACATTGATGTGAGAGAGAAATGTTCATCGGTTGCTTCTTGTATGTGCCCTTATTGGGGATTAAATTTGCAACCCAGGTATGTGTCCTGACCAGGAATTGAACCTGTGACTTTTTGCTTTGCAGGCTGACGCCCAGCCAGATGAGCCACGTTGATCAGGGCTGAATTTTATTTTCTTCCCACGTGACTATTCAGTTGTTTCAGTACTAGGTGCTAAAAAGATTTTGCTTTCCCACTTGTGTGTTTGTTGAAATATTTATGGGTTCTGTTCCAGTGATCTTTTTTGTCTGTCCTCATCCCAATATTATTACACTATCTTGATTACTGTAAATCTTAAAATAGGAGGCAGTGTAAGTCTTTACATTTCTTTGATTTTTTTCAAGATTATTTTAGTTATTCTCTGTGTGTGTGTTTTTTTTAAGATTTTATTTATTTCCAGAGAGAGGGGAAGGGAGGAAGAAAGAGACAGAGAAAAATGTCATGTTTGGTTGCCTCTCACATGCCCCCACAGCTGGGGACCTGGCCCGCAACCCAGGCATGTACCCCGACTAGGAATTGAACCAGCAACCCTTTGGTATGCAGGCCGGCACTCAGTCCATTGAGCCATACCAGCCAGGGCTGTTCTTTATATTTGTATATAAATTTCAAAATTGGCATGTCAGTTTACATACACACACATGCACACACACACACACACACACACACACACACACAATGAGTGCTGGCATTCTGATTGAGCAGCATTGAATGTATAGGTCAGTTTGAGGAGAATTGGTACCAGCACATTTGAAGCCATGAAGATGGTTGTCGGAACTGTGCAGGGTCTGTGACAGGTCAGCGGCTACCGTTTTGCAGACGCTGACTGAAGATGTGAGCCGACCAGGCAGAGACTCAGCACCGCAGGCTGCATGTGCACCCTGTTGGTATCATGCCTGCCCTCTCGAGTTCCACTGGGGTGGCACAGAGTGGCCTCCGTGGATGCTGGATACGCAGTGGGTGTGTGTCAGGGCTGAGCATCCCTGAGCTTCGGGAATGCCAGTATTTTATAAAGGGCTGCCAGCAAAGCTCTCTGACCCTCGTCCTTTAGGAAGACATCTTTGTTATACTGGAGAGCAAACAAACCTGTGAGGGCAGTCTGCTTCGGAGGAAGATGTTATCTCTGCCTTCTAAGCAGTTTACTCCACAGATGTCTGTGGAAAGATAATGCAGAATGAAAGCTGCCAGCCCTTGGTTTGTAAGATGCGCAGAACTGAGAGATCCAGCGGAGAGCTGTTCTACGGCAGTGGTCTTCTCTGTTTATATAGGTCTTTTACAGTTCCTCCCAGCAAAGTTTGGTTTTTCAGAGTGAGGTCAGACATGTCTTTCATTAAGTTTATCCCTTAGTACTTACAGATTTTTTGGATACTATTATAAGGGCAGTTTAAAAAATTATAAGTTCATTTTCCAATCATTTGTTGCTAGCATATAAAAATATGGTGAGTTTTTATATGTTGTCCACCTATTCTACCACCTTGGTAAACTCACTTATTAGTTCTAGTAGTATTTTTGTAGACTCCTTATAATTTTCTACAAAACACAATCATGTCATCTGTGCTTAAAAATAGTATTACTTGCCCTGGCTGGTGTGGCTTAGTGGTTTGAGCACCAGCCTGCAAACCAAAGGGTCACTGGTTCGATTCCCAGTCAGGGCACATGCCTGGGTGGTAGGCCAGGTCCCCAGTTGTGGGGGTGTGCAAGAGGCAACCACATATTGATGTTTCTCTCTATCTCTTTATTCCTGCCTTTCCCTCTTTACAAATAAGTAAATAGAATCTTTAAAAAATAGTCTTACTTTTCCTTCCTAATTAAAAAAATACTTCCCTGTGTTATTTTGCACCATGTGTGCCCAGTGGTGAACCCTAAGTGGAGAAGCGTTTATGGTTTCACCATCGTGCCTTGTGTGAGCCATGGGTTTGCTTGGATGCCCCTCATCAGGTGAAGGAGGCGCCCTCATGTTGTTGGTCAGGTGCTGCGTCTTCTCCCGACTCTCATGGGGATGCTCCTTGCAGCTGCTGGGGCTGCTGCTTTGACGAGGACGCCTCTCTCCTGTTAGGCTCCTTCACCTAGTCAGAGCTGTATTTCTGGTGTTCACGGAATAAGGAAATTCATTCTAAAAAGTGCTGTCAGTTTAACTGAAGTACATGTGATTTTTTAAAAAATTAGAACATCAGCCCTGGCTGGTGTAGCTCAGTGGATTGAGCGCGGGCCTGAGAACCACACGATCGCGGTTCGATTCGGTCAGGGCACATGTCTGGGTTGCAGGCCGGTTCCCTGCAGGCCAGTTCCCAGCAGAGGATGCACGAAAGGCAACCATACATTGATGGTTCTCTCCCTCTCTCCTTCCCTTCCCCTCTAAAGGTAAATAAATAAAATCTTAAAAAAATAAAATCTAGGATCTTATTGTCTAAAAAAAATTAGAACATCAGTATACATTAGAAATAAATTTCTCAAATATTTGGCAACCTCTCACAATAGTTCTGCTGACAACATGTTCTATTTAATTTTTATTAATTGCTACATGAAAAGATGCTCAACAGCGCTAATAATCAGGAAAGTGCCAATTAACACCACAGTGAGATACCACCTTACACCTGCCAGAATGGCCACCATCAGTAAATCAACACACCAGTGCCGGTGGGGATGTGGAGGGAAGGGAACCCTCATGCACTGTTGGTGGGAGTGCAGGTTGGCGCAGCGACTGTGGAAGGCAGTGTGGAGTTACCTCAAAAAATTAAAAGTAGAACTGCCTTATGAACTAGTGACTCCACTTCTGGGTATTTATCCATAGAACCCCAAAACACTAATTCGATGAGATACGTGCATCCCTGTGGTCATTTTATATGCAGCATTATCTGCAGTAGCCAAGATACTCAGCAGCCCAAGTGCCCATCAATAGATGAGTGGATAAAGAAGCTGTGGTACACATATACAAGAAAACACTTGGCCATGAAAAGAATGAAATCTTAACATTTGTGACAACATGGGTGGATCTGGAGGGTATTATACCAAGTGAAATAAACCAGAAAAGACAACATGTGATCTCACTTATATGTGGAGTATTAAAATAAAAAAGAACAAACAAAACAGAAACAGACCCATCAACACAGACAACAGACTGCTGGTTGCCCTGTGGGAGGGGGTTTGGAAGGCTGGGTGGAGAAGATGCAGGGGTTAAGAAGGACAAAAGAGTCAGGGATGTAAAGCACAGCTTAGGGAATGTAGTCAGTGATATTGTATGGTGTCAGATGGCACTGTACTTACTGGGGGGATGGCTTTATAGGTCATTTAAATGTTTAATCACTGTGTTGTACACCTGAAACGAGTATTGAATGTCAATTGTAGTTGAAAAGTAAATTAAAAAAATTAGTATAATAAGATAGCATTAAAGGGAAATTAAAAAAATTGTCCCTAACCCACGTCTCATCTGCTGGAGGAGGGTGCTGAGAAGTGGCAGTAGGGACCCATCTTTGGTTTCCAGCAGCCCAGGGACCCCTCTCAACCCTTGTCCTTGCAGGGAGACGACTTCGTGGGAAGGCCTTCTACAATGTGGGGGAGAAAGTGTACTGCCAGGAGGACTTCCTGGTGAGTCAAAGGGGCAGGGGCCCTCTGGATTCCCATGCACACCTGAGGCCAGAAGCCAGCTGCTGGCTGGGCAGTGAGTGCCCCTTTGTCACGTAACCTCCTGGACCCTGTGTCTCCTGCCAGTACTCCGGGTTCCAGCAGACGGCTGACAAGTGCAGTGTGTGCGGACACCTCATCATGGAGATGGTGAGAACCTCCCCTGGCCTCCTGGGGCCTCTCTGGCATGGGCAAACTCACGCCCCCACCCTTTTTACCTGTTCAAACCTGCCAGGGGCTTGGAGCCAGAGCCTGTTCCGGGGCTGTGAGGAGCCTTCCACCCACACTGACCCTTCAGGGTCTCTCACCCCCAGATCCTCCAGGCCCTTGGGAAGTCCTATCACCCAGGCTGCTTCAGGTGCTCTGTGTGCAACGAGTGCCTGGACGGGGTGCCCTTCACTGTGGACGTGGAGAACAACATCTACTGTGTCAGAGACTATCACTCGTGAGTAGCCGTGCATGGCGCAGGTGTAACTCCCGCCATTTCTTCAGCCTTCCCTGGAAACAGTTCCTGGCTGGACTGTGTTCTCGTTCTTGACCTGCTCACTTCCGGCCTCTCCTTGTGTGCTCATCGGGTGGGTCAAGGCACAGATCTCTGTCTTGAGCCCCCTATCTCAGGTGGGTCAGCCACCACCCATCTCATTGCTCTTTGCCACCTTTGCCTGCATGCTCCCCGCTCCTGGTGGTAGGGACTTCCCTTACTGCCTTACCTAGCATTCATACATCTGCTCTGAGGGTCAGGCCAGGCCTCTTCTGCCTGGTATGGAGGGTTGGGGTCTTTTTCCTGCCCGTATGGTCCCCATGTGAGCAGCCACTCCGTTCTCCCTTGCTGTGACTCCAGGCTCAGCCCCTGCAGCTCTGGTCCTATGTTGCTTCCTCGGATGGGGTTGGTACCTGGCATAGGTCCTTGGTACACAGCATGGAGTCAGGCTTTGCAGGCATCTCAGTTGGAGGACACCCTAAACTTGGACATTAGTGGGCAGAGATCTTGCAGAAAGTGTGAGGAAGAAGGTTGAGTGGAACCTGAAGCCATCCTGGTGGAGGTGATCAAGTGGAGGTGACTTGGAGAGCCAGATAAAAGGCCAGTGCCAGGAAAGCATGGCAGAAGTGGCCCCCACCCCAGTGTGTCCACAGAAGGAAAGGGGGCCTGACGCTTGGGTGCTGTCCTGGGGGTGGGCCTGCCCTGTGCCCTTGACCTCTGATCACTCAGCTGGTCACTTCTGGTTTTCTTTATTGTTCTAGGGTTTTTGCACCAAAATGTGCCTCCTGTGCTCGTCCTATCCTCCCTGCGCAGGTAGGAACCACTCACCAGGTGATGACGAGGCACCTGGCCCAGCCCAGTCCCTGCCTGGTCCTGCCTGGATCAGCCCTAGTCCTTGGGCTCCTGTGGGAGGGCTGAGCAGATGCTCCTGCCCCGTATCCCTCAGGGCCAAAGGGTGTGTATGCAGAGTGCTGGGTCCCTGCATGAGTTAGAGGGACATGGTGGCCCCTGCTGCTTGGCTGCCCTCAGCTCCTTTGCCCATGGATGGAGGAACTGCTCCTGGGTCTGGTATCTCTGCAGGCGGAGGCGGTGGGGGAACCAGGGAGATGAGGGGACGGTCCGTGCAGGGGACATCCTCGGGAAGGGCAGCCCTCCGAGGTACTGGGTCTTCCACATATGCTGGTTCTGCCCCAAGCTGGGGAAGCAGGGTTGGCAGTGGTCTCCTGACTCCAAAGAACTGAAAAGAATACGTACCCACACGTTTACACCCACGTGATGGCTCTCGTGGGTGTGTATGCACTTGTGGCTGCAGCCTTGGGCACAGGCACATCCGTTCCCGTGCATCTGCTGGTGCCGTTCTGGCCGCACAGAAACCCAGGTGTCAGTGCTGACAGGGGCAGGAGTGCACACCCACCGGGACCAGCACAAGGTGTAGCTTTGTGCCCCCCACACAATTCACCTCTCGCCCCAGCTTATTGTGTGTGAACCCCATCTCTTCCTCCAGGGCTGTGAGACAACTATCCGAGTGGTGTCTATGGACAGAGACTACCACGTGGAGTGTTACCACTGCGAGGTGAGCCTGCCCTGCCCCTGGAAGGCGAGAGGCTGGGGCAGTGTCCCTTCACATGGGTCCCCCTCCAGGTGTTCTGTGGGCCCATCTCTTCCTCATGGTTTCTCACCCATTCCGCCTGTCCTCCCCACCCACCGTGAGCCCTGTCCCCAAGTTACATTCTCTCAGCCTGTTTGCTATTCAGTCACATATTTACTAGTGATTTACAGTGCGGGGGGTACTGTAGATCACATAGAATATAGTCCTACTCCCATGGGAGAGCCGAGTCTTCAGGCATTATCTACACAGATCATTATTGCTTCATAGGGGGTTTTCAGTGCACACAGAAGGCCTTGGAAAATCATGGAGGGCTTTCTGGAGGAGGTAACACTGAAGCTAAGATCTGAAAGATGAACTAGAGGTAGCCAAGGAGGCAGTGAGAAGGGCATTTTCAGGCAGGTGAAGCAGAACGTGCTTAGGTGTGAAGATGGGCGTGGTGTTTGGTTTCATTGGAGAAGTTGGCAGGAGCTGTGGACAAAAAGCCACATGAGCTAAGGAATGTGGACTTAACCTGAGGGCAATGGAGAATGATAAACAAGGTGACACGATGGCATTTGGGTTTTAGAAAGGGTTCAGCACAGTGCAGAGAATGAATGGAGGAAGAGGGGCAGGCAGCTTGGGTTCCCTGAGGAGGCTGGTCCTGGACTCAGGGAAGTAAATCGAGTTGAGTGATTGTTAGGTAATAAAAATAACTGAATTTGGTCAGTGACTGGATGTGGGAGTTTGGGGGTTGGGAGGTATCCATGAGGACCCCAGGAGAAAGGTGAGGGCAACAGGGGGGAATAAGATGCTCTTATTTTTGGCAGCTGGTGACATCTGAGTAGAGGCGTCCGGGTGGCAGCTAGATGGACTGGGGTTCAGACTCTGACTCCAGAGACAAGTACATGGGAGTCATTGGTATATATAACTTTTCTTTATGATCCTCTGCCCTGTGGTTTCTATAGCCTTGGCCTCCCTGAGATCTCAATTCAAGAAGACCAGTGTGCCCTCTTTGGGCAGTCTGGAAAATCTCTCCTGGTCTAACTTGGAGCAGTTAGTTGTTCCCTTCTCTCAGAGATCACTGACCTGCTTTGCCTGTGGTCTGGGGTCTGAGAATCCAGTGTTTGATATATTTTGCCTGGCTTTTCATCGTTAAAGGTAGGATGGGAAGTCTAGTCCTTGTTACTGTGGTGGCCTGAAGCAGGAGCCCCAGCCTGGGTTGGTAGATGGCTGCTGAAGCGAGGGGAGTGGCAGGTCTTCCCGGGAGAGCTGTGGTGGAAGGAGTGGGGTTCAGAATGGTCCAGGGAGTGGTATCTTTGGGAGGGATGTGTGGAGGCAGAGCAATATACGGGGAGGCCAAGAATGGGTGAATGAGGAGGTAGGAGAAAAACCTAGGAGAGCAGTTTGGTTTCAGAGCCCACGGACCGGGAGTGAGAAACCTTCAGTCATCAAAGGTCCACGTGGAACCAGGTTGCCCAGGTGGGGCACGTGGTCCAGTGGTAACAGGAACCCTGCTGGGGGAACAGAGAAGGCGGATCCTGGCCTGCAGAGGGTCATGTTCCCCTGCTCCCAGTAATGGCATCCTGTTCTGCTGTCGTGGAGACTGTGGTGTCTCTCTGGGATCACTAAGCACAGTCCTTAGGGTAAGGTTGGTCACAGGAGTCCAGGAGCAAGTCAAGCAGTGGGTGGGTCACACCCAGAGCCTGGGGACTGTGAGACCCTCGGATGGGAACTAGGGTCTCTAAGTCCCTTTTTGTCCCCTCTGATGTGCAGTAGTTAGTAGCAGGGCCATCGGGAAGCTGTGGCAGGACAGGGAGGACACTGGACACATGAGTGGCTTAGAACATGAGGCTCTGCTGCAGCAGCCCCCAGCTCCATCACTTCTGGAGGGTGGGGTGGGTGTTAGTCACAGGGCCTGTGGGTAGCAAATATCACAGCTTCAAGGCAGGAGTTGGGTCCTGTGTGCGGTGGGAGCGTGACCAAGGGGGCCTCCTTGGGGTGAGTGGCAAAATGAAGGGGAACGTTCTTCAGTCTGGCCTGGTGTCCCACTGTCCCTGCCAGCACATCTCCCACTGCTGCCCTGCACGCTTCCTGGCAGTAGTTTTACAGCAGTCACATGCCAATCACGTGGCTTGTTAAAAAAATGAGCCCATGACATACACCACACTAGCAAAGTGGCAAGATGCAGGAGTAAAAGCACAGCTCCTTGTTTCCTTGGTGTTCTCAATTCTTCTCTTCCATGATCTCAAGGCCGCTGGGGTCAGGCAATTGACAGCCTCTCCTTCCCAAGATCACCAGGGACCCCACATGGCAGGATGCAGGAGACACTTGTCAGTTGTCAGGGTCCTAACGTCTCAGCAGCTTTCCAAGTGCCGACCAGCCCCTTGCAGGCTTGTTGCCATGCCCCAAGGACCATCCATTTCTGGTTTTCCTCACTTATTTTCCCCTCACATTTCCTTGGCTCAGATCTCATTTCTTCTTTATATTGGAGCCTCTATGGCTTAAGCCATTTGTCCTCTCTTCCAGTTTTCTGTGCTCCCTGGGAGATGTAATCCATTTTGTTAGGATCTTCTCATTTTTAAAAAAGGTTTTATTTATTTTTAGAGAGAGTGGAAAGGGGGAAGAAAGGAGTAGAGAAACAACGTGTGAGAGAAACATCCACGGTTTGCCCCTTGGCCCGCAACCCAGGCACGTGCTCCAACAGGGAATGGAACCAGTGACCCTTTGGGTCGCAGGCCGGTGCTCAATCCACTGAGCCACAGCGGCCAGAGCAGGGTCACCTCATTTTTATGCCCGGCCCCCATGCACTGCCCAGGCCTCTCTCCGAGACTGCAGGCTGTGTCACCGTCTCCCTCTCTAAGAGGCACCCAGTTTCCTGTGTCCTGTACTGAGCTCCTGATCCCCACCTGGGAAGAGGAAAGCCCAAGTCCCCTGAAGGCTGGACAGAGCCCTGTCGATCTGTCCACACCCCGGACCCTGAGGTGCCGAGTCTGTTCCCCTTGCCTACACCCACGGGTTGGGCTGTGTTCTTTCCTAGGACTGCGGGCTGCAGCTGAGCGGGGAAGATGGACGCCGCTGCTACCCGCTGGAGGGCCACTTGCTGTGCCGCCGCTGCCACCTGCGGCGCCTCCGGCCAGGGCCACTTCCCTCACCTGCTGTGCACGTCACGGAGCTCTGAGCAGGGGCAGGAGCCTGACCCTGGGGCACTGTGTATTTGTGTGTGAGTGCGTGTGAGGGCAGGCGGGATGGGTGACCCAGGTTGGGTCAGGTAGGAACTTTGTGTCATGGTGGAGCAGCTGCCCCGCCTCTGACCCCCCCCCCGTCACCCCCCCCGCAATTGCCCCCAAGCTGCTGTCCGAGGGGCCGGCCCCACAGCAAAGCTACTATTTATTCACGGTCTGTGCCGTCTCCAGCCGCTTCCTTTCGGCTCTGCCGCTCCCTACTCCCCCCCTTTCTGTTCTGAGACAACCCTTCCCTCCCACAATACCCCCATGAGCCCCTTAGGGGCAGGCACCCTGACCGTTGTGGGTGTAGAGGGGCAGGGTATGCTGGGTGGAGCCAGTTTCCTGCCCCTGAGGGCCCAACTGGCAGGGTGCGGGCTGGCGGGCGGCGGTTGGCATAAGGGTGCGCATGTCTGCGTGTCTCTTTAGGTGTCTTGCCCACCAGTGTGTGCCTTGTTTGGTTGGGGTCACAGGAGGGTGTGGGGCCTGCAAAGGAGGCTTGCCTTTGGCCATTGTGGTCACCTGGATCTGGCTCCTTGGATTCCAGTGGGTGTTTTCAGCCACGACCCCACCCCAGTTTTCTCCCACCTCACCCCCCAACCTTCAGCCTCAGGAAAGGAACCTTCCTTCACTCTCGGGATCCCAATCACAAGTCTCCGAGGAGAGACCAGGAAGGGGCCCCTGCTCCCGCGACGGAGAACCTCTGCTGCAGGAAAGCACTGTATCGGGCTCCAAGACTAACGCGTGTGATTTGACTTAAATTAAGTTTTACCTTTGAGAATATTTTCATTTTCTTTAAAAGAATATAGTTTTCTTCTAAAACTTGGCCCACCGTTGTTACTTTTAGAAAAATTATAATTCACAAATGCCCATTTGTATGTCATATTTTCAGGTGGTAAAAGTATTGTAGTTTGACTATTTTTGTATAAATGCCTCTAAAATCCTGAATATGTGTCTGCCTTTCAGATTTAGAATAATAGCGTGGGGGTTTGTTTGTTGGTGCCTTACGAATGGTGACCTAATGAAGTGCGGCTGGAAGAGCTGCAGATTAATTTTTTTCTTTCAAAGACAACATCAGCATCGGGAAAGCCTGGACGTCCCACTGGTAGCCTTTGTTGGAGTTGCTTGTGTGCAAGAGGCCAAATCATGGTGAATCACAGTGTGCTTTTCCCAGAATACTGACTTAAATCTATTTGTTCCTTTGGGAACCTGAAACACTGTCTCTTGGTTACTGCTCTTGCCGTCCCTTTCCCCCACTGTTACATGTAGGGGCTCTCCTTGTAGGATCATCCATCTCGGGAACCAGACGTTGTGGGGAGCGCCCTTCGGGACCAATGGGAGGAGAGGTGGTGCCAGTGGGGTTCAGCTGAGCTCAGGCCTGGAGCTCGGAGGCCCCCTGGTGGGCCGAGGAAGCAAGTACTGGGAGTATTGGAGATAGTGTTTAAACGCGGAGGTAGGTGCTCCTGGGGGTGGGAAATATGTGTGCCTCCGGAGAAGGGGACTTCAGCAGGATCAGGGTGGTTTCTTGGAGGAGGTGATCCCAGGAGTGGGAGCCTGTTTCTGGCTTTCTCTTTTTAAGCTGGGCTGCTTTGCTCTGTAGCCAATGATCACAGAGTTGTTGGTTTTTTTTTCCTGATTGTCCTCATTTGCTTCTGGTGCCAAAACTGCTTTGCTTTTTGTTCTCCTTGTTGCTGATTCAGCTCTTCTTTTCTCCTTTGTGTCTGCTCTGGAGGTGGCCTCGGCTCTCCCAGCTCCACGCCTGCTCTGCCCGGGTCACCACGCTCTCCCACCCAGCGGGACTGGATTCATGTGCCATATTTTGTCAGAGGCAAGGGGATGTATGACCCTGCGGGCAGTGGGCACGTCTCTGGCCACACATCATCCTTTTCCTCTGAGCTCTAGGGCCCGTGTTGCCTTCTGTCAGGACTGCTGACTGCCACCGTCCCACTGACCACAGAGCCTTTGCATGTGCAGTTCCCCCTGCCTGGCCCACTCCCTGCCTAGTGCTGTACTTCCCTGTCAGAGCCTTCAGGTCTCAGTTACCCAAGTAAGCCAGGCGCCTAGTCACTGCACTTCACCAAACTCCCGGAATTTTGGAACTCTGCTCTCCAAGCTCATTTTCCAAAAGCAGCGTTTTCTAGTCCATTTTAGGAGTGGAGACTGAGGAAGCTGTCTCGGCTGCTTCCAAGCCAGATAGATTTCCCAGGATCCTCCAACACTGGGTGCTAAAACCCCCTGCCCCTAGGATATCTCCCCTGATGTCAGTGCCTGGTGACACTTCTAACTGTGCCGATAATCACTGCTGTGCTTTCATGTATCAAGAGAATAAAAGTACTTATTTTCTTGAGGTCCATCTCCTCACTAGATGGTGTGCTCTCCAAGCCAGAGTCTCTGTCTGGGTCTCCCCAGTGCCTGGCATGTGGTTGGTACCATAGCCCAAGGCAGACCCTGCCCCGGCCTTTAAGGTCTAGACTTAAGAAACCCATCCCCCATTGGCTTGCAAGTTCAAGTGCAGCCTGAGTTGCCCAATAAAGGAACCACAGTGGGACATAAGGCTCAAGAACTGGGGTTTACTCAAGTAGCACACACACTGTGTGTCAAGCGTGTGCATGTGCACCTCAGGCAGTACACACTGGTGTGCCCTGTGCTAGGCCCTCAGCTCCATACTCATGCCTGGAGGCAAGACTTTAGAGTGCTGTGTCCACTGTGTGTGTGTGTGTGTGCGCGTGTGTGCAAGAGACAGCTGTTGGGATGGTGGGCTCCTGGAGGGTTCTGTGGTGGGTCTTGGCCTGGGGTCCTTTCATGGTCATAGGGCAGTGGGGGATGGTGCTGACCCCTCCTGGCCAGTGCTTCCTGCTCCTCTTTGGTCAGGAGACACAGTGAGTTTGTTGAACTGCAGGTAAGCTGGAGTCCCTAGCTCCTGAGGGGCTAGGCATGGCTGGGGCAGTTTGGCAGTGATTTATGGGGCCTGAGAGAGGCTGGGTGTGGGAACTCACAGCATAAGGTCCAGAGAGCAATGGGGGTGAAGGAATGACTCCATGTCAGTGGGCCAGCTCTAGTGGTGGTCAGGATGAGTGTGGCGGTGTGTAGGGCTCTGCCCAGCACCATTTCCTCCCACTTCCGTCCTCATCCCTGAGGCTGGGCTCCAGCTCTGAGAGGGGCCAGGGCTGTGGGATGGGCGAGGGCTCAGCCTGCGAAGGGCACCAGCAGGGCCTCACAAACTGGGATCTCCACACGAGTCTGGGAGTGTGGGAGTGCCCAGGTCCCAGGTGACCTCCCACCAGTACAGCTCTGGAGGACCTGCCTCTGCATGGTGTGTGGGCACTGGATTTGTGTGAGCCTTGAGTGTGTGTGGTGGATACCCAGCTGGGAGAGGGGTGTGTGTACACATGCTCTGGGGACTGGGTCACGACTCAGAGGTTTGGGTGAGGGGCTCAGTGATAGGAGGGGCCCTCTGGCCTGGAGTGGAGATGGTGAGGTTCTTCCTGAGCTATTCTGGGGGGGGTAGTCTGTGTAGCACTCCCTCTCGGAGTTGCAGAAGCTGTCCGAGGCAGCAGACACCCACCAGCTCCCTGGTTCCTGGAGACAGAGCCCAGGATGTGTCCAGAACCCAAGGGAAACACAGGTGGAGCAGAATGGTGCCTTTCCCTTCTGTCTTCTTTCTCTGGCCCTGAGGGCACTGTTGGGCTGTCCTTTCTAAGCCTGGGGATGTGTGTCACAGGTGGACCCTTCCCTGTCCTAGAAGGAGGGTTCCCCTGGAGGTCAGAGGTCTGACAGGGCCCCAAGAACATGAGGCCTCTATGGGCCTCCCTATGCTGCGGGACTGTGGCCCCAAAACATCTGGCTTTTTGGAGGGAAATGCTCACCTGCCTGCCCAGCTGCTCCTGTGTCACTCCCATCTTCTCACACCAGTGCACACTCCTCCCCGTCCGCCATGCAGGGGTAGCTGCCCATGTCACACATGCTCGTTCTTCCCACTGGTTCCATGATTTTGTTACAACCTCCCCCTTACTTCCCTGAAGTTACCTGTCACACACCTGTCTTAGGCACCTGCTTAACACAGGATCACTGCTTTGTGACAGTATCTGGGCCACCAGTGCCCTTTCCACTGTCAGCCTTCTGGACACAAGGTGGGCTGCAAGGTCAGGGAGATTCTCAGGCTTGATGTTTATTCACCCTCCTTCCACCTCAAACTTGGAATCTCCATCTTTTACCTGAGCTGGTGGTGCTAGTGAGGATTTCCAGGCCTCGCCAGGGGGAGCTTGTGCCTGGCCTGAGGCCTGGTGTTGCCACATTCCCAAACTGTGTCCTCCCATTCCTTATCTGTATCCTCCTTTGAACAAAGGTTCCGCCACTTTGTGTTAATAGGTCACTTTCCACACGTTTGTCTTGTTTTCTTAACTATTTAATAAACTCATCCAGCCCAGTCTAGTATAGCTCAGTGGATTGAGCACAGGCCTGCAATTCAGACAACTGCGGTTCGATTCCCAGTCAGGGCACATGCCTGGGTTGCGGGCCAGTTCCCGGAGGAGGACGTATGAGAGGCAACTATGCATTGATATTTCTTTCCTTCTCTCCTTCCCTTCCCCTCTAAAGATAAATAAATAAAATCTTAAAAAAACAAACAAACTCATCCAAGGGATGAGGGATTGACATGACTAGAACCCTGTCACACAGGGAGGAAACTAAATTTGAGCCAGCTGACTTAAAATTTTCTGCTCAATGATAAAAACTCTCTGGGTCTCCTTAACACAAAGTGGAATTCACATAACTGTGAAATTAATGAATGAGAGCAGGCTGATGTATACTTGTACAACGAGTGTCCCTGGAGTAAGTGTAAAATCCCATTAGGTTAAAATGTTTTTTTTAACTTAAAATTTTTTTTAAATTTTAATTTTAAGATTTTATTCATTTATCTTTAGAGGGGAAGGGAAGGAGAGAGGGAGAGAATATCAATGTTGCCTCTCGTGTGTCCCCTGCTGGGAACTGGCCTGCAGCCCAGGTATGTGCCCTGACTGGGAATCGAACCATGATCCCTTAGCACACAGGCCCATGCTTAATCCACTGAGCTACACTAGCCAGGGCTAAACTTTTCGTATTCAGTACAGTTTTCTGTCTTTCCTCCCCAGCCCTCCCCACCTCCTTCCCTTGTTTCCAGCCCCCCTTGTTATTGTCCATGTGACCTTTATAGTTGTTCCTGTAAACCCTTCACCCTTTCCCCCTTTATCTCCTTCCCTCTTCCCTCTGGTCACTGTCAGCCTATTCTCAATTTCAATGTTTTTGGTTATATTTTGCTTGCTTGTTCGTTTTGTTGATTAAAAATGTTTCTTGAGACTGCCAGTCAAAATGGAGGCATAGGTGGAAACACTGTGCCTCCTGGCACAACCAAAATTAAGGACAACAAAGATTTAGAAACAAAAACACAACCAGAACAGACAGAAAATTGAACTGTACCGGAGTCCAACAACCATCCATCCAGACCGGTAAGAGGGGTGGAGTTGGCAGCCAGCATTGAGGGATCTCGGCAGGAAAAGGCAGTGGCTGGGAGACCCAGGTGCGGGGAGGAAACCAGCAAACCCAGTGAGGCGCACAAGGTGGTTGGCTGACCAAGGACACACATTCGTGCGCAGATAAACCAGGAAAAAACGGTCAGCGAGACAGACCGCGCAACCCAGGGCCCCAGAGATGGGAAATAAAGCCTAAAAGCACCGGCTGAAAACACTTGTGGGGGTTGAGGTGTCTGAGAGACTCCCAGCCTCACAGGAGAGTTTGTTGGAGAGACCCACAGGGTCCTAGAATGTACACAAGCCCACCTACCCGGGAACCAACACCAGAAGGGCCCACTTGCTTGTGGGAAGCGGCAGAAGGGACTGAAATCTGAGAGAGAATGGAGCAAGCGCCATTGCTCCCTCTCTGACCTCGTCCCCACATACAGCATCACAACCCAACCACTGGGTTGCCCTGCCCTGGAGAACACCTAAGGCTCCACCTCTCACTACATAACAGGTTCGCAATCAGACCAAAAAATTATGGATCAAGCAGAAGAACAAATCAAAGCCCCAGAGCCAGTACTTTTAAGTGACCAAGAGATTGCCAACCTATCAGATGCATAGTTCAAAACATTGGTGATCAGGATGCTCACAGAACTGGTTGATTTTGGTCGCAAATTAGATGAAACAATGAAGGCTACACTAAGTGAAATGAAGGAAAATGCACAGAGAACCAATAGTGATGGAAAGAAAACTGGGACTCAAATCAATGGAGTGGACCAGAAGGAAGAAAGAAACATCCAACCAGAAAAAAATTAACAAAACATCTGATTACTGGTGTTTTGAACTCTGCATCTGATAGGTTGGCTATCTCTTTGTCGTTCTATTTTTTTCTGGAGGTTTGATCTGTTCTTTCATTTGAGCCATATTTTTTGTCTTGGCACGCCTGTTATGTAGTAAGGGACGGAGCCTTAAGTATTTGCCAGGGCGGGGCCACCCACATCACTGTCGTGGCACTGTATGTGGGGGAGGGGTCCAAGAGGGAACAGTGCCGCTCGGCTCTTTGCTGGCTTTCAGTCACTTCTCCCACTTCCCACAGTCAAACTAGGCCCTTCTGCTGCTGATTCCCTGGTGGGTGAGTTTGTGTACACTCTAGGACCCTGTGGGTCTCTCCAACAAACTCTCGTGGGAGGCTGGGAGTTTCTCCCACCACTGCAAGCCCCACAGATTTTTAGTCAGAGGTTTTGAAGCTTTATTTCCCTGCACCGGAACCCTGGGTTGTTCAGTCTGTTTTGCTCCCCAGTTGTTCCTCTCATTTTTCCAAATGCAAATGTGGGACTGCTAGGTCCACCAGCTGCCACCTTGCTGCAAGTCCTCTCCACCGGCCTGCCCATCTATGCTCCTCCTACTGATCTGGATGAATGTTTCTTCCTTAACTCCTTGTTTGTCGGACCTCCATGCAGTTCAATTTTCTGGCAGTTCTGGTTATTTTTTTGTTTTCAAATTTGTTGCTGTCCTTCTTTTGCTTGTGCAGGGAGTCAAAGTGTATCTACCTATGCCTCCATCTTGGCCAGAAGTAGGTCAGTTTTTTTCAACTTGACTACCTGTGAGTGTCTTAAGCATGTTCCTGCCAATAGAGTTCTCTCTAAAAAGACCCAGGCACCTGCCAGTAGGTAACAGGTCTGATTTTCTCAATAAATGAAGATATTTTCAAAAACTAACAGAAAAAAGGAACTGAAGTTGTGATGATTTTTAAGGCAAAGCATCTGTTCTTGAAGCCTTGTTAGAACTGATGCAGGCAGAGTGCATCCCAATTCCCAGAGTGTGGAGGGGAACGGGGCCCGACCATCCTGCAATGTGCAACTCATGAGAGAACAGCAATGTGGAAGTTACATGCTCCACTTAGACTTCAGTTCTGTCTGCTACTAAATGGTCCCTGAGTTCATTTATCAGACTCTAAAAATTTGTTTAACTCATTATTTATATTGTAACATCATTAAATCCAACTATACCTAAAGGTGTCACTGTGGGCCTCAGGCAAGTCCAGTTTTAATGCTTGGGAAACATGTAAGATGTCTCTCTCTCCTTCCCTTTTCCACCCTCATCAAGGGTGGTGGATAGAAGTAAATGTGAAATTTGCATCATGTGCTTTCATCTAAACTTTCACTGAATCCTAACCGACTTGATGGCCTGTTGCTTTTTGAAATTGGATGGTGAAATGTCACCCTGGGACAGTTTCAACAGAGCTCAGGTCTGAATGTGCTCTTCAAAGTGGCCTGATTTGGCAGTTACAGCACTAGTACTGTATGTACCATGATCAAGGGCTGTGTTTTCAGTTGTCCTTTTTATGGCCAATTAAAATAGTCTTAGGATATAGATTTAATATCCGAGGAGTCTAATGTAACACACTCAAGCGTGCCTCCAGTTATGGGGAGAATGTCTTTCTGTGACACTGGTTCTCTGGATAAGGCTTCTATTTTTGAACTTGACTCTTAAGGGCTGAAGAGGCACATTTGGGAAATGGTTTTATAAACTGTAAGAAGGCATCTTTCTTCAACAGCTTCTATCCCAAAGACAGCAGCGTGCTTTACAAACTTATCAAAGTGATATATGGGGATCATTTTATTCTCTGCTGAAGTACAGGGACCTGGGGGTCCTGCCTTCACTGGTGAAAAAATCTCAGAGAGCCTGGAGAACACTGGGGAGGAGAGTGGACAGCATCTAAAACACCCTCCCAAACCGCAGGGCCTGTTCCAGCAGGTGAAAGGGCTGTGCGTGTTCCGGGGTGCTGCATGTCCCAACTGATGCTGCTGCAGAAAGGGCTCATATGTGTTCTGATGAGTGTCCATCTTGAAAAGCATGCTTGTGCAGCTCCTTGTGTAGTAGATGCTTCGCTTGGATCATTCATTTTGTATGAAGTGCTTTAAGGTATCTTTTGGTATACACACTAAAAAAAGTGGGCGTGTTTCCTGCTCTTCATTTTTTAGTGTAGGATCATCAGACGGGAATGGATACCTCACCTTGCATTCCAATTAACTACCAGGCAGACCTGCCTGGATTGTAATACACAGAAAAGGCAGTCTGGGCTTTAAAGAACATGTTCAAAGCATTTCGGAACAGAAGGCTTTAGGGTCTTTTAATTAATGCCTAAAATAATGCATATTTAATATGTTAGATATTTCTGTGTAGATGATGATGTTAAAGTGCCTGCAGACAGGGTATTCCTTTGTGTCCTACTGATTTTACATAGAGTCCAAAGTTCAGTTCCATGATCTGAGTGTTTACTCACTGCCTTCTGTATACATTGCTGTGTTCCCTCCATGGGCCTTGAGGGGCTCAGTATAGTAGGTAAGGCATTCTTACCTACTATAAAATAAAAGGGAGACTTTGACAAACATCACAACAAAGACATACAGAGCTTGGTAGCATATTTAGGGATGTCAGCATTTATACATGCTTGATGAAATATTTAGTTGTCATATATCTTCATGTAGTCATGAATTATGAAAGCGGGAGACCTAAGGAATCTTCCCTGTTGATAGTTGTGAATTCATATTTTTGCATTTTTATGTGACACATTTGGGTTTTTCTTAAGACTGAATTTACCATAGTTCTGATAAATATGTAGCAAACTGAAATTTGTGGAAATAGTCTAAGACCTAAGAGAACTGGAAACCTCCCACATCCACACTCATTGTAAATGTGATCCTTGAGAAATAGTACAAGGGCGCAAGTAAAACCATAGGGTCTTCATCTCTAAACCAACCCGACGTAGACACAGGAACTCACAAGGAGTGGGCTCAGTGGGGAAGGAAGGATGGACAATGCTGCTGTCATCAGAAAGGTAAGCACAGGGAAGGTGCTCACACCCAGAGGCAGGAAACAGCCTCGTTACTGCACAGAAGGGGTTAGTAGGTACTTGGAGCTGATGGGGCTGTGGGAAAACATGCCCTGCTGGTCTGTGTTGGGGAGTCCAAGAGAAAGGCAGACAGGGTGAAGCCAGACAGGTGGCCCAGTTTGGGGAGAGAATATTTCAACTCACAGACAATGTAGACATTTTTAGAAAACAAATACACCAACACAGAACAGAGTAACAGAAGGAGTGATGGTTCTTAGAAGGGAAATTCTGATTATATAACTACAAAATCCTGAAAGATAGGTGTGTGTGTGTGTGTGTGTGTGTGTGTGTGTGAGAGAGAGAGAGAGAGAGAGAGAGAGAGAGAGAGAGAGAGAAGAGGGGAGAAAATATATCCAAAGAGGAATATTGTGGAAAAATGTGGACTTCTCTAATAAAATTGGTTTAAAACAGAACACATAAAATAAATGGAGGTAAATATGAGGGCCATGACCCCTCACAATTGTACAAACACCTAAAGGTTCTGGACAATGGCAGGGTTCTGGGAAACTGAAGGCAGTGAAAATGGTTTCTGCAGGCCGCTGCAGCCAGGCCTGCTGTAGGGCAGGTGGGCCTTGGGAAGAAACGCAAGAGTCAATACTGAAAATGGAGGAGGTCACCTCCATTTTCTCTCAAAGAAAACAATCAGTGCCCTGTAAAAGGGTTGAAAAATATAAACAGGAGAGAACTGGAGTCAAAGGTAGCTGGGATGATGATAAAAGTGCATCCTATTGATTTGAGCAAGTCCACATCTATAGGATTAGATGAATTATTTCTCACAGAGGACACATAAAATTGTGATTACAATCTCAGCAACAGTTTCTGTAATTTTTTGAGACATCACAAAGAGGTGTGAGTAGATAGGAGATGGGCATGGTCAGCATTTTGAAAAGAGAAGATAAGTTCTGGAAATTAAAGATAATTGAAGCTGTATTTAAAACTGTAGTCAAATTCTGAAGAAATCAATCCATTCACCATCATTCATTCATCTGTAGATTCCTCCATTCATGAATTTCTATCGATTGAATACCTGCTGTGTGCTAGGCACTGGGGATGTACTTGAATACAAAACACAGACAGTCCTGGTTCTACGGGGACTTACCTTTACATAGGGGGGTTATAAAAGCCTGCTTTGTAAATTCTGAGAGAGTAATGGTGATATCTGGCAAAGATTAGTGTAAAAAGCAAGGTGTGTACTTGGGGGATGGCCTTATCCCTGTATTAGTCAGGACTTTTTTCATTGCCAGTGCCAAAAACTCAGTTAAAATTGGCTGAA
This sequence comes from Artibeus jamaicensis, assembly GCF_021234435.1. Taxonomy (NCBI): domain Eukaryota; kingdom Metazoa; phylum Chordata; class Mammalia; order Chiroptera; family Phyllostomidae; genus Artibeus; species Artibeus jamaicensis. The sequence goes on along the minus strand of NW_026521896.1, from coordinate 210,721 downwards.
GCAAAGGAGTCGTGGTCCATGCCCCCATGTATGTGAAGAGTCCATGAGCAGTCTTGGCTTTGAAACTGGCTGGGCAAATAAGCTCAGATACTACCTGTTAGCAGGATCTTGTCTCCATTCTCCCCACTTTTATGTCTGACAATAAAGATTGTTTACTTGAGGACTTCCGCCAAGATGGAGGCATAGGTGGATATGCCGTGCCTTCTCACACAACCAAGTTTAGAGATAACTAAATATTAGCAACAGAAAACACAGTCAGAACACAGAAAATTGAACTTGTTGGAAGTCTGTTAACAACAAATTCTTCAGCCTGACCGGTAAGGGGCGAAACCAGCAGCTGGTGGAGCGGGGTTGCACAGGAAAACTCGGTCAGACAGACTCAGGCCCGCGGAATCCAGGCACAGGGTTGGACCTAGTGAGCGACCCAGCAAGCCACCAGGCGAGCGACAGCGGGGGAGACAGCGGGGGAGCGGTCCTGCGTGTTGACTGTGGTCGCGCATTTGTGCGCGGGCGGACAGGCGAGGGAGTGGGCAGTTGGACCAGGGCTGGGTGGGTCCCCGTGGCAAGCGGCAGTGGAGGGCACCGCCATTTCCCTGCTCTGACCCCACCTCCACATGCAGTGTCATAACCCAGCGACTCTGAGTGGCCCGGCCCAGGTGAACCACCTAAGCCTCTGCTCCTCACCCAGCTGTGAGAAACAGCAGAGGGGGTCGCCATTTCCACGCTCTGACCACGCCCCCACATACAGCATCACAACCCAGCGACCTGGGAGTCCAAGGCACCGCTTCTCACACTTAAAGGGCCAGAACAGACCAAAAATGTCGCAAGATCTCAAAGCCCCAGAGCCCATAGATCTAAGCGATGAAGAAATAGCAAAACTCTCAGACGCACAGTTTAAAACACTGGTCATCAGGATCCTCACAGAACTGGTTGATTATAGCCACAAATTAGACAAATATATGAAGGCGAAACTAATTGAAATGAATGGAATTGCACAGGACACCAATAGCAATGAAAAGGAAACTGGGACTCAAATCAATGAAGTGGACCAGAAGAAAGCAAATAATGGCCAAACAGAAAAGAGTCAAGAAGCAAGAATTCAAAGAAATGAGGAGAGTCTTAGGAACCTCCAGAACATCTTTAAACACTCCAACATCCGAATTATAGGGGTACCAGAAGGGGGAAAGGAACAGCCACCAGTGGAAAACTTATTTGAACAAATAATAAAGGAGAATTTCCCCAATCTGGCAAAGGAAATAGACTTCCAGGAAATCCAGGAAGCTCAGAGAGTACCAAAGAAGTTGGACCCAAGAAGGAACACACCAAGGCACATCGTAATTACATTAGCCAAGATTAAAATGAAGGAGAGAGTCCTAGAAGCAGCAAGAGCTAAGGGGACAGTCACCTACAAAGGAGTTCCCATCAGACTGTCAGCGGATTTCTCAAAAGAGACGTTACAGGCAAGAAGGGGCTGGGAAGAGGTATTCCAAGTCATGAAATCCAAAGACCTACAACCAAGATTGCTCTATCCAGCAAAACTTTCATTTAGAATGGAAGGATAGATAAAGTGCTTCTCAGATAAGATCAAATTCAAGGAGTTCATCATCACCAAGCCCTTATTATATGAAATGTTAAAGGGACTTACTAAAGAAAAAGAAGTTAAAGAAACATGAACAGTGAAAGGACAACAAACTCACAGTTATTAACAACCACACCTAAAACGAAAGCAAACTAAAAGGACAGCTAGATCAGGAGTGGAAACATAGAAATGAAGATCACATGGAGGGTTAGCAACAGGGGAGTGGGAGGAGGAGAAGGGGGGAGAAGGTACAGAAAATAAGTAGCATAGACGGTAGATAGAAAATAGATGGGGGGCAAGATTAGTATGGGAAATATAGAATCTAAAGAACTTGAGACACATGGACATAAACTAAAGGGGGGTAATGGTGGGGACGGGGGGTAGGGTGGAGGGGAATGAAGGGGGGAATAGAACAATTGTAACAGCATAATCAATAAAAAATTAAAAAAAAAGATTGTTTACTTGAGGCTCAAGCTCTATCTTCACAGCAACTCCAATGGAGAGAGGTTATATTCTTTCCCACAGTTCAAATGAGATTCCAGAATGAAATTCACAGGGGTCATGTGTACCTCATGAATCATCCATGTAGCAAAAAAGACCAAATAAACTGACAGTCCTGGCTTGGGTCAAGGCCAAATGGCCTCTCTTGTACCAGGGATAGAGTTAGCCCCTCTATCTACAAGGACTGAGAGTCAGTGGGAGGAGGGTGATCCCCTTGGAGAGCAAAGGATACTGGGCAGGCAAAGTGAGGCCTCTGTTTCAGTGTAGCCTGGGAGCTGTGCTAGACAGAAGCCTCCAGAGCATTGAGACACATTTTCTTCCTCACACCATCTTCCTTTTTCTTTTATTTTTGCTTCTTCCTTTTTCCTATTTGCACTGGCTAGAATCTCCAACACAATAATAAACAAAAATGATGAAAATGGACATTGCCACTCTTCCTGATCTGAGGGGGGAAGCATTCAGTCTAATAAGCATTCATATCACAAAGTATGATATTATATATTATATGCATCTAATATATGATATTAGATGCTCTTTATCATGCTGAGGAATTTCCCTTCTATTCCAAGTTAGTTGAGAGTCCTTATTATGACTGAATGTTAGATTTTATCAAATGCATTTTCTTCATCTATTTTTAATTTCATGATCTGTGTCTCCTTTCTTTTTTTCTTTGTCAGTCTAGCTAAAAAATTAACAGTCTTGATCTTTTCAAAAACCAGCATTTAATTGCATTGGTTTTCGCTATTGCTTTTCTACCTCATACTTTATTTTTATTAACATATTTTATTTTTATTTATTTTTAGAGAGGAAGGGAAGGAGAAAGGAGAAGAGAAACAGTGATGTGAGAGAAACATCGACCAATTGCCTCTTTCATGACCCGGGGACATGAATGCCTTTTATTTCTTCTTGTCAGATTGCTGTGGCTAGGACTTCCAATACTATCTTGAACAGAAGTGGTGAAAGCAGACGTCCTTGTCTTGTTCCTGATCTTAGTGAGAAAGCTTTTAGTTTTTGCCCATTGACTATGATGTTGGGTGTAAGTCTCTCATATATGACCTTTATTATGTTGAGCAATGCTTCCCCTATTTCTACTTCTCTGACTGTATTTATCATAAATGGGTGCTGCACCTTATCAAATGTTTTTCCTGCATCTATTGATATGATCATGTGATTTTTGTCTTTCCTATTGTTTATGTGATGTATTATGTTTATTGATTTGCAATATTGTACCATACTTGCATCCCTGGGATGAATCCTATTTGATCATGGTGTATGATCTTTTTAATGAATTGCCAGATGCAGTTTGCCAATACTTTCTTGAGGATTTTAACATCTATGTTCACCAGGGATATTGATCTGCAGTTTTCTTTCTTTGTTTTGTCTTCCTCTTGTTTTGGGATTAGGATAGTGCTGACTTCATAAAAAGAGTTTGGGAGTCTTCTGTCTTGAATTTTTTGGAATAGATTGTAAAGGATGGGGTTTAGCTTTTCCTTAAATGCTTTGTAGAATTCTCCTGTGAAACCATCCGGTCCAGGGCTTTTCTGTGCTGGGACTTTATGATCACTGCTTCAATTTCATCAGCTCTTATTGGCATGTTCAGGCTTTCTGCTTCTTCATTCAGTTTTGCAAGATTATATTTTTCTAGAAATTTGTCCATTTCACCCAGGTTTTCTAATTTCTTTTTTTTAAAATTTATTTATTTATTTATTTTTTTATTGATTATGCTGTTACAGTTGTTTTATTCCCCCTTTATTCCCCTCCACCCTACCCCCCATCCCCACCATCACGCCCCCTTTAGTTTATGACCATGTGTCTCAAGTTCTTTAGATTCTATATTTCCCATGCTATTCTTGCCCTCCCATCTATTTTCTATCTACTGTCTATGCTACTTATTTTCTGTACCTTCTCCCCCCTTCTCCTCCTCCCACTCCCCTGTTGCTAACCCTCCTTGAGATCTTCATTTCTATGTTTCCACTCCTGATCTAGCTGTCCTTTTAGTTTGCTTTTGTTTTAGGTGTGGTTGTTAATAACTGTGAGTTTGTTGTCCTTTCACTGTTCATGTTTCTTTAACTTCTTTTTCTTACATAAGTCCCTTTAACATTTCATATAATAAGGGCTTGGTGATGATGAACTCCTTGAATTTGATCTTATCTGAGAAGCACTTTATCTGTCCTTCCATTCTAAATGAAAGTTTTGCTGGATAGAGCAATCTTGGTTGTAGGTCTTTAGATTTCATGACTTGGAATACCTCTTTCCAGCCCCTTCTTGCCTGTAAGGTCTCTTTTGAGAAATCCGCTGACAGTCTGATGGGGACTCCTTTGTAGGTGACTGTCCCCTTAGCTCTTGCTGCTTCTAGGACTCTCTCCTTCATTTTAATCTTGGCTAATGTAATTACGATGTGCCTTGGTGTGTTCCTTCTTGGGTCCAACTTCTTTGGTACTCTCTGAGCTTCCTGGATTTCCTGGAAGTCTATTTCCTTTGCCAGATTGGGGAAATTCTCCTTTATTATTTGTTCAAATAAGTTTTCCACTGGTGGCTGTTCCTTTCCCCCTTCTGGTACCCCTATAATTCGGATGTTGGAGTGTTTAAAGATGTTCTGGAGGTTCCTAAGACTCTCCTCATTTCTTTGAATTCTTGCTTCTTGACTCTTTTCTGTTTGGCCATTATTTGCTTTCTTCTGGTCCACTTCATTGATTTGAGTCCCAGTTTCCTTTTCATTGCTATTGGTGTCCTGTGCAATTCCATTCATTTCAATTAGTTTTGCCTTCATATATTTGTCTAGTTTGTGGCTATAATCAACCAGTTCTGTGAGGATCCTGATCACCAATGTTTTAAACTGTGCGTCTGAGAGTTTTGCTATTTCTTCATCGCTTAGATTTATTGGCTCTGCAGCTCTGAGATCCTCCTGTGCCATTCTTGGTCTGTTCGGGCCCTTTAAGTGTGAGAAGCATCACCTTGGATTCCCAGGTCGCTGGGTTGTGACGCTGTATGTGGGGGCGTGGCCAGAGCGGGGAAATGGCGACCCCCTCTGCGGCTTCTCACAGCTGGGTGCGGAGGAGCAGTGCCTTAGGTGGTTCACCTGGGCCGGGCCACTCAGAGTCGCTGGGTTATGACGCTGTATGTGGAGGTGGGGTCAGAGCAGGGAAATGGTGGCGCCCTCCACTGCCGCTCGCCGTGGGGACCTGCCGGCCTGGTCCAACCGCCCACTCCCTCGCCTGTCCACCCGCACACAAATGCGCAACCTCAGTCAACACGCAGCCCCGCTGCCTCGCTGTCTCCCCCGCGGTCGCTCGCTCGGTTGCTCATTCGGTCCGACCCTGCGCCTGGATTCCGCGGGCCTGAGTCCGTCTGGCCGAGTCCTCCTGTGCAACCCTGCTCCGCCAGCCGCTGGTTTCGCCCCTTACCAGTCAGGCTGAAGAATTTGTTGTTAATGGACTTCCGAAAAGTACAATTTTCTGTGTTCTGGCTGTGTTTTCTGTTGCTAATATTTAGTTTTCTCTAATCTTGGTTGTGTGAGAAGGCACGGCATATCCACCTATGCCTCCATCTTGGCGGAAGTCCTCTAATTTCTTAGAATATAGTTCTTTGTAGTAATTTCTTACAATCCTTTGTATTTCTGTGGTATCAGTTGTAATCTCTCCTCTTTCATTTCTGATTTTGTTTATGTGGGTCCTCTCTCTTTTTTCTTTCCTTTTTAAAATATATTTTATTGATTATGCCATTATAGTTGCCCTATTTCCCCCCCTTCGTTCCCCTCCACCCTGCACATTTCTCCCCCACCATCCCCCCCTTTAGTTCATGAACACATGTCTCACAAGTTCTTTAGATTCTGTATTTCCCATACTATACTTGCCCTCCCCTATTTTTTATCTACTGTCTATGCTACTTATTCTCTGTACCTTCTCCCCCCTTCTCCTCCCCCCACTCCCCTGTTGCTAACCCTCCATGTGATCTCCATTTCTATGGTTCTGCTCCTGATCTCGCTGTCCTCTTAATTTGCTTTTGTTTTAGGTGTGGTTTTTAATAATTGTGAGTTTGCTGTCCTTTCACTGTTCATCTTTTTTATCTTCTTTTTCTTAGGTAAGTCCCTTGAACATTTCATATAATAAGGGCTTGGTGATGATGAACTCTTTGAATTTGATCTTATCTGAGAAGCACTTTATCTGTCCTTCCATTCTAAATGAAAACTTCGCTGGATAGAGCAATCTTGCTTATAGGTCTTTGGTTTTCATGAGTTGGAATACTTCTTTCCAGCCCCTTCTTGCCTGTAAGGTCTCTTTTGAGAGATAAGCTGACAGTCTGATGGGAACTTCTTTGTAGGTGACTGTCCCCTTAGCTCTTGCTGCTTCTAGGACTCTCTCCTTCATTTTAATCTTGGCTAATATAATGATGATGTGCCTTATTGTGTTCTTTCTTGGGTCCAAATTATTTGGGACTCTCTGAGCTTCCTGGATTTCCTGGAAGTCTATTTCCTTTGCCAGAATGGGGAAGTTCTCTTTTATTATTTGTTCAAATAAATTTTCCACTCGTAACTGGTACCTCTTCCCCTTCTGGTACCCCTATAATTCAGATGTTGGAGCTTTTCAAAATGTCCTGGAGGTTCCTAAGCCTCTCCTCAATTTTCTGAATTCTTGTTTCTTCATATTTTCCTGTTTGGTCATTTTTTCCTTCCTTCTGGTCCACTCCCTTGATTTGAGTCCCAGTTTCCTTTCCATTACTATTGGTTTTCTGTGCATTACCATTCATTTCAATTAGTTTAGCCTTCATATGTTCCTGTAATTTGTGACTAAAATCAACCAGTTCTGTGAGCATCCTGATCACCAGGGTTTTGAACTGTGCATCTGAAAATTTGGCTATCTTCTGGTCACTTAGGATTATTGGCTCTGGGCCTCTGAGTTGTTCTTGAGCCATGTTTTGATCTGTTTGTGCCTGTTACATATGAGGAGAGGCGCCTTTGTTGTTCACCAGGGCGGGGCCACCCAGGTCGCTGGTTTGTGATGCTGTATGTGGGGGCGGGGTCAGAGAGGGAGCAATGGTGGTTCTCTCCGCTTGCCCAGTCCACCTCACTGCTCGGCCTCACCTTCTTATTCGAGTGCAAATGTGCGAGCCCGCCACCCTGCACTGGCCACCAGCTCCTGCACGATCTGTCTCAATGGTCACCTCTTCACTGGTTTATCTGTGTGCAAATGGTGACCAACTACGGACAGCCAGCCTTGCCTCTTCCCTGGATTGCGCCCGTAGCTAGCCCACACCTGGGATCCGTGCCCTTGGCTGCCTGTGCACCGCCTGGGTCGGGGATCTTTTTTGCCCGACCAGCTCCGCTGCTGGCTTCGCCCCTCTTTGGTTTAGCTGAGCGGTTTGATGTTTTTGGACTCCGTATTTGATTTTCTGTGTGGTTTGGTTGTGTTTATTGTTGTTAAAACTTTATTGTTTTTAGATTTGGTTGTGCAAGGATGCAGTGTTCCCACCTATGCCTCCATCTTGGTGGAAGTCCCTTTCTATGTCTTTTTAAATGCTGATATAGTTTGCAGTAATTCCTCCTAGTTTCCCTGTAGTTTTTGGTAATTTGCACTGAGTTAATTGAGCTTCCTTATAACCATTGTTTGGAACTCAGTATCTGATAGTTGACTTGCCTCTATTTCATTTAGCATTTCTTCTGAGGACTCCTTCTTTCCTTTTGATTGGGAGTTCTTTCTTTGTCTTCCCATTGTTTGTGGGACCTTTTTGTTTGCTTCTGTTTCTTAAATTGATCTGTTTTGACTCCCTGAGTTTGTGGTGTGAACTTCTATGGTGGGAGGCCTGTGAGATCCAGTTGTGCAGTTGAGATTCCTTAATCACCTGAACTTGATGTTCTTGGGATGTCCTTTATGCTTTTTATGCTGGTTTTCTGGATGTAATTGGGTTTTGATTATTGTTAGGTCATTCTTTTGTGGGTTCTTCCATGTCACTGGTTGACTGAGCATCACTCTACCCACCATGTCTTTTGTGCTGTTGTTCAGGTGTTTCCTGAATAAAACCACAGAACCCAAGAAACAAACCCACATCCACAAATATAAGTCCCCCTACAATCCCCAAATCAATAGCAAATGAATAAGTATTAATAAGGTTGTAATAAGATTAAGACTTTTATAAGAAAGGAGAGTGGATATGAGGTGACCTATTGAAAGAAAAATGATTTTGACAGGGTAGAGGGAAGAGCACTAATAAGAGTTGGGCATTGGAGCAATGGAAAGAGAGAAGGTAAAGTTTACCTCATGAATAAAACAAGGGAATGAAGAGTGGAATGGAATATGAGAAGGGAAACATATAACATTAGGCTTAAGCAGAAATTAATATAAAATAAAGACAGAGGGAAAGAAAAAAGAAGAAAAATATTAAATGATTAATAAAAATATAGGAGACAAATTATAGAGAAAGATCCAGGAGGGTACTATCAACAATAAATGAGCTAAAATTAATATAGGTGGTATAGGAATAAGAGGGGAAAAAGAAAAATCTAAGACATGGTTAGAGGAATGGGAAGTGATTTTGAAATGATAGAAGAAAAGGGAATACTAAGAGTGAGGTAGAAAAACCAGACTAAGTGAGGGAAAAATTAAAATTTGGGTTGTGAAGAATTAGAAGAGAAAAGAAGAATAAAGAAAAATAAAAGGGTAGGATGAAAGAAATAGAAGACAGAAAAACAGACTAAAACAACAAAATTAAAATTTGAGACAAAAAAGAATAGGAGAGGGATTCAGTAAAATTTGATATTTGAAATACAGAATTAGTGAAGCTATAGAGATAACCTTGAAAAAACAATGGAGCAACTACTCTACCCACAACCAACCAGCAAAGTTTATTAAAGGTGTAGAGAGAATGTGTGTATTTTAAGAGCTCGGCAAAAAGAATGTGAAATGACCCTTGACAAGAAAATTTATTTTGAGTGTGGATGGGGGAGAAATAGTAAGAGTGTGGAATGGAAACAAGTTGTAGCTAGAGAGAAAACCAAATCTGAAATGAAAATATTTCAAGGAAAAAGGAAAGCTTTTTAGGCTAAGAGAAGGGAGCAGCAAAATATGTGGATTGAAATACAGTATAGTATAAAATCGAGTGACTTCTTATATACAAACTCGCTGGACAAGAAATGAATGTTAAAAAGCTATTAAGGAAGGAAAATATTGCAAATCATGAAGAAGAGGCTTTCATCTCCGTAGCCTCTTGTATTCACCACTGTTTTTTCTTTCTGGACCTGCCTCTGGTGATGTCAGATGGTGACCCTGTCTAACCTTAGGCAGCCTGTTCGATACTTCCAGTGATCTTCTGTCACTGGCTGTCTCCTTCAATTGTTAATCTGGTCGCTCTGCATTCAGCAGTCAGGTTTACATACTGTAGGGCAGGGCTGAATCCCTCCTGGGGTGGGGGCTATTGTTTTCCCTCAGGCTGCTGCTCCTGGGAGGGGAGTGGTCTGCCTGAGCTGGATGTTTGCTGCATATGGGGGTTGGCTTAACACTGGATATTGGTGGCTACTCTCTCAGTTCTCTCCTCAAAACCTTTGTCCCTAGTCTTTTCCCAAGTCTCTCTAGTTCATGCTTCCTCCCTTGCCCTGCTTTGCCAGTGATCTGCTGTCTCTGGCTGTCTCCTTTGGTTGTTCATCTGGTCACTAGGATTCAGCAGTCATGCTTAAGCATCAAAGGGTCAGGGCAGAGACCCTCCTGGGGTCAGGGCTATTGTTTCCCTTCAGGCTACTGCTGCTCAGAGGGGAGTGGTCTGCCTGAGCTCTTTGTGTCTCCACTCATCTGTCTCTGGCAGAGAGCAACCCTGCTGTTTTTGCCGCTGATTGTTATCTGTGTACTTTTTGGGCTTTGGTGCTCTAGGCTGGGAATCCTAGCTTAGGCTTTAGACCCCAATCTTTTCCAGGGGATCCAACAGGCCAGTTAATTTTATCTCCTGCGCTGCTGCCTGTGGGCACCCAGCAGCCCTCTTGAGTCTCCACTGCACTCCTTACCAGATGGATTGTGCCGAAGCTGGTTCTTCTGTTGGTCTGAAGTTATATGCTTCTCTCTGGCTATTGCTCAGTTGTTTGTTCCAGGTGGTTTCTCCACAATCGAGTTGTAATTCCAGATTTGTCATGGGAGGTGGTCAATGTGGACTTTCATTCACTCCTCCACCATCTTTTCTCTGCCCGGGTCTTTATTATGTTATTGAAGTACTCGATGAGTTTCTTGAGCATCCTTTTGACCAGTGTTTCAAACTCTGTATATGATAGATTGATTATCTCCATTTTGTTTAATTCTATTTCTGGGGGTTTGTTCTTTTTTAAAATTATTTGGGCCATATTTCTTTGTCACCTTAATTTGGAAGCCTCCCTGTGTTTTTTTCTGTGTATTAGGTAGAATTACTTTGATTCTCTGTCTTAGTAGTGTGGCCTATTGTAGAAAAGTGCATTGGTAAGTTGGATGGGGCAGAGCCTTAGGTAATTGCCAGGGTGGGGCAACCTGTGACTCTCTTTGTGGGAGGGTTCAGGGAGGTGACAATGCTGCTACCTGGCTTCTGGAGTGTTGCCCAGGAGGAAACTATCTCTCAGCACCCGCTCTTATACCACTCACTTCAGTTCCTCCCCATATGCCATTGGTCCTTCCAGCTGTTTCCCTGGTGCTGAAGCCCAGAGGGAGCAAGTTTGCAAAAGTCCTAAGTTTGTTGTAGGACCTTTAAGAAGAGACTCCTGAGAATCCCAGTTTATTCTGCTGCCCCAACCACCACCGTTTTTTTTTTTTTTTTTTATAGCCAGAAGTTATGGGGACTTATATTCCTGATGCTGGCATCCTGGGCTGGGTGGTCTGGTGTGGGGCTGGGATCCCTTGCCCCCGAGGTATACCCCCAATTTTTATCTATCACATATGGGTATGGGACTGCCTGTACTGTATCTGCATGCCTCTCTGCACCTCTCCCACATCTCCACACTTCCTACCTGTCCTGATGAATGTGGTTTCTTTAATTACTTGGTTGTTGGATTTCCATATAGCTTGATTTCCTGATGATTCTGGGTGATAGTTGTTTTGTAGCCTGGTTGTAATTTTTGCTGTGGTTGTGGGAGGAGGTGAGCCATGTTTACCCATGCCTCTATCTTGACTGGAAGCTGATGATTGGTTATTCTTTTTTTAAAATATTTTTTATATTTTATTGATTATGCCATTATAGTTGTCCTACTCCCCCCTTCATTCCCCTCCACCCTGCACACCCTTCCCCCACCATTCTCCCACTTTCGTTTATGTCTATGTGTCACAAGTTCTTTAGATTCTATATTTCCCATACTATTCTTGCCCTCCCCCTGTCTATTTTCTATCTACTGTCTATGCTACTTATTCTTTTCACCTTCTCCCTCCTTCTCCTCTTTCCACTTCCCTGTTGCTAACCCTTCATGTGATCTCCATTTCTGTGGTTCACTCTTGATCTAGCTGTCCTCTTAGTTTGCTTTTGTTTTAGGTGTGTTATTAATAACTGTGAGTTTGCTGTCCTTTCACTGTTTATATTTTTTATCTTCTTTTTCTTAGATAAGTCCCTTTAACATTTCATATAATAAGGGCTTGGTGATGATGAACTCCTTGAATTTGATCTTATCTGAGAAGCACTTTATCTGTCCTTCCATTCTAAATGAAAGTTTTGCTGGATAGAACAATCTTGGAGGTAGGTCTTTGGATTTCATGACTTGGAATACTTCTTTCCAGCCCCTTCTTGCCTGTAAAGTCTCTTTTGAGAAATCAGCTGACAGTCTGATGGGGACTCCTTTGTAGGTGACTGTCCCCTTAGCTCTTGCTGCTTCTAGGATTCTCTCCTTCATTTTCATCTTGGCTACTGTAATGATGATGCGCCTTGGTGCTTTCCTTATTATGTCCGTCTTCTTTGGGACTCTCTGAGCTTCCTGGATTTCCTGGAAGTCTATTTCCTTTGCCAGATTAGGGAAGTTATCCTTTATTATTTGTTCAAATAAGTTTTACACTTGTTGCTGTTCCTCTTCCCCTTCTGGTACCCCTATAATTCAGATGTTGGAGCATTTAAAGATGTCCTGGAGGTTGGTTCCTAAGCCTCTCCTCATTTTTTTGAATTCTTGTTTCTTCATTCTTTTCTGTTTGACTGTTTTTTTTCTTCCTTCTGGTCCACTCCCTTGATTTGAGTCCCAGTTTCCTTTTCATCACTATTGATTTCCTGTGCATTTCCCTTTATTTTAATTAGTTTAGCCTTCATATGTTCCTCTAATTTGTGGCTAAAATCAACCAGTTCTGTGAGCATCCTGATCACCAGTGTTTTGAACTGTGCCTCTGATAGGTTGGCAATTTCTTGTTCACTTAGATTTATTGGCTCTGGGGCTCTGAGTTGTTCTTGAGCTATGTTTTGATCTGTTTGCACCTGTTACGTTTGAGGAGAGGTGCCTTAGGCGTTCACGGGGCGGGGCTACCCAGGTCGCTGGTTTGTGATGCTGTATGTGGGGGCGGGGTCAGAGAGGGAGCAGTGGCAGTCCTCTCTACTTCCTCATGCCTGGTCTGCCTCACAGCTCAGCTCCCCCACCACCCCGCCTGTTTATCTTCACGCAAAAGTGCCACCACGGTCAGCCCACCCCCCTGCACCAGGGCCTGCGCAGTCTGTCTCAATGCCCACTTCTTCCCTGGTTTATCTGCACGCAAATGTGTGCCCTCAGTCAGCCAGCTGCCCTGAGCCTTCACTGGGTCCGCCTGTCGCTACCCCACACCTGGGATCCGCGCCCTTGGCTGCCTGGGCCCGGGGATCTTTTCTGCCCAACCAGCACCGCTGCTGGCTCTGCCCCTCTCACCGGTTTAGCTGAGTGGTTTGTTGTTGTCAGACTCCGTATTGTTCAATTTTCTGTGGCTTAGCTGTGTTTATTGTTGCTAAAACTTTATTATTTTTAGATTTGGTTGTGTGAAAAGGCAAAGTGTTTCCACCTATGCCTCCATCTTGGTGGAAGTCTTTTTTTTTTTAAGATTTTATTTATTTATCTTTAGAAGGGAAGGGGAGGAGAGAAGGAGAAAAATATCAAGGTATGGTTGCCTCTTGTGGGTTCCCTGCTGGGAACTGGCCTGCAACACAGGCATGTGACCTGACTGGGAATTGAACCATGATCCTTTGATTCACAGGCCTGTGCTCAATCCACTGAGCTATACCAGCCAGGGCTGGTTTTTCTTGATCTTTTGAAAATTGTTGGGAAATCCAGAGAACAATTCATATTATCTTTATTTATTATCCCAAAGTGTTTAATTTTCCACCAGCCAAAGCAGGTTTCACAGTGCTGGAGCATGTTTTTGTGAGTTTGCTTCGAAAGCCTTATCCAGGAGAAAATTACTTAGCTTCTGGACTAGGTGGTACAAGAAAGCCAACCTTAGCCCCTGGTATAAGTGAGTATGAGCCAGTCTTGGTTCAGAAGTGAAGGGTCTGAGTTAGGAGCTGGCAAATGTTGTCCATAGTCAAAAGCAAAACAAAACAAACACAAACAAAGGAAAACACTCGGCATACACTATATAAGCGGGATATCTTAGTTGGGGCACAAGGCTCCCAGGACAGCCACTCCAAACATCTGCACTCTCTGCTCTCCTACCTCAGTGAGCTCCCTTGGTCCATGACAGCTGTGGGAGGAGAGTGACCAGGGAGAAGGCCCCAGGGTTGCCTGTCATCCCAAGTTCCTGGTGTGAATCTGTTGGTTAAAAGGAAGATATTAACATTGGCTGGTGTGGCTCAGTGGAGTGAATGCCAGCCTGCCATCCAAAGGATCCTTGATTTTATTCCCCATTAGGGCACATGCCTGGGTTGCTGGCCAGTTCCCTGGTGTGGGGTGTGCTGGAGGCAACTACAGAGTGATGTTCCTCTCCTCCCCCTTCTCCCTCCCTTCCCCTCTCTCTATAAATAAATAAATAAATAAATACATACATACATACATACATAAATAAATAAATAAATAAATAAAATCTTTAAAACAAACAAACAAAAAAAGAAGATATATCACATTTTCTGTCCAACCAGTCCTCTCATTTCTGGCCAGTGTTTATTTCCCAAGGTACTGGGGTTGAGTATGATGGCGGAGAGGGAAAGAGTGTTAAGTCATATGAAAACTGTTTATACCATTGTGAAAGCAGAGCCATTCTTAGCCCTTTCCCTGCTTTGTCTGTTCAGGCATAAACTCTCATGTGAAGTTGGGACGTTTCATGAAAATTCTTCCTGATTATGAGCATATGGAGTACAGAGATGTGTACACCTGCCGTATGTACCTCCTGCTGCTTTGGCTTTGGTGGGGGACCACAGTGACAAGTTGCATGGAGAGGAATCTCTGACTCTCAGCACTCGGATGTTTTGGTCCTAAAAGTGAGCTGACCTTGGCTTTTGCTGTCTTTTCAGCTTTTCATAGCATTATCTGTGGCTCGGCCATGACCAGGATCACACCTGAGTGGTGGTCTGGGCCAGGTTTCTGCAGTAACTTTTGTATTTTGGGGTAGTGCCAGTGTGATCACTCTATTGATGCACATCTTAGCACTTATCATTTACTGAGGCCGAGAGGAGAGAATAGAGTTGAAGCCATAAAACCTTTGTATTCCAAAATGAAATAAATGTAAGTGGTTTACTTCTAGGCTTCAGTAGTCAGTTGTGTTTGGATGGCATATGTGAATTTGAAAAAATGACATGCACCTGTACCCATATACACATGAGACAAAGCTATGTAGGAACAGTTGATTATTTAGAACCTGATTCCTCTCGATTGACATTACTTGGGCTCTGAAAAATTTCCTAAGCCATATTCCATTGTGGTTAAGGATATCTCCACTTCTTACTAGGTTGAGCTGAGATGGAGAGTGTGAATTTCAGTGTTCAAGAAAGACATTAGAAATACTGCTTGCAAGGACCCCCTGCTGCTTATTACCTCGGCCCCGCTGAGTGTGCCCTGTGTTAGCATCCCCTGAGTGGACCAGACCCACTTCTATGTCTTATAAGGGCACAGTTTCTAACAAAACCTACTTGGAACACAAGGAATAGAGTTGTTTATGGAATTTCTCCTTACTCCTTCCAGGCTCTGGATGTGTAGTTAAAGTGCTTGCTGATCCCATTTTTCTTACTCCAGAGAACCACCACAGAGGCAGTGTGGAGATGCCAGGACTGGTCAGCGTGCTTGGGGTGGTGTCTGAGCCCTCTGCACAACTGTGAATGCTACTCACAGTGTTTGTGTCATCAGTCCCAGAGCTGAGCTGCCTGAGTAAAGACGGAGCCTGAGGGGGCTTGTCTGGAGTGCATATAAGCAGTTAGGAGGAGCCAGGTGGCTGCGGTTGGGTGGCAAGGGGGTGAGTGGGCCAAGTCTTAAGGCATGAATTCCATTCTTTTCCAAATCCCCTTGCAAGTAGCCTCTCTAGAACGTTTCATCATATACCAACCTGCCCTCCCTGCTTGGTGGGCCAAGTCAGTGAGCCAAGGTGCCTTCTCCAGGCTCATGGGAGAGAACGTGACGTAGCCCTTATTTTGAGAACCATCAATCAATTGCCCGGGTTGTGCTGATGGGAACAGCCTGGCCTGGGCTTTTAAATACAAATGGAAAAGCACTTAGAGGCTCATTATGTCATACATTTGCTGCAGGATTCTTCTAGAACAACAGTCTATCTGGAACTTATACCTGAGACCGAGGATGGAGTTCTGACCCACCTCTGGGAGGGTGGCTCAGTGGCTGGGACTTACGAAGTGCCTAGGGCTGTGTCAGGGGTGTGTTCTTTTTGTTCCCAAGGGCTGGCTGGTCAGAAGCTTTCTGCGGCTTGTAAGGATGTGTCTTGAGACCAGAATTTTCACAACTTGCAGAGCATCTGCACTATAGCCACGTATTGGATGTTCCCCAGCTGCAGGTAGCTGACAGCTTAGAAGAGACTTGCTCTAAGTGGAGACTGCTGTCCTCTCTAAGGTGTGAGTGTAGGTATAAGAATGTAGCAATCCTCGTAGAAAACTTGGAAGATCCAGAAAATATATGAAAATATAAGGTAAGCATTGTTTGCATTTCTCTGTGGACATATTTAAACTGAGTGGTCTGTTACCTCCATGACTGTAAAGAGAAAAAAATTACATGTGTGAAAAAGAAAAGTCATTTCAGCCCCAGTTTCAAACCTCTTTGTACCCCAGTGTTTGGTATTCCAGTATCCCTAAATTGTTCTCATGGAGTGCAGCTTGGAATTTCTTCTCTGCCATTAGCCATACTTCCCAGAAAAGTCTGCTGTGATGATTGGCTTGTGAGATGCCTGGGACCTTGCACTGTTTCTTCCTCATCCATTTATGCTATTCCTGGAGCTTTTGAGAATTTGTGCCCCTGGTCTCTTAAAAGCCTCTGGGCCATGTTCTGTGAGACCAGAGAGGATCAACAGTCTTGAGTGCGTGATGCTGTCCTGGAGAGAAGCAAGTCAGCATTGTCTGAGGATGCAGATTCTGGCTCTTAGGGGAGTTGTGACCTCAGATTATTAGCAGTTTTTGAAGTGTCACTTTTTATTTTTCTCAATATTGGGCTGTATGTTTTTTCATATTCTTTATAATTCATCTGTATAAGAAGTTGGAAGCATCATAGGGGATGTATTGTCCTTATGACATGTCTAACACATGCCCCTGTATGCAAATTGATAGTGACTGTTGAAGTGCATTTTGAACTTAAAAATAAGTTCCAGTCTATCTGGAACTTATGCCTGAGACCGAGGATGGAGTTCTGACCCACCTCTGGGAGGGTGGCTCTGTGGCTGGGACCTATGAGGTGCCTAGGGCTGTGTCAGGGGTGTGTTCTTTTTGTTCCCAAGGGCTGGCTGGTCAGAAGCTTTCTGCGGCTTGTAAGGATGTGTCTTGAGACCTAACCATAGGGCTCTGGGTTTTGAGGTTCTGATTTAGAACCCTGGCAGTGCTCCACATTGCTCTAGTGGATGTGAGGAATTTGGTAGGAGGTCGTCCACCACACGGTGAGGAGGTAGACAGGCCACTTTTACCCAGTGTCCAGCTGAAGGCTGTCAGGCAAGAGGAAATTCCCTCATTTGCAGGAGTTAGCCTCCTACTCTAGTCAGGGAGAGCCCACATTTAGAGTTCAAGGTTAGATAAAACATAGCTCTTGCCGCCAGGCAGGAGTGGCTCCCTCCTATTGGTGGGAGATCAGCCTCCTTCTGGACGGGGCCTCCACCTGATTGGATGAGGTCCCCCACACTGAGGAGAGCAGTCAGTTCTGCCAATGTTAATGTCAGCCTCAGCCAGAAACACCCTCACAGGCACATCTGGAGAACAATGTTTGACCAATGTTGGGGCACCCTGTGGTCCCTTCCAGTCGGTACGTGAAGGTAACCAACACACTGCCTGTACAGAGACCCCAGGCCCTACTCCCGGCAGTCAAGGCCTTGCGGAAGTTGGTTGCCCACTAATTCATTGACTTATTCACCCAACAAGTGCATGTGTAAAGGCAGAGGAAACTAAAGGGAAGGACATTTTCCAAAATGTTTACTGCAGCTCGTCATCGCTGTGCTGGGGTTTCAGGTTGGCACTGGGTTTCTTTCTCTCCAGTTGTCTTCAATGAATGTGTGTGCATTGCTTCAGAAATAAGGTGGGGAAGTGTGGTGCTTATAAAATGAAGAGGTGATCCAACTGAATTATTTTTATTTTTATTTATTTATTTTTATTGATTATGCCATTACAGTTGTTCTATTCCCCCTTCATTCCCCTCCACCCTACTCCCCCGTCTCCACCATTACCCCCCCTTTAGTTTATGACCATGTGTCTCAAGTTCTTTAGATTCTATATTTCCCATACTATTCTTGCCCCCACCATCTATTTTCTATCTACCATCTATGCTACTTATTTTCTGTACCTTCTCCTCCTCCCACTCCCCTGTTGCTAACCCTCCTTGAGATCTTCATTTCTATGTTTCCACTCCTGATCTAGCTGTTCTCTTAGTTTGCTTTTGTTTTAGGTGTGGTTGTTAATAACAGTGAGTTTGCTGTCCTTTCACTGTTCATGTTTTTTAAACTTCTTTTTCTTCGATAAGTCCCTTTAACATTTCATGTAATAAGGGCTTGGTGATGATGAACTCCTTGAATTTGATCTTATCTGAGAAGCACTTTATCTGTCCTTCCATTCTATTTTTTTTTCTTTGTGCATGTTTATCTTTTTTTCTTTTATTTTTTTTAATTTCTTTTTTTATTGATTATGCCATTACAGTTGTTCTATTCCCCCCTTCATTCCCCTTCACCCTACCCCCTGTCCCCACCATTACCCCCCCTTTAGTTTATGACCATGTGTCTCAAGTTCTTTAGATTCTATATTTCCCATACTATTCTTGCTCCCCCCACCTATTTTCTATCTACTGTCTATGCTACTTATTTTCTGTACCTTCTCCCTCCTTCTCCTCCTCCCACTCCCCTGTTGCTAACCCTCCTTGAGATCTTCATTTCTATGTTTCTGCTCCTGATCTAGCTGTCCTTTTAGTTTGCTTTCGTTTTAGGTGTGGTTGTTAATAACTGTGAGTTTGTTGTCCTTTCACTGTTCATGTTTCTTTAACTTCTTTTTCTTTAGTAAGTCCCTTTAACATTTCATATAATAAGGGCTTGGTGATGATGAACTCCTTGAATTTGATCTTATCTGAGAAGCACTTTATCTATCCTTCCATTCTAAAGGAAAGTTTTTCTGGATAGGACAATCTTGGAGGTAGGTCTTTGGATTTCATGACTTGGAATACTTCTTTCCAGCCCCTTCTTGCCTGTAAGGTCTCTTTTGAGAAATCCGCTGACAGTCTGATGGGAACTCCTTTGTAGGTGACTGTCCCCTTAGCTCTTGCTGCTTCTAGGATTCTCTCCTTCATTTTAATCTTGGGTACTGTAATGATGATGTGCCTTGGTGTGTTCCTTCTTGGGTCCAACTTCTTTGGGACTCTCTGAGCTTCCTGGATTTCCTGGAAGTCTATTTCCTTTGCCAGTTTGGGGAAATTCTCCTTTATTATTTGTTCAAATAAGTTTTCCACTGGTGGCTGTTCCTTTCCCCCTTCTGGTACCCCTATAATTCGGATGTTGGAGCATTTAAAGATGTCCTGGAGGTTCCTAAGACTCTCATTTTTTTTGAATTCTTGCTTCTTGACTCTTTTCTGTTTGGCCATTATTTGCTTTCTTCTGGTCCACTTCATTGATTTGAGTCCCAGTTTCCTTTTCATCGCTATTGGTTTCCTGTGCAATTCCATTCATTTCCATTAGTTTCGCCTTCATATGTTTGTCTAATTTGTGGCTATAATCAACCAGTTCTGTGAGGATTCTGATCACCAGTGTTTTAAACTGTGCGTCTGAGAGTTTTGCTATTTCTTCATCGCTTAGATTTATAGGCTCTGGGGCTTTGAGATCTTCTTGAGCCATTTTTGGTCTGTTCTCGCCCGTTAAGTATGAGGAGAGGAGCCTTGGACTCCCAGGTCGCTGGGTTGTGACGCTGTATGTGGGGGCATGGTCAGAGCGGGGAAATGGCGACCACCTCTGCTGTTTCGTGGTGCTGGGTGAGGAGCAGAGGCTTAGGTGGTTCACCTGGGCCGGGCCACTCTGAGTCTCTGGGTTATGACGCTGTATGTGGAGGCAGGTTCAGAGCGGGGAAATGGCGGCGCCCTCTGCTGCTGCTCACCACTTGGGCCTGCTCGGTCCTGTCTAACCGCCCACTCCCTCACTGGTCTATCTGCACCGGAATGCGTGAGTACGGTCGAATCTCAGCTCTGCTTCCTCGCTGGTTTCCCGCAGTCGCTCGCTGGGTCCCTCACTAGGTCCACCCGTTGCAACCCTGGACCTGGGTTCCGTGTGCCTGAGTCCGTCTGACCAAGTTTTCCTGTGCAACCCCACTCCGACAGCTGCTGCTTTCGCCCCTCTTACTGGTCAGGCTGAAGAATTTGTTGTTATCAGACTTCCAAAAAGTTCAATTTTCTGTGTTCTGGCTGTGTTTTCTGTTGCTAATATTTAGTTGACTCTAAACTTGGTTGTGTGAGAAAGCAAGGTGTCTCCACCTATGCTTCCATCTTGGCAGAAGTCTGTGATGCCCCAACTGAATTCTTAATATCCAGTCCCATGACATTGTGGACTCTGCCCCACTTCTTAAGGAATCCCATGCTTCCTCAGCAGTGTAAGTGGACAGGAGGCTCACCACTTCATAACGGGGCTCAGTCCGCATCTTACAAGACAGCAGTTCCCTGTCACTGGACCTGCTCATGTCCAGGCTGGGTTTCAAAAGGACCCTGTTGTCTGTTTTATTATGCTTTTCAAAGACTTTTTCATTGTTGGAATTCTTTAGAAAATTTTGTAGGTAAGCTTTGCTTAAATCCACATTTATTTACAAGGCTCTGTTGCAAGCCTTCGTCATTTCTTCATAGTTCTGTCTTCCTCCTCCTGCGCTTTTCTCTGATGTACTTTAAAATGAAGATTGGTTGGCTCTAAAATGAAGACCTGCTCTCTCTCTCCCTGTTGTGCTCCACAGACACAGACACATCTTGGAATTGTGGCAGCCAGATATCGGGCTCTGCGGAGGACTGCTGAATGTGGTGGTAAGTCTGAGAGCCTCGCCTGCGGATTCCTGTGAAGTCAGGACTGCTGCCCCACGGGGACAGAACTTAGTGCCTTTTCTACCAGAGGGGTAAGTCAGCTGCTTTCTATATGACACTAGAGGAATCACAAGGAACTTATCAGGTTACTTTCTGTGGCCCTAGCTGATTCTCGGCAGAGTACCTGTCTGTCCCATGGTGAGGTCCGCATGTACTCGGAATGGTGCCTCTTGAACAGAAACCCTAGGGCCAAACACATGCAGTTAATACTTGGCCAACCCTGGGCAGGTGCCTGGGCCCAGGTGTTGCTGTAGCTGATGTCTCAGTGAAAACAGTCAGGTGCCCACTTGGCAACACTGGTGTTCTGCCCCTATTTTCCTTCTTGCTGGCTCATGCCAGAAGCCCAGTCCAGGAGACCGGCTGCACATCTTGTAATACCAGTGGGTCTGCTTCACTGTGGCCCTGGGCAGCCTCCGTGTGGCTCTCTGAGCCTGTGACTCTGGTTACTGTCACTCTGTGTATTTTGCCTAGCAGGTGGTGTTTGGACAGGAATAAGTATTGCTTTATAATCTTTGTATTTGGTGGCAGCATTCATTCAGAAACACACTTTACATATATTATGTTTAATATCACTGGGGGAAAGCCTGGCTTTTAAAATGTTCTCTTAGGGACAACCCAATGGTTCCCAGTGTGGGCATATTTTTTCCTTTTGTTGGGGAGGCTGGTAAATGTATCCCATGACTGAACCACAGGAACTGGCTCTCATCTCAGACGGGTTAGCCACAAAAGTGAGTAAATTCTCTCCTCCTGTTGCTAGAGGTAGAAGCCATGGGTCTAGTCTCTCCTGGGAAGGCAGGAGTGATGGCTGGGTCATTTCAAATAGGGTTGTCCCTGTCCCTCCACTGAGAATGGGTGCCTTTGTGCTGAGCACGTGTGTGGGGACTGTGTGTCCTTTGATCTGAGCTCTGCCACTTTCTATCACTGTTTCAAACACACAAGAGTAGCGGGAATGGTAGCATGAATTGCCAATGCCCACCACCTGGATTCAGCAGCTATCAATAGTGCACCAAGTTCATGGCCTCTTTCTGTGCCTCTTGGTGTTGTGTTTTCAGGAAGTTTCAAGAAAATCCCAGGCCCATGTCACTTCATCTGTTCATACTTCAGTGTGGATCTCTAGAAATGCGGGTGTTTTCCTATATATCCACCAGTTCTTATCATACCTTCCAAAAGTAGCAGTAATTCCTTGATGTTACTTGAGACCCAGGCCCTATGTGAGGTTCCCTGATTGTCTCACAATTCCCTTTGATAGCTGGTCCATTCAGATTGGGACCTAAATCAGGACTGACATTGTATTTGTGTGTTTTGCCTCACGACTCTCTCCTGTTGAAAGCAGCACCCCCATTTTTTTCTCAGGTCAGTTACCCTACTTATTTGGTATCACTTTCTGGATTATTCTGCTTCTTTCTCATGTCATTTAGCTGCCCCTATCCTCCACTTTAGATCATGGAGTTCTCTCTCACTTGATCTTAGCCAAAAGACCAAGAAGCAATTCCTGGACTTCTCTCTCAAAGGCTTTCTTGGATGCAGGTCTAACTGCTTTTTTCCTATAAAAAATTAAAAATCAAAAAAGTTCTGGGGACTTCCGCTAAGATGGAGGCATAGGTGGAGACGCCGTGCTTTCTCACACAACCAAGTTTAGAGACAACAAAATATTAGCAATAGAAAACATAGCCAGAACACAGAAAAGTGAACTTTTCGGAAGTCTGATAACAATGAATGCTTCAGCCTGACCAGTAAGAGGGGTGAAACCAGCAGCTGGCAGAGCGGGGTTGCACAGGAAAACTCGGTCAGACGGACTCAGATGCGCAGATCCCAGGCATGGGTTTGCAACGGGTGGACCCAGTGAGTGACCCAGTGAGCAACCTGCGGATCCAGTGAGGGCACAGGGTGGTGGGTTGACTGTGGTGGCGCATTCAGGCGCAGATAGACCAGTGAGGGAGTGGGCAGTGGGATGGGACCAAGCAGGTCCCAGCAACGAGAGGCAGCAGAGAGGGCCGCCATTTCTCAGCTCTGACCCCGCCCCCACATACAGCATCACAACCCAGTGACCCCGCCCTAGAGGCCCCGCCCTGGAGGCCCCGCCCCGCCCTTAAGGCTCCACTCCTCATACTTAATGGGCGTGAACAGACCAAAAATGGCTCAAGAAGATCTCAAAGTCCCAGAGCCCATAACTCTAAGCAATGAAGAAATAGCAAAACTTTCAGATGCACAGTTCAAAACACTGGTGATCAGGATGCTCACAGAACTGGTTGATTTTAGTGACAAATTACAGAAACATATGAAGGCTAAACTAGTTGAAATGAAGGGAATTGCACAGGAAACCAATAGCGATGAAAAGGAAACTGGGACTCAAATCAATGGAGTGGACCAGAAGGAAGAAAAAAATGACCAAACAGGAAAATATGAAGAAACAAGAATTCAAAAAAATGAGGAGAGGCTTAGGAACCTCCAGGACATCTTTAAATGCCCCAACATCCAAATTATAGGGGTACCTGAAGGGGGAGAGGAACAGCTACCAGTGAAAAACTTATTTGAACAAATAATAAAGGAGAATTTCCTCCATCTGGCAAAGCAAATAGACTTCCAGGCAATCCAGGAAGCTCAGAGAGTCCCAAAGAACTTGGACCCAAGAAGAAACACACCAAGGCACATCATCATTATATTAGCCAAGATTAAAATGAAGGAGAGAATCCTAGAAGCAGCAAGAGCTAAGGGGACAGTCACCTACAAAGGAGTTCCCATCAGACTGTCAGCTTATCTCTCAAAAGAGACCTTACAGGCAAGAAGGGGCTGGAAAGAAGTATTCCAAGTCATGAAATCCAAAGACCTACCTCCAAGATTGTTCTATCCAGAAAAACTTTCCTTTAGAATGGAAGGACAGATAAAGTGCTTCTCAGATAAGATCAAATTCAAGGAGTTCATCATCACCAAGCCCTTATTATATGAAATGTTAAAGGGACTTACCTAAGAAAAAGAAGTTAAAGAAACATGAACAGTGAAAGTTCAGCAAACTCACAGTTATTAACAACCACATCTAAAACAAAAGCAAACTAAGAGAACAGCTAGATCAGGAGAAGAACCATAGAAATGAAGATCTCAAGGAGGGTTAGCAACAGGGGAGTGGGAGGAGAAGGGGGAAGGTACAGAAAATAAGTAGCGTAGACGGTAGGTAGAAAATAGACAGGGGGAGGCCAAGAATAGTATGGGAAATATAGAATCCAAAGAACTTGAGACACATGGTCATAAACTAAAGGGGGGAATTGTAGGGTTGGGGGGGTGCAGGGAGGAGGGGAAGAAGGGGGAATAGAACAACTGTAATAGCATAATCAATAAAATAAAAATTTAAAAAATTTAAAATCTTGGCTTTATTGAGATATAATTGACAAAAATATAAGATTTATAAAGCACACTTCATTGTCCCACCATCTAGTTAGTTAATGCATCCATTGGCACACATTCAAGTTCTATTCTCAGTAAATTTCAGTGATCAATCAACTGGTATTAACTGTAGTCACATTGTTTTTCACTAGATAACTACTCTCTAGTTAAAAAGCACTTGGTGGTGGGGCTGTGCTTGTCCCACTGTGACAGATCAGGGGCATCTTGATGTCTGTCAGCCCTGAGGTTCTCCATGGGCCTGGGGGGTGGAGATATGGTGGTTATTGTGGACAGCTGTGGGTGAGGCCCTCTGCCTCGGTGCCTCACATACCCTCATGTGGACATGCACCCTTTCTCCTCACCACAGGTGGATGTCTTGTTCATTGTTGGTTGGATGTACCTGCCTCCCCATGACCCTCATGTGGTGACCTAAAGTGATTCAAGACCTTGTTTAGAATCCACCTGATGGAGAGGAGATCACCCACAGTGGAGTGTGGCCATGCAGGGCCCCACAATGGCCACATCCAGGTGAGTGTGTGCTCAGGCTCCCTTACACACGGCAGCCACGTGCAGGCGAGGGCGAGGTCTCCTCTTGTCTTCCCCATCCTGGTGCCAGCTGAGTTTTCAGTGGTGTCCATAGCTACAAGCCTGTGTGCATACAGATCAGGGTAAACAGGGCTCTATCCCCACCCTTTCTGTGTGTTATTTATGCTATGGTGCTGTGATATAACTCCCCAAAGAATCACTAGTTGGAACTCTTCAACTGGTTCTGCATCCAGTTAAAACCATTTGATCTTTCCAACCACACCATTCCTCACTGCTCTTTTTCAAAACCTCTAAGACAGAATGATGGCCCCTCTTTACTGCTCTAAGAACCCTCCTGGAAAAGTACAAACATCTCTCTCTTTGATGCACTGCTTCTCTGAGAAGGAAGTGCATGCTTGGGGTGGGTCTGAGCTCTGGACTGGTAACAATTTGTATTTGTCCTGGGCTTCTGTAGATGAACAGGGTGCATTGGGGAGGAAGGGCTCATTGTCTGATGGAGATGCCATGACTGATTTGTTCCCTTCACTCCTTTGTCATGGACATTCAAGATTGTGAAGAAGGACAAATTTGCCAAGAGCACCTAGATGGACCACCCCAGGATGTCTGGTGGGAGGCAAGAGGTGAGCCCATACCCCTTCTGTGCACAAGGAGCAGACATGAGGTTGAATGTTTTGACACATCATCAGCATGCCACCAACATGAGAGCCTTATTCTCATGTTGTTGGTGCAGAAAGTGTGTCTGATCCTTTTGTCAGAAACAGCCTCATGTGGATGTGTATACACAAGCATAGGTTTTTGTTTTTCTGCCAACCCTTAGAATGTGATCAAAAGGAAATAGTTTTCACTAGGTGGTTCTCCTTCACCACTTTGTCAAAGGTGTCCATGGGTCATGCAGGTTTCTTCTTGGAGCTGAGTTGTGGGGAGACCAGAGCGCTGTTCTCAGAGCTGCACTGTTTTCCCCACAGGTGGACCTGGTGACAGAGATTTTCAGACCAGGCAGCACCGTGGGTAAACATGCATGTCAGCTACATCCAGGAGTTTCTCTGTGCTTCCTTTTGTTTGCATGACAAGTCTTACCTTGTCTTTGAGTTGCAGTTTTCTGAGGATCTATGTCATATTGCCATTGCAAAATATTGCCATTTCTTAAGAAGAACTTGAACTTTTAAAATATAAAAGACTCATTACAACTTCTGTGTATTTGTTAGGTGTGCATTTCTCAGCCAGTCTTTGAGTCTCTGATGGCTTGTACTAGCTAGTGGCTGGTCTTTTTGATGCAGACCCAGGCTCATGGGGGTCTGCCACATTGTGGATGAGGCATGAGAAATTCACACAGACTACTGAGTCCTGTGGAGGAAAAGGGATGTCATGGTTTCTCTCTCAAGAGGAGAAAAAGCTTCGGCCTTTGCCTTGACAGGCGTTTATTGGGTTTCTGGACATATTACATGATGGTCCTCATTTACTATGCACTGGTTCACTTTAGGTGGTCACCTTTTACAGGAAACAAAGGAGATGATGTGCTAATCACATCACAGAAGAAGGATATTTGCAAATGCAAAGGAAAAAGTGATTGAATTGGTTACACTCCATACTGGGGAGGTTTAGCACAGACTTTAGGAAGTTACAGTAGGCACTTCCTGCATCAATTCAGGGTGAGGGAGTTTTAGCAAAAGCAAGTCTCATAGCAGTCTAGGTACAATGCAGGCCTGATTCCCCACGGGAGAACCTATCTGTGAATGTGGTTCCTGTCAGGGCCCATGCCACGCAGAACAGTCTTCTATACCTTTTAGCATCCCACTGATGAAGAAACCAATGAGTTCTCTGGCCCAGACCTTCACATGGGCTCTACCCTTCATTAATACCAGAAGCTGGCCCCATGATATCACAAACTGCATCCACAGGGCTTGCCAACTCTCCCACTTGCTTGCATGCAAACTCTAGGTGCATGATTGCTGCCAGCTCTGTGCACTTTTGAAGGCCAAGTCAAGGCTGTTCTGTGAGTAGTGGTGTAGCCCTTGGGCTGCCCCAGACTCTGCCTTCCCAGTGCAGATGCTATCCGGCTAGACTTCATGGAGGAAGGCTAAGGCCCAGCCACCTACTTTCCTGCCCCTGCCTGTCCAGGTCCCCTACCTGAGGCTTCTGGAAACTTGGGAGCTGCAGGGAGGAGAAGAGATGGGGAAATGATCATCCAATTACTAAAATGGTGCCTTATTATCTTCAAGTATAAAACCAGCAGAATCTGGAGGGAAAAGTGCTGGTACAGCCCTACCTAGGAGTCATCTCCAAGCCCATTCTCCAGCCTCCCTTTATGATTCTGGCACTTCTGATGGAATTACAATTTAACTCTCTCAGCTGAATTTTTAAAACTTTGTTACTCTGGAGATGTTTCCCAGTCCCATTAAAACCCTTCACAAGATTTAATTTTCATTCAATATAGCACTTCATTATCTTGTTGTGATGTAATTGGATGTAACCATTCTCCTGCAGGTGGACATGGGGTTTGTGCTCAGATGTTCACATTTCTCCTATCATCCTCTCAACCACGTGCTTGAGTGACCTACCTTCTGGGAGCCTCAGCCCTTATCTGTAAAATAGGGCCATACAATCACCTGTGTAGCTCAAGTGACTTTGGAGGGCTAAATAAGATACAACTTGTGAATGACTTGGCACCAGGCCTGGCTGGAGCCATCCAAGAGGATGTCAGGTGTTATTACTTTTATTCCATGAACTGCATGCAAAAACCTTATTTGGATTTTGGTTCATGCAGAAATGGGATTGCCGGGTAAAAGAATCTGAAGATGTTCCAAATTCTTGTTACATGTTGTCAGTTTGATGATCCTTGTGTACAGCTCACAAGGGCAGGTGAGCCCAGCCTCTCACAGTCCTGTTGGTTCTGGTACTGGCCCTGGTGGAGACAAGATCAGTTAGTACATGGACTTTGGGTTAGCTCTGTCACTTACTAGCTGGGCGACTTTGAAAATGTGTCTCTACTTTTGTAAGGCCCAAACCTCTGTAGGACAAAGAAAATGTACCCATCTCCTAGGACACTGGGCAGTTAAGACAGTCATTGTACAGTGCTAGCATTGTACAGTGCTAGCATTGTACAGTTCTTACATTCATACTACCATCTTGATTACTGTAGCTCTGTACTAAATCATAACCTGAGCTAGGGTGGGTTCTTCAGCGTTGTGCTTTTGCAAGATTGCTTTGGATGTTTAGGTTCTTTTCATTTCCACATGAATTTCAGAATCAGCTTGTCAGTCTAGCACATGGTAAACCAGCCTTGAATAAATATTATATTGATTCTTGTGTTATACTCATATGTTCTAGGCTCCTGTGTTTTCCTTATGCATATACATGTTATAAGATTATTATTTTTTTAAATATTTTATTTATTTATCTTTAGAGGGGAAGGGAAGGAGAGAAGGAGAGAAACATCAATGTATGGTTGTCTTTCATGCATCCCCTGCTGGGAACTGACCTACAGGGAACCAGCCTGCAACCCAGGCATGTGCCCTGACTGGGAATTGAACCGTGATTGTGTGGGTCGCAGGCCCGTGCTCAATCCACTGAGCTACGCCAGCCAGGGCTTGATTATTTTGTAATAAACATATGTATTTCAAAGTTCTGTGTTCTGAGTAGTTGGGTCTGGTTGGTGTCCTAATGACTTTGATCTTTTCATGAAAAGTAAATAAGATCATGACTATTCACAAGCCATCTTCTCTTTGGCATTTAGCTCAAGTCTGATTATTCACCATGGCAACATTGAAATCCTTGTTCTTTACATTCAGTTACTTCTATTTCTATCTGTTATTTATCTATTTGATTTTTCAAAGGCCCTTTCTCCATGAGTTGAGTCATTGAAGTGGAAGGTTTTTACTTTGGTGAAGTATAATTTTTCCGTTTCTTTTAGTGGTTAATTTCTGTGTTCTAAAAAACTTTGCTTATCTTTAAGTGACAGAGGATCTCTCTCTCTCTCTGAAGCTCGGTACCTTCACATTATGTTTAAGTCTGTGACTCATTTTGAATTTTTTTGTGTGTACAGTGTGAGGTAGGGATCATGGTTCTCTTTCTCCATATTGTTGGATACTCCAGTCCAATTGTTGGAGTATCATTTGTAGAAAAGAATTTCCTTTTCCCACAAGGTGGCTAGATTGCTTTGTTAAAAATCAGCTGGCCAAATAAACGTGGGTCTCATTCCAAGCTCTATGTTTAGTTCATTTGTCAGTTCTTACATTCATACTACCATCTTGATTACTGTAGCTCTGTACTAAATCATAACCTGAGCTAGGGTGGGTTCTTCAGCGTTGTGCTTTTGCAAGATTGCTTTGGATGTTTAGGTTCTTTTCATTTCCACATGAATTTCAGAATCAGCTTGTCAGTCTCTATAGAATGGCTTGCCAGGTAGAGTGATTGACATTGAATCTGTAGGTTATTTTGTAGAGAATTGCTGACTTAATTCTGAGGCTTTCAGTCTGTAGAGGCCTCTATTATTAGGCCTGCTTACTTTCTCTCAGCAGCTTTGGGATTTTTAGAGTAGAGGTCCTGCACATATTCCCAAATCTTGTGGGGGGGGGTTTGTTTGTTTTAGGTTATTGTCAATAGGCTTTAAAATGTTTGTTTTGCAATTTTGTACTGCTAGTATATAAAAATTCAGTTTATTTTATATATTGACTTTGTGGTTATAATAATTGCTTTGTTCAGTCACTGTAATTCTTGTTCTTTGGGATGACAGCTCTTTTGAATTCCATGGTCTTTTAATCCTCCAGTTGCTCAATACACATTTCTCTAAAAGTCAAGATTTGAGCCCATTGGCAGGGTTGTCAGTGAAATGAGTGATGCAGTTACATCTAAATTTCAGAAAAACAACTTAGAACATTAAATACAAGTATATGCCAAGTCTTGCATATGATAGATTCATGCTGAGATGCTTCATGGCTCACTAAAACCAACCTTTGGACTGGATCCACACGCCTCTGCATGGCCACAGGTCCTACTTCCTTCTCTCCCTCTGGTGGACAGACACGCTCCACCCCCCATTCCAGGCTAGTGCCCGCCCCAAGACCAATCTCTTGGAAATGGTGAGTGGACATTCCTGGTGGTAGTAGGTGTGTTTTCCTGGCCAAAGACCAACCTTGCTAGGCTGCAAGACAGCACAAAGACAAGCGTGGTGGTCTGACCTACACAGACCTAACTTCCTCTCCACCCCAGGTCCATGGGGTCCCACTAACCCGCCAACCCTGAGGTCAGGTCCACTAGGAACCAATCAGCAACTATCTAAGTACACATGCCTAGAAGGAAGTGCTTTATTGGCTGAAGATCCATCAGTCCTCACAACTAAGTGAGGCACACAGAAGGGTGGTCGTGCTGGAAGTGTAGGCCGCAGAGCTCCAGTGAATGGAAGAAAGACGTGGGCAATCTGTGTCCATTAGGAGGTGTGTGTGTGCACAGGCTGGTATGTGGGAGGAGTGACTTCTGTATTAGTGTGCCTTTGCGTTGTCACCACAGCACGATGAGTAGCACCATGCCTGTGTCTCAGCTGTGGCGGGCACTTCTAGTCACCCTCCTGTGGTCGTTGGGTCTGTTAGAGCACACTCACACCCCAAGCACATGCATCCCAGCTTTTCTGTGCCAGCAATATCTTTTATCACACAGATAGGACAGAGACCACATGTAAGCACAAAATGACAATTTCTTGTTTCACTGAGAATGTCCAGAAGTTCTTCAGGCATGGATGTATCTAGATGCCCAAGAACTGTGATCAAGGACTGACTGTCTCCATATCACCTTTGCTGTGCTGTGTGCTAGCTTTTCTCCTAGAGGCAAATGACCACCAAGACCTCTAGAGACTTTCCACCTCAACAGAAAAGGAGATTGTCTTTACCAGTATTTTTTTTAAAAGAGTTTATTTATCTTTAGAGGGGGAGAGGAGAGAAATATCAATGTGTGGCTGCCTCTCGTGAGTCCCCCGCTGGGAACTGGCCTGCAACCCAGGCATGTGCCCTGACTGGGAATCGAACCGCAATTGTGTGGTTCGCAGGCCCATGCTCAATCCGCTGAGCTACACCAGCCAGGGCTCTTTACCAGTATTTATAGTACAAAGTCCCAGAGTGAGTTTCACTCCACTGACTTGGCAAATAAAACCATTCTGAGCCAATGTCTGAGATGGGCTGGACCAAACCTTCCTGCCCATTTGTACTGCAGAAACTGAGGTGGGCATGGTCCCCCAAGAAAACAGCAACATGGTCATTACCAGCCAGTTGCTTGGATGCTGGGCAGGGCAACCTCCCACATCCTATGCGTTTTCAAATATTAGCTGGATGAGTTGTTCTCAATGACCTAAAGCTGTTGCTGTAATAAAATAGCAATAATAATTTTGATAATAATGAAACACAGAAACACATTATCACTCATGTTTTCCATGTTATTGGTGTAATAAAATAGCAGTAATTACAATAATACTGAAACATGCTTATGGTTTTCATATCATAAAACACTTTTGACACATTCTATTTATGCCCACTGGAGATTCCATATGGTCAACACTCTACAGTTTGGAGGAGAATGTGGAAGAGTAACCCCGAGTCTGTCTTCCCAGAGACAGAGCACCCAGGTTTTTATGCTGGAAGGAAGTAAATGTGCAGCGTTGACAATGTTTTTCCCTGGTATTCTAAGTAAGCTTTGGGGTGACCGATAAAAGCATCATAGGTGTCGTGATTGGCACCTCCACGTCTTGGGAAGTTCTGACCAGGTTGGAATGTTCCTGTCTTTCCCAAAGTGCCTAGCACAAGTTTAGCTGGAGTGTGCCTGAGCAAGTAGGTTCAGGAAAGCAGGATTCCACAGTAACCCGACATCAGGGAACCCCCAGACGTTAGCACATGATCCCACACACACCTGTTATCATCACCCTCTACCCACTCTTAGGCTTGAAAGGATGACCCCTTCCACCCCTGGCGTTTAATGAGATGAACCAGTTCCAGGAAGGCTGGCCCAGGCCCTCACCCTAGCACTCCTGTCCCCAATTTACACAGGGCCCAGGACTTTCTAAGCCTTCCTTCTTTTCTAGGAAGAGCACACTTCAAACCTTTGAGGAAGAGGTGTGCCTCACAGATCTTTCGGCAAGGAGAGCAATCTCTTTAGCTACTTTACCTGACCCCAACACGCCCCTGGCGTGGGGGTAGGGTGGAGAATGTGGTTCTAGAGGCAGCATCTAATGAGAGAATGTGTCATGTACAGGAGTTCATGGTTGTAGGGGCCATCACTGAGACCCTAAAATCTCTGTGTAGGGTCACCCATTGCCTATTCCTAGTCCCCAGTTCCTCATGACACTTTGATACGGATCAGGAGGCTGGAGAGAACCAACACTGCCACCTAAAGTATCTGCTGGGGTCATCAGCACCATCATCTGCCCATGGAGAGGATGACTTCCCCTCTCCTTCCTGCCTATAGGTGTGGGGAGGATCACGTGGGATGGATGTGGAAGTCTTTGCAAATGGAAAGCACTGTATGCAGATTGACACATAACCACGAAGAGAGCAATCAGCTCCCCACTGGAGTTTGTTGTACCTCTCCATTTTCAGAGTGGGAACTTGAGACTTGCTCATGATAATGCAGCAGTAAGTGGTCACCAATCCCAGCTCACCTGTTCTGCAGTCTCTCCTGGTCTCCCTCTAAATGACTTTGGAGGATGAGCCATGGCAGCCTGCCTCTTTCTTAGCAGTAGCAAGAGATGAGGCCCTGTCCCTGCTTGTGGACACCCAGCCTTGACCCTGGCTCTCTCAGCAATGATTTACTCTTCCAGAGGGTTCCTTTGCTCACATCACAATACAGCACCACGTTCAATTCTATCTTTCCTGACTATTGCTTAGATGTGTTCTGTCCCCAGGACTGTTCACTGACAGCCCATCTGTTGTACCAGTTTAGATTCAGAGGCTGCCTACAGGTGCCCAGGGCTGAGGCAGCACTACCTTACTGGGTCCCTCTGTCTCTGAGACCCCAAAAGCAGGTAGGTGACTTGAACCAGGGGTTCCTCACTTGGGTCCAGAGTGAACTTCAGTGGGCCAGTTACCTCTTCAGAATAATAAGAATTATCAGAATTATATGAATATTAAATTTATGGGAGATAATTTGTGTTTTTTTAAAACCAGATTCCTTTAAAAACTAGAGTTTTGGAGTTACGATTGACATATGATAAACTGCACACATATAAAGTGTACAGTTGCTAAGCCTTGACATATGTATACACAACCACCATTGAGATAATGTGCATATACACAACCCTAAAGAGTTTCCTTCTGTCTCTTTGTAACTCCCATCTAACTCTCCCTGGCCTGCCATTGTCGCCTGGCTGTTGCTATAGATTAGTTCACATTTTCTCAAATTTTATACAGATAGAATCATATAGTATATACTTTTTTGGGGATCTGGCTTCTTTCACTTGGTGCAGTTATTTTTGATGTTCATTCACATGGTTGTATGTTCATTCCTTTTCACTGCTGATTAGTGTTCCCATTATGTGAATAGATTACAGTTTATCCACTTGTTCAGTGAAGGACATTTGGGTAGCTTTCAGAAACTTTGTCCATTGTAGAGCTGCTAAGAAATTTGTTTACAAGTCTTTTTATTGTATGAACATGCTTTCATTTTTCTTGGGCAAATGCCTATGAGTAGAATTGCTGGATCACATGGTAGGTGTATACTATCAACTGTTTTTCCAAAATGGTTGTGCCATTTTACATCCCCACCAGTAGCATGAATTTCAAGTTTCAACACATCCTCACTAACACTCAGTTTGGTCAGTCTATTTTTAAAAAATATTTATTTTTAGAAAAAAAAGGAAGAAAGGGAGAAAGAGAGGGAAAGAAACATCAGTGTGTGATTGCCTCTGTCACACCTTGCACTGGGGACCTGGCCCACAACCTAGGCATGTGCCTTGACTTGGAATTGAACCGGCAACCTTCAGGTTTGCAGGCTGGCACCCAGTCCATTGAACCACACCAGACAGGGTGGTTTGGTCAGTCTTTTAAATTTTAGCCATCTTAATAGGTGCATATCTTACTGCAGTTTTAATGAATAATTCTATTATGACAAATGGTGTTGAAGGCACATATTATGATTATGCATATCTTTAAATTTTTTCTTATTGTGTTTTTTTCATTATCACTTACTACCCTTATACCTATTCCCATAGCAGTCACCACACTGTTGTCCATGTCCATGAGTCCTTTTTCCTTTTCTCTGAATCCCTCCACCCCCAGGTTCTCCCCTCTTAGATGTCATTTTGCTCTCTATCTATGAGTCTGTCTCTATTTTGATAGTTCAGTTTGTTCATTAGATTCCACATATGAGTGAAATCATATCGTATTTGTGTTTCTCTGATTGGTTTATTTTGTTTAGCATAGTGTTCTCCAGGTCTATCCATACTATTGCAAAGAATACAATTGTCTTTTTTCTTTTTTACTGCTGAGTAGTATTCCACTGTGTCAATGTCCCATAGTTGTTTTATCCACCCATCTACTAATGGACACTTGGGCTGCTTCCATATCTTGGTGATTGTAAATAATGCTGCAGTGTACATAGGGGTGCTTATGTTCTTTCAAATTAATGTTTTTGGTTCCTTCAGATATAGTTCCAGAAGTAGGATTGCTGGGTCAAAAGGCAGATCCATTTTTAATTTTTTGAGGTATCTCCATATTGCTTTCCACAGTGGCTGCACCAATCTGCATTCCCACCAACAGTACAAAAGGGTTCCCCTTTCTCCACATCCTCACCAGCAGTGACATTCTGACAGGTATGAGATCATATTTCATTGTGGTTTTAATTTGAATTTCTCTGATGATTAGTGACATTGAGCATTGTTTCATGCCTGTTGGCCATCTGCATGTCCTCTTTAGAGAAGTGTCTACTCAGGTACTTTGCCCACTTTTAAATTGGGTTGTTTGTTTCTTTGGTGTTGAGTTTTGTAAATTCTTTATAAATTTTGGATATTAACCCCTTATCAGATGTATCAGCAAATATGTTCCATTCACTGATGGGGTTCACTATGTCCCATTCTGTGTTTTTTTTTTATTTTGTTGATATTTTTCATTGCTGTGAAAACACTTTTTAGTTTGATGTAGTCACATTTGTTTATTATTCTTTTTGTTTCCCTTCCCTGGGGAGATATATCTGACAAAATCTTGCTACGAGCAATGTCCAAGATTTTTCTGCCTTTGTTTTCTTCTAGGATTTTTACAGCTTCAGGTCTAACACTTAAGCCTTTGATCTATTTTGAATTTATTCTTGTGTGTGGTGTAAGAAAGTGGTTGAGTTTCATTTTTCTGCATGTATCTCTTCAATTTTCCCAACACCATTTATTGAATAAACTGTCTTTAGCTTATTGTATGTTCTTGCTTCCTCTGTCAAATATTGAGTATAGAGGTGTGGGTTCATTTCTAGGCTCTCTATTCTGTTCCATTGATCTGTGTGTCTGTTTTTATGCCAGTACCATGCTGTTTTGATTACTATGGCCCTATAGTATTAGGTAGCATGATTCCTCCAACTTTGTTTTTCTTTCTCATATAAATTTTTGAAACATTTGTTCTAGTTCTGTAAAATATATAATTGGAATCTTGACAGGAATTGTGTTGAATCTATAGATTGCTTTGGGAAGTATGGATATTTTAATGATGTTAATTCTTCCTACCCATAAACATGGAATGTGCTTCCACTTATTTGTATCTTCTTCAATTTTTTCTTTAGTGTCTTTTGTGTGTGTGTGTTTTTTCATTTTTTAATATATTTTATTGATTATGCCATTACAGTAGTCCCATCCCCCCTTCATTCCCCCCACCCTGCACACCCCTCCCTCGCCATTCCCCCTCTTTAGTTTATGTCCATGTGTCACAAGTTCTTTAGATTCTATATTTCCCATAATGTTCTTGCCCTTCCCCTGTCTATTTTCTACCTACCATCTATGCTACTTATTCTGTCTCTTCTCCCCCCTCCTCCTCCTCCCATTCCCCTGTTGCTAATCCTCCATGTGATCTCCATTTCTATGGTTCTGCTCCTGATATAGCTGTCCTCTTAGTTTGCTTTTGTTTTAGGTGTGGTTGTTAATAACTGAGTTTGCTGTCCTTTCACTGTTCATATTTTTATATTCTTTTTTTTTTTAGATAAGTCCCTTTAACATTTCATATAATAAGAGCTTGGTGTTGATGAACTCCTTGAATCTGACCTTATCTGAGAAGCACTTTATCTGCCCTTCCATTCTAAATGAAAGCTTTGCTGGACAGAGCAATCTTGGATGTAGGTCTTTGGATTTCATGACTTGGAATACTTCTTTCCAGCCTCTTCTTTCCTGTAAGGTCTCTCTGGAGAAATCAGCTGGAAGTCTGATTGGCACTCCTTTGTAGGTGACTGTCCCCTTATCTCTTGCTGCTTCTAGGATTCTCTCCTTTATTTTAATCTTGGTTAATATAATTATGATGTGCCTTGGTATGTTCCTTCTTGGGTCCAAGTTCTTTGGGGCTCTCTGAGCTTCCTGGATTGCCTGGAAGTCTATTTGCTTTGCCAGATGGAGGAAGTTCTCCTTTATTATTTGTTCAAATAAGTTTTCCACTTGTGGCTGTTCCTCTTCCCCTTCTGGTACCCCTACAGTTCAGATGTTGGAATGTTTCAAGATGTCCTGGAGGTTTCTAAGCCTCTCCTTATTTTTTTGAATTCTTGTTTCTTTATTCTTTTCTGTTTGATTGTTTTTTTCTTCCTTCTGGTCCACTCCATTGATTTTTTTTGTTTTAAAATTATATTTTATTGATTATGCTATTACAGTTGTCCCATTTCATCCCCCCTTTTCCCTTGTGCCCCACACACCCCCTCCCACCCACATTCTTCTCCTTTAATTCATGTCCATGGGTCATACATATAAGTTACTTGGCTTCTTAATTTCCTATACTATTCTTTTTGTAAAAAATATATTTTATTGATTATGCCATTGCAGTTGTTCTATTTCCTCCTTAATTCCCCTCCACCCTACACACCCCCTCCGCCACCATTCCCTCTTTTAGTTTATGACCATCTGTCTCAAGTTCTTTTGATTCTATATTTCCCATACTATTCTTGTCTTCCCCCTATCTATTTTCTACCTACCGTCTATGCTACTTATTCTCTGTACCTTCTCCTCCCTTCTCCTCCCTTCTCCTTCTCCCACTCCCTTGTTGCTAACCCTCCCTGTGATCTCCATTTCTATGGTTCTGTTCCTGATCTAGCTGTCCTCTTAGTTTGCTTTTGTTTTAGGTATGGTTGTTAATAACTGTGAGTTTGCTGTCCTTTCACTGTTCATATTTTTATCTTCTTTTTCTTAGATAAGTCCCTTGAACATTCCATATAATAAGGGCTTGGTGATGATGAACTCCTTTAATTTGACCTTATCTGAGAAGCACTTTATCTGCCCTTCCATTCTAAATGAAAGCTTTGCTGGATAGAGCAATCTTGTTTGTAGGTCTTTGGATTTCATGACTTGGAATACTTCTTTCCAGCCTCTTCTTGCCTGTAAGGTCTTTTTTGAGAAATCAGCTGACAGTCTGATGGGAACTCCTTTGTAGGTGACTGTTGCCTTATCTCTTGCTGCTTCTAGAATTCTATCCTTCATTTTCATCTTGGCTAATATAATGATGATATGCCTTGGTGTGTTCCTTCTTGGGTCCAAGTTCTTTGGGGCTCTCTGAGCTTCCTGGATTGCCTGGAAGTCTATTTGCTTTGCCAGATGGAGGAAGTTCTTCTTTATTATTTGTTCAAATAAGTTTTCCACTTGTGGCTGTTCCTCTTCCCCTTCTGGTACCCCTATAATTCAGATGTTGGAGCATTTAAAGATGTTCTGGAGGTTCCTAAGACTCTCCTCATTTTTTTGAATTCTTGTTTGTTCATATTTTTGTTTGGTTATTTTTCTCTTCCTTCTGGTCCACTCTATTGATCTGAGTCCCAGTTTCCTTTTCATTACTCTCGGTTTCCTGTGCATTTCCCTTCATTTCAATTAGTTAAGTCTTCATATGTTCCTCTAATTTGTGGCTAAAATCAACCAGTTCTGTGAGCATCTTGATCACCAGTGTTTTGAACTGTGCATCTGAAAGTTTTGCTATATCCTCACTGCTTAGAGTTATGGGCTCTGGGGTTTTGAGTTCTTCTTGAGTCATAATGTGTTGCTCTGTGCATGCCTGTTGAGTATGAGGAGTGGAGCCTTAGGTGTTCACCAGGGCAGGGCCACTCAGGTCTCTGGTTTGTGACGCTATATGTGGGGGAGGGGTCAGAGAAGGACAATGGTGGTCTCCTCTGTTGCTTCCTGCTACTGGGACCTGCGCGGTCCATCTCACTGCTTGCTCCTTCGCTGGTTTATTCGCGCACGAATGTGTGACTGTGGTCAGCCCTCAGTGGGTCCGCCACCTTGCACCCTCAGTGGGTCCACCTGCTGCTACTCCACACCTGGGATCTGCCCACAGCTACCTGTGTACCTGGGTCATGCGCCGGGGTCGGTCCCATGGATCTTTACTGCCTGACCCCGCTGTGCTGCTGGTTCTGCCCCTGTTACTGGTTTGGCTGAAGGGTTTGTTGTTGTCAGACTTCCGTATAGTTCAATTTTCTGTGGTTTGGCTGCATTTTTGTTGCTAAAACTTTGTTGTTTTTAAACTTCGTTGTGCAAGAAGGTACAGTGTTTCCACCTACGCCTCCATCTTGGCGGAAGTCCCACTCCATTGATTTGAGTACCAGTTTACTTCCCATAACTATTGGTTTCCTGTACAATTCCCTTCATTTCAATTAGTTTAGCTTTCATTTGTTCCTCTAATTTGTGACTAAAATCAACCAGTTCTGTGAGCATCCTGATCACCAGTGTTTTGAACTGTGCATCTGATAGATTGGCTATCTCTTGGTCGCTTAGATGTATTGGCTCTGGGGCTTTGAGTTCTTCTTGAGCCATAATGTTTTGGTCTGTTCATGCCTGTTATTTATTAGGGGCAGAGCCTTAGTTGTTCACCAGGGCGGGGTGACCTAGTAGCTGGGTTGTGATGCTGTATGTGGGGGCGGGGTGAGCAAGGGGTAATGGCATTTGTTTTTTCCTCTCTCGGATTTCGGTCCCCTCTGCTGTTTCCCGCAATCAAATTGGGCTCTTCAGGTGCTGGTTCCTGGATGTGTGGGCTTGTGTACCCTCCAGAACCCTGTGGGTCTCTCCAACGAACTCTCTGTGAGCCTGGGAGCCTCTCCCAGCACCTCGACCCCTGAAAGTTTTTTCAATTGGTGGTTTTAGGCTTTAATTACCATTGCTGGGGCCCTGGGTTGCGCTGTCTGTGTCACTGCTCTTTCCTCTGTGTAGTTTATCTGTGTGTGAATGTGTGATTGTGGTCATCTAGCCGCCTTGCACCCTCACTGGGTCCGCCAGTTGCCACCCCATGCCTGGGATCTGCCAGCCGCCACCTGTGCACCTGGGTTGCTCTAGCCACTTTTTCCTGCCAGGACCCCTCTCAGCCAGCCGCTGACTCTACCCCTCTCACCAGTCTGGCTGAATGGTTTGTTGTTGTCGGACTTCCTTACGGTTCAATTTTCTCTCTGTTTTGGTTGCTTTTTTGTTAGTAAAACTTTGTTGTCTTTTAACTTGGTTGTGTGAGGAGGCATGATGTTTCCACCTACACCTCCATCTTGTATGGAAGTCTTTAGTGTCTTGTAATTTTCTGGGTACAGGTCTTTTACATCCTTGGTTAAGTTTATTCTTAGATATTTAAATCTTTTAAAAATTTACTTGTTCAAGTACAGTTGTGTTCATTTTATCCCCACCAGTCCCCTCCCCCAGCCAGCCCCACTCCCTACCCATGATTCTACTCCTCTTTGGTTTTGTCCATGGGTCCTTTGTACATGGAAACCCTGAAAACCCTTCCTCCCTGTCTTCCCATTATCCCCTTCCACCCCACTCTCTGGTTACTGTCAGTTTGTTCTTAATTTCAATGTCTCTGGTTATATTTTGCTTAAAATAAACAGAACAAACAAGCAAGCAAAATATTTTAATCTTTTTGAAGCAGTTATAAATGGGCTGTTTCTTAAATTTCCTTTCTGTTACTTTGTTATTGGAATATAAAAGTGCAACTTATTTCTGGATATAAACTTTGCATCCTGCTGCTTTGCCGAATTCATTTATCAGGTCTAGTAGTTTCTTGGTGGAATCTTTAGAGTTCTCTATGTACAGTATCATGACATCTGTGCATAATGAGAGATTTGCTTCTTCCTTTCCAATTTGGATGACTTTTGTTTCTTCTTCTTGTTTGATTGCTGTGGCTAGGACTTCCAGTACTATGTTGAATAAGAGAGGTGAAAGGGGACATCCTTGTCTTGTTCCTGATGTTAAGGAGAATACTTGTAGTTTTTATGCATTGAGTATGATGCTGGCAGTGGGTTTGTCATATTTGGCCTTTATTGTGTTTAGGTATGATCCCTCTATTCCCACTTTGCTGAAAGTTTTTTTTTTATCATAAATGGGTGCTGGGTTTTATCAAATCCTTTTTCTGCATCTTATGGATATGATCATGTGGTTTTTATCCTTCATCTTGTTTATGTGGCGAATCATATTTATCTATTTACTATGTTGTACCAACCTTGCATCCTGGAATAAATCCCACTTGGTTATGGTATATGATCTTTTTGATGCATTGCTGTATTCAATTTGCTAATATTTTGTTGAGGATTTTGTCATCTGTGCTCATCAGGGATATTGGCCTATAGTTTTCTTTTTTGTAGTGTCTTTATCTGGTTTTGGAATTAGGACAATGCTGGCCTTGTAAAATGACCATGGGAGCCTTCCCTCCTCTTGAAATTTTTGAAATACTTTGAAAAGGAAAGGTGTTAGTTCTCAGAATGATTGGTAAAATTCACCTGTGAAGCCATGTGGTCCAGGGCTTTTGTTTGTTAGGAATTTTTGATTACTGCATTAGTTCCACCAAGTGCACCCTATCTATTCGGATTATCTGACTCTTTTTTATTTAATTTCAAAAGATTGTATGTTTCTAGGAATCTATCCATTTTGTCCATGTTATCCAGTTTGTTGGCATGTAGTTGTTCATTATATTTTCTTACAATCCTTCGTATCTCTTTCATTTCTGATTTTACTTATTTGGACCCTCTTTTTTTTTTCTTGATGAGTTTGGTTAAAGGTTTGTCAATCTTGTTAATCTTTTCAAAGAACCAGTTCTTGGATTCATTGATCTTTTGTGTTTTTTTTTTCCTAAGACCCTATTTCACTTATTTCTACTCTGATATTTATTATCTCCTTCTTTCTACTCACTTTTGGCTTTGTTTGTTGTTCTTTTTCATGTTTCTTTAAGTTCAAAGTCAGATTGTTGGACTTCCAGCCAAGATGGAGGCATAAGTAGACATGCTTTGCCTCCTTGCACAACCATAAGAAGGATCACAACTAATGTCAAAACAAAAAATAACCAGAACTGCCAGAAAATTGAACTGTATGTAAGTCTGACAACTAAGAATTTAAAGAATGAATATTCATCCAGATGGGTAGGAGGGGCAGAGCCAGGGAGCTGGGGCAGAGAGGATGTGGTGTGGTGGTGGTGGCCAGCAGACAGGCAGTTCCATATTAACATATGGCAGATAAAAAGTGGGAGGGGCACCTGGAGAGCCAATGATCACAGCCCCAGGTCAGACCACACAGCCTGGGGTTCTAGCCCTAGGCCAGAAAATAAAGCCTCATAACTTCTGGCTGTAAAATTTAGTGGAGATTGGGGCAGTGGAAAAAACTGTGGTCTCATAGGAGAGTCCATTTAAAGGGCTCCCATGCTCCTAGAACATAAGCAAACCCACCCACTGTGGGGACCACCATGAGGGCAACAGCTACAGGGGTGCCAGTTGCATACAGGAAGTGGGTGAAGAGACTGAAATGGGGTGAGCCCTGAGCAAGCAGCATCATTCCCTCTCCAGAATCACAAAGTGGTGAAGCATATTGCCTTGCTCTGGAGAATACCTAAGGTTCTGCCTCTTACAACGTAACAGGTGCACAAAGACAGGGAGTCAAAGCATCTTTACCTAATACACAGAAACAAACATAGGGAAGCTGCCAAATTGATGAGACATAGTAATATGGCTCAAATAAAAGAACAGATCAAAACTCCAGAAAAAGAACAAAGTGAAATGGAGATAGCCAACCAGTCAGATGCAGAGTTCAAAACACTGGTGCTAAGGACCCTCAGAGAACTCACTGAGTATGGCAAATGCATAAGGGAAGAAATAAAGGCTATATTAAGTGAAATAAAGAAAAATCCACAGGAAATGGACAGTGAAGGGAAGGAAGCTAGGGTTCAAATCAACAATTTGGAATATAAGGAAGAAATAAACAGTCAACTAGTACAGAATGAAGAAACAGGAATTCAAAAAAAAATGAGGAGAGAATAAGAAGACTCTGGGACCTCTCCAAATGTGCCAACATTCAAATCATAGGGATGCCATAAGGAGAGGAAGAGGATCAAGAAATAAAGAAATTACTTGAAAAAATAATGAAAGAAAACTTCCCTAATTTGGTGAAGGAAATAGACATACAAGTCCAGGTATCACAGAGAGTACTAAAAAAGTTGGACCCAAAGCGAATCATATCAGACACATCATAATTAAAATGCCAAAGATTAAAGATAAAGAGAGAATCACAAAAGCAGCAAGAGAAAAGGAGAGCGTCACCTACAAGAGTTCAAATAAGACTGTCAGCTGATTTCTCAAAAGAAACTTTGCAAACAAGAAGGGACTGGCAAGAAGTATTCAAAGTGGTGAAAAGCAAGGACTTACAACCAAGATTACTTTTTGCAGCAAAGCTGTCATTTAGAATTGCAAGGCATAAACAATGCTTCCTATACAAGGTAAAGCTAAAAGAGATTATCATCACCAAGAGGGACTTATTTAAGAAAAATAAGATGATCAAAACTATGAACAGTAAAACGATAACAAACTCATAACTATCAACAACTGAACCTAAAACAAAAACAAAAACAAACTAAGCAAACATCTAGAATAAGAACAGAATTAGAGATGTGTAGATCATATGGAGGATTATCACTGGAGAGTGGAAAGAGGGAGAATAGGGGAAAAGGTACAGAGATTAAGAGGCATAATTGGTAGGTACAAAATAGACAGGGAGATGTTCAGAGTAGTATAGAAAAGGGAGAAGCCAAAGAACTTAGACATGAACTAAGGGGAGGATTGCTGGATGGAAAGCACACGCTGAGCAGAGAGGAACAAAGGGGAAAAATTGAAACAATTGTAATAGCATAATCAATAAAATATACTTAAAAATAAAAGAATAAAGTTAGATTGTTAATATGACTGCTTCCCTTTCTTCCTTCCTTCCTTCCTTCCTTCCTTCCTTCCTTCCTTCCTTCCTTTCTTCTTCTTTTTTTTCTTCTTCTTCTTCTTCTTCTTTTCTTCTTCTTTTCTTCCTTCCTTCTTCTTCCTTCCTTCCTTCCTTCCTTCCTTCTTTCTTTCTTTCTTTCTTTCTTTCTTTCTTTCTTTCTTTCTTTCTTTCTTTCTTTCTTTCTTTCTTTCTTTCTTTCTTTCTTTCCTTTTGAGATAAGCCTGTAATACTTTGTGCTGTTGTGTTCTCATTTTCATCTGTTTCAAGGTATCTTTTGATTTCTTTCTTGATCTCATTTTTGACCCATTCATTGTTTTAAACATGTTATTTAATTCCATGTCTTTGTGTGTTTTTCAATGTTCTTGTGATTGATTACTAGTTTCATAGCTTTGTGGACAGAGAAGATGATTGATATGATTTTATCTTCTTAAATTTATTGAGACTTGTTTTGTGTTGTAACATGTGGTCTATCCTAGAAAATGTTTCAAATGCACTTGAAAAGTATGTATATTCTGCTTTGTGGTGAGAGAAATGCTCTGAAGATATTAACTAAAACAATTTCATCTAGTGTGTCATTTAAGGCTGCTGTCTCCTTGTTCATTTTCTGTCTGGAAGTACTATCCATTGAAGTCAATGGGGTGTTAAAATCCCTGTCTGTGACTGCACTTCTGATGATCTCTCCCATTACATCCATAAAGATTTGCTTTACATCACAACAAAGAAAGAAAATCGACCTGCCTTTTGACCCAGCAATTCCACTGCTAGGATTATATCCCAAGAATCCTAAAACATCAATTTCAAAGAACCTATGCACCACAATGTTCATAGCAGAACAATTTACAATAGCCAAGAGTTGGAAGCAACCTTGGCCCATCAGTAAATGAATGGATCCAAAAATTGTGGTACATATACACAACGGAATTCTGTGCAGCAGAGAGAAAGAAGGAGCTACTACCCTTTGCAACAGCATGGATGGAACTGGAAAGCATTATGCTGAGAGAAATAGGCCAGGTGTTGAAAGACAAATACCATATGATCTCACCTTTAACAGGAAGCTAAACAACAAAACGAACAAGCAAGCAGAATAAAAACAAAAGACACTGAAATAGAGAATACAGGGACAGTGACCAGAGGGGAGAGGGGAGGAAATTTAAGGGGAAAAAAGGGGAGGGATTTGGAGGAACAAGTATGAAGGACACAAGGACAAGAACTAAGAGGGTTGGAAATGGGAGGGAGGTGGGGAGCACAGGGTGGGTTGGGCTGGGATGGGAGAAATAGACAGAAAACTGTACTTGAAAAATAAGTAAATAAAAACAAAAACAAAACCCCAAACCAAAAACTTAAAAATTCTAAGTCCTGGCTGGTGTAGCTCAGTAGATGGAGCATGGGCCTGCGAACCAGAGTATCGTGGTTTGATTCCCAGTCAGGGCACATGCTTGGGTTGTAAAAAAGAAAAAAAAAGAAAGAAAGAAAAGAAAACTACAGGCAAATATTGTTGATGAACATAGATGCTAAAGTCCTCAACAAAATATTGGCAAACTGCATCTAGCAATTCATTAAAAAGATCATACACCATGATAAAGTGGGATTCATCCCAGGGATGCAAGGATGGTATAATATTTGCAAATCAATAAATGTAACACATCACAAAAACAAAAAGGAAAGACAGAAACCACATGGGCATATCAATAGGTGGGGAAAAAGCATATGATAAGGTACAGCACCCATTTATGATAAAAAAAAAACCACTCAGCAAAGTGGGAGTAGAGGGAGCATACCCCAGCATAATAAAGGCCACATGTGAGAAACCTACAGCCAACATCATACTCAATGGGCAAAAACTAAAAGCT
The DNA here is from genome assembly GCF_021234435.1 of Artibeus jamaicensis. Classification (NCBI taxonomy): domain Eukaryota; kingdom Metazoa; phylum Chordata; class Mammalia; order Chiroptera; family Phyllostomidae; genus Artibeus; species Artibeus jamaicensis. Next base: position 165,914 of record NW_026521896.1, on the reverse strand, counting down.
TTCCTGCAAGATCAGGAAAAAGACAAGGGTGTCTATTTTTGCCACTTTTATTCAATATAGTTTTGGAAGTCCTAGCCACAGCAATCAGATAAGAAACAGAAATAAAAGGCATTCAAATTGGAAAGGAGGAAGTAAAATTGTAATTGTTTTCAGATGACACAATAGTGTATGTAGAAAAACTATAGACTCCACTAAAAAACTATTCAACCGAATAAGTAACTTTGGCAATACAGTGGGATACAAAGTCAATATTTAGAAATTGAAGGCATTTTTGTACACCAACAACAAAATATCAGAAACAGACATTACAAAAAAAAATCCCATTTGCTATAGTCCCAAGAAAAATAAAGTACTAGGAATATATCTAACCAAGGAGGTAAAAGTTTTGTACTCAGAAAACTACATAACACTGAAGGAAGAAATTAAGAAAGACACAAACAAATGAAAGCATGTACCATGTTCATGGATTGGAAGAATTAACATTATCAAAATGTCCATACTACCTAAAGCAATTTATAGATTCAATACAATCCCTATTAAAATACCAATGACATTTTTCACAGAACAAACATTTCAAAAATTTATATGGAATCATAAATGGCCACGAATAGCTGCAGCACTTTTGAGAAAGAGGAACAAAGTAGGAGGGATCAAATTACCTGATATCAAACTATATCACAAGGCCACTGTGGCTCAGTGGATTGAGTGCTGGCCTGTGAACTAAAGGGTAGTGGGTTCCATTCGTAGTCAGGACACGTGTGGGTTGCAGGCCAGGTCCCCAGTAGGGGGTGCATGAAAGGCAACCACACATTGATGTTTCTCTTTCTCCTTTCCTCTCTCTAAAAATAAGGAAAGAAAGAAAAAATAAAAAAAGGCCACTGTAATCAAAACAGTCTGGTACTGGCATACGAACAGACACATAGATCAATGAAACAGAATAGAGACCCTAGAAATGAATCCATGTCTCTATGGTCAATTAATAGTCAACAAAGGGGGCAGAAGCATAAAATGGAGTAAAAATAGCCTCTTCAACAAATGGTGTTGGAATATCTGGACAGCTACATGCAAAACAATAAAATTTGACCACCAACTTACACCATACATAAAAATTAACTCAAGATGAATAAAAGACTTAAATATAAATCATGATACCATAAAAGTCCTAGATGAGAAGATAGGCAGAAAAATCACAGGTATTCCATACAGCAATGTTTTCACCAATATGTCCTGTAGAGGAAGGGACATAAAGGATAGAATAAACATATGGGATCTCATCAAAATAAAAAGCTTCTGCATAGCTAAAGAAAACAACATTAAAATGAAAAGAGAACTAGATGTATGGGAAAATATATTTTCCAATGATACCTTGGACAAGGGTTGATGTCTAAAATATACAAAGAACTCGCACAACTCCACTCTAGGAAGACAACCCAATTTATCATTATTTTAAAATATATTTTATTGATTATACCATTACAGTCATCCTGTTTTTCCCCTTCATCCCCCTCCACCCTGCACACCCCTTCCTCACCATTCCCCGCCTTTAGTTTATGTCCACGTGTCACAAGTTCTTTAGATTCTATATTTCCCATACCGTTCTTGCCCTCCCCCTATCTATTTTCTACCTACCGTCTATGCTACTTATTCTCTGTACCTTCTCCCCCCTTCTCCTCCTCCTACTCCCCTGTTGCTAACCCTCCACGTGATCTTCATTTCTATGGTTCTGCTCCTGATCTAGCTGTCCTCTTAGTTTGCTTTTGTTTTAGGTGTGGTTGTTAATAACTATGAGTTTGCTGTCCTTTCACTGTTCATATTTTTTATCTTCTTTTTTTTTTAGATAAGTCCCTTGAACATTTCATATAATAAGAGCTTGGTGTTGATGAACTCCTTGAATTTGATCTTATCTGAGAAGCACGTTATCTGCCCTTCCATTCTAAATGAAAGCTTTGCTGGACAGAGCAATCTTGGATGTAGGTCTTTGGATTTCAACCAAACAACCCAATTTAAAAATGGGCAAAAGACCTGAATAGCACTTCTCCAAGGAGGACATAAAGAAGGCCCAGAGACACATGAAGAGATGCTCAGTATCACTAGCCATCTGCAAATTAAAACCACAATGAGATACCACTTCACATTAGTCAGAATGGCCATCATAAACAAATCAACAAACAAGTGTTGGAGAGGATGTGGAGAAAAGGGAACCTGCGTGCACTGTTGGTGGGAATGCAGACTGGTGTAGCCACTGTGGAAAACAGTATGGAATTTCCTCAGAAAACTAAAAAAGAAACTGCCTTTTGACCACCTGTTCGTGTTTCCTTTGTTCGTGGGTTCTCTCCTCCAGCAGGTATATTGGTATTCCCAGCTCTCAACTAATCTTGTATATGATCAGTGGCAGGGGGAAGGTAGAATGGATTAAGACAGTGGGAGTATATTCTATGGGATTTAAAGTACCAACAAGTAGAGAAGAAATAGATCCTTTGGATAAGTGTAGTGTTAACCATGATATTTTACACAACTAGCCACTTTTTATAAAAGGTGAACAAGACATAAGACTCTTATTGAGAGGAGAAGGACTGTGAGCTGAATTCAGAAAACAGTGCTTGTGTAAGGTTAGATGATGAGATATAGTGGGAGTAAAGGGTAGAAAGTAGGTATAGTGTGAGAGAGAATAGAGTTAACCACAACAGTAATAAAGCTCAGGAAGATAATGAAATGGACTAAGATCAGGGAGGAAATGCTGTGTAGTATTTACAATGATATGGAACAACAATTACTTACAGTAATACTGGAACAACAATAATATGACAAGAAACATATGATTTGAATAACAGGAATAGAAAGCACACAACCAAGAGTTGTGTGTTATTGGAACACGAATGAAGTGAAAGAAGGAAAGTTAAATTCAATATGAAAGAGCAAACGAGGAAAACCTGTCAAGCAATGCAGCTAAACAAATAAAATGAAGAAAACTGAACATAAAGAGAAATTAAAAAATACTAATAAAAGAAGTAAAAATAATGAAAAAATGTACTCCTTGTACAAATACACAATAAAATGCAAGTTTTATAGGATAGCAAAGTGAAATTTGTCTCAGTTTCTCAATTGTTGGGAATCTGCCTCTGAACTTTTTTCACAGCTCCAGATCTTATTGTCTCACTTGGGGAGAAAAAGAAAAAAGAAAGAAAAAGAAAAAAAAGGGGGGGTACAGGGAAAAAAAAGCTTCCTGCTGACTTTCAATCCGCCAAGTGAGTTCTGCTGATTTTCTTGGATGTTGCAGGCAGAGGGGGCTGGACTTTGCTTTTCTTCCTTCCTGTGGTTTTGGGAGGATGGGGGCCAGGTCTGGGCCGCAATATGCACCGTTGACCAGCCTCCAGCCCAGGTCCTCCATGTGCTGCTGGGCCCCTGCTGTCCATCTGTGCCAGGCCAGCACATTTAACTCGCCAGCTGTGCCGACGTTAGGTGCACTTAGTAGGGCCAACTCACACATACCTTCTCCTCTTTGCTGGCCTGGGTGCTGCACACTCTCAAAGTTTTTATCTGGCTATTCAGCTCCCACACTAAATTAAGTCTCTCTGGAGACTGCTAACTCCTTGAACCCTGCTGCCCTCCTCTGAATGGTCAGTGCAGTATGCCTCTTTCTTTCTCTTTGCAAGCTAGTGAGCCAGCCACAGCACAAGAGTTTCTTAAACAGTGGCTGAGAAGCCTTTTTTTAAGTCAAATCCTCTTGTTTAAACCTGCTGTTCTTAATAAATGCCCAGATTTTCACACAGCCCAACTTTCTAACCAGGCTGGAGACTATCTAGGTCAGGAATTGACACTGCCCAACTCTTCTCCCTTCTCCAGATATCACCCAGCTCCCCAATTTCTCTAGTAATGACCTAGCTGGCATTTACAGTTCCAGTGGGTAGACACTGCCTCTGTGTGTCTCACTTCATCTTTATTCCCCCCAGCAGCTTCAAGCATCCAGGTCTCTCCTGATGCTGCGGTGTCCTCCCTGCTTTGGTAGGGGAGGGAGCTGCTGACCTGGCTCTCCTCCAAGGATCCCAGGCAGATGCTGGGCTGTGGGCTGTAGCAGCCTTGGTCCCCACGCAGATCCCAGGGAACTTACTGTCCCAGTGCAATCTCCTTACTGTCTGTTTTTCTTTTTTTTTTTTATTGATTATTGCTGTTACAGTTCTATTCCCCCCTTCATTCCCCTCCACCCTACCCCCCATCCCCACCATTACCCCCCCTTTAGTTTATGACCATGTGTCTCGAGTCCTTTAGATTCTATATTTCCCATACTATTCTTGCCCCCCCATCTATTTTCTGTCTACTGTCTATGCTACTTATTTTCTGTACCTTCTCCCCCCTTCTCCTCCTCCCACTCCCCTGTTGCTAACCCTCCTTGAGATCTTCATTTCTATGTTTCCACTCCTGATCTAGCTGTCCTTTTAGTTTGCTTTTGTTTTAGGTGTGGTTGTTAATAACTGTGAGTTTGTTGTCCTTTCACTGTTCATGTTTCTTTAACTTCTTTTTCTTAGGTAAGTCCCTTTAACATTTCATATAATAAGGGCTTGGTGATGATGAACTCCTTGAATTTGATCTTATCTGAGAAGCACCTTATCTGTCCTTCCATTCTAAATGAAAGTTTTGCTGGATAGAGCAATCTTGGTTGTAGGTCTTTGGATTTCATGACTTGGAATACCTCTTTCCAGCCCCTTCTTGCCTGTAACGTCTCTTTTGAGAAATCTGCTGACAGTCTCATGGGGACTCCTTTATAGGTTACTGTCCCCTTAGCTCTTGCTGCTTCTAGGATTCTCTCCTTCATTTTAATTTTGGCTAATATAATTATGATGTGCCTTGGTGTGTTCCTTCTTGGGTCCAACTTCTTTGGGACTCTCTGAGCTTCCTGGATTTCCTGGAAGTCTATTTCTTTTGCCAGATTGGGGAAATTCTCCTTTATTATTTGTTCAAATAAGTTTTCCACTGGTGGCTGTGCCTTTCCCCCTTCTGGTACCCCTATAATTTGGATGTTGGAGAGTTTAAAGATGTCCTGGAGGTTCCTAAGACTCTCCTCATTTCTTTGAATTCTTGCTTCTTGACTCTTCTGTTTGGCCATTATTTGCTTTCTTCTGGTCCTCTCCATTGATTTGAGTCCCAGTTTCCTTTTCATTGCTATTGGTGTCCTGTGCAATTCCATTCATTTCAATTAGTTTCGCCTTCATATATTTGTCTAATTTGTGGCTATAATCAACCAGTTCTGTGAGGATCCTGATGACCAGTGTTTTAAACTGTGCGCCTGAGAGTTTTGCTATTTCTTCATCGCTTAGATATACAGGCTCTGGGGCTTTGAGATCTTCTTGAGCCATTTTTGGTCTGTTCTGGCCCTTTAAGTGTGAGAAGCGGTGCCTTGGACTCCCAGGTCGCTGGGTTGTGATGCTGTATGTGGGGGCGTGGTCAGAGCGTGGAAATGGCGACCCCCTCTGCTGTTTCTCACAGCTGGGTGAGGAGCGGAGGCTTAGGTGGTTCACCTGGGCCGGGCCACTCAGAGTCTCTGGGTTATGACGCTGTATGTGGAGGCAGGGTCAGAGTGGAATTGGCGGCGCCCTCCCGCTGGTTCCCGGTCCAACCGCCCACTCCCTCGCCTGTCCGCCCGCGCACAAATGCGCGACCACAGTCAACACGCAGCACCGCTCCCCCACTGTCTCCCCCGCGGTCGCTAGCCTGGTCACTCGCTTGGTCGCTCACTAGGTCCAACCCTGCGCTTGGATTCCGCGTCTGGATTCCGCGTGCCTGAGTCCATCTGACCGAGTCCTCCTGTGCAACCCCACTTCACCAGCCACTGGTTTCGCCCCTCTTACCGGTCAGGCTGAAGAATTTGTTGTTAACGGACTTCCGAAAAGTTCAATTTTCTGTGTTCTGGCTGTGTTTTCTGTTGCTAATATTTAGTTGTTTCTAAACTTGGTTGTGTGAGAAGGCACGGCACATCCACCTATGCCTCCATCTTGGCGGAAGTCCTCCTTACCGTCTGTTTTTCAATGTCTTCTACAGTTTTGGCCTCCAAACTTTATATGAGCTGGGATTTCATTGGCAGTTCACTTAGTTCCTCAGAAGATCAGCTAGGTGTTCTACCTGTGCACGGGGGGAAGTGGGCTCTGCTCCCATGTACCTCGCTGCCATCTTCACATTGATTAGTTTTCAAAAGTTAAGCCAACAATTCCTAGGATAGACCTGATTTAATCATTATGTATCATCCTTTTGATATGTTTGATTAGAATTTTTTGCATCTGTATTCATGAGAAATATTGGTCTGCTCTTTTTTGGTAATGCCTTTGTCTAATGCCTGTTAGGGTAATGCTGGTTGTGTAGAATGTGTTGGGAAATATTCCAACTTTGTGTAGAATTACAAGATTTTTTCTTCGAGTATTTGGTAGAATTTTTTTTTTTAATGCTCTGTGCTTTATTCTTTTGTTTCAATAAATTTTTTTTTCTTTTATTTATTTATTTATTTTTAAAATTGATTATGCTGTTACAGTTGTTCTATTCCCCCCTTCATTCCCCTCCACCCTGCCCCCCCAACCCCACCATTACCCCCCTTTAGTTTATGTCCATGTGTCTCAAGTCCTTTAGGTTCTATATTTCCCATACTATTCTTGCCCCCCCCCATCTATTTTCTATCTACTGTCTATGCTACTTATTTTCTGTACCTTCTCTCCCCATCTCCTCCTCCCACTCCCCTGTTGCTAACCCTCCTTGAGATCTTCATTTCTATATTTCCACTCCTGATCTAGCTGTTCTTTTAGTTTGCTTTCGTTTTAGGTGTGGTTGTTAATAACTGTGAGCTTGTTGTTCTTTCACTGTTCATGTTTCTTTAACTTCTTTTTCTTAGATAAGTCCCTTTAACATTTCATATAATAAGGGCTTGGTGATGATGAACTCCTTGAATTTGATCTTATCTGAGAAGCACCTTATCTGTCCTTCCATTCTAAATGAAAGTTTTGCTGGATAGAGCAATCTTGGTTGTAGGTCTTTAGATTTCATGATTTGGAATATTTCTTTCCAGCCCCTTCTTGCCTGTAAGGTCTCTTTTGAGAAATCTGCTGACAGTCTGATGGGGACTCCTTTGTAAGTGATTGTCCCCTTAGCTCTTGCTGCTTCTAGGATTCTCTCCTTCATTTTAATTTTGGCTAATGTAATTATGATATGCCTTGGTGTGTTTCTTCTTGAGTCCAACTTTTTTGGTACTCTCTGAGCTTCTTGGATTTCTTGGAAGTCTATTTCCTTTGCCAGATTGGGGAAATTTTTTTTTATTATTTGTTCAAATAGTTTTTCCACTGGTGGTTGTGTCTTTCCCTCTTCTGGTACCCCTATAATTTGGATGTTGGAGCGTTTAAAGATGTCCTGGAGGTTCCTAAGACTCTCCTCATTTCTTTGAATTCTTGCTCCTTGACTCTTTTCTGTTTGGCCATTATTTGGTTTCTTCTGGTCCACTCCATTGATTTGAGTCCCAGTTTCCTTTTCATCTCTATGGGTTTCCTGTGGAATTCCATTCATTTCCCTTAATTTAGCTTTCATATGTTTCTCTAATTTGTGGCTATAGTCAACCAGATCTGTGAGGAAGCTGATGACCAGTGTTTTAAACTGTGCGTCTGAGAGTTTTGCTATTTCTTCGTCGCTTAGATTTATCTCTGGGACTTTGAGTTCTCCCTGCGACATTTTTGGTCTGTTCTGGCCCTTTAAATGTGAGAAACTGCGCCTTGGATTCCCAGGTCGCTGGGTTGTGACGCTGTATGTGGGGGCGTGGTCAGAGCGGGGAAATGGCGGCGCCCTCTATCGCTGCATGGCCGGTCCAATCGCCCACTCCCTCGCTCGCGCGCAATTAGGCAACTGCAGTCAACTCGCTGCACTGCCTCCCCACTGCCTCCTCTGCAGTCGCTCACCCGGTGGGTTGTTCCGTCGCTCACTAGGTCCAATCCTGGGTTTGGAACCCGTGCGTCTGGATTCGCGCGTCTGGATTCCGCGCCCGGTCCGACCAAGCCCTCCCTTGCAGCTCCTCACCAGAGGCCAGTTTCGCCCCTTACCGGTCGGGCTGAAGAATTTGTTGTTAGCAGACTTCCGAAAAGTTCAGTTTTCCGTGTTCTGGTTGTGTTTTCTGATGCTAATATTTAGTTGTCCCTAAACTTGGTTGTGTGAGGAGGCACGGCATATCCACCTAAACCTCCATCTTGGCGGAAGTCCTCCATAATACTCTCTTATTGCCCTCTTAATATCAGTAGAATCTGCAGTGATGCCACTCCCACATTCCTTGTTTTTTAATAAACTCTCAAAGAAGGGGTCAGTCATATCAAGATAACTAGGTTTACTGTTCTAGGCAGTGATGAAAGCCTGAGGTCATTGTATCATTTAACATTGGGCAAGGTAGGTATTATAATAATACCCCTTTAGCAGATGGGTAAACTGAGGTACCAAGAGGACAGGGCCTTGTCTTAGGTCACATGGTCAGTCCATAGCCGACCATGGATTAGAATCCATGGACTCTGGCTCTGAGTCCAGTGGATTCTCCTCCTCCTGCTGGTTGAAAGCGTCAGAGGCGAGGGGTGTCTGTGCTGTGGTGGCAAGAGGAGCAGAGGTGGGGGAGGGTCCCAAGTGCTCCAGGCCTTCTTACACTCTTTTTGCCTGAGCCCTCAGATCCCTCAGCCCTTCCCCTGCAGAGCCATTTGCACTTTGCAGCACATCTCACACGGCTGCTTGGTGCTCCCAGCAGCCTGTGTGTAGCTGAGGTGTGTAGCTGTGATCAGGAAGGAGGTGCCTCTAAGCAGGATGTTAGGAATAAGGAAGTCAGGGTGCCAGCATGTCTTACCACGGTGACTGCCCAGCCTCCTAGCTGGTCTCCCTACCCATTTCCTCTCTAGCTCTGACTGTCCATTTTCTGCTCTGGAGCCCTGTGAGTTTTAGAGCTGTGGGTCTGGTCCCATCACTCCCCCAGAGTTTTCCATTTTCCTCAGAGTATTGACCCCACTACTTAACACAAGCACTGGGATCCTTGCTGATCTTGCTTCTGCTTGGCTTCCCAGCCCCACTTCTGCTTGCTCTAGGGGTTCCTATTCCCCAGGTGCTCCGATTTCCATCAGAAAGTGTTATGTTGCAAGTAAGAGAAAACTGACCAACAGTGATTTCAACCAGGGTCTTTGGTAGGAGAAAATTCTTCCAGGATTGGTTTTATGGCTTAACAGTGTCTTCAAGGACCTAGATTATTTTTTTAAAATCATCACTCAAGGATATGTTTATTGATTTTAGAGAGAGAAGAAGGGGGGTAGAGAGAGAGACAGAGAGAAACATCAAATCACTTTCCTACTGTATGCACCCCATCTGAGAATCAAGCCCGCAACTTAGGTATGTGCCCTGACTGGGAATTAAACGCACAACGTTTTGGGTGTGTGAGACAATGCTTTAATTAACTGCATGGCCCAGCCAGGGTAAACCAGATTCTGTTCATCTGTCAGCTCAGGGTGTTGGCACTATCACTGCTAATGTTTTTAGATGGTGCCTGCAAATCTCTTTCTTACACTGTGATGCACGCAGCAGAAGATTCATAGGAGGGCATAGAAAGCTTACTCTCCAATCTCCTGTTTCTTATCAGGGATAAAAAAAATTCTCAGATGTTTTTCATGGGGTTGAGCTGCTGTCTGATGAGCATGCAGTGAGGGCAGTACTAAAAATACCAAATAAAGTGTTCCCCCAAACCCCAGTCATCTTCTCTTTCATCTCTTTGACTTCACCCCAGACCCATTCCTGGCAAAGCCCCAACTGGCTGATGCTGATCACTTGGAGTGGGGCACTTAGATTTATTAGCAAAATTGGGTTCTTTTACCAAGAAGGAGGAAGTGATTGCTGTACAGACAACCTGTGAGGTCTGCCCCATGAAGGTGGTTTTGTTACCTACATCCTTGAGGTCTCTCAGACAGGCACCTGTCTTCTGCCTCCTCCCCCTAGCCATCTGCCTGTGACTTGGCTCAGTGACACCTCCTTAGAAAGCCTCCTCTGGCTTGGAAATGCTTTCCCATCTCTTCTTCTACCTGCCATCCTGACATCTATTATTTCTCCTGGATGGTGCCGTGTAGTGACCTCCATGGGCCAGATGGGGTTTTATATGCTTCTAACACAGTGCCTGCCATGGAGCATGCACTCAGCCAGTGCTTAGTGGATTGGGTAGAACTGGCTAGAGTGTCCTCCTCCTGCTGGCTGAAAGCGTCAGAGGCGAGGGGTGTCTGTGCTGTGGTGGCAAGAGGAGCAGAGGTGGGGGAGGGTCCCAAGTGCTCCAGGCCTTGTTACACTCTTTGCCTGAGCCCTCGGATCCCTCGGATCCCTCAGCCCTTCCCCTGCAGAGTCATCTGCGCTTTGCAGCACATCTCACACAGCTGCTTGGTGCTCCCAGCAGCCTTGGGAAGTTGACAGTGTCACTCGAAAGTAGTTTTTGTTATTTTCTGTAACGTGTGACGTGAGCCTGTGGTTGGAAATCCAGCATACAAAGGAGTATGATGAACGTAATTGCCCCGTTCCTGTTGCCTGGTCCCTTCCCCAAGGCTTCCTGTGCCTCCTGGACATTTTCTGTGCTCTAACCTTTCACCAGTGATCTGTAACAAGTCACCCACACTCCTGGCTTGGACCACCAGTCACTGTTATTACTCGTGTATCTGAGTCTCTGCTGGGCAGCTGAGCCCCACATATCCCTTATCTTGGGACCAGTGGGCTTGGTGGGGCATGGGCTTCCTGTGGCAATGACAGTGGCGAGGACAGCTGGAGACCTGCGAGCATCTGTTGGCCCAAGTCCACATCTGGCTGCTGTCCTCCCTCCTCCTGCTGCTGCCAATCAGTGCCTGGTTGAACCAAAGCGGAGGGTTCAGTCCCTGCTGGAAGGAACTGCAGAGTCACATGGCAGAGGGGAGGCTCCAGAGAGGGGTGAGAAATAGGGTATGACCCACCACAACTCGTATAAAAGCAACATGACACATATATTCTTTTTAAAATGCAAATGGTAGTGTGCTGTGCTTACAAGGCTGCACTTCCCACTCAACATCATATCCTGAGAGACTGGACTACCTTACTGTTGCCAAAGGCCACACTACTTCCTCCTGTGCCCTGTCCTGTCATTTATTGTTCCTTGTCGGTGGGCATGCAGACAGTGTGTCACCACAGCCAATGCTGCAGTGAGTGTTCTGTGCACACATTTGCAAATATACATGAGTCCCCTGGAGTACAGTCCCCGGGGTGGATTGCTGGATCAAAGTCAGTCATTTGAGACTCTGGTCGATGTTGTCAAAATGCTGGCAGAACCCTCTGTATGGCTGAGAATGCTGAGACTTGGGGGAGATGCATGTTGTGCCCAAGAGCTGCTCCTGGAGGCCACTAGGCTCAGGACAGAGCCAGGTCTCTGCCTCCAACCTGTGTGTCCTCTGTGAGTTGCCCCTGCAGGTGGTGGGTTGTAGGGGCAGAGGGACCATGGAGGTGCTGGTGCCTCCCGCCCCAGAATGTCCAGAAGCGGGGACCTGCTCCCTCAGCTGGGTGGTTGGTTGCGCTTGTGGGAGGCATGTAGAGAGGAGCTCACCAGGCTTTTTCCCTGAGGCTGTTTTTCTGGGGCACAGGCCCATCTCTCTTTGGACCTTCTCTTCTCATCCTTTCTGTTAGATCCAAAAGATGGTCCCAGTGGACACCACCAAAGCCACCAAGGCATGCCCCTGCCCAAGTCACCACTTTGGAGGCCATCTCCCGGTGCATAGGAATCAGGCTGTGATGCCCTACTGGGTGCCCCATGTTGTAAGGTCTTACAAGAAGGTAAGAGGGGGGTGCTTTTATAGCAATGAAGCATGTGCGTGAGGGTGGACTTTGGGAGGGACCCTGAAGTAAGGGAAGAGGGCGCTGGGATCATATTCTACAGAGGCCTCCACTGGTGTCCTGTGGGATGGCGTCCTCTGGAAGCCATGGCAAAGCAGCACAGAGGCAGCGTGTGGGATGGGGCCTGGTCATGTCTCCTGGTGGGGCTTGAGAAGGGGGTCCACTACCCTCTGAAGAGGGCACTTGTCTCTGCTACCCTCTTTCCCACCATTTCTCCTGTCACATTCTCCTCTCCCACCTCCTCCTCTTCCTCTTCTCTCTGTTCCACCACCTGGCTTACTTGCTCACCTCCTTGCCTCCTCCTTTGCAGCCCTCCTCCCTCACCCCTTTTTAGCTCTCCCAGCCTGTCTGAGCATCCTGTGCTCCTGGCTCCAGCTCCAGCATGCGTGGAGGGTGGTGGTGGGAGGGAGGATGTCTGGGAAGGACAATTGCCCTGAGTTTCTGTCCTCACTCTGCTCCATCTGGCTCTTCCAGAGCTCTGGGTTCCAAGGCAGGTTGGCCAGGTCTAGCCCTCCTCGCATCCCAGCACCTTTCCTCCCGTGTGTGCCCTGGGAGGTGGTTAGAGGCTTCCCTCCTGCCTTCCCCCACATTCCAGGTGCTGGTTTTCCATCATCAGGCAGTAAACTGTTCCCAGAATTAAAACCCAGAGTCTTTTAAAAGGAGACCAGGGCTGGCATTTTGCACTGGGAGTGCTCCCTTGGGAGGTTTCCAGACCAAACTGAGGTAATTGGGGTGGACACATTTGCCCACATACTTTTCTTTTAGGTGGTGAAAATGCAGCAAAGTTTTAAAGACATCAAAGGTAAGTGTGCCCCAGGCAGGCAGGGTCTTGTGCCCATCAGGATGGGGATGGGAAGATGTCTGTCATCCCAGATGCCTGTAACACAGAGGCATCCACAGATTGGCACACACAGCATTTCTCCTACCTTTACTACCATCAGGCATCACTAATCACCCACCATCTTTTCCCAGTGTCCCAGGGAAAGCCTCAGACTCTACCAATCTATCAGCATTGGCTTTAGGATAAAACCAAATTGCAATCTAGAGTTAGATGGTATTTTATTATTATTATTGTTTATTCTATTGCAGTTGTCCCGATTTTTTTCCCTTTGCCCTCATCCACCCGGCCCACCCCCCACTCCCATGGTCAATCACCACACTGTTGTCCGTGGGTCATTGACACATGTTTTTTGACTAATCCCTTCCCCTTCTTTCCACCATTACCCCCTCCCCCGACCCCTCTCGCCAGTGTCAGTGTTCCATGTTTCCATATTTCTGGTTGTTTTACTTGTTAGTTTATTTTGTTCATTAGATTCCTCTTACAAGTGGGATCATATGGTATTTGCTTTTTACCAACTGGCTTATTTCACTTAGCATAATCATCTCTAGATCCAGTTACGCTGTTGTGAAGGGTAAGAGTTCCTTCTTTCTTTGTGCTGTGTATTATTCCATTGTGTAGATGTATGGAGTGTTTTAGTCTATTCATTTGCCGATGGACACTCAGGCTGTTTGCAATACTTGGCAATTGTAAATAACGCTGTTATGAACATTGAGGTGCATAGGTTCTTTCAAAATGATGTTTCAGGATTCTTAGGGTATAATCCTAAGATTCCTGGAATTGTTGAGCCAAAATGGAGTTCCATCTTTTTTTTTTAACTTTTTATTTTTCTAAATTATTTATTTATTTTTCCGTTTAACTTTATTTTATTTTATTTTTAATTTTATTTAGTTATTTTTCAAGTACAGTTTTTTGTCTATTTTTCCCATCCCAGCCTCCCCCACCCCTTGCTCCCCACCTCCCTCCCATTTCCACCCCCCTTAGTTCTCGTCCCTGTGTCCTTCCTATTTGTTCCTCCAAATCCCTCCCCCTTTTTCCCCTTAACTTCCCTTCCTTCTCCCCTCTGGTCACTATCCTTTTGTTCCCTATTTCAGTGTCTGTTTTTTTTTCTGCTTGCTTGTTTGTTTTGTTGTTTAGCTTCCTCTTAAAGGTAAGATCATATGGTATTTGTCTTTCAGCACCTGGCCTATTTCACTCAGCATAATGCTTTCCAGTTCCATCCATGTTGTTGCAAAGGGTAGTAGCTCCTTCTTTCTCTCTGCAGCATAGAATTCCATTGTGTATATGTACCACAATTTTTTGATCCATTCATTTACTGATGGGCACCTAGGTTGCTTCCAACTCTTGGCTATTGTAAATTGTGCTGCTATGAACATTGTGGTGCATAGGTTCTTTGATATTGATGTTTTAGGATTCTTAGGATATAATCCCAGAGTGAAATTGCTGGGTCAAAAGGCAGGTCGATTTTTATTTTTCTGAGAAAATTCCATACTGTTTTCCATAATGGTTGTACCAGTCTGCAATCCCACCAACAGTGAACTAAGGACCCCTTTTCCCCACAACCTCTCCAACATTTGTCATTTGTTGATTTGTTTATAATAGCCATCCTGACTGGTGTAAAGTGGTATCTCATTGTGGTTTTAATTTGCATCTCTCTGATAGCTAACGATATTGAGCATCTCTTCATGTGTCTCTGAATGTTCTGTATGTCCTCCTTGGAGAAGTGTTTGTTCAAGTCCTTTTCCCATTTTTTAATTGGGTTGGTTGTCTTCTTAGAGTGGAGTTGTGTAAGTTCTTTGTATATTTTAGAGATTAAACCTTTGTCTGAGGTATTATTGGCAAATATGTTTTCCCATACAGTTGGTTGTCTTTTTAATTTAATACTGTTTTCTTTAGCCATGCAGAAGCTTTTTATTTTGATGAGATCCCATTTGTTTATTCTTTCCTTTACATTCCTTGCTCTAGAGGACATATCAGTAAAGAAGTTGCTGCATGAACATTGGCGAGATTTTCTTGCCAATGTTCTCCTCTAGGACTTTAATGGTGTCATGACTTACATTTAAGTCTTTTATCCACCTTGAATTTGTTTTGGTGTATGGTGTAAGTCTGTGCTCAAGTTTCATTTTTTTGCACGTAGCTGTCCAGTTCTCCCAACACCATTTGTTGAAGAGGCTATCTTTACTCCATTTTATGTTACTGCCGCCTTTGTCAAATATTAATTGACTGTAGAGAGTTGGGTTGATTTCTGGGCTCTCTGTTCTGTTCCATTGGTCTATGTGCCTGTTTTTATGCCAGTACCAGGCTGTTATGATTACAGTGGCCTTGTAATACAGTTTGATATCAGGTATTGTGATCCCTCCTACTTTGTTCCTCTTTCTCAAAAGTGCAGCTGCTATTTGGGGTTGTTTATGGCTCCATATAAATTTTTGAAGTGTTTGTTTTATGTCTGTGAAATATGTCATTGGTACTTTAATAGGTATTGCATTGAATCTGTATATTGCTTTGGGTAGTATGGACATTTTGATGATGTTAATTCTTCCAATCCATGAACAAGGTATGTGTTTCCATTTGTTTGTGTCTTCCTTGATTTCATTCTTCAGGGCTGTGTAGTTTTCTGCATATGGGTGTTTTACCTCCTTAGTTAGGTTTATTCCCAGATATTTTATTTTTCTTTTTGCTATATCAAATGGGATTTTTTTTCTTTATTTCTGCTTCTGCTGATTCACTGTTGGTATACAAAAATGCCTTTGATTTCTGGATAGTGACTTTGTAACCAGCTGTTTTGCCAAACTCATTAATAAGTCAAGCAGTTTTTGGGTAGAGTCTATAGGATTTCCCATGTACACTATCATGTCATCTGCAAACTGTGACAGTTTTGCTTCCTCCTTTCCTATTTGGATGCCTTTTATTTCCTTTTCTTGCCTGATTGCTGTGGCTAAAACTTCCAATACTATATTAAATAGAAGTGGTGAAAGTGGACAACCTTGTCTTGTTCCTGATCTTAGTGGAAAAGCTTTTAGTTTTTTCCCATTGAGTATGATATTGGCTGTAGGTCTCTCATATATAGCCTTTATTATTTTGAGAAATGCTCCCTGTATTTTCACTTTGCTGAGTGTTTTTTATCATAAATGGGTGTTGTACCTTATCGAAAGCTTTTTCCTCATCTATTGATATGATCATGTGGTTTTTGTCTTTGCTTTTGTTTATGTGATGTATTACATTTACTGATTTGTGGATATTGAATCATCCTTGCATCCCTGGAATGAATCCCACTTGGTCATGGTGTGTGATCTTTTTGATATATTGTTAGATGCGATTTGCCAAGATTTTGTTGAGGATTTTAGCATCTATGTTAATCAGCGATATTGGCCTGAAGTTTTCTTTCTTTGTTGTGTCTCTATCTGGTTTTGGAATTAAAATGATTCTGGCTTCATAAAAAGAATTTGGGAATTTTTCATCCTTCTGGATTTTTTGGAATAGTCTGTGGAGAATAGGGGTTAGCTCTTCCTTAAATGCTTTGTAGAATTCTCCTGTGAACCCATCTGGTCCGGGGCTTTTGTGTGATGGGAGTTTTTTGATTACTGCTTCAATTTCATTTGCTGTTATTGGTGTGTTCAGATTTTCTGCTTCTTTTTCACTGAGTTTTGGAAGATTGTATTTTTCTAGAAATGTGTCCATTTCCCCTAGGTTTTCAAATTTCTTGGCATACAGTTCTTCATAGTAATTTCTTACAATCCCTTCTATTTCTGTGGTATCAGTTGTAATCTCTTCTTTTTCATTTCTGATTGTGTTTATTTGTGTCCTCTCTCTTTTTTTCTTGATGAGCCTACTTAAAGGCTTGTCTATTTTCTTTATCTTCTCAAAAAACCAACTCCTGGATTCATTGATCCTTAAAATTGTGCTTTTAGTTTTTATGTCATTTAATTCTGCTCTAATCTTGGTTATTTCCTTCCTTCTGCTTGCTCTGGGCTGTCTTTGTTGTTGTTCCTCAAGTTCTTGCAGGCATAGGGTTAGGTTGTTTGTTTGAAATGTTTCTATCTTCTTTAGGTAGGCCTGTATTGCTATAAACTTCCCTCTCAAGACTGCCTTCGCTGTGTCCCATAAGTTTTGGGTTGTTGTGAGATCATTTTCATTTGTTTCCAGAAACATTTTGATTTCTTCCCTAATTTCATTCCTGACCCATTCATTGTTTAATAGCATACCAATTCAGTCTCCATGTTTTTGGGTGCTTTGGGTTTTTTTCTTTGGGGTTGGTTTCTAATTTCAGTGCCTTGTGGTCAGAGAAGATGCTTGGTATGATTTCAATTTTCTTGAATTTGTTGAGGCTCCTTTTGTGTCCTATCATGTGGTCTATCTTTGAAAATGTTCCATGTGCATTTGAAAAGAATGTGTATTTAGCTTTTTGGGATGAAGGGCTCTATATATATCAGTTAAGTCCATTTCATCTAGGGTGTTGTTTAATGCCACAATATCTTTGTTTGGAAGATCTGTCCATTTTCGATAGTGGGGTGTTCAAATTCCCTACTATAATTGTGTTGCTGTCAATATCATTCTCGAAGTCCTCTAAGATTTTCTTGATATATTTGGGTGCCCCTATGTTTGGTGCATATATGTTTACAATGTTAATGTCTTCTTGGTGGATTCTTCCCTTGAGTATAATGAAGTGACCTTCTGGGTCTCTCTTTATGGCCTTCTTTTTGAAGTCTATTTTGTCTGATATGAGGATTGCTACCCCAGCTTTTTTTTCTTGCCTGTTTGCTTGGAAAACTTGTTTCCAGCCTTTCACTTTTAGTCTGTGATGGTCTTTTGTCCTGAGGTGAGTCTCTTGTAGGCAGCATATGTGTGGGTCATGCTTTCTTATCCATTGACGCTATTCTGTGTCTTTTGATTGGAGCATTTAATCCATTTACGTTTAAGGTTATTATTGATAGGTACTTATTCATTGCCATTTTTGTACCTGTGTTCCTCTCTGTCTCCCTGTTATCCTTCCTTCCCTTAAAGCAGTCCTTTTAGTATTTCTTGTAGAGCTGGTTTGGTGGAGGCGTATTCTTTTAGGCTTCTTTTGTCTTGGAAGCTCTTTATTTGGCCATCTATCTTGATTGAGAGCTTTGCTGGGTAAAGTAGCCTTGGTTGTAGGCCTCTGGTTCTCACTACTTGGAATATTTGTTGCCATTCTCTTCTTACTTGAAGTGTTTCCATTGAGAAGTCAGTAGCTAACCTTATTGGGGCTCCCTTGTATGTTATTTCTTTTTTCTCCCTTGCTGCCTTTAAGATTCTCTCTTTGTCTTGGAATTTTGTCATTTTGATGATGATGTGTCTTGAAGTGGGCCTCCTTGGGTTCCTCTTGATTGGGACTCTCTGTGATTCCTGGATTTGTGAGACTTTTTCTCTTATCAAATTAGGGAAATTTTCTCTCATTACTCTTTCAAATACGTTTTCTATCCCTTGTTCTTCTTCTCCTTCTGGTATTCCTATTATTCGGATATTATTACATTTTATATTGTCTTGCATTTCTCTTAATCCCTCTTCATTCTTTCTGAGCCTCTTTTCATTTTCTTGCTCTTTCTGTGAGATGCTTTCTACCTTGTCCTCCAACTCACATCCTATCCGCCACTTCATCTATCCTACTTTGGAAACTTTCTACTGTGTTCTTCAATTCGGCAATTGTGTTCTTCATTTCCTCTTGTCTCCTGCTGATAGTTTCCATTTCCTTTTTGATGTTGCTGTAGTTTGCAGAGAGATCATTATAGTTCCCCTCTAGTTTCTGGTAGTTCACTGTGAGCTCTTTGAACTTCGTAATAACCAGTGCTTTGAATTCACTATCTGATAGTTGATCAGCCTCCATTTCATCTAACATTCTTTCTGAAGTTTCTGCTTTTTCTTTCATTTGGGGACTGTTTCTTTGTCTTCCCATTGTTTGAGACTCTTCTTGTTAGTCTCTGCTTCTAAAATTGACCCTTTCTGAAACCCTGGTTTTATGGTGTAAACTACTGTGGTATGATCCTTGAGAATTTCAGTGGTGCAAACTCCTTGAAGTTTCTTGATGTTCTTCGTCTCCACCTACACTCATGCTGGTCCTCGCGCTGGTCCCTGCGTTGGTCGCCTACCATTGCTGAATGTCACAGCTCTAGTAGCCGCCTCCTCAAGCACCCAGGCCTGTTACTACGGCAGCGGCACAGAGGCTGGGAATGTCCCGGCTCCCGTATCTGGCTCTCTCTGCCGCCCAGGGCCGTCACAGGGGTTTGGAGTGTCCTGGTTTCCGTACCTGACTCCCCAGAGTCTAGTCCTGTCTCTATGGCAGTGGCACAGAGGCTTAGAAAGTCCCAACTCCCGTACCTGATTCCCCAGTGTCCAGTCCCGTCGCTATTGCAGCGGCACAGGGGCTGAGACCGTCCCAGTTCCCATAGAGGGCTCCTCTGCCGCCCAGGGCTGTCTCAGGGGTTTGGAGTGTCCCGGCTTCTGTACCTGACTCCCCGGCGTCCAGTCCCGTCGCTATGGCAGCGGCACAGGATCTGAGAACTTCCCGGCTCCCATAGCTGGCTCCTCAGGGCCCAGGCCTGTCTCTGTGGCGGCCTCACAGGGGCCTTTGGTGTCCCAGCTCCTGCAACTGACCCTTCCGTTGCCCAGGCTGGTAGCTATGGCATCGGCACAAGGGTGTCCCCGCTCCGGTTCCTGACTCCTCTGTCTCCCAGGACCGTCACAGGGGCTTGGAGTGTCCAGCTCCCGTACCTGACTCCCTGGCTCCCAGGCCTGTTGCTCTGGCGGCAGCACAGGGGCCGCGTGAGACCCAGCTCCAGTAGCTGACTCTGCCGCCGTCTGGTGTTTCAGTGTCGGTCACAATCTCTGGTCTTTTAATTTCATAAATGCTGGGTAACCAATGGTTTATTGTGCTGTATCTCTATAGATCTGCCAGGATTTTCGCTCATGAGTACAGAAGCTAGTATCAGCTCCATCTTACTCTGTCGCCATCTTCCCTGCATCCTCCTTTATTTTATTTTTAAAATTTTTATTTTATTGATTATGCCATTACAGTTGTTCTATTCCCCCCTTCATTCCCCTCCACCCTGCACCCCCACCATTCCCCCTTTAGTTTATGACCATGTATCACAAGTTCTTTAGATTTTGTATTTCCCCATACTATTCTTGCCCTCCCCCTATCTATTTTCTACCTACCATCTATGCTACTTATTTTCCGTACCTTCTCCCCCTTTCTCCTCCCCCCACTCCCCTGTTGCTAACCCTCCATGTGATCTCCATTTCTGTGGTTCTTCTCCTGATCTAGCTGTCCTCTTAGTTTGCTTTTGTTTTAGGTGTGGTTGTTAATAACTGTGAGTTTGCTGTCCTTTGTTCATATTTTTTATCTTCTTCTCCTTAGATAAGTCCCTTTAACATTTCATATAATAAGGGCTTGGTGATGATGAACTCCTTGAATTTGACCTGATCTGAGAAGTACTTTATCTGCCTTTCCATTCTAAATGAAAGTTTTGCTGTATAGAACAATCTTGGAGGTAGGTCTTTGGATTTCATGATTTGGAATACCTCTTTCCAGCCCCTTCATGCCTGTAAGGTCTCTTTTGAGAAATCAGCTGACAGTCTGATGGGAACTCCTTTGTAGGTGACTGTCCCCTTATCTCTTGCTGCTTCTAGGATTCTCTCCTTCATTTTCATCTTGGCTAATGTAATGATGATGTGTCTTGGTGTGTTCCTTCTTGGGTCCAAATTCTTTGGGACTCTCCGAGCTTCCTGGATTTCCTAGAAGTCTATTTCCTTTGCCAGATTAGGGAAATTCTCCTTACTTATTTGTTCAAATAAGTTTTTCACTTGTGGCTGTTCCTCTTCCCCTTCTGGTACCCCTATAATTCAGATGTTGGAGCATGTAAAGATGTCCTGGAGGTTCCTAAGTCTCTCCTCATTTTTTTGAATTCTTGTTTCTTCATTCTTTTCTGTTTGATTGTTTTTTTCTTCCTTCTGGTCCACTACCTTGATTTGAGTCCCAGTTTCCTTTCCATCACTATTGATTTCCTGTGCATTTCCCTTCATTTCAATTAGTTTAGCCTTCATTTGTTCCTCTAGTCTGTGACTAAAATCAACCAGTTCTGTGAGCATCCTGATCACCAGTGTTTTGAACTGTGCATCTGAAAGTTTGGCCATCTCTTGGTCGCTTAGAATTATTGGCTCTGGGACTTTGAGCTGTTCTCGAGCCATAATGTTTTGATCTGTTTGTACCTGTTATGTATGAGGGGCAGAGCCTTAGGTGTTCACCAGGGCGGGGTGACCTAGTAGCTATGTTGTGATGCTGTATGTGTGGGCGGGGTCAGCACGGAGTAATGGCGTTTGTTCTTTCCTCTCTCGGATTTCGGTCCCCTCTGCTGCTTCCCGCAATCAAATTGGGCCCTTCTGGTGCTGGTTCCCGGGTGTGTGGGTCTGTGTACTCTCCAGGACCCTGTGGGTCTCTCCAATGAACTCTCCTGGCACCTCGATCCCGAAAGTCTTTCCAATTGGTGCTTTCAGGCTCTAATTCTTGTCACTGGGGCCCTACCCTGAGCAGTCTGTCTCACTCTTCACTCCTTCGCTTGGTTTATTTGTGCTTGAATGTGTGACCATGGTCAGCCAGCTGCCCTGCGGCATCACTGGGTCCGCTTGTTGCCACCCCACACCTGGGATCTGCCAACCACCGCTTATGCTCCTGGGTCGGTCTGGCTGATCTTCCCAGCCTGACTCCGGTCTGCCGCTGACTTCGCCCCCTTTACTGGTCTGGCTGAATGGTTCGTTGTTGGACTTCTGTACAGTTCAATTTTATATGTTTTGGCTGCATTTATGTTACTAAAACTTTATTGTCTTTAAACTTGGTTGTGTGAGGAGGTAGTGTTTCCACCTATGCCTCCATCTTGGCAGGAAGTCTGGAGTTAGATGGTATTTAAAGCGTTTTTACAGTTCTAACCATCTATAATTTATGACATCGTGTGTGAGTGTGTTGCATATACATACATTTATGACAGTATATTTATTTATGTTTTCATGATATAGTACACATTCCCACATTGTATATTCATAATGTATCATGTGTTCTATCTTTGTACATTCATGTTTGTGACCTCTTATGTACACATTCATACATTTGTGACAGACACAGTATACTCATATTTGTATATGCAGCATGTATTCACGACAAAATGTACTCCTATATGTACGTACTTATGGCCCAGTACATAGATTCACTTATGCACTCACGTTGCACTGCACGAGAAGGTGGTGTCTGCACCCTGGCCATCCCATTTACTGTCTGTAAACAAGTGGGCTGGACTTGCTCTCGAAGTGCCTTTCCGGTGCTGATGGCCAACCCATCTTGCTTTCCCGGCGTTGCATGTGAGTGAAGGAGTGGGCATGTTCTGCGGGCTTGTGTCACATCCTCTCTTGGCGTGCTGCAGCCAGACTCTGCGCAGTGGGCACCGCTTGGCGGATTCTGTTCACACAGGAGGGTGCGGGTTCAAGAGGTCGCCAGTGTTCCTGTGATGGGCAAGTGATTTGAGCAGCCCTGTCAGGGCCCAAGAGGCACTGGGCGGGAGAGTGTTTGGGCACTGAGTGGCCAGTACCCAACACACCTGCCTCTTCATGTTGCAAAAAATTCATGTCTTTCCTGATTATAAAAGCAACACAATAGGAGGAGCGTGAACTGTCACAGCCTTTGCTTGGCGGGGGGGCAATTGGCGGTATCTATCCAATTTCATGATGTGGTTCACCTAGTCCAGCGAGCCCACGTCTGAGTCATATCTGGAGACACTCCCACATGTACCCCTGTCTGCAGCAGTGATTTCCATGGGAAAATGTTGGAAACAGCATAAGCACCTCTCGGTGGGAGGATGGGCATCAGCAGGGGCGTATCAGAAACGTGGAACCTGGAGCATGCAGCTGTTGGGGACAATGAAATCGGCCCCTGACACACTTCAACTAAGAAGAACAGAAGCAAGTCTCTGTAGCCCGACAGTAGGGCTCCATTAATGTGCATGCACAAAGCAAAGCCCTGTTAGGATGGAGCTAAGTGCTGGGCGGTGTGTGTCTGAGCTGACAGTCACTGGTAATCCCTGAGGGCAGGAAGAGGGTAGACAAAGGCCCTGCAAAGAGAGACGGGATGCATAATGAGCAGAACAGGAAGCACGGCCTTGGTATTTCAGGTAAAAGAGCCAAAAATCACTTTATTTAAAAAGTGATTGAGCGGTCGTCATATACCAGGCCCTGGCTGGTGTGGCGCAGTAGATTGAATGCTGGCCTGTGAACCAAGAGGTCACTGGTTTGATTCCCAGTAAGGGCACATGCTTGGATTGTGGGCCAGGTCCCCAGTTGGGGGCATGTGAGAAGCAACCACACATTGGTGTTTCCCTTCCTCTCTTTCTTCTTCCCTTTTTCTCTCTCTAAAAATAAATAAATAAAATAAATAAAATTACACCAGTAGAAGAACAGTAGGAGAACCACACATTTAATTTAACCACGTATAATCACACACATTTATGGGTTTGATTTATTGGTTGTATTTAGCTTTGAGTAATACTTGAGCGTCTTTAAGCTTAGTTTATTTTTGAGTCATGTGTGGTAACTGATACATTGTTAAAAACAGTATCAACTTTTACTCCAGGCACTGTTTTATACTTCAGGCAGTTTATATTCATAATGTTTCAAGCCCTCAGCGGGGCTCACAGGCCATAGTTGAGAGGCAGCCTCACTGCACAAGGAGAATTAGCACTGGTCTCTTCCCGAGCTGCACACAGAGGAACTGAAAAATGGGTTTCTCTGGGCCTCATATTTTAAAGAAAAAAATCTATAGTTCTTTCCCTGTATTTTCTTTGTAAAGAGGGGGCTTATATGCTTTTCTTCTGTATCTTTTGTTGTAGAATTTCTTTAAAAACAGGATTTTATCTTTAGAGAGAGGGGAAGGGAGGGAGAAAGAGGGGGGATAAACATCATCGTGAGAGAGAAACATCGATCAGTCGCCTCTTGTACGTGCCCTGACTGGGGACTGAACCTGCGACCCAGGCACACATCCTGACTGGGAATGGAACCTGTGACCTTTTACTTTGCAGAACACTGCCCAATCGACTGAGCCACACTGGTCAGGACTGTGGTAGAATTTCTTATATGGAAAATATACTTGTTACATTTTATATTAACAGTGCACCTTTGTATCAGTGTAATTAGAGTGTACATTTCATCATACAGCATATTAGTAATATAATAAAAATAAATGAGTTGTAATAGCAGCAGGGCACATACTGAACCCAGCAGGGCTGGAGCGCACTGGAGTGCATCGGGGAGGTGCAGTCGTCAGGATCCCACTGGTGGTTGTGGTTGCTATTCTCTGAGTTATGGGAGATTTCAAATACGCAGATAAACCCCACGTTCCCGTCACCCTTGTCCAATCATCAGCTCCTTGCCAACCTGGATTCATCTGAGCTTCCCATTACCCCTCAAAAAAAAAAAAAAAAAGGTTAATGTGAAGCAGATCCCAGCTGAATTGCCCCCTTTCATCTAAAAATATTTCAGTATGCAGCTCTAAAAGATAAAGACTGAAAACACAGCCAGGAGCCCCATGCTCACCCTGGAAATAAGTGAGCGGCTCTCTTCTTCTCCATGAGCGCTGGCTCAGTGTCCACACCCCGGGGCTGTGCCCTCCCTTCCCTGCTGGGACCCCTGGCTCCCTGCCTGGGGTTCTGGAGGGTTGTCTGGTGTGCAGTATACAGAGGCAGGACGGGCCTGTCCTCACACTCAGGCGCAGCCTTACCCGCTTTCTCTGCCTAGAACCCCCCTGGACTCACGCTTCTGGCATAACAGACGGTGGATCTGCTGCAGCAGGTGCTTCTGCCTCAGGCATCTGCAGCTTCAGGCCCCTCACCAGGACTGGCTGCTGGCCCAGGGCAGGGGAGTGAGTCCCCATACCTCCCTGCTGCTTCTCTGCCTCTGCCTCCTGGCCCTCCTCCAGGGTGTCTGGAGGGTCATCGTTGTTATTTGGTGAGCAGGCTTGGGGTGGGGGCAGGGTGTCCTAGGCCCATCTCACCCCCCTGGGCTGCTTCCCCCAGGGTCTGCTGGGGTTTAGTTGAGTCTAGGATGTGGGAGAACTTGGCTGTAGTTCAACAAAAGGGTGACAAATGGGTGTGGCCATGATTACTGTTATGTTGTTATCACTGTCCAGAGTCTTGTTCATACCCAACGCAGGTGTCTTCTCATTCCAGCCAGGGTCATGGAAGAGCCACTCAGATATAATAGAGCTGATGGTGGGGACTGGGAGACCTTGGGGCCACCTACCTTTCTTTCTTCACCTCTTCTCTGTCACCCAGTTCTACAATTCTCTTGCCCCCAAAAGACCACCAACTCCGGTTCCCATACATTTTCATTGCACCAATGTGGAAAGTGGATCTTGGAGTCGGCTTGCTCTGTGGGCCCTCTTGGGTTGGAGCACACCTTCGGGGTGAGGACCAGTTGCCTGGCCCCCAGCCCCACCCCAACCACGAGGCTCCATATTGAAAACCCCTGACCCAGTCTGGACCCCAGAAACTTTGACCAGGTTCCACATTCTCACCTGGAAGCTGTTGAGTCCCTCCTGCAGGAGCCTCCAGGGTGACTCTGGGGTTCAAGCCTGAGCCTGCCCATGCCCAGCTTCTTCCTTCAGTCTCCTCTGAAAAGTCTTGCTCCTCTTTCTCCTCCTCCAAACTCCCCCTGCCGCAGATCACCCATCTTTCCCAAACGTTATCCCTATCCAGTCCAACTCCTTTTCAACACACCATTATGTAAACAGACAACATGCAGATACATATTAATATGTAAGTGTATGCAATTCTAATTTGCATGTGTAAACTTACTTGCTTTTTAATCATCTCTTCCATGTAATCGTGAGAGAAATATTCTAGAAAATGTCTGGTACCTGACAACAGCTATAGGTGTCGTTTTCCTGATTTCCTAGTTTTTGGCAGGTTAGCTGTGTCTTTGTCACTTTGCCATGGCCAGAAGTGGAAGTCCTTCTCCCGTGTGTCCTGCTTGTCTCTCCCTGGTGTTGGACTCCCTGGGATAACAAACAACCTCTGATGCACACTTACTCAGGAGTGACCTGGGCCACAACTGCAGGGCCTGTGCTCCCAGGAAGAGGGCTGGGAAGGGGGGTCTGTCAGCCTGGTGTGACCTGTGACCGTGCATAGGGGGCAGCACTGTGAGATTTCCCCCCCTTTGCTTTTCATGAAGATCATCTTTGTTTTTACGTTTGCTAACTCGATGTCAAATTTAGTTGGACTCCCCTCTGCCCTCTCTGGGAAGGGCAAACAAAGAAGCCTGAGTGTAGAGTAGCTGGTCAGGGTGGGCCAGGAGGAGAACTGCTGATGCAGGCAGTGCCCACTGTTTAGGAGAGATACCCTGCCTGGCTGGGGTGCAGGTAGGATGCCCTGTGAGACACCCCAAACTTACACAACCTGCTTATCTGAGGAGAAGCCACCAGTCACCCACCAGCTGGCCTGGCAGAGACTTCTAGAACTGAGGGGGCCTCAGTGGATGGGTGAGCTCAGAACCATCCCACAGGGAGCCCTGAGGAGCAGTGATCAAGCACTCGCCTCTTGATCAGACCTGCTGTAGCTTTCATGTGCCTCCATTCTCTTCCAGTTCTGCAAAGCTGGGACTCTCCTCCTTGCTGTAGAAGGACAGAGTGGGCGCGGAGGGGTTGAGTGACCCCTGAAATCTAGTAGCTGGAAAGTGAGCAGCTAAGACTTCACAGTGATGTGGCCTCCCCGCATCCCTCTCCTTCCTAGGCTCCTCAGGACTGAGCACACTGGGGACCTGGGTGACACCCCCACCACTGTGGGGAACCCTCCACAGTAGCCCCCACGGAGGCTTCCTGACATGTGCTGCAAGGGCTGTGTGTGCTTGGCTGGGGAACACTTCCTGGTATCTACCTTTCTCTTTGCTTTCCAGCCATTTTTGGGAAACTTGAAATTGGGATCTTCAGCTACTATCAGAACATCAACAAAAATGTCAGTCATACCCACGGTCTTTAAGAAAGGTCTTTAAGTCAAGGAGAGACTCTGATAGCCACTGTTTTCTTGGATCACATCGTTCTCACCCAAGATTCGATCCAAATGACTTATCATTGGGGGATTCTTCAATGTCTAGAGTTTCTGTAAATGTGGGTGATTCTGTTATAAATGCAGTCAGTAAATGTTATTCGTGAGACTCTGGAGTGCCCACTGTTTACTGATGATGATGCTCCCCTGTGAAGAAGTGACTTGTGTTCTGCCTCTGTGTCCCTGTGGACTGGGAGCTGTTTCCAAGTTTCCCTTCTCTCTGCCACGGACAGCAGACCCTCTGCAGGAGGGACCTGACTTAGCTTTAGCATCTGTTTCAGGTGGGCCTCACTGTAAAGAGCATAAATCTGTATGTGAATTGAATTTTAAAAACAGATACCATTTACATATCATAAAATATATCTTTAAAAAATATATGATACAGTGGTTTTGAATATATTTAACATGATCTAATTCTACAACTTTTGGGGTTTCCCCAAAGCAAACCCTCTACCTATCAAGCAGTCCCTCCTCCTCCCCACCTTCCTCAACCCCTGAAGCCACTCACCTACTTTCTGACTTTTCCTGTTCTGCACACTTCACATAAGCATAATACAATAATATAATATGTGGCTCTTTTGTGTCTGTTTTTTTCATTTAGCATAATGTTTTCTTTTGTCAAATAACATTTTATTGATTATGCTATTAAACATGTCCTGATTTTGCCCCTTTGCCCTCCTCCACCGGGCATCCCTTATTCCCTCAGGTCACCACCCGACCATTGTTCATGTCCATGGGTCATGCATATAAGTTCTTTGGCTTCTCCATGTCTTATACTGCACTTTACATCCCCATGGCTATTCTGTAACTACCTATTCATACTTTTTAATCTCCTCACCTCTTCATTCATTCTCCCCGGACCTCCTCACATCTGGCAACCATCTGGTAAATAACTTCCTTTCTCCTGCTGCTTTTCAGATTCTTTCTTTGTCTTTAACCTCTGACATTTTAATTATTCTATGTCTCGGAGTGGGCCTCTTTGCATCCATCATAATCGGGACTCTGTGCTTCCTGGACTTGCATGTCTATTTCCCCCACCAAATCAGGGAAGTTTTCTTTCACTCTTTTTTCAGATAGGTTCCCAATATATTGCTGTTTCTTGTCTCCTTCTGGCACCCCTATGAAGCAAATGTTGGATTCCTTGAAGTTGTCCCGGAGGCTACTTACACTAACCTCATTTTTCTGGATTATTTTTTTCAACTTGTTGACCTATGTGATTGTCTTTGCTCCTTTATGTTCCAAATCATTGATTTGATTCCTGGCTTCATCCACTCAACTGTTGTTTCTCTGTAAATTGCTGCTTATTTTAATTAATGTATCCTTCATTTCTGACTGGGTCTTTTTCATGCTGCTGAGGTCCTCACTAAGTTCTGTGAACATCCTTATAAAGAGTGTTTTGAATTCTGCATCTGATAGATTCCTTATCTCCATTTCATTTAGGTATTTTTCTGAAGTTTTGATCTATTCCTTCATCTGGGAAATGTTTCTTTGCTAATTTAGCAGCCTACCTATGTTTGTGTCTCTGCATTAGGTAGAGCTCCTTTGACTCTGTCTTGGTAGCATGCCCTAATGTAGTAGGTGTCCTGTAGGGTCCAGTGGCACAGCCTCCCCTATCACCCAAGCTGGGTCCTTGCAGTGTGAACATCTGTTGGGCTGAGTCCACCCTCCCCTTGTTGTTGAGTCTTGGTTGCTGTTGGCAGATCAGTGGGAGGGATTTACCCAGACCAGTCAGCTGCAAGGACTGGCTGTGACCACTGAGCACCAATACCTGCCCTCTGTGGAGAATCACTTGTACAGGAGCAGGGTGATGGACCTCCAATGTGGTCTGTAGCTGTTCAGTGAGTGTGTTTGCCCAGGGGTATCCAGGGTGGTGCAGGCCAAGGTCAGCCCCAACCTGTGTTTATCCTGGGGCACCCAGCCTGAGCTTAAAAGCAATGTGACATGGCTGCTACTTATGCTGGGCCGGGAGACTCCCAAGTGAAGCCAAGCTGTGAGTCTAATCTGCCTGCCACTAGGGCTCACTGAAGCCAGCTGTTGCTTGTTTGATAAGGTTTGGGGGCCAAGACCAGCCATTCTTCTGGAAAAGCAGCTTGGGTGGGCCTATAAGTTGGGTGGGGTAGAGCCTCTGTGAATCTCTAAGGTGGGTTAGCCAGGTTGATGGAGTCTCAGCCATGGCACCAGCCTACCAGTTCTGTGCAGGGAGGGCTCAGCAATGAGACAATGGCCTGTGCTCACCCTGAGCCTGACACTTCAGTCTCTTTCTATATGCCACTGGTGCACTTTCAAGTTGCTATTGCAGTGCTGGAGCTCAGAGGGAGTGAGTCTGAATGGTTGAGTCCATGTGTGTGTTGCCCAAGAGGAACTGCTTAGGACTCCAGCAGCCCCCCACACTGACTCAGTTCCCACTGTTTTTTGCAGCCAGATGTTGTGGGGATTTATCTTCCTGGTATGGAACCCTGGGCTGGGGGTCCTGGTATCAGTCTGGGCCTCCTTGCTCCTGAGGTACCTCTCCTGAATTTTTATCCACGTGGTTGTGGGTCCAGGGCATTCCATGTCTGCACCCCTCCTACCAGTCAGGATGCGTGTGGTTTCTTCTTTTCTGTAGTTGTCAGACTTCCATTCAACATGAGTTCAGATGTTCCTGAGTGATGGTGGTTCTATATTTTAGTTGTAATTTTGATGTGGTTGTGAGAAGAGATGAGCCATGTCTGCCTATGTCGCTGTCTTCCACACTTTGTACTTGAAGGAATTGGGTTGTTTATCTTCACTTTCCAGCAGACTGGCTTGTGTTGCTTGCATTGCCATATGTTTTAATTTTTCCTCCCTCCTTCCCTCCCTTTCTCCCTTGTTTTAAAGCCTGTATTCTTGTAAAGTTGGTAGTTAGCTCAGAAATTTACTCAGATTTTTCAATCACTGGCCATGTGGTTGAATCCAATCTCCAGCCCCCTCAGTTCTTTGTATGAGCCACTTCTCTTGTTTCTTCTGGAAATCTGTGTATCTGCCTGTCTTTGATGTTAGCACATTGTGATTGATGTTCATTGCCATGACCCACAAATCCCTCAGGGGAGACAAAATGGTAACATGCTCCTTTACCATCTCTTCTTCATTTACTAGCTGGAATAGTTTTCTAAAGAAAATTGTCTCCTCTCTACTGGGTTCTGCAGTTTATACAAGAAAGACAATTTCCAAAACCCTGAGTGACAGGATTTGATGTCTGTTGCATCTTGTTATTGTTATTAGCTCATAGGTTTAAGTGAATTGTCAGTATTTTGGTATATTGACATTGCTACTCTTTTTGATGATTAAGTGGGTCCAACTTTGAATCACCTTACATTACTTTCTGAGACCTTTAGAAACTTTCACTATGTGTTAACATTTAATAGCATTCTCTATTATTCAACATTTAATTTTGAAAAAACTTCAAATTGACAGAACAGTTATAAAGATGGTACAAAAAAAGTCCCATAGTCCTTTTGTGCAGACACTGTGTGGAGAAGACTGAACTCCCAGATACTGTTCCAGTTTCCCCTTAATTTAAAGGACTGTCTGTAATGTCACCACTGCACGAGGCATTCTGTGGTAGTAATCCCGTTTTTTGCTTGACAGCTAAAGTCTTTGAATCAGTGACAACAGATGACTGATAAATAAGGGAAAGGTTCATGCTCACTTATAAGTGACACATTTAATTGAAATGTAAGTGAATGGAGTTGTATGATAGCACAGAGTACTGACCCAGGATACCTTCCTTCCCACTTGTTGGCAGAAAGAACCCCACACCTGGCATCCAGTCACGTTTTCTCTTTGGCTTCTCACTCAGTTATTCATGTGTCATTAGCTGCCCCCATGTCCTAAATGTGTGCACCTCCTGCGCTATTCCAATGGCCTGTGAGTATCCCATTATTTCACTGCCTACTTTTTCAGCTTCTTCTGTCTCCCCTGCCACAGCTGTGGCCTAAACCGTTCCTACACCCACAGCTGTTTACTTTCCTCAACCACCTGAGTTCTGAAGGAGCTCCTGGCAATGCTCAGTGTGTTGTGTAATGAATGCTGTGGGTGGCCCCTGAACCTGTTTCCTGGGAGGAAGCTCCTAAGTCCTGGGAATTTCCTGAGCTACAGGAGTGTCTGCTAACTGTGCTGGGCCCCTGGGAGCACAGCTGGGTTCGTGCTTGTGGGGAACTCTGGCCAGCAGAGCTCTCCAGGCCGCTATGGGTGAGAATAAAGAGTTGTCACGGGCAGTCTTGTTGCTCTGGGAGGAAAGGGGGTGGCTATTCCCTCTAGTGGAGAATGTCCCAGGCCCTTCTCCACATGGATTTTATTAGGGTTGGGAAGTACAGGGGGATACAGCACATGTGCACAGCTGATCAATTAATGACGAAAAGGCTACATCATAAAAAACCTGACACCATCTATAGAAAACAATGGAAAAAAACAAAGGAATCTTTTTAGGTCAAGGTCTGCCAGACATGCAGATTCCAGATGGTTGTAAAGGCATATATATCATGAGGTAGGGAGTTTCGCTTCTTATGCATTGAACTCAAACATCTGGGTTATACTGACAGGGCTTATCGCTAGATAGAACAGGCTTTAAAGGATGAAATGTACCTCTCAGGCCTGATTCCCATAGGAACCCTCCATGTTAGAGTTGAGTAATGCCTGCCACCTGTATGTTTACCTGGTTTTCCAGGGAGACTTATTAGTTATTTTGATTTTGCTCTTGTGGGGCTACAATGCCCAAAACCAACCAGAGCAGTCCCAAAAAGGTGCTGAGGAAGTGACTCAGGGTGGGGCCAGTGAGACTAGAAAGACCAACCCTGCAATTACAGGTCTGGGGTTAGAGCTGAATCTCTGGGGAAGAAAGGGGCCTGGAGATGGAGTTCAACCACGTGGCCAGTGATTGAAACATTCGTGCCTACATATCACACCCCCAAAGAAAGCCTGAGTCACCAAATCTCAGGTGAGCTTTTCTGGTGGGTGAAACATATCTGTGTGCTGTGAGGGAGGTCCAGCCTGTGGCCATGAGGACTTGGTATCCAGGATCTTTCCATCTCCTCTGCTGCTTTGCTGTCCTCCGTGGTCCTCTATTCATGATTTTAGCTCCTCCTTCTCCACATGCATCCCATTTAATGGCTTGAGCTCATCCTCTCTTCTCTCTCTTTTTTATTTTCCTCAGAATTTCTCTGATACCCTCATCTCTTTCCCACGGTCCACAGACTCTCCTCCTCAAACCACATAAAGCTGATATGGGAGGCTGTGGGAGGGCTCCCATTAGGGTCAAAGGTCGTGAACACTGTGTGCGTGTGTGTGTGTGTGTGTGTGTGTGTGTGTGTGTTCTCAGGTGCCAGTGGGTCCATGTTTCAGAGCCATTTCCAGGGAGGTACGCATCTTATTGAGTCACCTGTGCTCTATTTTGAATTTCACATTGTTGTCTAGGTGCTGGTGGTGCTTTCTCCTTCTCTCTGCTCTCTCCATTCTCCTGCCTCAATATCGTGACCTTCTTCCCTGCTCTCAGAATCTAGCTGAGACAAGAGGTTGGCCTCAAACTTTTGCTTTTTCTAATGACCTGTAAAACCATTCAGGATCATTTATTCCTCAGAGTTAAGAACTTTGCTTGGGTGACATCAACCCCAGTAAGCTACACTATCCCCTGAATGTGAGCAGCTAATCAAACTGGGACAACCACACACATCACAGAGGTGAGAATTTCATCTTTATTGTATTTCCTCAAGAGATGCATTGCACTGTGCTCTTTAATGATCTGAAATAACACACAAACATGTCATCCATGCAAGTTCAAAAAATTACAACCGATTCTCACAATTCAGAAGTAGAGGCCAAACAAAACATAAAAATTTATTTTGACAAGAGTATGAGGGAACTCCTCACCTAGCTCTAAGGCAATTGATACAACATAACAGATAAAACCACTAAAACCCCTCCTGGTAAGGTAAACAAAATTATATTTACATATACAAAACAGCTATAATAGTCACCAAAAACCTCAGTAGGAACAGCATGTTTTCAAAACCTAGAGTATTTCAAAACTATTTAACATATACCTATAAATTTTAGATAATAAATATATAAATATTAAATATGAGAATGACTATAATAATCCTATAGGAACATTTACAGAAGAAACCAATAAAATTTATAGCATACATTCAGCTATCACAATCTTATGACAGTTAATACTTTTAAAGCATTTCCCTCCTCTTCTGAGCCTCTAAACACCTGACAGCTCTAGACTGTTGCAACCAAGTGTATAGAAAACAGGACCTCTAGCTTCTCCCTCAGGGGAGATGTGAATTAAACATCAGAAATTTTGGGTGTTGACTTAGAAAGGGGCAAAACCTGAAAAAACCCTGGTTTCCGATTGTCCTTAAATGGACTCCTAGAATTGTTCCGAAGAGCAGGGCATGATAACTCTGCAGCTCATTGTGGAATATTCTGGGCTCTGCTAGATTATCTGCACCAGAGGTTCCTCTTTGCCTTCCTCATGCCTGTCATTAGTGCCTGAATCGACTTGCTGCTGAGAACTGGAATCTCCTGTGGGTGCAGTGACCTAAAGTAAGAGAGAGAGAGAGAGAGAGACAGAGAGAGAGAGAGAGAGAGACAGGATGTCACTCTTCAAAAAGGCAACTCTCCAGATAGGAAGATGATCTAAATTCTCAGTCAATTCCAAGCAGAATTTAGACTAGCCTGTAAATCCAATTGTCTCTCTCATCCTCCATTCTGAACCCCTGTCTGACACTTTTGTTTTTCAAGTATGATTATTGAAATTTGATGACGTTGAGTGCAAAGATTACTTCATATACCCAATGACCTGCTTCCTAGGAAGGACTCTAAGTGATTCTGCTCAGGGAGCAGCCTGCAGAGGGAGAGTTCTGCTTTGCCTTACTCACACCTTGGTCCATTGGTATGAAAGAAAATCTGAACTCATTAGAAACATCCCTGACACATCAACCTCA
Organism: Artibeus jamaicensis; assembly: GCF_021234435.1. NCBI lineage: Eukaryota > Metazoa > Chordata > Mammalia > Chiroptera > Phyllostomidae > Artibeus > Artibeus jamaicensis. The sequence goes on along the minus strand of NW_026521896.1, from coordinate 132,141 downwards.
CAAACTGTGGGACCAGGGGCCTGCTCCCTAACGCTAACCCTGGATTCTAATGTTTACCCATAACACCTGGTCTGAATTTGGTTAGTGCTATAGTCACAGTGCTTGTGTCCCCCCCAATTCATAAGCCCTGGGGTGATGGTGGCTCAGTTGGTTGGAGCATTGACACATACAGCAAGAGGTTGTGTGTTTGATCCCTGGTCAGGGTATGTACCTAGGTTTTGGGTTGGATCCCTTCTCACATTGGTGTTTCTCCCTCTCTCTTCCTTCCTCTCTCTCTAAAATCAATAACATATCCTCAGGACAGGATTAACAAAAAGAAGAAGAAGTGGGCACCTTCAGGAGGTGATTAGATCATGGGTGGAGCTCTTATGATGAGATTATTGCCCTTATAGAAGACCCCAGAGCCATGCCTCAACCCTCACCCCGAGTGAGCATCTGGCGGGGAGCTGACCCGTGTGAAGCACAGAAGAGGGTCCTCACCAGAATGCAACCTGATCTCAGACTTCTAGCCTCCAGGACTAGCAGAAGTCAAGGTGTGTTCTGTGTAAGCCACCAATCTCTGGTCTTTAGTTATAGCAGCCAGAATGGTCCCAGATAGCTAGTTCGTGAGATTGAAAGCAAACAGTTTCTTAATGCTCTGCCCAAAGCTGTAACTCTTAATGAATGTGTGGGTTGTAGTGAGCCATGCTAGAGCTAGTGTTTCTCAACCTTTGCTCATTCTGACAAACTTCTGGGACCCTAAACCTGAGGGAAAACTGCACTTGTGCAAGAGGGGATATTGGTGAGGCAGGGGAAATTTAGAACACATCTGTGATGTGGCCATCAGCAATTTGTTTGAGAATACATTTGGATGAGAAGAGAGCTAGTTGTGATTTGTCTTTTCTTGTTGGATGTAGAGATGGTTCCATCTCATATCCCATGTTACACATTTACTTTGTTGCAAGTAAATTGTTATACTTGGTATTCCTGAGGGGTGATAGGCACATTGAATTAAAAACAGAAAGTCAAAACACAATATAGGGAAAATTTTCACTTTTCATAAAATTCAGTATTCCAAAAAGCTCTCATTTGGACCCAGTTGCTTCGGTGAAAAGATTTCAAGCAGATCTTGAGGCCTGGCACCCACATTCATCCAGGAGCCTGGGTATGGTTTGTCAGCTGGTGGCTGGGAGCCTGGTGAGTGTACTTCACAGTATGTGGAGGGAGGGTGATAGGCAGGGGTGGGGAGAATAAGCATGAGTGTAGCAGTTAAATGTCTTGGATTTCCTGAAGGGACAACCAGTCATTCCATCTGGACCTGGGCAGACACAGCCCTGCCTTCCTGCACACCTACCTCAGGTTCAGTGATGTCAGAAAGGAGGGCGCGATCTCACCTCTACACCCACAGCTCAGGATCAAAGGCCTAGATCTGGAAAGACAAACAGCCCCTGAGGAGACAAAAACTCTCTGGACAGTCCCTATCACTCTCCTTGCCCAGGCTCAGATCTCTTTCATTCCCCAACCCGGACTGTGATCCCCCATGATCCCTTCTCTCTCCAGTCTGGTCCCCCCTCCACCAGGTCCCCACAGCCCACTTACCTCTTTGCACTCTTCCTTGGAGACCTATGCCATGTAGCCCATGGAACAAAAGATCTGAAATCGCAGTTTATGGAACAAGGGACGCTGGGCACAGTTGCTGTCCCCATAGAGGAAGGAAAAGCTGGCCTCTTTAGGGGCGTGGTAATTCTATTCCATATCAAGAGCCAGGTAGCTGAGGAAGGCCATCAAGGTGTTAGTCGGGAGCCAGACAGGAAGGACCCCTATCTGAGATCCACTTCCCAGAAAGGACAGAGACTGGGTCAGCTTCACACAGGACTCACAGGAGCCCTATCCAGTGTCACAGAGTGCCACTCTGCCATCAAGAAGTACCTGCAGAGCTGGGACCTGAAGGGCACTTCTCATACCTTGATGATGCAGATAAGATTCAATGGGGAAGCCCACCCCTTTCCTTTAACCAGCTGTGTGTGCACACACCTGTCTCCCTGTAGTGTAAGTTCCTAGACAGCATCTGTGGTCAAGGCCTGGCTGGCCCATTGTGGTATTCATGGCTTTCCTACCCAGTGACCAGTAGAGGGCTTGGGTCCTCAGCTCATGCACTCAGCAGCCCTTCTTGAATTCTCTTCCCAACCTCATGTTTCCGGGCACTTGAGATGCACTTGATAAGGTCTCATAGAATGAATGATGGAATGCTCTGTCTCATGGTCAAGTGCAAAACCAATGACCTCAGAGACTCAATATAACCTAAACTTTGCAACATGATATTTTGACAAGACTGCCTTTGACACTGGTCTAGTCTGATGGGATTAAAGAAGAAAGATGGAGATGAGAAATAATTGTAATTCAAAATATGACATTGTTAGAATTTTAATTGAAGTGTTACTTGGCTACAGAAGTCAGGGGGTCTGAAGATTCTGGTGTTTGAGTTAGTTTTCAGAAGAAATAATTTCTGTTAGTTACATATGTATAAAAAAATACCACGACCTAAAACAATATAAAACCAGGGAAGGCCAGCGAAACAAAGATTGTCATGTCAGGATGGGGAGGAAATGTGATGGAGATTGTAGGGAGAGCTGATGTCAAACTGGGAATGCTGGCCTTGGTTTAGAACAAAATTAGCCAATGACACTGTTGGGGGCAGGGTGGTGAAGAGGTTAGACGGGGGTTTTAGAAGTATATTCAGAGAGACTTGTAAGAAACATCCCTAGGGGTCATGGCTTTTTCTGCTCACCCCAGGATGTAATTATTGATTTTAGAGAGAGGGAGAGAGAGAAACATTGATGTGAGAGAGAAACATGGATCTGTTGCCTCCTGCTTGTGCCCTGACCCAGATCGAACCTGAAACACTGTGGTGTACTGAATGATACTCATACAGCTGTGCAACCCAACCAGGGCCCTGGGAAGCCTTTCACAACAGGTCTGTGTTATTTAAAGACAGCCTCGGTTGAGGAGAAATACCACCACATTTGGTAGTGTTATGAAGTAGGAATTAGGGGTAGAAAAAAATTAGAAATGGTCAGTCTCGAGCTTGTTCACTCAGGGAAAGAGTGGAGTCAGTTCTTTTTTTTTTTTAATTTTATTTAGTGATATTTCAAGTACAGTTTTTTGTCTATTTCTCCCATTCCAGCCCCCCCTGCCCCGTGCTCCCCACCTCCCTCCCATTTCTCCCCACCCCCCAGTCCGCATCCCTGTGTTTTTCATACTTGTTCCTGAAAATCCCTCCCCTTTTTTCTTAAATTCCCTTCCCTCTCCCCTCTGGTCACTGCCCACTTGTTCTCTATTTCAGTGTCTTTGTTTTTATTCTGTTTGCTTGTTTGTTCTTTAGCTTCCTGTTAAAGGTGAGACCATATTGTATATGTCTTTCAATGCCTGGCCTATTTCACTCAGCATAATGCTTTCCAGTTCCATCCATGTTGTTGCAAAGGGTAGTAGCTCCTTCTTTCTCTCTGCTGCATAGAATTCCATTGTGTATATGTACCACAATTTTTGACCCATTCATTTCCTGACAGGCACCTAGGTTGCTTCCAACTCTGGGCTATTGTAAATTGTGCTGCTATGAACATTGTGGTGCATAGGTTCTTTGAAATTGATGTTTTATGATTCTTGGAATATAATCCCAGCAATGGAATTGCTGGGTCCAAAGGCAGGTCGATTTTTATTTTTCTGAGAAAATTCCATACTGTTTTTCATAATGATTGTACCAGTCTGCAATCCCACCTACAGTGAACTAAGGACCCCTTTTCCCCACACCCTCTCCAACATTTGTTGTTTGTTGCTTTGTTTATGATAGCCATCCTGACTGGTGTAAAGTGGTATTTCATTGTGGTTTTAATTTGCATCTCTCTGATACCTAACAATATTGAGCATCTCTGCATGTGTCTCTGGATATTCTGTATGTGCTCCTTGGAGGAGTGTCTGTTCAAGTCCTTTCCCCATTTTTTAATTGGGTTAGATGTCTTCTTAGAGTGGAGTCTTGTAAGTTCTTTGTATATTTTGGAGATTAAACCTTTTTTTTTAAAATTTTTTTTAATTGATCATGCTGTTACAGTTGTTCTATCCCCCCCCTTCATTCCCCTCCACCCTACCCCCCATCCCCACCATTACCCCCCCTTTACTTTATGTCCATGTGTCTCAAGTTCTTTAGATCCTATATTCCCCATGCTATTCTTGCCCCCACCCCATCTATTTTCTATCTACTGTCTATGCTACTTATTTTCTGTACCTTCTCCTCCCTTCTCCTTCTCCCACTCCCCTGTTGCTAACCCTCCTTGAGATCTTCATTTCTATGTTTCCACTCCTGATCTAGCTGTCCTTTTACTTTTCTTTTGTTTTAGGTGTGGTTGTTAATAACTGTGAGTTTGTTGTCCTTTCACTGTTCATGTTTTTTTAACTTCTTTTTCTTTGATATGTCCCTTTAACATTTCATATAATAAGGGCTTGGTGATGATGAACTCCTTGAATTTGATTTTATCTGAGAAGCAGTTTATCTGTCCTTCCATTCTAAATGAAAGTTTTGCTGGATAGAGCAATCTTGGAGGTAGGTCTTTGGATTTCATGACTTGGAATACCTCTTTCCAGCCCCTTCTTCCCCGTAAGGTCTCTTTTGAGAAATCCGCTGACAGTCTGATGGGGACTCCTTTGTAGGTGACTGTCCCCTTAGCTCTTGCTGCTTCTAGGATTCTCTCCTTCATTTTAATATTGGCTAATATAATTATGATGTGCCTTGGTGTGTTCCTTTTTCGGTCCAACTTCTCTGGTACTCTCTGAGCTTCCTGGATTTCCTGGAAGTCTATTTCCTTTGCCAGATTGGGGAAATTCTCCTTTATTATTTGTTCAAATAAGTTTTCCACTGGTGGCTGTGCCTTTCCCCCTTCTGGTATCCCTATAATTCGGATGTTGGAGCGTTTAAAGATGTCCTGGAGGTTCCTAAGACTCTCCTCATTTCTTTGAATTCTTGCTTCTTGACTCTTTTCTGTTTGGCCATTATTTGCTTTCTTCTGGTCCACTCCATTGATTTGAGTCCCAGTTTCCTTTTCATTGCTATTGGTTTCCTGTGCAATTCCATTCATTTCAATTAGTTTCACCTTCATATATTTGTCTAATTTGTGGCTATAATCAACCAGTTCTGTGAGGATCCTGATGACCAGTGTTTTAAACTGTGCGTCTGAGAGTTTTGCTATTTCTTCATCGCTTAGATATATAGGCTCTGGGGCTTTGAGATCTTCTTGAGCCATTTTTGGTCTGTTCTGGTCCTTTAAGTGTGAGGAGCGGAGCCTTGCACTCCCAGGTCGCTGGGTTGTGATGCTGTATGTGGGGGCGTGGTCAGAGCAGGAAATGGCAGGCCCCCTCTGCTGTTTCTCACAGCTGGGTGAAGAGCCGAGGCTTATGGTTCACCTGGGCTGGGCCACTCAGAGTCTCTGGGTTATGATGCTGTATGTGGAGGTGGGGTCAGAGCAGGGAAATGGCAGCGCCCTCCCTGCCGTTTTGCCGCGGGGTCCGGCTGGGTCCTGGTCCAATCATCCACTCCCTCGCTTGTCTAACCGTGCACCAATGCAGGACCACAGTCAACCCGCAGCCCTGCTCCCTCAGTTTCCCCGCGGTTGCTCGCTTGGTTCCTTGCTTGGTCGCTCACTAGGTCCAACCCTGTGCCTGGATTCTGCGCGCCTGAGTCCATCTGACTGAGTTTTCCTGTGCAACCGTGCTCCACCAGCTGCTGGTTTCGCCCCTTACCGGTCAGGCTGAAGAATTTGTTGTTAACAGACTTCCAAAAAGTTCAATTTTCTGTGTTCTGGCTGTGTTTTCTGTTGCTAATATTTAGTTGTCTCTAAACTTGGTTGTGTGAGAAGGCACGGCTTATCCACCTATGCCTCCATCTTGGCGGAAGTCCTCTGATGACTATTTCTGTAGGAAGGAAGCATAGCCTAACCTACAATGTATGTAAATGATAGTGTATAAGTTTGAACAGCATTGCAGTAGTGTAAGTGAATATGAAACTAGAGTAATAATTCTAAGAACTTTATAGCATCACACTAATAATACAGTTATGAGACCTCTAAACTTTTTTCCCATTAACTGGGAATAAAAACATTTCATATAAAGTGGATTTCCAACCAAAGTTATCTACATTATTCAGCGGCGTATGAGTGTTCTCACTTTACTGGTAGAAGAAATGAGTGTTGTCTCAGAGTGAATATTCTATTTTCAGAGCTTTGTTCAAATATCTTTCAGACATATTGTTTTGTGGTAAGAATGATAGCCAAAGGCTTTTGAATATACTCTTCTGTCATCAAATAAGTGAAAAGATGCATCAAACCGTAGCATATTTTAAGTGAATGACCTTATGCATACACTTTCTGCCAAAGTAGTATTTCTATAGAAAAGGGCAATCTGGCTAAGATTCATGTAGAAGGAGCCTTGAAATGAAGCGTTGTGTGAATGTCAAACTGAATATGAAGGTACCAGTCCAGTTTCCATCACCAAGTCCATTTCTCTCTGGGAAAACAGTAATGAATTCTTCCAAATCACTGGGGAATAAAGCGTTTTCTAAGATACATGTGTTAAGCCATCTCTGTATGCAGCATTCACAGTGATCTGTCAATGAACATCTCTAAGAAAAGTTGAAATGCATAATGTCTGTGGAAACACATACCATTTTCACCCATCCTGTTGAAGTACTTTTCTCAAAATTTCCCTCTTGTGCTTGGCTGTGAGCAAAAGGGCGACTGAATGACCTTTGTGTCAGACAAAGAGTGAACTACCATGCAGAAATATATCCTCTATGAACCACAGTTAGGCAGTCTGGCAGAGTTTTCTGAAAAGAATTTTCACAGGAGGAGAGCGTAGCCTAACTATGGAGTACATGTACCTGGTACCATGTAAGTTTGAACAGCATTGCAATTGTCTAAGTGAATATGAAACTAAAAGAACAATGTTAAGACCTTTACATAATCACACTCTGATAATACAATTGTGTAAAATCTAAACTATTCTACATTCCTGGGGAATAAAAACCTTTCATATGAAGTGGGTTTCTAACCAAAGTTATCTACTTTATTTAGTGCCATATGCATGGGCTCACTTTACAAGTCAAATAAATGAGTGGTGTCTCAAAGTGAATATACTGTTTTCAGAACTCTGTTGAAGTATCTTTCAGACATAGGTGTCTTGCAGTGAGAATGCTAGGCAAAGGCTTTTGAACATACTTTTCTGTCATCAAATAAGTGAATACATGCATCAAACTGTGCTTTGTTTAAGTGAACAACCTTATACATACACTTTCTGCCAAAGTATTATTTCTATACAAAAAAGCAAACAAGCTAAGGTTCATGTAGAATGTACCCTCAAACAAAGCGTTTTGTGAATGTAAAACTGAATATGAATCTAGTAGTCCTGTTTTCCTCACCAAGTACATTTCTCTATGGTATATCAGTCATACATTCTTTCAAATCACTAGGAATAACATGTTTTCTAAGAAGTGTGTTTTAAGCCTACTCTCTATCCAGCGTTTATAACACTCTTTCAATGTACATCTCTAAGGGAAGTTAGAAATGCATAATGCCCATGGCAACACAGAGGATTTATAAGTAAATTTATAAGTAAGTGAACTGCCATGCATGAATATATCTTCTATGAACCACAGTCAGCCAGTATAGCAGAGATATCTGATGACTATTTCTGTAGAAGAGAGCATAGCCTAACTCACAATGTATGTAAACCATCCCATAGATGTTTGAACAGCATTGCAATAGTGTAAGTGAATCTAAAACTACAGTAACAATTCTTCGATCTTAACAGCATCACACTAATAATACAGTTGTGAGACCTTTTAAACTTCTCTACGTTAACCGGGAATAAAAACATTTCCTATGAAGTGGCTTTCCAACCAAATGTGCCTACTTAATTGAGCGGTGTATGTGTGTTCTCACGTTACTAGTAGAAGAAATGAGTGTAGTCTCAGAGTAGATGTACTGTTTCCAGAGCTCTGTTTAAATATCTTTCAGACATATGCTTGTTGTGGCAAGAATGCTTGGCACAGGCTTTTGAACATACTCTGTTGTCACCAAATAAGTGGAAGATGGCATCAAACTCTAGCGTTTTTTAACTGGATAACCTTATACATAAACTTCCCACCAAAGTTTTATTTCTGTAGAAAGCTGCTAAAAAGCTAAGACTCATGTAATGTGCCCTGAAATGAATCGTTTTGTAAATGTTAAACTGAATATGGATCTAGTAGTCCTGTTTCCTCACCAAGTACATTTCTCTCTGGTCTAGTACATTTCTCTCCTGTATAAGAGTAATGAATTCTCTCAAATCACTCGAAAATAACATGTTTTCTAAGAAATGTGTTTTAAGCACACTCTCTCTGACAGACAGCCAGTAAGCATAGATAATGAGGACTATTCCTGGAGGAATGAAGCGTTGCCTAACTAAAAATGTATGTAAACGGTACCCTATCATTTTGAGCAGCCATGCATAAATATATCCTCTAGGAGCCACAGTAAGCCAGTATAGCAGAGATATCTGAGGACTATTTTTGTAGAAGAAAGCGTAACCTAACTCACAGTGTATGTGAACCATCCCCTAGATATTAGAACAGCATTGCAATAGTGTAAGTGAATCTAAAACTACAGTAACAATTCTTTGACTTTAACAGCATCACACTAATAATACAGTTGCGAGACCTTTTAAACTTTTCTATGTTAACCAGGAATAAAAACATTTCCTATGAAGTTATTTTCCGATGAAAGTTGTCTACTTTATCTAGCGGCGTATGAGTGTTCCTTTACTAGTAGAGGAAATCAGTGTAGTCTCAGAGTGAATGTACTGTTTCCAGAACTCTGTACAAATATCTTTCAGACGTATGTATTTTGCGGTTAGAATGCTAGCCAAAAACTTTTGAGCATACTCTGTTGTCATCAAATAAGTGGAAGAATGCATCAAACTCTAGCGTTTTAACTGGATAACCATATACATACACTTCCCACCAAAATTTATTTCTGTACAAAAGAGCTAAAAAGCTAAGACTCATGTAGAATGCGCCTTCAAATGAAGCATTTTGTGAATGTAAAACTGAATATGAATCTAGTAGTCCTGTTTCCTCACCAAGCACATTTCTCTGTGGTCTAGTACATTTCTCTCTGGTATAACACTAAGGAATCCTCTCAAATCACTTGAAAATAACATGTTTTCTAAGAAATGTGTTTTAAGCACACTCTCTCTGCAGCGTTTATAACGCTCTTTCAATGTACATCTCGTAGGAAACTTAGAAAAGCATAATGTTGGTGGCAAGACAGAGGTTTTATACCCTCCTTCTGAAGTGTGTTTCAGAAATGCCATTTAAGCGGTAGGTTGATTTTGATGGAGTGTCAGAAAGAACTTTCTCTTTGACAGTGAGTGAACTTTCATGCAGAAATATATCCTCTATGAACGAGAACAATTTAGGAGCAAGGAAATTATACTTTGGCCTTCATATTCACTTTTGACCTTCACTATTGCGGTCAAGGTCACAGAGTATATAGAAAGAGCAACCCTAAGCAAGGGGATGGAAAACATTTATAGCCAGGGGTGAAAAAGTGTAGGTGTTATGATAGAAAACATTCGTGCCCACTGATCCTGAGAGGAGTACTTTGACCGAGCATCATAAACACTTCACACAGTCCTGGCCTAGACCACACTTTTCTCACAACCCTTATCCTGAGAATTCCCATTCAAGAGAAATAATTCAGAAGAGTGTTGGAAACAATGCATACACTCTGAAAGACCCCTGGGTTTCTCTTGCACTGACGGGAGTCCTGTCCTGAGGCAATAAACAGGGTAGAGAGTCAATTTTCAGAAGACCCGCTTCCTACAATTTTTTTTCATTATTAGCCAACTGAGGAAAATATCAACCCTTTCATATTATAGGATCATGAAAGAGTCCTTCAGGTTGCTCATAATGATACTTTGGTGTTGACATTCACTCAGAGCTTCTCAAAGGCTTTCAAGGTCACAAGGACATTCTACATGCATATTTCAGGTAGGCCATTGCTTTCTTCTCAAACAGCACTCTTCCAGATACTCTGGTATAGTTGCTCTCTGTATTTCAGAGACGACATATTCCTGTCTGTGAGTTGAGACATCGGCTGGCACAAAATTGTTTCAGGAGCGCTTTCCCTGTGTAACCTATGAGAAAACTGACATTTTAGAAAGACACTTCAAATGATGGGTCAATACAGTATACATTACCTAAGACACCATCCATTTCCACCTCTTCTGTGAATAGTACATTGGCCCATCATTGTCAACACTGCACATAGACTTGGTGAAATCACGCTTCACACAGCAGCGTAATCCTGAGAATTCAAGTTAAGAAGAAATACTTCAAAATTGTGCTGAAATCACTGCACATCCTCTGAGACACCCATGGAATTCCCTGTCACAAAGCTGAGGTCATTTCCAATTTAATAACAATTATGGATAACTTTCTTTCAGAAAACCCGCTTCGTAGCGCATGGTTCCATTCCCAGCTAACTTTGATAAGTTCGAACTGGTCAAAATCAAATGATCAAAGTGAAACGCTTTAGGAGCTAGAAAATTATTCTTTAGCGTTCATATTCATTTTTAACCTTCACTATGGTGGTCAAGGTCACAGAGTATATAGAAAGAGGAACACTAAGATAGGTGATAGAAAGTATTTATACCCAGGGAATAAAAAGTGTAGGTGTTATGATAGAAAACATTTGTGTGCACTCGACTTGAGAGGAGTACTTTGACCAAGCATTATAAATGCTGCACACAGTCTTGGCCTAAAACACACTTCTTTCACATCACTAATCCTGAGAATTCTCATTAATTAGAAATAAATCAGAAGAGTGTGGGAAACACAGCATACACTCTGAAATACCCCTGGGTTTCTCTTGCACTAATGTGAGTCTTGTTATGAGGCAATAAACAATGTAGAGAGTCTATTTTCAGAAAACCCGCTTCGTACAAATTTTTTTATTATTAGCCAACTCAGAAAAATATCAACCCTTTAATATTATAGGATCATGAAAGAATACTCTAGTGTGTTCATAATGGAACTTTGGTGTTGACATTCACTCAGACCTTCTCCAATGCTCTCAAGGTCACAAGCACTTTCTACATGCATGTTCCAGCTAGGCCATGGCTTTCTTCTCAAACAACACTTTTTCAAAATCTCCTTTGCCTGGCTAGGTGGGGAGTAGGCCCAGTGGCTGTCACAGGAGAATCCCCCAAACAGTTGTTTTCAGAAATTTCTTCTACACAAGCCTGCAATTCAGTTTTTACCCCTTTCCTTGAAAGATTTTTTGAAAATGTCACTTTTCTTGTAAGTTTCATAGTGAAAGAGCTCCTGAATGAGTTTTCTGACAGCTGATGTGTCAACTCACACACAGGAATATGTCATCTATGAAATACAGTTAGCAACTATACCAAAGTTTTCCCAAAAGTATTTTTCCAGGAGAAAACCATCGCCTAACTTAGACAGCTTGTACTATATACTCTTTGACCTTGAAGAAAATGATGAAGGTCAAAGTGAATATGAAACCCAAAGTACAATTTTAAAACTCCTAAAGCATTTTACTATGATGCTACAATAGTGACAGGTTCAAACTTTTCTAAGTTACCTGGAAATAAAATCATTTCATACAAAACAGGTTTCTTGAAAGAAAGCTATCCATACTGCTTAATGGCTTATAGATGTGCTCACTTTGGTGGCAGAGAAAAACAGTGGTGTCTCCGAGTGTATGTAATATTTTCAGCACACTTTTGAAATATTCCTCTTAAACATTAATTCTCAGGATTACTGTTCTGTGAGAAGTGTGCATAAGCCAAGTCTGTGTGCAGTGTTTATAACGCTGTGTCAATGTACTCCTCTCTGAAAAAGTGGAAATGGATGATGTCTCTGGTAATATATACTGAATTGACCCCTTCGTTTGAAGTGTCTTTCTAAAATGTCGGTTTTGTCATAAGTTTTGCAGTGAAAGAGCTACTGAATGAATTTTCTGGCAGCTGATGAGTCAAACCAAACAGAGGAATATGTTATCTATGAAATACAGATACCAAATTTACCACAGTTTTCCCATAAGTATTATTTTAGAATAAAGCAATCGCCTAACTGGGACATGCATATAGATAGTCCTTGAGATCCTTGAATGCCTTAGTGAAGGTCTAGGTGAATATGAACACCTTATGAAACTCATAGAGCATTGTATAGTGATCCTACAATAGTAAAGTGTTTGAATTTTTCTATGTTAAAATTGAAAAAATTTTCCATGAAGCAGATTTTCTAAAAATTGACTATTTACAATATTTATTTGCCTTATAACAGGACTCATGTTAGTGGAAAAAACACCCAGGCGTCTTTTAGAGTGTATGTAGTGTATTCAGCACTCTTTGAATGTTTCTATCAAATATGAATTCTTAGGATTACTGTTCTGTAAGAAGTGTGTTTTAAGCCAAGTATGTGTGCAGTGTTTATAACGCTTGGTCAAAGTACTGCTCTCAGGATAAGTAGACACCAGTTGCTTCTCTCGTAATACCAACTGTTTTTAACCATGGGTTGAAATATTTTCCTGAAGTGTCATTTTGTCATATGTTTCAAAGCGAATGAGATGCTCAATGAGTTTTCTGGCAGCTGATGAGTCATCTCATGCACAGAAATATGTCATCTATGAAATAAAGATAGCAACTATACCACAGTTTTCCCAAAATATTGTTCCAGGGAAAACCATCGTCTAACTTAGACATGCTTTTACTATATACTCTGTGACCTTGAAAACAATGGTGAAGGTCAAAGTGAATATGAAACCCAAAGTACACTTTTCAAACTGCTAAAGCATTTTACTCTGATCCTACAATTCTGATGGGTTCGAAATTTCCTAAGTTACCTGGGGAATGGAGCCAATTTGTACAAAGCAGGCCTTTTGTAAAAAAGCTATCTGTACAGTTTATTGCCTTACGAAGGTGCTCACTTTACTGGCAGAGAAGACCAGGGGTGTCTCAGAGTGTATGCAGTAATTTCACCACTCTTTTGCTGTGTATCTTTTAAATATGAATTCTCAGGATTACTGTTCTGTAAGAAGCGCCTTCCAAGCCAAGTCTGTCTGCAGTGTTTATAATATTCAGTCAAAGTACTATCAGAACAAGTGGATAGGTTTGGTTTCTCTCATAATACCTACTGTTTTTTACCCCTTTGGCTGAATTTTTTAAAAAATTTTTTATTGATAATGCTGTTACAGTTGTTCTATTCCCCCCTTCATTCCCCTCCACCCTACCCCCCATCCCCACCATTACCCCCCCTTTAGTTTATGTCCATGTGTCTCAAGTTCTTTAGATCCTATATTTCCCATGCTATTCTTGCCCCCCATCTATTTTCTGTCTACTGTCTATGCTACTTATTTTCTGTACCTTCTCCCCCCTTCTCCTCCTCCCACTCCCCTGTTGCTAACCCTCCTTGAGATCTTCATTTCTATGTTTCCACTCCTGATCTAGCTGTCCTTTTAGTTTGCTTTTGTTTTAGGTGTGGTTGTTAATAACTGTGAGTTTGCTGTCCTTTCACTGTTCATGTTTCTTTAACTTCTTTTTCTTCGATAAGTCCCTTTAACATTTCATGTAATAAGGGCTTGGTGATGATGAACTCCTTGAATTTGATCTTATCTGAGAAGTACCTTATCTGTCCTTCCATTCTAAATGAAAGTTTTGCTGAGTAGAGCAATCTTGGTTGTAGGTCTTTGGTTTTCATGAGTTGGAATATCTCTTTCCAGCCCCCTCTTCCCTGTAAGGTCTCTTTTGAGAAATCTGCTGACAGTCTGATGGGGACTCCTTTGTAGGTGACTGTCCCCTTAGCTCTTGCTGCTTCTAGGATTCTCTCCTTCATTTTAATTTTGGCTAATATAATTATGATGTGCCTTGGTGTGTTCCTTCTTGGGCCCAACTTCTCTGGTACTCTCTGAGGTTCCTGGATTTCCTGGAAGTCTATTTCCTTTGCTAGATTGGGGAAATTCTCCTTTATTATTTGTTCAAATAAGTTTTCCACTGGTGGCTGTGCCTTTCCCCCTTCTGGTATCCCTATAATTCGGATGTTGGAGTGTTTAAAGATGTCCTGGAGGTTCCTAAGACTCTCCTCATTTCTTTGAATTCTTGCTTCTTGACTCTTTTCTGTTTGGCCATTATTTGCTTTCTTCTGGTCCACTCCATTGATTTGAGTCCCAGTTTCCTTTTCATTGCTATTGGTTTCCTGTGCAATTCCATTCATTTCAATTAGTTTCACCTTCATATATTTGTCTAATTTGTGGCTATAATCAACCAGTTCTGTGAGGATCCTGATGACCAGTGTTTTAAACTGTGCGTCTGAGAGTTTTGCTATTTCTTCATCGCTTAGATATATAGGCTCTGGGGCTTTGAGATCTTCTTGAGCCATTTTTGGTCTGTTCTGGCCCTTTAAGTGTGAGAAGCGGTGCCTTGGACTCCCAGGTCGCTGGGTTGTGATGCTGTATGTGGGGGCGTGGTCAGAGCAGGAAATGGCAGGCCCCCTCTGCTGTTTCTCACAGCTGGGTGAGGAGCAGAGGCTTAGGTGGTTCACCTGGGCCGGGCCACTCAGAGTCTCTGGGTTATGACGCTGTATGTGGAGGTGGGGTCAGAGCAGGGAAATGGCAGCGCCCTCCCTGCCGTTTTGCCGCGGGGACCGGCTGGGTCCTGGTCCAATCATCCACTCCCTCGCTTGTCTAACCGTGCACCAATGCAGGACCACAGTCAACCCGCAGCCCTGCTCCCTCAGTTTCCCCGCGGTTGCTCGCTTGGTTGCTTGCTTGGTCGCTCACTAGGTCCAACCCTGTGCCTGGATTTTGCGCGCCTGAGTCGGTCTGACCGAGTTTTCCTGTGCAACCGTGCTCCACCAGCTGCTGGTTTCGCCCCTTACCGGTCAGGCTGAAGAATTTGTTGTTAACAGACTTCCAAAAAGTTCAATTTTTTTTGTGTTCTGGCTGTGTTTTCTGTTGCTAATATTTAGTTGTCTCTAAACTTGGTTGTGTGAAAAGGCACGGCTTATCCACCTATGCCTCCAACTTTCGGCTGAATTTTTTAATGTCGCTTTTGTCATAACTTTCATAAGGAAAGTGGCATTGAACGAGTTTTTTGGCAGCCAATGAGTCAACTCATGCATAGGAATATGTCATCTATGAAATACAGTTAGCAAGTATACAACAGTGTTCCCCAAAGTATTTTTCTAGGAGAAAGCCATCACCTAACTTAGTCATGCTTCTTCTATATACTCTGTGACATTGACCACAATGGTGAAGGTCAAAGTGAATATGAAATCCAAAGTGTTCAAGCTCCTAAACCATTTTACCATGATCCTACAATATAGACAGGTTCAAAATTTTCTAACTTACCTAGGAATGAAACCATTTCATACAAAGTGAGTTTTCTGAAAAAATATATTTCAATGATTATTGCCTTACAACAATGCTCACTTTAGTAGATGGGAAACCAGGGGTGTCTCAGAGTGTGAGTAGTGTTTTTAACATTTTTTGAAGTATTTCTCTTAAATATGAATTGTCAGGTTTATTCTTGTTTAAGAAGCTTGTTTTAAGCCAAGTCTATTAACAGTGCATATAGCGCATGCTCAATGTACACCGCTCAGGAAGGGCAGACACTGATGTTATCTCTCGTAATACCTTCAGTTTTTACCCCTTGGCTTGAAATATTTTTTCTAAAATGTCTCTTTATCATAAGTTTCTTAGCGAAAGAGCTCCTGCAAGAGTTTTCTGACAGCCAGTGTTTCAACTCACACCCAGGAATATGTCGTCTATGAAATACCGTCAGCAACTATACCACATTTTTCACAAAGGTATTTTTCTAGGAGAAAACCATCGCCTAACTTAGACATGTTTGTACAATATACTCTGCAGCCTTGAAAACAATGATGAAGATCAAAGTGAATATGAACCCCAAAGTACACTTCTGCAACTGCTAAAGCATTTTACTCTGATCCTACAATGGTGACAGGTTCGAACTTTCCTAAGTTACCTGGGAATGGAACCATTTTGTATGAAGCGGGTTTTCTGAGAAAAGCTATCTATACTGTTTATTGCCTTACCAAAGTTCTCACTTTAGTGGAAGAGGAGACCAGTGGTGTCTCAGAGTGTATGCAGTGATTTCAGCACTCTTTTGAAGTATTTCTCTTAAATATGAATTCTCAGGATTACTGTTCTGTAAGAAGCATGATTTAAGCCAAGTCTGTGTGCAGTGTTTATAATGCTCGGTCAAAGTACTCCTCTCAGGATGAGAAAACACGGATGTTTTCTCTCATAATACCCACTATTTTTAACTCTTGAGTTGAAATATGTGTCTTAAATGTCATTTTGTTGTACATTTCAAAGCATATGAGATGCTCAATGAGTTTTCTGCAAGCCGATGAGTCAACTCACACACAGAAATATGACATCTATGAAATACAGATAGCAACTATACCACAGTTTTCCCAAAATATTTTTTCTGGAGCACACCATCACTTAACTTAGACATGCTTGTATTATATACTCTGTGACCTTGACCGCAGTAGAGAAGGTCAAAGTGAATATTAACGTCAAAGTATAATTTTCACGCTCCTAAAGCATTTTACTCTGATCGTTCAATATTGACGGGTTTGAACTTTTCTAAGTTACCTGGGAATGAAACCATTTTGTATGAAGCGGGTTTTCTGAAAGAAAGCTATCCATACTACTTATTGAATTGCAAATGTGCTCACTTTCATGACAGAGAAGTCCAGGGGAGTCTCAGAGTGTATGCACTGATTTCAGCATACTTTTGAATAATTTCTTTTAAACTTAAATTCTCAGAATTACGGTTCCGTGAGAAGCGTGCTTTAAGCCAAGTCTGTGTGCAGTGTTTATAATGCTCAGTAAATGTACTCCTCTCAGGATAAGTTGACACGGATGTTTTTTCTCACAATACCTGCTATTTTTAACACTTGCATTGAAATATGTATCTGAAATGTCATTCTGTTGTACATTTCAAAGCGAATGAGATGCTCAATGAGTTTTCTGTCACCGATGAGTCAACTCACACATGGGAATATGTGATCTATGAAATACAGAACACAACTCTGCCACATTATTCTCAAAATATTTTTCTAGGAGAAAACCATTTTCTAACTTACACATGTTTGTACTTTATAGACTGTGATCTTGAAAACAATGTGGAGGTCAAAGTGAATATGAAACTGAAACTGCACTTTTAAAACTGGCAAAGAATTGTACTGTGATCCTACAATAGTGACAAATTCAAACTTTTCTAAGTTACCTAAAAATAAAACCATTTTATATGAAGCTGGTTTTCTGGGAAAAAAAAAAGGCTATCTACAATGTTGACTGCCTTACGAAGATGCTTACATTAGTGGAAGAAAAACCCAGGGTTGTCTCAGAGTGTATGCAGTAATTTACACACTCTTTGAAAGTACTCCTCTCAGGATAAGTGCACACAGATGGTTTCTCTTGTAATACCTACTGTTTTTAACCCTTCGGCTGAATTTTTTTAATGTCACTTTTGTCCTAGCTCTCATAGCAAAAAAGCTGTTTCATTAGTTCTATGGCAGCCCACGAGTCAAGTCACACACAGGAATATGTCATTTATGAAATACAGTTAGCAACTATTCCACAATGTTCCCAAAAGTATTTTTCTAGGAGAAAACCATCACCTAACTTAGCATTGCTCTTTCTATATACTCTGTGACCTTGACCACAATAGTAAAGGTCAAAGTGAATATGAAGGCTAAAGTATAATTTCCAAGCTCCTGAAGCATTTTACTTTGATTGTTCAATATTGACGGGTTCGAATTTTCTAAGTAGCTGGGAATGGAACCATTTCGTATGAAGCGGGTTTTTCTGAAAGAAAGCTATCCATACTACTTATTGACTTGCGAGTGTGCTCACTTTAGTGACAGAGGAGACCAGGGGTGTCTCAGAGTGTATGCAGTGATTTCAGCACACCTTTAAATTATTTCTTTTAAACTTGAATCCTCAGGATTAAGATTCTGTGAGAAGCGTGCTTTAAGCCAAGTCTATGTGCAGTGTTTACAATGATGTGTCAATGTACTCCTCTGGAAAAAGTGGAAACGGATGGTGTCTCTGGTAATCTATACTGTATTGACCCCTTCAGTTGACGTTTCTTTCTAAAATGTCAGTTTTGTCATAAGTTACTCAGCAAAAGAATTCCTGGATTTTTCTGCCAGCTGATGAGTCAACTCACACAGAGGAATATGTCACCTACGAAATACAGAGAGCAACTATGCTAGAGTTTTCCCAAAATTATGGTTTGAGAAGAAAGCCATTGCCTAGCTGGGACATGTGTGTAGAACATCCTTGTGACCTTGAAAGCCTTTGAGAAAGTCTAAGTGAATGTCAACACCAAAGTACCATTATGAACAACCTAGAGTATTATTTCATGATTCTATAATATTAAAGGGTTTAGTTTTTCTAAGTTACCTAATAATGAAAAAAATTCATACGAAGCGGGTTTTCTGAAAAATTGACTCTCTACAATGTTTATTGCCTTATGACAGGACTCATATTAGTGCAACACACACCCGGGGGTCTTTCAGAGTGTATGTAGTGTTTTCAGCACTCTTCTGAAGTATTTCTCTTAAATGGGAATTCTCAGGATTCTCTCAAGTGTTGTGTAAGAAGTGTGTTTTAAGTCAAGTCTATGTGCAGGGGTTATAATGCTCTGTCAAAGTACTCCTCTCAGGATGAGTGGACACGGATGTTTTCTATCATAACACCTACTGCTTTTAGCCATTGGGATGAAATATTTTCCTGGAAAACCATTTTCTTTTACATTTCAAAGCTAATGAGATGCTCAATGAGTTCTCTCTCAGCCAGTGAATCAACTCACATATGGGCATATGTGATCTATGAAATACAGATAGCAACTCTACCACAGTTTTTCCAAAATATTTTTCTAGGAGAAACTAACCTAATTTCGACATGCTGGTACTATATACACTGTGACCTTGAAACAATGTGAAGGTCAAAATGATTATGAACACCAAAATACAATTTTGCAACTGCTAAAGCATTCTATTCTGATCCTACTATAGTGACAGGTTCAAAATTTTCTAATTTATTTGGGAATGAAACCATTTCATACGAAGCAGATTTTCTACAATAAAGCTATTTGTAGTGTTTGTTTCCTTACGAAGGTGCTCACATCAGTGGCAGAAAAGACTAGGGATATCTCAGAGTATATGTAGTGATTTCAGCACTCTTAAGAAGTATATCTTTTAAATATTACTTCTCAGAATTAGTGTTCTGTAAGAAGCTTGTTCTAATCCAAGTCTGTGTGCAGTATTTATAATGCTCGGTCAAGATACTGCTGTCAAGATAAGTGGACAGGGATTGTTTTCTCGTAATACCTACTGTTTTTAACCCTTCAGCAGAATTTCTTTAATGTCACTTTAGTCATAACTCTCATAGCAAAAAAAGCTGTTTCATGAGTTTTATGGCAGCTAATGAGTCAACTCACACACAAGAATATGTCATCTCTGAAATACAGTTAGCAACTATTCCACAGTGTTCCCAAAAGTATTTTTTAGGAAACAACCATCACGTAACTTAGCATTGGTTGTTCTATTTACTCTTTGACCTTGACAACAATAGGGAAGGTCAAAGTGAATATGAAGGCCAAAGTATAGTGTGTGGGTTCATGCCTTCTTATAGAAACAATTTCCCAACAAGGTCCAAGTGACTTAAAGAGTGTGTTCATTAAAGCTGAGAACAGTGAAAGGAAGAAAGCACTTGGGGTAGAGGAAGCAACAGGAGAGAGCATATGCAGTGCTCTGCTTTGGTTACCTAAAAACTTGACAGAAAAGAAGTGAGCCAAGGCAGGGCTGCCTTTATCTCAGTGGCAAGTCCGAGACAGGCTGAGGGGGAAATCCAGAATGAGCTACCACTGTCAGATGCACCCCTGGTTGTAAGTCACATATGGAACCTTGAGTTTAGGAGGAAGTAGAACATTCAGATCCGCTAAGGAGCATGTAGTGTTCTAGAGTGAGTCCACATTGGCTCTTTGTCTCAAGCATTTTTATTGATCTACTGGTGAAAATTTTGTGGGAGGATTTCACTAGAACAAAACTTTCAGGCTCTGGCTGGTGTAGTTCTGGATTGAGCATGGGCCAGCAAACCAGAGGATCGCTGTTCAATTGCCTGTCAGGGCACATGGCTGTGTTGTGGGCCACTTCCCAGCAGGTGACACATGAGAGGCAACCACACATTGATGTTTCTCTCCCATTCTTTCTCCTTCCCTCGCCCTCTATCTAAAAATAAATAAATAAAATATTTAAAAAACTTTCAGGTGTGAAAGTCTTAAGCTGACACAAATTCCCCACATATAGGGAAATTTGAGATTCTTCTTTGGTCAGTTTGATGGTTTTACTCTTTTATTTTTTTAAATATACTTTATTATTTTTTTAATTTATTTATCTTTAGAGGGGAAGGAGAGAGGGAGAGAAACATCAATGTATAGTTGCCTTTCATGCATCCCCTGCTGGGAACTGGCCTGCAGGGAACCAGCCTGCAACCCAGGCATGTGCCCTGACTGGGAATCGAACCGCGATCCTCTGGTTCGCTGGCCCGCACTCAATCCACTGAGCTACACCAGCCAGGGCTAATGGTTTTACTCTTATCTTGGGTCTATCAGTCTTTAATCAGTTGTTTTATGTTTCCCCAACTTTCTTGGTCTTTGGGACCAGGGGATGAGGGCGGGATTTCAGGAAAAAAGGGTGAAGGGTTTGCAGGAGCAAGTAGAAGGGACACATCAAAAATAACAATGGTCCTGTAAATCCTTCCCCTGTTGCCCTGAAATTCTTTCCTCTCTCTCCTCTGGACACGGTCAGCTTGTTCTTTATTTCAGTGTGTTTGGTTATATTTTGCTTGTTTGTTTATTTTGTTATTTAAGTTCCTTTTAAACGTGAGATCAAATGATATTTTTCTTTCACCACCTGGCTTATTTCACTTAGCATAATGCTTTCTAGTTGCATCCATGATGTTGCAAAGACTAGGATCTTTTTCTTTCTTTCTGCTGCATAGAACTCCACTGTGGAAAGGAATCATGTTTTTTTCAACCATTCATTTACTAGTGGGCAGCTAGGAGTCTGCCAGCACTTGGCTATTGTAAACTCTGCTGCTATGAGCATTGGGGTGCATAGGTCCTGTTGGATTGGTATATCAGGTTTCTTAGGATATAATCCTGGCAGTGGAATTGCATGGTCAAGAGGCAAATATATTTTTAGTTTTCTAAGAAAATTCCATACTGTTTTTCATCGTGGTTGTACCAGTCTGCAATCCCACCAACACTGCACCAGGGTTCCCTTTTCTCCAAAATCTCTCCTACACTTGTGTTCTGTTCCCTATCAGTGTACAGATACAGAGATGACATGAGCGTGGACGGTGAGGAGTCAACAGCCCATCTGGGACACTGGGAGTCTCTGATTGGAGGAAGAGGCTCAGTTCCTAGAATTTTGAAGGGGTGACCTCACTTTCTTTGTGACAGACTCCCAAGAGAAATTAGAACTCTGGTAATTAGGCATCCCCATTCTAGAGACAACTGCCTATCCATGTCAGTTGACTGTACATAGTCAGAAGGCTAGGATGCCTCTTTGCTGTTTCCCACTTTTTCAAGGCTCTAGGCCAAAGGAAGTTGAGAGTGAGAAAAGTTTCTCATGCTTTAGATGCTGGCACAAGGGCAGACGTCATCAACACCAACTGGCAAGATACACCCTCAGGTAATGGTGGGTATGAAGGGCTGGCGCATTCACACCAGGCTTGCACTGGGATCCAACTTGGGCTACATCACACCACTTCCCCCTCTTGTTGCATATATATGTGTGTTGGAGGTGGGGAGGACTTCTGGATAAAGGGTGCTCATTCTTGGTACAAGATGCTTGTTAGGTGCTAGAAACCTGAAGGGACTGTCAAAGTCATACCGTAGGTCATGGCATGCAAGATGGGAAGGTGAGTGTTGGAAACAACAACTCCTCTTCTCTTTGGGTCCTCAGTTATCATTTTAGTTCTTCCCAGACTGGAGGTGTTTTCAGGAGCTTCTCATTGCCTGCCTGATGTGGGGAACAAAAACTGTGGTGGGAACATGCTCCAGTGGCAAGTTCTAGACAGGCCCCTGGCAACACCTGAGCATTTACTGGGCTTGGTCTTTGCAGAAGTCCAAAGAGGATATCATAGAGCTGGCTGATGGCTTCTCTTATGCCATTAGCCTGTACAGTGGACCAGTACAGGAGGCCAGGAACACCATCCAGTGCCAGGCTGAGGTGAAAACTCTCTCAAACCCAGGGCCCTGACTGAGATGAATGGGTGAAATCATAACCTAGAATCAAGTGTGGGGCTTTGAGGATCTCACATGCCCATTCTCAAATCACTCTGTACCTCCAATCTTAGTACCAGGTTTCTGGTCACAGTCCTGAGGAACCCATTTAATCCGAGGACATTTGCTGTGGTGGCTCTATTTCTCCCCATGGTACACTATGAATGCTGTAATTTTCCAGAGTGATTCTTGCTTGTACTATTCTTAGATGTTGCCATTGTGTTTTCCTCTGTGTTTTCAGTAGTTAGACTAGAAATATTCGTTCTAAGTACTTATAGAATAGCTTGTTTTCTAGGCCTGCCATTACAGAAGACCAGAGATTGCATACAGTGTCCCTGATTTTTCTCTCTGTGACTCAGCTCTATCTTTGCAGCAATCAAAGGGTGACATTATCCAGGAGCTGGTTCAGGAGTTCAATTACAAGATCTAGTTGGACAGTTTGTATGTGACTCAGGCCAACTCCACCATCTACTTGTGTTCTGAGTTGAGAGCTGATCTGGTGCATTCTTCAAGCCCAGGAACCCAAAAACACTTGAGAAAGACAGCCATGTAACCTCAAATGTCTACCTCAGAGCTCTCCAATTTTTAAAAAATAATGTATCCTACAATTGCATTCTCATAGGTAGCTAGACTTCCACTTTTCCCACCAGCTTTATTAAATGGGAAAAAGACATTCTCATATTTGAAAGAATATTAGTGAAAACTGTTACACTTCACAATAGTTCACTTGAGCATTTACATTTTAGAGTTTTGTTGTTTTTCTACCCCCTTAAGTTTCTGGTGGGTTATCCTGCTCCAATTTCCTTGCAGACCTCTGAGTCTTATACATCACCACCATGGACTGTGGGTGGGGGTGTTGTACACAGAAATTAAGAGAAGCTAAAATGTTGGATTATTTCTCTGCAAGTTTTTAGTTCACAGGTCAGAAGAAACCTTTGTAATTTACCCAGGTAGGGGATGTCACCTTATTCTTCTCTATATGATCTTTTAAAATAGGTAGTTAAAACAGTGTTCAGTCATTCACTGACTTTGGACTTTGAGAATATTCAATTCTGCTTATACTTCAGCAGGGTTGGCAGGGATAACCTCACTGTGTGCAGTGAAGTGTATCAGTTTGCCAAGGCTGCCTTAAGGATGAAGCAGAGGTCATTTGGAATGTTCCTGATGCCTACTGTCCTGGTAGTGCCTTTGTTTTCGTAGAGTTTCAATGAAGAAATCCTGGTGGAGTTTGTCAATGGGTTGTACTATTTATTCTACCTGGATAGACAAGTGTTAGGTGCATCAGGCCACTGACACTAGCACATGTTACAGTGAGGTGAGAGCTATAACATAAGAGTCTCCCAACCCATGACAGAGAGTTTACATTCTATTGCCCATGACCATACTCAATCTGTGGTCTTCACTAAGGCTTCCAGTGGTTCTCCCTACCCTGTCCCACAGTGCCATATACAGAGGAATCTGGACCCCAAGTTCGCCCTCCAGCTACAAACGAGAATAAAATGAAAATACTTTTTATAATAGTATTATTAGTTACCATGACTTTTCTAGTAATAGACACGATAATATATATATTTTTCTTGTTCTTGAAAGTTTTGATCTCTCTAATGTATATTCATTTTTATTGATGGTTGAATCCAATTTTCTCCATTTCAAACTGAAGCTTGCCAACAAGTCACCTTTCCCATATCCCTTCTCAATCCCATTCCCCCTTTGGCTTTGTCCATGTGTCTTTTATATATGTTCATTTAAGACCCTTTCCTTTCTTTCCCAGTAATATCTCTCTTTTCTCTCCTCTGGTTACTTTTAATTTGTTTCTAATATGTATGTCTCTGGTTACATTTTTTTACTGTTTGTTTTGTTAATTAGGATTCACTTATGGATGAGATCATATGGTATTAGTCTTTCACAGCCTTGCTTTGTTCACTTAGCATAATGCTCTCCAGTTCCAAACCTGTTGTTGCAATGGGTAGGAGGTACTTCTTTTTTTGTGCTGTGAAGTACTGCATTGTGTAAATGTAGCACAGTATATTGATCCACTCATTTAATGATGGGCACTGAGACTGTTTCCAGCACCTGGCTATTGTAAATCATGCTGCTGTGAATTTGGGGTGAATAGGCACAGGTACTTCTGACTTAGTGTTTCAGGACTCTTAGGGTACAATCCCAGCAATTCCATTTTCAGATTCTTGAGGAAAATTCCCTACTCTTGTTCACAGAAGCTGCACCAGTTTTCATTCCCACCAACAGTGCACTGGGGTTCTCTTTTCGTCATAATCCTGCCAGCACTTATTTTTTCTTGATTGTTTATGATGGCTATTCTGACTGGTGTGAAGTGGTATCTCATTGTGGTTTTAATGTGCATCTTTCTGAGGGCTAGTGATGGTGACCATGCTTCATATGTCTCTGTGCTCTGTGTGTGTCCTCCTTGGGGGACTGTCTGTTCAGGTCCTTTGCCCATGTTATAATTTTATCGTTGGTCTTCCTGATATGGAATCATGTGAGTTGTTTATATATTTTGGAGATCAAAGCCTTGTCCAAAATATCATTGTCAAATAAATTTCCCATATTTTGCCATATAGTTTTTTTCCTTTTCATTTTGCTAATGCCTTCTTTAACCATGAAGAAGCTTTTTATTTGGATGAAGTCCCATTTGTTTATTTTTTTTCGTTTATGTCTTTTGCCCTAGTGGATGTGTCAGTGACACAATTACTGTGTGGACTGAGATGTTCTTGCCTATCTTTTCTACTAGTACTTTAGTGAAATGATGATTTCTATGTTAGCCTTATCATTCTTGAGCATATTTTTTGTATGAAATAAGTTGGTGGTAGAGTTTCCTTTATTTTTTGCATGTAGCTGTCCAGATCTCTCAACACCATTTTTCGATAAGCCTTTTTTAAATTCCATTTTGTTCCTCTCCCTCCTATGTCAGATATTACGGAACCATAGGAGACATGGTTTTATTTCTGCGATAACTGTTCTGCTACATTGATCTATCTGTCTGTTGTTGTTCCAGTCCCACACTGTTTTCATTACTGTGGCATTGCAATATACTTTGTTGTCAGGTATGGTGATCCCAGGACTTTTTTTTTCTTATTGATCAAAATTGCTGCAGCAATTTGGCATTCTTTATGGCTCCATATAAATTTTGGAAATGTTTTATGTATAACTGTGAAATAAGTCATTGGTAATTAAGTAGGGATTGCATTGAATTGATATAGTGTTCTGTGGTAGCATGGACAGTTTGATGTTTCAAATTCTTTTAATCTGCCCTGGCTGGGGTAGCTCAGTGGATTGAGCATGAGCCAGCGAAGCAGAGTATTGCAGTTTGATTCCCAGTCAGGGCACATGCCTAGGTTGCAGGCCAGTTCCCAGCAGTGGACCCACATGAGGCAACCATACATTGATATTCTCTCTCTTTCTCCTTCCCTTCCCCTCTATAGATAAATAAATAAAATCCTTAAAAAATGTTTAATCCATGAACATGGTATGTGCTTCCACCTATTTCTGTCTTCCTTAATTTCTTTCTTTACCATTGTTCAGTTTTCTCAGTACATATCATTTACCTCCTTGGTTAGGCTTCTTCCTAGGTAATTTATTTTTTGTTGTTGTTGCTATAGCAAATGGGACTATTGTTCTGATTTGTGTTTCTGATATTTCACTGTTGGTGTGTATAAAAATGCCTTTGAGTTCTGAATATTGACTTTATATTCGCCATATTCATGTATTCGGTCGAATAGTTTTCTGTTGATTTCTGTAGGGTTTGTTTAACACTATGATGTCATGTGTAAACAATGATAGTTTTCCTTCTTCTTTTCAGTTTGTATGCTTTTTACTTTTTTTGGGGGGGTCTGGTTTCTGTGGTTAGAAATTCCAATGTTGTGTTGAAAAGAAGGGATCAATTCAGACATCCTCGTTTTTGTGCGAATCATAGAGGGAAAGCTTTCAGTTTCCACCCATTGAATATGATGTTGCTATAGGTCTCTTGTATATGGCCTTTATTATTTTGAGCAATGTTCCCTCTGTTCACACTGTCCAGAGTGGTCATTTTCATCATTGGTGCTGCAGCTTCTCAAATGCTTTTTCTGCATCCATAAATAGGAGCATGTGATTTTTACCTTTCCTTTTGCCATGTAATGTATTACCTTTATTGATCTCTGAATATTGTACCATCCTTACATCCCTGGGATTAATCCCACTTCCTCATGGTTAATGGCTGTTTAGTGTCTTCCTGGATGCAGTTTGCCAATATTTCGTTGCAGCTTTTAGCATCTATGTTCATCAGCAACATTGACCTGTAGTTTTTTTTCTTGGTTGTGTCTTGATCTGGTTTAGTGTTTATGATGCTCATTTCATTAAAAGAGTTTGGGAGTCTTGTCTTCTTGGATGTTTTGGAAAAGTCTGTGAAGTAGAGGGGTTCAGTCTTTCTTAAATATTTTGTAAAAATCTCCTGTGAAGCATCCAGGCCAATGTTTTTTGTCTTGGTAGTTTTTGATTACTGCTTCGATTTTGTCCACTGTTATTGGTCTTTTCAGGCTTTCTGCTTCTACATTCAGTTTTATAAGATTATCTTTTTCTAGAAATTTGTCCATTTCACCTAGATTGTCAAATTTCTTGTCATATACTTCTTCATAGTACTTTTCTACCATCCTGTGTATTTCTGTCAGGTCAGTTGCAATCATTCCTGTTTCATTTGTAATTGTGTTTCTTTGGGTCTTTTCTCTTATTCTCTTGATGAGTCAGCTGAAAGGCTTGTTGATTTTGCTTATCTTTTCAAAGAACCAGCTCAAGGATTTCTTGATCCTTAGAATTGGTCCTTTAGTCTTTACGTCATTTAATCCTGCACTGATCTTGGTTATCCCCTTTCTTCTACTTGCTTTGGGCTGTGTTTATTATTGTTCCTCTAGTTCTTGTAGCTGTAGGGTTAGATTGTTTATTTGAAATGTTTCTATCTTTTTTAGCTAGGCTTGTATCACCTGAAGTTCTCTCTGAGGATTGCCTTCTTTGGGTCTAATGAGTTTTGGACAGTTGTGAGGTCATTTTGTTTATTTCCAGAAACATTTCATTTTGTCCTGGATCTAATTCTTAACTCATTCATTGTTTACTAGCATGCCATTCAATCTCCAGGAGTTTGAGTGTTTTTGCGTTTTTTTTCCCCTGCGGTTGGTTTCTACTTTGAGTCCCTTGTGATCTGAGAAGACGCTTGACATGATTTCAGTTTTATTTATTTTATTTTTTTAATATTAAATTTTATTTAGTTACTTTTCAAGTACATCCTTTTTCCATCTATTTCTCCCATCCCACCCCACCCCCCCGCCCGGTCTCCCCCCTCCCTCCCACTCCCCCCCCAGTCCTCATCTCTGTGTCTTTCATACTTGTTCCTCAAAATCCCTCCCCCTTTTCCCCCTTAAGTTCCCTTCCCTCTCCCCTCTGGTCGCTGCCCACTTGTTCTCTATTTCAGCGTCTTTGTTTTTATTCTGTTTGCTTGTTTGTTTTATTCTTTAGCTTCCTGTCAAAGGTGAGATCATATGGTATTTGTCCTTCAATGCCTGGCCTATTTCACTCAGCATAATGCTTTCCAGTTCCATCCACGTTGTTGCAAAAGGTAGTAGCTCCTTCTTTCTCTCTGCTGCATAGAATTCCATGGTGTATATGTACCACAATTTTTTGATCCATTCATTTACTGATGGGCACCTAGGTTGCTTCCAACTCTTGGCTATTGTAAATTGTGCTGCTATGAACATTGTGGTGCATAGGTTCTTTGAAATTGATGTTTTAGGATTCTTGGGGTATAATCCTAGCAGTGGAATTGCTGGGTCAAAAGGCAGGTCAGTTTTTATTTTTCTGAGAAAATTCCATACTGTTTTCCATAATGGTTGTACCAGTCTGCAATCCCACCAACAGTGAACTAAGGTCCCCTTTTCCCCCACACCCTCTCCAGCATTTGTTGTTTGTTGCTTTGTCTATTATAGCCATCCTGACTGGTGTAAAGTGGTATCTCATTGTGGTTTTAATTTGCATCTCTCTGATAGCTAACGATATTGAGCATCTCTTCATGTGTCTCTGGATATTCTGTATGTCCTCTTTAGAGAAGTGTCTGTTCAAGTCCTTTTCCCATTTTTTAATTGGGTTCGATGTCTTCCTAGAGTGGAGTCGTGTAAGTTCTTTGTATATTTTGGAGATTAAACCTTTGTCTGAGGTATCATTGGCAAATATGTTTTCCCATACAGTTGGTTGTCTTTTTAATTTAATACTGTTTTCTTTAGCCATGCAGAAGCTTTTTATTTTGATGAGATCCCATTTGTTTATTCTTTCCTTTATATTCCTTGCTCTAGGGGACATATTGTTAAAAATGTTGCTGCGTGGAATATCTGAGATTTTCTTGCCAATGTTCTCCTCTAGGACTTTAATGGTGCCATGGCTTATATTTAAGTCTTTTATCCACCTTGAATTTATTTTGGTGTATGGTGTAAGTTGGTGCTCAAGTTTCATTTTTTTGCACGTAGCTGTCCAGTTCTCCCAACACCATTTGCTGAAGAGGCTATCTTTACTCCATTTTATGTTACTGCCCCCCTTTGTCGAATATTAATTGACTGTAGAGAGTTGGGTTGATTTCTGGGCTCTCTGTTCTGTTCCATTGGTCTATGTGCCTGTTTTTATGCCAGTACCAGGCTGTTTTGACTACAGTGGCTTTGTAATACAGTTTGATATCAGGTATTGTGATCCCTCCTACTTTGTTCTTCTTTCTCAAAAGAGCAGCTGCTATTCAGGCTCGTTTATGATTCCATATAAATTTTTGAAGTGTTTGTTCTATGTCTGTGACATACGCCATTGGTACTTTAATAGGTATTGCATTGAATCTGTATATTGCTTTGGGTAGTATGGACATTTTGATGATGTTAATTCTTCCAATCCATGAACACGGTATATGTTTCCATTTGTTTGTGTCTTCCCTGATTTCTTTCTTCAGTGATGTGTAGTTTTCTGCATACAGGTCTTTTATCTCTTTGGTTAGGTTTATTCCCAGATATTTTATTTTTCTTTTTGCTATATCGAATGGGATTTTTTCCTTGATTTCTGCTTCTGCTGATTCATTGTTTGTATACAAAAATGCCTTTGATTTCTGGATATTGACTTTGTATCCTGCTGTTTTGCCAAATTCATTAATTAGTTTGAGCAGTTTTTGGGTAGAGTCTATAGGATTTTCCATGTACACTATCATGTCATCTGCAAACAGTGACAATTTTGTTTCCTCCTTTCCTATTTGGATGCCTTTTATTTCCTTTTCCTGCCTGATCGCTGTGGCCAAAACTTCTAATTCTATATTGAATAGAAGTGGTGAAAGTGGACATCCTTGTCTTGTTCCTGATCTTAGTGGAAAAGCTTTTAGTTTTTGTCCATTGAGTATGATATTGGCTGTAGGTCTCTCATAAATGGCCTTTATTATATTGAGGAATGTTCCCTATATTCCCATTTTGCTGAGTGTTTTTATCATAAATGGGTGTGGTACCTTATCGAAAGCTTTTTCCTGAGTCTATTGATATGATCATGTGGTTTTTGTCTTTGCTTTTGTTTATGTGATGAATTACATTTACTGTTTTGCGAATGTTGAACCATCCTTGCATCCCTGGGATGAATCCCACATGATAGGCCACATGGTGGTCATGGTGTATAATCTTTTGGATATATTGTTGGATGAGATTTGCCAATATTTTTTTGAGGATTTTAGCGTCTATGTTCATCAGCGATATTGGCCTGAAGTTTTCTTTCTTTGTTGTATCTCTATCTGGTTTTGGAATTAGGATGATGCTGGCTTCATAAAAGGAGTTTGGGAGTTTTCCATCCTTTTGGATTTTTTGGAATAGTCTGTGAAGAATGGGGGTTAGCTCTTCCTTAAATGCTTTGTAGAATTCTCCTGTGAATCCATCTGGTCCGGGGCTTTTGTGTGATGGGAGTTTTTTGATTACTGCTTCAATTTCTTTTGCTGTTATTGGTCTATTCAGGTGTTCTACTTCTTTTTCACTGAGTTTTGGGAGATTATATTTTTCTAGAAATGTGTCCATTTCCCCTAGGTTCTCAAATTTCTTGGCATACAGTTCTTCATAGTAATTTCTTACAATCCTCTCTATTTCTGTGGTATCAGTTGTAATCTCTCCTCTTTCATTTCTGATTGTGTTTATTTGTGTCCGTTCCCTTCTTTTCTTGATGAGCCTACTTA
The DNA here is from genome assembly GCF_021234435.1 of Artibeus jamaicensis. Lineage (NCBI taxonomy): Eukaryota > Metazoa > Chordata > Mammalia > Chiroptera > Phyllostomidae > Artibeus > Artibeus jamaicensis. Next base: position 101,519 of record NW_026521896.1, on the reverse strand, counting down.
AAGGCTTGTCTATTTTGTTTACTTTTTCAAAGAACCAACTCCTGGATTCATTGATCTTTAGAATTGTACTTTTCGTCTCTATGTCATTTAGCTCTGCTCTGATCTTAGTTATTTCCTTCCTTCTACTTGCTTTGGGCTGTTTTTGTTGTTGTTCCTCGAGTTCTTGCAGGCGTAGAGTAAGTTCATTTGTTTGAAATGTTTCTGTTTTCTTTAGGTAGGCCTGTATTGCTATAAACTTCCCTCTCAGGACTGCCTTGGCTGTATCCCATAAGTTTTGGGTTGTTGTGAGATCATTTTCATTTGTTTCCAGAAACTTTTTGATTTCTTCCCTAATTTCATTCCTGACCCATTCATTGTTTAATAGCATACCATTCAGTCTCCATGATTTTGGGTGTTTTGGGTTTTTTCCTTTGGGGTTGGTTTCCAGTTTCAGTCCCTTATGGTCAGAGAAAATGCTTGGTATGATTTCAATATTCTTGAATTTGTTGAGGCTTGTTTTGTGCCCTATCATGTGGTCTATCTTTGAGAATGTTCCATGTGCATTTGAAAAGAATGTGTATTTCGCTTCTTTGGGGTCAAGAGCTCTGTATATATCAGTTAGGTCCATTTCATCAAGGGTGTTGTCTAATGCCGCAATGTCTTTGTTGATATTTTGTTTGGAAGATCTGTCCATTTTTGATAGTGGGGTGTTAAAATCCCCCACTATAATTGTGTTGCTGTCTACATCTTTCTTGAATTCCTCTAAGATTTTCCTTATATATTTTGGTGCTCCTATGTTGGGTGCATATATATTTATGATGTTAATGTCTTCTTGGTGGATTCTTCCCTTGAGTATTATGAAGTGACCTTCTGGGTCACTCTTTATGGCTCTTTTTTTGAATTCTATTTTGTCTGATATGAGAATTGCTACCCCAGCTTTTTTTTCTTGTCCATTTGCTTGGAAAATTTGTTTCCAGCCTTTCACTTTTAGTCTGTGATGGTCTTTTGTCCTGAGGTGGGTCTCTTGTAGGCAGCATATGTGTGGGTCATACTTTCTTATCCATGACGCTATTCTGTGTCTTTTGATTGGAGCATTTAATCCATTTACATTTAAGGTTATTATTGATAGGTACTTATTCATTGCCATTTTTGTACCTGTGTTCCTCTCTGTCTGTCTCTTTTCCTTCCTTTCCTTAAAGCAGACCTTTTAGTATTTCTTGTAGAGCTTGGTGGCAGCAAATTCTTTTAGACTTCTTTTGTCTTGGAAGCTCTTTATTTGGCCTTCTATCTTGATTGAGAGCCTTGCTGGGTAAAGTAGCCTTGGTTGTAGGCCTCTGTTTCTCATTACTTGGAATATTTCTTGCCAATCTCTTCTTGCTTGGAATGTTTCCATTGAGAAGTCAGTGGCTAACCTTATTGGGACGCCCTTGTATGTTATTTCTTTTTTCTCCCTTGCTGCCTTTAAGATTCTCTGTTTGTCTTGGAATTTTGCCATTTTAATGATGATGTGTCTTGAAGTGGGCCTCTTTGGGTTCCTCTTGAATGGCACTCTGTGTGATTCCTGGATTTGTGTGACTTTTTCTTTTGTCAAATTAGGGAAATTTTCTCTCATTACTCTTTCAAATATGTTTTCTATCCCTTGTTCTTCTTCTTCTCCTTCTGGTATTCCTATTATTCGGATATTATTACGTTTCATATTGTCTTGCATTTCTCTTAATCTCTCTTCATTCTTTCTGAGCCTCTTTTCCCTTTCCTGTTCTTTCTGTGAGATGCTTTCTACTTTGTCCTCCGATTCACTAATCCGATCTTCTGTTTCATCCACCCTATTTTTAATGCTTTCCACTGTGTTTTTTAATTCAGAAATTGTATTCTTCATTTCCTCTTGGCCCTTGCTAATAATTTCCATTTCCTTTTTCATGTTGATATAGTTCACAGTGAGATCATTGTAGCTTCCCTGTAGTTTCTGGTAGCTGATTGTGAGCTCTTTGAACTTCCTGATCACCAGTGCTTTGAATTCAGTATCTGATAGTTGACTTGCCTCTGTTTCATCTAACATTCTTTCTGAGGATTCCTCCTTTCCTTTCATTTGGGGATTGTTTCTTTGTCTTCCCATTGTTTGTGAGACTCTTCTTGTTAGCCTCAGCTTCTTAGATTAATCTGTTTTGACACCCTGGGTTTATGGTATGAACTTTTGTGGTGGAATGCCTGTGAATTTCAATGGTGCAGCCTCTTTTGGTTATCCTGTTGTTCTTTGCTTCCACCTACTCAAATATGCAGCAACTTGTGGCTTCTCTCCTACAACAATGTGCAATTTGTCTCTCTGGCTCTACTATTGGGAGGCCTCTTCTATGGGTCCAGCTCTGGTCTTTTTATATTTTCAAGTTGATTGTGACTCTTGTGGGTAAAAGAAAGAAATGATAAGGAAAGAAATAAAGGGAAGAAAGAAAAAATGGTAGGGGAATGGAAGAAAGAGCAATAAGTTTAGAGAGAAAAGAAAAAGAAATAAAACAGAAAATCCGGGAAAAGAGGACAAAAGTATGGAAAGATGAAACAGTAATAAAGTTTAAAAGAAATAGCAGAGTACTTTAAAAAAGCAAAAAGATAAAGAAAAGGAATGGAGAAGGAAGAAAGGTAAATAAAAAAAAAGAAAGAATAAAAATAAAATAAAGTAAAAAAAAACCCCAAAAAACAAAAAACGCACCAAAATAATCTCTCAAAAACAACCTCAGAAAAAGGAATGTCACTTGTTGGCTTCAAACTAGCTGAACCGGTTTTTCTGGTTGCAGTTGGCTGAGGGTCGATTGTTGTGATGTTTTTCAGCCAGCCTCTTTCAGGATCCAGACACTTGGCGCCTCTCCCCCAGCTCCCTACAATGGGGAACTAGGACTTTCTCGCAGCGCTCCCCTCCCAGGGGTTACTGCCATAGTCTGGTTTGCTGTGTTTGCAGGCACCTGCACCGGCCTAGTTGCCTGGTTCCCTCGGGATTGAGCACAGGCCTGCCCCCGTTCAGTTGGGAGGCCCCAGACCCTCTGCCCAGTCCTGGGCTCGCTGCCAAGCTTGGTGTGAAGCAGACCAGGCTGTCATGTCTACTGGATTCAGAGCCCCAGGCTGTACCTCTGAGTTCTCCTGGGCTGGCAACCACAGAGTCTTTGGTTGGGGCGCTTTGTCCTCCGCACCCTCTCTGTAAACTCTATCAAACAAGTCTCTCCTGGCCCCCCACCTTGCTTGGCCAGAAAGGGAGGGGGTTGAGGGTCTCAGCTCTTTTCCCAGGACCCCTCAGCGTCCCGGGCTTCCAGATAGTCTGAGGGGGGTAGACTGGAACCCGGGAGCCGATCTGAGGACTGGGCGCAGGCCTAGAAACTCTGTGTGCTCGTCATGGCACGCTGCGTGGTGTGTATCCCTTCTGCTCCTGTGTTTCTCTGGGTCCCCTGGCCAACCTCTGGCAAAAAAAAAAAAACCAAAAAAAAACAAAAAAAAAAAACCCCTAGGGATGTAGCAGCACCACGCCGGGTGCTGGACCCAGAACTGTGTGCAGGCTGAAATTTCCTCTGCTCCCCTCTGGTTGGGTCTCTTGGCCGGTCCGGGCCCAAAAATCCTAGGGAGGGAGCTTTCTGGGCGCTGAACGTTGGCCTAGGCGCCCTCAGGCACTTGCCCAGACACACTGCGTGTGGAGCGACTAGTTCCCCAACTTGCTCGCAGGCTGAAGTTTCTTCCACACCTCTTTGCCTGGGCCACTCGGCCTGCCTGGCAGAAAAATTCCAGGGAGGGAGCCGTCCGGGTGCTGAACGCTGTCCCAGGCGCCTTTAGGCACTCTCCCAGACACAGTTCCCACCAGGCGCTGAACCTCCGAGCTATGCACAGACTGAAATCACCTCTGCTCCCCTCTGGTTGGCCCACTTGGCAGGTCCCTGGCCCGAAAATCCTAGGGAGGGAGCTTTCCGGGCGCTGAATGTTGGCCTAGGTGCCCTTAGGCACCCGCCCAGACACACTGCGTGTGGAGCGACTAGATCCCCAGATTGCGCGCAGGCTGAAATTTCTTCCACACCTCTTTGCCTGGGCCACTCGGCCTGCCCGGCAGAAAAATCCCAGGGAGGGAGCCCTCCGGGCGCTGAAGGCTGTCCCAGGAGCCACTGGGCTCTCGCCACAGGGCGCTGGTTCCCCTACCCTGCACCGGCTGTTTCTCCCTGCTCCGTCCCAGAGACTACTGTACCGCTGCTGTCTCCCTACCGTCTGGTTCCTCTGTGACCGATGAGGTTTCTGGTCTCTTATTTTCATATATGCTTGGCAACTGCTGGCTTGCTGGCCTCACCTCCTCCGATCGGATAGATTTCTGTCTCTTTTGTACTAGGAACTGGTATCTACTCCGTCCTAGTCCACCGCCATCTTGAAAACCTTGATTTCAGTTTTCTTGAATTTGTTGAGGCTTGTTTTGTGTCGTAGCAAGTGGGCTATCTTTGAAAATGTTCCATGTCCATTTGGTAAGAATGTGTATTTTGCTTCTTTAGGATGAAAAGTTATATAGACATAGAGATACACATATATTATTGATGTACACACACACATATACATAGTAATGAAGTCCGTTTGATCTAGGGCATTGTTCAATGCCTCAATACACTTGTTGATATTTTGTTTTGAAGAGTTATTCATTGTTGACAGTGGGTGAGAAAATCTAGTCTAAGTGTGTGGCTGTCTACATTTTTTTAAAATAAATTTATTTATTTTTTTTGAATTGATTATGCTGTTACAGTTGTTCTATTCCCCCCTTCATTCCCCTCCACCCTGCCCCCCCAACCCCACCATTACCCTCCTTTAGTTTATGTCCATGTGTCTCAAGTCCTTTAGGTTCTATATTTCCCATATTATTCTTGCCCCCCCATCTATTTTCTATCTACTGTCTATGCTACTTGTTTTCTGTACCTTCTCCCCCCGTCTCCTCCTCCCACTCCCCTGTTGCTAATCCTGCTTGAGATCTTCATTTCTATGTTTCCACTCCTGATCTAGCTGTCCTTTTAGTTTGCTTTCGTTTTAGGTATGGTTGTTAATAACTGTGAGTTTGTTGTCCTTTCACTGTTCATGTTTCTTTAACTTCTTTTTCTTAGATAAGTCCCTTTAACATTTCATATAATAAGGGCTTGGTGATGATGAACTCCTTGAATTTGATCTTATCTGAGAAGCACCTTATCTGTCCTTCCGTTCTAAATGAAAGTTTTGCTGGGTAGAGCAATCTTGGTTGTAGGTCTTTAGATTTCATGACTTGGAATATTTCTTTCCAGCCCCTTCTTGCCTGTAAGGTCTCTTTTGAGAAATCTACTGACAGCCTGATGGGGACTCCTTTGTAGGTGATTGTCCCCTTACCTCTTGCTGCTTCCAGGATTCTTTCCTTCATTTTAGTTTTGGCTAATGTAATTATGATATGCCTTGGTGTGTTTCTTCTTGGGTCCAACTTTTTTGGTACTCTCTGGGCTTCTTGGATTTCTTGGAAGTCTATTTCCTTTGCCAGATTGGGGAAATTTTCTTTTATTATTTGTTCAAATAGTTTTTCCACTGGTGGTTGTGTCTTTCCCCCTTCTGGTACCCCTATAATTCGGATATTGGAGCGTTTATAGATGTCCTGGAGGTTCCTAAGCTTCTCCTCATTTTTCTGAATTCTTATTTCTTCATTCCTTTCTGTTTGATGATTTTTTTCTTCTTCCTTCTGGTCCACTCCATTGATTTGAGTCCCAGTTTTTTTTTCATCTCTATGGGTTTTCTGTGGAATTCCATTCATTTCCCTTAATTTAGCCTTCATATGTTTCTCTAATTTGTGGCTATAGTCCACCAGATCTGTGAGGAAGCTGATGACCAGTGTTTTAAACTGTGCGTCTGAGAGATTTGCTATTTCTTCGTCACTTAGATTTATCTCTGGGACTTTGAGGTCTCCCTGCGACATTTTTGGTCTGTTCTGGCCCTTTAAGTGGGAGGCGCGGTGCCTTGGATTCCCAGGTCGCTGGGTTGTGACGCTGTATGTGGGGGCGTGGTCAGAGCGGGGAAATGGCCGCCGCCACCGCCGCCGGTCCAACCACTCACTCCCTCACCCAGGTGCAACCAGGCAACCACAGTCAACTCGCTGCCACCGCCTCCCCACTGACTCCTTCGTAGTCGCTCACCCGGTGGGCCGCTCGGTCGCTCACTAGGTCCAATCCTGGGTTTGGAACCCGTGCGACTGGATTCGCGCGTCTGGATTCCGCGCCCGGGTCGATGGAGCCCTCCTGTGTAACTCCTCACCCGACGCCGGTTTCGCCCCTTACTGGTCGGGCCGAAGACTTTGTTGTTAGCGGACTTCCGAAAAGTCCAGTTTTCCGTGTTCTGGTTGTGTTTTCTGATGCTAATATTTAGTTGTCCCTAAACTTGGTTGTGTGAGGAGGCACGGCACATCCACCTAAACCTCCATCTTGGCGGAAGTCCTTAATTCCCCTTTGAGCTCTCTACATTTTTTTTTTAATTTCTCCAAAATTACTCATGTATTTAGGTGTTCCTACGTTGGGTGCATATATGTTTATATTTTTTTATTCTTGATAAACTCTTCCCTTCAATGTTCTGAAGTTTCCTTCCAGGTCTCCTTTAATGGCCTTTGTTTTTAATTCTCTTCTTAAAGATATGACTAATGCTACTGCAGCTTTTTTTCCTGTTCATGTGGACAATTTGTTTCCAGCCCTTCACTTTCAGTCTTTGTAGGTCTTTTGTTCTCAGATGGGTCTCTTGTAGGCAGTGTATGTGTGGGTACTGTTTTGTAATCCATTCACCTACCCAATATCTTTTGATTGGAGAATATAATCTATTTACACTGAAGGTTATTTAATTCATAGGTTTTTATTCATTTTCTTTTACTGCCATGGTACCTGTGTTTGTTTCTCTCTCACTGATTTTCTTTCTTTTTTTAAAATTTTTTTATTGATTATGCTGTTACAGTTGTTCTATTCCCCCTTTCATTCCCATCCACCCTACCCCCCCATCCCCCCCATTACCTTCCCTTTAGTTTATGACCATGTGTCTCAAGTCCTTTAGATTCTATATTTCCCATGCTATTCTTGCACCACCTTCTATTTTCTATCTACTGTCTATGCTACTTATTTTCTGTACCTTCTCTCCCCTTCTCCTCCTCCCACTCCCCTGTTGCTAACCCTCCTTGAGATCTTCATTTCTATGTTTCCACTCCTTATTTAGCTGTCCTTTTAGTTTGCTTTTGTTTTAGGTGTGGTTGTTAATAACTGTGAGTTTGCTGTCCTTTCACTGTTCATGTTTTTTTTAACTTCTTTTTCTTAGGTAAGTCCCTTTAACATTTCATATAGTAAGGGCTTGGTGATGATGAACTCCTTGAATTCTATCTTATCTGAGAAGCACCTTATCTGTCCTTCCATTCTAAATGAAAGTTTTGCTGGACAGAGCAATCTTGGTTGTAGGTGTTTGGATTTCATGACTTGGAATACCTCTTTCCAGCCCCCTCTTGCATGTAAGGTCTCTTTTGAGAAATCTGCTGACAGTCTGATGGGGACTCCTTTGTAGGTGACTGTCCCCTTAGCTCTTGCTGCTTCTAGGATTCTCTCTTTCATTTTAATTTTGGCTAATGTAATAATGATGTGCCTTGGTGTGTTCTTTCTTGGGTCCAACTTCTTTGGTACTCTCTGAGCTTCCTGGATTTCCTGGAAGTCTATTTCCTTTGCCAGATTGGGGAAATTCTCCTTTATTATTTGTTCAAATAAGTTTTCCACTGGTGGCTGTGCCTTTCCCCCTTCTGGTATCCCTATAATTCGGATGTTGGAGCGTTTAAAGATGTCCTGGAGGTTCCTAAGACTCTCCTCATTTCTTTGAATTCTTGCTTCCTGACTCTTTTCTGTTTGGCCATTATTTGCTTTCTTCTGATCCTCTCCATTGATTTGAGTCCCAGTTTCCTTTTCATTGCTATTGGTGTCCTGTGCAATTCCATTCATTTCAATTAGTTTCGCCTTCATATATTTGTCTAATTTGTGGCTATAATCAACCAGTTCTGTGAGGATCCTGATGACCAGTGTTTTAAACTGTGCGTCTGAGAGTTTTGCTATTTCTTCATCACTTAGATTTATAGGCTCTGGGGCTTTGAGATCTTCTTGAGCCATTTTTGGTCTGTTCTGGCCCTTTAAGTGTGAGAAGCGGTGCCTTGGACTCCCAGGTCGCTGGGTTGTGACGCTGTATGTGGGGGCGTGGTCAGAGCGTGGAAATGGCGACCCCCTCTGCTGTTTCTCACAGCTGGGTGAGGAGCAGAGGCTTAGGTGGTTCACCTGGGCCGGGCCACTCAGAGTCTCTGGGTTATGACGCTGTATGTGGAGGCGGGGTCAGAGTGGAATTGGCGGCGCCCTCCGCTGCCGCTTGCCATGGGGACCCGCTGGCCCCAGTCTAACCGTCCACTCCCTCGCCTGTCTACCTGCGCACAAATGCGCGACCACAGTCAACACGCAGCACCGCTCCCCTGCTGTCTCCCCCGCGGTCACTCGCCTGGTCGCTCGCCTGGTTGCTCACTAGGTCGCTCACTAGGTTCAACCCTGTGCCTGGATTCCGCAAGTCTGGGTTCCGCGTGCCTGAGTTCCACTGACAGAGTCCTCCTGTGCAACCCAGCCGCTGGTTTAGCCGCTTACCAGTCAGGCTGAAAAGTTTGTTGTTAACGGACTTTCGATAAGTTCAATTTTCCGTGTTCTGCCTGTGTTTTCTGTTGCTAATATTAAGTTGTCTCTAAACTTGGTTGTGTGAGAAGGCACGGTACATCCACCTATGCCTCCATCTTGGTGGAAGTCTGACTTTCTTTCTTAAAGGGATCCTTTTAGCATATCTTGCAGTGCTGGTTTGGTGGAGGTGTATATTTTTAGCCGTCTTTTGTCTGGGAATCTCCTCAATTGGCCTCCCATTGTAATCAGCAGCCTTGCTGGATACAGTAGCCTCAGTGTAGGCTTTCATTTTACATTACTCAGAATATTCCTTGACATTACCTTCTGGCCTGTAATGTTTCTGCTGAGAAGTCACCTGGTAGCCTTATCAGGGTTGCCTCATATGTTACTTCCTTTTTCTTCCTTGCTGTCTTTAACATCCTTTTTTTTTGTCTTTAAATTTTGCCATTATACATATTATGTGTCTCACAGTGGGCCTATTTGTGTTCCTCCTGACTGGGACCCTCTCTTCTTCCTGGACCTGTGTGGCTTTTTCTCTCATCATATTAGAAAATTTTCCTCATTATTTTGGGAATAGGTTTTCTCTCCCTTGCTTCTCCTCTCGTCTTTCTGGTATCCCTATTTTACAGATATTATTCTGCTTCACATTTTCTTTATTTTTTAAAATTTTATTTAGTTATTTTTCAAGTACAGTTTTTTGTCTCTTTCTCCCATCCCAGCCCCCCCCACCCCATGCTCCCCACCTTCCTCCTATTTCCTCCCCCCTAGTCCTCCCCACAACCAAGGATAAAATGTGTTAAAGGTGTAAAGAGAATGTGAGTATTTTAGGAGGTGGGCATAAGGATATGAAGTGACCCTTCAGAAGAGAATTGGCTTTGAGTGTCTGGACAGGTGAGAAGCAGTAAGAGTGTAGAATGGGAACAAGTTGTACCCAAGAAGAAAACCAAATTTGAAATGAAAATATGGCAAAGAAAGTGGAAAGTGAAATGGGCTAAGAGAAGGGAGAAGCAAAATATGTGAATTAAAATACCCTATGGTATAAAATCTAGTGATTTCTTATACACAAACTGGCTGGACAAGAAACGAATGTTATAATGCTATGCAGGAAAGGAAATATCACAAATCATCAAAGAGACCACAAATCATCAAAGAGGCTGCCTTTTGTCTTGGTAGCCTTGTGTACTTACCACTGCTTTTTCTTTGTGGATCTGCCTCTGGTGATGTCATATCTTGGTCCCATCTGATGGACTCCATCAGACTTTAGGCAGCCTGCTCCAAACTTCCAGTGATATACTGTTACTGGCTGTCTCCATCAATTGTTAATCTGGTTACTCTGAACTCAGCAGTCATGTGGAAACACCTTAGGGTAGGGTGAAATCCCGTTGTTGTGAAGATATCGTTTCCCCTAAGGCTGTTGGTCTGCCTGAGCACCATGGTTTCTGCATATGGGTGTTTGCTGAGCACTGGAACTTAATGGCTACTTTCTCAGTTGTCTCTCTAAAGCCCATGTCCCCAATCTTTCATCAAGTCTCTCGAGCCCACTCTACCCAAGCATTGCCAGTAATCCACTGTCTCTGGTAACTCCATTGGCTGTTCATCTGGTGTCTAGAACTTAGCAGTGAAGCTTAGTCACCAAATAGTCAGAGCAGAGAGCCTCCTAGGGTTAGGGCTATTGTTTCCCCTCAGGCTCCTGCAGCTGGGAGGGGAGTGGTCTGCCTGAAAACAAAGAGTGTTTGCTGTCTGGGGGGATGAGTCAGAAGTGGGATCCCAGTGGCTACTCTCTCAGTTCTCTTCTTCCAGGCTACTGTCCCCCATCTCTCCACAAGCATCTCTAGCCCTCTATTCCCCACCTTTGCTGTCACCCCAGTTAAGAGGCTACAAGTGAAAATGTGTGCGTTTGCCTTTCAATGTCCCTTGGGTGTTTAACCATTTGTTTCTGACAGAGAGCACCTCTACCAATTTTCACTCTTGGTTGCTATTTGTGTTCATTTTGGGCCCTGGTGTTCTAAGGTGAGAATCCTAGCCTAGGGTTTAGACACCAATCTTCTCCTGGGGATCTAACAAGCTGCTTAATTATCCTCCTGGCTCTGTTGCCTGGGAGTACCCAAACAGTACTCTTGACTCTCTACCCACCTCCTTATCAGAAAGGTTTTCCAAAGCTCCTGCTGTATATCCGACATTACATGCTTCTCTCTTGCTCTTGCTCAGTTGTCTGTTCCAGGTGATTTCTCCAGAATTGAGTTGTAATTCCAGATTAGTTCTGTGAGGACATCAGTGTGATTTCCACTCACTCCTCTGCCATCTTGCTTCTCAGTGTATGTTTTTAAAGTACCAGTCCCAGATATCTTCAGAGTAGTGAGTCCAGCAGTCTTGCAGACTTTCTTCAGTGATGGAGATTGTTTGCCACACAAATGCAGCCTCTCAGGGCTGGTGAACATGGTGTCATTCACTACAGGTGCCATATCAGCAGTCCAGCAAGGATCACTTAAGTGTGTATGAGTGCCTGAATACATTTGCTAGGGTGGCCATGACATAGGACCCCAGTGGATGCTGTACAAAGCAGTCACTTAATTTTTCACCATTCCAAAAAAGAGGAGTTAGAAGTGAGGGTGTCAGCAGGGCTGGTTCCTCTTGAGGGGTTTCTTTCATGCTCCTACATGGCCGTCTTGTCGCTCTTTGTCACATAATATACCTTCTGAGCTTTCAGGTGTCATCCCATTATTTTCTAAGGTCACTGGTCATATTTTATTAAGGCCCATATAAGCGAATTAACTTTAACCTTAATAATTTTCTTTAGGACATACTCATATAGGCAGATTTTGAAGTTCTAGGGTTTCTGAAGACATGGAATTTGGATTACAGATTTAAGACCACAATCTTTACCTGTACTATCCTCACCTGGGAGGGCACGCACAAGCAAAATTTTATCAGCCACTGCCAGATTACAAAATTCAAATCTGTAGCAGTACAGTTCCAACCCAACTTTTGTTGTGATTGCTGCTGCCATGTACTGAGCCTGGCCCAAGTGTTTCTCATGTGTTTATGTTTAGAGCAATGCAGGGAGAATAAGGACAATTATTGAACAACAGCATATAAAAAAGAGGAATATATATACGAGGAATATATATATAAAAGAGAAATTTACCAATCGAATTTCAACGTGTCCAACACAATCTTAGTTTTTCTTGATTTTCATTTCTCCCAGTTTCCTTTGACTTACCTGTCAGCTTTTTCCATCCACATGGATTGGACCTTCCAGAGTCATAGGCTGATATTCATGCTTAGTGAGGAGGTGTGCACAGTGAGGCATCACCAGGAATTTGCCCCTATTCAGTTTCTGCATCCCAAAATTACCTTTCATGTAAAAGAAAAGAAAAGAAGTGTCTTTTTGGAAGTCACTGCTTTCCATAGGCTGCGTCTCCCTCTTGTACACACTTCCCAAATGGAGAGGGACAGTGTTCCTGAAACCACTGCCATCCATGTGAGGATGTGAGGCTCATGTATCTAAGAGGAAATGCCATACATCCCCAGCTTTGGACAGTTCTCAGTTTTAACCTGTGTGAAATAAGCAGTCCTCTGACATACCCAAACCTGTGTTATTTTATCTCTATAATGAGGGTGCCTTTCAAGGTCTTGTGGGTACAAAGCTCTTCATAAAGGCTGTTTACATGGAAAATATATTATGCCTTATCTTAAGTAAAAGGTCTAGAAAATAAAAATGTTATCAAAATCCCACTCCTACAAACTTAGGTGGAAATTTTAAAACCTATTGATAAAATCCTATTCAGCATAGGCTCTCTTCACCCTTCTCTTGTACAAGTCCTTGAGGGGCTTGAAGTTTGGGCTGAGATCTTAACTCAGTACTCTTGATGTTTCATTGTAATGCTGCTGATTGGATGTTTCATGGTGATGCTGCTGATGGGATGTCTATACTGGTCACACCCAAGGTGCAGCTGAGTTCATGCTTAACTTCTATGATTTCTTCAAATGACAGGCTCTCAAGGGACCAATGCTGAAGAATGTGGCAGATATTGTGGCTCTAGTTTTCCACAGTAGAAATATCTCTCACCTCACCATGTTCAATTCCAGACACCCAGCTTTTTCCAGATCCCAAATGTTCCTGGATGATCTGCTTTCTCGGTAAGCATGTGTTCCCTTCCCAAAACAGCTGTGATTCTGCCCACTTCTAGCAGAATTGTGTGAAAATGTCACCACGTCACCCTGAGCCTCAGTTTCTTTCTTTGAAATGTGGGATGAGCAAGGAAACACCTCATAACATTCTCACAAGGACTACAGTGGGGACAATCCAGGCAAGTCTTAGCTGGCTCCTGGCTCTGCAGTTAGGGCTCCTGGACATGCTACAGCAGTTCAAGGCAAAGGAATTTTTGTGTGTCCACTATGGAGAGTCACTTGCCTCTCCCGAGGTGTGTCCACCATCCCAATGGCATTTCAGAGCTTGGATATGCAATAGAAAATGATCTGTGAAACAGATGGGGAAAGAACTTCACTAAACTTGGTGCTGTCTTTGGCATGACCATATTTAAATTTTCTAGGGATAGTCGTGTTCCTCAAGATCACTCAGATATGTGGAATGGTTGGACTTCATTTGTTCTACGGTATGTATAAGTAGAATATACACCTCTTACAAGTAGGTCCTACTAGAAACACTAAGCATAACTCAGTAAATGAAGCAGATACAACCCCAAGGCCTCAGTTGTACTGAATGAATCAGTCAGTCACAATAGATATCATTCAGAGGTCCTCTCCTCTACCCATTACATTGGAGACAATCAAGGTGTTCTGGGCAGCTGTAGGCCAACCTGGTTGTAATGACAATGGACAGTCACCAAGGCATCAAATAAAAAGGTGGATGTTGTCTTTGTCCAGAAAGAAGACACCTTGTGTTGTGTGCACACTTGATGTAGAAGGAAGGGTCTAGCAACAGCGAGATCTAATAGATCTGATATGTGAGGGCAGCCTGATCCCTTGTGACTTTTAGCTGAATAACATAGATTAGGAAGAAATGAAAATAGGGCCCCTGGTCTCATAAGCAGAATTGGACAAATGTGGGCTCAATATTGCCCTAGGGTCCGTAGCCCCAAAGAGTCTGCTCTGCTCATCCGACCCCTCTCCAGAGTCAACTCTCCTCACCACCATTCTCAGGCTCCAAGCAGGAGATGTGGTCAGAGCCTGCTCACCAATTTATCTTAAACCTCAGTTGAGATGAGCAGGTGTATGAATGGTTGGGGTTGGCATTGTATAAACCTGAGAAGAAATGTCATTGGAAAGAAAAGACTCACAGGGTATTGATACTAAACCTGTTGCATTGCCATGCCTCCTCCTCCTCAGACCGCCCACAAGGGTCAGGGTTGGCAATGGCGTGACTTCTGGGTAGACATGGGCATGCACAGAGGCCTAGTCCCAAGAAGTATTTTCCTGGGAGGACACCATAGAAAAAGAATTCTAGACTCTGACTATTCTGCCCACCTGCCTCTTTCCAGGACTATTGTTTCTCCATGGGGAGCCTGGCCAGACCAGATTCAGAAATTTGGCCAGCCCCTACATTTGTCATTGTTCCATCTAAATCAGGTCTTGGTGCACTTCAACTTTGCTATTTCACATCAGCTGTGGAAGACCCAACTACTTTGGGTCAATGTGGAATATCCAGAGCCCCTTGGTGCAACACCTTAAGGCGAGGGAAGTGCAGTCTGGGAAGATGACCTGGGAAGAAGAGTTTCATTTCCAGGAGTTCCCTTAAAGCCAGTGACACCATTCCTGTCTCTAGAAAAGCCAGAAAAAGTAATGTAGTTGTGTGTGAATGTTTATTTTTCCCATGCTCCTCTAGATCCACTTGCAGAGTTGGAGTGCAATGTCCATCCACAGGAAGTACATGCAGTTTTGCAAGCGCCTGGTCTACCTAGTTGTCTCACTTTGGCCTTGCCTGGCCTGATGTAGCTCCTGAAACCAGGATGGAGGCTTGTGTTGTGCTTTATTTTTCTTGCCTCTTAGGAATTTTAAGCTTTATCCTAAATAAGAGGATAATATCCCCAAAATAGATTTATAACAGCCTAGGTGATCATTTCCACAATACCAGTTTGTTTGTATAAAATAATTATTCATAAAGTAAAATACTGTAAAAGAAATAAAAATAATGCTGTTCATTAGACAGGAATGTGGACAATATGTACTCATATACATAACATAATTTTGTTTACACATATATGGGCGGTTGTAAAAATGTTCACTATACCACCTAATATTTAAAATAACACCTCAAACAGATTTAAAGCTTATACTCCACCATATATAAAGTGATATAATCATGAAATCAAGTTAGAAATGTATGCACCAATATGTTACAGGTAGTAACTGTAGAAAATGGAACTAATGGAAATGACTTCTCCTCCCTTTTTGCTAAGGAATTCTTTTGGTTTTGTACAAGGATCATCTATTATAATAACAGAGTTTAATACTAAATATTTTATATGTTACACTCAAGTGTCTTTACATTCAATAATGTGACTATTATGTATAATATTTTTCTCAAATTTTCCAGCAGTGTTTTACAGCTTGAAACGGTGACATTTGATGCAAAATTACTTAATGGACTACATTTTACTTCACTCAACATTTACTTGAACTTTCTATTTGAGCAGTCATAACTGCTCTAGTTAGCTCCTACCAATATTTAAAATCACTGAGGGTGGAGACTGCATTTCATTGGTTGTAACTAATTACTCAAAAGAACTTGCTCCACTGAAATCTCATTCTTCTTTTTTGAGCCTAGAATTTTACATAACAGTCCAATTCAAATTAGGAATAGGCAGTGGTTGTTTAATGGAACTGGCCTGGGAATGAAGCAGTTATGCCTCAGGCCAGACTGTAGTGTGTGGGTTCTTACATTCCTATAAAAATGCCTTCATGGAAACATCCAGGTGATTTTGAGACTATGTTCATTAAAGCTGAGAAGAGTGAAACGAAGGGTGCACTTAGGGTAGAGGAAGCAACAGGAGAGAGCATAGGCAGTGCTGTACTTTGATTCTCTAGAAAATTAATATGAAAGAAGTGAGCCAAGGCAGGGCTGTCTTTAGCTTAGTAGCAAGTCACAGACAGGATAAGAGCTAAGCCCAGGATGAGCTGGCTTTGTCAGATGCTGCCCTGGTTGCAAGTCCCATGGGGAACCCTACAGTCTAGGAGGAAATAAAATGTTCATGAATTCCAAGGGGCATGACAGTGGTCTAAAGGGTACCCACACAAGCTCTTGCTCTTGAGGGTTTTGGTCACTCTTCTGCTGGTAAAAATTTTGTGGGAGAATTTCAGTAGAATCACACTTTCAGGCATGATTTTCTGAGGCTGATGTATCAAAACAAGCTTGTAGGGGAATTCGGAATTATTCTTAAGACTGTCTCATTGTTTTACAATATCTTGGGTCTGTCTGGCTTTAATCAGGTGTTTGTTAATTGTTCTCCGGAGTTTATTTGAGCTTAGCTTTAGGCGGTACGAATGGCATACATTGAGTCTTCTCTTTCTCTCCCTGCCTAGGATGATTTCAGCTATATGTTGTCTGCTTAGAGAGGAGAGGCATAAAGCATTCGCCCTCAAACATCCTTGGTTAGGGATGATAAGGTCTTATGATTCACTTGCTGTCTGTAAGTTTTTCAAATTGTGTGGCCTTGTTTAATTTTCTAGTCTCAGTTTCCCCATTTTACTTGCCCAGACATTTTCCTAGTTTCTCAGTCTCCTGTCTCAGTTCCACTGAACATATTCCTACTGAAGAAACGTATTCATTCCTGTGTGTGGTGTAGGGCCATAGTTCAGTGACACAACTGGAACAATCTATAATTAAGCTGAAGTCCAACCTATCAAACATTATTAGCTAATAAATAATATTGGATTGCAATCTGCAGGCAAGAATTTGAAAGCAAATGTGCTGTGTAAAAAAAGTCACATCACATAAAAGCATAAAGTTATGGCTGACACACAAAGGCAGTCATCCTCACATTTCTTCTGCTCTTGCTCTGAGAAGGCCTATTTTCTGTCCCCTGATTCTTATCAGCTTTGAATAAAAACCAGCATGTTTGTCAATAAACCAAGCAAACACTATGCAGGTATCCAAGTTGAAAACCTAATTATCTACACTAACTTAATGTTAAATATTTTCCTTAATTCAGATTAATAAACACAATTTATAAAAGTCATATGTGGCTAATAGTGACCATATTGGACAGAGTAGTTCCAGATACTAGCCACTAGATTTTAAATTGTCATCCCTGAATTTCAGGATACCTCTCTTCCACCAGTTCCATAGGGCCATCAGTGTTTACAGTATCACCTGAAAGGTCCTGATCAGACACTTCCCACCTACAATTTCCAGATCTCCACCTGGTGAGCAGAGGCAGCCTCTTTCAGTAGCAGTTTAGTATGAAATAACACTATGATACTAAACTTCCTTTCTTCCCTGGCAGTTAAGACAGTTCAGGCCAATGGCTCATGAAAGACTGTCTCCCAGTTCATTTCTGAGGCAACATATTCTTCTCTGGTAAAAAGAACTATACTGAAGAGAACACATTTTTCTCTTTTTATGCTTGTATCTGTTGTCACATTTTGGTTGCTGTCAGTTATCTTGTGACTGTGAAGAAACAGTGAAGAAAACAAAGCTTCCCTTAGTATCATTGAGAAGCTGAATTCTATTCTGGAATCATCTACATGTGTATTTGTTATTTTGTGAGGAAAAAACAATGTCTATTGTGAAAGCCATGTTTCAACAGCATCCTGTTGCTTGTGATACTCAGCACTGGTGCTGAATGAGATCCTTCAACTATTGATGGTTGGCAAGCTTGTATCATTTCATGGGTATTTCAAGAAGTGTGTAAATGTGGGAGCAGGGATGAGGACAGAGGAGAGATGGGAGTGGCTTGAAAAAAGTCAAAACTTTCTTCCAACTATTCTGGCAGGGAAATGTGGGGCACAAGACATGACATTGTTCTCAGCTGCGATGAAAAGCTATGAAGCCAATAAGGATCTAGTGTGACCAGATAAGAGCACTGAAGGACAAATAAAAGGAAAAATAAGCCAGTGAGATCATGGAGGGCCTGAAGGGGCACACTACTGTTTTTGGACTTGTTTCTAAAGTCCTTAAAAAGCCATTGTAATTTTTAAGCAAATGACAGGATTATATTTACATTTGGCAAAGGTCAATCAGGCTTAAGGGAGGGTAGAGAATCATTTGAAATGAAGCAAAACTAGAGATTGAGAGATTAGAGAGAGCACATGCTATCAAGAGGACATGATGTCATCATGGCTTAGTACTGTCAGTGCTACCTTGATCTGTTGAAATTGCAATCATTTGTTCAGGATGCATGTGCGGAATACATATGATTGCAAGAGCTCTTCATGGAACTTGCCAGATTAATTTCAGCAGTTTTAAGAGTAGCCAAATATGTGATATCTTTTCTCAGATTCCCCTCCTAGGACACTCTAGAAATGAAGAAAGGAGTTGTGAAATATCCAGATACATTAAAGTGTTGAGGGAAAGGGTGTGAAGTCAGCTTAGAGACAGAAAAAATAGATCAGCTGCACATAACAAGTACTAGAAATGAACTCAGCCATATGTAGAGTCTTTTTTTCTTTTTTTTTATTGATTTTGCCATTACATTTGCTCTATTCCCCCCTCCCTTCCCCTCCACCCTGCATACCCCTCCCCCACCATTTCCCCCACCATTTCCCCCTTTAGTTAATGAACATGTGTCTCAAATTCTTTAGATTCTGTATTTCCCCTACTATTCTTACCCTCCCCCTATCTATTTTCTATCTACTGTCTATACTACTTATTTTCTGTACCTTCTCCCCCCTTCCCCTCCTCCAACTCCCCTGTTGCTAACCCTCCATGTGATCTTCATTTCTATGGTTCTGCTCCTGATCTAGCTATCCTCTTAGTTTGCTTTTGTTTTAGGTGTGGTTCTTAATAACTGTGAGTTTGCTGTCCTTTCACTGTTCATCTTTTTTATCTTCTTTTTCTTAGGTAAGTCCCTTTAACATTTCATATAGTAAGGGCTTGGTGATGATGAACTCCTTGAATTTGGTCTTATCTGAGAAGCACTTTATCTGTCCTTCCATTCTAAATGAAAGTTTTGCTGAGTAGAGCAATCTTGGTTGTAGATCTTTGGTTTTCATGACTTGGAATACCTCTTTCCAGCCCCTTCTTGCCTGTAAGGTCTCTTTTGAGAAATCAGCTGACAGTCTGATGGGGACTCCTTTGTAGGTGACTGTCCCCTTATCTCTTGCTGCTTCTAGGATTCTCTCCTTCATTTTACTCTTGGCTAATGTAATGATGATGTGCCTTGGTGTGTTCCTTCTTGGGCCCAACTTCTTTGGGACTCTCTGAGCTTCCTGGATTTCTCGGAAGTCTATTTCCTTTGCCATCTTGGGGAAATTCTCCTTTATTATTTGTTCAAATAATTTTTCAACTGGTGGTTGTGCCTTTCCCCCTTCTGGTATCCTTATAATTCGGATGTTGGAACGTTTAAAGATGTCCTGGATGTTCCTAAGCTTCTCCTCATTTTTCTGAATTCTTATTTCTTCATTCCTTTCTGTTTGATCATTTTTTTCTTCTGTCTGGTCCTCTCCCTTGATTTGAGTCCCAATTTTCTTTCCATTACTATTGGTATCTTTTGTATCAGCATTCATTTCAATTAATTTAGCTTCCATATGTTTCTCTAATTTGTGACTAAAATCCACCAGTTCTGTAAGGATCTTTATAACCAGTGTTTTGAACTGTGCATCTGAAAGACTGGCTATTTCTTCATCACTTAGGTCTATCAGTTCTGGGGCTCTGAGTTGTTCTAGAGCCATTTTTGGTTTATTCGTGCTGTTAAGTGAGCGGAGTGAAGCCTTAGTTGTTTACCAGGATGGGGTGACCCAAGTCGCTGGTTTGTGACGCTGTGTGTGGGGGCGGGGTCAGAGAGGGAGCGATGGCATTCCTCTCCACTAGCCCAGCGCATCCAGTCACTCAAACGCCTCGGGCTTGCTTATCCAATCCTAATTTTGCGAGCCTGCTGCATCGCGCGGGTTTCCCTTCTCACTGGTTTCTCCGCACGTAAATGCGCGCGACCGACCGAGCCACCGCGCCTCTTCCCTGTGCGCTCTGGCAGCCAGCTCGCTGGCGATCAGCCCTCGGTTGCCTGCGCGCACTGCGCACCGCCCCGGGAATTTTTTCTTGCTAACCTGCTCCGCTTCTGGCCTCGCTCCTCGTACCGGTCCAGCCGAGTATCTAGTTGTCCTTTGGACTCCGTATTCCGTGTGGCTTGGTTGTGACTGCTGTTAAAAATAGTTGTTCTTAGATTTGGTTGTGCACAGAGGCGAGGTGGACCCTCCACCTACTTCTCCATCTTGGCGGAAGTCCTTTTCTAAAATTCTTCTCCTTCAGGAGTGCAGCTCCTAGTTGCCATCTTGAGTCCAAGCCCTCCTCACTCAGGAGAACAGCTCATAGATCCCATCTTGAGACCCAGCTACTACCTTCTCCCATATGTAGAGTCTTGATGTATAACGTGAGGAGGAGAAAAGTATAGGTCAATAAGGAGGGTGGGCACAACTAGTAAGGCATGGGGAAAAGAGCAAAACGAGATTCAAATCTCACAGTCATTATGGAAATTGATGACCTATGGATCAAGAATGAAATGTGTAAAGCAAATATGTTAAGGTTTTGGAAGAAGCTGGAGAAAAATGTTCTCAAAATAATGTAAGAGATAATTAAACAAAACCCAAAACAAATAGTACATTTTATCAATTCAAAGTGTACACCTCTCTTGTTGAAAGGACACTGTGAAGATGTGAAAGGAAGCTCTTTTTGGCACACAGAGCTACAGCAAATTTAGTATGTAGGATTTTTTTTGTGCACATATCTTTTTCTTTCTGCTACATCCTTAATTGTTCTTAATTTTTTAATTTATGCTATTAAAAATGAGCCCCTAATACCTACATGACATATATTCAATATCTGTCATTGGTACATGTGACTGATTTCCTCAACATATTTTCCTTGACCCTTTGGGTTTTCTGAAAGTTTCATTAGCCTAATCTCTTTGACACATTTAAATTATGCCTGTAAATATATTTGTGTTAAATCCAGGTTTTTTGGTTTATGCTATTGTACCTTTCCCCACTTTTTCCACATTTCCCTCTCCACTGCACATCTCCCCTTCTGCAGTCATTCCCCACACTGTTGTTTATATGTATGGATTCTTTTTACATGTTCTTTGACTAACCCTCACCTTCTTTCAAACAATCCCCACCTGCCTTCTCTCATCTTACAGCTGTCAATCCATTTCATGATTCTATGCCTCTGATCCTGTTTTGCTCATAGGACCAGAGGTCCTAGTTAATTTTGTTCATTAGATAAGTCTTTAAGTAAGATCATCTCATATTTTCTTCACTGACTGGCTTATTTTACTTAGCATAATAGTCTCCATTTCCATCCATGCTGTTGCAGAAGAAAGGTAGGGGCATTTTCTTTTGCTTCATCATACTCCATTGTATAAATGTACCACAATTTTTTTCATCCTCTCACCTACTGAAGTGCATAAGTGGCTGTTACCAAATCTTGAAGATTGTAAATAGCACTGCTATGAACATAGGGGTGCCTAAGTATTTTGGAATAGATGTTTCCAAATACTTAGGGTAGATACCCAAAAGTGGAATCTCTGGGTCAAAAAGCAGTTGAATCCTTAGTTTTTTAAAGGAAAGACAATGCAGTTTTCTACATTGACTCAGCAGGCTACAGTCCTACCAATAGTACACTAGGGTTTCCTTTTCTCCAGTCTTCAACAGCCCTTCTTCCTTGTTCACTCATTGATTGACATTTTGGTAAGTGTGAGTTGATATCTCATTGTGGCTTTAATTTGCAACTCTGATGGCTGGTGATGTTGGGCATTTCATCCTGTCTAGGAGTCATTGGTTTCTCCCTCCCACAATGAAATACCTTAGTATTTGCTTCCAAAGCAAGAAAATGCTGCACTAGAAGGATCTCCCAAGCATTTCACCAGGAACCAATTGAGAAGAGGAGAATGTGTCAGTAGAGATAAACCCTTACATGCTGAGGAATTTAAAACACTGTTATGAAGGGCATCTGGACTTAGCACTCTCAATCTGGTAGTCCATCCTGGCTAGTGGTTTAATGAGTCTTTATTCACATTCCGAAAATGCTAGAGCTTGAGTAGCTCCTTTGGGTAGCACAGGAGCCCAATAAAGTTTTGTAACATTTTTGTTATGGAAAATATGCATTCTGTTTTTTATTGTTTAATTATATTTTAAACATCAGCTCAGTCTTATGACCTAGGGTAGGCAATATTTAAGTACTCAAACCAGGAGAGCAGAAAGTTCCCAAGGGCCAGTTAAGGCTAACAATCAGGCCCCAAAATATGGCAACAACCTGTGCAAAAATCAAGAGTGTAGGAAAGAATTTACTGCCAAAGAATGAACACTCTTGTTTCCTTGACTTTCTTTACCAAACTAAGGCTTAGCCAAAAAGAAGGTCACGTGTGCTGCATGGTCTACAATGATGTGGACAGCTGGGTGAGCAAGGAGGTGGTGGAACTTTACAGGAGACCAGTCTTCAGCAGTTAATCAAATAACCAGATTACTGCTAGTGACTGAGACCTCCTTCAGTAAATTCCCATCAGTGGGTACAGCACCTGGTGATGGGTGCCAACAGGCGACCTGGGCTTCCCTATCAAACAAGAAAGGTACCATGAGGGTGAAACACAGAAAATGGCTTCCTCCAGCCTTTGCTCCAGAATGGGGCCTCTTTAGCCTGCACTTAGTCTACCGATGCTTCCTTGACTGGGGAAGGGTAGTTCCCACAGCTGCAGTGCTTTCCCCTCAGGTGTGCCCCACTAGCCTCCAGGTTCTGGGGCAGGGGAAGAGCTGCATGGGCCACTGTTTGATGTGGCACACCCTACCTCTCAGATACCCCTTACAAACTCCACCACACTTTCTGACAACCTCTCACGGGACCAGGGCTCTGCCTCAAAGCCTCAATATGTCCTTATTTCTAATCAGCACTTAAAAATCTGTGACGACTTCCACCAAGAGGGAGGCATAGGTGGATGTACCGTGCCTTCTCACACAACCAAGATTAGAGACAACTAAATATTAGCAACAGAAAACACAGCCAGAACACGGAAATTTGAACTTTTTGGAAGTCCGTTAACAACAAATTCTTCAGCCTGACTGGTAAGGGGCGAAACCAGCGGCTGGCGGAGCAGGGTTGCACAGGAGGACTCGGCCAGACGGACTCAGGCCCGCGGAATCCAGGCGCAGGGTCGGACCTAAGGAGCAACCGAGCGAGCGACCGCGGGGGAGACAGCGAGGCAGCGGGGCTGCGTGTTGACTGAGGTTGCGCATTTGTGCGCGGGTGGACAGGCGAGGGAGTGGGCGGTTGGACCAGGCCAGCAGGTCCCCACGGCGAGCGGCAGTGGAGGGCGCCGCCATTTCCCTGCTCTGACCCCACCTCCACATACAGCGTCATAACCCAGAGACTCTGAGTGGCCCGGCCCAGGTGAACCACCTAAGGCACTGCTCCTCCGCACCCAGCTGTGAGAAGCGGCAGAGGGGATCGCCATTTCCCCGCTCTGGCCACGCCCCCACATACAGCGTCACAACCCAGCGACCTGGGAATCCAAGGCACCGCTTCTCACACTTAAAGGGCCAGAACAGACCAAGAATGGCGCAGGAGGATCTCAGAGCCCCAGAGCCAACAGATCTAAGCGATGAAGAAATAGCAAAACTCACAGACGCACAGTTTAAAACACTGGTCATCAGGATCCTCACAGAACTGGTTGATTATACCGACAAATTAGACAAATATATGAAGGCAAAACTAATTGAAATGAATGGAATTGCACAGGACACCAATAGCAATGAAAAGGAAACTGGGACTCAAATCAATGGAGTGGACCAGAAGAAAGCAAATAATGGCCAAACAGAAAAGAGTCAAGAAGCAAGAATTCAAAGAAATGAGGAGAGTCTTAGGAACCTCCAGGACATCTTTAAACGCTCCAACATCCGAATTATAGGGGTACCAGAAGGGGGAAAGGCACAGCCACCAGTGGAAAACTTATTTGAACAAATAATAAAGGAGAATTTCCCCAATCTGGCAAAGGAAATAGACTTCCAGGAAATCCGGGAAGCTCAGAGAGTCCCAAAGAAGATGGACCCAAGAAGGAACACACCAAGGCACATCATCATTATATTAGCCAAGATTAAAATGAAGGAGAGAATCCTAGAAGCAGCAAGAGCTAAGGGGACAGTCACCTACAAAGGAGTCCCCATCAGACTGTCAGTGGATTTCTCAAAAGAGACCTTCCAGGCAAGAGGGGGCTGGAAAGAGGTATTCCAAGTCATGAAATCTAAAGACCTACAACCAAGATTGCTCCAGCAAAACTTTCATTTAGAATGGAAGGACAGATAAAGTGCTTCTCAGATAAGATCAAATTCAAAGAGTTCATCATCACCAAGCCCTTATTATATGAAATGTTAAAGGGACATATCTAAGAAAAAGAAGTTAAAGAAACATGAACAGTGAAAGGAGAACAAACTCACAGTTATTAACAACCACACCTAAAACAAAAGCAAACTAAAAGGACAGCTAAATAAGGAGTGGAAACATAGAAATGAAGATCTCAAGGAGGGTTAGCAGCAGGGGAGTGGGAGGAGGAGAAGGGGAGAGAAGGTACAGAAAATAAGTAGCATAGACAGTAGATAGAAAATAGATGGGGGGGGCAAAAATAGCATGGGAAATATAGAATCTAAAGGACTTGAGACACATGGTCATAAACTAAAGGGGGGGTAATGGTGGGGATGAGGGGTAGGGTGGAGGGGAATAAAGGGGGAATAGAACAACTGTAACAGCATAATCAATAAAAAATAAAAAAAACCTGTGACAAGTGCACAAGCCTATCTCTACATTCATGTCACTTTGTAACCCTTTCACATACAGTATGAACCCCCCAAAAAATTTTACGAATGAATGAATGATCAGAAATTTCATTTGTGTAATGCAATATTTACTAAATGGGATTTTGTAGGGTATTGAGTTTACACCCTGGTTGTAACCTCACTTCTGGGACCTACTGGATATCTTGTCTGTTACATAATTGTTCAAATGCTTATAGACATAATGAATTTTGATATATTCATCCACTGATGAAGGTGATAACTCTTCTGTTGTTTCACCTTTGATCATTATTTTATACCAGGGGGGTCCTTTTGAAGTAAGCTAGTCAATCAAGTCCTGTTACATTGGTAAAATTCTGATGGAAGAAATTTAGAGTTTGTAAAAACCTGCTTAGACTTACTAACATATGACAAAAGGGAGACGATAAGCATGCATCTCAGAACTGCCAGGGCGGAGGTTCTGTTACTGCTCCATGTAGTCTCTCCATCTGGAAGTACCTGCTTTTCATCACACCTCACCAACAGGCCATGTCCCTTCCACAGAGTGGAGACCATGGTTAGGTTGCAGTAAATTGCTGAGGTTCTGAAGACCAAGTTCTGAAAGAAGTCATTTCACCTGCATTGAAATTGTCAAAATAAGGTCAGAACCATTTGCGCATATTGAAAAGTCACACACACGCTCCACCCTAGGCCAATATTTAGCCACTCAAGTCTTTCCATCAAGGAACTTTCCATTTACAGAAGACTCATGTATGAACAACAAAAGATACTTTCTCTGCATATCTCTGGAAGTAGTTACAACAGTGGGGCCAAGCACAAGGATCATCAGGCCCTTTAAACATCTATGGAGAGCTCTGAAAACAGCTGACAGTTGTTAGGACATTCACTCCAGCAGGAGCAGCACCCAGACGCATTCACCACTGGGAATGTCACTGAAGTTCACATTGCCATAAGCTATCACAGTCTCCTTCCCAATTACTCAACTGCTCTTCGAACCTGTGGGTAGAGTCCATGCCCAAAAGACAAAAGTATGGCCTTCAGGGAGCAGTGTCAGACCCAGTGAGACCAACTCAGTGTGACAACGGGTAGGAGGAACTGATCCTGTGGAATACAGACATGGGCCAAATTGCATCTTCTTCAAATTAGTCAGAAGACTTGTCAGCCTCTTTTAAAAATGTGGTTAGTATCATGATTAGGATTTTATCAGGCTTACAGGTCTATCTCAAGGAAATTACCTTGGTTAGGATATTGAGTTTTCTGCTCATGAATATTACATTTGCTTGTTAATACACTAAAATAGCTTTCAAAAACAATAATTTTTGTCAATACCGATCTGACACATTTTTTGTTATATTTATTTGTAGGTACCCTGTAACTTGGTTGAACTTTGAATGCAGTATTTAAGAGGTGACAGTCCTTCTAGGCTTTTGTAGATAAATAGTTCAGTTTATTATCTTTTTCTCTGGCTATGCTGAGGAACCAATTTGTTATAGTAGTTTGTATATTCTCTTGGAGGTTTTATGAGGATAATTAATATCATTTGTTAATAAAAATAATTTTTTCTTCACCACCAAAATTTCTTTCCTTTTCTTGTTTTATAGTGTTGGTTGGTATTTTTACCTTGTTGCATTTATACACACTGTGCCCCAGAGGTTTTGAGTTGTTGTGTGTTCATTTTCATTTGTTTGCAGTTAATTATTTTCTTACTTGATCTCATTATTAACCCATTCATTATTTAAGAACATGTTACTCAGTCTTCATGTCTTTGAGTTTTTCCCCTGAGGTTGGTTTCTAGTTTCAAACCCTTGTGATCAAAGAAGCTGCTTAATACATTTTCACATTTCTTGAATTTGTTGAGGCTTGTTTTGTGTCCAACTATGTGGACTACCTTTGAAAATGTTCCATATACAGTTCATAAGAATATATGTGTTGCTTCTTTGGGGCACAACTTGTATGAATTTATAAATCCAATAAATCCACATGATTTAGAGTGTATTTCAAAACCACAATATGTTTGTTGATTCTTGGTTTAAGAGATCTATCCGTTGTTGACAGTAGAGTGTTAAAAGCCCTAAAATGACTCTATTGCTGTAGATATCTTGCTTAAAGTCCTCCAAGATTATATGTTGAGCTGCGTCTATGTTGGGTGCATATATGTTTACAAGGATTATATCCCCTTGGTGCAGTATTCCCTCAAGCATGATATAGTGACTCTCTTTTTGTCTTGTTATGGTGTTCATTTAAAGGCTATTTTGTTTGACTTAAGAATTGCTAAGTTGTTTTGTTTAGTTTTGTTTTGAAGTCCACTTCCCAGGAATAATTTTTCCATTTCTTCACTTTGAACCTGCATACATCTTTTGTTCTGAGGTGGGACTCTTGTAGACAGCATATATATGCATGAATTTTTCTTATTCACTCAGCTCCCCTATGCATTTTTATTGGACTAATGAATCCATATCATTTTAAGATTATTATTGATAGGTTGTTGTTCATTGCCATTTTCGTGTTTCTATCTGTGTTCTTCTCTCTCTCCCCTCTCTCTCTCTTTCTCTTCTTTTGAAAGCTGACCACTTAGCTTCTGTGGCAATGCTAGTTTGGTGGAGATGTACACTTTTAGCCTGTCTTTTTGTGTGTGTGAAGCACCTTATTTTGTCTTTTCTTTTAAGTGAAAGCCTTATGGGTAGAGTATCTTTGTTGTGAGTCTTTGCTTTGGGTTGCTGGGTATATTTTGTGCCATTCCGTTCTGGCTTGTGGTGTTTCTCTTGAGAAATCAGCTGAGAACTTATCAGAGCTCACTTGTATGTTACTAGTTGTTTTTTCCTTGCTGCCTCAAGATTCTTCCGTTGTCTTTAAGTTTCATCATTTTGATTATGATGTATCTGGAGTAGGCCTCTTGGGTTCACCTTGACTGGAGCCCTCTGTGCTTTCTAGACTTGTGTGACATATTCCATCACCAATTTAAGGAACCTTTCTGTCATTCCTTTTTCAAACAGGTTTTCTATCTCTTGTTCTCTTTCTACTCCTTTTGCTATCCCTATCATACAAATATTATTATGTTTCATATTGCCCTTCAGCTTCCATTAACTATCTTCATTTTTTTGAGATTTTATTTTTGTTTTACTGCTGCATGTTTTTTTTCTTTTTGTTCTCCACCTCGCTGATTCTATCCTCTGCTTCAGCTGGTCTGCATTATTTCCTGCTAGTGCATACTTCACTTCAGATATTGCATTCTTCTTTTCCTCCTTGCACTTATTCATAAATTCTATGTCCTTTTTCATGCTGATGTAGTGCCAGTAAGTTCCTTGTAGCTCCCATAGAGTTCCTCATAGTTCTCACTGAGCTCCTTGAGCATCTCATAACCATTATTCTGAACTGTATGTCTGAATGATTGCTTTCCTCAGTTTCATTAGCACTTTTTTCTGGGGATTCCTCCTTTCCTTTTAGTTGGGAGTTATTTCTTTTTCTCTGCAGTTTAGGTGTCTCATTTTGTTAATTTTTGTGTGTTAGTGTTGGGAATTGCCCTGCCTGGTTTCAGAAGTTGTAACCGACCCTGCACCTCTGCTCCCCATGACTAAGGTAGAGAAAGCGACCTTTGGAACACAAGCCATTAAGGGGAAAAAGTTTACTCACTGGCAGGAGCACAGCTTCTGCTTCTTTTACTTCATCTATAACTGACCTCCAATGTTTGATCAGTTAGCCAATTACAGGTAAGATTCCCAAAAAGGGGATTGACCTGAGACAGGCACAATTAGAGGAAAACCCCAGGGAAGTACTTGTGGGTCTCTAGCATAAGGGGGTGATGGACCCTCACCCCTCAGCTTTGACATAGCCTCCTGAGTCCTCATGCTGTCTGTGAGCAGTCTCTTAATATCTTGTCTGCCTTACTTCCCTTGCCTGACTTAAACCTGAATCAATCACAGAGTGTGGTGCTACCCTGTGCTGGAATGGGCGGGTTCCCCAGGGTGATCAGGCCTAAGAAAGAAAACATTAACTCCTGTGAAACCTAATTTGTTTAGAATGCTGTCAATTAAATTATAAGGGTCTGAGCAGGAAATGAGTTTGATTCCCAAAGTTTTGTGGCCTTTTGGTTAAGAGACCCTGACTCAGAATAAGCCTTAGTAGTTCTTTGAATGTCATCTATTGTTTGATCCTTACTGTCTGACAATGATTCATTAGCTTTTACCTGTAATCCTGTGCAAAATGAACCCAATAAAGGCCCACTGAGGAAAAGGCTCTTGGCTGTTCTTTTTTGAGAGATTGACCACCTTTCCTTCCCAAGCAGATCATGTCTTGGTAGACTTATTCTCAACATGGAGGTCTGGGGGTGGCCTGCATGTGGAGCCTCCCCCAGATTTTAGATTCATCTGCTTTGACTCTCCATCTTCATGGGTGACCTGTATTAGAAGATGTGGAATTCAGTGGTGCTGGTTCCTTTATCTCCTAAATTGGATGCTCTTGGGATGGCCTTTATGCCCTTTATGTGGAGTCTTTGTTTGTAATTCAGTTTTGGTTGTTCTTGGGTCACTTTTGGTGTGTTCTTCCATCAGGCCAATGGACTGAAAGGCACACTGCCCCCCTCGTCTTATATGTTGTTTTACAAATGTTGCCAGAAAAAACACCAAACAAAACCATCCAGGAAACATAACCCACACCTGCAAAAATTATCCCCACACATAGCCATACTATCAACAACATACGATCAAATATTAATAAAAGTGGAAATGCAGTAAGGCTGTTATAAGAACAAATGAACATGAGATGACTAGTGGAAACAAAAATGATTATGAGAAGGTAGGAAAAATAGAAGAGCAGGGCCTAGAAACAAAGTGAAGGAAAATAAGCAACATTTTATTATTTGTTGGTGTACATTAATAAAATGGGAATGAAGAAAGCAACATGGAGGAAGAAAATAAAAAAAATGCAATGTGAGGTTTTAAAAAATTAGGAAGTAGTGAAACAATAAGATCCAAATTGAAAAAGAATATCTACCACAAGGGTATTAACAACAAATAAGCAAATATTAGTACTGGTAAAAGGGGTTAAGAAGGAAAGAAAAAATGAGTATGATCTGTCTAAAGGAAAGAAAATTGAATTTGAGAGAATAGAGGTAGAAGAAATATTAAGAGTGAGGAATGAAAGCCAGGCTAAGGACAGAAAACCAAATTTAAAATAAAAAAGTAAGGGCAGGAGAAAGGCAAAATGGAGTACGACAGGGGTCACATCTCAAAATAAAACTGAAGAAAAGCAACAACGAACACCATTCAACAACCCATGAGCAGAGATTAATGAAGGTGGAGAGGAAATTAGGATATTATAATCAATGGAAAAAGAATATGAGATGACTAATTTTGGGGAAAATGGTTTTGTGGAGCTGGAGGGAGGAGAAAGTAAGAGTGTGAAATAGAAACAAGTCATAGAAAAAGAAAAAGAAAATTGAAAACGAAAATAAGAAGAGGAAGAAAGAAGGTAAGGTGAAATAAAAGAAGGGAAGGGTTACAAGAATCCTAAAACATCAATTTCAAAGAACCTATGCACCACAATGTTCATAGCAGCACAATTTACAATAGCCAAGAGTTGGAAGCAACCTAGGTGCCCATCAGTAAACGAATGGATCAAAAAATTGTGGTACATATACACAATGGAATTCTATGCAGCAGAGAGAAAGAAGGAGCTACTACCTTTTGCAACAACATGGATGGAACTGGAAAGCATTATGCTGAGTGAAATAGGCCAGGCATTGAAGGACAAATACCATATGATCTCACCTTTGACAGGAAGCTAAAGAATAAAACAAACAAGCAAACAGAATAAAAACAAAGACACTGAAATAGAGAACAAGTGGGCAGCGACCAGAGGGGAGAGGGAAGGGAACTTAAGGGGAAAAAGGGGGAGGGATTTTGAGGAACAAGTATGAAAGACACAGAGATGAGGACTGGGGGGGGGAATGGGAGAGAGGGGGGAGACCGGGCGGGGGGCGGGTGGGATGGGAGAAATAGATAAAAAAAATGTACTTGAAGAAAAAAAAAAGAAGGGAAGGGTTAAACATCAGCTCTAAAATAAACTAAAATTCAACATAATGAATGAATGGGAACAAAGTGGAAGAAAAAGGTAAAAGTTAAAACGCTCTGAAGGAGAAAAATATAACACAAATAATGAAGAAGACCATGGTGGAATTTTCTCAGCAGAGTCTAGGGTTGGCCACTGTCTTCTATTTCTGGATTCACCCCTGTTAATGTCAGGTGATGTCCTAGTCTAGCCCTAGCCACAGTTTCTTCAGCTTGACACATTCTGTGCTTGCTGTGTAGCTGAACTCAGTAGGAGAAAACTGTGCTTTCTCTCTGGTTTCTTTGTTGGCACAATTCCTGAGTGTGCACACATGCAATCTTAGGGTCCCTGCCCAGTCTCCCACAGCTCCTCTTCTAAGAGAGTCTCTACGTGTGCCCTGCCCCCTATATCACCTAGGCAGGTTCTTTGCATATTCCACCTCTCCAAAAAGCACAACATCTCTCTTGGTTGGAGCTGTTCACAGTCTGCCAGTGATCTTGACAGCTTTAGGAAATAGACATTCTTTCTGGAACTGTCCTAGTTGGTGCTGCAGCTATGGCTATTCTGCTCACTCTGTGTGTGTGTAGCCTAAGTGTCCCAGACTTTGTCTGTCTTTCCAGGTGTCTCCCAGTTAGGGTTGATGCTTTCCATGTGTGGGACCAGAGTCCCGCTCTGGGAGGGAGGGAGCATTTAAGTTGCACTTTCTGTTTGTTCTGTCTTGTACTTCAGGTACCTGGCCCAGAGCATTTCCACTCAACTTACAGAAATCTCTTTTCAGTGGTGCCAATCATCCTTGTAACCATTGGCTTCAAAAATTTATGTCAGTTGATGATTTCTCAAAAGAAACCTAACTGACAAAAAGGGGCTGGAAAGAAGTATTTGACTTTGGGAAAAGCAAGGGACTACATCTAACATTACTCTATCCAGCAAAACTTTCATTTAGAATGGAAGTGCAGATAAAGTGCTTCCCAGATAAGGTCAAGTTAAAGAAGTTCATCATCACCAAGCCCTTATTATATGAAATGTTAAAGGGACTTACCTACAAAACAGAAGATAATAAATATGAACAATAAAATGATAACAAACTCATAATTACCAACAAATGAACCTAAAAGACCAGAAAAACAGTGAAAACAAAAATTAAGCCACCAATCAGAACAGAAAGAGAATCAGAAAAATGGATTATCACACAGAGAAAGTTCAGTGAGGAAGGGGAAGGGAGTAATAGAAGGATGAGGGACAAGGCAGAGGGATCATAATTAGTACGCATAAAATAGATGGGAGGGAAAAACTGGTAGAGGAAACAAAGGACTCAAAAAAACCTAAATGTACAACCTATGAACATGACTTAACTGGGGTGGGGGGAATGCCAGAGTGTTGGCAAAGAGGGTGGAGGGGCTTAAGAGGGGGGAATTGGAAAACTGTAATAGCATAATCAATAATAATTACTTCAAAATATTCATGTCAGCTGAGATCCATTGACTGTTTAGGTCACTTGTCAGAAGATCAGCTGAAATTTCATGGTAGGGGCACAGGCAAGTGGTCTCAGCTTCGCCCTACTGAGCCACTATCTTCTGAATCTCTCAATTGTTCTCTATTTACTTGTAAGTTTGGTGTGGTTGTGTGAGGAAGTGAGCGGTCTTTACCTATGCTGCTATGTTGACTGGAAATATCCCTTACTGTGCAACAGTAAACTCTGTTTATTTAATAAATAACAGTAAATGCTGTTATTTATTAAACAAATAAATGTATAATTTCTTACCAGGGTAAGTGCTGAGGAGAAAACAGTGTGATAGAATGAAGGACAATGGGGGTAGCTACTGGAGTTATTCTGGAGAACAGTTACAGATGGGCTCTCTCCTTACAGGATCACAGAGAAGTTGTTTGAATCCCTAAAGAAGCTCACACAGAGCTCCTCCAGGAGAGGGTGAGGCCTGGGGTCTGAGCCCTGTGTCTTGGGCTTTTGAAAGCTGGTCTGTGAAAAGGATTGTCAGTGGTCTCTCTTACATTCTTTTTTTTTTAAATTTTTTTAATTAATTAATTTTTTTATTGATTATGCCATTACATTTGCTCTATACCCCCCTCCATTCCCCTCCACCCTGCATACCCCTCCCCCACCATTTCCCCCTTTAGTTCATGAACACGTGTCTCAAATTCTTTAGATTCTGTATTTCCCCTACTATTCTTACCCTCCCCCCTATCTATTTTCTATCTACTGTCTATGCTACTTATTTTCTGTACCTTCTCCCCCCATCTCCTCCTCCCACTCCCCTGTTGCTAACCCTCCATGAGATCTTCATTTCTATGGTTCTGCTCTTGATCTAGCTGTCCTCTTAGTTTGCTTTCGTTTTAGGTGTGGTTGTTACTAACTGTGAGTTTGCTGTCCTTTCACTGTTCATCTTTTTTATCTTCTTTTTCTTAGGTAAGTCCCTTTAACATTTCATATAATAAGGGCTTGGTGATGATGAACTCCTTGAATTTGGTCTTATCTGAGAAGCACTTTATCTGTCCTTCCATTCTAAATGAAAACTTTGCTGGGTAGAGCAATCTTGGTTGTAGATCTTTGGTTTTCATGACTTGGAATACCTCTTTCCAGCCCCTTCTTGCCTGTAAGGTCTCTTTTGAGAAATCAGCTGACAGTCTGATGGGGACTCCTTTGTAGGTGACTGTCTCCTTATCTCTTGCTGCTTCTAGGATTCTCTCCTTCATTTTAATCTTGGCTAATGTAATGATGATGTGTCTTGATGTGTTCCTTCTTGTGTCCAACTTCTTTGGGACTCTCTGAGCTTCCTGGATTTCCTGGAAGTCTATTTCGTTTGTCAGATTGGGGAAATTTTCCTTTATTATTTGTTCAAATAAGTTTTCCACTGGTGGCTGTGCCTTTCCCCCTTCTGGTACCCCTATAATTCGGATGTTGGAGTGTTTAAAGATGTCCTGGATGTTCCTAAGCTTCTCCTCATTTTTCTGAATTCTTATTTCTTCATTCTTTTCTGTTTGATCATTTTTTTCTTCCTTCTGGTCCACTCCCTTGATTTGAGTCCCAATTTTCTTTCCATTACTATTGGTTTCCTTTGTATTACCATTCATTTCAATTAGTTTAGCTTCCATATGTTTCTCTAATTTGTGACTAAAATCAACCAGTTCTGTAAGGGTCCTGGTAACCAGTGTTTTGAACTGTGCATCTGAAAGACTGGCTATTTCTTCATCACTTAGATCTATTGGTTCTGGGGCTCTGAGTTGTCCTAGAGCCATTTTTGGTCTATTCGTGCTGTTAAGTAAGCGGAGCGAAGCCTTAGTTGTTTACCAGGATGGGGTGACCCAGGTCGCTGCTTTGTGATGCTGTGTGTGGGGGCATGGTCAGAGAGGGAGCAATGGTGGTCCTCTCCGCTAGCCCAGCCTGTCCAGTCACACCACTTGCCCCGGGCTTGTTTATCGGATCGGAATTGTGCGAGCCTGCTGCCCCGCGCAGGCTTCCCTTCTCACTGGTTTCTCCGCATGCAGATGCGCAACCAACTGACAGACAGACCGCAGACAGCCGCCGCGCCTCTGCCCTGTGCACTCCCGTAGCTAGCTCTCGATCAGCGCCTTCGGCTGCTTGCGCATTGCGCACCACCCGGGAATTTTTTCTTGCTAACCTGCTCCGCTGCTGGCTTCGCTTCTCTTACCGGTTTAGCTGAGCATTTAGTGTCTTTGGACTCCGTATTGTCGATTTTCCATGTGGCTTGGTTGTGATTGTTGTTAAAAATAGTTGTTCTTAGATTTGGTTGTGCACAGAGGCAAGGTGGTTCCTCCACCTACGTCTCCATCTTGGCCTCTTACATTCTTTAAGTACAGGACCATTTTGAAAACACACACACACACACACACACACACACACACACACACACACACACACAATGTACTGTGACTGGAATGTCTTAAATTACTCATGGGATCCCAGAAGCAAAGAGGGGTAAGATGCTGCAGTGATCTAATTATGAAATGACAAGTTCTGATTTTATTTAAATTAGAGTTGCCAACTTTTGAAAACTTTTAGGAACTGTGATGCCAATTTGTATACTATTGTGAAATCCAAGTCATATGAGTTTATTTCGAAAGACCAATGTTAATGTTTAGGGATAAAGGGATCAAGCGGGCATCTCACTGACAAAAATCTCATAAGAAATTAAATGTTTCCATAGCCCCAGACTATCTCCCCCCCAGGATAATTAAAATCACAGAGGGAACAATAGTGATTTCAAATGAAGAAACCTGATAGACACCACTTTACGCAGGTGATCAAGGTTAAGCTCATGAGTAAAGAGCCAGGTTTACTGGTCTCCCTATGAATCCCTGAGAACATAGCAGCACTGTATTCCTGCAAAAATGGATATCCAGAACCTAATTATAAAGACACCAGACAAATCCAAGCGAAGGAACACTTCACAAAAGAACTGACTGGCCTGTGCTCTTTCAAAATGTTAAGGTTGCAAAGGGTATAAGCTTCTTTCTCTCTGCTGCATACAATTCCTTACCCTTTGTAACAGCATGGATGGAAGTGGAGAGCATTGTGCTAAGTGAAATACGCCAGGCAGTGAGGGACAAATACCATGTGATCTCACCTTTAACTGGAACATAATCAACAAAAGAAAACAGCAAACACATATAACCAGAGTCATTGAGATTAATAGTGATCTAACAATAGCCAGAGGAGAGGGAAGAGTGGGGAGAAGTGTTATCATAACTACAACAAAGGACACATGGATAAAACTAATGGGGAGGGTGGAAGAAAAGGAGGGAAGACGTTTTGTATGGAATAGGTAAGAGAGGTAGTGAGAAAATGGAGACCACTATAATTGAACAATAAAATAATTAAAAAATAAATAAATGAAATAAAATCGAATAAATAAATTAAAATATTAAGGTCATGAAAATAGAAAAAAAGATATGGATTGGAAGAATTAACATCATCAAAATGGCCATACTACCCAAAGCAATTTACAGATTCAATGCAATCCCTGCTAAAATACCCACGACATATTTCACAGATACAAAACAAATATCTCTGAAATTTAAAGGTTTTTTTTTTAAGATTTCATTTTTATTTATTTATTTATCTTTAGAGGGGAATGGAAGGAGAGAGGGAGAGAAACATCAATGTATGGTTGCCTTTTGTGGGTTCCCTACTGGGAACTTGCCTGCAGGGACCCAGCAACCCTGGCATGTGCCCTGACTGGGAATCAAACCGCAATTGTATGGTTCCCAGGCCCGTGCTCAATTCACTGAGCTACAGCAGCCAGGGAAAATATCTCTGAAATTTATATGGAAGCATTAATGACCCCGAATAGCTGCTGCAATTTTGAGAAAGAAGAACAAAGCAGCAGGAATCACAATACCTGGTATTAAACTATATTTAAGGTCCACTGTAATCAAAACAGCCTGGTACTGGTATACGAACAGTTATATAGACGAATGAAACAGACCAGAGAGCACAGAATAAAATTCAAGTCTCTATGGTCAATTAATATTGGACAAAGAGGGAAGATGGATAAAATAAAGCAAAAATAACCTATTCAACAAATGGTGTTGGGAGATCAGTGCAACGATATGCAAACAAAAATTTGATCACCAATTTGTACCATAAACAAAAATAAATTCAAGGTGGATAAAAGACTTTAATATAAGCCATAACATCATAAAAGTCCCAGAGAAGAACATTGGCAGGAAAATCTTAAGGCATTCCACTCAGCAACAATTTCACAGATATGTTCCCTAAAGCAAAAGGCATAAAGGAGAGAATAAACAAATGGGACCTCATTGAATTAAAAAGTTATGCACGACTAAAGAAAACAGCATTAAAAAAAGAGAGAGACAACCATATGGGAAAATATTTTGGCAATGACACCTCAGACAAGGGCTTGACTTCCAAAATATATAAAGAACTCACACAACTCCACTCCAGGAAGAAAAAACAAATTCAAAATTGGGCAAAGGACTTGAACAGACACTTCTCCAAGGAGAATATACAGAGGGTTCAGAGACACATGAAAAGCTGCTCAGTATCACTAGTTATCACAGAGATGCAAATTAAAACCATAGTGAAATACCAATCACACTGGTTCGTATGGCCATCATAAATCAACAAACAACTTGGAGAGGATTTGGAGATAAGGGAATCCTAGTGCACTGTTGGTGGGGATGCAGTATGGTACAAGCACTATGAAAAATATTATGGAATTTCCTCAGAAATCTTAAAATAAATCTTGCTTTTGACCCAGCCATTTCACTGCTAGGAGTATATTCTATGAGCTCTGAAACACCAATCCAAAAGAACCCAAGCATCCCAAAGTTCGTAGCTGCACAGTTGACAATAGTCAAGATCTGGAAGACACCTAAGTGCCTATCAGCAAATAAGTGGATAAAAAACCATGGTACATTTACACAGTGAAATTCTATGCAGCCTAGAGAAAGAAAGAGCTTCTACCTTTTGCAAAAGCATGGATGGAACTGGAGAGCATTATGCTAAGTGAAATGAACCAGGTGGTGAGGGACAAGTAGCATATGATCTCAAATTTAACTGGAACATAATCAACAAAAGAATAAAACAAACAAAATATTCCAGAGTCATTGAAATTAAGAAAAATCTCACATTGGCCAGAGCGGAGTGGGGAGGGGACAGTGGGGAGAAGTGTTTTCAGGAACTACTATAAAGGAAACATGGACAAAACTAAGGGGGAGAGTAGAAGCAAGGGAGGGAGCTGGGTTTGGAAGATGGAGGGGTGGGGAGAAATTACAGACAACTGTAAATGAACAATAATAATATAATTCAGATTAAAAAATATGAGAAAAGGCTGAGGAATGTGTCTCTAGTCTCCTCCAAGCTAAAGGAGACTAGAGACCCATTCGAAAGGCAACTTGTGTTCCAGAAAAGGAATGTGTGTGTACATATATGTGTGTGTGTAAATACATGTGTGTTTAAATATATATGTCTGTGTATGAAGACTATTATTGAGACAATTGATGAAATTTGAATGTCTGTCAATTAGGAAGTCTACAGATTAGAATGGAAGTATGAAAAGAAAAGAAGGCAGAGGGAAGGAAGTGAGAGAAGATGGGAGGGTCAGTACACACCAGGGAAGAATAGTGGTTTGGGCATTTTGTTTTAAAGAATGATGTTGCTGAGGATGAAGCTGTAGTTGGTCCTCAGTTCCCTCATCTCTCTTATGGAGATTATCACAGTAAACCTGAGTTAATGATAACTTGTTTGTTTATAATATATATTGAATCAGATAACAAATGTCAACATAGTTTTAAAAACACACTGAGCTCTTTATGATGTGGCTTGCTTGGGTTCTGTCCCACAAAGGGAAAGGTCACTTGTTCGATTTAGATTCAGTGCACATGCCTGGGTTGCAAGTTTGGTCCCCCGTGGGGTACATACAAGGAGCAACCAACCGATGTTTCGGTTTCATATCAATAAAGCTTTTCTCCCACACTTCTCCTTTTTCTAAAAATAAAATATTGTAAAAATTGTACATGAAATACTTTTGTCATTATTATGATCAAGCCAGTTTGGTTGTTTCTGTTTTCAATTTTTCCCTACTGAACACTTCGTTTCACTTTTGGGTGAAGAAAAGGAGACTTGAAAAACTAAAATTCTCATATTCTCCAGAAGTCATTAAAATGAGCTACTAATCGTTTTCCCTTTGGAAAAAATTCCAAATATTACGCCACTCTCTCAAATGCAAAACATTCATTATTGCAATGACAACTTCATACAAAAAACACATTTCAAAAGGCACTCATCTGAAATCTTCAATTACACTAATCTTCAAAGCTTGAATATGTTTTATTACCTTGCAAACATTCAGTCCTTCTATTTACCATGAGTGTGAGGCTGCTACACCTTATCATTCATTATCTGTTACCTGCAGATGTTTACTTATGTGGTACTTCATTTTCTTAGTCTGCTTCCATATTAAGCAGATCTCAATAGCAGAGCAGGGGTTTATACCCTTTGGGTCTCTTCTCTTCCTGTGAGTTTCAACCATAGAGAGTAAAGCCACACCACAAAAGGGATAACACTGGGGGAGGGTCTTTCTACATCTATCAAAGAACATAGGTATTCAATGAAGACTATATTCACAGTGAATTATGACTCTTGGGGCCTTATCTCCCTTTTCTTGGTTTCATCCAAATCTCTACCCTGTTTCCTCAGTTGTCTAATGGAGATTCAACCTTATTTTAAATTCCTCCTCATCCATTCATTCTTCAACCTATTCTGACCACAATTCAACCCATGTCACTTCATTGATACTGCTCTCAGTTGCCCAAGTCAGCAGGCATTTAGGATTCTGGGAAAACAAAGAAAAACAACCAGCCCCTGACTTTGAACATGTTGTTGACCCCTGAGAAAGAGAAAGGTAAACAAACAGTGTAGCAGACATAGGAAAGGCTTCACCAGGGATTTTGAGGAGCACAGAGGACACCTACTGAGCTATCTGCACTGTCTGAGATCCTGACATTGGAATCTGATTGTATCCCGCCATAAGTTTCTTGCATTTCTAGTCCCATGAGGCTGCCTGCTTCTCAGAGGACACAGATGGCACCAGTCACCACCCTGCTCTCAGGCATTTGCTTTTAAAGAGATTTCCTAGAGGCAGTAGGGGTCAACCAAGTACGTGAATGTCAGAGAGTGGAGCTGCAAGATTGGTGGCTGGCTTTTGGCAGCCTGAATGTGCTATGGGACTTTCGATGCCTTATTTCCAAGGCTTCCCAGGCCAATGCACTTCTTGCCTCAGCAGACATGCTCATGTTCTACTTGGGTTAATATCTGGCAAGTGCCATAGGCTATGGTTAAGAGCCAGGGTTTTGGAGTCAAATGGATTGGGCTCAGATCCTGAATCTTCTATGTATTAGCTATGTAACCTTACCTCTGGTAAAAGGGAATGGTAACACTCATTGAGAAAATAATTGTAAGGTGCACAGCCTAGATTAAGTGACCCAAAATTGCTGTCAGTAGTAGTACTATTTTTTGCCTAAATTCAAGAGCTATATCAAAGACATCTTTCATAATACTCCTATGAAAGAAGAAGGATGTGACTAAGCCTTTTTTTTTACTACAAAATACTTGAGCTGTGAGGTTGTCGAGAGCTTCTGGCCAAAATGGAAGCATAGGTAGATATGCTTTGCTTCCTCACACAACCAAAAGGAGGAAAACAACCAATTTAAAAACAGAAAACAATCAGAAACTGCCAGAAAAGCAAATTGTGTGGAAGTCTGCTGAGTAAGGATTTAAAGAAACATTCATTCAGACTGGTAGGAGGGGTGGAGACAGGAAGCAAGGGCTGAAAGCATGTGGTGCAAGACCATGCCTGACATACCAGGATTTCCACATGCTGGCGTGCATAAGCTGGGAGGCACAACTGTTGACTGAGACAGACTGCACAACCCAGGGTTCCAGTGTGGAGCTCAAAACATTAGCTGTAAAATCCGTGGGGGTTGTAGCAATGGGAGTAATAAAGCCTTAAGACAAAAATCTTTGTCCTGAGGCCTTTGTTCATCTGTTACACAAGTGAATTTCAGGGGATGTCTCAGGGAATAGTTTTAGTGGAATATTCATCAGTATTCTAGATGTGCTCTTTCAGGGTCATGGTATCCACTGAGTGGTCAGTACCTGTGTAAATGAACAACAACAATGAAGGTTCAGTAGCCTGTTGCCACAACAGCCAAACTCTTTAGGCAAATGCTGGTGCAACAGGAAAGAGGTTTCATTCAGGCATTGTGTGATCTGGGAGAATGGCAGACTCCCACCTCCAAGCCTATCTCCTCAGCAAGAGAAAGACAAATGCCAGTGTGTGCACAGTTCCTGCTCCACTTAAAATACCATCCTTGGGAGCCCGCATGCAATTGCTAAGCAGTCATATAGTCCCCACCAAGGGAGCTTAATTTCTTCCTGGCTGCTGTTCATTTCAGGATGCCTGCTGGGGCCTGCATGTGGATCCTGCATGGTCATGGGCCATGTGACTGCTGGGGTTGCAAGTTTGTGTACTCTCAGGAGAGCACTTGAATGTATTGAGCAGTGCATCACCAGGTGGGGAAGAGCCAGTTAGAAGTTTCCTTCTGGAGGCCCTGGCTCACCTGGCCTTAGCAGGTGAGTATACAGTGTGAATTCAGGTAAGGTGCAAGAGGAAGTCAGAAACCAGACAGCCTCTTACTTTCACACTAAGGAGGTATAAACTTTCCATTTAGAACACATAATTCCCGCTAGTTCCTTAGAAAAGTTGTTTTATATTCTTCAAGACAGCTTTTCGGACTAATATGTGGATTTTACTTGATTCACCAGTGTGCTTAGGTCAAAAGTAAAATACAAACAAAATAATTTGCTTTCATTCTTAGGGCTCTTCTTGACAATTTTATTCAAGTCTATTGAATCATTTTTTCAACACAGAATTTTCAATGCCCAGAGTTTCTTAGGGCTTTATTTTTAATAATGCATTTGTTTTCAATATATCAAAAGTATTGTCATTTCAACTCTAATCTATATTAAAGATTTGTGTTCCCTTTAAAATTTATATTTTTAATCTGTATGAAATTACTGGGTGAACATTGGCTAATTAAATTACATAGGGCCCTGTTGGAACCTCCCTGCCTGGTTTCAGGAACTATTTCCCCCCATGGTTTAGGCTCAGTAAAGAAACCTTGGGATCATAAGCCACTAAGGAGACAAATCTTATCTTACCATCAGGGTCATCAGCTCTGCCTTTTTTACTTTACCCTGCTTGACCCCAGGCAGGTGACTTATTAGCCAATGATGGATGAGATTCCTCAAGGGGGGTCGACCTAAAATAGGCCCCATTATGAATAGGCTATCAGACAAAGAGCTGGAGGACTATAGAACAAGAGGGTGATAGGCCCTCATTCCTCACTTTAGACATTTCCTGAGTCCTCAATCTGTCTGTAAGAAGCCTCCTAATCTCTTGGCTGCCCTCACCTGCCACTAGATTTAAGCCCAAAACAATGGGGAGGTGCACATAGTCCAGTGGTGGAAACGGCAGTTTCCCCTGGATGATCAGGACTAAAAAACCATGCATAAAATCCTGTGCAACATGATTTGCTAATACCTTCAATTTAAAAGATAAGGATCCAAGAGTAAAATTAGTTTGTTTCTTACAGTTTTTTTGTCACTTTGGCTATTTTACCCTGACTCAGAAT
Source organism: Artibeus jamaicensis (assembly GCF_021234435.1). Taxonomy (NCBI): domain Eukaryota; kingdom Metazoa; phylum Chordata; class Mammalia; order Chiroptera; family Phyllostomidae; genus Artibeus; species Artibeus jamaicensis. The sequence goes on along the minus strand of NW_026521896.1, from coordinate 59,673 downwards.
AAGCCCTCATCATTCTTTGAACATTATGTACTATTTCATGATCACTGCCTGACAATGAGTGACGAGTTTACCTATATACCCTGTATTCCTATGCAAATCAAACCCAATAAAAGCCCATTGAAGAACAGGCTCAAGACCCTTTGCCTTTGAGAAATCGGCCACCTTTTCTCCCTAAGTAGGTCATGTCTTAGTAGACTTATTCTCATCCATGGGTGACTGGGGGCCGGGAAGGACTGTGTGGGCTGACCAGCACCCTCAATGGCCCTAGACTGTGTGGCTTGGTTGGGTGGACCATTGTCTTGTAACTGAAAGATTGTAGGTTTGATTACTGGTCAGGGCATATACCTAGGTTGTGGGTTTGATTCCTAATCAGGCACCAAAGATCCCTGGTCCAAACATGTGCAGGAGGCACCAACTGATGTTTCTCTTTCTCATCCATGTTTCTTTGTTTCCATTTCCTCTCCCTGAGAAGCAAGGAAAAATGCCATCTGGTGAGGGTAAAAAGCATTAAAATTTCAAAAATAGTCTCTGGTATATGTTTCAAATACACACAATTCTATGATATACCTCCTGTAAATTGCATTATGTGCTCACTATCCAGAATCAAGTCTGTCCCTCACCACTTATTTCCCATTTATCTTCTTCTACATCTCTCACCCACTTTCCTTTGATGATCACTATACTGTTGTCTGATTCTATAAATTTTTTTTGTTCAACCACTTTACCTCTTTCATGAAGAACCCAAACTCCCCTTCCCTCTGACAGCTGTCTCTGTATGTACCAGTTTTGTTTTTATTTTTTAAATTTCATTCAACATTAGTGCAATGCTATGGTATTTGTTCCCTTATTTAATTCACTAGTAAAGACTGCCAGGTCCATCCATGCCATGGCAAAATGGTAAGATTTTCTTCCTTTCTACCTTATGAATGGGATGATTAATACCATAGTTTGCTGTGTATAACATGAACCCCCATTTTGGCCCAGCTTTCAGGGGGGACAACCCTTCTAATTGTTAAATTTAAATATTTGTTTATATTTAGATGTTTTTGTTTTATAAAAGTATTTTGGCATTTATTTTTGAATGTATTATGGCACAAAAAAATTTAAGGAGTGAATAATACAACACACAAGAATAGGTACTTGAAGACTTCTGCCAAGATGGAGGCATAGGTGGAGACGCCATGCCTCCTCTCACAACCAAGTTTAGAGACAACTAAATATTAGCAACAGAAAACATAGTCAGAACACGGAAAATTGAACTTTTTGGAAGTCTGATAACAACAAATTCTTCAGCCTGACAGGTAAGAGGGGTGAAACCAGCAGCTGTCAGTGTGGGGTTGCACAGAAAAACTCGGTCAGATGGACTTGGGCCTGCAGAACCCAGGCGCAGGGTTGGACCTAGTAAGCAACTCAGCGAGCAACCGTGGGGAAACAGGGAGGGAGCAGGGCTGCGGGTTGACTGTGGTTGTGCTTTTGTGTGCAGATAGACAAGCGAGGGAGGAGGTGGTGATACTACAGGACTGAGCAGGCCCCACGGTGAGCGGCAGCAGAGGGCGCCGCCATTTCCCCGCTCTGACCCCGCCTCCACATACAACGTCATAACCCAGCCACCTGAGTGGCCCAGCCCTGGTGAACCACCTAAGGATCTGCTCCTCACCCAGCTGTGAGAAACAGCAGAGAGGGTCGCCATTTCCCCACTCTGACCACGCCCCCACATACAGCATCACAACCCAGTGACCTGAGAGTCCAAGGCTCTGCTCCTCATACTTAATGGACACGAACAGACCAAAAATGGCTCAAGAAGATCTCAAATCCCCAGAGCCTATATATCTAAGCGATGAAGAAATAGCAAAATTCTCAGATGCACAGTTTAAAACACTGGTCATCAGGATCCTCATAGAACTGGTTGATTATAGCCACAAATTAGACAACCATATGAAAATGAAACTAATTGAAATGAATGAAATTGCACAGAAAATCAATAGCGATGAAAAGGAAACTGGGACTCAAATCAATGGAGTGGACCAGAAGAAAGCAAATAATGGCCAAACAGAAAAGAGTGAAGAAGCAAGAATTCAAAAAAATGAGGAGAGTCTTAGGAACTTCCAGGACATCTTTAAACGCTCCAACATCCGAATTATAGGGGTACCAGAAGGGGGAAAGGCACAGCCACCAGTGGAAAACTTATTTGAACAAATAATAAAGGAGAATTTCCCCAATCTGGCAAAGGAAATAGACTTCCAGGAAATTCAAGAAGCTCAGAGAGTCCCAAAGAAGTGGGACCCAAGAAGGAACACATCAAGACACATCATCATTACATTAGGCAAGATTAAAATGAAGGAGAGAGTCCTAGAAGCAGCAAGAGCTAAGGGGACAGTCACCTACAAAGGAGTCCCCATTAGACTGTCAGCGGATTTCTCAAAAGAAACCTTCCAGGCAAGAGGGGGCTGGAAAGAGGTATTCCAAGTCATGAAATCCAAAGACCTACAACCAAGATTGCTCTATCCAGCAATACTTTCATTTAGAATGGAAGGACAGATAAGGTGCTTCTCAGATAAGATCAAATTCAAGGAGTTCATCATCACCAAGCCCTTATTATATGAAATGCTAAAGGGACTTATCGAAGAAAAAGAAGTTAAAGAAACATGAACAGTGAAAGGACAACAAACTCACAGTTATTAACAATCACATCTAAAACAAAAGCAATCTAAGCAGACAGCTAGGTCAGGAGTGGAAACATAGAAATGAAGATCTCAAGGAGGGTTAGCAACAGGGGAGTGGGAGGAGGAGAAGGGGGGAGAAGGTACAGAAAATAAGTAGCATAGACAGTAGATAGAAAATAGATGAGGGGGCAAGAATAGCATGGGAAGTATAGAATCTAAAGGATTTGAGACACATGGTCATAAACTAAAGGGGGGTAATGGTGGGGATGGGGGGGTAGGGTGGAGGGGAATGAAGGGGGGAATAGAACAACTGTAACAGCATAATCAATAAAAAAATTTAAAAAAAAAGAACAGGTACTTGATATTTCCGGTACTACTTGTTTATAATGCTCAGCCTTATTTTCCCCTCAAAAATGTGAGCAATACAGTGTGCATTATACATGACAAAATACTGGGTATGTAACACTTTGAACAAAATAAGAGTTTGGAAACCTGCTCTCTTTCAGCACTTATCAAGGCACAATGTTGTCTTGGCATAAGCAGCCCCATAGCACATGGTGAGTAAAGGCATTTTGTTTTTCTCTGCTTTATATTATGGTGATTGACTCAACTTGGTCTCCCAATAAACTCTCTGTTTAACGTCCTATTTTGAGGCCATCTCAGAATCGGAAAGCTGCCCCTATGGTATCAGAGCTCATTATCTTCTTCCCCACCTGCCTGGAGCCCCACTGCACTTAGGCCAGAAAAGAAGCTGCAGGGTAGGCAGCTGGGCGAGTTCCACAAGCCACGCATGACTTCCCAGGCCAGGAAAATGGCTGCTTCCAGAACAGGGGAAGATGGTGGTCTGCACAGGTCAGTTCCTTGGCTGGGCTGCTTGATTTCCCACTTGGACTAGGTTCTGCCCCTCCATTTGCTCCTGGCCGCTGGTGCTGACCTTTTCCAAGAAGTCGGAATGCGACTTCTCTGCTGCTGGACTCCTGGTGAAGAGAAGCCCTGGACCAAGCAGTGAGCAGCCCCACTGTCCCCGGGCATCTGTTGCTGTTCCTGCTCACAGCTCTGCCTTGACATGCTGGCGATCCTGGGACAGGCTGACCCAGTCCCAGGTGTACACATGGGGTCCGCGGTTGTCCATGGAAATCTTAGGCAGAAGGTGGTGCGGGAGCGATTTGGAAAGGCCCAAGGTTGGGGGGTCTGAACCTCAGACAGTCCAGGGGGTGCCCCATGACCCAGCATCCTGCAGGGAGCAGAGGGAGGCCTGCTTCCCCTGGACTCTCCTTGGTGTGAGTAGAGGAAGAGAGGACTAAGAAGAGGACTGTTGCTCTTTGTAATTACAGAAAGCTGACCATTCTTATCTGTTGTGGTGCGTATTATCTTTTTTCACTAAGTGCAAAACTGCAGTGCAAGGAAAATGAAAGCTCAGAAGAAAATGAAGGCGAATTGCAGAACACTGGTTGCTGAGAGAAGCTGCTCAACTCCTGTATACAGTGTTTAGTTTCCTATCAGCACAGACTTTGAAAGTAAGTTTCAATGATGAGGTTTTAGAAATTTGACCATTTAAAAATGTTAAGTTAAAAGTGGTTAGATCTACTACTTAAAACATTAATACAGATGACCTTTTGAAAGCAGATTATAGAACAGTGTGGTTTAATATTTCACGTTCTCATTCCATAATAAAAATAAGTTTCAAATAATGTGCCAAAATGGAAGCCTTCAGTGTATTGGATTAGTATTTTTAAGGTAATACCTAAGGATACAGTCTATGTATATTTTAATGAAAAGTTGTCTTAAATCTCATCTTTATTATTTTCAGGTGTCAAAGGTAGTAAGCGTTTCAGTGATATTAGCATTGGGGAAATCCTTCAGTATACTTTGGGTCAGAGCCACTAATGAAGCAAGACTTATTGAAAAAGTGACCCTTTCATTGCTTCTCGGCCTTTTGGCTGAGATCAAGGGTATTATGTTATTATCAGTTTAATATCTGACAGACGCATCCTCTCTCCGAAGACATTATCTTAAATGGAATTTTGGAGCTGTCAAGTGGAATACGAGCTTGCTATGTCCACTCCGAGCATCGACCTGGTATTGTGGTACTTCTGGAAATGGTGCACTGCCTTGGGGACACAAAAAAAGTGACCTTTTAATGTTACAACTTCAATTACTGTACTCGATGTTTGAAATCGAGTGTCCTTGTGGTGGAGCCATTACCTTTTAAGAATTGTGCTTAGTACCTGTAGATGATTGAAAATTAAGTAATAAAATGGTGAATTTTCTTTTGATTGATAGTTTTCATTTTGTGGATGGCATTCTTCACTTAAACATCGTGTTTTTTCTCTAGCATTGAACATAAGAGAGTATGAAAATAATTTTGAAAGGACCAAGTATTACATGATATTTGTGGCAGGTAGTTTTTATTAACCAAACTTAGTCATTTGTGGAAGTCCAATAGGAATTTATAGTAGATGCTGCTAGATTATTAGCATATTTTAACATGGAAAGTCTGCATTTTCCAGTTGATATTTAGTGTTATTATTGTTGCAGTTTAATTTTGTCTTAGGATTTATGAAATTTGAAACTCAGAGTAATGAAAAGAAGGTGTTTTTGGCAGTTAATGAGCTTTCTTAAAGCTCTTAGATTTGTTTTAAAACTGTTGCTAAAAAATTGCCCTGGTATATTTAATATGATTACTTTTGTGCATTTTCCGTGCATTCTGTCATTGAGAGTGTTATAGAAATGGTAAAGAGATGAGTGCAGAAAAAACTTGGGGACATATTTTGAAAGTATTTTTAAATTATAATGTTTTTAGCTATATTTTGTATTGTTTGCTTCTTGGTAGCAAAGGAGGTACACAGTACCTGTATATTTGTGAAATAAATGTGGTATAGCTTGAAATGTAAACATAGGTGAGTTACAAGGATGTAATATCCACTTTCTATTTGTGTCAAAATACTCTTGATATAAATACAGTAGTTGCTTGATAATAGGCCAAAAAGAAAGGAAAAAGAGCAGACAATCACTTTTTGGCTTGTATTAAAGTATTGTATTCTAATGTGCATTATATCAATCATATATTTCACTTTTCGTAGAAGAAACATTTTGAAGAAAATATTTTAGTTGGACTGTGACCTTGAAGTGGAAACATACTTGGGCACTCTTATTTGTAGATGAAAAAACAGGCTCAAAGAAATGAAGTGTTTTTCATAGTTGGTTACTAATTCAGTATTAGAATGCATGTTTTGTTTTACCCTCAGTCTAGTGCTCTCTCTGTTTGGAGGTACTATGAATTGGAATATTCCTCAAATCAGGTCCCTTACTGTCCTTTAAACTAGAGAGTGGCTTTCACACTTTTCTTTTGAACAGATTATGCAGGGCGCAACTTAAAAATCACTACTCAAGGGAATAGAAATCAATACATACAATACCTGTGACTCAAAAATTTCATTATATCCCAGTGCTAATATAGTGTTAGTATTAGGTAAAGAGTATGCACAGTAGGTTTTAAAGAAATTTTTATACTACCATAGCTTTAGGTTTACAGGAAGGTTGTGAATTCCCTTCTACCTCATACTCAATTTCCCCTTATTTTACATTAGTGTGGGACATTTGTCAGAATTAATGAACCAATACGGATGCATTATTAACTGAAGTCTATAGTATTCTCATGTTTTCTTAGTTTTTGCCAAATGTCCCTTTTCTGTCCCAGGATCCCATCCTGGATACATTGAAGTGTGAAATGTTTGAATATTTCTTACTAAGTTCTACTGGTGTTAGAAGAGAACTCTGAATGCAGATGATTTAAAATATCCAAGTAATGAGAGGCTCAGGAAATATGGAATATTTTTTCTCTGCTAGTACTTTTGTGTAATCATATGGATGGAAAACAAAACCTAATTAACTTAGGTTTTGTTTTCCTACTTCTACAGAAGTAGGCATCATTGTGCATAGTGGAAGCAGAACTGTGTTTTAATGCCCCTGTTGGTCCTGATTAATTAACTGTGCCATGCTGAGCATGGCAGTCAGTCATTTCCCAGCCCTTTTTTTTTTTGCAAAGGTTGTATAACATGATTATTTTTATTTAATTATTGTTCAAGTACAGTTTTCTGTCTTTTACTGCCAGCCCAGCCTACCCCCTCCCAGTGCTCCCCACCTCCCTCCTATTTCTACACCCCTTAGTTTGTCCTTACACTAGTTCCTGTGAATCCTTCCCCTTTTCCCCCTGTATTTCCCTCCCCTCTCTTCTCTGGTTACTGTAGCCTGTTCTCTATTTCAGTGTCCGTGTTTTTATTTTGCTTGCTTGTTCCATGTGTTGTTTAGCTTCCTTTTAAAGGTGAGATCATATGGTACTTGTGTTTCAATGCCTGACTTATGTTACTCAGCATATTTTCCAGTTCCATCCATACTGTTGCAAAGGGTAGGAGGTCCTCCTTTCTTTCTGCTTCATAGGATTCCATTGTGTATATGTACCATAATTTTTTGATCCATTCATTTACTGATGACACCTAGGTGGCTTCCAGCACTTGACTATTGTAAATTGTGCTGCTATGAACATTGGGGTGCATAGGTTTTCTTGGAATGGTGTTTTAGGATTCTTAGCATATAATCCAAGCAGTGTAATTGCAGGGTCAAAAGGCAGGTCCATTTTGCTTTTCTGAGAAAATTTCATACTGTTTTTTTTGTTGTTGTTTTTTATTTAGTTATTTTTAAAAATATTTTATTTATTTATTTTTAGAGAGAGGTGAAGGGAAGGAAAAAGAGTGGGAGAGAAACATCAAGGTGTGGTTGCCTCTCATGTCTCCCTAATGGGGACCTGGCCTGCAACCCAGGCATGTGCCGTGACTGGGAATCAAACCAGTGACCCTTTTCATCACAGGCGCGTGCTCAGTCCACTGAGCTACATCAGCCAGGGCTATGTAGTTATTTTTCAAGTACAGTTTTCTATCTATTTCTCCCATCCCAGCCCGCCCCGCCCTGTGCTCCCCACCTCTCTCCCATTTCCAACCCCTTTAGTTCTTGTCCTCGTGTCCTTCATACTTGTTGCTCCAAGTCCCTCCTCTTTGTTCCCCTTAAGTTTCCTCCCCTTTCCCCTCTGGTCACTGTCCCCCTATTCTCTGTTTCAGTATATTTTGTTTTTATTCTGCTTGCTTGTTTGTTTTGTTGTTTAGCTTCCTCTTAAAGGTGAGATCATATGATATTCGTCTTTCAACACCTGGCCCATTTCACTCAGCATAATGCTTTCCAGTTCTATCCATGTTGTTGCAAAAGGAAGTGGCTCCTTATTTCTCTCTGCTGCATAGAATTCCATTGTGTATATGTACCAAAATTTTTTGATCCATTCATTTACTGATGGGCACCTAGGTTGCTTCCAACTCCTGGCTATTGTAAATTGTGCTGCTATGAACATTGTGGTGCATAGGTTCTTTGAAATTGATGTTTTAGGATTCTTGGGATATAATCCTAGCAGTGGAATTGCTGGGTCAAAAGGCAGGTCAATTTTTATTTTTCTGAGAAAATTCCATACTGTTTTCCATAGAGGTTGTACCAGTCTGCAATCCCACCAACAGTGAACTAAGGACCCCCTTTCCCCACAACCTCTCCAACATTTGTAGTTTGTTGTATTGTTTATGACAGCCATCCTGACTGGTGTAAAGTGGTATCTCATATTGGTTTTAATTTGCATCTCTCTGATAGCTAACGATATTGAGCATTTCTTCATGTGTCTCTGGATATTCTGTATGTCCTCCTTGGAGAAGTGTCTGTTCAAGTCCTTTTCCCATTTTTTAATTGGGTTCGATGTCTTCCTAGAGTGGAGTCGTGTAAGTTCTTTGTATATTTTGGAAATTAAACTTTTGTCTGAGGTATCATTGGCAAATATGTTTTCCCATACAGTTGGTTGTCTTTTTAATTTAATACTGTTTTCTTTAGCCATGCAGAAGCTTTTTATTTCGATGAGATCCCATTTTTTAATTATTTCCTTTATGTCCCTTCCTCTAGGGGACATATCGGTAAAAATGTTGCTGCGAGAAATATCTGAGATTTTCTTTCCAATGTTCTCCTCTAGGACCTTAATGGTGTTACAGCTTATATTTAAGTCTTTCATCCACCTTGGATTTATTTTGCTGTATGGTGTATGTTTGAGCTCAAGTTTCATTTTTCTGCAGGTAGCTGTTCAGTTCTCCCAACACTATTTGTTTAAGAGGCTATCTTTACTCCATTTTATGTTACTGTCCTCTTTGTCAAATATTAATTGACTGTAGAGAGTTGGGTTGATTTCTGGGTTCTCTGTTATGTTCATTGGTCTATGTGCCTTTTTTTATGCCAGTGCCTGGCTGTTTTGATTACAGTGGCCTTGTAATACAGTTTGATATCAGGCATTGTGATCCCTCCTACTTTGTTCTTCTTTCTCAAAAGTGCAGGTGCTATTCAGGATCATTTATGGTTAAATATAAATTTTTGAAGTGTTTGTTCTATGTCTGGGAACTATGCCATTAGTACTTTATTAGGTGTTGCATTGAATCTGTATATTGCTTTGGGTAGTATGGACATTTTGATGATATTAATTCTTCCAATCCATGAACAAGGTATATGTTTCCATTTGTTTCTGTCTTCCCTGATTTCTTTCTTCAGTGATGTGTAGTTTCTGCATACAGGTCTTTTATCTCTTTGGTCAGGTTTATGCCCAGATATTTTATTTTTCTTTTTGCTAAATCGAATGGGATTTTTTTCATGATTTCTGCTTCTGCTGATTCATTGTTAGTATACAAAAAGGCCTTTGATTTCTGGATATTGACTTTGTATCCTGCTGTTTTGCCAAATTCATTAATTAGTTCAAGCAGTTTTTTGGTAGAGTCTATAGGATTTTCCATGTACACTAACATGTCATCTGTAAACAGTGACAGTTTTGTTTCCTGCTTTCCTATTTGGATGCTTTTTATTTCCTTTTCTTGCCTAATTGCTGTTGCCAAATCTTCCAAAACTATATTGGGTAGAAGTGGTGACAGTGGACATCCTTGTCTTGTTCCAGATTTTAGTGGAAAAGCTTTCAATTTTTTCCCATTGAGTATGATATTACCTGTAGATCTGTCATATATGGCATTTATTATATTGAGGAATGCTCCCTCAACTCCCACTTTGCTGAGTGCTTTTTAAAAATATATATATGTATATATATATTTATTTATTTATTTAATCTTTAGAGGGGAAGGGAAGGAGAGAGGGAAACATCAATGTATGGTTGCCTCTAGTGCGTCCCCTGCTGGGAACTGGCCGCCAGGGAACTGGCTTGCAACCCAGGCATGTGCCCTAACTGGGAATTGAACCGAGATCCTCTGGTTCGCATACCTGTGCTAAATCCACTGAGTCACACCTGAGTGTTTTTAACATAAATGGCTCTTGTACCTTATCAAAACCTTTTTCTGCATCTAGTGATATCATGTGGTTTTTATCTTTGCTTTTGTTTATGTGATGTATTACATTTACTGATTTTTGAATGTGAACTATCCTTGCATCCCTTGGATGCATACCACTTCATCATGGTGTATGATCTTTTTAATGTATTATTGGATGCAATTTTCCAATATTTTGTTGAGAATTTTAGCATCTATGTTCATCAGCGATATTGGCCTGAAGTTCTGTTTCTTTTGTTTGTCTCTATCAGGTTTTGAAATTAGGATGATGCTGGCTTCATAAAAAGTATTTGGAAGATTTCCACCCTTCTGGATTTTTAAAAATAGTCTGTGAAGAATAGGGGTTAGCTCTTCCTTAAATGCTTTGTAGAATTGGTATCCTGTGATACCATCTGGTCCAGGACTTTTGTGTGATGGGAGATTTTTTGATTACTGCTTCAATTTCTTTTGATGTTATTAGTGTGTTCAGATTTTGTTTCTTTTTCATCAAGTTTTGGTAGATTATATTTTTCTAGAAATGTGTCCATTTCCCCTAGGTTTTCAAATTTCTTGGTGTGCAGTTCTTCATAGTAATTTCTTACAATCCCTTCTCTTTCTGTGGTATCAGTTGTAATCTCTCCTCTTTCATTTCTGATTGTGTTTTTTGAGTTTTCTCTCTTCTTTCCTTAATGAGCCTACTTAAAGGCTTGTCTATTTTGTTTATCTTTTCAAAGAAACAACTCCTGGATTCATTGATCCTTAGAATTGTGCTTTTAGTCTCTATGTCATTTAGTTCTGCTCTGTTCTTGGTTATTTCCATCCTTCTGCTTTCTCTGGGCTGTCTTTGTTGTTGTTCCTCGAGTTCTTACAGGCGCACGGTAACGTTGTTTGTTTGAAATGTTTCTATCTTCTTTAGATAGGCCTGTATTGCTATAAACTTCTCTCTTAGGACTGCCTTTGCTGTGTCTCATAAGCTTTGGGTTGTTGTGAGTTCATCTTCATTTGTTTCCAGAAACTTTTTGATTTCCTCCCTAATTTCATTCTTGACCCATTCGTTGCTTAATAGCATATTATTCAGTGTCCATAATTTGGGGTGCTTTGGGTTTTTTTCTCTGGGGTTGGTTTCCAAGTTCAGTACATTGTGGTCGGAGAAGATGCTTGGTATGATTTCAATTTTCTTGAATTTGTTGAGGCTCGTTTTGTGTCCTATCATGTTGTCTATTTTTGAAAATGTACAATGTGGATTTGAAAAGAATGCATATTTAGCTTCTTTGGGATGAAGGGCTCTCTATATATCAGTTAAGTCCATTTCATCTAGAGTGTTGTTTAATGCCACAATATCTTTGTTGATATTTTGTTTGGAAGATCTGTCCATTTTTTATAGTGGGGTGTTAAAATCTCCTACTATAATTGTGTTGCTGTCAATATCTTTCTTGAAGTCTTCTAAGATTTTCTTGATATATTTCGGTGCTCGTATGTTAAGTGCATATATATTTACAATGTTAATGTCTTCTTGGTAGATTCTTCTGTTGAGTATTATGAAGTGACCTTCTGGGTCCCTTTTGTGGCCCTCTTTTTGAAGTCTATTTTTTCTAAGACGAGAATTGCTACCCCAGCTTTTTTTTCTTGTCCATTTGCTTGGAAAATTTGTTTCCAGCCTTTCACTTTTAGTCTGTGATGGTCTTTTGTCCTGAGGTGCGTCTCTTGTAGGCAGCATATGTGTGGGTCATGCTTTCTTATCCATGACGCTATTCTGTGTCTTTTGATTGGAGCATTTAATCCATTTACATTTAAGGTTATTATTGATAGGTACTTATTTATTGCCATTTTTGTACCTGTGTTCCTCTCTGTCTGTCTCTTTTCCTTCCTTTCCTTAAAGCAGACCTTTTAGTATTTCTTGTAGAGCTGGCTTGGTGGCAGCAAATTCTTTTAGACTTCTTTTGTCTTGGAAGCTCTTTATTTGGCCTTGTATCTTGATTGAGAGCCTTGCTGGGTAAAGTAGCCTTGGTTGTAGGCCTCTGTTTCTCATTACTTGGAATATTTCTTGCCAATCTCTTCTTGCTTGGAATGTTTCCATTGAGAAGTCAGTGGCTAACCTTATTGGGATGCCCTTGTATGTTATTTCTTTTTTCTCCCTTGCTGCCTTTAAGATTCTCTGTTTGTCTTGGAATTTTGCCATTTTAATGATGATGTGTCTTGAAGTGGGCCTCTTTGGGTTCCTCTTGAATGGCACTCTGTGTGATTCCTGGATTTGTGTGACTTTTTCTTTTGTCAAATTAGGGAAATTTTCTCTCATTACTCTTTCAAATATGTTTTCTATCCCTTGTTCTTCTTCTTCTCCTTCTGGTATTCCTATTATTTGGATATTATTACGTTTCATATTGTCTTATATTTCTCTTAATTTCTCTTCATTCTTTCTGAGTTTCTTTTATTTTTCCTGATCTTTCTGGGAGATGCTTTCTACTTTGTCCTCCAACTCTCTAATCCGATCCACCGCCTCATCAATTCTACTTTTGGAACTTTCTACTATGTTCTTCAATTCAGAAATTGTATTCTTCATTTCCTCTTGTCCTTTGCTGATATTTTCTATTTTTTTCATGTTGATATAATTTTCAGTGAGATCACTGTAGCTCTCCTGTAGTTTCTGGTAGCTCATTGTGAGCTCTTTGAACTTTGTAATAACCAGAGCTTTGAATTCACTATCTGGTATTTGATTAACCTCTATTTCATCTAACATTCTTTCTGAAGTTTCTGCTATTTCTTTCATTTGGGGATTGTTTCTTTGTCTTCCCATTGTTTGTGAGACTCTTCTTGTTAGCCTCAGCTTCTAAAATTGATCTGTTCTGACTTTCTGGGTTTATGTTGTTAACCTCTGTGGTATAATACCTGTGAATTTCAGTGCTGCAGACTCCTTCAGGTATCTTGATGTTCTCCATTTCCACCTACTCCTTTTATTGTGTATGTGTAATCAGTTGAAAGGGAAGTCAAAGTGGTTTATGACAGCAGAAAGGTATTTCATGTTATTTACAGTCTCAGCTGGTAGAGAGGAGATAGGAAATTTTTAGGCTATATATAGTGTTAACCGTATTCTTCAGCCCAACTTGCCACTTTTATGAAAAGATGGACAAAAGATAAGCCTTTTGTTGGGGAGGGAAGTCTTGTTAGTTGGAACTAGAAAGCAATGAGGTTGCAGACCATCAGATTTTGAGGTAAGGTGAGTGTAAGGAGCAGTAAATATGTGTAGTGTGTGAGTAAATAGAGTTAATCACTACAGTAATAGAATTCAGGGACCTGTACAATGGGCTAAGATCCGGGAGATGTGTTGTGAAGTATTTACTGTTGTATAATCAGGTATTATTTACACTAATATTAGAGAAGCACTGCTATGTTAGCTGTCTGAGTAGGGGGTGTAGAGCTTTATGTAGTGTGCTAAAGGAAAACAAGTTTTGTGGAGTATAGAAGATTAGCAAAGCATTGTGAAGGAAAGAATAGGGTGAGCCTGTCTAATAATACAATATAACTACTCAAGACTGAGAAACTTATACAGAAAGAGGAGGAATACAGGAATACTATTAAAATATAAAAGAAGTGAGAGAGAGGAAGGAAGATGGCATTGGAGTAAGACGGAATGGATTCTAGCTCCCACACTCGTGGGTGAAAATCCTGGCAGATCTATAGAAAAGCAGCACACTAATCCATCAGTTACCCAGCATTTGTGAAATTAAAAGAACAGAGACTGTGTTGGACGCTGAAACACCAGAAAGCGGCAGGTCAGTGGGGTTTCGGGGACCAGAGTAAAGACAAAGCAGCAGTGGGGGCTGGCGCCCCAGGCCAGGTGGCCCTGGTGCTGCTTCTAAGGTCGGGGTCCAGAGCCATCAGTCTGAGACCAATACCAGAGAGGTCTACCACAGGAGCTTGGGTACCCAGCGGCCCCAGTGGCCACCAGCGTGAGACAGCAGCTCCCCTACTTCCCGTATAAGCAAAACTGGACAACACCGGGCAGAGACATGTCTGCTTGCCGCCTTGCATTTTTGGGGAGGGGTACAAAGACACAGGGCCCAGTTCAACTGCAGACTCTGTGATTGCAAGCCTGGGAGAATCCAGAGACGCATTGGCCTCACGGGTCTGGTTGGGGACTGAGCGGGAATAAGAGACAGGCTGTCTGGAGAGTTTCGTTTTTTTTATTGAAAGTGGACTGAGGTGTTCTCCTGCCAGAGCAGCTTGGCTTGCTTCCTATCCAGTCTTGCAGCGAGCCAGGGGGAAAGCGGAGGCATTTGGGGACTAGCCACAGGACTGGGAAGCGCCCTGCCAGTTACTCTGGGTCCCAGAAGGCCTGGTGGAAGCGGAGGCCTCTGAGCCACCACCAGAGGACTGGGAAGCCCACAGCCCTTTACGGAGGTTCCAGAAGGATGAGCACGCGGGCGCAGAGAGTTCGGGGCTGGCGCCACAGGACAAAGAAGCTCTGTGCGGGTTTCTGCTCGCAGGCACGGGCGGGGCTCGGAGACTTCAGGGCAGCGCCTAAGGTCCAGGGAAGCACATTGCCAGATTCTTGCCCGCACTGGCGCAGAGATCTTTGGGCCGGTGCTACTGAACTGGGAAGCGCCAGACGGTTTCTCACCTGAGCGGAGGGCGCAGAGAACTCTGGGCTGCCGCCATTAGGATTGGGAAGTGCTTTGGGGCCGGCGCCGGAGGACCGGAAAGCGCAGGTTGCGCAGTCCCGGACTTCCCCGGGAATGTGCCCGGCAAGTGTGCAGGTAACCACACCCCAATCTGGTAGCCTGGATGGTGCGCCACTTGCGCCGGCATCCCAGCACACAGAGAGATCCTGCTATAACTAGAAAAACCAGTCTGGACAGTTTGAAACCAACAAAAGAAGGGTTTCTCTGTTGTTATTGTTTGTTTGGGTTTTTTTTTTTTGCTGTTTGCTTGTTTGTTTTTGGGGGTTTTAAAAATTTTTTATGTTTTTTAATCCTTTTTTTTTAGTAACTTTTTTGTGCATTAGTTTAGTAACCTTATATATATATTTTTAATTTTATCACTGCTTTATCTTTCTATACTTTGTTCCTCTCCTTCCATTTTCCCTGTTTTAGTCCTTCTCCCTTTCCTCTTAAACTCATTGCTTTCGCATCCCCTCTCCTGCCTTTTTGTTTGATTGTATGTTGCTTCATTTCCTTTTACCCGCAAGAGACACAAACAACTAGAAACTGTGAAAGGACCAGAATGGGACCCGAAGAGGGGGCATCTCAACAGTAGAGACAGAGAAACAAACTTCACCTTCCTATAGCAGAGAAGCCACGAGGAGATGTATATTTTTTCATTATTTTCACCTCTTTTATATTTTAATAATATCTCTGTATTCCTCCTCTTTCTGTAGAGGCCTCTTAGTCTCGAGTAGATATATTGTATTATTAGACAGGCTCCCCCTGTCCTTTCCTCCACAGTGCTTCGCTAACCCTCTAAACTACACACCACTTGTTTTCCTTTAGCACACTACCTAAAGCACTATACCCCCTACTCAGACAGATCACATAGAGATTGTTATACGAGTGCTGCTCTAATATTAGTGTAAATAATACCTGATCTATACAACAGTAAATACTTCACAACACATTTCCCGGATCTTAGCCCATTGTACTGGTCCCTGAATTCTATCACTGTAGTGGTTAACTCGATTTGCTCACACACCACACCTATTTACCAATCCTTACACTCACCTTACCTCAAAATCTGACCATCTAAAACCTCACTGCTTTCTAGTTACAACTAACAACCTTCCCTCCCCAACAAAAGGCTTATCTTTTGTCCATCCTCTCGTAAAAGTGTCAAGTTGGGCTGAAGAATACGGTTAATACAATATACACTCTAGAGATCGCCTATCTCCTCTCTACCAGCTGTGACTGTAAATATCATAAAAAACTCTTATACTGTCATAAACCAGTTTGCCTCCTCCTACAACTGATTACACATACACAATAAAAGGAGTAGGTGGAAACAGAGAAAGAACATCAAGATACCTGGAGGAGCCTGCACCACTGAAATTCACAGGCAGTATACCACAGAGGTTCACAGCATAAAACCAGGGAGTCAGAATAGATCAATTTTTGAAGATGAGGCCAACAAGAAGAGTCTCACAAACAATGGGAAGACAAAGACACGATCCACAAATAAAAGAAAAAGCAGAGGCTTCAGAAGAATGTTAGTTGAAATAGAAGCTAATCAACTAACAGTGAATTCAAAGCACCGGTAGTCACGAAGTTCAAAGAGCTCACAATGAGCTACCAAAAACTACAGGGGAGTTACAATGATCTCACCACAAACTATATTAACATGAAAAAGGAAATAGAAACTATTAGCAAGGGACAAGAGGAAATGAAGAATACAATTTCTGAATTGAAGAACATAGTAGATAGTTACAAAAGTAGGATAGAAGAGGCGGAGGATAGGATTAGCGAGCTGGAGGACAAAGTAGAAAGCATCTTACAGAAAGAGCAGGAAAATGAAAAGAAACTTAGAAAGAATGAAGAGGGATTAAGAAAAATACAAGACAATATGAAACGTAATAATATCCAAATAATAGGGATACCAGAAGGAGAAGAAGAAGAACAAGGAATAGAAAATATATTTGAAAGAGTAATGAGAGAAAATTTTCCTAATTTGATGACAAAAAAGTCACACAAGTCCAGGAATCACAGAGAGTCCCAATCAAGAGGAACCCAAGGAGGCCCACTTCAAGACACATCATCATCAAAATGGCAAAATGCCAAGACAAAGAGAGAATCTTAAAGGCAGCAAGAGAGAAAAAAAGAAATAACATACAAGGGAGCTCCAATTAGGTTAGCTACTGACTTCTCAATGGAAACACTCCAAGCAAGAAGAGAATGGCAAGAAATATTTCAAGTAATGAGAACCAGAGGCCTACAACCAAGGCTACTTTACCCAGCAAGGCTCTCAATCAAGATAGAAGGCCAAAAAAAGAGCTTCCAAGATAAAAGAAGTCTAAGAGAATATGTCTCCACCAAACCAGTCCTACAAGAAATACTAAAAGGAGTACTTTAAGGAAAGGAAGGAAAAGTGAGAGACAGAGAAGAACACAGGTACAAAAATGGCAATGAATAAATATCTATCAATAATAACCTTAAACATAAATCGATTAAATGCTCCAATCAAAAGACACAGAATAGCTGAATGGATAAGAAAGCATGACCCTCACATATGTTGCCTATAAGAGACCCACCTCAGGATAAAGGACCATGACAGACTAAAAGTGAAAGGCTGGAAACAAATTTACCAAGCAAACGGACGAGAAAAAAAAGCTGGGGTAGCAATTCTTATATCAGACAAAATAGAATTCAAAAAGAGGACCATAAAGAGAGACCCAGAAGGTCACTTCATAGTACTCAAGGGAAGAATCCACCAAGAAGACATTAACATCGTAAATATACATGCACCCAACATAGGAGCACCCAAATATATCAAGAAAATCTTAGAGGACTTCGAGAATGATATTGACAGCAACACAATTATAGTAGGAAAATTTAACACCCCACTATAAAAAATGGACAGATCTTCCAAACAAAATATCAACAAAGATATTGTGGCATTAAACAACACCCTAGATGAAATGGACTTAACTGATATATATATAGAGAGCCCTTCATCCCAAAGAAGCTAAATACACATTCTTTTCAAATGCACATGGAACATTTTCAAAGATAGACTACATGATAGGACACAAAACGAGCCTCAACAAATTCAAGAAAATTGAAATCATACCAAGCATTTTCTCTGACCACAGGGATTGAAATTGGAAACCAACCCCAAAGAAAAAAACCCAAAGCACCCCAAATCATGGAGACTGAATGGTATGCTATTGAACAACCAATGGGTCAAGAATGAAATTAGGGAGGAAATCAAAAAGTTTCTGGAAACAAATGAAAACGAACTCACAACAACCCAAAACTTATGGGACACAGTGAAGGCAGTCCTGAGAGGGAAGTTTATAGCAATACAGGCCTATCTAAAGAAGGTAGAAACATTTCAAACAAACAACCTAATCCTACGCCTACAAGAACTCGAGGAACAACAACAAAGACAACCCAGAGCAAACCGAAGGAAGGAAATAACCAAAATTAGAGCAAAACTTAATGACATAGAAACTAAAAGCACAATTCTAAAGATCAATGAATCCAGGGGTTGGTTTTTTGAAAAGATAAACAAAATAGACAAGCCTTTAAGTACGCTTATCAAGGAAAGAAGAGAGAGGACTCAAAAAACACAGTCAGAAATGAAAGAGGAGAGATTACAACTGATACCACAGAAAGAGAAGGGATTGTTAGAAATTACTATGAAGAACTGTAGGCCAAGAAATTTGAAAACCTAGGGGAAATGGAAACATTTCTAGAAAAATATAATCTACCAAAACTTGATGAAAAAGAAACAGAAAATCTGAACACACCAATAACAGCAAAAGAAATTGAAGCAGTAATCAAACCACTCCCATCACACAAAAGCTCTGGACCAGATGGTTTCCCAGGAGAATTCTACAAAGCATTTAAGGAAGAGTTAACCCCTATTCTTCACAGACTATTCCAAAAAATCCAGAAGGATGGAAAACTCCCAGATTCTTTTTATGAAGTCAGCATCATCCTAATTCCAAAACCAGATACAGACACAACAAAGCAAGAAAACTTCAGGCCAATATCGCTGATGAACATAGATGCTAAAATCCTCAACAAAATCTTGGCAAATCGCATCGAACAATATATCAAAAAGATCACACACCATGACCAAGTGGGATTCATCCCAGGGATGAAAGGACGGTTCAACATTCACAAATCAGTAAATGTAATTCATCACATTAACAAAAGCAAAGACAAAACCCACATGATCATATCAATAAATGCGGGAAAAGCTTTTGATAAGGTATAATACCCACTTATGATAAAACACTCAGCAAAGCGGGAATAAAGGGAGCATTCCTCAATATAATAAAGGCCATATATGAGAGACCTACAGCCAGCATCACACTCAATGGGCAAAAATTAAAAGCTTTCCCAGTAAGATCAGGAACAAGACAAGGATGTGCACTTTCACCACTTCTATTCAATATAGTTTTGGAAGTTATGGATACAGTGATTAGGCAAGAAAAAGAAATAAAAGGCATTCAAATAGGAAAGGAGGAAACAAAACTGTCACTGTTTGCAGATGACATGATAGTGTACATGGAAAATCCTATAGACTCTACTAAAAAACTGCTTGAACTAATTAATGAATTTGGCTAAACAGCAGGATACAAAGTCAATATCCAGAAATCAAAGGCCTTTTTGTATACTAACAATGAATCAGCAGAAGCAGAAATCATGAAAAAAATCCCATTTGATTTAGCAAAAAGAAAAATAAAATATCTGGGCATAAACCTAACCAAAGAGATAAAAGACCTGTAAGCAGAAAACTACACATCACTGAAGAAAGAAATCAGGGGAGACAGAAACAAATGGAAACATACACCATGTTCATGGACTGGAAGAATTAATATCATCAAAATGTCCATACTACCCAAAGCAATATACAGATTCAATGCAATACCTATTAAAGTACCAATGGCGTATTTCACAGACATAGAACAAACACTTCAAAAATTTATATGGAACCATAAACGACCCTGAATAGCAGCTGCTCTTTCGAGAAAGAAGAACAAAGTAGAAGGGATTACAATACCTGATATCAAACTGTATTACAAGGTCAGTGTAATCATAACAGCCTGGTACTGGAATAAAAACAGGCACATAGACCAATGGAACATAACAACCCAACTCTTTACAGTCAATTAACATTTGACAAAGGAGGCAATAACATAAAATGGAGTAAAGATAGCCTCTTCAACAAATGGTGTTGGGAGAACTAGACAGCTACATGCAAAAAAATGAAACTTGAGCACCAACTTATACCATACACCAAAACAAATTCAAAGTGGATAAAAGACTTAAATATAAGCTGTGACACTATTAAAGTTCTAGAGGAAAACATCGGCAGGAATATCTCAGATATTTCAGGCAGCAACATTTTTACTGATATGTCCCCTAAAGCAAGGAATATAAAGGAAAAAATAAACAAATGGGATCTCATCAAAATAAAAAGCTTCTGTGTGGCTATGGAAAACAGTATTAAATTAACAAGACAACCATCTGTATAAGAAAATATAGTTGCCAATGATACCTCAGACAAAGTTTTAATCTCCAAAATATACAAAGAATGTACACAGCTCCACTCTAAGAAGACATCCAACCCAATTAAAAAATGGGAAAAGGACTTGAACAGACACTTCTCCAAGGAGGACATACAGAATGTTCAGAGACACATGAAGAAATGCTCAATATAGTTAGCTATCAGAGAGATGCAAATTAAAACCACAATGAGATAACACTTTACACCAGTCAGGATGGCTATCATAAATAAAGCAACAAACAACAAATGTTGGAGAGGGTGTGGAGAAAAGGGGTCCTTAGTTCATTGTTGGTGGGATTGTAGACTGGTACAGCCATTATGAAAAACAGAATGGAATTTTCTCAGAAAATTAAAAATGGACCTTCCTTTTGACCCAGCAATTCCACTGCTAGGATTATATCCCAAGAATCCTGAAACATCAATTTCAAGGAACCTATGCACCACAATGTTCATAGCAGCACAATTTACAATAGCTAAGAGTTGGAAGCAACCTAGGAGCTCATCAGTAAATGAATGGATCAGAAAATTGTGGTACATATACACAATGGAATTCTATGCAGCAGAGAGAAATAAGGAGCCACTTCCTTTTGCAACAACATGGATAGAACTGGAAAGCATTATGCTGAGTGAAATAGGCCAGGTACTGAAAGACAAATACCATATGATCTCACCTTTAAGAGGAAGCTAAACAACAAAACAAACGAGCAAGCAGAAAAAAAAAACAAAGACACTGAAACAGAGAACAAGGGGACAGTGAGAAGAGGGGAGAAGGAAGGGAAGTTGAGGGGAAGAAGGGGAAGGTATTTGGAGGAAAAAATAGGAAGGACACAGGGATGAGAACCAAGGGGGGTGGAAATGAGAGGGAGGTGGGGAGCAAGATGTGGGGGAGGCTGGGATGGGAGAAATAGACAAAAAAGTGTACTCCAAAAATAACTAAATAAAATTAACTTAAAAAAATGAAACTTGAGCACCAACTTAAACCATACATCAAAACAAATTCAAAGTGGATAAAAGAATTAAATATAAGCCGTGACACTATTAAAGTTCTAGAGGAAAACATCAGCAGGAATATCTCAGTTATTACACACAGCAACATTTTTACTGATATGTCCCCTAGAGCAAGGAATATAAAGGAAAGTATAGACAAATGGGATCTCATCAAAATGAAAAGCTTCTGCATGGCTAATGAAAACCGTATTAAATTAAAAAGACAACCAACTGTATGCGAAAATATATTTGCCAGTGATACCTCAGACAAAGGTTTAATCTCCAAAATATACAAAGAACGTACACAGCTCAACTCTAAGAAGACATCTAACCCAATTAAAAAAATTGGAAAAGAACTTGAACAGACACTTCTCCAAGGAGGACATACAGAATGTTCAGAGACACATGAAGAAATGCTCAATATCGTTAGCTATCAGAGAGATGCAAATTAAAACCACAATGAGATAACACTTTACACCAGTCAGGATGGCTATCATAAACAAATCAACTAACAACAAATGTTGGAGAGGGTGTGAAGAAAAGGGGTCCTTAGTTCATTGTTGGTGGGATTGCAGACTGGTACAGCCATTATGAAAAACAGAATGGAATTTTCTCAGAAAATTAAAAATGGACCTTCCTTTTGACCCAGCAATTCCACTGCTAGGATTATATCCCAAGAATCCTGAAACATCAATTTCAAAGAACCTATGCACCACAATGTTCATAGCAGCACAATTTACAATAGCTAAGAGTTGGAAGCAACCTAGGAGCTCATCAGTAAATGAATGGATCAAAAAATTGTGGTACATATGCACAATGGAATTCTATGAAGCAGAGAGAAATAAGGAGCCACTTCCTTTTGCAACAACATGGATAGAACTGGAAAGCATTATGCTGAGTGAAATAGGCCAGGCATTGAAGGACAAATACCATATGATCTGACCTTTGACAGGAAGCTAATCAATAAAACATAAAAGGAAACAGAATAAAAACAAAGACAGTGAAATAGAAAACAAGTGGGCAGTGACCAGAGGGGAGAGGGAAGGAAATTTATGGGAAAAATGGGGAGGGATTTGAGCAACAAGTAAGAAAGAGACAGGGATGAGGACTCAGAAAGGGGGGAAGAAGGAGGGAGGGGAAAGACCGGCAGAAGGGGTGGGATGGGAGAAACAGACAGAAGGCTGTACTTGAAAAATAACTAAATAAAATTTATTTTTTAAAAAAGTGAAGGTCAAAGGTGAATAGGAAGGTCGAAATGAAATTTTTTTGGACTTAACGCGTTCTAATCTGACTGTCCCATACTGAGGAGCTCGAAGTTTTCCAGGATAGCTGGGAATGGCCCCATTTTGCAGGAAGCGGGTTTTCTGAAAGAAAGCTACCCATTCTAGTTATCCACTTGCTAGTGGGCTCACTTCTGTGACAGGGGAGTCCAGGGGTGTCTTAGAGGGCATGCAGTGATTTCAGCACAACTTTGAAGTATTTCTTCTTGACTTGAATTCTCAGGATTATGCTGCTGTGTGAGGCGTACTTTCACCAAGTCTGCCTGCAGTGTTTCAAGTGATGGGCAAATTTACTCTGCACAGAAGAGGGGGAAACGGATGGTTTTTCTGGTGATGAATAATGGATGGACAATTCTTTGAAGTGTGTTTCTAAAATTACATTCTCTCACAGGTTACAAAAAAACGCACGCGCTACTGAAGGACTTTTCTGCATGCGACTGTCTCAACACTAACACAGGAATACGTGGTCTATGAATGAAAAAGAGCAACTCTAACAGAGTTTTTGAAAAAGAGCTGTCTGAGGAGAAAGCCATGGCCTAGGTGGAATATGCATGTAGAAAGCCCCTGTGACCTTGAAAGCCTTTGAGAGGATCTGAGCGAATGTCCACACTAAAGTACCGTTACGTGCACCCTGGGGGACTCTCTTAGGATCCTATAATATGAAGGGGTTGATATTTTCCTGAGTTGGCTATCAATGAAAAAAATTCGTAGGAAGCGGGTCTTCTGCAGATGGACCCTCTGCCCTGTTCATTGCCTCAGGACAGGACTCCCGTCTGTGCAGGGCAAAACCAGGCGTCTCTCAGAGGGAATGCAGTGTCTCCAACCCTCTTCTGGGTTCTTCCTCCTGCAGGGAATTCTCAGCATAAGGGTTTCTCTATATAGTCTGTGACCTAGACCGCAAATGTTAAGGTGAAAGGTGAATAGCAAAGCTGAAATATAACTTTTTTGCTCTGTTAGTCTTCTACTCTGACTGTCCCATACTGACGAGCTTGAAGTTTTCCAGCATAGCAGGGAATGGACCCATTTCGTAACAAGCGGGTTTTCTGAAAGAAAGCTACCCATACATGTATGTTATCGACATGCCAGTGGACTCCCTTGTGTGACAGGGGTGTCCAGGGGTGTCTCAGAGGGCATGCAGTGATTTCAGCACAACTTTGAAGAATTTCTTCTTGATGGAATTCTGAGGAGTATGCTGCTGCGTGAGGCGTGCTTTCACCCAGTCTGCCTGCAGTGTTTCCAGTGATGGGCAGAATTAGTCTGCACAGAAGTTGGGTTAACGGATGGGGTCTTTGGTGATGTATACTGGATCGACCCCTTCTCTGAAGTGTCTCTCTAAAATTTCACTCTCTCACAGGTTACACAGGAAACGCCCTCTTAAACAACGTTTCTGCGTGCCACTGTCTCAACACAAACACAGGAATATGTGGTTTTTGATTCACAGAGCGAAACTCTACCAGAGTTTTTCAAATAGCACTGTCTGAGGAGGAAGCCATGCCCTAGCTGGAACACGCATGGAGAAAGCCCCTGTGACCTTGACAGAATTTGAGAAGGTCTGAGCAAATGTCCACACCAAAGTACCATTACAAGCACCCTCGGGGACTCCCCCAGGATCCTATAATATGAAGGGGTTGATATTTTCCTGAGTTGGCTATCAATGAAAAAATTCGTAGGAAGCGGGTCTTCTGCAGATGGACCCTCTGCCCTGTTCATTGCCTCAGGACAGGACTCCCGTCTGTGCAGGGGCAAACCAGGTGTCTCTCAGAGTGAATGCAATGTCTCCAACACACTTGTGGATTCTTCCTCCTGTAGGGAAATCTCAAGATAAGGGTTTCTCTATATACTCTGTGATCTTGAAGGCAAAGTGAAGGTTAAAAGTGAAAAAAAAAAGGCCAAAATATAATTTCTTTGCTCTGACAGCTTTCTCCTCTGACTGTCCCATACTGACGAGCTCGAAGTTTTCCAGCATAGCGAGAAATGGCCCCATTTCGCATGAAGCGGGATTTCTGAAAGAAAGCTACCCATACTTGTTATCGACATGACAGTGTGCTCACTTCTGTGACAGGGGAGTCCAGGGGTGTCTTAGAGGGCATGCAGTGATTTCAGCACAATTTTGAAGTATTTCTTCTTGACTTGAATTCTGAGGAGTATGCTGCTGTGTGAGGCGTGCTTTCACCAAGTCTGCTTGCAGTGTTTCCAGTGATGGGCAGAAGTAGTCTGCATAGAAGAGGGAAAAACGGATGGTCTTTGGTGATGTATACTGGATCGACCCCTTCTTTTAATTGTCTTTCTAAAATTTCATTCTGTCACAGGTTACACAGGAAACGCGCTCCTGAAGAACTTTTCTGCGTGCCACTGTCTCAACGCATACACAAGAATACATGGTCTATGATTCACAGAGAGCAACTCTACCAGAGTTTTTGAAAAAGCGCTGTCTGAGGAGAAAGCCATGGCCTTGCTGGAACATGCATGGAAAAAGCCCCTGTGACATTGAAAGCCTTTGAGAAGGTCGGAGCTAATGTCCACACCAAAGTACCGTTACGTGCACCCTGGGGGACTCTCTTAGGATCCTATAATATGAAGAGGTTGATATTTTCCTGAGTTGGCTATCAATGAAAAAAATTCATAGGAAGCGGGTCTTCTGCAGATGGACCCTCTGCCCTGTTCATTGCCTCAGGACAGGACTCCCGTCTGTGCAGGGCAAAACCAGGCGTCTCTCAGAGGGAATGCAGTGTCTCCAACCCTCTTCTGGGTTCTTCCTCCTGCAGGGAATTCTCAGCATAAGGGTTTCTCTATATAGTCTGTGACCTTGACCGCAAATGTGAAGGTGAAAGGTGAATAGCAAAGCTGAAATATAACTTTTTTGCTCTGGCAGTCTTCTACTCTGACTGTCCCATACTGACGAGCTTGAAGTTTTCCAGCATAGCAGGGAATGGACCCATTTCGTAACAAGCGGGTTTTCTGAAAGAAAGCTACCCATACATGTTTATCGAAATGCCAGTGGACTCCCTTGTGTGACAGGGGTGTCCAGGGGTGTCTCAGAGGGCATGCAGTGATTTCAGCACAACTTTGAAGAATTTCTTCTTGATGGAATTCTGAGGAGTATGCTGCTGCTTGAGGCGTGCTTTCACCCAGTCTGCCTGCAGTGTTTCCAGTGATGGGCAGAATTAGTCTGCACAGAAGTTGGGTTAACGGATGGGGTCTTTGGTGATGTACACTGGATCGACCCCTTCTCTGAAGTGTCTCTCTAAAATTTCACTCTCTCACAGGTTACACAGGAAACGCCCTCTTAAACAACGTTTCTGCGTGCCACTGTCTCAACACAAGCACAGGAATACGTGGTTTAATTCACAGAGAGAAACTCTACCAGAGTTTTTGAAATAGCGCTGTCTGAGGAGGAAGCCATGCCCTAGCTGGAACATGCATGGAGAAAGCCCCTGTGACCTTGACAGAATTTGAGAAGGTCTGAGCAAATGTCCACACCAAAGTACCATTACAAGCACCCTCGGGGACTCCCCCAGGATCCTATAATATGAAGGGGTTGATATTTTCCTGAGTTGGCTATCAATGAAAAAATTCGTAGGAAGCGGGTCTTCTGCAGATGGACCCTCTGCCCTGTTCATTGCCTCAGGACAGGACTCCCGTCTGTGCAGGGGCAAACCAGGTGTCTCTCAGAGTGAATGCAATGTCTCCAACACACTTGTGGATTCTTCCTCCTGTAGGGAAATCTCAAGATAAGGGTTTCTCTATATACTCTGTGATCTTGAAGGCAAAGTGAAGGTCAAAAGTGAAAAAAAAGGCCAAAATATAATTTTTTTGCTCTGACAGCTTTCTCCTCTGACTGTCCCATACTGACGAGCTCGAAGTTTTCCAGCATAGCGAGAAATGGCCCCATTTCGCACGAAGCGGGTTTTCTGAAAGAAAGCTACCCATACTTGTTATCTACATGACAGTGTGCTCACTTGTGTGACAGGGGGAGTCCAGGGGTGTCTTAGAGGGCATGCAGTGATTTCAGCACAATTTTGAAGTATTTCTTCTTGACTTGAATTCTGAGGAGTATGCTGCTGTGTGAGGCACGCTTTCACCAAGTCTGCTTGCAGTGTTTCCAGTGATGGGCAGAAGTAGTCTGCATAGAAGAGGGAAAAACGGATGGTATCTTTGGTGATGTATACTGGATCGACCCCTTCTTTTAATTGTCTTTCTAAAATTTCATTCTGTCACAGGTTACACAGGAAACGCGCTCCTGAAGAACTTTTCTGCGTGCCACTGTCTCAACGCATACACAAGAATACATGGTCTATGATTCACAGAGAGCAACTCTACCAGAGTTTTTGAAAAAGTGCTGTCTGAGGAGAAAGCCATGGCCTTGCTGGAACATGCATGGAGAAAGCCCCTGTGACCTTGAAAGCCTTTGAGAAGGTCGGAGCAAATGTCCACACCAAAGTACCGTTACGTGCACCCTGGGGGACTCTCTTAGGATCCTATAATATGAAGAAGTTGATATTTTCCTGAGTTGGCTATCAATGAAAAAAAATTCGTAGGAAGCGGGTCTTCTGCAGATGGACCCTCTGCCCTGTTCATTGCCTCAGGACAGGACTCCCGTCTGTGCAGGGCAAAACCAGG
Organism: Artibeus jamaicensis; assembly: GCF_021234435.1. Lineage (NCBI taxonomy): Eukaryota > Metazoa > Chordata > Mammalia > Chiroptera > Phyllostomidae > Artibeus > Artibeus jamaicensis. The sequence goes on along the minus strand of NW_026521896.1, from coordinate 32,520 downwards.
CGTCTCTCAGAGGGAATGCAGTGTCTCCAACCCTCTTCTGGATTCTTCCTCCTGCAGGGAATTCTCAGCCTAAGGGTTTCTCTATATAGTCTGTGACCTAGACCGCAAATGTTAAGGTGAAAGGTGAATAGCAAAGCCGAAATATAACTTTTTTGCTCTGGCAGTCTTCTACTCTGACTGTCCCATACTGACGAGCTTGAAGTTTTCCAGCATAGCAGGGAATGGACCCATTTCGTAACAAGCGGGTTTTCTGAAAGAAAGCTACCCATACATGTTATCGACATGCCAGTGGACTCCCTTGTGTGACAGGGGTGTCCAGGGGTGTCTCAGAGGGCATGCAGTGATTTCAGCACAACTTTGAAGAATTTCTTCTTGATGGAATTCTGAGGAGTATGCTGCTGCTTGAGGCGTGCTTTCACCCAGTCTGCCTGCAGTGTTTCCAGTGATGGGCAGAATTAGTCTGCACAGAAGTTGGGTTAACGGATGGGGTCTTTGGTGATGTATACTGGATCGACCCCTTCTCTGAAGTGTCTTTCTAAAATTTCACTCTCTCACAGGTTACACATGAAACGCACTCTTAAACAACGTTTCTGAGTGCCACTGTCTCAACACAAGCACAGGAATATGTGGTTTATGATTCACAGAGCGAAACTCTACCAGAGTTTTTCAAATAGCACTGTCTGAGGAGGAAGCCATGCCCTAGCTGGAACATGCATGGAGAAAGCCTCTGTGACCTTGACAGAATTTGAGAAGGTCTGAGCAAATGTCCACACCAAGGTACCGTTACAAGCACCCTCGGGGACTCCCTCAGGATCCTATAATATGAAGGGGTTGATATTTTCCTGAGTTGGCTATCAATGAAAAAAATTCGTAGGAAGCGGGTCTTCTGCAGATGGACCCTCTGCCCTGTTCATTGCCTCAGGACAGGACTCCCGTCTGTGCAGGGGCAAACCAGGTGTCTCTCAGAGTGAATGCAATGTCTCCAACACACTTGTGGATTCTTCCTCCTGTAGGGAAATCTCAAGATAAGGGTTTCTCTATATACTCTGTGATCTTGAAGGCAAATTGAAGGTAAAAAGTGAAAAAAAAGCCAAAATATAATTTCTTTGCTCTGACAGCTTTCTCCTCTGACTGTCCCATACTGACGAGCTCAAAGTTTTCCAGCATAGCGAGAAATGGCCCCATTTCGCACGAAGCGGGTTTTCTGAAAGAAAGCTACCCATACTTGTTATCTACATGACAGTGTGCTCACTTGTGTGACAGGGGAGTCCAGGGGTGTCTTAGAGGGCATGCAGTGATTTCAGCACAACTTTGAAGTATTTCTTCTTGACTTGAATTCTGAGGAGTATGCTGCTGTGTGAGGCGTGCTTTCACCAAGTCTGCTTGCAGTGTTTCCAGTGATGGGCAGAAGTAGTCTGCATAGAAGAGGGAAAATCGGATGGTCTTTGGTGATGTATACTGGATCGACCCCTTCTTTTAATTGTCTTTCTAAAATTTCATTCTGTCACAGGTTACACAGGAAACGCGCTCCTGAAGAACTTTTCTGCGTGCCACTGTCTCAACGCATACACAAGAATACATGGTCTATGATTCACAGAGAGCAACTCTACCAGAGTTTTTGAAAAAGTGCTTTCTGAGGAGAAAGCCATGGCCTTGCTGGAACATGCATGGAGAAAGCCCCTGTGACATTGAAAGCCTTTGAGAAGGTCGGAGCGAATGTCCACACCAAAGTACCGTTACGTGCACCCTGGGGGACTCTCTTAGGATCCTATAATATGAAGGGGTTGATATTTTCCTGAGTTGGCTATCAATGAAAAAAATTCGTAGGAAGCGGGTCTTCTGCAGATGGACCCTCTGCCCTGTTCATTGCCTCAGGACAGGACTCCCGTCTGTGCAGGGCAAAACCAGGCGTCTCTCAGAGGGAATGCAGTGTCTCCAACCCTCTTCTGGGTTCTTCCTCCTGCAGGGAATTCTCAGCCTAAGGGTTTCTCTATATACTCTGTGACCTTGACCGCAAATGTGAAGGTGAAAGGTGAATAGCAAAGCCGAAATATAACTTTTTTGCTCTGGCAGTCTTCTACTCTGACTGTCCCATACTGACGAGCTCGAAGTTTTCCAGCATAGCAGGGAATGGACCCATTTCGTAACAAGCGGGTTTTCTGAAAGAAAGCTACCCATACATGTTGTATCGACATGCCAGTGGACTCCCTTGTGTAACAGGGGATTCCAGGGGTGTCTCAGAGGGCATGCCGTGATTTCAGCACAACTTTGAAGAATTTCTTCTTGATGGAATTCTGAGGAGTATGCTGCTGCTTGAGGCGTGCTTTCACCAAGTCTGCCTGCAGTGTTTCCAGTGATGGGCAGAATTAGTCTGCACAGAAGTTGGGTTAACGGATGGGGTCTTTGGTGATGTATACTGGATCGACCCCTTCTTTGAAATGTGTTTCAAAAATTTCATTCTCTCACAGGTTACACAGGAAACGCACTCTTAAACAACTTTTCTGCGTGCCACTGTCTCAACACAAACACAGGAATACGTGGTTTTAAATTCACAGAGAGAAACTCTACCAGAGTTTTTGAAATAGCGCTGTCTGAGGAGGAAGCCATGCCCTAGCTGGAACATGCATGGAGAAAGCCCCTGTGACCTTGACAGAATTTGAGAAGGTCTGAGCAAATGTCCACACCAAAGTACCATTACAAGCACCCTGGGGGACTCCCCCAGGATCCTATAATATGAAGGGGTTGATATTTTCCTGAGTTGGCTATCAATGAAAAAAATTCGTAGGAAGCGGGTCTTCTGCAGATGGACCCTCTGCCCTGTTCATTGCCTCAGGACAGGACTCCCGTCTGTGCAGGGGCAAACCAGGCGTCTCTCAGAGGGAATGCAGTGTCTCCAACACACTTGTGGATTCTTCCTCCTGTAGGGAAATCTCAAGAGAAGGGTTTCTCTATATACTCTGTGACCTTGACCGCAAAAGTGAAGGTCAAAGGTGAAAAAAAAAGGCCAAAATATAATTTCTTTGCTCTGACAGCTTTCTCCTCTGACTGTCCCATACTGACGAGCTCGAAGTTTTCCAGCATAGCAGGGAATGGACCCATTTCGTATGAAGCGGGTTTTCTGAAAGAAAGCTACCCATACTTGTTATCGAAATGCCAGTGGGCTCACTTTTGTGACAGGGGAGTCCAGGGGTGTCTTAGAGGGCATGCAGTGATTTCAGCACAACTTTGAAGAATTTCTTCTTGACTGGAATTCTGAGGAGTATGCTGCTGTGTGAGGCGCGCTTTCACCAAGTCTGCTTGCAGTGTTTCCAGTGATGGGCAGAATTAGTCTGCACAGAAGTTGGGTTAACGGATGGGGTCTTTGGTGATGTATACTGGATCGACCCCTTCTTTTAATTGTCTTTCTAAAATTTCATTCTGTCACAGGTTACACAGGAAACGCGCTCCTGAAGAACTTTTCTGCGTGCCACTGTCTCAACGCATACACAGGAATACATGGTCTATGATTCACAGAGAGCAACTCTACCAGAGTTTTTGAAAAAGCGCTGTCTGAGGAGAAAGCCATGGCCTTGCTGGAACATGCATGGAGAAAGCCCCTGTGACATTGAAAGCCTTTGAGAAGGTCTGAGCAAATGTCCACACCAAAGTACCGTTACAAGCACCCTCGGGGACTCCCTCAGGATCCTATAATATGAAGGGGTTGATATTTTCCTGAGTTGGCTATCAATGAAAAAAATTCGTAGGAAGCGGGTCTTCTGCAGATGGACCCTCTGCCCTGTTCATTGCCTCAGGACAGGACTCCCGTCTGTGCAGGGGCAAACCAGGCGTCTCTCAGAGGGAATGCAGTGTCTCCAACCCACTTCTGGATTCTTCCTCCTGTAGGGAATTCTCAGGATAAGGGTTTCTTCATATACTCTGTGACCTTGATGGCAAATGTGAAGGTCAAAGGTGTATAGGAAGGCCGAAATATAATTTTTTTGCTCTTGACAGTTTCTACTCTGACTGTCCCATACGGACGAGGCCGAAGTTTTCCATCATAGCAGGGAATGGACCCATTTCGCACGAAGCGGGTTTTCTGAAAGAAAGCTACCCATACTTGTTATCGAAATGCCAGTGGGCTCCCTTGTGTGACAGGGGAGTCCAGGGGTGTCTCAGAGGGCATGCAGTGATTTCAGCACAACTTTGAAGAATTTCTTCTTGACTGGAATTCTGAGGAGTATGCTGCTGTGTGAGGCGTGCTTTCACCCAGTCTGCCTGCAGTGTTTCCAGTGATGGGCAGAATTAGTCTGCACAGAAGATGGGATAATCGGATGGGTCTTTGGTGATGTATACTGGATCGACCCCTTCTCTGAATTGTCTTTCTAAAATTTCATTCTGTCACAGGTTACACAGGAAACACCCTCTTAAACAACGTTTCTGCGTGCCACTGTCTCAACGCATACACAAGAATACATGGTCTATGATTCACAGAGAGCAACTCTACCAGAGTTTTTGAAAAAGCGCTGTCTGAGGAGAAAGCCATGGCCTAGCTGGAACATGCATGGAGAAAGCCCCTGTGACCTTGACAGAATTTGAGAAGGTCTGAGCAAATGTCCACACCAAAGTACCGTTACGTGCACCCTGGGGGACCTTCTTAGGATCCTATAATATGAAGGGGTTGATATTTTCCTGAGTTGGCTATCAATGAAAAAAATTCGTAGGAAGCGGGTCTTCTGCAGATGGACCCTCTGCCCTGTTCATTGCCTCAGGACAGGACTCCCGTCTGTGCAGGGCAAAACCAGGCGTCTCTCAGAGTGAATGCAGTGTCTCCAACACTCTTCTGGATTCTTCCTCCTGCAGGGAAATCTCAAGAGAAGGGTTTCTCTATATAGTCTGTGACCTTGACCGCAAATGTGAAGGTGAAAGGTGAATAGCAAAGCCGAAATATAACTTTTTTGCTCTGGCAGTCTTCTACTCTGACTGTCCCATACTGACGAGCTCGAAGTTTTCCAGCATAGCAGGGAATGGCCCCATTTCGTAACAAGCGGGTTTTCTGAAAGAAAGCTACCCATACATGTGTTATCGACATGACAGTGGGCTCCCTTGTGTGACAGGGGAGTCCAGGGGTGTCTCAGAGGGCATGCAGTGATTTCAGCACAACTTTGAAGAATTTCTTCTTGATGGAATTCTGAGGAGTATGCTGCTGTGTGAGGCGTGCTTTCACCAAGTCTGCCTGCAGTGTTTCCAGTGATGGGCAGAATTAGTCTGCACAGAAGTTGGGTTAACGGATGGGGTCTTTGGTGATGTATACTGGATCGACCCCTTCTTTGAAATGTCTTTCTAAAATTTATTCTCTCAGTGGTTACACAGGAAACACACTCTTAAAGAACTTTTTTGCATGCCACTGTCTCAACATAAACACAGGAATACGTGGTCTATGATTCACAGAGCGAAACTCTACCAGAGTTTTTCAAATAGCACTGTCTGAGGAGGAAGCCATGCCCTAGCTGGAACATGCATGGAGAAAGCCCCTGTGACCTTGAAAGCCTTTGAGAAGGTCTGAGCAAATGTCCACACCAAAGTACCGTTACGAGCACCCTCGGGGACTCCCTCAGGATCCTATAATATGAAGGGGTTGATATTTTCCTGAGTTGGCTATCAATGAAAAAAATTCGTAGGAAGCGGGTCTTCTGCAGATGGACCCTCTGCCCTGTTCATTGCCTCAGGACAGGACTCCCGTCTGTGCAGGGGCAAACCAGGTGTCTCTCAGAGGGAATGCAATGTCTCCAACCCTCTTCTGGATTCTTCCTCCTGTAGGGAAATCTCAAGAGAAGGGTTTCTCTATATACTCTGTGACCTTGAAGGCAAATTGAAGGTCAAAAGTGAAAAAAAGGCCAAAATATAATTTTTTTGCTCTTAAACAGTTCTCCTCTGACTGTCCCATACTGACGAGCTTGAAGTTTTCCAGCATAGCGAGAAATGGCCCCATTTCGCACGAAGCGGGTTTTCTGAAAGAAAGCTACCCATACTTGTTATCTACATGACAGTGTGCTCACTTGTGTGACAGGGGAGTCCAGGGGTGTCTCAGAGGGCATGCAGTGATTTCAGCACAACTTTGAAGTATTTCTTCTTGACTGGAATTCTGAGGATTATGCTGCTGTGTGAGGCGTGCTTTCACCAAGTCTGCCTGCAGTGTTTCCAGTGATGGGAAGAAGTACTCTCCACAGAAGAGGGAAAAACGGATGGTATCTTTGGTGATGTATACTGGATCGACCCCTTCTTTGAATTGTCTTTCTAAAATTTCATTCTGTCACAGGTTACACAGGAAACGCGCTCCTGAAGAACTTTTCTGCGTGCCACTGTCTCAACACAAACACAGGAATACGTGGTCTATGAATCACAGAGAGCAACTCTACCAGAGTATTTTAAAAAGCGCTGTGTGGGGAGAAAGCCATGGCCTAACTGGAACATGCATGTAGAAAGCCCCTGTGACCTTGAAAGCCTTTGAGAAGGTCGGAGCGAATGTCCACACCAAAGTACCGTTACGAGCACCCTGGGGGACTCTCTTAGGATCCTATAATATGAAGGGGTTGATATTTTCCTGAGTTGGCTATCAATGAAAAAAATTCATAGGAAGCGGGTCTTCTGCAGATGGACCCTCTGCCCTGTTCATTGCCTCAGGACAGGACTCCCGTCTGTGCAGGGCAAAACCAGGTGTCTCTCAGAGTGAATGCAGTGTCTCCAACACTCTTCTGGATTCTTCCTCCTGCAGGGAATTCTCAGCATAAGGGTTTCTCTATATAGTCTGTGACCTAGACCGCAAATGTTAAGGTGAAAGGTGAATAGCAAAGCTGAAATATAACTTTTTTGCTCTGTTAGTCTTCTACTCTGACTGTCCCATACTGACGAGCTCGAAGTTTTCCAGCATAGCAGGGAATGGCCCCATTTCGTAACAAGGAGGCTTTCTGAAAGAAAGCTACCCATACATGTTATCGACATGCCAGTGGGCTCCCTGTGTGACAGGGGAGTCCATGGGTTTCTTGGATGGCATGCCGTGATTTCAGCACCACTTTGAAGTATTTCTTCATGACTGGAATTCTGAGGATTATGCTGCTCTGTGAGGCGTGCTTTCACCAAGTCTGCCTGCAGTGTTTCCAGTGATGGGCAGAATTAGTCTGCATAGAAGCGGGGTTAACGGATGGTGTCTTTGGTGATGTATACTGGGTCAACCCATTCTTTGAAATGTCTTTCTAAAATTTCATTCTCTCACAGGTTACACAGGAAACGCACTCTTAAAAGACTTTTCTGCGTGCCACTGTCTCAACATAAACACAGGAATACGTGGTCTATGAATCACAGAGAGCAACTCTACCAGAGTTTTTGAAATAGCGCTGTCTGAGGAGGAAGCCATGCCCTAGCTGGAACACGCATGGAGAAAGCCCCTGTGACCTTGACAGAATTTGAGAAGGTCTGAGCAAATGTCCACACCAAAGTACCGTTACGAGCACCCTGGGGGACTCTCTCAGGATCCTATAATATGAAGGGGTTGATATTTTTCTGAGTTGGCTAACAATGGAAAAAATTCGTAGGAAGCGGGTCTTCTGCAGATGGACCCTCTGCCCTGTTCATTGCCTCAGGACAGGACTCCCGTCTGTGCAGGGGCAAACCAGGCGTCTCTCAGAGGGAATGCAGTGTCTCCAACCCTCTTCTGGATTCTTCCTCCTGTAGGGAAATCTCAAGAGAAGGGTTTCTCTATATACTCTGTGATCTTGAAGGCAAATGTGAAGGTCAAAAGTGAATAGGCAGGCCGAAATATAATTTTTTTGCTCTTAAAGCATTCTACTCTGACTGTCCCATACTGACGAGCTCGAAGCTTTCCAGCATAGCAGGGAATGTACCCATTTCGTAACAAGCGGGTTTTCTGAAGGAAAGCTACCTATACATGTTATCGACATGACAGTGGGCTCTCATGTGTGACAGGGGAGTCCAGGGGTGTCTTAGAGGGCATGCAGTGATTTCAGCACAACTTTGAAGAATTTCTTCTTGATGGAATTCTGAGGAGTATGCTGCTGCGTGAGGCGCGCTTTCACCAAGTCTGCTTGCAGTGTTTCCAGTGATGGGCAGAATTAGTCTGCATAGAAGAGGGAAAAACGGATGGTATCTTTGGTGATGTATACTGGATCGACCCCTTCTTTTAATTGTCTTTCTAAAATTTCATTCTGTCACAGGTTACACAGGAAAGGCGCTTCTGAAAAACTTTTCTGCGTGCCACTGTCTCAAAAAAAGAGAGAAATACGTGGTCTATGATTCACAGAGAGCAACTCTACCAGAGTTTTTGAAATAGCGCTGTCTGAGGAGAAAGCCATGGCCTTGCTGGAACATGCATGGAGAAAGCCCCTGTGACCTTGACAGAATTTGAGAAGGTCTGAGCAAATGTCCACACCAAAGTACCGTTACGAGCACCCTGGGGGACTCTCTCAGGATCCTATAATATGAAGGGGTTGATATTTTCCTGAGTTGGCTATCAATGAAAAAAATTCGTAGGAAGCGGGTCTTCTGCAGATGGACCCTCTGCCCTGTTCATTGCCTCAGGACAGGACTCCCGTCTGTGCAGGGGCAAACCAGGTGTCTCTCAGAGTGAATGCAATGTCTCCAACCCTCTTCTGGGTTCTTCCTCCTGCATGGGAATTCTCAGTATAAGGGTTTTTCTATATACTCTGTGACCTTGACCGCAAAAGTGAAGGTCAAAAGTGAATAGGCAGGCTGAAATATAATTTTTTTGCTCTTAAAGCATTCTACTCTGACTGTCCCATACTGACGAGCTCGAAGTTTTCCAGGATAGCTGCGAATGCTCCCATTTCAGACGAAGCGGATTATCTGAAAGAAAGCTACCCATACTTGTTATCGACTTGCCAGTTGGCTCACATGTGTGACAGGGGAGTCCAGGGGTGTCTTAGAGGGCATGCAGTGATTTCAGCACAACTTTGAAGTATTTCTTCTTGACTGGAATTCTGAGGAGTATGCTGCTGTGTGAGGCGTGCTTTCACCAAGTCTGCCTGCAGTGTTTCCAGTGATGGGCAGAAGTACTCTGCACAGAAGTTGGGTTAACGGATGGTGTCTTTGGTGATGTATACTGGATCGACCCCTTCTTTTAAGTGTCTTTCTAAAATTTCATTCTCTCACAGGTTACACAGGAAACGCACTCCTGAAGAACGTTTCTGCGTGCCACTGTCTCAACGCATACACAGGAATACGTGGTCTATGATTCACAGAGAGCAACTCTACCAGAGTTTTTGAAAAAGCGCTGTCTGAGGAGGAAGCCATGGCCTTGCTGGAACATGCATGGAGAAAGCCCCTGTGACCTTGAAAGAATTTGAGAAGGTCTGAGCAAATGTCCACACCAAAGTACCGTTACGAGCACCCTGGGGGACCTTCTTAGGATCCTATAATATGAAGGGGTTGATATTTTTCTGAGTTGGCTAACAATGGAAAAAATTCGTAGGAAGCGGGTCTTCTGCAGATGGACCCTCTGCCCTGTTCATTGCCTCAGGACAGGACTCCCGTCTGTGCAGGGGAAAGCCAGGCGTCTCTCAGAGTGAATGCAGTGTCTCCAACCCTCTTCTGGATTCTTCCTCCTGCAGGGAATTCTCAAGAAGGGTTTCTCTATATACTCTGTGACCTTGACTGCAAAAGTGAAGGTCAAATGTGAATAGGAAAGTTGAAATATAATTTTTTTTTCTGACAGAGTTCTACTCTGACTGACCCATACTGACGAGCTTGAAGTTTTCCAGCATAGCAGGGAATGGCCCCATTTCGCACGAAGCGGGTTTTCTGAAAGAAAGCTACCCATACTTGTTATCGACATGCCAGTGGGCTCACTTGTGTGACAGGGGAGTCCAGGGGTGTCTTAGAGGGCATGCAGTGATTTCAGCACAACTTTGAAGTATTTCTTCTTGACTGGAATTCTGAGGATTATGCTGCTGTGTGAGGCGTGCTTTCACCAAGTCTGCCTGCAGTGTTTCCAGTAATGGGAAGAAGTACTCTGCACAGAAGATGGGAAAAGGACGGTGTCTTTGGTGATGTATACTGGATCGACCCCTTCTTTTAATTGTCTTTCTAAAATTTCATTCTCTCACAGGTTACACATGAAACGCGCTCTTGAAGAACTTTTCTGCGTGCCACTGTCTCAACGCAAACACAAGAATACATGGTCTATGATTCACAGAGAGAAACTCTACCAGAGTTTTTGAAATAGCGCTTTCTGAGGAGAAAGCCATGCCCTTGCTGGAACATGCATGGAGAAAGCCCCTGTGACCTTGACAGAATTTGAGAAGGTCTGAGCTAATGTCCACACCAAAGTACCGTTACATGCACCCTGGGGGACTCTCTTAGGATCCTATAATATGAAGGGGTTGATATTTTCCTGAGTTGGCTATCAATGAAAAAAATTCGTAGGAAGCGGGTCTTCTGCAGATGGACCCTCTGCCCTGTTCATTGCCTCAGGACAGGACTCCCGTCTGTGCAGGGGCAAACCAGGCGTCTCTCAGAGGGAATGCAATGTCTCCAACCCTCTTCTGGATTCTTCCTCCTGTAGGGAATTCTCAACATAAGGGTTTCTCTATATACTCTGTGACCTTGAAGGCAAATGTGAAGGTGAAAAGTGAATAGCAAAGGCCGAAATATAATTTTTTTGCTCTTAGACAGTTCTCCTCTGACTGTCCCATACTGACGAGGCCGAAGTTTTCCATCATAGCAGGGAATGGACCCATTTCGCACGAAGCGGGTTTTCTGAAATAAAGCTATCCATACTTGTTATCGAAATGCCAGTTGGCTCACTTTTGTGACAGGGGAGTCCAGGGGTGTCTTAGAGGGGAGGCAGTGATTTCAGCAGAACTTTGAAGTATTTCTTCTTGACTGGAATTCTGAGGAGTATGCTGCTGTGTGAGGCGTGCTTTCACCAAGTCTGCTTGCAGTGTTTCCAGTGATGGGCAGAATTAGTCTGCACAGAAGTTGGGATAATCGGATGGGGTCTTTGGTGATGTATACTGCATCCACCCCTTCTCTTAAGTGTCTTTCTAAAATTTCATTCTCTCACAGGTTACACAGGAAACGCACTCCTGATGGACTTTTCTGCGTGCCACTGTCTCATCACAAACACAGGAATACGTGGTCTATGATTCACAGAGAGCAACTCTACCAGAGTTTTTGAAAAAGTGCTTTCTGAGGAGAAAGCCATGGCCTTGCTGGAACATGCATGGAAAAAGCCCCTGTGACCTTGACAGAGTTTGAGAAGGTCTGAGTAAATGTCCACACCAAAGTACCGTTACGTGCACCCTGGGGGACTCTCTTAGGATCCTATAATATGAAGGGGTTGATATTTTCCTGAGTTGGCTATCAATGAAAAAAATTCGTAGGAAGCGGGTCTTCTGCAGATGGACCCTCTGCCCTGTTCATTGCCTCAGGACAGGACTCCCGTCTGTGCAGGGGAAAACCAGGCGTCTCTCAGAGTGAATGCAGTGTCTCCAACACTCTTCTGGGTTCTTTCTCCCTCAGAGAATTCTCAGGATAAGGGTTTCTTCATATACTCTGTGACCTTGATGGCAAATGTGAAGGTCAAAGGTGTATAGCAAAGCCGAAATATAATTTTTTTACTCTGTTAGCGTTCTACTCTGACTGTCCCATACTGACGAGCTCGAAGTTTTCCAGCATAGCAGGGAATGGACCCATTTCGTACGAAGCGGGTTTTCTGAAAGAAAGCTACCCATACTTGTTATCGACATGCCAGTGGGCTCACTTGTGTGACAGGGGAGTCCAGGGGTGTCTCAGAGGGCATGCAGTGATTTCAGCACAACTTTGAAGTATTTCTTCTTGACTTGAATTCTGAGGAGTATGCTGCTGTGTGAGGCGTGCTTTCACCAAGTCTGCCTGCAGTGTTTCCAGTGATGGGCAGAATTAGTCTGCATAGAAGATGGGAAAATCGGATGGTGTCTTTGGTGATGTACACTGGATCGACCCCTTCTCTGAAATGTCTTTCTAAAATTTCACTCTCTCACAGGTTACACAGGAAACGCGCTCCTGAAGAACTTTTCTGCGTGCCACTGTCTCAACGCATACACAAGAATACGTGGTCTATGATTCACAGAGAGCAACTCTACCAGAGTTTTTGAAAAAGCGCTGTCTGAGGAGAAAGCCATGGCCTTGCTGGAACATGCATGGAGAAAGCCCCTGTGACCTTGAAAGCCTTTGAGAAGGTCTGAGCGAATGTCCACACCAAAGTACCGTTACGAGCACCCTGGGGGACTCTCTCAGGATCCTATAATATGAAGGGGTTGATATTTTTCTGAGTTGGCTAACAATGGAAAAAATTCGTAGGAAGCGGGTCTTCTGCAGATGGACCCTCTGCCCTGTTCATTGCCTCAGGACAGGACTCCCGTCTGTGCAGGGCCAAACCAGGTGTCTCTCAGAGTGAATGCAGTGTCTCCAACCCTCTTCTGGATTCTTCCTCCTGTAGGGAATTCTCAGCATAAGGGTTTCTTCATATACTCTGTGACCTTGATGGCAAATGTGAAGGTCAAAGGTGAATAGCAAAGGCCGAAATATAATTTTTTTGCTCTGACAGTCTTCTACTCTGACTGTCCCATACTGACGAGCTCGAAGTTTTCCAGCATAGCGAGGAATGGACCCATTTCGTAACAAGCGGGTTTTCTGAAAGAAAGCTACCCATACATTTGTTATCAACATGCCAGTGTGCTCACTTGTGTGACAGGGGAGTCCAGGGGTGTCTTAGAGGGCATGCAGTGATTTCAGCACAACTTTGAAGTATTTCTTCTTGACTTGAATTCTGAGGAGTATGCTGCTGCTTGAGGCGTGCTTTCACCCAGTCTGCCTGCAGTGTTTCCAGTGATGGGCAGAATTAGTCTGCACAGAAGTTGGGTTAACGGATGGGGTCTTTGGTGATGTATACTGGATCGACCCCTTCTCTGAATTGTCTTTCTAAAATTTCACTCTCTCACAGGTTACACAGGAAACGCCCTCCTGAACAACGTTTCTGCGTGCCACTGTCTCAACGCAAACACAGGAATACGTGGTCTTATGATTCACAGAGAGCAACTCTACCAGAGTTTTTCAAATAGCACTGTCTGAGGAGGAAGCCATGGCCTTGCTGGAACATGCATGGAGAAAGCCCCTGTGACCTTGACAGAATTTGAGAAGGTCGGAGCAAATGTCCACACCAAGGTACCATTACAAGCACCCTTGGGGACTCCCTCAGGATCCTATAATATGAAGGGGTTGATATTTTCCTGAGTTGGCTATCAATGAAAAAAATTCGTAGGAAGCGGGTCTTCTGCAGATGGACCCTCTGCCCTGTTCATTGCCTCAGGACAGGACTCCCGTCTGTGCAGGGGCAAACCAGGTGTCTCTCAGAGTGAATGCAATGTCTCCAACACACTTGTGGATTCTTCCTCCTGTAGGGAAATCTCAAGAGAAGGGTTTCTCTATATACTCTGTGACCTTGAAGGCAAATTGAAGGTCAAAAGTGAAAAAAAGGCCAAAATATAATTTTTTTGCTCTTAACAGTTCTCCTCTGACTGTCCCATACTGACGAGCTTGAAGTTTTCCAGCATAGCGAGAAATGGCCCCATTTCGCACGAAGCGGGTTTTCTGAAAGAAAGCTACCCATACTTGTTATCTACATGACAGTGTGCTCACTTGTGTGACAGGGGAGTCCAGGGGTGTCTTAGAGGGCATGCAGTGATTTCAGCACAACTTTGAAGTATTTCTTCTTGACTTGAATTCTGAGGAGTATGCTGCTGTGTGAGGCGTGCTTTCACCAAGTCTGCCTGCAGTGTTTCCAGTGATGGGCAGAAGTAGTCTGCATAGAAGAGGGAAAATCGGATGGTGACTTTGGTGATGTATACTGGATCGACCCCTTCTTTTAATTGTCTTTCTAAAATTTCATTCTGTCACAGGTTACACAGGAAACGCGCTCCTGAAGAACTTTTCTGCGTGCCACTGTCTCAACGCATACACAAGAATACATGGTCTATGATTCACAGAGAGCAACTCTACCAGAGTTTTTGAAAAAGTGCTTTCTGAGGAGAAAGCCATGGCCTTGCTGGAACATGCATGGAGTAAGCCCCTGTGACCTTGAAAGCCTTTGAGAAGGTCGGAGCGAATGTCCACACCAAAGTACCGTTACGTGCACCCTGGGGGACCTTCTTAGGATCCTATAATATGAAGGGGTTGATATTTTCCTGAGTTGGCTATCAATGAAAAAAATTCATAGGAAGCGGGTCTTCTGCAGATGGACCCTCTGCCCTGTTCATTGCCTCAGGACAGGACTCCCGTCTGTGCAGGGCAAAACCAGGCGTCTCTCAGAGGGAATGCAGTGTCTCCAACCCTCTTCTGGGTTCTTCCTCCTGCAGGGAATTCTCAGCATAAGGGTTTCTCTATATAGTCTGTGACCTAGACCGCAAATGTTAAGGTGAAAGGTGAATAGCAAAGCTGAAATATAACTTTTTTGCTCTGTTAGTCTTCTACTCTGACTGTCCCATACTGACGAGCTCGAAGTTTTCCAGCATAGCAGGGAATGGACCCATTTCGTAACAAGCGGGTTTTCTGAAAGAAAGCTACCCATACATGTTATCGAAATGCCAGTGGGCTCCCTTGTGTGACAGGGGAGTCCAGGGGTGTCTCAGAGGGCATGCAGTGATTTCAGCACAACTTTGAAGAATTTCTTCTTGATGGAATTCTGAGGAGTATGCTGCTGCTTGAGGCGTGCTTTCACCCAGTCTGCCTGCAGTGTTTCCAGTGATGGGCAGAATTAGTCTGCACAGAAGTTGGGTTAACGGATGGGGTCTTTGGTGATGTACACTGGATCGACCCCTTCTCTGAAGTGTCTTTCTAAAATTTCACTCTCTCACAGGTTACACATGAAAAGCCCTCTTAAACAACGTTTCTGTGTGCCACTGTCTCAACACAAGCACACGAATATGTGGTTTTAATTCACAGAGAGAAACTCTACCAGAGTTTTTGAAATAGCGCTGTCTGAGGAGGAAGCCATGCCCTAGCTGGAACATGCATGGAGAAAGCCTCTGTGACCTTGACAGAATTTGAGAAGGTCTGAGCAAATGTCCACACCAAGGTACCGTTACAAGCACCCTCGGGGACTCCCCCAGGATCCTATAATATGAAGGGGTTGATATTTTCCTGAGTTGGCTATCAATGAAAAAAATTCGTAGGAAGCGGGTCTTCTGCAGATGGACCCTCTGCCCTGTTCATTGCCTCAGGACAGGACTCCCGTCTGTGCAGGGGCAAACCAGGTGTCTCTCAGAGTGAATGCAATGTCTCCAACACACTTGTGGATTCTTCCTCCTGTAGGGAAATCTCAAGATAAGGGTTTCTCTATATACTCTGTGATCTTGAAGGCAAATTGAAGGTCAAAAGTGAAAAAAAAGGCCAAAATATAATTTCTTTGCTCTGACAGCTTCTCCTCTGACTGTCCCATACTGACGAGCTCAAAGTTTTCCAGCATAGCGAGAAATGGCCCCATTTCGCATGAAGCGGGGTTTCTGAAAGAAAGCTACCCATACTTGTTATCTACATGACAGTGTGCTCACTTGTGTGACAGGGGAGTCCAGGGGTGTCTTAGAGGGCATGCAGTGATTTCAGCACAACTTTGAAGTATTTCTTCTTGACTTGAATTCTGAGGAGTATGCTGCTGTGTGAGGCACGCTTTCACCAAGTCTGCTTGCAGTGTTTCCAGTGATGGGCAGAAGTAGTCTGCATAGAAGAGGGAAAAACGGATGGTATCTTTGGTGATGTATACTGGATCGACCCCTTCTTTTAATTGTCTTTCTAAAATTTCATTCTGTCACAGGTTACACAGGAAACGCGCTCCTGAAGAACTTTTCTGCGTGCCACTGTCTCAACGCATACACAAGAATACATGGTCTATGATTCACAGAGAGCAACTCTACCAGAGTTTTTGAAAAAGCGCTGTCTGAGGAGAAAGCCATGGCCTTGCTGGAACATGCATGGAAAAAGCCCCTGTGACATTGAAAGCCTTTGAGAAGGTCGGAGCGAATGTCCACACCAAAGTACCGTTACGTGCACCCTGGGGGACCTTCTTAGGATCCTATAATATGAAGAAGTTGATATTTTCCTGAGTTGGCTATCAATGAAAAAAAATTCGTAGGAAGCGGGTCTTCTGCAGATGGACCCTCTGCCCTGTTCATTGCCTCAGGACAGGACTCCCGTCTGTGCAGGGCAAAACCAGGCGTCTCTCAGAGGGAATGCAGTGTCTCCAACCCTCTTCTGGGTTCTTCCTCCTGCAGGGAATTCTCAGCATAAGGGTTTCTCTATATAGTCTGTGACCTTGACCGCAAATGTGAAGGTGAAAGGTGAATAGCAAAGCCGAAATATAACTTTTTTGCTCTGGCAGTCTTCTACTCTGACTGTCCCATACTGACGAGCTTGAAGTTTTCCAGCATAGCAGGGAATGGACCCATTTCGTAACAAGCGGGTTTTCTGAAAGAAAGCTACCCATACATGTTGTTATCGAAATGCCAGTGGGCTCCCTTGTGTGACAGGGGTGTCCAGGGGTGTCTCAGAGGGCATGCAGTGATTTCAGCACAACTTTGAAGAATTTCTTCTTGATGGAATTCTGAGGAGTATGCTGCTGCTTGAGGCGTGCTTTCACCCAGTCTGCCTGCAGTGTTTCCAGTGATGGGCAGAATTAGTCTGCACAGAAGTTGGGTTAACGGATGGGGTCTTTGGTGATGTACACTGGATCGACCCCTTCTCTGAAGTGTCTTTCTAAAATTTCACTCTCTCACAGGTTACACATGAAACGCCCTCTTAAACAACGTTTCTGAGTGCCACTGTCTCAACACAAGCACAGGAATATGTGGTTTAAGATTCACAGAGCGAAACTCTACCAGAGTTTTTGAAATAGCGCTGTCTGAGGAGGAAGCCATGCCCTAGCTGGAACACGCATGGAGAAAGCCCCTGTGACCTTGACAGAATTTGAGAAGGTCTGAGCAAATGTCCACACCAAAGTACCATTACAAGCACCCTCGGGGACTCCCTCAGGATCCTATAATATGAAGGGGTTGATATTTTCCTGAGTTGGCTATCAATGAAAAAAATTCGTAGGAAGCGGGTCTTCAGCAGATGGACCCTCTGCCCTGTTCATTGCCTCAGGACAGGACTCCCGTCTGTGCAGGGGCAAACCAGGTGTCTCTCAGAGTGAATGCAATGTCTCCAACACACTTGTGGATTCTTCCTCCTGTAGGGAAATCTCAAGAGAAGGGTTTCTCTATATACTCTGTGATCTTGAAGGCAAATTGAAGGTCAAAAGTGAAAAAAAGGCCAAAATATAATTTTTTTGCTCTTAAACAGTTCTCCTCTGACTGTCCCATACTGACGAGCTTGAAGTTTTCCAGCATAGCGAGAAATGGCCCCATTTCGCACGAAGCGGGTTTTCTGAAAGAAAGCTACCCATACTTGTTATCTACATGACAGTGTGCTCACTTCTGTGACAGGGGAGTCCAGGGGTGTCTTAGAGGGCATGCAGTGATTTCAGCACAACTTTGAAGTATTTCTTCTTGACTTGAATTCTGAGGAGTATGCTGCTGTGTGAGGCGTGCTCTCACCAAGTCTGCTTGCAGTGTTTCCAGTGATGGGCAGAAGTAGTCTGCATAGAAGAGGGAAAATCGGATGGTCTTTGGTGATGTATACTGGATCGACCCCTTCTTTTAATTGTCTTTCTAAAATTTCATTCTGTCACAGGTTACACAGGAAACGCGCTCCTGAAGAACTTTTCTGCGTGCCACTGTCTCAACGCATACACAAGAATACATGGTCTATGATTCACAGAGAGCAACTCTACCAGAGTTTTTGAAAAAGCGCTGTCTGAGGAGAAAGCCATGGCCTTGCTGGAACATGCATTAAGAAAGCCCCTGTGACATTGAAAGCCTTTGAGAAGGTCGGAGCGAATGTCCACACCAAAGTACCGTTACGTGCACCCTGGGGGACTCTCTTAGGATCCTATAATATGAAGGGGTTGATATTTTCCTGAGTTGGCTATCAATGAAAAAAATTCGTAGGAAGCGGGTCTTCTGCAGATGGACCCTCTGCCCTGTTCATTGCCTCAGGACAGGACTCCCGTCTGTGCAGGGCAAAACCAGGCGTCTCTCAGAGGGAATGCAGTGTCTCCAACCCTCTTCTGGGTTCTTCCTCCTGCAGGGAATTCTCAGCATAAGGGTTTCTCTATATAGTCTGTGACCTTGACCGCAAATGTGAAGGTGAAAGGTGAATAGCAAAGCCGAAATATAACTTTTTTGCTCTGGCAGTCTTCTACTCTGACTGTCCCATACTGACGAGCTCGAAGTTTTCCAGCATAGCAGGGAATGGACCCATTTCGTAACAAGCGGGTTTTCTGAAAGAAAGCTACCCATACATGTAGTATCGAAATGCCAGTGGGCTCCCTTGTGACAGGGGAGTCCAGGGGTGTCTCAGAGGGCATGCAGTGATTTCAGCACAACTTTGAAGAATTTCTTCTTGATGGAATTCTGAGGAGTATGCTGCTGCTTGAGGCGTGCTTTCACCCAGTCTGCCTGCAGTGTTTCCAGTGATGGGCAGAATTAGTCTGCACAGAAGTTGGGTTAACGGATGGGGTCTTTGGTGATGTATACTGGATCGACCCCTTCTCTGAAGTGTCTTTCTAAAATTTCACTCTCTCACAGGTTACACATGAAACACACTCTTAAACGACTTCTCAGCGTGCCAATGTCTCAACACAAACACAGGAATACATGGTCTATGAATCACAGAGAGCAACTCTACCAGAGTTTTTGAAATAGCGCTGTCTGAGGAGGAAGCCATGCCCTAGCTGGAACACGCATGGAGAAAGCCTCTGTGACCTTGACAGAATTTGAGAAGGTCTGAGCAAATGTCCACACCAAAGTACCATTACAAGCACCCTCGGGGACTCCCCCAGGATCCTATAATATGAAGGGGTTGATATTTTCCTGAGTTGGCTATCAATGAAAAAAATTCGTAGGAAGCGGGTCTTCTGCAGATGGACCCTCTGCCCTGTTCATTGCCTCAGGACAGGACTCCCGTCTGTGCAGGGGCAAACCAGGTGTCTCTCAGAGTGAATGCAATGTCTCCAACACACTTGTGGATTCTTCCTCCTGTAGGGAAATCTCAAGAGAAGGGTTTCTCTATATACTCTGTGATCTTGAAGGCAAAGTGAAGGTCAAAAGTGAAAAAAAAAGGCCAAAATATAATTTTTTTGCTCTTACAGCTTTCTCCTCTGACTGTCCCATACTGACGAGCTCGAAGTTTTCCAGCATAGCGAGAAATGGCCCCATTTCGCATGAAGCGGGATTTCTGAAAGAAAGCTACCCATACTTGTTATCGACATGACAGTGTGCTCACTTGTGTGACAGGGGAGTCCAGGGGTGTCTTAGAGGGCATGCAGTGATTTCAGCACAATTTTGAAGTATTTCTTCTTGACTTGAATTCTGAGGAGTATGCTGCTGTGTGAGGCACGCTTTCACCAAGTCTGCTTGCAGTGTTTCCAGTGATGGGCAGAAGTAGTCTGCATAGAAGAGGGAAAATCGGATGGTATCTTTGGTGATGTATACTGGATCGACCCCTTCTTTTAATTGTCTTTCTAAAATTTCATTCTGTCACAGGTTACACAGGAAACGCGCTCCTGAAGAACTTTTCTGCGTGCCACTGTCTCAACGCATACACAAGAATACATGGTCTATGATTCACAGAGAGCAACTCTACCAGAGTTTTTGAAAAAGCGCTGTCTGAGGAGAAAGCCATGGCCTTGCTGGAACATGCATTGAGAAAGCCCCTGTGACATTGAAAGCCTTTGAGAAGGTCGGAGCTAATGTCCACACCAAAGTACCGTTACGTGCACCCTGGGGGACCTTCTTAGGATCCTATAATATGAAGGGGTTGATATTTTCCTGAGTTGGCTATCAATGAAAAAAATTCATAGGAAGCGGGTCTTCTGCAGATGGACCCTCTGCCCTGTTCATTGCCTCAGGACAGGACTCCCGTCTGTGCAGGGCCAAACCAGGCGTCTCTCAGAGGGAATGCAGTGTCTCCAACCCTCTTCTGGGTTCTTCCTCCTGCAGGGAATTCTCAGCCTAAGGGTTTCTCTATATAGTCTGTGACCTTGACCGCAAATGTGAAGGTGAAAGGTGAATAGCAAAGCCGAAATATAACTTTTTTGCTCTGGCAGTCTTCTACTCTGACTGTCCCATACTGACGAGCTCGAAGTTTTCCAGCATAGCAAGAATGTACCCATTTCGTAACAAGCGGGTTTTCTGAAAGAAAGCTACCCATACATGTTATCGACATGCCAGTGGACTCCCTTGTGTGACAGGGGAGTCCAGGGGTGTCTCAGAGGGCATGCAGTGATTTCAGCACAACTTTGAAGAATTTCTTCTTGATGGAATTCTGAGGAGTATGCTGCTGCTTGAGGCGTGCTTTCACCAAGTCTGCCTGCAGTGTTTCCAGTGATGGGCAGAATTAGTCTGCACAGAAGTTGGGTTAACGGATGGGGTCTTTGGTGATGTACACTGGATCGACCCCTTCTCTGAAGTGTCTTTCTAAAATTTCACTCTCTCACAGGTTACACATGAAACGCACTCTTAAACAACGTTTCTGAGTGCCACTGTCTCAACACAAGCACAGGAATATGTGGTTTATGATTCACAGAGTGAAACTCTACCAGAGTTTTTCAAATAGCACTGTCTGAGGAGGAAGCCATGCCCTAGCTGGAACATGCATGGAGAAAGCCTCTGTGACCTTGACAGAATTTGAGAAGGTCTGAGCAAATGTCCACACCAAAGTACCGTTACGTGCACCCTCGGGGACTCCCCAGGATCCTATAATATGAAGGGGTTGATATTTTCCTGAGTTGGCTATCAATGAAAAAAATTCGTAGGAAGCGGGTCTTCTGCAGATGGACCCTCTGCCCTGTTCATTGCCTCAGGACAGGACTCCCGTCTGTGCAGGGGCAAACCAGGCGTCTCTCAGAGTGAATGCAATGTCTCCAACACACTTGTGGATTCTTCCTCCTGTAGGGAAATCTCAAGAGAAGGGTTTCTCTATATACTCTGTGATCTTGAAGGCAAATTGAAGGTCAAAAGTGAAAAAAAGGCCAAAATATAATTTTTTTGCTCTTAAACAGTTCTCCTCTGACTGTCCCATACTGACGAGCTTGAAGTTTTCCAGCATAGCAGGGAATGGACCCATTTCGTAACAAGCGGGTTTTCTGAAAGAAAGCTACCCATACTTGTTATCTACATGCCAGTGTGCTCACTTGTGTGACAGGGGAGTCCAGGGGTGTCTTAGAGGGCATGCAGTGATTTCAGCACAACTTTGAAGTATTTCTTCTTGACTGGAATTCTGAGGAGTATGCTGCTGTGTGAGGCGTGCTTTCACCAAGTCTGCCTGCAGTGTTTCCAGTGATGGGCAGAAGTAGTCTGCATAGAAGAGGGAAAAACGGATGGTGTCTTTGGTGATGTATACTGGATCGACCCCTTCTCTTAATTGTCTTTCTAAAATTTCATTCTGTCACAGGTTACACAGGAAACGCGCTCCTGAAGAACTTTTCTGCGTGCCACTGTCTCAACACAACACAGGAATACGTGGTTTATGATTCACAGAGAGAAACTCTACCAGAGTTTTTCAAATAGCGCTGTCTGAGGAGGAAGCCATGCCCTAGCTGGAACATGCATGGAGAAAGCCCCTGTGACATTGAAAGAATTTGAGAAGGTCGGAGCGAATGTCCACACCAAAGTACCGTTACGTGCACCCTGGGGGACTCCCTCAGGATCCTATAATATGAAGGGGTTGATATTTTCCTGAGTTGGCTATCAATGAAAAAAATTCGTAGGAAGCGGGTCTTCTGCAGATGGACCCTCTGCCCTGTTCATTGCCTCAGGACAGGACTCCCGTCTGTGCAGGGCCAAACCAGGCGTCTCTCAGAGGGAATGCAGTGTCTCCAACCCTCTTCTGGGTTCTTCCTCCTGCAGGGAATTCTCAGCAGAAGGGTTTCTCTATATACTCTGTGACCTTGACGGCAAATGTTAAGGTGAAAGGTGAATAGCAAAGCCGAAATATAATTTTTTTGTTCTGACAGCATTCTACTCTGACTGTCCCATACTGGCAAGCTTGAAAGTTTCCAGCACAGCAGGCAATGGACCCATTCTGCATGAAGCGGGTATCCTGAAAGAAAGCTAACCATACTTGTTATCAACATGCCAGTGGGCTCACTTGTGTGACAGGGGAGTCCAGGGTGTCTCAGAGGGCATGCAGTGATTTCAGCACAACTTTGAAGAATTTCTTCTTGATGGAATTCTGAGGAGTATGCTGCTGCTTGAGGCGTGCTTTCACCCAGTCTGCCTGCAGTGTTTCCAGTGATGGGCAGAATTAGTCTGCACAGAAGTTGGGTTAACGGATGGGGTCTTTGGTGATGTACACTGGATCGACCCCTTCTCTTAATTGTCTTTCTAAAATTTCATTCTCTCACAGGTTACACAGGAAACGCGCTCTTAAAGAACGTTTCTGCGTGCCACTGTCTCAACACAAACACAGGAATACGTGGTTTTAAATTCACAGAGAGAAACTCTACCAGAGTTTTTGAAATAGCGCTGTCTGAGGAGGAAGCCATGCCCTAGCTGGAACATGCATGGAGAAAGCCCCTGTGACCTTGACAGAATTTGAGAAGGTCTGAGCAAATGTCCACACCAAAGTACCATTACAGCACCCTCAGGGACTCCCCCAGGATCCTATAATATGAAGGGGTTGATATTTTCCTGAGTTGGCTAACAATAGAAAAAATTCGTAGGAAGCGGGTCTTCTGCAGATGGACCCTCTGCCCTGTTCATTGCCTCAGGACAGGACTCCCGTCTGTGCAGGGGAAAACCAGGTGTCTCTCAGAGTGAATGCAATGTCTCCAACACACTTGTGGATTCTTCCTCCTGTAGGGAAATCTCAAGAGAAGGGTTTCTCTATATACTCTGTGATCTTGAAGGCAAATTGAAGGTCAAAAGTGAAAAAAAGGCCAAAATATAATTTTTTTGCTCTGCAGACGTTCTCCTCTGACTGTCCCATACTGACGAGCTCGAAGTTTTCCAGCATAGCGAGAAATGGCCCCATTTCGCATGAAGCGGGTTTTCTGAAAGAAAGCTACCCATACTTGTTATCTACATGACAGTGTGCTCACTTGTGTGACAGGGGGAGTCCAGGGTGTCTTAGAGGGCATGCAGTGATTTCAGCACAACTTTGAAGTATTTCTTCTTGACTTGAATTCTGAGGAGTATGCTGCTGTGTGAGGCACGCTTTCACCAAGTCTGCTTGCAGTGTTTCCAGTGATGGGCAGAAGTAGTCTGCATAGAAGATGGGAAAATCGGATGGTATCTTTGGTGATGTATACTGGATCGACCCCTTCTTTTAATTGTCTTTCTAAAATTTCATTCTGTCACAGGTTACACAGGAAACGCGCTCCTGAAGAACTTTTCTGCGTGCCACTGTCTCAACGCATACACAAGAATACATGGTCTATGATTCACAGAGAGCAACTCTACCAGAGTTTTTGAAAAAGCGCTTTCTGAGGAGAAAGCCATGGCCTTGCTGGAACATGCATTAAGAAAGCCCCTGTGACCTTGAAAGCCTTTGAGAAGGTCGGAGCTAATGTCCACACCAAAGTACCGTTACGTGCACCCTGGGGGACTCTCTTAGGATCCTATAATATGAAGGGGTTGATATTTTCCTGAGTTGGCTATCAATGAAAAAAATTCATAGGAAGCGGGTCTTCTGCAGATGGACCCTCTGCCCTGTTCATTGCCTCAGGACAGGACTCCCGTCTGTGCAGGGCAAAACCAGGCGTCTCTCAGAGGGAATGCAGTGTCTCCAACCCTCTTCTGGGTTCTTCCTCCTGCAGGGAATTCTCAGCATAAGGGTTTCTCTATATAGTCTGTGACCTAGACCGCAAATGTTAAGGTGAAAGGTGAATAGCAAAGCTGAAATATAACTTTTTTGCTCTGTTAGTCTTCTACTCTGACTGTCCCATACTGACGAGCTCGAAGTTTTCCAGCATAGCAGGGAATGGACCCATTTCGTAACAAGCGGGTTTTCTGAAAGAAAGCTACCCATACATGTTTTCGAAATGCCAGTGGGCTCCCTTGTGTGACAGGGGAGTCCAGGGGTGTCTCAGAGGGCATGCAGTGATTTCAGCACAACTTTGAAGAATTTCTTCTTGATGGAATTCTGAGGAGTATGCTGCTGCTTGAGGCGTGCTTTCACCCAGTCTGCCTGCAGTGTTTCCAGTGATGGGCAGAATTAGTCTGCACAGAAGTTGGGTTAACGGATGGGGTCTTTGGTGATGTACACTGGATCGACCCCTTCTCTGAAGTGTCTCTCTAAAATTTCACTCTCTCACAGGTTACACAGGAAACACCCTCTTAAACAACGTTTCTGCGTGCCACTGTCTCAACACAAACACAGGAATATGTGGTTTTAATTCACAGAGAGAAACTCTACCAGAGTTTTTGAAATAGCACTGTCTGAGGAGGAAGCCATGCCCTAGCTGGAACATGCATGGAGAAAGCCTCTGTGACCTTGACAGAATTTGAGAAGGTCTGAGCAAATGTCCACACCAAAGTACCATTACAAGCACCCTCGGGGACTCCCCCAGGATCCTATAATATGAAGGGGTTGATATTTTCCTGAGTTGGCTATCAATGAAAAAAATTCGTAGGAAGCGGGTCTTCTGCAGATGGACCCTCTGCCCTGTTCATTGCCTCAGGACAGGACTCCCGTCTGTGCAGGGGCAAACCAGGTGTCTCTCAGAGTGAATGCAATGTCTCCAACACACTTGTGGATTCTTCCTCCTGTAGGGAAATCTCAAGATAAGGGTTTCTCTATATACTCTGTGATCTTGAAGGCAAAGTGAAGGTTAAAAGTGAAAAAAAAAGGCCAAAATATAATTTTTTTGCTCTTAAACAGTTCTCCTCTGACTGTCCCATACTGACGAGCTCAAAGTTTTCCAGCATAGCGAGAAATGGCCCCATTTCGCATGAAGCGGGTTTTCTGAAAGAAAGCTACCCATACTTGTTATCTACATGACAGTGTGCTCACTTGTGTGACAGGGGAGTCCAGGGGTGTCTTAGAGGGCATGCAGTGATTTCAGCACAATTTTGAAGTATTTCTTCTTGACTTGAATTCTGAGGAGTATGCTGCTGTGTGAGGCGTGCTTTCACCAAGTCTGCTTGCAGTGTTTCCAGTGATGGGCAGAAGTAGTCTGCATAGAAGAGGGAAAAACGGATGGTATCTTTGGTGATGTATACTGGATCGACCCCTTCTTTTAATTGTCTTTCTAAAATTTCATTCTGTCACAGGTTACACAGGAAACGCGCTCCTGAAGAACTTTTCTGCGTGCCACTGTCTCAACGCATACACAAGAATACATGGTCTATGATTCACAGAGAGCAACTCTACCAGAGTTTTTGAAAAAGCGCTGTCTGAGGAGAAAGCCATGGCCTTGCTGGAACATGCATTAAGAAAGCCCCTGTGACATTGAAAGCCTTTGAGAAGGTCGGAGCGAATGTCCACACCAAAGTACCGTTACGTGCACCCTGGGGGACCTTCTTAGGATCCTATAATATGAAGAAGTTGATATTTTCCTGAGTTGGCTATCAATGAAAAAAATTCATAGGAAGCGGGTCTTCTGCAGATGGACCCTCTGCCCTGTTCATTGCCTCAGGACAGGACTCCCGTCTGTGCAGGGCAAAACCAGGCGTCTCTCAGAGGGAATGCAGTGTCTCCAACCCTCTTCTGGGTTCTTCCTCCTGCAGGGAATTCTCAGCATAAGGGTTTCTCTATATAGTCTGTGACCTTGACCGCAAATGTTAAGGTGAAAGGTGAATAGCAAAGCCGAAATATAACTTTTTTGCTCTGGCAGTCTTCTACTCTGACTGTCCCATACTGACGAGCTCGAAGTTTTCCAGCATAGCAGGGAATGGACCCATTTCGTAACAAGCGGGTTTTCTGAAAGAAAGCTACCCATACATGTATGTTATCGACATGCCAGTGGACTCCCTTGTGTGACAGGGGTGTCCAGGGGTGTCTCAGAGGGCATGCAGTGATTTCAGCACAACTTTGAAGAATTTCTTCTTGATGGAATTCTGAGGAGTATGCTGCTGCGTGAGGCGTGCTTTCACCCAGTCTGCCTGCAGTGTTTCCAGTGATGGGCAGAATTAGTCTGCACAGAAGTTGGGTTAACGGATGGGGTCTTTGGTGATGTATACTGGATCGACCCCTTCTCTGAAGTGTCTTTCTAAAATTTCACTCTCTCACAGGTTACACATGAAACGCACTCTTAAACAACGTTTCTGAGTGCCACTGTCTCAACACAAGCACAGGAATATGTGGTTTTAAGATTCACAGAGAGAAACTCTACCAGAGTTTTTGAAATAGCGCTGTCTGAGGAGGAAGCCATGCCCTAGCTGGAACACGCATGGAGAAAGCCCCTGTGACCTTGACAGAATTTGAGAAGGTCTGAGCAAATGTCCACACCAAGGTACCGTTACAAGCACCCTCGGGGACTCCCCCAGGATCCTATAATATGAAGGGGTTGATATTTTCCTGAGTTGGCTATCAATGAAAAAAATTCGTAGGAAGCGGGTCTTCAGCAGATGGACCCTCTGCCCTGTTCATTGCCTCAGGACAGGACTCCCGTCTGTGCAGGGGCAAACCAGGTGTCTCTCAGAGTGAATGCAATGTCTCCAACACACTTGTGGATTCTTCCTCCTGTAGGGAAATCTCAAGATAAGGGTTTCTCTATATACTCTGTGATCTTGAAGGCAAAGTGAAGGTCAAAAGTGAAAAAAAAGGCCAAAATATAATTTTTTTGCTCTTAAACAGTTCTCCTCTGACTGTCCCATACTGACGAGCTTGAAGTTTTCCAGCATAGCGAGAAATGGCCCCATTTCGCATGAAGCGGGTTTTCTGAAAGAAAGCTACCCATACTTGTTATCTACATGACAGTGTGCTCACTTGTGTGACAGGGGAGTCCAGGGTGTCTTAGAGGGCATGCAGTGATTTCAGCACAACTTTGAAGTATTTCTTCTTGACTTGAATTCTGAGGAGTATGCTGCTGTGTGAGGCGTGCTTTCACCAAGTCTGCTTGCAGTGTTTCCAGTGATGGGCAGAAGTAGTCTGCATAGAAGAGGGAAAATCGGATGGTATCTTTGGTGATGTATACTGGATCGACCCCTTCTTTTAATTGTCTTTCTAAAATTTCATTCTGTCACAGGTTACACAGGAAACGCGCTCCTGAAGAACTTTTCTGCGTGCCACTGTCTCAACGCATACACAAGAATACATGGTCTATGATTCACAGAGAGCAACTCTACCAGAGTTTTTGAAAAAGTGCTGTCTGAGGAGAAAGCCATGGCCTTGCTGGAACATGCATGGAGTAAGCCCCTGTGACATTGAAAGCCTTTGAGAAGGTCGGAGCGAATGTCCACACCAAAGTACCGTTACGTGCACCCTGGGGGACTCTCTTAGGATCCTATAATATGAAGGGGTTGATATTTTCCTGAGTTGGCTATCAATGAAAAAAATTCATAGGAAGCGGGTCTTCTGCAGATGGACCCTCTGCCCTGTTCATTGCCTCAGGACAGGACTCCCGTCTGTGCAGGGCAAAACCAGGCGTCTCTCAGAGGGAATGCAGTGTCTCCAA
The DNA here is from genome assembly GCF_021234435.1 of Artibeus jamaicensis. NCBI lineage: Eukaryota > Metazoa > Chordata > Mammalia > Chiroptera > Phyllostomidae > Artibeus > Artibeus jamaicensis. The sequence goes on along the minus strand of NW_026521896.1, from coordinate 4,760 downwards.
CCCTCTTCTGGGTTCTTCCTCCTGCAGGGAATTCTCAGCCTAAGGGTTTCTCTATATAGTCTGTGACCTTGACCGCAAATGTGAAGGTGAAAGGTGAATAGCAAAGCCGAAATATAACTTTTTTGCTCTGGCAGTCTTCTACTCTGACTGTCCCATACTGACGAGCTTGAAGTTTTCCAGCATAGCAGGGAATGGACCCATTTCGTAACAAGCGGGTTTTCTGAAAGAAAGCTACCTATACATGTTATCGAAATGCCAGTGGGCTCCCTTGTGTGACAGGGGTGTCCAGGGGTGTCTCAGAGGGCATGCAGTGATTTCAGCACAACTTTGAAGAATTTCTTCTTGATGGAATTCTGAGGAGTATGCTGCTGCTTGAGGCGTGCTTTCACCCAGTCTGCCTGCAGTGTTTCCAGTGATGGGCAGAATTAGTCTGCACAGAAGTTGGGTTAACGGATGGGGTCTTTGGTGATGTACACTGGATCGACCCCTTCTCTGAAGTGTCTTTCTAAAATTTCACTCTCTCACAGGTTACACATGAAACGCACTCTTAAACAACGTTTCTGAGTGCCACTGTCTCAACACAAACACAGGAATACGTGGTTTTAAATTCACAGAGAGAAACTCTACCAGAGTTTTTGAAATAGCGCTGTCTGAGGAGGAAGCCATGCCCTAGCTGGAACATGCATGGAGAAAGCCCCTGTGACCTTGACAGAATTTGAGAAGGTCTGAGCAAATGTCCACACCAAGGTACCGTTACAAGCACCCTCGGGGACTCCCCCAGGATCCTATAATATGAAGGGGTTGATATTTTCCTGAGTTGGCTATCAATGAAAAAAATTCGTAGGAAGCGGGTCTTCTGCAGATGGACCCTCTGCCCTGTTCATTGCCTCAGGACAGGACTCCCGTCTGTGCAGGGGCAAACCAGGCGTCTCTCATAGTGAATGCAGTGTGTCCAGCCCTCTTCTGGATTCTTCCTCCTGCAGGGAATTCTCAACAGAAGGGTTTCTCTATATACTCTGTGATCTTGAAGGCAAATGTGAAGGTGAAAAGTGAATAGCAAAGCCGAAATATAATTTTTTTGCTCTGACAGTTTTCTCCTCTGACTGTCCCATACTGACGAGCTCGAAGTTTTCCAGCATAGCAAGGAATGGCCCCATTTCGTAACAAGCGGGTTTTCTGAAAGAAAGCTACCCATACTGTGTTATCGACATGCCAGTGGACTCCCTTGTGTGACAGGGGAGTCCAGGGGTGTCTCAGAGGGCATGCAGTGATTTCAGCACAATTTTGAAGTATTTCTTCTTGACTTGAATTCTGAGGAGTATGCTGCTGTGTGAGGCACGCTTTCACCAAGTCTGCTTGCAGTGTTTCCAGTGATGGGCAGAATTAGTCTGCACAGAAGAAGGGGGGAAACGGATGGTGTCTTTGGTGATGTATACTGGATCGACCCCTTCTTTTAAGTGTCTTTCTAAAATTTCATTCTCTCACAGGTTACACAGGAAACGCACTCCTGAAGGACTTTTCTGCGTGCCACTGTCTCAACACAAACACAGGAATACGTGGTCTATGAATCACAGAGAGCAACTCTACCAGAGTTTTTGAAAAAGCGCTGTCTGAGGAGAAAGCCATGGCCTAGCTGGAACATGCATGTAGAAAGCCCCTGTGACCTTGAAAGCCTTTGAGAAGGTCTGAGCGAATGTCCACACCAAAGTACCGTTACGTGCACCCTGGGGGATTCTCTTAGGATCCTATAATATGAAGGGGTTGATATTTTCCTGAATTGGCTATCAATGAAAAAAATTCGTAGGAAGCGGGTCTTCTGCAGATGGACCCTCTGCCCTGTTCATTGCCTCAGGACAGGACTCCCGTCTGTGCAGGGCCAAACCAGGTGTCTCTCAGAGTGAATGCAATGTCTCCAACCCTCTTCTGGATTCTTCCTCCTGTAGGGAATTCTCAACTAAGGGTTTCTTCATATACTCTGTGACCTTGACGGCAAATGTGAAGGTCAAAGGTGAATAGCAAAAGGCCGAAATATAATTTTTTTGCTCTGACAGTTTTCTACTCTGACTGTCCCATACTGACGAGCTCGAAGTTTTCCAGCATAGCGAGGAATGGCCCCATTTCGCAAGAAGCGGATTATCTGAAAGAAAGCTACCCATACTTGTTATCAACATGCCAGTGTGCTCACTTGTGTGACAGGGGAGTCCAGGGGTGTCTCAGAGGGCATGCAGTGATTTCAGCACAACTTTGAAGAATTTCTTCTTGATGGAATTCTGAGGAGTATGCTGCTGCGTGAGGCGTGCTTTCACCAAGTCTGCCTGCAGTGTTTCCAGTGATGGGAAGAAGTAGTCTGCACAGAAGTTGGGAAAATCGGATGGGGTACTTTGGTGATGTATACTGCATCCACCCCTTCTCTTAAGTGTCTTTCTAAAATTTCATTCTCTCACAGGTTACACAGGAAACGCACTCTTAAACAACTTTTCTGCGTGCCACTGTCAAAACAAAACACAGGAATACGTGGTCTATGAATCACAGAGAGCAAATCTACCAGAGTTTTTGAAAAAGCGCTGTCTGAAGAGAAAGCAATGGCCTAGGTGGAACATGCATTGAGAAAGCCCCTGTGACATTGACAGAATTTGAGAAGGTCTGAGCAAATGTCCACACCAAAGTACCGTTACGTGCACCCTGGGGGACCTTCTTAGGATCCTATAATATGAAGGGGTTGATATTTTCCTGAGTTGGCTAACAATGGAAAAAATTCGTAGGAAGCGGGTCTTCTGCAGATGGACCCTCTGCCCTGTTCATTGCCTCAGGACAGGACTCCCGTCTGTGCAGGGGAAAGCCAGGCGTCTCTCAGAGTGAATGCAGTGTCTCCAACACTCTTCTGGATTCTTCCTCCTGCAGGGAATTCTCAGGATAAGGGTTTCTCTATATACTCTGTGACCTTGACCGCAAAAGTGAAGGTCAAAGGTGAATAGGAAAGCCGAAATATAATTTTTTTGCTCTGACAGCATTCTACTCTGACTGTCCCATACTGACGAGCTCGAAGTTTTCCAGCATAGCGAGAAATGGCCCCATTTCGCATGAAGCGGGATTTCTGAAAGAAAGCTACCCATACTTGTTATCGACATGACAGTGTGCTCACTTGTGTGACAGGGGTGTCCAGGGGTGTCTCAGAGGGCATGCAGTGATTTCAGCACAACTTTGAAGAATTTCTTCTTGATGGAATTCTGAGGAGTATGCTGCTGCGTGAGGCGTGCTTTCACCCAGTCTGCCTGCAGTGTTTCCAGTGATGGGCAGAAGTAGTCTGCATAGAAGATGGAAAAACGGATGGTGTCTTTGGTGATGTATACTGGATCGACCCATTCTTTGAAATGTGTTTCAAAAATTTCATTCTCTCACAGGTTACACAGGAAATGCACTCTTAAACGACTTTTCTGTGTGCCACTGTCTCAACAAAACACAGGAATATGTGGTCTATGAATCACAGATAGCAACTCTACCAGAGTTTTTGAAAAAGCGCTGTCTGAGGAGAAAGCCATGCCCTAGCTGGAACATGCATGGAGAAAGCCTCTGTGACCTTGACAGAATTTGAGAAGGTCTGAGCAAATGTCCACACCAAGGTACCGTTACAAGCACCCTCGGGGACTCCCTCAGGATCCTATAATATGAAGGGGTTGATATTTTCCTGAGTTGGCTATCAATGAAAAAATTCGTAGGAAGCGGGTCTTCTGCAGATGGACCCTCTGCCCTGTTCATTGCCTCAGGACAGGACTCCCGTCTGTGCAGGGCAAAACCAGGCATCTCTCAGAGGGAATGCAGTGTCTCCAACCCACTTCTGGATTCTTCCTCCTGTAGGGAATTCTCAAGAGAAGGGTTTCTCTATATACTCTGTGACCTTGAAGGCAAATTGAAGGTGAAAAGTGAAAAGCAAAGGCCGAAATATAATTTTTTACTCTGACAGTTCTACTCTGACTGACCCATACTGACGAGCTCGAAGTTTTCCAGCATAGCAGGGAATGGCCCCATTTCGCACGAAGCGGGTTTTCTGAAAGAAAGCTACCCATACTTGTTATCTACATGACAGTGTGCTCACTTGTGTGACAGGGGGAGTCCAGGGGTGTCTTAGAGGGCATGCAGTGATTTCAGCACAACTTTGAAGTATTTCTTCTTGACTTGAATTCTGAGGAGTATGCTGCTGTGTGAGGCGTGCTCTCACCAAGTCTGCTTGCAGTGTTTCCAGTGATGGGCAGAAGTAGTCTGCATAGAAGAGGGAAAATCGGATGGTCTTTGGTGATGTATACTGGATCGACCCCTTCTTTTAATTGTCTTTCTAAAATTTCATTCTGTCACAGGTTACACAGGAAACGCGCTCCTGAAGAACTTTTCTGCGTGCCACTGTCTCAACGCATACACAAGAATACATGGTCTATGATTCACAGAGAGCAACTCTACCAGAGTTTTTGAAAAAGTGCTTTCTGAGGAGAAAGCCATGGCCTTGCTGGAACATGCATGGAGTAAGCCCCTGTGACCTTGAAAGCCTTTGAGAAGGTCGGAGCTAATGTCCACACCAAAGTACCGTTACGTGCACCCTGGGGGACTCTCTTAGGATCCTATAATATGAAGGGGTTGATATTTTCCTGAGTTGGCTATCAATGAAAAAATTCGTAGGAAGCGGGTCTTCTGCAGATGGACCCTCTGCCCTGTTCATTGCCTCAGGACAGGACTCCCGTCTGTGCAGGGCAAAACCAGGCGTCTCTCAG